>NC_058524.1:603446262-604696262 GCF_904849725.1 Hordeum vulgare subsp. vulgare
GTTGAGACGACACCATACGAACTGTGGTATGGCAAAAGGCCAAAGTTGTCGTTTCTTAAAGTTTGGGGATGTGATGCTTATGTCAAAAAGCTTCAGCCTGAAAAGCTGGAACCCAAAGCGGAAAAGTGCGTCTTCATAGGTTACCCAAAAGAGACAGTTGGGTACACCTTCTATCTCAAATCTGAGGGCAAAGTGTTTGTTGCTAAAAACGGAGCTTTTCTCGAGGAGTTTCTCTCGAGAGAATTGAGTGGGAGGAAGATAGAACTTGACGAGGTTGTCGAACCTCTCATCCCTCTGGATGGTGGCGCAGGACAAGGGGAAACCTCTGTCGTTGCAACACCGGTTGAGGAGGAAGTTAATGATGATGATCATGAAACTCCGGTTCAAGTTTCTGTCGAACCACGCAGGTCGACGAGACCACGTGCTACTCCAGAGTGGTACGGTAATCCCGTTTTGTCAATCATGTTGTTGGACAACAATGAACCTGCAAATTATGAAGAAGCAATGGTGGGCCCGGATTCCAACAAATGGCTAGAAGCCATGAAGTCCGAGATAGGATCCATGTATGAGAACAAAGTGTGGACTTTGGAGGTACTGCCTGAGGGCCACAAGGCTATTCAGAACAAATGGATCTTTAAGAGGAAGACGGACGCTGACGGCAATGTGACCGTTTATAAAGCTCGACTTGTGGCAAAGGGTTTTTCGCAAGTTCAAGGAGTTGACTACGATGAGACATTCTCACCCGTAGCGATGCTTAAGTCCGTCGGAATCATGTTAGCAATAGCTGCATTTTTCGATTATGAAATCTGGCAGATGGATGTCAAAACGGCATTCCTTAACGGTTTCCTTAAGGAAGAATTGTATATGATGCAACCCGAAGGTTTTGTCGATCCTAAGAATGCTAACAAGGTGTGCAAGCTCCAGCGATCCATTTATGGACTGGTGCAAGCATCTCAGAGTTGGAACAAGCGCTTTGATGAGGTGATCAAAGCATTTGGGTTTATACAAGTGGTTGGAGAATCTTGTATTTACAAGAAAGTGAGTGGGAGATCTGTGGCGTTTCTAATATTATATGTGGATGACATATTGCTGATTGGAAACAACGTAGAGTTTTTGGAGAGCATAAAGGATTACTTGAATAAAAGTTTCTCTATGAAGGACCTAGGAGAAGCTGCTTACATTCTAGGCATTAAGATCTATAGGGATAGATCAAAACGCCTGATAGGACTTTCACAAAGCACATACCTTGATAAAGTTTTGAAGAGGTTCAAAATGGAACAGTCCAAGAAAGGGTTCTTGCCAGTTTTACAAGGTACGAGATTGAGTAAGACTCAGTGCCCAGCAACTGATGAAGATCGAGAGCATATGCGCTCCGTCCCCTATGCTTCAGCCATAGGTTCTATCATGTATGCAATGCTGTGCACTAGACCGGATGTTAGCCTGGCCATAAGTATGGCAGGTAGGTTCCAGAGTAATCCAGGAGTGGATCACTGGACAGCGGTCAAGAATATCCTGAAGTACCTGAAAAGGACTAAGGAGATGTTTCTCGTGTATGGAGGTGATGAAGAGCTCCCCGTAAAAGGTTACGTCGATGCAAGCTTTGACACAGATCCGGACGACTCTAAGTCGCAAACCGGATACGTATTTATTCTTAATGGGGGTGCGGTAAGCTGGTGCAGTTCCAAGCAAAGCGTCGTAGCAGATTCTACATGTGAAGCGGAGTACATGGCTGCCTCGGAGGCGGCTAAGGAGGGTGTCTGGATGAAGCAGTTCATGACGGATCTTGGAGTGGTGCCAAGCACCTTGAATCCAATAACCTTGTTCTGTGACAACACGGGTGCCATTGCCTTAGCAAAGGAACCACGGTTTCACAAGAAGACCAGACACATCAAACGATGCTTCAACCTCATCCGCGACTACGTCGAGGGAGAGGACGTAAATATATGCAAAGTGCACACGGATCTGAATGTAGCAAACCCGCTGACTAAGCCTCTTCCACGGCCAAAGCATGATCAACACCAGAACTTTATGGGTGTTAGATTTATTACAATGTAATTCGCATGATGATGTGAGGGCTAGATTATTGACTCTAGTGCAAGTGGGAGACTGTTGGAATTATGCCCTAGAGGCAATAATAAATATAGTTATTATTATAATTCCTGTATCAAGATAATCGTTTATTATCCATGCTATAATTGTATTGAATGAAGACTCATTTACATGTGTGGATACATAGACAAAACACCGTCCCTAGCAAGCCTCTAGTTGGCTGGCCAGTTGATCAAAGATAGTCAGTGTCTTCTGATTATGAACAAGGTGTTGTTGCTTGATAACTGGATCACGTCATTAGGAGAATCACGTGATGGACTAGACCCAAACCAATAGACGTAGCATGTTGATCGTGTCATTTTGTTGCTACTGTTTTCTGCGTGTCAAGTATTTATTCCTATGACCATGAGATCATATAACTCACTGACACCGGAGGAATGCTTTGTGTGTATCAAACGTCGCAACGTAACTGGGTGACTATAAAGATGCTCTACAGGTATCTCCGAAGGTGTTAGTTGAGTTAGTATGGATCAAGACTGGGATTTGTCACTCCGTGTGACGGAGAGGTATCTCGGGGCCCACTCGGTAATACAACATCACACACAAGCCTTTCAAGCAATGTAGCTTAGTGTAAGTTACGGGATCTTGTATTACGGAACGAGTAAAGAGACTTGCCGGTAAACGAGATTAAAATAGGTATGCGGATACTAACGATCGAATCTCGGGCAAGTAACATACCGAAGGACAAAGGGAATGACATACGGGATTATATGAATCCTTGGCACTGAGGTTCAAACGATAAGATCTTCGTAGAATATGTAGGATCCAATATGGGCATCCAGGTCCCGTTGTTGGATATTGACCGAGGAGTCTCTCGGGTCATGTCTACATAGTTCTCGAACCCGCAGGGTCTGCACACTTAAGGTTCGACGTTGTTTTATGCGTATTTGAGTTATATGGTTGGTTACCGAATGTTGTTCGGAGTCCCGGATGAGATCACGGATGTCACGAGGGTTTCCGGAATGGTTCGGAAATGAAGATTGATATATAGGATGACCTCATTTGATTACAGGAAGGTTTTCGGAGTTACCGGGAATGTACCGGGAATGACGAATGGGTTCCGGGAGTCCACCGGGGGGGGGGGCAACCCACCCCGAGGAAGCCCATAGGCCTTGAGGGTGGCGCACCAGCCCTTAGTGGGCTGGTGGGACAGCCCAAAAGGGCCCTATGCGCCTAGGAAAGAAAATCAAAGAGAAAAGAAAAAAAAGAGGAGGTGGGAAGGGAAGGAAAGACTCCCACCCACCAAACCAAGTCCAACTCTGTTTGGGGGGGGGGAGCCTTCCCCCCTTGGCTCGGCCGACCCCCTTGGGGCTCCTTGAGCCCCAAGGCAAGGTCCCCTCCCTCCCACCTATATATACGGAGGTTTTAGGGCTGATTTGAGACGACTTTTCCACGGCAGCCCGACCACATACCTCCACGGTTTTTCCTCTAGATCGCATTTCTGCGGAGCTCGGGCGGAGCCCTGCTGAGACAAGGTCATCACCAACCTACGGAGCACCGTCACGCTGCCGGAGAACTCTTCTACCTCTCCGTCTCTCTTGCTGGATCAAGAAGGCCGAGATCATCGTCGAGCTGTACGTGTGCTGAACGCGGAGGTGCCGTCCGTTCGGTACTAGATCGTGGGACTGATCGCGGGATTGTTCGCGGGGCGGATCGAGGGATGTGAGGACGTTCCACTACATCAACCGCGTTCACTAACGCTTCTGCTGTACGATCTACAAGGGTACGTAGATCACTCATCCCCTCTCGTAGATGGACATCACCATGATAGGTCTTCGTGCGCGTAGGAAAGTTTTTGTTTCCCTTGCGACGTTCCCCAACAAAGACTTCCCATCCAACCTGCCAACTTCCCATCGAATGACGTAGTGAATTTGTCGAAGTCTGACCTTTTAAGGGACCGAAGGGAAGGTGGCATCCCCAGGTAGGTTGCTGTGAACTGCACCACTGGAATAGATACTGACCGCAACACGTCGCTGAGCTCCAAACCCGTGCATCTAATCGGCATTGCCGCACTCTTGGAAAAGTTTGTTCGCAGTCCTATGGCCGCACCGGATGATTCAAGAATATGACCAATCATCCTCATATCCTCCTTGCGAGGATTAACAAAGGGAGCCACGTCATCCGCATAGAGAGATGAACGAAGAGTTGCCTTCCTTCCACGTAACTTGGACAGGTGACCACTGTCCGTGGCCAAATCTAGTAATCTGGTGAGCGGCTCCATCGCTAGAATGAACAAATACGGTGATAGTGATTCGCCCTGCCGGAGTCCTTGTTTGTGCTAGATTCTGTTAGATGGTACGCCATTGACCAGAATTCTCGATGAGGAGGAAGCCCACACCATTGCCATCCAATCCCGCCAACGTGTACCGAAACCTCGTGCTTCCAACATGTCCAGTAGGTAGGACCATGAAACAGAGTCAAAAGCCTTAGCAATGTCAAGCTTGAGGAGAATAGCCGGTGTACGGGTCTTGTGGAAGTGACGTGCTAAGCCTTGTACGAATACAAAATTATCCTGGATGCACCTGCCCTTGATGAAAGCGCTCTGACACATGCCGACTAGAGTCCCAAGCTGCGGTGCGAGACGACGCGCGAGAAACTTCATGAAGATTTTGATGAGGCTGTGTGTTAGGCTGATAGGTCTGAAATCCCCGACGCTCAGCGGGTTCGATTTCTTTGGGATCAGAACCACCAGAGAGTCATTGCAGCGATGCAAAGTACTAGCATTCAAATCAAAGAGCCGCTGAAAAGCCAACATAATATCATCTCTAATGATCTCCCAACAGGAGCGGTAGAAGCAGCATGAAAAACCATCCGGTCCCGGCGCCTTGTCCATGGGCAGATCCCAGATGGCCTCCTTGATCTCAGCAATCGAGAAGGGGGTCTCGAGATCCTGAAGATTGTGACGTGTCAGGCCCAGTCTCTCCCAGTTGATCTTAGCAAAAGTTTTGGCCGCGCAACCCATGATGCCCTCAAAGTGCTCCTGCACCACGTCAACAATCTGGCTCTGTTGCGCCACCAGCGACCCATCTGCAGCCCTAAGCGAATGAATGTGATTCTTCTTTGATCTGCTGTTTGCCTTGATGTTGAAGAACTTTGAACTGGCGTCCGTGGCGCGCAGCCAGCGAACGCGCGCCCTCTATTTTTGCTTGATATGAACAAGAACTGCCAGCCCAAGATGCCTAGATTTGAGCGCTGAGCGTAGCGCAGTCTCCTCGGCAGTCAAGAAGCGTTCCTCTTTCACAGCGTCCAGTCGAATAGTTAGCTCGTGGACGAGGTCAAACTGTGAGCGAATACATCCCACTGTACACTTGCTCCAGGTGGTCAAAGCCCTGCCCGCTCGGCGCAATTTGATATTGAAGGCACTGATAGAATCTGCGCTGTCCACCGGCAAGTTCCAAGCCGACATCACTACTTCCTTAAAACCAGTGAGAAAGCGCCAGTACTCCTCAAACCGAAACCGCCTTGGTTTAATTGGAATGGAATCAATGATAAGGAGCAACGGGCAATGGTCAGACATGGCAGAGGCTTGCGGGAGCAGTTTGCCGGCCTGGAAGCGGAGCTCCCAGTCAACATTGCAGAAAGCCCTGTCCAGTCGAACCAACGTTGGCGGCGACTGCTCGTTTGACCAAGTAAAACTGCGTCCAACAAGCGGAATTTCACGCAGGCCGGAGGAGTTCAAGGCTGTTCTGAATTTTGACATCAAACTCCTATTGACACGGCTGTTGTTTTTGTCTTCTGGATCTCTGATCAGGTTGAAGTCTCCCAGGATGAGCCACGCACCGTTAATATTAGCCTGAATGCCGGCGATCTCATCAAGGAATCCCTGTTTGCGCTCATCGTCGGTCGGGCCGTACACGGTTGTGAGGAACAAGGGCTGCACCTGCGCTTGTGTAGGCGTCATCCTGACCGTGATGGAGAAACCTCCCGAGCTAACCTGGGCAGCAGCGAACTTGTTCTCATCCCAGAGGATCACAATTCCTCCTCTAGTGCCATTGGCAGGCAGCACTGCTGACCCTCGAAGTGTGTGGCCGCCTAACTCCTCCCTGTGGGTATTAGTTAAGGAGCTCAACTTCGTTTCCTGCAAGCACATAACACAGCAGCGGCATCTACCGACTAGCTCCGTCACTACCAGTCTTCTTGCGGGGTCATTTAGACCGCGCACGTTCCAGTTAAGCAACAAAAGGTTCTCACTCATAATAAGACAGGTAAGCAACACCCAGAGGGTAGCAGTCTAATACATTGTAGGCGCCCCCGGTGCGTACGTGACTCCATAAGAACTCAGCATTAAGATAAAGTACGGTTACAAGGCAGGCGCAACCGGCGCGTGCCAGCTCTGAAGCCGCTGAGGCAGCATCCATGACGCTGAGCGTGGCGGCGCAACCTGCGCAAGCCAGCTCACCACAAATAAGAGCCCACCGACAGGCGCAACCGGCGCGTGTCAGAGACACCCTAGACGGAAAGACGGATACAACTAGGAATGGTAGACTACCCTGTAGTCTACAAAGCGACTAAAGCATGTAGGTTTTAATCATTGGGGAAACCTAGTGCAGCAACCCGGAACGAGACGCTCTGAACTAACTAGGCCGCCCTGGCCATTTCATCCTCCAGGATCGCGTGCAAATCCTGTTGGGGAACGTCGCATGGGAAACAAAAAATTTCCTACGCGCACGAAGACCTATCATGGTGATGTCCATCTATGAGAGGGGATGAGTGATCTACGTACCCTTGTAGATCGTACAGCAGAAGCGTTAGTGAACGCGGTTGATGTAGTGGAACGTCCTCACGTCCCTCGATCCGCCCCGCGAACAATCCCGCGATCAGTCCCACGATCTAGTACCGAACGGACGGCACCTCCGCGTTCAGCACACGTACAGCTCGACGATGATCTCGGCCTTCTTGATCCAGCAAGAGAGACGGAGAGGTAGAAGAGTTCTCCGGCAGCGTGACGGCGCTCCGGAGGTTGGTGATGACCTTGTCTCAGCAGGGCTCCGCCCGAGCTCCGCAGAAACGCGATCTAGAGGAAAAACCGTGGAGGTATGTGGTCGGGCTGCCGTGGAAAAGTCGTCTCAAATCAGCCCTAAAACCTCCGTATATATAGGTGGGAGGGAGGGGAGGAGGCAGCCTCAAAACCTAAAGGTTTGGCCGAAATTGGAGGTGGAGGAGTCCTACTCCAATCCTACTTGGAGTAGGATTCCACCTTCCCACTTGGAAACTCTTTCCACCTTGTGTTTTTTCCTTCTCAAACCTTATGGGCCTTAGTGGGAACTTATTCCAGCCCACTAGGGGCTGGTTTATCTCTTCCCATAGCCCATGAGACCCCTTGGGGCGTGACACCCCTCCCGATGGTCCCCGGCACCCCTCCCGGCACTCCCGGTACACTACCGATGAGCCCGGAACTTTTCCGGTAATGCACGAAAACCTTCCGGTAACCAAATGAGGTCATCCTATATATCAATCTTCGTTTCCGGACCATTCCGGAAACCCTCGTGACATCCATGATCTCATCCGGGACTCCGAACAACATTCGGTAACCAACCATATAACTCAAATACGCATAAAACAACGTCGAACCTTAAGTGTGCAGACCCTGCGGGTTCGAGAACTATGTAGACATGACCCGAGAGACTCCTCGGTCAATATCCAATAGTGGGACCTGGATGCCCATACTGGATCCTACATATTCTACGAAGATCTTATCGTTTGAACCTCAGTGCCAAGGATTCATATAATCCCGTATGTCATTCCCTTTGTCCTTCGGTATGTTACTTGCCCGAGATTCGATCGTCAGTATCCGCATACCTATTTCAATCTCGTTTACCGGCAAGTCTCTTTACTCGTTCCGTAATACAAGATCCCGTAACTTACACTAAGTCACATTGCTTGCAAGGCTTGTGTGTGATGTTGTATTACCGAGTGGGCCCCGAGATACCTCTCCGTCACACGGAGTGACAAATCCCAGTCTCGATCCATACTAACTCAACGAACACCTTCGGAGATACCTGTAGAGCATCTTTATAGTCACCCAGTTACGTTGCGACGTTTGATACACACAAAGCATCCCTCCGGTGTCCGTGAGTTATATGATCTCATGGTCATAGGAACAAATACTTGACACGCAGAAAACAGTAGCAACAAAATGACACGATCAACATGCTACGTCTATTAGTTTGGGTCTAGTCCATCACATGATTCTCCTAATGATGTGATCCCGTTATCAAGTGACAACACTTGCCTATGACCAGGAAACCTTGACCATCTTTGATCAACGAGCTAGTCAACTAGAGGCTTACTAGGGACAGTGTTTTGTCTATGTATCCACACAAGTATTGTGTTTCCAATCAATACAATTATAGCATGGATAATAAACGATTATCATGAACTAAGAAATATAATAATAACTAATTTATTATTGCCTCTAGGGCATATTTCCAACAGTCTCCCACTTGCACTAGAGTCAATAATCTAGTTCACATCACCATGTGATTCCAACGAATCCAACACCCATATAGTTATGGGGTCTGATCACGTCTTGCTCGTGAGAGAGGTTTTAGTCAACGGTTCTGAAACTTTCAGACCCGTGTGTTCTTTACAAATCTTGATGTCATCTTATAGATGCTGCTACTATGTGCTATTCGGAAATACTCCAAATATCTACTCTACTATACGAATCCGTTTCACTACTCATAGTTATTCGGATTAGTATCAAAGCTTGCATCGACGTAACCCTTTACGACGAACTCTTTAACCACCTCCATAATCGAGAAAAATTCATTAGTCCATTAGTTACTAAGGATAAATTTTGACCGCTGCTAGTGATTCAATCATGGATCACTCTGTGTACCTCTCAACATACTTTGAGTCAAGGCACACATCAGGTGCGGTACACAGCATGGCATACTTTAGATTCTACGACTAAGGCATAGAAGACGACCTTCATCTATTCTCTTTATTCTGCCGGGGTCGGGTTTTGAGTCTTACTCAAATTCACACCTCACAACGCAACCAAGAACTCCTTCTTTGTTGATCTGTTTTGAACTCTTTCAAAACTTGTCAAGGCATGCATCTTGTTGAAACTTCTATTAAGCGCTTTCGATCTATCTCCATAGATCTTTGATGCTCAACGTTCAAGTAGCGTAATCCAGGTACTCCTTTGAAAACTTCTTTCAAACAACCTTGTATGCTTTACAGAAATTCTACATTACTTCTGATCCACAATATGTCAACCACATATTCCTATCAGAAATTCTAAAGTGCTCCCACTCACTTCTTTGGAAATACAAGTTTCTCATAAACCTTGTACAAACCCAAAATCTTTGATCATCTCATCAAAGTGTATATTCCAACTCCGAGATGCTTGCACCAGTCCATTGAAGGATCACTGGAGCTTGCATACTTGCTAGTATCTTTAGGATCGACAAAACCTTCTGGTTGTATCACATACAATGTTTGCTCAAGGAAACCGTCGAGAAAACAATGTTTTGACATCCTACATGCAATATTTCATAAATAATGCATCAACAACTAACATAATTCTAACAGACTTTTAGCATCGCTACGAGTGAGAAAGTCTCATCATAGTCAACTGTTTGATCTTATCGAAAACATCTTTGCGACAAGTCGAGCTTTTCTTAATAGTGACTTATCACCATCATCGTCTGTCTTCTTTTAAAGATCCATTTTTACTCAATAGTCCTATGACCATCAAGTAGTTCTACCAAAGTCTACACTTTGTTCACACATGGATCCTCTCTCGGATTTCATGGCTTCCAGCCATTTGTCGGAATCTGGGCCCACCATCGCTTTCTCCATAACTCGTAGGTTCACTGTTGCTCAACAACATGACCTCCAAGACAGGGTTACCGTACTACTCTGCAGCAGTACGCGACTTTGTCGACCTACGAGGTTTGTAGTAACTTGATTCAAAGCCAATGATCATCATCATCAGCTTCCACTTCAATTGGTGTAGGCGTCACATGAACAACTTCTTGCGCCCTGCTACACAATGGTTGAAGTGATGGTTCGATAACCTCATCAAGTTCTACTACCCTCCCACTCAATTCTTTCGAGAGAAACCTTTCCTCGAGAAAGGATCCGTTTCTAGAAACAAACACTTTGCTTTCGGATCTGAGATAGGAGATGTACCCAACTGTTTTGGATATCCTATGAAGATGCATTTATCCGCTTTGGGTTCGAGCTTATCAGACTGAAACTTTTTCACATAAGTGTCGAAACCCCAAACTTTCAAGAAACGACAGTTTAGATTTCTCTAAACCTCAGTCTATACTGTGTCATCTCAATGGAAATACGCGGTGCCCTATTTAAAGTGAGTGCGGTTGTCTCTAATGCATAACCCATAAACGATAGTGGTAATTCGATAAGAGACATCATAGTATGCACCATACCAAATAGTGCGTGGCTATGACGTTCAGACACATCATCACACTATGATGTTCCAGGTGGCATGAACTGCGAAACAATTTCCACATTGTCTTAACTGTGTACCAAAACTCGTAACTCAGATATTCATTTCCATGATCATATCGTAGACAGTTTATCCTCTTGTTACGACGAACTTCACTCTGAAACGGAATTGAACTTTTCAACATTTTAGACTTGTGATTCATTAAGTAAATACTCCTGTATCTACTCAAATCGTCAGTGAAGTAAGAACATAATGATATCCACTGCGTGCCTCAGCACCCATTGGACTGCATACATGAAAATGTATCACTTCCAACAAGTTACTATCTTATTTCATCTCAATGAAAACAAGGCCTTGCTCATGTGGTATGATTCGCAGGTCACTAGTGATTCGAAATCAGGTGAGTACAAAGATCCATCAGCATGGAGCCTCTTCATGCAATTTATACTAACATGACTCAAGCGGCAGTGGCACAAGTAGTGGTACTATCATCATCAACTCGTATCTTTTGGCACCAATATCATGAACATGTGTAACACTACGATCGAGATTCAATAAACCATTGAAGGTGATTATTCAAGAAAATAGAGTAACCATTATTCTCTTTAAATGAATAATCGTATTGCAATAAACACGATCCAATCATGTTCATGCTTAACGCAAGCACCAAATAACAATTATTTAGGTTTAACACCAATCCCGATGGTAGAGGGAGCGTGCGACGTTTGATCATATCAATCTTGGAAACACTTCCAACACGTATCGTCACCTCGCCTTTAGCTAGTCTCCGTTTATGCCGTAGCTTTCATTTCGCGTCACTAATCACTTAGCAACCGAACCGGTATCCAATACCCTCGTGCTACTAGGAGTACTAGTAAAGTACACATCAACATCATGTATATCAAATACACTTCTTTCGACTTTTGCCAGCCTTCTTATCTACCAAGTATCTTGAGTTGCTCCGCCTCAGTGATTGTTCCCCTCATTACAGAAGCACTTAGTCTCGGATTTGGGTTTAATCTTGGGTCTCTTCATTAGTGCAGCAACTGTTTTGCCGTTTCACGAAGTATCCCTTCTAGCCCTTGCCTTTCTTGAAACTTAGTGGTTTTACAAACCATCAACTATTGATGCTCCTTCTTGATTTCTACTTTCGCAGTGTCAAACATCGCGAATCGCTCAAGGATCATTGTATGTATCCTTGATATGTTATAGTTCATCACGAAGCTCTCACAACTTGGTGGCAGTGACTTTGGAGAACTATCACTATCTCATCTGGAAGATTAACTCCCACTTGATTCAAGCGATTGTCGTACTCAGACAATCTGAGCACATGCTCAACGATTGAGCCTTTTCTCCTGTGCTTTGTGGACAAAGAATCTTGTCGGAGGTCTCGTACCTCTTAACAAGGGCACAAGCATGAAATCACAATTTCATCTCTTTAGAACATCACTTATGTTCCGTGACGTTTTACAACGTTTTCGGCGCCTTGCTTCTAAGCCATTAAGTATTTTTGTACTGAACTATCGTGTAGTCATCAGAAACATGTATGTCGGATGTTCACAGCATCCACAGACGACGCTCGAGGTGCAGCACACCGAGTGGTGCATTAAGGACATAAGCCTTCTGTGCAGCAACGCGGACAATCCTCGGTTTTACAGACTCAGTCTGCAAAGTTTGCTACTATCAACTTTCAACTAAATTTTCTCTAGGAACATATAAAACAGTAGAGCTATAGCGCAAGCTACATCGTAATTCGCAAAGACCATTAGACTATGTTCATGAAAATTAGTTCAATTAATCATATTACTTAAGAACTCCCACTCAAAAAGTACATCTCTCTAGTCATTTGAGTGGTACATGATCCAAATCCACTATCTCAAGTCCGATCATCACGTGAGTCGAGAATAGTTTCAGTGGTAAGCATCTCTATGCTAATCATATCAACTATACGATTCATGCTCGACCTTTCGGTCTCATGTGTTCCGAGGCCATGTCTGCACATGCTAGGCTCGTCAAGCTTAACCCGAGTGTTCCGCGTGCGCAACTGTTTTGCACCCGTTGTATGTGAACGTTGAGTCTATCACACCCGATCATCACGTGGTGTCTCGAAACGACGAACTGTAGCAACGGTGCACAGTCGGGGAGAACACAATTTCGTCTTGAAATTTTAGTGAGAGATCACCTCATAATGCTACCGTCGTTCTAAGCAAAATAAGGTGCATAAAAGGATTAACATCACATGCAATTTATAAGTGACATGATATGACCATCATCACGTGCTTCTTGATCTCCATCACCAAAGCACCGGCACGATCTTCTGGTCACCGGCGTCACACCATGATCTCCATCATCATGATCTCCATCAACGTGTCGCCATCGGGGTTGTCATGCTACTCATGCTATTACTACTAAAGCTACGTCCTAGCAAAATAGTAAACGCATCTGCAAGCACAAACGTTAGTTATAAAGACAACCCTATGGCTCCTGCCGGTTGTCGTACCATCGACGTGCAAGTCGATATTATCTATTACAACATGATCATCTCATACATCCAATATATCACATCACATCGTTGGCCATATCACATCACAAGCATACCCTACAAAAACAAGTTAGACGTCCTCTAATTTTGTTGTTGCATGTTTTACGTGGTGACCATGGGTATCTAGTAGGATCGCATCTTACTTACGCAAACACCACAACGGAGATATATGAGTTGCTATTTAACCTCATCCAAGGACCTCCTCGGTCAAATCCGATTCAACTAAAGTTGGAGAAACCGACACTTGCCAGTCATCTTTGAGCAACGGGGTTACTCGTAGCGATGAAACCAGTCTCTCGTAAGCGTACGAGTAATGTCGGTCCAAGCCGCTTCAATCCAACAATACCGCGGAATCAAGAAAAGACTAAGGAGGGCAGCAAAACACACATCACCGCCCATAAAAACTTTTGTGTTCTACTCGAGAAGACATCTACGCATGAACCTAGCTCATGATGCCACTGTTGGGGAACGTCGCATGGGAAACAAAAATTTTCCTACGCGCACGAAGACCTATCATGGTGATGTCCATCTATGAGAGGGGATGAATGATCTACGTACCCTTGTAGATCGTACATCAGAAGCGTTAGTGAACGCGGTTGATGTAGTGGAACGTCCTCACGTCTCTCGATCCGCCCCGCGAACAATCCCGCGATCAGTCCCACGATCTAGTACCGAACGGACGGCACCTCCGCGTTCAGCACACGTACAGCTCGACGATGATCTTGGCCTTCTTGATCCAGCAAGAGAGACGGAGAGGTAGAAGAGTTCTCCGGCAGCGTGACGGCGCTCCGGAGGTTGGTGATGACCTTGTCTCAGCAGGGCTCCGCCCGAGCTCCGCAGAAACGCGATCTAGAGGAAAAACCGTGGAGGTATGTGGTCGGGCTGCCGTGGAAAAGTCGTCTCAAATCAGCCCTAAAACCTCCGTATATATAGGTGGGAGGGAGGGGAGGAGGCAGCCTCAAAACCTAAAGGTTTGGCCGAAATTGGAGGTGGAGGAGTCCTACTCCAATCCTACTTGGAGTAGGATTCCACCTTCCCACTTGGAAACTCTTTCCACCTTGTGTTTTTTCCTTCTCAAACCTTATGGGCCTTAGTGGGAACTTATTCCAGCCCACTAGGGGCTGGTTTATCTCTTCCCATAGCCCATGAGACCCCTTGGGGCGTGACACCCCTCCCGATGGTCCCCGGCACCCCTCCCGGCACTCCCGGTACACTACCGATGAGCCCGGAACTTTTCCGGTAATGCACGAAAACCTTCCGGTAACCAAATGAGGTCATCCTATATATCAATCTTCGTTTCCGGACCATTCCGGAAACCCTCGTGACATCCATGATCTCATCCGGGACTCCGAACAACATTCGGTAACCAACCATATAACTCAAATACGCATAAAACAACGTCGAACCTTAAGTGTGCAGACCCTGCGGGTTCGAGAACTATGTAGACATGACCCGAGAGACTCCTCGGTCAATATCCAATAGTGGGACCTGGATGCCCATACTGGATCCTACATATTCTACGAAGATCTTATCGTTTGAACCTCAGTGCCAAGGATTCATATAATCCCGTATGTCATTCCCTTTGTCCTTCGGTATGTTACTTGCCCGAGATTCGATCGTCAGTATCCGCATACCTATTTCAATCTCGTTTACCGGCAAGTCTCTTTACTCGTTCCGTAATACAAGATCCCGTAACTTACACTAAGTCACATTGCTTGCAAGGCTTGTGTGTGATGTTGTATTACCGAGTGGGCCCCGAGATACCTCTCCGTCACACGGAGTGACAAATCCCAGTCTCGATCCATACTAACTCAACGAACACCTTCGGAGATACCTGTAGAGCATCTTTATAGTCACCCAGTTACGTTGCGACGTTTGATACACACAAAGCATCCCTCCGGTGTCCGTGAGTTATATGATCTCATGGTCATAGGAACAAATACTTGACACGCAGAAAACAGTAGCAACAAAATGACACGATCAACATGCTACGTCTATTAGTTTGGGTCTAGTCCATCACATGATTCTCCTAATGATGTGATCCCGTTATCAAGTGACAACACTTGCCTATGACCAGGAAACCTTGACCATCTTTGATCAACGAGCTAGTCAACTAGAGGCTTACTAGGGACAGTGTTTTGTCTATGTATCCACACAAGTATTGTGTTTCCAATCAATACAATTATAGCATGGATAATAAACGATTATCATGAACTAAGAAATATAATAATAACTAATTTATTATTGCCTCTAGGGCATATTTCCAACAAATCCGAGTCTGGAAGCTGGATTGATGCTGGGGCTGCTAGGCCGGCAAGCTGACCCAGTCTCTCCGCCTGTGCTGACGACATCGGGTCCTTAAAGAAGGATAGATAGTTCTGAAGTGTGTCATCTTTGAATTGCTCCTCATTGGAAATCAGCCCCAACGCCTTGCAGACACGCGCCTGTGTGCGACGCGTGGACGTCATGGATGGCCGCAGCGAAGTGGCAGTTGAGGTCCTACGGCTGAAAGGAGCCAAGACTTTCTTCTTAATAGCGGTGGCTGTCGTGGCCTTTGCAGCAGTGGCTGGAGGTGCTCCCAACACAGACGATGGCATGGTTGCGATGAGCTACGAGAGGAACTGCCGTTGCTCATCGAGGTGGAGATCTGAAACACTGTTGGTAACTGCAGATAACAAGCCCATTCCAGAGAGATTAGCTTCCAGTAACGCCGATCTGGCACTTGCATCCTGTGCAATTGGGTCTGGTTGTTGTTCTACTCCAGGTCCAAAAAGAACTTCCTTGTCACGCGTGACATGCAGAGGTTGCGCGGCAGCAACAGCATTCGCCTGCCTGAGCCCCTCGGAAGGTGGTGGCGCCCAGATAGAGTTGGTGACCGGCGCAGATAACAACTGATGGAGCCGGCATACCCTATCGGCACTGATCCCCTCCTTGCATTGGTGCATGCCAAGAGCCTGGCTCCCCGAACTCCAGGGATCAGGCTGTCCGTGCTGAGGCATTCCTTGAAGTTGGGGGTGTGCTCCCAGCAGGCCCGGCATGCTGCCGCCACCGAGCTGACGCATAGCCTGCACGTCCTCGAGAAATTGCAAGGGCACCTCTTCATTTCTAGGAAAAACAGATGGGTGCGCTGGTTTGCCATACTGCGAAGCCTCTTGCTGCCCGAGGTTCCCAGCGCCAGCCGCGATGATTACCTCGTCTAGAGGGGAGATGGCAACCTCCGGCGCGGCCTGAAGGCCCGCATCAGGAGATCCACCCAGCGAGCACCGAGAAGTGGGCTGGGAACGACGCGGTCGTTGTCGAACGCACGCCGCTAGAGCCGCAGCAACCAGCTCTGCCATCGAGCCTGCAGGGTTCTCCTCTCTACCCGACGGAACTTCCAGCGCCGCTGGTGGCAGTCTGTCTGCTTGGCCGTCCACACCGGCGGGGCGAGAGGCGCGTCTCCTGATGGAGCCCGCAGGGACAGCAGTGAAGGAACTCTCGGCGACTGGCAAGTGTCGGACTGGGCGAAGTATGCCAGCGCCGCGCCTCCGAAGGCGAACGGCTTGGTGCACGGTGCCTGCCTTCCCTCACCCCATGCCTCCGCCCATCCCCGCGGTGGCGATCACGGCGTGGCGCTGCATGAAAGCTTGAGGTATCTCTGCATTGCGTCTGCGATAGAACATTCTGCCAGAGCGACCGTTGACGGGGTCCTCGATGCCTGCGCTGGTGCCTGTCATGACCTTCGTCATCAGCGTCATCTTCGCGACGTTGAGTGTGGCGAGCTGAACCATAGGAAGATCGAGCAGCCACTGCAGGGCGTCCATCAATAGCTCTGAGATCGACCTCGTAGCGAAAGATGCATGGCCACTCTACCGGAGGGGCCAAGTCCGGCGACGGAGGCGTGTAGTCCTTGGTGAGCAAGAGGTGGATGAGTGCTCTACCTTCCGGTCCACGCCGTCCCTCCTCTGGCGGGGAACCTTCGGGCATCTGATGGGGCATGCGACTGTCCCCGGTTCTCTTCAAGACAGTAAGGTCAACCGATCTCGGGATCCCGTCCGGGTTCCAAGTCCACACCCAGACATACATGGCCGCCGCATTGTGCAGCCTCTCCGTTTGCCTCTCCAACCGATCCACATGGCAGGAACCTCTCAGCAGCTTGCGAACCACATCTAGCCGCCAGGTGTGGAAGTCCAGTCCAACAATCGCTAACCGGCAGTAGAACCACCAGTCCCTCACACGGCCTTCCGTGGCCGGCTCCCACAGACAGAGATCAAAGATGACCCCCGAATGGTGAGGTAGCCGCACTCAAGGGCGGTGTCGTGCTGGAAGGGCTCGTTGAAGCGGATGAGAAAGTCCTCTGGGAAGGCCGGGGCAACCTGGAAGACGTCGATGGCCAGCCGACACTCCTGCTCCACCGCCTTCGCCAGAAGCGTAGAGTTGATGTCGATGCGCCTGTCGCGTGCGACTGCCAACAGAGTCGTGCGACGCAGATGAGAGGCGTCGCTCTCCATCTCCGGAGTGCTGGTGATAACACAGGAGGAGCGCTCCGGGCGGCGCGAAGCAGCGCCAGGAACGTACTCCATGGAAGGCATGGGCAACTCGGCGGTCAAAGAGCTCGGACGAAGCAGAGGCCAGCACGTGGAAGGCGCGGAGGGCAGCAGTGGCTGGACAGGGCGGGGGGGGGGGTGGGCGAGCTTGAGGTATGGACTTAGGAGCAGCACGCGCATGCAAATGACAGAAGCGAGCAATATGGCCTGGCTCCTTGCAACGGACGCGCTCAGAGCAATTCTTGAGAAGGTGCCGGCCCGAGAGGCAGCGGTAGCATTTACCAGCGAATCTAGCCTTGAAGGCCGAAGATTGCCGCAGAGCAGCAGAATCGGAGCGCCCGCGCAAGGTGTCCCCAAGCGGCAAGGGCAGAGTCCGCCACCAATGCTTCGGGCGCACCTCTTGCCACGGGTGGGAGGAGACCGCAGCGGTAGCAGGTGCGGCAGGGGTGGCCGCAGCCGGAGAGGGACGCGTGGCAGCCGAAGGCTGACGCCCCGAGGCATCAAGCTTTAACGCGTCAGGGGCGACGATAATGGAGCGGAGGCGAGGACGGAGCGAAGCAGCCCCAGGCTTGGGAAGGGGTGGCGCCGAAGGATCCACTTCCGGCCCTCCGGGACAAAGGCTCGCCCGCTCCGGGCAACAGGAGCCTGCTCCCGGTGGAATGGCTCCATGAATGCCCCCCAAAGGGCATTGAACTCCACAGATCTGCTAGCCACCACCACCTCGGGCGCCCCGCGCTTCGCCTGAGAAGTGGCAGAAACCGGCGACCCAGGGATCAGCTCGAGAAGTGAGGCGCCAGGGGAGCAGGACCGGGGGCTAGATGGGCGGATCTGGGCTCCGACCGTCGAGGACAGGGGGCTAGGTGGGTGGATCTTGGCTCCGGCCGCCGTGAGGGCAGCGGAGTGGGGGGATGGCTCTCCATCCCTGAGGGGGTGCTACATGTTTACTTTTTGGGTTGCTCTTCCTCTGTTCATTAATAGTATAAGACATTTTAGGTACTTACAAGGGCGGTCTAAAACGAGCTACAGACAGGCCGGTACCATGGTCGTTCACATGTGCATCAGGATTTGAAACAGGTCACATGGGTGTCAGGCTAGAGAATCAAATACGGGTTGGATGCCTGGAATACACAATCTATGAGAGGGTAGGCGTACAAGTTAGGCACGGCTAGTTCTGAGCCCACGTGCCCCTCTCTCAACCATAAGTTATCTGCAACCTCCACCCTCCAGCCCCACACATGTCTCTTTTAGTCATAATCTGGATTTTTTTCATAACTAGTACGAAATTTATAATAAATTTAAAAAACATGTATGTGTTTTTAAAAATGTCAAAAATAGCACCCCTTCAGCCTGTGGGTGGTCAATGGGGGACCTGTCGGCCTATGGATGGCCTATGGGGGCCTGTCGGCCTGCGGGTGGCCGAAGTGCCACGTGTCAGCCCGGGGGTGGCCAAAGAGGGGTCGTCGGCCACCACGAGGCCGAAGAGCCCCTAGATAGCCCCTGCCGACACTAGTAGAAAATGGTCCATTTGTCCCGGTTCCAGAGTCCCATTAGCCCCGGTTCCGGAACCGGGGTTAAAGCCAAAACCTTTAGTCCCGGTTCCTTTACCAACCGGGATAGAAGGGCCTCCACGTGGCCTCTACGGGGAGCCGAGACAGGAGGGCCTATAGTCCCGGTTGGTAACCGGGACCAAGAGGTGGTTTTTTTGAATGGGGGTGTGTGTTGAGGGTTTTGGAGGGTTAATTTAGGGGTTTCATATTGTGTTAGCTAATTAATAAAGAGAAGTGTCCTCTCTTTCTCCGTGATGTAGAAGTAACGACTTTAGCAAGTTATCCTCGGTCTCTTAGGTATTGTGGCGTACCGACCATTCATTTAGGACATCTGGGCTAATGAACCCAACGTCGAAGATTCATCCACACATGAATCTAATCCGCTTTCCTTCCCCCAATGATATAATAACCAATCATGATCGTAATAACAAATCAACATGATAATCATGATCAATATCATCATCATATTAATATAAAAACTCTTGCATCATATCATCACCAACAACACTATAGCTAATAATCATTATAGTCATTACCACCAACACTACTTAATCATCATTTTCGTCAATGAGACATCATATAACAAGTTGGTCACTAGTCATAATCACTACTCCTCCTCATCATCATCATCAACTATAACACATTGTAGCACATAATAACACATTGTATCTAGGACCTACTCTACCCTCTCTTAGGTAGAATATCATAAAACAAAATAGACCCTGACTCTCCATTATGCAGAATGGAGATCATCCTGTCTCCAATTCTTGGCCTACGCAGAATGTTGCTTCCAAGTAGCTCTCTACGATGGAGCATACATTTTTTTGAATCTTTGATTGTCATTTTATCGGTTTTAGAAATCCGGTATGGACACGAGTGATGCATATACCTAGGCTGACCTGGCCGTGCTGGCCGTAAGCTCATAACATCAACGCGACCTCTTGGAAACATCAGATAAGGCACACAATCCTTCGGGATTTTCTGTTGAAAAATATAGTAATAACTTGTAGTTAGCAATGTAGTTTAGTTTTACAAGAATTTATGCAAAAGATGCACAGATATCGTAATAGTAGAAAATCTTACCATGCAATCTCCATGCATGTTACAGTAGTTCACCACGTGCACTAGTGGCACGTATTGGCCATAATGTGGAGGAGTTTGAAGATAGCTATTGTAATTCTCAAGATCATTAATAAATGCGACAAGATGATGTTTCTCCTTATAAGTTAATTCTGCTTCATCATTGTAGTAGTAGGTTATGTCTACCATCTCCCGTATAGTTTTTGAAGATTGAAAATAAGCTTTCAATGGAAATAAGTTGTCAAGTATTTTTAAATAAACAATATAAATTAATTAATAAATACATATGGCTGAGAAATTCACATAATGATATAACTGGAGTCTGCACATCGACCGAGATGTCGATATTACCTTCAATTTCATCTTCCGGACCAATATCAAAGATGATAAGCATATTAGGCTCAAATGCATAAGCCTTGCATAGTGCTATCCAATTTTTGCATTCAAAAAAGGAGTAGGTGTGTGCATTAATTGTACAGCTTTATGGCAAAAGTATAACCATGCTCGGTCCTCAAGTGAACTCTCTTTACCTCCATAGTTTTTTCAGTACTGAAACCAATCTTATCCAAGATATAAATTCTTGCATGGCAGGGGATACGCTAGTAGAATAGTAAAAAATAAAAATTATAAGTTGAATCAAAAGAAGTCATGCTTAATTACGAAAAAAGACTTGTCGTTGTGACTTACTGTATCCACTTCGAAGTCCTCATCCAGCATGATGCTAAAGCACCTATCATCAACTAGGTGAGGCGTGTCGCACATGTCGCCCTCGTTTTGGCAGTATTCACACATAGGCAATTACCAGGAAACTTATATGACATATCACTATTACTCAATATGCAACGTGTTGACTTTAGGCCTGTCGAGTCTTTCCTTCCTAAACACACACATAATAAGAACACTAAGACATCTCTATATTCAGAATGCATCATCCTCTACATACGCACTAGGAGGTGTTCCGTGCAATAACATACACACATCAAATAAATGACATATAACTCATCATCATCTTACTCATTTAACAACTCATGAAAGTCATACAAGGAGCAACGACAAACCAAAACATAACCGATATTATCACTAATACATCTCAAATATTATCATATAATATCACTAATAAAAATCCAGTTGACTTCTCATGGTGTAGGTGGTGGCAACCCAAAGATAAGGAACCATCACCGGATCATAGCTCGGGTGATGTCCCTAGAGAACCTGTCACATATTGGAGAACCTGGCATACAACGCAGCCATGTAGCGACAGACGTGCTCATCCTCCTCCCTGACACAACGATGTACCACCTCCGGGGGGGGGGACAGCTCCCTCGGCACCGATAATGGCCCACGCGACCGCCACCAAAGAAGCTCCGGGTCAACGATGAGACCTGGATTCCTCACCAAGGTGCGCCCCCGGAAGGTAGCACCACCTAGTGCCAGCCCGGCGGAGCACAGTCCTGGACATGGCACCTATCAAGCAGGATCTCGCTGACCACTCGATGACGAGGATGCGGGCCGAGCATCGTCGACGTCGAGACAAATTCCTCTGAGAAAATTTTCTTATTGTTTAATGTTTTACTTCCTAGTTATCATTCATACAATAATCATCTCATTTGAATTTAGCTAGTGATACGTCTCAAACGTATCTATAATTTTTGATGGTTTCACGCTGTTATCCTGTCTTCTTTGGATGTTTTATGTACCTTTTTATATCTTTTTTGGGACTAACTTATTAATTCAGTGCCAAGTGTCAGTTCCTGTTTTTTCTGTGTTTTTGACTCTTTTCAGGTCTGATTTTGGAATGGAGTCCAAACGAAATAAAAACCCCGAAATGATTTTTTCCTGAACGGAAGAAGATCAGGGGGCCTCTGGGCCAAGCCAGGTGGGCTCCAGGGAGCCCACAAGCTCCCACTCCGCCACCAGGGGGAGGCGGCGGTGTGAGGGCTTGTGTCCTCCCTGGCCGCCCCCTGACCTAGATCCTTGGCCTATATATTCTCAAATATTCAGCAAAAAATCAAGGGATCCTCGAAAATACTTTTCCGCCGCCGCAAGCTTCCGTTTCCGCAATATCTCATCTGGAGACCCTTCCCGGCACCCTGCCGGAGGGGACTTTGGAGTTGGAGGGCTTCTTCATCATCATCATCACCCCTCCAATGACTCGTGAGTAGTTCACTTCAGACCTACGGGTCCGTAGTTAGTAGCTAGATGGCTTCTTCTCTCTCTTGGATCTTCAATACAAAGTTCTCCATGATCTTCATGGAGATCTACCCGATGTAATCTTCTTTGGCGGTGTGTTTGTCGAGATCCGATGAATTGTGGATTTGTGATCAGATTATCTATGATATATATTTGAGTCTTTCTTGATTTCTTATATGCGTGATTTGATATCCTTGTAAGTCTCTCCGAGTCTTGGGTTTTGTTTGGCCAACTAGATCTATGATTCTTGCAATGGGAGAAGTGCTTGGTTTTGGGTTCTACCATGTGGTGACCTTTCCTAGTGACAGTAGGGGTAGCAAGGCACACATCAAGTAGTTGCCATCAAGGGTAAAAAGATGGGGTTTTTATCATTGCTTTGACATTATCCCTCTACATCATGTCATCTTGCTTAAGGCGTTACTCTGTTCTTATGGACTTAATACACTAGATGCATGCTGGATAGCAGTCGACGTGTGGAGTAATAGTAGTAGATGCAGAAAGTATCGGTCTACTTGTTTTGGACGTGATGTCTATAGATATAATCATTGTGTAGATATCGTCACGACTTTGCGTGGTTCTATCAATTGCTCGACAGTAATTTGTTCACTCACCGTCTACTTGCTTTCATGAGAGAAGCTGTGACAGCCCGATGCCGACGCCCCAGAACATTCCCCCTTCTATTTCGTTTCCTCGTGTGTTATTTTTCATTCGTTGCATCATCGCACCATGCATGGCATCATTTCTTTTGTGTGTTTGTCTTGTGTGGCTAGTTGCACCTTGGTATGAGTGTGAGGCATGTGTCGATGTGTTTGGGCTTGTGCAATGTGAGTGGGTGCATCAAGTGTCACCATAAAAACCCCTTGTTGTACCATGTTCTCAAAAACTCCCTCTTTTCCATTTTTCGTTGGGGGCAGATTTAAAGTCTCTGATTTCAATCAAATAAAATGATCCTCCTCTTTTTGAAAATCCTTCTTATTAAAGGTCGAGGCAACCCCTCTGGTTTTTATTTATTTATTCTTTTGTTTTATTTCAAAATAGAGTCTCGTTTTATTTATAAAAAGGGGTTTAAATTTTATTTTTTTGTGAAAGGGTTTTATTTTAATTCTTAAGAAAAAGGTTTCACTTTTATTTCTTTAAAAAAAATGCCCAAAAACTATTTCTTATAGTGGGGTATGTTTTAAAGTAGTCAAAAGGTATTTTCTTTATTTTTATTTTTTTCCCTGTTAAAATCATTTTCCTTGTGAGTTTCTGTTTTTCTTTAAAAAAAAGGAAAACCAAGTTTAAAAAAAAATAAAACAGAGAGAGGGAAGGAGGCCCAGCCGGCCGGCCCAGCTTACCCCTACCCTAGCGCCCTCCAGCGTCGCTCGATCCCTCCTTCTCGTCCCGACTACGCCGTCCTCCCGTGCGCCTCCTCCTCTCGATTCCATGGCCCCGATTCCCTCTTTCTCGTGGAGCTTCCCCCTCCTATGCCTAGCCCCGAGCCCCTGCCGTAGCCTCTCCAGCGCCTGCCCTCGGCCTCGCCCCCGCGCGCCATGGCCGTCGCCCCTACCTCGCCTCCGGTCGTCGCCCGCCGTTGCCCGGCCGCCACCGTCCGCCATGGCCCGACCCCTCCTCCGCCGCGTTGCTCGCCCGCCGGCCGTTCTCCCCACCATGGCCTCGCCATGGCCTCGCCATCGCCCTCGGCCTTGCCGCCTCCAGTGCCCCCTCGAGCCGCCGTGCTCGCCTCCCCATGGAGCCCCGCCGAGCTGCTCTCCCCGCGCGCCGACTCGCTGTAGCCGCCGGGTGCTCGCCCCGTCGCCGAGCCGCCTTGGTCGCCAAGCCCCGCCTCTGGTAGCCCCGCGCACTGCCCTCGTCCCGTGCCGCCCGCCGCCGGTCGCCATGGCCGTTCCCTGCCCGAGGTGCTCCAGGGCCCCGAACTCCTCGTGCGTTTTGCTACTGCCCTGCCAAGCTAGCTGCTGTTTCGCCGCTGCTGCCGAGCTTGCTGTTGATCGTTGTGCTTGCGTGCTGCTGGTTTGCTGCTGCACGCCTGCTCGCGTCGTTGTGCTGTTGTCTTTTGCTATTGCGAGGTGCCGCTGCCATTTCTTGCTGTAGCTAGCTGCTGCCTGATGCGTGCCGTATCGCTGCTGCTTTGCTAGATGCATGACGTAGCTCGTTGTTGCTGCTAGTTGTATCTAGCCTGGTTCCACGATGTCCACGACTTCCACGACGACCAGGACGACAAATACTTCCACGATGTCCACGACGACCGTTGTTCCCCTTCACCGAACCGAACCGCTCCAATTCGCGCGCGTCGAAGGTATACCGTGAGACGTGTCATGACTGTGTGCATGTGATGTATGAGATGATTGTATGTTTACGCCGTATATTAGCCCGTTGCATGTTGTCTTCTTTCCGTCGCGCCCCGACACATGGGAACCCGGTAATCGGGATCACCCCACCTTTATTTAACGTTCTCACACACGCGCTTCCTATACGTTGGCACGATATCTCGATGAGTTATCGGGATAGGAACGTTGCTGTGGCATCGTTTTCGTCTTGCCGACACAGTTTCCCTTTCGCTCGCCATGGCGACACCTGCTTCTCTCCCTTCTTGCCGTGGTTGAACTTGCATGCATAACGCATTCATGGCATATAATCGTGTGTTGCATGTTTCTTCTGCCGTAGCTCCGATCTATGTTTCGCGTGTTACCCGACTAAGATGTCATGTAGGATCATCGCTCACCCCTTGCCATGTTAACTACAATTTAATATTGCCGAGTAAATAATCGGGAGTGAATTAAATAATTAAACGTGGAGTTTCGTCGATATGCAACCGTTGCATATCGAGCTTCACTTAACGTGTAGTGTTTGCGTGAGGTGATTTGCCATGCCATCCCGTGCATTTTAACCTGATCATGCATCATAGTAGGTTGTGCATCATGTGGTGCATCGTGTGGTGAATACCTGTGTTGATGGTTGTTTCCGGTTTGCTCCGTCTCGATAGAGTTCCGCAAGCGTGTCGGAATGTGAGGACCCGTTCGACTACGTTGGTTCGTCGACTCCACCGAGTTGTTCTTCTTCCACGCGGGATCTCAGGCAAGATGACCATTTCCCCAGATACCATTACTATCATTGCCATGCTAGTTTTTATCGCTTCTATCGATTATGTCTCGTTGCCTACCACATGTTAAATATCAGCCTCTCAACAATGCCATGATTACCTTCAACCTGTTCGACCTAGCAAACCACTGATTGGCTATGTTACCGCTTGCTTACCCATGTTGTTAGCGTTGCTAGTTGCAGGTGCAGATGCTTCCATGTGATAACATGGGTTCCTTGTCATATCATCCTATTAAATGCTATTTAAATTAATGCACCTATATACTTGGTAAAAGGTGGAAGGCTCGGCCTTTCTAGCCTGGTGTTTTGTTCCACCTTTGCCCCCTTAGTTTTCGGCTACCGGTGTTATGTTCCATAAACGAGCGCTCCTAACACGATCGGGGTTGTTATGGGGACCCCCTTGATAATTCGTTTTAGATTAAAGCTGGTCTGGAAAGGCCCAACTTTGGTACTACATTTGCCTAATAACTAATGAACTGCATAGGGATTAATTAACCCGAGGATAATTTAATCAACCCCCGGGCCAGTGCTCCTCATGAGTGTTGGTCCAAAATAGAGCAGCTTATTAACGCTACCCGGGGCAACTCGGCGTTTGGCGTCGTAACCATCGCTCATCCGTCGTGTCCTGAGAATGAGGTACGCGACTCCTATCGGGATTGTCGACACGTCGGGCGGCCTTGCTGGATTAGTTTTACCTTTGACGGAATATCTTGTGCATCGGGATTCCGGTGATGCTTTGGGTAATCTCAGAGTTGAGGTTTTCCACTAGGGAATCCGACGAGATCGCGAGCTTCGTGATTGAGGATTTCTATGCGGCTTGTGGTAATTTGTGATGGACTAGTTGGAGCACCCCTGCAGGGTTAAATCTTTTCAGAAAGCCGTGCCCGTGGTTATGTGGCAACGTGGAAACTTTGTTTAACACTGGTTCTAGATAATTTGAAGTTAACTTAATTAAAACATGCCAACTGTGTGCGTAACCGTGACTGTCTCTTTCGTGAGTTCTTTCTCCGATCGAGGACACGGTGGGGTTATGTCTGACGTAGGTAGGTGTTCAGGATCATTCATTTGATCATCAGTAGTTCACGTCCGTTATGCGTAGATCTTCCCCCTCTTATTTCTTGTACTCGTAAGTTAGCCACCAAATATATGCTTAGCCGCTGCTGCAACCTCACCACTTAACCTTGCCTCACCTAATAAGCTTTGCTAGTCTTGATACCTTTGGAAATGAGATTGCTGAGTCCCCTGTGGCTCACAGGTTACTACAACACCAGTTGCAGGTACAGGTAAAGGTAACTTGACGCGAGCACGTTGATTGTATATTTGGAGTTGCTTCTTCTTCTTCTTCTTCATCGATCTAGGATTGGGTTCCAGGCCGGCAGCCTGGGATAGCAAGGATGGACGTCGTTCTTCCTTTCTCGTTTATTTTCGTCCGTAGTCGGACCCTGCTCTTACTCTTGATGATTATGTAATGTACTGATGTGACTCTGATGTAGCTTGTGGCGAGTGTAAGCCAACTCTATATATGTCTCTTCTTTTCAGTACATGTACTTGTAACGATATCCATTCTTGCAACACGACGAGATGCGCTTCTATCCCTAACGAGGTCCTCGTGCCAAATTGAGGATAGGGTCGCATCTTGGGCGTGACAAGTTGGTATCAGAGCCGTACCGACCTAGGAGCCCCCTTGATTGATCGAACTTGGCCGAGTCGAGTCTAGTGAAAAACTGCTTTGAGTCTAGTTATATATCGGAGAGTAGGATTCTTTTTTCTCCTCTTCTATGCTCTGGTGAGGAATCTTGATGTAACAATTTATTCTACTCCTCTTCTCACTCAAATTTTTTTAGGATCACGCGGATATTTTGGAATCTATATGATGCCGATGTGACGGAGTTCTGTCTTGGTGCCTCCTGTTTGCTCTAAGTCTCAGGGGAGTTGAGTTCCAGGGGATTCTTGAGCACATCGTTATCATTCAGATTTCTTAGTATCTCAGAACGAAGGATGTTCGTAATTGCTTCAATACTAGTAGTGGCGAGATAACCCCGATGTCCCCAGTACTGGTGCAGATTGTTCGGGAGTACTGTCATACTTTGTATCGTTGTGATCACAAGGGTCTCTAGTAGATGAAGGTCCGAGATTCTGGTCGTGTGTTGATGGATGTGATACAAGTGACGGGTTAGTATAGGAGTTGTGTGATTATTACTCCTTGTATCCGTGTACCAGATTGCATGACCAGATATTTCGGGAATTCATAGGTGGGAATTCAAGTAGTTTCTTATAGGACAATCTTCCAACAAATACATGATGTTAGGTTGGGGTTCGACAGCTAGTGGATTCGTTTGCTCACGGTCGACTTACAGCGGTACACGTTGTGTCTTAAAGAGTCCTTGTAGCTTGCTACGACTCGGGGACGCTTCGTATGTCGGGTGCACTGCCTTGCACTGATGGCTACTGTAAGGGTCGAGCCCGTGCGATTCTGTCCACGAAAATATCGGACGAAATCTTTCTCATGAGTTTGTTCTGGCTTGTTTCATAAGCCTCTCCCTTTGTTTTGTTTTAATATGGTAATTCAAGTTGCTTCGATGTCAAGTGGTGATTTCAAATCTTTCGATGAGGTGTTCTCATAATTTTTTTATGTGAATGCAAATTCTTTGCTCAATCAATTCTCTTGTTAATTCTTGTCAACAGGAGTCGTCATGTTAATTCTTTTCCAACCGGTGGGCTTCTCTCCAAGTGGATTCAATCCTCTCCAATTTTTGCAAGATTATTCTCTCATCTTATTCCGAAGTTTGTCTCATCTGTCCCAAGTAGTCTTTGTTTTTTCCCACCCTCCCACCCTTTTTCTTCAGTGATTCAATTTTCATCCAAGAGTTTTCTTTTAATTGTGCTTCCGCTATCTCTTCTTCCTTTTTGTAGCCGGTGATTCATTGTGAACATTCTCAGGAGTCGAGTTCAGTATTTCTTCATTTTGTTCCTTTCCGGTGAATTTAATTCAGCTATTCGTGTTCATCATATCCTTTTCATCCTTGTAATTCTCTTTCATGTTGGAGATTCTTTCAGCCTATCTTGGTTATTCATTCCTCTCTTTTCATCCGGTGCATTGAAGATATCTCAGAGTTTCTTGTTTCAGATCTTCCATTATTTCAAGGTTCTCAACCTCATCTAGTTTTCATTTGTACCGGTGCAATATCCCTCTTCTAAGCAATCTTGTCAACGGTGATTTCTTTGAGTGGGCCCATAACCCACAGGTTTTCCCAGGATCTTATATGTCTCTTCTAATCTTTTCGGAGATCTTTAATTCTTTTCAACTATGGCGTAAGTATGAATTTCATCAGTCATATTCCTTCTCCAAGATCTATTTGAATTAATTATCATATTTGGCTCAACGTTGCTTTCTTCATTATTCCGGAGTGTCTCAGTTATTCATGGGTTGTTTCTCGTCATCATTCTCAATCTTGCTCCATTATTGTGAAGATTGTCATCTCAGCTTCGTGTTTTCCTCTCAATTGTTTCTATCGTGAGTAATCCCTTTCGTGCTATCCGGTGCATTTCTGAGTTGTTTTTATTTCTCGTTCCTCCGAAGGCCATCATTTTAGAAGATTCTTCGTTCTCAGCTTTCAGCTTTCGTTCTCTAATTCTTCTCAATTGTTGCCTCTTCATTTGTCTCTCGTTTCTTCTGGTGCCTTATTCAAGTTTTCTGTTAGGTGGTGTGTTTCCATGCATTCTTGGAATTCCCATTCATTTCAATTCTCACCGGTGCCTCTTTCAAGAATTCTTCTAGTTTGTGCTCATATCCCTCCTCAATCTTTTCAAGAAGAATAAGTTGTATGCTAAATCCGTTGCTTGTCATCAATTAAACTTGATGAAGGATAAGCATAACATAATTCTTATTCCTGTTTCATAATGATTTCAATTCTTCTTCCGGAGTGGCTCATGATATCAATTCCTTTTTCTCAAGTGTTCTTATCTTTTCTTTTCGGGAGTTCCAAGTTCTTTTAAGTATCTCTTTGTGAAGCTTCATCTATATCTTGGCAAGGTCTTAATCTTATTCTTTCATCCTTCTTATCTTTGCATCATCCTTTTGATACGGAGGTCCTTCATGGTGGTTCATCAAGGTTTCAATTCATTCTCAAGTATTCTTCAAGATTCTTGTTGGAGTACCTCAAGTATTCTTTCTCTTGCATTTCCAGCGTGTTTGTTCTTCCTTTATTCTTTGAGGTGGTATTATAGCATTCTTGTTAGTGTAGGAGTCTCGAAGAGTTTTCCTCTCAAGAATGAGATAATTAAACTCACCAATTCTATGATCATGAGATATTTTCAACCCATGATTTCTTCATTGAGCTATCTTGGTTTGGACTTCACCTAAAGCTTTTCCTATTGATTGTGCTATCATGGTGCTTCTCATTAACCCTAATTCTCAAGGTATCCTTTTGGTGTAAGAAGTGTTCATTTCTTGTTGCTCCCAAGCTATCCTTGTTTCTTTTAGTGGTTGGTTGTCACCTCATATTTGTTGAGATGATTTTCATAAGCCCACTACTATCTTGTTCTTTTCGTTGTTGGTTTTCCAATTGCTACATCAATTCTCCGTCCGGAGGCTCTTCAATTCTATTGTGATGATAGATGGCATTCTTTCTTCATTCTCTTCTTCCGCTTGAGTTAGTTCCTATTCTCGTGTTCCGGAGGCATTGTGATGTTGCTCTTTTGGGTCTATCATCTTGTTCTTTCAAGATCATGGTGTCCCTTGCTCTATTTAGTTGGTTGTTATGTATATTGTCTATTTGTTCTACCTTTTCGAATTTTTTGTCCCATTTTCCTACCGAAGTGCTGCCGAAATTTTCCGTGAATTCTTGCTTGTTTCACATATCATTCTCATCGCTTTGCAACCTTCAAGGATCGTTGGTTTCACTCGTTTTTCAAAGAAGCGACTAAGTTTTTACCTCTTGTTCTTTCTCATCCTCTCCCCCTTTCATTCTTGGATCTCGGGGTGAGATCCTCTTGTAGTGTAGGAGAGTTGTGACAGCCCGATGCCGACGCCCTAGAAGATTCCCCCTTCTATTTCGTTTCCGTCGTGTGTTATTTTTTATTAGTTGCATCATCGCATCATGCATGGCATCATTTCTTTTGTGTGTTTGTCTTGTGTGGCTAGTTGCATCTTGGTATGAGTGTGAGGCATGTGTGGATGTGTTTGGGCTTGTGCAATGTGAGTGGGTGCATCAAGTGTCACCTCAAAAACCCCTTGTTGTACCATGTTCTCAAAAATTCCCTCTTTTCCATTTTTCATTGGGGGCAGATTTAAAGTCTGTGATTTCAATCAAATAAAATGATCCTCCTCTTTTTAAAAATCCTTCTTATTAAAGGTCGAGGCAACCCCTCCGGTTTTTATTTATTTATTCTTTTGTTTTATTTCAAAATAGAGTCTCATTTTATTTATAAAAAGGGGTTTAAATTTTATTCTTTTGTGAAAGGGTTTTATTTTAATTCTTAAGAAAAAGGTTTCACTTTTATTTCTTTAAAAAAAATGCCCAAAAACTATTGCTTATAGTGGGGTATGTTTTAAAGTAGTCAAAAGGTATTTTCTTTATTTTTATTTTTTTCCCCGTTAAAACCTTTTTCCTTGTGAGTTTCTGTTTTTCTTTAAAAAAAGGAAAACCAAGTTAAAAAAATAAAACAGAGAGAGGGAAGGAGGCCCAGCCGGCCGGCCCAGCTTACCCCTGACCTAGCGCCCTCCAGCGTCGCTCGATCCCTCCTTCTCGCCCCGACTGCGCCGTCCTCCCGTGCGCCTCCTCCTCTCGATTCCATGGCCCCGATTCCCTCTTTCTCGTGGAGCTTCCCCCTCCTGTGCCGAGCCCCGAGCCCCTGCCGTAGCCTCTCCAGCGCCTGCCCTCGGCCTCGCCCCCGCGCGCCATGGCCGTCGCCCCTGCTTCCCAGGCCGTCGCCCCTACCTCGCCTCCGGTCGCCGCCCGCCGATGCCCGGCCGCCACTGTCTGCCATGGCCCGACCCCTCCTCCGCCGCGCTGCTCGCCCGCCGGCCGTTCTCCCCGCCATGGCCTCGCCATCGCCCTCGGCCTTGCCACCTCCAGTGCCCCGTCGAGCCGCCGTGCTTGCCTCCACATGGAGCCCCGCCGAGCTGCTCTCCCCGCGCGCCGCCTCGTGAGCTCGCTGTAGCCGCCGGGTGCTCGCCCCGTCGCCGAGCCGCCTTGGTCGCCAAGGCCCGCCTCCGGTAGCCCCACGCACTGCCCTCGTCCCGTGCCGCCCGCTGCCGGTCGCCATGGCCGTTCCCTGCCCGAGGTGCTCCAGGGCCCCGAACTCCTCGTGCGTTTTGCTACTGCCATGCCAAGCTAGCTGCTGTTGCGCCGCTGCTGCCGAGCTTGCTGTTGCTCGCTGTGCTTGCCTGCTGCTGGTTTGCTGCTGCACGCCTCCTCGCGTCGCTGTGCTGCTGTCTTTTGCTATTGCGAGGTGCCGCTGCCATCTCTTGCTATAGCTAGCTACTGCCTGATGCGTGCCGTATCGCTGCTGCTTTGCTAGATGCATGCCGTAGCTCGGTGTTGCTGCTAGTTGTAGCTAGCCTGGCCGTTGCATGCTGTTGTTGTGCTTGCTGTTTCTGCCATGCTGCTGCGTGCCATGCCGTGTTGTTGTGCTTGCTGCTGGAGTCCCCTGTGCCTTGCCGTAGCTAGTTGCTAGTTGCTATTGCTAGTAGAAGCTAGTTGTTGTAGCTGCTGCTTGCCTGTGCTTGCTTGCCTGCATGTGTTATTGCTGTTTGCCTTGCTGGCTTTGCTAGATGCAGCTAGGTGTAGTTGCTAGGCTAGGTTATTGTTGCTTGTGCTAGTTGCTGCTTTGCTAGTTGTAGTTGCTGATGTGTCGTGTGCCGTCGCCGCATGCACCATCCCCGCTGTCGTGGGTCATCGACAAGATTCACGAGCACCCCGTCGTCCTCGACGACCCCCGTAACGAGTTCGACTTCCTCGACATCGTCGGAACCGTGTTCGACTACCGACGCCGCAGACCTGAGAACCACGACGACCACTACTTCCACGACGACCAGGACGACAACTACTTCCACGATGTTCACGACGACTGTTGTTCCCCTTCACCGAACCGAACCGCTCCAATTCGCGCACGTCGAAGGTATACCGTGAGACGTGTCATGACTGTGTGCATGTGATGTATGAGATGATTGTATGTTTGCACCGTATATTAGCCCGTTGCACGTTGTCTTCTTTCCGTCGCGCCCCGACACATGGGAACCCGGTAATCGGGATCACCCCACCTTTATTTAACGTTCCCGCACACGCGCTTCCTATACGTTGGCACGATATCTCGACGAGTTATCGGGATAGGAACGTTGTTGTGGCATCGTTTCCGTCTTGCCGACACAGTTTCCCTTTCGCTCGCCGTGGCGACACCTGCTTCTCTCCCTTCTTCCCGTGATTGAACTTGCATGCATAACGCATTCATGGCCTATAATCCCGTGTTGCATGTTTCTTCTGCCGTAGCTCCGATCTATGTTTCGCGTGTTACCCGACTAAGATGTCATGTAGGATCATCGCTCACCCCTTGCCATGTTAACTACAATTTAATATTGTCGAGTACATAATCGGGAGTGAATTAAATAATTAAATGTGGAGTTTCGTCGATATGCAACCGTTGCATATAGAGCTTCACTTAACGTGTAGTGTTTGCGTGAGGTGATTTGCCATGCCATCCCGTGCATTTTAACCTGATCATGCATCGTTGTAGGTTGTGCATCATGTGGTGCATCGTGTGGTGAATACCTGTGTTGATGGTTGTTTCCGGTTTGCTCCGTCTCGATAGAGTTTCGCAAGCGTGTCGGAATGTGAGGACCCGTTCGACTACGTTGGTACGTCGACTCCACCGAGTTGTTCTTCTTCCACTCGGGATCTCAGGCAAGATGACCATTTCCCCAGATACCATTACTATCATTGCTATGCTAGTTTTTATTGCTTCTATCGATTATGTCTCGTTGCCTACCACATGTTAAATATCAGCCTCTCAACAATGCCATGATTACCTTCAACCTGTTCGACCTAGCAAACCACTGATTGGCTATGTTACCGCTTGCTTACCCATGTTGTTAGCGTTGCTAGTTGCAGGTGCAGATGCTTCCATGTGATAACATGGGTTCCTTGTCATATCACCCTATTAAATTCTATTTAATTTAATGCACCTATATACTTGGTAAAAGGTGGAAGGCTCGGCCTTTCTAGCCTGGTGTTTTGTTCCACCTTTGCCCCCTTAGTTTTCGGCTACCGGTGTTATGTTCCATAAACGAGCGCTCCTAACACGATCGGGGTTGTTATGGGGACCCCCTTGATAATTCGTTTTAGATTAAAGCTGGTCTGGCAAGGCCCAACTTTGGTACTACATTTGCCTAATAACTAATGTACTGCATAGGGAGTAATTAACCCGAGGATAATTTAATCAACCCCCGGGCCAGTGCTCCTCATGAGTGTTGGTCCAAAATAGAGCAGCTTATTAACGCTACCCGGGGCAACTCGGCGTTTGGCGTCGTAACCATCGCTCATCCGTCGTGTCCTGAGAACGAGGTACGCGACTCCTATCGGGATTGTCGACACGTCGGGCGACCTTGCTGGATTAGTTTTACCTTTGACGGAATATCTTGTGCATCGGGATTCCGGCGATGCTTTGGGTAATCTCAGAGTTGAGGTTTTCCACTAGGGAATCCGACGAGATCGCGAGCTTCGTGATTGAGGATTTCTATGCGGCTTGTGGTAATTTGTGATGGACTAGTTGGAGCACCCCTGCAGGGTTAAATCTTTTCGGAAAGCCGTGCCCGCAGTTATGTGGCAACGTGGAAACTTTGTTTAACACTGGTTCTAGATAATTTGAAGTTAACTTAATTAAAACATGCCAACTGTGTGCGTAACCGTGACTGTCTCTTTCGTGAGTTCTTTCTCCGATCGAGGACACGGTGGGGTTATGTCTGGCGTAGGTAGGTGTTCAGGATCATTCATTTGATCATCAGTAGTTCACGTCCGTTATGCGTAGATCTTCCCCCTCTTATTTCTTGTACTCGTAAGTTAGCCACCAAATATATGCTTAGCCGCTGCTGCAACCTCACCACTTAACCTTGCCTCACCTAATAAGCTTTGCTAGTCTTGATACCTTTGGAAATGAGATTGCTGAGTCCCCTGTGGCTCACAGATTACTACAACACCAGTTGCAGGTACAGGTCAAGGTAACTTAACGCGAGCGCGTTGATTGTACATTTGGAGTTGCTTCTTCTTCTTCTTCTTCTTCATCGATCTAGGATTGGGTTCCAGGCCGGCAGCCTAGGATAGCAAGGATGGACGTCGTTCTTCTTTTGTCGTTTATTTTCGTCCGTAGTCGGACCCTGCTCTTACTCTTGATGATTATGTAATGTACTGATGTGACTCTGATGTAGCTTGTGGCGAGTGTAAGCCAACTCTATATATGTCTCTTCTTTTCAGTACATGTACTTGTAATGATATCCATTCTTGCGACATGACGAGATGCGCTTCTATCCCTGACGAGGTCCTCGTGCCAAATTGAGGATAGGGTCGCATCTTGGGCGTGACAGAAGCCACTAGTAAACACTACGGCCCCCGGGTCTATTCACACCCATCGTTTACACCTCCGCTTTTACTTTGCTTTGTTACTTTGTTGCTTTCAGTTCTCACTTGGCAAACAATCTATACGGGATTGACAACCCCTTCATAGCGTTGGGAGCAAGCTTTTGTGTTTGTGCAGGATCTTGAGATACTCCTCCACTGGATTGATACCTTGGTTCTCAAACTGAGGGAAATACTTACCACCGCTACGCTACATCACCCTTTCCGCTTCGAGGGAACACCAACGTAAGGCTCCAAGGCCACGGGGGAAATCCTTTGCATACTTGCCTAGGAAGTCCCTTAAGGCGTAGCCGCAGCTGAAGGTTTCCTGGTGCCATTGCTGAGGAGTATCAAGCAACACTCTTTTTTCTGACGCCATTGGAAGGTCTTTTGTTGCAGCAGCAGCTAGCGCCCACTACCTATTTTTCTCAACATGCAAGTATGACACCAAATATACAATAATAAAACACAATATATATATATTGCAACTATTTCCGCAACAACATTCGGGGCTTGAGCAAATATTTTGCAAATATACAAGAATCATATCCTAGCAAGAACCCTAGGCATGGGGATGTCTCACCAGAGGTTTTGGTCGACGTCGTCAACGGGCTCGTGGCGGGGGCGGGGTCGTCAACGGGCTCGGGGCGGGGTCGAGGTCGTCGAAGGGCGCGGGGCGGGGGCGGCGACGACGACGGGCTCGGGACGGGGGGCGGTGACGACAACGGGTCGGGGGCGGCGACGACGATAGGCTCGGGGCAGGGGCGGCGACGGCGACGGGCTCAGGGGCGGCGGCGACGACGGGCTCGGGGCGGTGGCGGCGACGGTGATTGGCTCGGGGGCGGCGACGATGACGGGCTTGGGGCGACGACGGTGGCGGGATCGGGGGCGGCGACGACGACGGGCTCGGGGCGGCGACGACAACGGGCTCGGGCGCGACGACGACAACAGACTCGGTGGCGGCGACGACAACGGGCTCGGGGGCGGTGACGACAACGGGCTCGGGGGCGGCGACGACAACGGGCTCGGGGGCGGCGATGACGACGGGCTCGGGGACGACGACGACGAGGAGGAGGAATGGATCGACGACGGCGGCGCGGGGCAAATGAGAGAGCTTGGGGAAAAATCGATAACTCCTGCCTTATATGCAAAAACCTGTTGTCCTGGTTCGAGGCACAAACCGAGACCAATGCTACTATTTCGTCCCGGTTGGATCCACAAACCGAGACTAAAGGTCAATTTTCAGCAGCCTAACGGACGGGAAGAAGAGACATTTAGTCCCGGTTTGTGCCGCAAACCGACACTAAAGGGAGCCTTTGGTCCCGCTTTGTTCCACCAACCGACACGAAAGGATGTCTTTGGTCCCGGTTGGTGCCGCAAACAGACACGAATAGCCTGTGCGTGCCACAGCCGAGGTGCTTGGTAAAGAACCACCAAAAACAAAATCTATTATTCACATGATTCCCCGAAACCCTAGCGCCGTCAACCCATCCCGTATTCAATCAAACACACTTTGATAGGCCCAATTTGGCCTGGTTGGACCTAATGCGGACAACTAAACACGACATTTCCTATTTGGCGCCACACACGCTAGTTAATGTGCATTCGTAAATGGGTCGATCCATCTACGCGTCGTTTGACTTTTTTTTGAAAATTGTATGGACTTATTTTTATATTGAGGAACATTTTTTGACTTTCAGCGAATATTGAAGAACTTTTCTGAAATTTATTGAACTTCTTTTTGAAAATGGAGAAACTTTTTTAAGATTTATGAACTTTTTTTTCCATTATCAATGAACATTTTTTAAAATTGATGAAACTTTTTAAAGACATCAACTTTTATTCAAATGGATGAACCTTTTTTCTTTAAATCTGTAAACCTTTTTTAATTTCACATTTCTATTTTCACAACAAAAAAAATCAAAAAAACTGAACATCACTCTAATGGCCTGGCCCATGCTAGCAGTGCTGCAGACGCCGGATCGTTAACGGCGCCTGAAACGCTGGATAGGAGCACACCATATATATATCAGCTAAGACAAATACCCAACAACCCAGTGCCCAACTAGCACAGATCAGCGGGAGCTCCTACCTGCAGCTCTATATGCACCCCACAGGGGGACGCCCCATCTCGGCCGGCCCAGTCTTGTTTTTTTCTGTTACCTTTAGAGTTCTCTGTTTTTTTTCTTTTTTGGTTCATTTTTTCTTTCCTTTTTCCTTTTCTTATTTTATTTGAAGCAAAAATAGTTTTCGAATTTGAAGAACAATTTTTATAAAACGTGAACAAATTTGGAAGCGCGTATAATTTTTTAAAGTACGGACATTTTTTGAATCCTAAGAGCAAAAATTTGTAAAACCCCGAACAAATTTAAAAGCATGAACAAATTTATAAAGCATCAATACTTTTTGATTTTTTAAAACATATTTCGAAACCCAGAACAATTTAGAAAAACATGAACAAATTTGGCACAGCGATTAATTTTTTAAAGCACGAACATTTCTTGAATCTTGAGAACAAAATATTGAAAAGGAGGAAAACATTGAAAAACCCCGAACAAATTTGAAAGCACAAACGTTTTTAACATTTGGAGTACAAATTTTGAAAGCGAGAACAACTTTAAAAAAACGTGATCACATTTGGAAACGCGAACAATTTTTTAGAGCACAAACATTTTTTGAATCTTGAGAAATAAATTTTGAAAAGGAGAACAATTTTGAAAAAACCTGAACATATTTGAAAGCATGAACAAATTTATAAAGCACGAACATTTTATGAATTTTGAAAACTAATTTTCAAACTGAAAACAATTTTAGAAAAACTTGAACAAATTTGGAAGCGCAATTTTTTTTAAAGCACGGACATTTTTTGAAACATGAGAACAAAAATTTGAAAAGGAGAACAATTTTGAAAAACCCTGAACAAATTTGAAAAAGAGAACAAATTTTTAAAGCACGAACATTTTTTCAATTTTGAGAACAAATTTTGAAACCGAGAACATATTTTTTTAAAATGTGAACAAATTTGGAAGCGTGAACAATTTTTTTAAGCGTGAAATTTTTTTAATCTTGAGATTTTTTTGGAAAAAGGGAACAATTTTGAAAAACCCAGAAAAAAGTTGGAAGTGCGAACAAATCTTTAAAGCACGAACATTTTTTGAGTTTAAAACAAATTTTGAAACTTACAACAATTTTAAAAAATATGAAGAAATTTGGTAGTGCGAACAATTTTTTGAAGCACGAACATTTTTTTAATCTTGAGAGAATTTTTTGAAACTGAGAACAAATATCAAAAACCCCAAGCAAATTTGCAAGCGCGAACAAATTTTTAAACCACACTTCTTTTTGAATTTTACGTAGTTTGTTGAAGCTGAGAACAATTTTGGAAAAATCCCGAACAAATTTGAAAGTACGAACAAATGGTTTAAAGCACAAATAATTTTTGAGTCTTAAGAATGTTTTTTGAAACTGAGAACAAATTTCAATCTTACAAACAAATTTCGAAACGGAAAATAGTTTTTTGGAAAATAAATAACATTTTCTAAAAATCAGGAACATTTTCTGAAACCGTCAAAAATATTTTTGAAAACTAAGAACATTTTTTGAAACAAAAAGAGAAATGAAAAAAATAAACAGGAAATAATAAAAAACTAAAAAAAAACGGTTCAGCCCAAAACCGGACACTGCAACCCCAGCTAATGGGCCAGTCCATTTGAAAAGCGATCCCTCTCCCACTGTGTGCGAAGCGCCGACACTGCTTTGCACAGAGCGGGGAAAAGGGTTTTCCCACATCGGCTCCCCAGCTCTCGTTCGAAATCGTTTGGCAAGACACAAGGGAGCACCTATTTTACGTTCATGCGTGAAATAGGATACTTCCGCACATGGGGAGTCTTAAAGGGCTAGCCCATGCAAGCTACGGACCGAAAATTAAGAGGGACAAAGAACTGTATTGAAAAAGAAATTTAAAATGTTCTATGTTTTTTATAAACACATACATCGATTTATGATTATGAAAATAAATTGCAACACAAATTAAGTAAATAGTTAGAACGGAAAGTTCTTTTTTTGCAAAATGGTGGATATCTACGAATTTCTTAACAAATACAGAAAACAGGAAGTTTTTTAATATTGAAAGGTGAACAATACAAAGACAAATAGTTTTTTTAGTATTTTGACAAAATGTGAAAATAGGAATTTTTAAAAAATTATGAAGAATATATGAAAACAATGCACAATTTCTGGAAATTCGAATAATTTACAAAATCTCCGGAATTAATTTAAATATAAGGATAACAAGATTTTTTATGTATTTGAGAAAGCAATAGAGCAGGAATCTTTTTAACATTTCAAACAAAATTTGAAAACGCAATTATTTTCTAATTTTCCGAAACAAAATATCAGAAAGGAAGCTCTTTAGAAAAAAATACATGAAGTAAACCAACAAAAAAATCGAGAAATAAAAACAAAAATGAGTTAAACGAGACCAAAAGGTTTTGGAAGGTTCCTGGTACCGGTAAAAACATTCAGAAGGAAGCCTGTGGAAGCATCCAACAACAAGTGTGTATGCTAGCTGAAATTCGGCCAACCCAGTCGAGCCCTATTGTCACGTCTCTGTGCGAAACCCAGCCAATTCTGTCGCTTATAATACTTAAATGGGCAGTGCTCTGCGCGGGTCGTCCGATCCACCAATCCCGCGTGTCCGTACCGTTGGATCTTCATGCAGTATTTTTTTTCGATGCAGCAAGAATTCGATGCAATGCAGCAATTTTTTTAACGGTTGAAAAAAAACAATATTTATAGCAAATAAAATATCTACGTGATTGTAGCAAAAAAACGAAGCTGATGATGCGTGATACCAAAAGTCAAACGCCGGTTATAACAAATATCTACGTGCACGTGTATGCAATTTTTTTAGTAAACGGTTGCAGCAAAAAATGATGCCGGTTGTAGCAAAAATTAACACGGTTGTAGCAAAAGTAAAAAACATCGATTGTATCGAAAAATCCGACGAACTGGAGTTGCAACCAAACGAATATGCATCAAATATGACGCTGATTGCACCAAATTTACACGAGAAAAAAAGCTGCATGAAAAACGTTTGTATCAAAAAACACACGATTACAGCAAATTTAACGGAAAAATGTTGCAAGCATTGCCAGCGAGGCGCGCGGCCCGCACGCGACCGGCCGAACGATTCGGCCGACGCGCCGGATGAAAGCATTTACCTACTTAAATAGGGTTTTCCAGCCGAGAGTGCTATGGGAGACTTTCCGCGTTGGTAACTTGCAAACCGTTTCCTATAATTAGTTTCTTTATGGTTTTTGTCTGGTTTTTATTGGTTTTACTTTTGTTTTTTCCTTTTTATTTTTTTCATATTTCCCTTTTCCTTTTTCTATTTGTTTTTGGTTTTTTGAACTTTTTTGTTTCATTAATTTTTTGAAATTGCAACAATTTCAAATCCGATTTTTTTATGATTTTTCTGAATTCTTGAAAGAATTTCGAAACGGCGCATGATTAGACGATAATGTGAGTTGTCATCATCACCAAGACAGTAAGGATGGAAGTGCCCTAACAATCACCCCCTTTTTCATGAATGATGACAACTACACAATTTGCATTGCAGGTCTAGAAAATAAGAACGGAGCTCCTCCCTAGATACGTGCACTATTTTGATTTACTTTAGAAACGCACAGTGCTCACATAAGGGCCAAAGTTCCACTTTGATTTTATAGACCCACCAATGAATACAAATGAAATGAATAGACATAGGTATGCATTTGTTCGAGATAAGTAGAGGAAATATGAAGGGCAACAATAGAATTCAAGCTCTACTAGCATGTGAGACAAGATAAAGATCTAAGATAAACAAGTATCGCATGTCCCACACCGTCCACAAGGTTTTCATGCACAATAAGTTCACAAGCCAACTTAAAGCAAATAAAAGTTTAATTGGAAGGAAACAAATAACCACACCCATGCAAATCCTGACCTAAGAGAATCCTCCCTCTGGCATCATCAAGAGACCAAAAAAGAAAAGAGTGATGCTAATGCATCAGAGCTCAATAGTCCTCCTCTAGCTCCTCAGTCTCTGGATCATGACCATGAGAGTCCTCGTCGTCCTCCATAATATCATCATCAACGACAACATAGGTGGAGATAGCCGGATGGCACGAGGCCTCATCATCCGTCCAAGTGCTATGCTCATAGATCCACTGCCCCTCAGGAGTGATTTTCTTCTCTGATGTAGTAGCAGCCTGAAGGTTCAGAGCCCTCATAACCTGAATCTGTCTGCGTCTTGCTAGCTTCTCGTTGACATGGGCTTCATAGAGCTTCTTTTAGAAGTGGGACTATATGCATAAGGTCTTCTTGACCTTATCAGTGAGCTTGGTGACCCAAGAGGGCTTGGCCCCAGCCTCGAGCTCAAAAGTCACTGTCGTTGGAAGTGGCATAGACATCCTCGGGATGACCAACGCACGGGAATGCGAGGCTCATCATGCTTCTTCTTCTTGAGTTGCTTGATCTAATGCACAATGAGATTGTATGGAGAAGAGAGAGGCTCTCGAGGCCTACGAACTGCCCAGACAGAGTTCAGAAAGCACATGATAAACTGAGCATATATGGGAACCCGACGGTAAATGACCATGGTGTACATCTCCTCCCACAACCACTTGGACACATCAAAAGTAACACCGAAGCCCACTTCGGTTCTCATAGCCACAAACAATCCACCAGATAGCACATTGCGGAAAGAATAAGCATGCTATCATAAACCTTCTCATTCTGATTCCCAACATTGGGCAAAAGCACATTGCAGAATACATGATGCATGATATCATAAACCTTCTCCAAATCCTTGGACTCGCCAAGCACTCCACGACCCTGAATGTATAAGGGGGCAAGCTCCTCCTTATCCATCACTACAGGAAACTGAAGATTTCCCGTAAGTACTGTTCTTTGACATCAGCATTTTGTCGGGCCAGCCGACAAAGACAATTTTTGTTGATAGCTGTTGACCGCAAAGGATGACTGACTGCAAAGATACTTTGTCGTCTACCTTTTCTTTTACAGACGACAAAGAGCTCACTTTGCCGCCTGTAAAGAGAAAGATAGATGGCAAATATACTTTGTCGTGTGCCTTTTTATTTAGAGGCGACAAAGAGCTCACTTTGCCGTGTGTAAAGAAAAAGGTAGACGACAAAGACTTTGTCTTCTGCCTTTTTTACAGACGGTAAAGTGAGCTCTTTGCCACCTGTAAATAAAAAGGCATACGACAAAGAGAAAGCATAACCCACGGATCTAGCCCACGGATCAGTGACGTGGCAAAATCTGCTCCACACGCAGTTCACACATGCCCACGATCTGCACCACACACTCCCCACCCACCACCCACCACACTGCACATCCCACGCCACCACTAGCCCTTATCCTCCCTGCCCTCGGACTACCACCACCACGCTGCACTACTTGCCCCACCGCCGGCGCTGCTCGCCCCACCTGCTGCTGGTGCAGCTCGCCCCACCGGCCGCCGATGCTGCTCGCCCACCGGAGCTTCATGTGAGCCCGTCGCAACTAGAGATCCATGCCATCCGCCACCACTAGCCACACTTCCACCACCCCTCCATGGCTGACCCCATCGGAACTTGCCTGCACCAGATCCGCCTTCGACCGACGAGCATCCACGCCACCATCCACCATGGATGCATGCCTACGCCGACCACCGTGAGTTCCTCGAGACGTCGCCGCTATCCCCCATGGATATATTGCCTATGCCGCCGGCCGCCATGGATGCATTCCCCCGCCGCCGACCGCCATGGATGCATGCCAGCACCGCCAACCGTCGTGGTTGCGCACGTGAGCTCACCACACCTAGAACCCGGCCGGCATAGATGCACCTCCACACCCTCTCTCTTTCTTTGATTTGGAGGAAGGGGAGAACGCCAGCTGCTTGTGGTTTTGACTGAGCCAAGGATGCGGGGCCCTACCGCGACCTCTAGAGGGCTTCACACTCAGGGGAGACCGACAACAGGGCAGGGGCGCGACCACGAGAGAGCTCTTTTTTCTGTACATGTTATGTGTAAATTGATATATACAAAATATTGTAGTAGAGTTTTGTAATTCGATCTATAGAAAATGATCATGTTCAGGTGTTTCAGCTCTGTATTTTTTGTAAATTGATCTATGGAGAATGTTGTAATAGAATTTTGCTCCGTCTGATTTTGATGTTCATGTGCCATGTGTATTTTTTTTAAACTAAAAAAGTATTTGCCGTCTATAATGTAGTGTGCCTAATGTCAACGATGTTCACATCGTCGTCTGTTAGTTGAACGGCTGACGAAAACGATGATTACATTGACGTATGTTAATGAAATGGTTGACGACAAAGCCGATGCTTGGCTGACCGCAAAGATGCTCCCTTTGTCGTCTGTTAATAGAACGGGTGACAACAAAGCCAAAGTTTAGTTGACGGCAAAGCCTTTGCCGTCTGCCCGATAAAAAGCTGACGGTAAAGTTCTCTTTGCCCATTCATAGTATGTCGTCAAGCTTTGTCGTCTACTGGCTGACGGCAAAATCTTTACTGTCTGTATATCAACCTTTGCCGTCTTTTATTACCTGACGACAAATTGTGTGATTCGCCTAGTGCATGGAGGTGGCACGATCGTGAGGATGGATGCCACAATTCCCAGTGAGACCGATATCATAGTATCCGAGAGCATTGCAGAAAGCTCTCCAAGGAACCTAAAAGAACTCATCATGGCACATGAAGGATAGATGACGAGCCACATCAGTGTCGAAATGAACTATGGCATAGAACTAATGAATAAGGTGCACATCAAAGTCATAGTTGATAGACATGAGCTTGATCAAGTCAAACTCCTCGCATAGCGCCAATGCCTCCCCAAAGTAATCCATGTTGCTTCTCCAGTGATCAAGATCAATGGTCCACTATTTGGCGTACCTGTTCTTGTGATGCTAAAAAAGCTGATGCACAATACTCATTTGCATCTCATTCCTGAACTGAATGGTGGGCCACCTCGAAGCAATGGGGACCTCATGGGGATTCTGAATGCGAAACTTTTCCAAATCCGGTTGCTTCCATCTGTGCGTAGATACAACTGCCTTTTGCTTGGCAGCTGCAGACTTCTCACAACGGGACAACTTAGAGGGAATCATCACTCCTTTTTTGGGACTGCTCTGCTTCAGAAAATTCAGCTTCGCTTTAGAAAACGTAAGTCAAACGGGGTAGCTCCACGATATACCGCTCCGTAAAAAACTAGAATCTGGGGTCCAACTCCTTGTTTTTTGTGAAGCTCCTTAGGAGGTGCTCCATAGAATTATAGAAGTTGGAGTTGGAAGAAAATTACCCACCACTGCCACCAGTAAGTGGATACCCCTTCGTTTCTTACCTCTCATCCAATCAAATAGATCCTTTTGACCGAATTTTTCATTCGTGAAGCTGGAGTTAAAGGAGAGCCAAACATTCTCTTGAAATGGTTGCAACTCATATATGAAACTGCTCTAAAGTAGATTTGACGAAGCGGAGCTGATTTTGATGGAGTGAAGCAGTCCCAAACAGGCCAATCAGTGTGGTTGCACCTATGTGCTCGTTTCTTGGTCTCTTGACGCTGAGCAGAGCAAGAAAGAGAGCCATCTGCACACACACATGAGAAGCACACAAGAGAACCCAGAAAAGATGAGAGGATTGTACACATGATCGGACGAATATATTGTCTGTGAATTAGAGAATACAAAAACAGTGCTACGAAGTTCACAGAAGTCGCTTGTACCGGTCTTCGAGCCACTGGTACCGCCGAGGCGGTTGTACCACCGTGACATGCGGTTGTACTGCCGTTTGGGGCAGCACCACACGTGGAAGAGCACGCACAACCCAGATTTGAACCTAATAGCAATATTTTAACTTCTAAGCATGCAACCTCCGTTTCTAAATATAAGTCTTTTTAAAGATTTTACTAAAGGGCTATATACGGATCAAAATGAATGAATCTATACTCTAAAGTATGTCTATATACATTCGTATGTAGTCCCTCTAGTGAAACCTCTTAAAAAACTTATACTCCCTTCGTTCCTAAATATAATACCTTTTAGAGATTTTACTATAGAGTAGATACGAAACAAAATGAGTGAATCTACATTTTAAAATATGACTACATACATCCGTATCTAGTTTATAGTGAAATATCTAAAAGGTCTTATATTTAGGGACGGAGGGAGGTCTTATATTTAGAAACGGAGGGAGTATTTAGGAACGGAGGGAGTAGTATAGAGATCTCTTCCACCCAGGAAGGAGGAGGACTCCACGAAGCAAACCCGAGAGAGACCGCAGATCCAGGGCACCGAAGGGCACTCCAAGGCAAGGGAGACGGTGAATGGCGGCTAGGGCAGGAAACGAGGTTGAGCACGAAGGGGAAGAAGAAATGCCCCTTCGGCCCAGGCCTTTATGTATCCGCCTAGACTGCGGAATGATTGTACCGCTTGAACCGGCAGTTGTACTACCCCTGGTGCTGACATACAAGGTGGTACTTCTGTTGCCAGGGAGGTAGCGGTAGTATCACCAGCAACCGCCCGGTAGTACCGGCCAGCAGCACAGGCCAGGGAGCGAGCAGTAGAACCGCCAGAGCAACCCGAGTTGTATCGCTGAGAGGATACAACCGAGTGGCTGAGCGGTTGAACCATCGGATGTACAACCCGGTCAGGTACACCAACGTCATGATCAACTTGCTTGAAATTGGAATGAGAGTGTTTATGGAAACAGGAAGGCTTGGGATGAAGACACGACACTGAAATATGGTGAAGTAGACTCCAAGACTGCAAGAAGCAAATAAGAAAGGCTAATACTTGGAGAATACGAACACCCAGGACCTAAAAAAATCTAGCAAGAGCGAATAAGATCCAAAAGGCAAAAACAAGCTCTAGAAAGCAAAAACCTCATTAGGAGGGGGCACTAGCTGGAGCCACCTATGTTTGAGTCAATTGGTATGGCACCACGGAAATTTTAACCTTGGGGACTTACCAAAACTCGTCTTTGAAGCACAAGTACCTAAAAAATGACTAATGCGAAAGACTTGATTGATTTATGCATAATGAGGGAGGTACAACCGCTATGTGCACTGGTACAACCGACACACATGGGTGCCCTACAAAAAACTCTAGCGAGCGGTACAATCGATAGCGTGGGCGGTAATACCGGTTGCAACTAAGAACTAGAACAACCACTCCACCACCGCTGAATCACCGCTTTGAAACATAGAGGAGTCACTGATGGGGTTATAGTCCTAGGGTAGGGTCATAGGCCTGCCCTATAGGTCCTACCCAGGGACTACCCCTCGCAGAGGACAAGACCCTTAGTCAACTCCGAATGAATTAAGGAATCCCTGTCATCCAGTCGGTAATATACCCTCGATCCTCCAGTCGGTGACTAGCATTCGGAGCTTATCGAGGCAACCGACTATATACCACTCGGTACATCGTAACCCCCCTGGAAGGGAACGGTCGTACGTTTCCGGGTGCATTTATTAGCATTTAGGGCGTACGTTACCTGTAACGTACACATTCAATCACCACTACTCCACCCCTGTACTGGAACCGTTGTGGAGGGCAGCGCACTCTATATTAGCCACCCTCCTCCACTGGGAGAGGGTTAGCAAATCATTGTATTCCATATCCCACTCGACAACAAGCTCCGAGAGCACTGAGACGTAGGGCTGTTACCTCCATCGCAGAGGGGCCTGAACTCATACAACCTCGCCGTAGCTAGGACTCTGCCTATCTCATTCGTACCCTACACATCTACTGTCAGGCTTATACCCACGACAGTTGGCGCCCACCTTGGGGCAGGCGTCTAAGCGACTTCCGGCGAGTTTGCGACTACTTCCTTTCATCATGTCGTCCGGTGGAGATTCGAGCATGGGTCACCAGATCTTCTTCGGCGCTCTCTCCTTCATCATCGACGATTCAGCGTGGCTTCGGGAGGCTCCTCTCGACGTCGAGCCGCTTCCCCACCGTGGGGCTACGCACTTCCGTGCCGGCGCCCGCGGCATTCTTCTTCTCCAACAATCGGCTCCGTTGTCGACCTGCACCTCCGTCGTGCGCCACAACAAGCGGTCCCGCCGTCTGCGTCTCCAACGTTGGGTGCAGCACGCCCAGGCGCGCCAGATCGCGTCTTCTCAAGTGGCAGTTCTGGAGTCTGTTGTGGTTGCCCCGCGTTCCCAGCGCTCAGGCTCAGTTCCGACTGAGTTTCCTTCCGAGTACGCGGGCCGCGGGCCTGCAGCAGAAGTACACATGGCCAACTCCCATGAAGATCCCCGTCAAGCTGGCCGAAGCGAGCGCGAAGTCGGTGAAGCATCCGGTGCGCGCCGTCCACCTCGCCGTTCTGCCAGTCGACACACTCGGCGGAGCAACGTGGAGTTGCTCCGCACGCCCCTCCTCAACTTGGCTGCGGCTGCCAAGATAGCCGATTCCCTCCAGCCGACCGATTCAGAGGCGGGAAGGGGGATCGAGCAAATCCGAGCCCTGTTGCACACGGCGCAGCAGCAGAATTCGGCAGTCTCCCAGTCGCACAACCGGATCTATAATAGTTCCGTCCACGCGAATACGCATCGGTCGGTTCACAGCCCTGGTTCCCATCAGCGCCACAGGGGAGGCAGCCGTTCCATGATTCATGAAGATCGCCGCCGCTCACGCACCCCTCCGTGGGGTGGGCCCTATGGGTCCCGACATCATGATGATCAGCGTTCAGTCGGCGACACTTACGACCCAAGACCCGACGCAAGAGGACGTATCGCCCAGCGAAGAGTCGACAGGGGTCGAGCCCACCGTGATGGTCACGATATGGACCGTCCGAGTGGAAGCAGGGCCATCGTGTCCGATCCCGAGTGTTTTAGTCGAGCCATCCGCTTGGCTGACATCCCGCCTAACTTCCGATTGGCAACGGGAATCAGTAAGTTTACAGGAGAGTCCAAGCCGGAAACATGGCTGGATGACTACCGAGTGGCAGTCCAGATCGGAGGAGGGGATGACCATGTCGCCATGAAGCACCTCCCTCTGATGCTCGACGGCTCAGCGCGAGCGTGGCTGAACCAGTTGGCCCCCTCGAGCATTTACAGTTGGGCGGATTTGGCCCGAGTGTTCATCAGGACCTTCGAAGGGACGTGCAAGCGCCCTGCAGGCCTCGTGGAGCTCCAGCACTGCGTCCAGAAGCCTAATGAGCCCCTGCGCGACTTCATCCAACGTTGGACAACTCTCTACCACACGGTGGAGAACGTCACCGAGCATCAGGCAGTATGCGCCTTCAAGGCAGGCGTGCGGTACAGGGAGTTGTACCTAAAGTTCGGTCGAACAGGCGACATCTCCATGAGCAAGATGATGGAGATAGCAGCTCGCTATGCAAATGGCGAAGAAGAGGACCGCATCCGAAGCGGCAAGCACAAGATAGTCGGTGATGGAGACGGGAGTAACACTCGGAAACAGAAGCATAAAGTTCCGTCCACTCCGCAAGCAGAAGCTGCAGCCGTGACCAATGCCAAGTTCAAGGGCAAAGGGAAGGCGCAGTTTACACCCAAGAAGAAGCAGCTTAACAATCCCATCCTGGACCAGCCTTGCCCGGTTCACACGAAGATGGACGAAGAGGGCAACCCCATATATGCGAAGCATACCACTCGACAGTGTCGTCTCCTGATCCAGGGTTTCAGCGAGGGACAACCGAGTGAGAAGGACCCTGAACAAGATGAGGAGGATAAGGAGGATCCGTTCCCCCAAGTCCATGAAACCCTCATGATTTTTGCTGACATCGAGAGCAAGAGTCGACTGAAGCTAGTGAACAGGGAGGTTAACATGGCCACTCCAACCAGTCCCAAGTTCCTGAAATGGTCTCAGACTGCAATCACTTTCGACCAGTCGGATCATCCCGCACATGTACCCGGTGGTGGAAGGAGTCCGACTGCGCAAAGTCCTCATGGATGGCGGCAGTGGCTTGAACATCATGTACGCCGACACACTCAAGGGGATGGGCATTCCGATGTCCAAACTCAGCGAGAGCAGCATGCAGTTCCACGGAGTCGTCCCTGGACGGAAGGCCAAGTCACTCTGCCAGATCGCGTTGGACGTCGTCTTCGGCTCCGACAAGAACTTCCGCAAGGAGAAGCTGACGTTCGAAGTGGTAGACTTCCAGAGCGCTTACCACGCAATCCTGAGCCGCCCGGCGTATGCGCGTTTCATGGCCCGTCCGTGTTACATCTACTTAAAGCTGAAGATGCCAGGCCCGAAAGGCGTGATCACCATCACGGGCAATCGTCAGCGAGCCGAAGAGTGTCTGCAGCAGGGATCAAGAATCGCCGACCAGCAGATGGCTGTTCTCGAGCTCGACGAGTACAAGAAGACAGTCGACCCCGCCGACCTGATGCGCTCAAAGAAACCAGCTTCTGATTCTGCATTCCAGTTGGCGGGAGAGACGAAGAAGGTCAACATCCACCCGACGGACGACCCTGCTGCCCCGACGAACATCTCCACCACCCTCGATCCTAAATAGGAAGCCGAGCTCACCCAATTCCTCCGTGAGAACTAGGACATCTTCGCATGGAAACCCTCTGACATGCCAGGTGTACCCAGGGAGTTGGCTGAGCACCAACTGCATGTGGATCCCGCCGCTCGGCCCATCCGAGAGCGCTTGCGCCGGTCTGCCGCGCACAAGAGGAAGGCAATCGGGGAAGAGGTGGCCAAGCTGCTGGCTGCCAACTTCATTCGCGAGGTTCGCCACTCCGAGTGGCTCGCCAATGTTGTCATGGTGCCAAAGAAGATCAAGTCGCTCCGAATGTGCATCGACTTCAAGCATCTCAATAAGGTCTGCCCGAAAGACCATTTTCCGCTCCCCCGCATAGATCAAATTGTCGATTCGACTATGGGATGCGAGCGTTTGTCATTTCTTGATGCCTACTCGGGCCATCATCAGATCCGTCTGTATGGTCCCGATGAGTTAAAAACAGCCTTCATCACCCCATTCGGGTGCTTCTGCTACATCACTATGCCCTTCGGTCTGAAGAATGCAGGAGCTACCTTTATGCGCATGATCCAAAAATGTCTCCTCGACCAGATCGGTCGGAATGTGGAGGCATATATGGATGATATTGTAGTCAAGTCACGCAAAGTTTCCGACCTGCTGACTGACTTGGCAGAAACATTTGCCAACCTTTGTAGGTACGATATCAAACTCAACCCAGCCAAATGTTCATTCGGTGTTCCCAGCGGAAAGTTACTCGGTTTCTTCGTTTCCGAACGAGGGATCGACGTCAACCCCGAAAAGATCGGGACCATCGTCCGAATGGAAAGGCCGGTCAGAATACACGATGTTCAACGGCTCACAGGTTGCCTAGCGGCTTTGAGCAGGTTCATCAGTCGACTCGACAAGAAAGCACTTCCTCTGTACCGACTCATGAAGAAATCAGATACTTTCGAGTGGACAGACAAAGCCCAAGTCGCATTCGACGACCTCAAAGTCCTACTTTCCACCCAGCCGGTTCTTACTGCTCCGCTCAGTAAAGAGCCCCTTCTTCTGTATATCGCGGCTACAAATCAAGTCGTCAGTGCTGTTCTTACAGTCGAACGAGAAGAAGAAGGCAAAGCATACAAAGTTCAGCGGCCAGTGTACTACGTCTCCGAAGTCCTGACCCCTTCCAAGAAGAGGTATCCCCATTATCAAAAACTTATCTACGGGATCTACATGACTGCGAAGAAGGTGGCCCATTATTTCCAAGACCACTCGGTATCTGTCGTTTCTGATGCTCCGTTGTCAGAAATTCTCCACAATCGAGACGCGTCAGGCCGAGTGGCGAAGTGGGCAATGGAGATGCTGTACTGCGACATCAAGTTCGAGGCCAAGAAAGCTATCAAGTCTCAAGCTCTGGCTGACTTTATAGCAGAATGGGTAGAACAACACCAACCGACCCACATCTGCTCGGCTCGTTGGACAATGTTCTTCGATGGGTCCAAGATGTTGAATGGCTCCGGCGCTGGCGTTGTGATCGTATCACCAAAGGGCGACAAGCTCAAGTACGTACTTCAGATACACTTCGATTCCTCCAACAACGAGGCAGAGTATGAGGCTCTTCTCTACGGATTGCGCATGGCCATCTCACTCAGCGTCCGTCGCCTGATGGTGTACGGCGATTCGGATTTGGTGGTCAATCAAGTGATGAAAGAGTGGGACGTCAGGAACCCCACCATGACCACATACTGCAATGCAGTGAGGAAGCTTGAGAAGAAATTCGAAGGTCTAGAACTCCACCATGTTCCGAGACTGAAGAACCAAGCAACTGATGAGTTGGCAAAACTCGGATCCACTCGGAGACCAGTCCCGAGTGATGTCTGCCTCGAGCACCTACACCTTCCCTCAGTCAAAGAAGATCCTTTCACAGAGGAACCAGTACAACCCAAGAGCTCAACAGATCCGACTGAAGTCGATGTACCTGATGTGGTTGATCTGGTCATGGAGATTCTGGCTGTCATTCCCGATTGGACTGTGCCGATCATTGCATATATCCTGAGGCAAGAACTTCCAGAAGACGAAGTCCAAGCCAGGCAAATAGTCCGTAGGTCGAAGTCATTCGCCGTCATCGACGGCCAATTATACAAGGAAAGCGTCTCAGGCGTTCTTCAACGATGCATCTCCCCAGAGGAGGGGCAGCTGATCCTGGAGGATATTCACTCGGGAACCTATGGACATCACGCTTCTTCGAGAGCAATCGTCGCCAAGGCGTTTAGAGCCGATTTCTTTTGGCTGCACGCAAACGAGATGGCTAAAGATATGGTCGATCGATGTGAAGGCTGTCAGTTCTACTCCAACAAGTCCCACAACCAACATCTGTATTGAAGACAATCCCTCTCGTGTGGCCGTTTGCAGTTTGGGGATTAGATACAGTCGGACCATTCAAGACAGGCCAAGGGGGATACACACATCTGTTGGTGGCAGTCGACAAGTTCACGAAATGGATCGAAGCCAAGCCCATTAAGAAACTCGACGCCTCAACAGCTGTCAAGTTTATCAGAGACATCATCTCCAGATTCGGTGTACCTCACAGCATAATCACGGACAACGGGACGAACTTCGACTCGGACAGGTTCAAAGGTTTCTGTGCAAGCCAAGGTATCCGAGTGGATTTTGCTTCCGTAGCACATCCTCAGTCCAATGGACAAGCTGAGCGGGCGAATGGGCTTATTCTCCAATGTCTGAAACCCCGACTCTTACGAGAGGTGGGACACGCCGCTGGCGCATGGGTCACCGAGTTACCTTCAGTGCTTTGGGGTCTCCGTACCACTCCGAACAGATCAACGGGGCGATCACCGTTCTTCCTCGTCTATGGAGCAGAAGCGGTCCTCCCGAGTGACTTGCTTCATAATGCTCCACGAGTCGAACTCTTCTCCGAAGCTGAAGCGGAACAAGCAAGGCAAGATGGAGTAGATCTTCTAGAGGAGGAGCGCGAGATGGCACTAACTCGGTCAACCATGTATCAGCAAGATCTGCGACGCTTTCATGCGCGTCACGTCAGAAGTCGCACATTCCAAGCAGGCGACTTGGTGCTCCGAGTGGATCAGCAAAGACCCCACAAGTTGGCTCCGGCCTGGGAAGGACCTTTCATCATCTCCAAGGTGTTGAACAACGGAGCATACAGACTCTACAACATCCAGAGGGAGACACACGAGCCACGTGCATGGAACGGAGACCTCCTCAAGCGCTTCTACACGTGATCATCGACTAAAGCAGTGTAAAGTACAAATATTGATGAAATAATATAAAGCAGATTCAGTCCTTGCAGATGCAAAATTCTTCCGCGGTTGCTGACTCCGGTCACACACACAAAAAAAACACTTAGTTGCGATCCAGAATCGCCTAAGTTCTAACTTCCTCCGAGTGTGTACTAAACGTCACACTCGGGGACTTAGCTGCGATCCTGAATCGACTAAGTTCTAACTTCCTCCGAGTGTGTACTAAACGTCACACTCGAGGACTTAGTTGCGATCCTGAATCGCCTAAGTTCTAACTTCCTCCAAGTGTGTACTAAACGTCACACTCGGGGACTTAGCTGCGATCCTGAATCGCCTAAGTTCTAACTTCCTCCGAGTGTGTACTAAACGTCACACTCGGGGACTTAGCTGCGATCCTGAATCGCCTAAGTTCTAACCTCCTCCGAGTGTGCACTAAACGTCACACTCGAGGACTTAGTTGCGATCCTGAATCGCCTAAGTTCTAACTTCCTCCGAGTGTGTACTAAACGTCACACTCGGGGACTTAGCTGCGATCCTGAATCGCCTAAGTTCTAACTTCCTCCGAGTGTGTACTAAACGTCACACTCGGGGACTTAGCTGCGATCCTGAATCGCCTAAGTTCTAACTTCCTCCGAGTGTGTACTAAAAGTAACACTCGGGGACTTAGCTGCGATCCTGAATCGCCTAAGTTCTAACTTCCTCCGAGTGTGTACTAAACGTCACACTCGGGGACTTAGCTGCGATCCTGAATCGCCTAAGTTCTAATTTCCTCCGACTGTGTACTAAACGTCACACTCGGGGACTTAGCTGCGATCCTGAATCGCCTAAGTTCTAACTTCCTCCGAGTGTGTACTAAACGTCACACTCGGGGACTTAGCTGCGATCCTGAATCGCCTAAGTTTTAATTTCCTCCGAGTGTGTACTAAACGTCACACTCGGGGACTTAGCTGCGATCCTGAATCACCTAAGTTCTAAATTTCTCCGAGGGTGCACTAAGCATCGCACTCGGGGACTTAGCTGTGATCATGAATCACCTAAGAAATACATTCCTCCGAGTGTGCACGACACACTCGGAGACTTAGCTGCGATCCCGAATCGCCTAAGTACTACATGAGTTGCAGACCCTCATTGAGGCCCATGTGGATGTCAAAACAACTGACAACTACATGAGTTGCAGACCCTCATTGAGGCTCATGTGGATGTCAAAACAACTGACAACTACATGAATTGCAGACCCTCATTGAGGCTCATGTAGATGTCAAAACAACTAACAACTACATGAGTTGCAGACCCTCATTGAGGCCCATGTGGATGTCAAAACAACTGACAACTACATGAGTTGCAGACCCTCATTGAGGCCCATGTGGATGTCAAAACAACTGACAAGTACATGAGTTGCAGACCCTCATTGAGGCTCATGTGGATGTCAAAACAACTGACAACTACATCCGTACCAATTCGCCCCGAGTGCGACCCCATAGTCACACTCAACGACTTAGCTACGATCCTGAATCGTCTAAGTATTCACTTTCTCCGAATGTGTACTAAACGTCACACTCGGGGACTTAGCTGTGATCAAGAATCACCTAAGTAATTCATTCCTCCAAGTGCGCACTAAACATCACACTCGGGGACTTAGCCGCGATCCTGAATTGCCTAAGTATTAACTTCCTCCGAGTGCGTACTAAACGTCGCACTCGGGGACTTTGCTGTGATCAAGAATCACCTAAGTAATTCATTCCTCCGAGTGAGCACTGAACGTCGCACTCGGGGACTTAGCTGCGATCCCGAATCGCCTAAGTACTAACTTACTCCGAGTGCGTACAAAAACGTCACACTCGGGGGGCCTGTTTGCCTTTGGCTTCACCAACACACGTCAAACAAAAACTCGCGTCAAGTTTGCAACAAGAGTAAACGCTTCGATTCGGATTCCCAAATTCTCGCAAACATAGCTAACTCAGTGCGGATCAAGCTTACCCGCACCGATTTAAGAATGTGACGGCCAACAGAAGTGGCCAAAGTACCTTACAGATAAACACTCGGCATACCGAGGATAAAAGTTTTTCTTACGCGTCAGTTGGGCCGGCGCCAGGATTGGAGGGCTCCACGAAGGTGTCCAAGTCGATTCCGTCGGCGATGCGGGTAGCACTCTCAAGGAACGTCTCCATGAAGTCTTCGAATCGAAGCTTCTTCGTGTTAGCGACCTTCAGTGTCTTCAACTTCTCCTCACGCACCTCCTTGCAATGGACCCGAACCAAGGACAGAGCAACATCTGCACCGCAACGCGCTGCCGATTTCTTCCACGATTGCACTCGGTTCGGAATCTCCTCCAGTCGCGCCATCAGGCTCTCCATCTCCTGCCGCGACTCATCTTCTGGCCAAAGTTCCTTGTCAATTCGACCGACGACCTCTCTCAGTCGACCGATGAAAGGACCCACTTTGCCCACGCGGATATGAGCCCGGAGCAGATCCCGATTGGCGTCCTCGCCAAGTGGCACGTTGTCGCGAATGGACCGCTCCACGTCCGCTGCTTCAGCTTCAACATCAACGCAAAAATCTGCAACAAAAGGACAAGCATACAATCAACGCCGAGTGTCACGCACACAGTACAAGCACTCGACAAAACATAAGACTTACCAGCCAGACGTGTCATCATCTGCCCAGCCCAGTCGTTGACATACTTCTCCTGAGCTATGCATCGTCTGTTCAGGACGGCCATCTGATTTGTGAGAGCAGTCCTCTGTTTCTTCATTCTTTCCACTTCCTCAGTCAACACCTTGTTCGCTTCACGAGCTTCTTCCAAGGACTTCTCTCGTCCCTCCAGAGCATCCTTCATGCCAGCCATTGCAAGCATAGCCGCATCAAGCTCACCAGCGAACTGGTTCCTCTCCGCTCTGAGAGCCTCATAGGCTGTCCCCATTTCACAAGTTTTCTGCCACCAAGCATCAAGAGACAATCAGAAAGTTCAACAGTTACAAGTCTAAGTTCTTCAGACCCCTGCCGACGCAAGCAGTCGACAGCGGTCTCGGGGACTACACCCAGTGGGTTCACTGAGAGTGACCCCACTGGCATACACCTCAAGCAGGCCCACCCTATTGAGATGCATGTTATCACCTACGTCTCCGAGGCCAAAACTACCCAACATGAGTACAACTTACTCTCGGGGACTCGTACAGTAAGTGCACTACGACTGAAACAACTACTCGTACTCAGTCATACTATCGGTGCAAGCACTCGACACAACCAAAGTAAAGACAATATGTATAAAGACAACTGTCGGTGCAAGCACTCGACGGAAGTCTCGGGGACTACACCCACTAGGTTCACTCAGAGTTAACCCATTGCAAACGACAGCAGCTATTCAAGAACACCCAGTGGGTTACAGGAGAAAAGTAAATACTTACTAGACCACTTACTCGGATATCATCTCGCAGCTCCAAGCTCCGCTGGTACAAGGCCGCAACGGAGTCGTAGGCCCTCTTGGCTTCTCCAGTCATCAGCTCCACCTGCACCATAGCCCCCTTGGCCGCTCCCACCTGCTCCTCCGGAAGACGCTGGATGCTAAATTCAGCATTCGACGAGCCTGGAATCATCGAGGGTTCCTGAGGCATCCCAAGGCCCGCCTCAGTCGGCTCCTCATCCACCAGCACCGGTTCAGTCTGTGGCAGCGCCTCAGTCGGCAGCACGTCGGCGACGAGAGCGGTAGCAGGAGGAGCAGCCTCAAGAACAAGCTCCACAGCAGGGTCGGCTCTCCCCTGGTCGTCCTCGTCCAGGAAAATCGCCCCTGACAGGCCGAATGACACGAAGTCTCAGAAAAAGAAAGAGGCAGGACCTATGATAAAATTTGAGACCCGATGGTATAGAACACTCGACGCCCCTACAACGCACCTGGCTGAGACGAAACGACGTTGTCTGTGTCCATGGGATCGTCTCCTGGGCGCGCCGGAGAGGTGGCAGAAGTAGCGACCCTGTCGAGTGAAATCCATTCGGCCAGTAAACAGAAGTTCACTCGGATATCAGAAAGAGTTGAAAGCTGGATACACTTACGTGGAGGTGACAGGGACAGCAACCCTCATTCGCGGCAAAGCCTTCCAAGGCTTAGGCCCACTCGGCTTGGGCGCCTTAGAAGACTGGCCCGCGGGCTCAGCGGCGGCATCCCTGGTCCTCTTAGTGCTTCGAACACTCGGGACCACCGGAGCGGTAGGCGGGGCACTCGAAGACGCGGGAGGAGCCGAGGGGACGGCGGGCTCGTGTCGGCGCTTGGTCTGATGCTCTAGTTGCGGAGGTGGCGAGTCCTGCTCCTCGTCTTCTTCCTCTTCCTCGCTGGTCTCCTCCTCCGATTCCCCGCTGTCGGAGACGTACTCGGCGCTCTCCATGCTGCCCTCCTGGCTGCCTTCCTCCTCTTCCTCCGCCGGATTCCCATTCGAGACGGGGGAGAACCAGTTGGTCCACGCCTACATAAATTTCAGTTGGCAGCATCAGACATCACACAGAGATATAGACAAACGACAGGAATTAAGACAGTTCAGTGCACTCGACAAGTGTCACTCACCTGATTCGGTGGAGGATGATCCGCGTTGTAAGGCTTCACCCGCCGGGCTCCTTTGGGATTCTCGCAGGGGCCCGTGATTTGGAGCACCCACGAGGTCACCCTCTCCTCAGTCACGCCCACCACGTTGGTCCGAGTGGAGTCTTCGGGCCCCGTGTAATGCCACATGGCATGGTCACGAGCCTGCAGAGGCTGGATCCGCCGACCAAGGAAGACCTCCAGCAAGTCTATGCCGGTGACCCCCTCCTGACGACGTCCACGAGTGCCTCAACCAAGGGTTGGATGTCGTTCTTCTCCGCCTTCGAGAGCGCGAGCTGCTTGGGTGGGGCGGGCTGATCTAAACTAAAAGGGGGCAGCCCAGTCGACGCATTCAGACAGGCGATATCCTGGCAGTAGAACCACGTCGACCGCCAGTTCCTGACCGACTCGCTTAACTGAAGAGCAGGATAACTACTCCGACTCTTTTTCTGGAATCCTAAACCCCCGCAGAGCTGGAGGAGATGCGTCTTATCATCTGACTGGCTAAGTCGTTTGATGGTTTGGGAGATGTGTTTGAACAAACCCCAATGGGGAGGGCAGCCGATGAAACACTCTCATAAAACTATGAAGGCAGAAAGATGAGCGATGGCATTCGGAGGAAAATGATGAAGTTGGGCCCCGAAGTGATTCATGATGCCCTTGAAGAAAGGATGCGGGGGCAAAGAAAAACCTCGGTGGACGTGGCTGAGCAGCAGGATGCGCTCTCCCTCCCGAGGCGCTGGCTCGACCTCGTTCTCCGCTGGCAGCCTCCAGGACTTGTGCACGAGCATCCCATGCTCCACCAGCTGCAGCAGATCCCCCTCCGTCACCGTGGAAGGGAGGAAGTCGCCCTGGATCCATCCCGCCGGCAGCGGCCGCTGTCGCCGCTGAGCAGGCGCCGCCATCTTCCCCTTCTTCTTCCTCGCCTCCATCTTGCTGGTCTGGCCCTTGGTCATGGCGGCGGTTGCGAGCCCTTGGGAGGAAGGAGAAGGGAGGAGTATAGGAGCGCTGGAGGTGGCGAGAAGGGCGGAGCAGGCGAGAGCAAAGGATTCGGCGAGCGTAACAAAGAAGCCTCGCCGCCTGAGATTTAAATAGGGTTCCGACTGGGTCGCTGGCAGGTGGCCCCGAAATCTTATCCTCCCGACCCACCGCGGCGATATTAATGGAGAGGTTGAAGGCGCGAGAATCGAGGCGTCAGGCGCTACTCGAGTGTGCTGGCGTCATCCCCGCTGAGCGCGCGGAAACCGAAATTTGACGATCCCGGAAAATCCGCTGCTGTCAGTTGACCGGTCGCGTCAGAAGATTCCGCCGAAGCACTCGGCACCTGACAGTCTGTTTCGCGAGTACTTCCACTCAGATCGGATCAGAAAGGTCGAAATGGACCGAGGCAAACAACGCCCAAGCCGAGTCTGTTCCAGTCGGGTCCAACTTCAAACATCGCTTCGTCGTTCCAACCCCAATCCATTCGGGGACTAATGATGGGATTATAGTCCTAGGGTAGGGTCATAGGCCTGCCCTATAGGTCCTACCCAGGGACTACCCCTCGCAGAGGACAAGACCCTTAGTCAACTCCGACTGAATTAAGGAATCCCTGTCATCCAGTCGGTAATATACCCTCGATCCTCGAGTCGGTGACTAGCATTCGGAGCTTATCGAGCCAACCGACTGTATACCACTCGGTACATCGTAACCCCCCTGGAAGGGAACGGTCATACGTTTCTGGGTGCATTTATTAGCATTTAGGGCGTACGTTACCTGTAACGTACACATTCAATCGCCACTACTCCACCCGTGTACCGGAACCTTTGTGGAGGGCAGCGCACTCTATATAAGCCACCCTCCTCCACTGGGAGAGGGGTTAGCAAATCATTGTATTCCATATTCCACTCGACAACAAGCTCCGAGAGCACTGAGGCGTAGGGCTGTTACCTCCACCGCAGAGGGGCCTGAACTCCTACAACCTCGCCGTAGCTAGGACTCTGCCCATCTCATTCGTACCCTACACATCTACTGTCAGGCTTATACCCACGACAGTCACCCTCGAGCGATGGTTGAGGCGGTGGTTGCGCTGGTGCAACCGCTAGGACCGAACTCAGGTGGTGGCTAATTCTCGAGTGGTACAAACACTCCGGACACCGGTAGTACCGATCATAACAATTTGACCGAAACAAGCAGATCACTACTGTCCAAGAATCGCTCCACAACAGAACCTAGTCCAGTGGTAGAGCGGTAATGGGCCGGTTCAACCGCTTGAAGATACTCACCAGGATTGGCTAGATCCTGAGCGGTACAACCGCTCGGAGGCATCGGCACAAATGCTGGCAACAATCTGGGAGCAGCAACCCCATGGTATCATCCCTGGGGCGGTAGTTGCACCGGGCATATCGGACGAGTAGTACAACAGCTTGAGAGTAAAAACCATTGTATTGGAAAGAATTTGAGGACCTCTCTCTCAGAGAGCGGAAGGTTATGTGGTGGGGAAACGAGATGTGTATGTGCATTGATTCACCCAATATCTACCGATGATGATTCCCTCTTAATAATACGGATTTTCTACAATCAATCCCTCTTAATAGTACGGATTTCCTACAATCAAAGAAATAAACACATAAAAAAAATACCGTCTTCGATCTTTTCCGTCAGGAGGAAATTCCTAATCGTCTTGTACCAAACAAAGCGTACCTCAAGAACTAGGCACATGAATAAACCATAATGTGAGCAGTCATCATCACCAAAACACTAAGGCAAGAAATGCGCTAACACAGAGTCACACTCTCCGATGCCCCGTATAATGTGCAGGTGTGGACGCTGCAACCGCGTCACAGTGGACATTGTCTCCTTCCAGGAAGGATCCTTCATCGACCTGACGTCCACCGGCACCATCTGAGTTACGGGCTCCGACGAGGAAGAATAGAGCATGGGAGACGGCGGGAGCTCGACTCCCGTGAGCCGGCTAGTGTCCCATGTCCTACTCTACCTCGTCGGTGACCGGATCGACACTACGAGGGCCGCAACCGTCCGCCGTACATGGGCAGAGCGGAGCTGGACGAGCTCCGCATTTATTAGGTTTATGTTGCATGTAATATGGATTTGAGGTTTTTAATTTGAGATGTTCGGTTTTAGAATATATTATTTGAGGCGTGACCGGTTTGTGTGAGTGTACACGCTCGTCTGCGGGTGTTTGAGTGGTCGAATTTGTCAAGTCCAGCTGTAGATGATCCAACATGTCTTTATATAGTCATTGAATGTCTATGGGTTTACTTCAATTGAAATGTTTGAAATTCACATGCTATGTCTTCTCGAGGATTCTAACTAGTGAAAGTTGCAAGTGCTAAGTGGCAACAAGGTAAATATGCATCTAGATTTTCTAGCATTGATGAATGTCTATATAAAATGTATTTGTAATGCATATGAAGTGTATGTAATGGGATGGTGTATGAAATGTACTTTTTCAATGCGTGGTGGTTGCTAAGAGGTAGTCCGGTTGTGCTAGTATAGTTTTTTCACATATCCATCTACGATGACATTTTTCATGTCAAATATATGAGTTATCACCTATGGGCACACATTAGTCTTTCACCTATGGTAACATTGTGGATGAGCAAAGCATAAATATCCATTGGTAGAGAATGTCCCGACTCGCAAACAGCTAAGTTTTTTTTATTGGGATTTTATAATTTATGGCATGAGCTGCTCCATTACTTAGTTTTGTTATTAAAAATTATAACTAGTCAAAAATATCATTTCTCCCATACATGCTTCTCCAAAATGCCATTAAACACATAAAGAATATCATCGTTTCATTAAATATTTTTCTCAAAAATATGCTTTTGGAAATTGTTACTATCAGATCGAACACGTTTGTCATATTATATGACCAAATACCACTAGAACCACACGCCAACTTTCTCTGTTGAATAATTTTGGAGGAAAATGAGAATGACGTTGGAGATCAAGTGGGACCCACACTTTGTTGCAGAAATGAGATAAAGGGAGAACTGACATGTGAGTCCATGGGCATTTTGGCCATATGTTATGATAAACAAGCTCTGAGCTCATCCTGGGCGTTTGGGTACCCTAACCCGCTACCCGAACTCAAACTGAACCAAATTACCTGAATTGTCCGGTAATACGGATATCAGGTTCGGGTTTGATTCTCATTTTCTAGTTATTCCGTTTTTGGGTTAGGGTTCGGGTTCTAGTCTGAAAAACTCAAAATACCCATACTATGCGAATTATTCATGCTAGCCAAATTATTCATGATAGTATTACACTTATATGTTATCCATACTAATTAGAATACCCATATTATCTAAAATACTCACACTATTCAAATTATTCATACCAAATGTTGATGTGTGCTCCAAATATTTTGGGTTCTTTGGTACCCGAATTACCCGAGCTGAAATTTTGGTAATTTGGGTTAGGTTCTTTTTTGGCTGACAAAAATTTGGTTCCTATTTTTAAAAACCCGAATTACCAATAACCCGAACTACGTGAACCGAGATAATAAAAGAAACCACACATCAACTTTCTGTATTAAATAATTTTGTAGGAAAATGAGAATGATGTTGGAGATCAAGTGGGACCCACACTTTACTCCAGTAGTGAGATAAAGGGAGAACTGGCACATGAGTCCACGGGTATTTTGGGCATATGCCATGATAAACGGACTCTGAGCTGACAGTAATGAAGCGGTGATATTTATGAGCAGAAACTCTTAGTCTACTCTCAATGTTCCACCTTATACATGTGCTAAGGATGCCATATAGGCAAACAAATCTGATATGACAAGCTAAATAATAAGAGAGAGATGAGTATGGTGACCCCATGAAGAAACAATGCTAAGCGCGTGAATTTACGTAAAACAATTAAATAAAAGAAATGCACCAATGCATGCACAACTTTAGTTGCAAAAGCATTAAATAAGGAGACTTAGAGGGTGCTTGGATCCAAGGGACTTATTTTAGTCTCACTAAAAATAGTCTCTTTAACAGGCTAAAATTCCAAGCACCCGTGACTAAAGAGGGCTAAAACTAGTCTTCAGACTACATTTTTTTAGTCAGGGGTACCCCTACTAAAATGTGGATTAGTCATCTCTCTCCTCATTTAACTCATTTTCTTTAACACGGGCGAGTTCTGGATTGGAGGGTTTGTGTGACAGCCCGATGCCGACGTTCCAGAAGATTCCCCTTCTATACCGTTCTCGTCGTGTGGTTATTTTATTTTGTTGCATCATCATCGCATCATGCGCATCATCTGCATTGCATCGGCATCTCCGTGCCGCCAGTTTTCAAACTTGCATCCGTTGTTAGTTGCCGGTTCTCGTCGTTGTCCGTTCTGAACCCGACCGCACACGCACGCGCCCGCGGCACCGTCGTAACTCTGTTTTAAAAGTGCATTTAAAACTTTCTCTGATCGAGGTGAAACTTGACATGCGGTCGTGTTTAGATATAGCTAGGCCGCCTGTCGAATTTCGTCGTGATCGGAGACCGTCTGGTACCCGAACGGTCGACCGTAGCGACACCGTATTCGGTCTACCGTCGGACGTCTGTCGGTGATTTAAAAATCGTTGCCGCGCCGCCCATTCTCCCTCTCATCTCCGGTAAACCACCCTACACGGCCGCGTACCCATTCCCGCGTTCGGATTCGTCCGAATCCGACCGCACGGTTGGATCCGGAACGAAATTCCGGGTAACCTAGCCCCCCATTTGTCTATAAATAGACCCTCCTATTATTTTGGGACAGCTACCACTCTCTCCTCCTCGTTTTCCGCACAGCCCCCACCAAACCCTAGCCTCCCACCTCTCTCTCTCCCCCTCCAGCCGCCGGGCCCGCGAAGCCCATCCGGGGCCCGCCCGGCCCGGGTCGCGCCGCCCCTCCTCCCGAGCTCGCCCGGAGGCAGCACGCTGTCCGGATCCCGCGGCCTTGTCCCGCAGCCGTGTTGCGCCGTCGCCGGGACCTCGCCCCTTCACCACCGCCTCCTCGCTGCCGGCAGGAGCCCGTCACCAGCGCCGCCCGTGGCCACCACGCCCCGCCGGAGTCCCTGCACCTTTCCTTCGACAGGGACCGGCCGCCATGAACGCCGGCACCTCGCGCCGCCGTCTCCCTGCAGTCGCGCCTTGCGGCCTCGCCCTGCCGGCGAACGGATCCATCCAGATCCGCCGCTCCCGGCCTCCTCGCTAGTGCCTCGACCGCCCTCCATGCTCGCCGTCGCCTTCGCTGCTTGCGCCGGCGCCGCCAGGCCCCGTGCCATCGGGCACGGGAGGAGACAGATCGAGGAGCCCTCCTCCAGGCGTTGACCGCGCACTGTGGGCCGTGGCCAGCGCTCCCGTGGCCCAGGCCGGCCTCCTCCCGCCTCGGCCCAGCAGCGCCTCCCCAGGCCCAGGAGTCCCTCGGCCTCCTCCTCCCTCCAACCGGCCCAAGAGGCCCTCCCCCAAGGTAGCCTCTATTCCCTTGCCCTGAGCGCATTCTTGCTATTTTGCGCCCCTGTTCGGCCCAATAGTTTATTAGGTATTTTCGGAATTGTAATTAAATTCCATAAAAATATGACGATATTAAAACGCGCGTATCTTTTATTCCGTATGTCGGAACGAGGCATATCTTATATGGTTTTGGGGTAGTTTTGCGAGTAGAACATGATTTCACAACTTGCATAATTATTTGACGTAGTTTTACGTGCCGAACGCCTAGTTTAACGTGCTGTCCTATTTTGTTTCGTCCCGTATTTATTTTTTCTTGCGGTCCGGATTGCTCGAATGCCTTAGATAAAATGCCTATGTTTTAGGGACTATTGATCCATGTATTTTAGAGCGGTCAATTGTATTTTTAAGTGTAGGGATTTGCCAGTAGTTTATTTTCCCGTATATAGGTGTTTATCTCGCATTAATGTGTGGCATTATTTTGTGTTGCAAACCCCACATATTTTATATGTTTCCGGGTTAAAAAAATCCCATGGTTTTTTCTGTGCAATTAGTTTTAGCTTTCGAGTAAGTTAGTTCGCGAGATATTTTGCTATGTTGCCCTTTTGATTAATTCGTAGGATTTATTCCGTGCGTCGTTTGACGGAGTTGTCAACTAGAGAGTTGATCTTGGATGTTTTGTTTAGCCGCTGGTATTTTTGGTTGCAATAGAAATGCATGTTTAGGTGTGTTTTGATAGCCCTCAAGTTGCTAGAAATAGTGCTGATTTGGAGGAGCTGAAATATTTCTAAGTCTGGAATCTGTTATATTTTGTTGCTATCTTGTCTTGCTTGCATCTTATGATCTGTAGCTCTTTTGAGGTTGGTCCAATGGAGTTAGTTGTACTCCTTGTGTTTCTCTAGCATGCTGTAAATTTTCATGCCATTTGGAGTCTTGTAGCTATAGATTTTGCTGCTGTCAATATAGCTTCAGGCTGAAAACTGCACTTTCATGATGTGTTATTTTCACTAAGTCTGAAATAGTGTGTGAGATGCCATTTTGTGTCTTCTTTTCCTAGTGCTCCTTGCTGCCACGCTAGTTGCTGTTGGTTGTTTGTAGTAGTGCTTCTTGCCCTCTTCCGTGCCATGTCTTGCTTGAGCATAACGGAGTTGTGTAGTCGTAGTTGTGGGGCGTAGGAAATGCTATGTGGCTGATTTTGGCAGATTATAGTCATTTCTTGTTTTGCTCGTATATGTGGTTCCGTAGCTCCATTGTGATCGTGTCCTACATGAAACTTGCTTAGAATCTTGTGTAGTTTCATTTTCTCTTGCTGGTTGTTTGTTTTGAAGTGCTCGTAGCCGTCGTTGCACACATATTGCATTCATGTCATCATATCTTGCGGTGCTTGTATCTTTTGAACCGTAGCTCCGTTGGAGATGTTCTTTATGTGTAGATTGCTTGAAATGACGCGTAGAATCACGTGAACCTATTTGTTTTGCTGTTTAACAACCAATTAAAAGCATTTGTTCAGATCTGGACAGAATTGTAAATTAACATGTGAGGTCGTCTCGGAGGTGCTATATGTCATTTCCGACCTCATTTAAAATGTCTAGCTAGGTAGATTAATTTGTGCTTCACCCCCTTGCCATGTTAACAACATTTTAAATATTGCCGTGTAAATTAACGGGAGTGAACTAAACAATTAAATGTGGAGTTTCGTCGATATGCAACCCGTTGCATATCGAGCTTCACTTAATGTGTAGTGTTTGATTGTTGTGATTGTCATGCCTTGCATTAGACCATTCATGCATCATATGTGTATGCATCGTGTGGTGAATATCGTGTGTTGATTTGTGTTTCCGGTTTGCTTCGCCTCGATAGAGTTCCGCAGCGTGCCGGATTGTGAGGACCCGTTCGACTACGTCGGTTCGTCTGCTTCACGGAGGCATTCTTCTTCCAAGCGGGATCTCAGGCAAGATGATCATTTCCCCAGATACCATTACTATCATTGCCATGCTAGTTTTATCGCTTCTATCGTTTATGTCTCGTTGCCTACCACATGTTAAAATATCAGCCTCTTAATCATGCCATGATAACCTTCAACCTGTTCGACCTAGCAAACCACTGATTGGCTATGTTACCGCTTGCTTAACCCTGTGTTAGCGTTGCTGGTTGTAGGTGCAGTTGCTTCCATGTGATTACATGGGTTCCTTGTTATATCACCCTATTAAATGATATTTAATTTAACACACCTATATACTTGGTAAAAGGTGGTAGGCTCGGCCTTTCTAGCCTGGTGTTTTGTTCCACCTTTGCCCCCTTAGCTTCGGCTACCGGTGTTATGTTCCATAATCGAGCGCTCCTAACACGATCGGGGTTGTTATGGGGACCCCCTTGGTAATTCGTTTTAGATTAAAGCTGGTCTAGCAAGACCCAACATTGGTTCTACATTTTCCCAACATAATAATTTTTTTAATATTGAAATGCATAGGGCGTCATGAACCCGAGGAGTAATTTCACATAATACAGGGAGGGCCAGTGCTGATGGTGCTGGTCCAAAACAGAGCACCGTGCGGGGCCACCGCGAGGAAACTCGAGGTTTGGCACTCGTACGCTTTGCTTATCCGTCGTGTCCTGAGAACGAGATGCGCGTCTCCTATCGGGATCGTCGACACGCCGGGCGGCCTTGCTGGATTAGTTTTACCTTCGACGAGATATCTTGTGCATCGGGATTCCGGTGATGCTTTGGGTAATCTTAGAGTTGAGGTTTTCCACTAGGGAATCCGACGAGATCGCGAGCTTCGTGATTGAGGATTTCTATGCGGCTTGTGGTAATTTGTGATGGACTAGTTGGAGCACCCTTGCAGGGTTAAATCTTTCGGAAAGCCGTGCCCGCGGTTATGTGGCAACGTGGAAACTTTGTTTAACACTGGTTCTAGATAACTTGAAGTTAATTAATTAAAACTTGCCAACTGTGTGCGTAATCGTGACTGTCTCTTTCGTGAGTTCCTTCTCCGATCGAGGACACGGTGGGGTTATGTCTGACGTAGGTAGGTGTTCAGGATCATTCATTTGATCATCTGTAGTTCACGTCCGCTATGCGTAGATCTTCCCCCTCTTACTTCTTGTACTCGTAAGTTAGCCACCAAATATATGCTTAGCCGCTGTTGCAAGCTCACCACTTAACCATACCTCACCCATTAAGCTTTGCTAGTCTTGATACCTTTGGAAATGAGATTGTTGAGTCCCCTGTGGCCCACAGATTACTACAACACTAGTTGTAGGTACAGGTAAAGGTTACTTGACGCGAGCGCGTTGATTGTTCATTTGGAGTTGCTTCTTGTTCTTCTTCTTCTTCATCGATCTAGGATGGGTTCCAGGCCGGCAGCCTGGGATAGCAAGGATGGACGTCGTTCTTCTTTTGTCGTTTGTTTTCGTCCGTAGTCGGACCCTGCTCTTACTCTTGATGAATATGTAATGTGCCGATGTGACTCTGATGTAGCTTGTGGCGAGTGTAAGCCAATTCTATATATATCTCTTCTTTTCAGTACATGTACTTGTAATGATATCCATTCTTGCGACACGACGAGATGCGCTTCTATCCCTGACGAGGCCCTCGTGCCAAATTGAGGATAGGGTCGCATCTTGGACGTGACAGTTTGGAGGATAATAAATGCTCATTAACTTGATTTTAGTCTCTTTAGTATTTGGATTCAAGCATGGATGAGGCTAGCAAGTTTTAGTCCCACTACTTTTAGAGGGTGCTTGGATCCAAGGGACTTATTTTAGTCTGACTAAAAATAGTCTCTTTAAGAGGCTAAAGTTCCAAGCACCCTTGACTAAAGAGGGGCTAAACCTATCTTGAGACTAATTTTTTTTAGTCAGGGGTACCCCTACTAAAATGTGGATTAGTCCTCTCTCTCCTCATTTAACCCCTCTCCTTTAACACAGGCGAGTTATGGAATGAAGGGTTTGGAGGATAATAAATGCTCATTAACTTGATTTTAGTCTCTTTAGTATTTGGATCCAAGCATGGGTGAGGCTAACAAGTTTTAGTCCCACTACTTTTAGTCATGGGACTAAAATGTATCCAAGCACCCTCTTAGTCATGGGACTAAAACGTATCCAAGCACCCTCTTAGTCATGGGACTAAAACGTATCCAAGCACCCTCTTAGCTACAAGAAAACAACTATGCATTGGGGACTTTAGTTGCTAAACTATTTAATGTGCTTAGCACCTCATCTTAGCACCAATGCATTGAAAGTGACCTTAGGCTGATTGTAATGGGTAGTATCATATACTAGTATCATACATATGATACTAGTCTATGATACCACATCTGTAATGCATAGTATCATATGTTAGTATCATAGAGTAGTTCATTTATTACCATGCAAGACACATAGTAGCACATCATTTAATATGATAGGTATCATGATATGATACTCAACCCTTTCTTTCTTCGTTTAATTCTATGCCACCTCATTGAGATATGATACTCAACCCTTTCTTTCTTCGTTTAATTCTATGCCACCTCATTGAGATTGCCTAGTTGACATGCATGATACTCCCTCCTTTCCGGTTTATAGGGCTCAAATCTGAAATCTCATCAACCAAGGTGAATTGTGAGTGGATGACACTAGTTTAAACTAGCCAATGAAATATTTCTCACATATTCAATTTCCAAGGCAATAAATGTAGCATCATTCCTTTCATTGGACTTGCATGGTGGATGTAGAAAATGATGCATGCATAGCCATTCATCTTCTTTCTCTAAACTCTATGAATTAAATATGGCGTGAGACTCAAAGCACTTTAACTCACTTAGACTCAAAATGAGCCTAGGCCTTGTTTGTTTCAGAAGTCTCGGGACCTTTTTTAGTCCCAACTTAAAAGTCCCTAGTCCCTACTCGTTTGTTTCCAGGGACTAAATAGGGACTAGAGGTCATTAAATAACATGCAAAAAGATCATGTTACCCTTAGTAATGTAGTAGTACTTATTAAATTACATGCTAAAAGTAGAGGCGTTGTTGGAAAAAGTGTCAAAAAGTCCCCAAAAGACCCTCCCATAGGGACTTCTCGAAATAGTCCCAAATACCCCCTTTTAGTCCCTAAAGTCCCTCATGTTTGTTTCACATGGGACCTTTTGGGACTTTTTTTAGTCCCTACACCAAAAAGTCCCTGGAAACAAACACCCCCCTAATATAATGGAAATCTAAATTTTTTGAGATGAGCCCTATAAACCGGAAAGGAGGGAGTACTACCTATGATACTCACATTACGGACAGCCTTAGTGACAAAACCGAGTTGTGAGACACAATTAGTGTCATAAATGCTAAAACCATTTTTATTTGTATTTCATTTTTTTAGGCGTGCAAGCTTATTCCGCGGGAAAACAAAAATGATGCTACATTTAACGGTTTGCTTGAGTTGCCCATTGATCTGAATGAAGAACTTAGAGCATCTCTAGTAGAATCCTCAAACCCTTAAAACAAAAACCAGTTTTAAGGGTTGAGAATTGCACATTTTTGACACTTTTAAGGGTTGAAAAACAGGGGCAAAGACTAGAACCCTCAAACCCAACCCTTATAACAGAATATTTCGTTATAAGGGTTGGGTTTGAGGGTTCTAGTCTTTGCCCCAACCCCAAACCTTAAAACTGTCATTTCATATATCACACATTTCATCACATTTCATCATATGACATATCACAAATTCAATCACATTTGACATAAAACAATAATCATTCTAGTTATTATTACAACACCAAATAAAACAATAATCATTCAAATTATTACAAAAATGTTTGAGCAAATTACAACATAAAACAATGTCGTCGACGAGGAGGCTCATCATCTCAACGTCGCCGTCTTGCAACAACTCGTCAATGTCCGAATCGTCGGATGACGACCAATCCGACGCATCGGACAACGAGTCCATCTACAATGTGAGTGGCAACAATTGTGAGTGCCAATGAAGTAAAAATGTAAAAATAAAGCAAAAAAGCAAAAATGTAAACCTCAATCTTCGGTGCTGCGGAGGGCCGGCCGGGGCGGCGGCGCTGGGAGGGGCGGCCGGGACGGGGCGACGCTGCGGAGGGCCGGCCGGGGCTGCGGAGGGTCGGCCGTAGGCGGCGGAGGGGAGGCCGGGGCTGCGGAGGGCCGGCCGGGGCGGCAGCGCTGCGGAGGGGCTGCGGCGGGGCGGCGCTGCGAAGGGGCGGCGGGGGCGGGGCGGCGCTGCGGACGGGGCGGCGCTACGGAGGGGCGGCGAGGGCGGGGCGGCGCTGCGGACGGGGCGGCCGGGGCGGCGCTGCGGACGGGGCAGCCAGGGCAGCGGCGGCGGAGGGCGGCCGGGGCGGGCGGCGGAGGGGCGGCCGGAGCGGAGCGGCGGCGGCGGCGGATCGAGGGGAGGGAGCTGAAACTTCCCTCCCGCGCTGGAGAGGAAGTGGAGTGCAGGTTGGGGGGAGTTTCTCCCCCCAACCCTCACTTCTACATGCTGCGATGGCGTTTGCGGGTTGGACCTTTAATTTTTTACGGGTTTAAGAATTTAAGGGTTCTAGTCTACGTCGTTTTGTGAACGAAAACTGTAAAAAAACGGTTATTTTTAAGGGTTTGAAGATTTTACTAGACTTGCTCTTAGTCGACTCGAGTAGACCAACCCGTACCGAGAAAGCGAGGTGGAAAAAAGAAGCCGTCCAAATCCGCGACCCCGCAACGGCCGGCGGAAGCGACCGCGCCACCGCTTCCCTTTCCCCGCCGCCTTTGCCCGCCCCGCAAGGTTCCTCCTCCTCCTTCCCTCTCACCCCACCCCACGCCACCCACCTCCCCAGGTCTCCCCAGTCCCGCCCCCTCACGTCCAGATCGCGAGGCGGCACCCCCCCTCCGGCGGCTCGGGACCCTGTGTCGTGTGTTGGTGCGCGGCGGGATGGCGTACGTGGACCACGCCTTCTCCATCACCGACGAGGACGACCTGGTGGGCGGCGCGGCGGGGGGGCGGACGCGCGGCGCGCCGGTCAAGGAGATCGCCTTCGCCGCCGCGCTGCTCGCGTTCGGCGCGCTCGGCGTCGTCGCCGGCCTCGTCATGGCCTCCCACCGCGTCGGCGGCGACCGCTCCCACGGTGAGACCAACACGCGTCTTATCTACCTACTACACTACGATTCACTATTTAAAAAAAGAAGAAGAATCTATCTGCCTCCGATTGGAAATTTTATCTGCTTTCTTGCTTGTTGGTGAGAGTTGGGTGATGAACCGTGGAACCCAGAAAAGGAGCGGCTCCCACCCCTGCAATCTGTTATTTGTACTTGCATCTCAGTCATAGTGTATTCATTTGTAATGCTGGTCTGAATAAAAATCCAAGATCCTGGAGTTTTCCATGTCTGGCCGAACTAATTGTGTGTCTGTTAGTGTAAGCCATTCTGCAGATAGGGTATTTGGTTAAGCAGAATTGCAGATCATAGAAAAGAGGGATTTGGACATTTAAGTGCTAATGATTTTTGAGAAAGTGGCCAAATGGACTAAAATCAACGAAGAAAACGAATCACTATATGATGTCGTAATTCGTTGACTCCACGAGCTGTTTTGCATGTCAGAGCAAACTGAGAAGAAAATCAATCAGAACTCAGAACAAATATGGGTTGCGGAACCATCAAATACCTTTCTCTTGTGTTGGCTCCACTATGGGTAGGAGTCAAGGATATCTGTTTCATAAAACAAATCAGAGATCATCTGTACAGATTATAAACGGGGAATGATGTGTCAATAGGAATTGTTATTACAAACTTATGTCATGCTTACTGGCACTCAATCCCAGCAGTGTGCCAAAGCCCACATGTAGCAAAGAGTCTGGAAGTTTTGAAGAGGAATTTTTGTTTCTTTCAGCCAGTATAGATATGTGAAATCCTTTTGCACACTGTTGGCAAGCGGCTGATGCATACAAGTTCAATTTTTTGTAAGAAAGGGCTCATAGCATATGAACTTATGAACCGTTGTTACGGTTTGAAGATACTTTCAGAGGGCATGACTGTTCAGTTGTTAACCTGTTCCAGAATATGGATACCCTGTTTTGTTCCGAGTAGCATTTGTATGTGCATTATCAGTATAAAGTGAAATCTCTCAATATCTTTCACTTCTCCTGATGTACGGCTCTGTTTTTCTGGACACAGGGATTTTCTTTACAGTGCTTGGTGTGGTGATGTTCATCCCTGGATTCTACTACACAAGAATAGCATACTATGCTTACAAAGGGTACCAGGGCTTCTCTTTTGCCAACATCCCTCCTATCTGAAAAAGCAGTGGCCGAACTTCTTGGCCAGGAACCTGCTCCCCCTTCTTATAAAGTAAACATGTATGTTTTTTCTCTTCTTTTTCTTTATACCTTTTTATAGATTGGAGCAGCAGTTGTACATATAAACAGAAACCACAATAATGAGAAACCATGTCAGCATGGTAATTTCACCTGATAACTTGTCAATTCTGTGATTATCTATACCTAATAATAAAGCGGCTATTGCTTCCGTCGGAAAACCCACCACGGCATTTACAAAAAAGCCCCTGACGTTTTCTGAAATCTACCAGCAGTCCGGATTTAAGTCAAAAAACGAATCGTTTTTTACATTTTACACAAACCACCCTATATTTAATCCAAACTAACCCACAGTTCAGGGGCCTCTTTCTTCAATCTCCACCAACTCCCCTTGCCGAACCCCAGCTCGCCAAGCCAACCAGCAGCCATGCCGGCGGCAGTCGCCTGCTCCGTCAAGTGCTGCCCCCACCACCGCCTCTCGACGCCGCGCTCGAGCTCCTCCCCCACGGCGCCCCGGCCTTCGCCTACGAGCTGCAGGCGACCCGGTGCCGGACCCCGCCCTCCCTCTCCTTCGCGCGCGCCTCCGACCAAGGGGAGCCCTCCCGTGCCCCTGTCGAAGCCCGCCGTCCGCTGGACGGGCCCGCGCCGCCGTGGTGGGGCACGAGGAAGCTGGCCTCGCCGCTCCCATGGCCGCATCCGCCGTGCTCGCTGGCGCGCATTCGCGGCACGCCATCTTCCGCGAGGAGCTCGTGAGGAGAGCCTACTACACGGCTGAGGCGGCCCACCGCGGGCACTCGAGCCAGCCCGCGGCTACAGGTTCTGGTCTCCTCCGAAGTTCAGCTAGCACTGAATTGGAGAACAGGAGACAACTATTTGAGGATGTCGATAAGAGTGGCTACTGAAGCAGCCCACGCCGACGCCACTAGGCTGCTTGCTGCTCGCACCGTCTTCGCGCGCGCCATAGCTGCACAACCCGCCGTCCTGCTCGGGACGCTGAGAATATCCGCGGCATGCGACGTCTAGACTTTAGACGATCTGCGGCACTCTGCGTCAAGGAGATCGGTGAAGCAGTCTGCATTGACGAGATCACCCAGTATTCTAGGTGGTCGGTACGCTGTCCTCCGCTTCAAAGTGTCAACTGAAATTTGGATAGTACGTGTATATGCACCAGGGCTGGTTTGGTCTTTTCCAATGCTTATAAATGTTAAAGGAAAATGAAAATCAAAAGTAGGAGGAAAGTGGCATGATAATCAAGGAGCCAACGAGCTGAGTGGCAAATGTGCGAAGCCAATCTTGAAAATGACAATTTTAAGAAGCCATATATTGAAAGTGACAAATTTCTAATTTTCTCCTCTATAATTGGTGCAGATTGCGGTTTTGATATTTTCTCAGGAAAGCTAGCTACTATTGTTTGATATTTTGTTAGGCCAACAACGATTTCACAAAAAAGGAAATCCGAGTAAACTTCCATCAGTTAATGAGTCTTAGTTTTGCTCCGTTACAGTTCTGTTTTACTTTTATGGTTATAAGTGAACTAGAGGATTTGATTCACACTTCAGTTAATGCAGATGAGATGACAAGGTTGACAACATGAGTTTTTCTCATTACAGTGATGTGGTCCTTTGTTAAAGGATTCAATGCATCTCGATAAATTCTAAGCTATACTGTATTTTTGATGTTCCTAGATACCCAAGCACAGGAGACAAAGATAATGGGTTGAGTAAGAAGAAGAAAAGTGAGTTAAACGTGAAAAAAATCCGTAATGCTATCTGACCTGCACAAGGATCCTAAGGATACATATTTGACATGTTCGATAATAGTGCACCATTAGAATATATATGCCTACGAGTCCGATTCTCAGGCCTTGCGTTCTCCCGTTGCATTTCTGGTCGTCCGTCTTGGAAATTACCCTTAAATTTTGAATAAATTACCCACCATGCCACCGGTAAGTAATAGAAAACGTTTCACAAAGCGAAAAATCTTGGACTGGGCCGGCCCATGTAAAAACCTCCTATATTACGCTCTGCACGCGGGGAGAATATCTAGCACACCGTATGGGCCGGCCCATGCACAAGCGCCTACTTTTAGATCCATTTATTTATTTATTTTCAGTTCCGTTTTATTTTTTTATTTTAAATAAATTAGAACTTTAAATAATCTTTAAAATTTTAATAAACTGAAAAATATAAATCAACATATTTAAAAAATTAAAATGTTTGTGACTTCAAAAATTGCTCAGAGTTTTGTAAAAAATACTCACATTTACAATAAAATGTTTGCAATTTTAGAAAAAATGTTTGTACAATAAGCAAAGTCCATGATCTCAAATACAATTCCATGTATTAAAAAATATTAAAGGTATTTAACAAAATGTTTTCTAATTCAAAATATGTTAATGCATTTAAAAAATGTCCTAAAATTTTAAAAATAGGTAATGCCTGTTTTGATAGTTTATTTTTTTTATTTAAAATTTTCCGTTCCATTTTTGTTTATTTATAAGTTAAGTAATTTTGAATTACAAAAACTTTTGCATATTAAAAAATAGGAATTTTGAATTAAAATGCTGACGAATTTTTATTTTGAATTAAAAATAGCATTCAAAAAAGCGCCGGATTTTCTTTTTTTGCAAATTCCAAAACAATGTCCATGAATTTAATAAATATATGACTGATTTATAAAAATGTTTGTTTATTCAGAAAAGCTTCATGCGTTTCAAAAAATGTTTGTAAATTTAAAATAAAATCCTCCAACATCAAAAATTACGTTCGTCTTTTTCTTGAATTGGTCGTCAATTCAAAAGAAAATATTTAAACCCGTTTGAAATATAAAAAATATTCACCATTTTTAATAAATATTTATGAATTATAAAAAATGTTCTCAATTTTAAAATTATTCCCATATTTGTAAAATTGTTCACGAAAGATCTAATGTATGTAGTTAAACATTAATGTTTATAAGTCTTTGTGACAATATACCTGTGTGAATTTTGAAGAATTAACTGTTGAATGGATCGGATTATTATTGTATGTCTTTAAAAAAAATCTTGAAATCTTTGAGTTACCAAGATTGTTGACAACCATGATATATATTTTTTGAAAATGTAAAGATTGCTTCAATTTTTGAATAAATTTAAAATAAGAAACATTTTCTTGCATTTGTGCATAAAATTTTTAAATCAAGCGATGATATGTGAACATAATGTGGTCACCATCATTGAAGATTATGTTTTTTTTTCCGTGGCAACGCATGGCCATTTTGCTAGTATATGTTGATGAAAGAAACCAAAAGAGTCTATTGCCATGCTGCTCTGTCTGTCCTGGTTGGATTCCTTTTTTTTATTTGGACGCTGGTAGACAGCACCCTTGCTGCCCAGTAGGATCTAGCGGCCGCCTGTTTTAGGAAAGAGCCCACGCGCCGATTGGTCTGACGGAAACATGAAACTCGTCGTCATCGGTCGGTGATAACGTGTGGTAGTCTATAGTGGGGGTTGAGTAGTGTTGGTACGCGGCCTTTATGACTCGACCGGGACAGCGGAGCCTCGAAGCGGTAATAGCGGAGACTCGTACGGCTAGCACGGGATGGCAGGGCTCTGGTGGTCATACATGTGGTGAGACGGCTATCAATTTGACTCGGGATGACTACAGGTGAAATTTCTTCAAGCTTATGTGTGAAACCCCATATATAAGTTGTTCACTTTCATGCAGGTCGATGATCGGTATGTGATGGCGTTGAACGAATACTCTGAAAGTTGGAAGTGTTAACTAGAGTAATGTGGAACTTAATTCCGCTGCAGTGTTGACTATGGTCAAGAAAAGAAGAGGATACTAGTAGTAGGTGGAGTCACATGGAGTCTTTCGAGTAGCAGCGATACTCATAGGATAAAATCAAGTCTAATGTACATGAAAGTTTCACGCATGAACAAATTCATGTTGACGGAAAATATTCGCAAAGATGAAAATATTCACAAAGATGGAGTTCGTTGAAATTGTGTCGAATATTTTCATCTTTGCGAATATTGTGTACAAGGTAAATTATAATTGGACTCCGGGTTGTATTGTGTCTACATGGTATGAAGTCATGTCTTAGTAGGACACTTGTATCCTAAGCCTTTCACATATAACTAGCACAAATGTCCGTGCGTTGCACCAGGCTAGAAAAAGTTGTAGAACCTATTTGTTTTGCCATTAAATATTAAATGTAAATTAAGACATCTATAGCATCACTTCTAACCCTTGTTTCGATTAATTGTTTAAAGTCCGTGTCATGAGATTCATGTCATTGGTTAAATGCTGGACATATATCACGAACGAGATGCTAGAATACGGAAACATAGCGAAACCTCAATTCTCGCCGTCTGCGTATGACACATCATGGGTGGCTATGGTGCCATCGCCGGACTCCAATCCTCAGGCTCCATGCTTCCCTCGGTGTGTTGAATGGATATTGCAAAATCAACACTATGGTGAGTCTTGGGTATCAACGTATTTGGATCCGGCGAAACGGAACGCCTTTCTCTCCGCGTGAAGCCTGCCGGCCTCCTCTTTCCCTTGCTGCGTCCCCGGCCTCGCCGTGCTCCGGCCCGGCCATCCCCGTCGTCGCGCCGCCCCTGCCCGCTAGCCTCCCGCGCCGCCCCCCGGCCATCCCCATCCCCGTCGCCGCATCGCCATGCTCGTCACGCCCGACCCTCTCCACCTCAGCGCGCCGTCGCTAGTCCGTCTCCGGCCCGTCGCCTCCAAGCGCCGTCGCCGGGCAGTCGCCGGCCCATTGCCTCCTCGCCCGTCGGATCCTGGACCTGACGAAGCGGCGGTAGAAGGCCTCGAGGTCCTCCTCCTTTGGCCGCAGACTTGTGCGTGGGGAAGAGGAAGGGGATCTGGCGTGATGTGTTTGTTTAATGGACTACGGATTGAATTTCGAAAATTACAAAGGCATTTCTACAAAAACGAAACGTTTTTCAGTTGCAGTGGTGGCAGTGGTGGCGCAGAATTGGAGAAAGAAAAAGAGGAAAGCCGTCCAAAGAATGTGAACGTAAGTATCTGATGTTGTCTCTCTAGTTTGACATCTCTATTTTTCCTGATAACTTAATCTCTTGCAGCCCAACAAAGAAGAAGATGATAAAACGAGAACAACGGCAGCAAATGTTACTGCTCGGCAGGTAGTTGGAGGAAGTGATATGTTTTCAAAGTGGCAGCTGATGGCCGAACAAGCTAAGCAGAAGCGGGCACCAGCTCCAAGACCATCCCATGTATCTGGAAAAGGGTCGGCAGAACGCAGTGAAACGAAGCCAAAAAAATCACCCCAGCCCACGCCGGTTCGGCTCCTCTGCAGTTAAACTATCACTGCACGGGTACTGTAGCTTTAATATCTACCATCCATTACAATCTGATGGTTCTCCTTGCTCCTTAGTAATCCTGTTATTTAGGGGAAACAAAAAAGTTATTAGCCCGTGAGGTGCACTGCTTCGTCCTCTTCGGTGGCCTGATGCAGCCGAAGTTCCTGGGGCAACAGTCGTGGAGGACATGGCAGTGGTTGATGAACAGTCGTGGAGGACATTGCAGTGGTTCAAGGAAAGTGTGGCGGCCCATCCTCCCTGTCCAGGTCGCCCGCGCTACTCGGGAACATCGCTGGCGCCGTGTTCCTCATTGAGGTCGCCCTACTGCTCGCAGATAATGTCGTCGCCCTGCTGCTGCTCGTGTAGTAGGCTGTTGCGGGCTCCTTCTCCTCAGTGCTGCAGAGCAAGCCTCCGTCGTCGACCAGCGGGAGGGCAATGTTACACTGTGGCGCCGCCGTTCGTGCTGTTCACCGGCGACCACCGACCACCGACCAAATCGAATAACTCGACGGTCGTGTACTCGACGGCCTTGCTGGTTATGTTGTATGTTCTCTGATTGTCTAGGGGTAAACATATGCATGTAGTGTGCCTACAGGCCGCGCGTGCAAATACATTCAACATCGGGATCTATATAATGTTGTATCTGCTTTGCACTTGGCCATTTCGTCGTAATAATTAGTGCGGGAGCTACTGCATTGGGCGGCGAGAGCTCCATGATGCATCTTCTGCACACCGTTGATAAGCAGCGCGGTCGTCGGCATAAGCAGCACCGGATGCTATATCTATCGACAAGAAGGCGAGCATGGCGGCCGACAGGAGCGGCACCTTTGTGCCCGGCAAGCAGGTCGAGGAGGTGGAGGTCGGAGGCGGGGTCGGCGAAAGGAAGAAGACGTCGTTTTGACAGGGACAAATGGGGAAAAATGTGAACCTTCCAATTAGATTGAATGACAGATTTTACAAGTGGCTGTACTGGTGCAGTAATATCATGACTGCAGAGGAGTCGAACCCAGCCCATGCACCCCTAACTCACCCCAACCTCCACACCTTATCCTCTCACCTCCCACACATCCTGAACCACCACCCACCACCTCAACGTTCTTCTTCCTTCCTCCTCCCCTACCTTCCTCCTCCACCCACCCTTCCAGTCCCGACCATGTCTCCCGCCCCATCCACCACCCAGCGCCCCCCGCCACCGGCCACCACCACGCGCCGCCCGCCCCTGCCGCCACGGAGCAGATGTGATGTCGCTGTTGCTGCGGCCCGTCGTGCTGCCCATGTGTGCTGCGAAGAGCGGCGGTGGAGCAACAACGACAAGTGGGTGCCGCGATAGGAGCGGTCGTGGTGGGGGAGGAACAAGCAAAGCCTGACGCATCAGCGGGGCGGGAGCGGGGGGCGAGGAGGTGGTGGGGCCCTGGACCAGGTGTTGGGCGTGCTCCGCCACGACGGCGAGTTCCTCCAGGCCGCGGTCGGCGGCTCGCTGAGCGATGTCCTCTCGCTCCACTTCATCGAGAAGAAGCAGCAGCAGCGGAAGCAGCCGAAACCTAAGCACTTTAATGGTCCGCGGGTTGATTTCCGAAAACTATAGGGACGTTTCTATAAAAACGAAACGTTTTTCTGTTTGTATCACTTAAAAACGTACCGCTGGTTGAATACCGGAAAATCGAGGGGTGTTTTTGTAAAAATGCTGCGACGGACGACCAAAAACCGTATTTGCTTTATTATTACTAGCAAAAGAGCCCGTGCGTTGCAACGGGATCAAACCATACAACACTCCCGGCCATCACGCCATTTTACACCTCTTCTTCGAGTGCATGTTACATAGAAAATGCAGTGGAAGAAAGCCTCCCTATTGCAACCCTTTGTTACCTTACACCATGGCCGGGGCCACAGACGATTCCGTCGACGGTGACGAAGCGGCTCCCGGGGCCGATGGAGATGCAGTAGTCGCCCGTGCCGATGGTCGAACCGGTGATGTGGACGTCGACCGGAGCCGATGGTCGAACCGGTGATGTGGACGTCTTCGCTCCGGTCGACGTGGACGCCGTCGGTGTTGGGGCTGTTCTTCGGCGTGGTGATGGTGAGCTGCGTCACGTTGACCTTGCCGCTCATGCTGAGCCCGATGTGAATCCGAGGGCTGTCCTTGCCGCTGAATTGGCTCAGCTCCACGTCGGTGCAGTTCATGACCACCAAGGCCTGTATCCATCCATGTAGTCATACGTGTGCAATGAGGTTACATGCACGTCATTTATGCTAATTACCTAGCCACTGCACTTGACCGTCGGTGCCTTAATCACACAATCTTGAAAGAAAAGAATAATAATAGTTGAGTGAAAACTGATAAATGCTTCGGTTTAAGGAAATATATCGACCATTAAATACTTTCTCTCCGAAGAAGATTGGTAAATCAAAGGGCACTTGCCAAATGCGAGGAATTAAAGAAAAGAAATCCTTAAGGCCTCGTTTGGTTAAGGGGGATTGGGGAGGTTTTGAGAGGGAGGGATTTCAGGGGATTGGATGAATCCCTTTGTTCCACCCAATCCTCTCGAATCCCCGGGGTTTTGCTTTCACTAGTCCTCCGAGGAGGGTTTTGAAACACATGGATAAAAAGGGATTGAAGGCGAACGGAGGGGATTGGGCTGAGCAAACCCCTCCTACCAAATGGGCGCCCGAGGATCTGTGGGGTTTCTGAGCCCCCTGGAAATTTTCCTCTCAAAACCTCCCCAATCTGTGGGCTTCCTCACATCATTATCGGCTTTGCATTTATCGACCCACCACGTCTGGCCTATGCCGTCCAGCAAGCGGGTGCTGTTGCCGGTAACCGTGAGCCCGTCGACCAGGTAGAACATCAGCCAATGGTTCTTCTTCTCGCTCCATGCGCTCGCCGGCGGCGCCGTAATCGTGCCCATGACCTGCGACAACCAAAGCAAGTTTTCCTGGCCGTCCGATGAAGCCAAACCACACCCCAGATCAGGATAGACGGAGGAGCGGTGCGTGCCTGGACGGCGATTCTGGTGGAGGCGCATGGACCACTGAACCTGGTGAGGCCGACGAGGAATGACTTCGCCGCCGGAATGAGCAGCATCGCCGACGAGCCAGTGGGGACATATCTCCTTGTCACAGATCAAGCTCAAGTGGGGACATCGGACAAGGCAGTGGCTGATAAGAATACTGGCAGTTCGGAATTAGTCAGACTTCATTTATACACGTCGTTTTCCTTGCCAGTCCCTTGTAATGATTTTTTGCAATAACTTGGGTTGTGAGATCTGTGAGCATGATGTAGAGGTCACAAGATTATTCCTCCCCCACCTTAACTTGAAGAATCAACACTATTATTCCTTCCCCAGCTCAGAAAAATAAAATAAAATAAAAATACCAGGACTATTCCAATTTGCAACGACAATTCTTATTTCTGCTATGAACATCCCAGACATGCCCACGGATGGAGGAAATTTCACCGGCGCCGGGGCAGAGGCAGCGGAGATTGGGAGACAGACAAAGAAGCGAATCTGTAGTAGAGAAGGGACCTTTTCTTGCATGGTGAGGAGGGGCATCCCGGCGCCGTCGAGGATGGTGCGGCGGCTCCGGATGCTGAAGATGGCGCCCTTGACCTTGAGCACCACGGCGCCGTTGGCGTCGGTGATGCATGGCGAAGTCGCCGTCGGAGAGGCTGAGGGACTTCTTGGTCACCGTCAGCGGCACCACGTAGGGCGCGCAGAACTGCTGCCCCACCACTGGCAGCGGCGCCGGCGGGGCTCCGCTGGCCATCGCCATCGGTTGTTGGCGCCTCGGAGTAGCTCCTCGGAGGGAGACGGTGGGCGGCCGTCTGCTCCGCTTGCTCGGGCGATGGATTCGGTGCGCGTGCTTGGCGTGTTTCGCCGGATGCAACAGGGGGAGCGAGTGGGGAACAAGGGACGTCGCCGGCATGCTGCACGCCGCAGGCATAGTTGATGCCGTCTCCAGGTAGTCGATGGTGGAGCGCACCAGCTCGTCGTGCAGCCCGCGGACGGCGTCCCTGATCCGTCCGGCGACGGACGCCAGCGGCGCCTGGTCCCCCGAGCCGGCGGCGACGACGTCCCGCACCTTGCAGGCGGCGCCCAGTAGGATGATGCCGTTGCCGAAGTACCGCACTGGGAGCGGCGGCCTCAGGCTGTGCCGGAGGTTAGCCGGGAAGGTGAGCCGCATCTGGGCATCCGGCGGCAGCCTCCGAGCGGCGCACATGTGCCCGGTGGTGAAGGACGGGAATGATAAGGCATGGCGCGGGTGGTGATTGCGAGGGGGTTTACGTAAAAACGAAACGTTTTAAACTTACAAAAGGACCGCGAGTTGATTATGAAGAAACAGAGGGGTGTTTTTGCAAAACTGCCACGACGGACGACCAGAAACCCTATTTGCTTTATTATTAGGGAGAGATAAGGATAGACACACGATGTAACATATGACAACATAATAACACAAACATGTGGGGCAGCTGACGGCGTGTGATGACGCCCGATGTGTTGTATTGTCGCAGTGTCATGGAAAGGTGCGTACGCAGTCAGGTCCCGAAGATGTAACCATATCGATGAACCCGAAGATGTAACCATATCGATAAATCTTATTAACAAACCTCGATGTCGTGCTTATATGATTTGCTTGGTACTCAGTAAATGGACTACACACCTCAATGCCACGCTCTGCTTGGTTCAACTGTAGGAGAGTTTGACAAATAATCTATGCATATGCATGAACCATAGGCTCCTGATAGATTGTACCGAAGGCATCTTGCTCAAGTCGTTCATGATTCCAGTGACTTCAACCGTCGCTACACTCGTACCTTTGAGGATGATGGATGATGGACGTAAGTAGCTCTTCTATAGCTTTCATAGACGCACATTAAATCAGAAGCTACAAGTCTACGATCCGCTCACCGGTACATGCACCCACCTCACGAAGTTTCAAGACAAAATAAATTTCCGACGATGTCATTCTAAAAGAACTTCTAACTATGAGCTTTAATTGTGTAGTGGCATCTACGTGTGGATATAAATTGTCATGATAGATAAAATTATATGCATTTATATTAGATGAATTTTAGAACATATGTCTCAATCTTGCAATGTTTAGATGTTTTCAGTGCTTTATAATTGCTACTACAAGTTTTAATTTGTTTGTGTACATAATTTGAAGCAAGACAAATGAATAATTCTACAAGCAACAACGAACCAATGTACGACGTGGACAAGTGGAATAAGGAGCGCTTAGAATCAGTTCTGAAGTATTGCTTTTTTATTTATTAATCTTTTTTTGCTCGCGTTGGACTACGTGGACGTCAGCAACATGTAATACATTACTAGGGTAGGCTTTAACACCACCACAATTTTTGAAGTGTGTCGTCATATTGATGAAGTCGGGTGTCACGCTCATCAAAATATAATTAAAAGAAATTGCAGATTATCCAATGTTTAAACTCAATGCTCATCAAAATATAATTTATGAAATTATAGTTTTGATGCTCTGAATATATAATTACAGATTATCCAAAGCTATTTTTGCCACATCATAGTTAGGCTTTGTCAGCACTAGTGGAGTACAAAAATAAAACTTGATTTCTCAATGTATATAGAATTTAAACTCAATGCTCAAAGATCGAACAAAATAGCATGACTAAACTATGAATAATAACAATAAGATACAAAAAAATACCTAATCAATTGTTTATTGTATTTATGCCTCTCATAACCTGATCAATTACAAGAGAAAAAAAATATTCACAGCATCAAAACTATAATTTCATAAGAAAAATCACAAACATCTAGTGAAATAATTATCTTAAAAAACGTACCACTATGAAGAAGGGGTATAAAACATCTAGTGGACATCTGGCCTAGCACAAACATTGTGCCGGCGCCTATCTAAGCGTTGATTTTGACTCTCAATGATCTGCGATGATCACCCAGCCGGACCTGTATGGACCATCACTGACAGAAGCTAAACTGGCAGATCTTGACATAAGGGATCCTAAGCTAAGCGTCTAGTAACGATGGGAACAAGGACAGGGGATTTTACCCCTAGTTTAAAATACTGGATGGGTCCGGCAGTAGGATCAGAAAAAACCGAAACCGACAGCCTCATCGGGTTATTAAGCTAATAAGACCGTTCTGCAATCGGACAGGAGAAAACCGGTCGAACCGGCTGGTTTTCTGGAGAACTCGTGAAAACCAAGTCATTAAACCGGGAAAAAACAGGAAAATATTTTGAAAGAAATTTGGAGAAGTGAGATTCGATCCAAGGTCGTGCGAGCAATACGCGATCCCTCGGACACAATTGTGAGGAGCGGTTCACGTGGTTGTTCCCTATTGTCTATCTTTGCGAGGGAAGCTCCCGACAAAGCTGGCGTTCGGCTGACTCTGCGGGACACACATGTCAGGACCTTGACACGTGCTAGTTTCTTATTGAGTGTCTTTGTCGAGGGCTGCTCTCGGCAAAGTTACGCCATGTGGCACCCGCCGCCTCCTTCTGACGTCTATGAGTTACTTTATTTGCCCATGTTTTGGCTTCCAGTAAATTTCTATTTGCTTGGGAGGTGTATACCGGGTGGACTTCGTCGAGTGCAACTCTCCGCAAAGTCTTTGCTGAAGGTTTTTGGCCCTTTGCCGAGTGTTTCTGGCACTCGACATACATATGGGTTCCAGTACTGTATGTCAGACGATACTATTTTGGCTATTTTCCTTCGTACTGGTGATTTTGATGCTGAGGTAGGAGGGTTCGTAGGAGTGAAACTGTCAACTCTCATGCAATGGATAAAAAAGAAAAATTAGAGCAGTTGGGATGTTTTCTATGTATAACATTTGCTAAATTGCATGGAGAAATTGTTTAATTAATTAGAGCAGTTGGTCCATTTGTTAAGGATGATGGGACTCAACAATTTGATAGACTTGGAGGAAACAGTGAGTGGATTTGGAGTTGAGTGACAACGTAGCAAAGTAATAACACAATGACCAAAGAGCTGTATTCGAAGGGCTCCTGATACATTCATTTGTTGGTGTGTGATAACATACGGGCAGTTTACTAGTCCTTTTAGTTAAGAAACTGATCTCTCTCTTAAATATGGATGCACTCAATTGGTCGTGCGATCTTTAATGGAACGAATTGGTTTCAAATTTACACTTGACAAAAATTGTTCGTATTTTCCTAGCATATGGCACCGTGTAGTCTGACCAGTAGTCGTCTTTTCACGTGAAACAGATCGACTTTATGATTAAACAAAGTAGTACAGCCGACGGAACAAACTGAAATACATGAGCTACAGCTGATAAAAATAGAGGTATGCCAAGTTGTCTAAAGTTTATTTAAAATATAAAGTCGCCACGAGACTCATCATCTACTGATACAGATGATAGACTGCAGTCCACTGACGCACGTCTCCCTTCCTCCCTCCCTCCCAACCCTAGCCGCCTCCCCCTCCCCCTCCCTTCCTCGCCGCCGCCTGAGGCAGCCGCCGGGCAAGCCCGGGGCGCCAAGGATGGTGGCGGCGGGGCCTAGGCTGCCCTGCCTCTGCATGCGGAGTCCCGGATCTGGAGCGGCGGCTTCATTGGCGAGGCACGGCAGGCTAGCAGTCGTGCGGGAGGTGGATCCGGCGTCTCGGCCGCGCGGGCGGCGGGATCCGGTGGTCGCTGGCGTCCGACGACGGCTTTTGCAGTGGCCGGTACGCGCGATATAGCGCCTCCCCTCCTTCCCTGCGGCGTGCGGGCTAGCCTGGTCGGGCCGCGCTTCCTTGGATTGCCGGTTTTATACAGGAGGTGCTGCTAGTGGTGGTGATCTAGTTCGGGCGAAATCCCTGGTTGGCCATGGTCGGCCGCGTCGACGGCGACGCCTGAGGGCGCCGTTCCCCTCCTTGGAGGCGTCGGTATGGACTGATCCCCTCACTTCCCCTTCCCCTAGGTCTTCTGATTGAAAGCCTTAACTTTGTTGGGCGGCGGCGGCGCTCACGGCGTCGTTCCCTTCTTGAAGGCGCCGCTTTGGAACCTTGGGGCTGGGTGGCGCTTGTGGGTGGTGGGCGACAGCGGTGGTGCGACCCTATCCTAGCATGGATCTCCGTCCTGCTTGGAGATGGACTCGCGTAGGTGGAGGTCGTCGTTTGGCGTCATGATGGCGTCGATGACGGAGGCACCTGCCAAGGCTGGTACCTCAAGCTGATATGAAGATGGACCAGTGGAAGATGGCGACGACGACACATGTGAGTGCGTCGGACCGGTTTGTACCCCGGACCCGGTATGTGGCTCGATCAGGGTCTCCAGCTTTAGATGTTAGGCTTAGGTGAGAGATCTGGGTAATAGGTCCAGCTTGCACCCCTTCATCATATGGATAGGAGTAGCGGCAGATGTTGTCAAGATGGTGGATTCAGGCATATTGTTGTACTGCTTTGTAAGGTCCTCGAGAATAATCAATAAAATGACCGCATGCATCTTCCAGATGCAGAGGCCGGGGGTCATCCTCCTTTTCTAAAAATAAAATAAAAAATTACTGATACAGAAAGGTTACATCATGTCTTTGAAGTCATCGTCTCTAGCTCCGCTCTTCCCATCTTCACATTCTTTCCTTACCAACCTCTGATGAAGCAGGCGTCAAGGACAAGGTCACCCAAGCTTAATTATGTTCAGTTCAACAATATACTGTATCAAACATTGTTATTTGGTCCACCAAAAAGCCACTTATAGAAGAGAGAAAAAGGTTCCAGTCCGCAAAGCCACTGGTGAAATCTTGGGTGAGACAAAACACTAGGAGCAGCCGCCGGCAAGATCTTTGTTGAGACAAAATTCTCCAAGCGCAAGTCACAAAGGCCAGCACCCAAAAGGTTGCTTGCAAATTCCAGGCGTTGTGTGCACTTCCGTGTGAGTGGATCGTAGACCTGCAATGTCGATGTTGCGGAGAACTTATTGCGCGCATAGAAGAGCAACTTTTCACCATCATGCATCACCGTCAGAGGCATCACCGGGTCAACTTGTGAATCCATTGGTATTGTGTACGCCCTGAGCCAGGTGCCTTTGGTGGGATCACTCAGAAGCCATATGAGCCATACGTCGGTCGAGGTCCGCTGAACCATGCACAGGGTGTTATTTAGCTTGACCATACAGCTCGTCCTCGTCTTCCTTTGTAGTTTGTCATCGTCGGATTTCGTTGGGCCCTTGATCGACGCCCTCCACTCCTCACTTTCGAGATCGAAGCGGAGCACGGAGACCTCTTCCACCTGCGGTGACATGGAGCCGGAAAGGAAGTGCATGACACCGTCGACCGTGACGGCGGCGCTGTTGCTAGGGCTGTTGGCAGTGGGTAGTTCTGGAGGGGACTGTGCATGCCTCCACTTGGCGCCATCTTGTAACGTGAGAACCTTACAATCTTTGCGGGTGAGCCAGACGACCTTGTAGGTGCGAGACGGGGCGGCGCAGCCGACGTTGAGATCCCAGAAGGATTCCCTGTTCCACCGCGAGGAGATCCTCGTGACAGCCCCGGTGGGAAGATCGATCGCGTTGATGACTGAATTGACGTCGAGATAATCGTTGGCGATGTAGACCGTGCCGTCGAGGCGGTAGTCGTAGGTGCAAACACCAGGCCTGTTGATAACGCCTACGACGTTGCCGTCCATGTCCATGAGACGAAGGTCCCTGGTGTTGTTTTCGTGGGAGGTGTCAGCGGCGAGGAAGAGGAGTATCGGCTCGGTGCGGGCTCTGTGCGCGGCCACGAACGCCGGGCCGGTGATGAGGGCGTCCCACCCGGCGGAGACGCACCGGAATCTGCAGGCCGACTTCACCGGCAACCAGGAGAGTATCTCGAAGATGACATCGTCTGGCATCATCGTCGGCGAGGCCATGGTTGAGCAGGGGTCGAGAGCAGGATTGCCTTCAGGTTGGATAAACTCTTGTGTCGTATTTATTGTGGAGATTTGGTGACTTCTCCTGGCTGGATTAGGACGTACCTCGAATATCGGAATATGTCGTACTCAATACGTAGGACCGCGAACGATCTCCTATAGCAGACGTGAGATCATATATCTCCGTCGAAATCGTTGTCTGCGCCCGGCTGTGGCTACACATCCGGCTCCTTTTCGACGTCCAACTCTATATATATACGAGTCAGAACAGCACACAAACAATATAAGAACACGACAGCTTAGGTATTTGTATTCGTATATCATCGGGTCATCGCATGGCTGACGCGACGACGCTGCCGTCTTCGTTACCAGACGACGTGATTTTTGAGATACTCTCATGGGTGCCGACGAAGTTGGCCTGCAGATTCCGGTGCCTGACTAGACGGTGTCATGCTCTAATCTCCGGCCCGGCGTTTGTCGCCGCACACAGAGCCCGCACAAAAATGCTACACATACAGGTTTATACAGGGATTCTACAGGTTCCTTCCAATTTTTTTAAACATGCCCCCCTATTTCAGCCGGGTGGGTCCATGCCTCTACTAATGACCAATTACAAACTGCCATGACACCCTGTAATCTCCTCATTCCGTAACCCTCCTGTACGTGTAACAAAGCTCGGGGTCAATAACTCCTATTCGACATCTTTAAAGTGAATTGGAAGGAGTGGGACGTCTTTCATCCGAATTGCCTTGGTGCGACACATCTGAGCGAGGAAATAGTCCAGACACGAGATGACCCTTAATCTGAACTGATGCCCTCATTAGCTGTTAGGGGCTGGACCCACAACTTATCCACGTAAGCACGGGCCCTACTTGACAGTGCATCTAGTTACGGGCCCCACTTGTCAGTGCATCAGGTGAAACGTGTCTTAGAGGCTGGACCGACAACTTATCCACATAAGCCAGGACCCACCACTTGTCCACTAAGCGTTGGACCCATCTCTTCGCATCTAGAAGAGACGACCGCCTGTGCCCATCAGCCCGCCGCCGTTCATTGCTTCCCCTTTCTCCATTCTTCCTCTTCTCCGGCGACCTAGTGCAGATGTCCACCTCCTCCACCACGCACTTAAAATGGCGTCGGTATGGTCCAGTGCCGCTCACAAGGTGTCCTGACTGCCCACGCCCAGAGCCTCTGAAACGGTTGGTCACTATACTGATGATAATGGAAGTCTTGGACGGGAATTAGTGAAGTGCTTGAGCAAAACAATGGCAAAAAGTGATGGCAAGGTTAGATCTCAGTTCTTAGCCCGTTCTTTCACTGCCGTTTGCTCAAATTTCTCCATATTTTGTGTTTTTCCCTTGAATTTGGAATTTAGGGTTCATATTGTTGTTTTCAGATCCTGAAGAAATGCACCCATTTCGAGTGGATGGATGAATATGTTGAGAGGATTCAGTCCGAGGGCTACATTGATTCGAGGGGGCCGCAACCTGGGAGCTCAATTTGGGCGGGGTGCCGTAGATGGAGAATTTGGGGAGCTCGGACAGAGGGGCGGGCAGAGTCGTGCCAATGGCGAGGTATGCGCGCAATGCGGAACTGCACTTGGAGTCTGAACTGAACGGGGAACTAAAGAAGATCAAGAAAAATCTAATGGAGATGATCGATTTGCAGAAGCAAGCAAATTTCATGGCAGGGCGTTCTATTGTTGTATCATTGCTCTGTTTTTGTTTTACTTGTTGTTCATCCGTCATTAGAGGGGGCATTTAGGTCTGTCATGGCATAGGATGCGACCTGTGCATCATGCCAAGTTCATATAATTGAATCAAAGCTCTGTTCTTGTTCTTCATGTAATTCGCAGGAAATATTCAGTGTTCATGCTATGTTGTTGTTCTTCAGTTAACAGAGTGCACACCCCTCAAATTCAGTTTCTAGTAAAAAAATATCTTGCTGCCGAATAGATGTTGGGCCGTGAGAAAATAACCAGGCCCAAATAGAGACCAGCCCACCCGCGTAGGGGCACCATCCATGTTTTATAGCATTAAGGCACCCATGTTTAGAAAAAAATGCTTCGAGTAAGATAAAATGTTGCTTCGGCAAATAAACCTCTAACAAACATATACATGTTTACTTGTTTTTACTTCGGCCAAATTTTTACGTCGAATAAATGTTGGGCCATATGCATTGTAACTTATTTTGTTTTATTTTAAATTTTTGTTGCTTTGTCCACTATGGTTTTGTGATTGTCTTCGTGCATGTCTATGGTTCCATGAAACCCAAATTAAATGGGGATCTATGAAAGCCTCAGAAATCATTTTTGGAAATGATCAAGTTAAAATTAGCTTCAAATATTTTTAGGAGCACACAAATATTTATTTTGGGCATTTGAGTTAATCCAATAATTATTTGCATGAATTAAATTAGTTGCATGTCATAGTTGCATGTCCATGGTTGCATGCCATAGTTGTACTAGTTATAATAGATCAATTAGATAGAACATCAAGCACATATATCAATTGACAAATATCAACTAGATAGAAAAAACAAAAACTAGATATAACACATATTATCCCTCCTTTCCGGTTTATAGGGCTCAAATCTGAAATATCATCAACCAAGGTGAATTGTGAGTTGATGGCACTAGTTTTAATTAGCCAATGAAATATTTTTCACTTATTCAATTTCCGAGGCAATAAATGTAGCATCCTCCTTCTCATTGGACTCGCATGATGGATGTAGAAAAAGATGAATGCATCACCACTCATTTCCTTTCTCTAATCTCTATGAATTAAATATGGCGTGGGACTCAAACCACTTTAAGTAGTAGCATAAGTAGTACTCCATGTGTCTGACAGGTCGCACAAGTACCAGTTGGCACATTGATTCATCTAGGCCTAGTTCATTTGCCAGAATCTGGGGATTCTCCCAGAATCCGACCCCTCCACAACTTCTCCCAGAATCTTTGACTCCCATTTGTTTTACAATCCTAGCTAATTAGACCCACTAGTGGAAAACGGGCCTTTGGCCTGGACCCTTTAGTCCCGACCTGCCTCTGGGCCGGGACTAAAGGCCCGACCACGTCGCCCCAAATCGCAATGCCTCCCTCGAGGCTTTAGTCCCGGCCCGTAAGGAGCCTTTAGTCCCGGTTTGTGTCCCAAACCGGGACTAAAGGGCTACGCGGTGTGTAGCCCGCATGTGCGCCACCTTTAGTCCCGGTTTGTGTCTCAAATCGGGACCAAAGTCCTCTACCTATATATAGCACAGCCCCCTCTCCCCTCTTCCTTGCATTTTTCTTGGATGGAAGAGTGTGGGTGTGTGCTAGCTCTCCTTTTTTTTTGATGCACTAGAGGTGTTTGTTGAAATGTGTGTTAGAGCGATGCCGCTTCAGTTCACCGAACACAACTACGATATGAGATGCCTGAGCCACGCTTAAACCTCTTCCTCTTTATTTCTACTTATTCTAAAAGGTTAGCAACTATATTTCCTCGTTTAGACCGTGTGGTACTAATTTTTAGGATCGTGATTGTATTTGATATACTGTCGTATAACGCAGATGAGCCATCCATGGATGTACGGTGATCGACGCACAACCGCTTACAGAGAAGGCGTGCATTCTTTTCAAGATGCAGCCGATGCGAACAAGCATGGTGGTGGCTTTATGTTTTGTCCATGTGTTGAATGTCGGAATGAGAAGGATTACACTTCCTCAAGAGTCATTCAGAGCCACCTGCTTCGGTCCGGTTTTATGTCGGGCTATAATGTTTGGACCAAGCACGGAGAAAGAGGGGTTATGATGGAAGACGACGATGAAGAAGAAGAGAACGATGATGACAACTACCGATCTATGTTCCCCGAGTATGCTGATACCGCAATGGAAGACAATGAAGGAGAAGATCAGGATGAAGAACGGGAAACAGATGAGCCCGCTGATGATCTTGGCCGGGTCATTTCTGATGCACGACGAGGTTGCGACACAGAAAAGGAGAGGTTGCAGTTCGAGCAGATGTTAGAGCACCACAACAAATTGTTGTACCCAACTTGTGAAGATGGCCAGAAGAAGCTGTTGGGGAACGTCGCATGGGAAACAAAAAATTTCCTACGCGCACGAAGACCTATCATGGTGATGTCCATCTACAAGAGGGGATGTTTGATCTACGTACCCTTGTAGACCGTACAGCAGAAGCGTTAGTGAACGCGGTTGATGTAGTGGAACGTCCTCACGTCCCTCGATCCGCCCCGCGAACCGTCCCGCGATCAGTCCCACGATCTAGTGCCGAACGGACGGCACCTCCGCGTTCAGCACACGTACAGCTCGACGATGATCTCGGCCTTCTTGATCCAGCAAGAGAGACGGAGAGGTAGATGAGTTCTCCGGCAGCGTGACGGCGCTCCGGAGGTTGGTGGTGATCTTATCTCAGCAGGGCTCCGCCCGAGCTCCGCAGAAACGCGATCTAGAGATAAAACCGTGGAGATATGTGGTCGGGCTGCCGTGGCAAAGTTGTGTCAAATCAGCCCTAAAACCTCCGTATATATAGGGGGGAAGAGGGGGAGCCTTGCCTTGGGGTCCAAGGACCCCTAAGGGCTTCGGCCGAGCCAAGGGGGACAGCCCTCCCCTTCCAAACCGAGTCCAACTAGGTTTGGAAGGAGGAGTCCTTCCCCCTTTTCCCACCTCCTCTTTTTTTTCTTTTCTCTTCGATTTTTCTTCCTATGGCGCATAGGGCTCTTTTGGGCTGTCCCACCAGCCCACTAAGGGCTGGTGCGCCACCCCCAATGCCTATGGGCTTCCCCGGGGTGGGTTGCTCCCCCCGGTGAACTCACGGAACCCATTCGTCATTCCCGGTACATTCCCGGTAACTCTGAAAACCTTCCGGTAATCAAATGAGGTCAACCTATATATCAATCTTCGTTTCCGGACCATTCCGGAAACCCTCGTGACGTCCGTGATCTCATCCGGGACTCCGAACAACATTCGTAACCAACCATATAACTCAAATACGCATAAAACAACGTCGAACCTTAAGTGTGCAGACCCCGCGGGTTCGAGAACTATGTAGACATGACCCGAGTGACTCCTCGGTCAATATCCAATAGCGGGACCTGGATGCCCATATTGGATCCTACATATTCTACGAAGATCTTATCGTTTGAACCTCAGTGCCAAGGATTCATATAATCCCGTATGTCATTCCCTTTGTCCTTCGGTATGTTACTTGCCCGAGATTCGATCGTCAGTATCCGTATACCTATTTCAATCTCGTTTACCGGCAAGTCTCTTTACTCGTTCCGTAATACAAGATCCCGCAACTTACACTAAGTCACATTGCTTGCAAGGCTTGTGTGTGATGTCGTATTACCGAGTGGGCCCCGAGATACCTCTCCGTCACACGGAGTGACAAATCCCAGTCTCGATCCATACTAACTCAACGAACACCTTCGGAGATACCTGTAGAGCATCTTTATAGTCACCCAGTTACATTGTGACGTTTGATACACATAAAGTATTCCTCCGGTGTTAGTGAGTTATATGATCTCATGGTCACAGGAACAAATACTTGACACGCAGAAAACAGTAGCAACAAAATGACACGATCAACATGCTACCTCTATTAGTTTGGGTCTAGTCCATTACGTGATTCTCCTAATGACGTGATCCAGTTATCAAGCAACAACACCTTGTTCATAATCAGAAGACACTGACTATCTTTGATCAACTGGCTAGCCAACTAGAGGCTTGCTAGGGACAGTGTTCTGTCTATGTATCCACACATGTATATAAGTCTTCATTCAATACAATTATAGCATGGATAATAAACGATTATCTTGATACAGGAATTATAATAATAACTATACTCCCACTTGCACTAGAGTCAATAATCTAGCCCTCACATCATCATGCGAATTACATTGTAATAAATCTAACACCCATACAATTCTGGTGTTGATCATGCTTTGCCCGTGGAAGAGGTTTAGTCAGCGGGTCTGCTACATTCAGATCCGTGTGCACTTTGCATATATTTACGTCCTCCCCTTCGACGTAGTCGCGGATGAGGTTGAAGCGTCGTTTGATGTGTCTGGACTTCTTGTGAAACTGTGGTTCCTTTGCTAGGGCAATGGCACCCGTGTTGTCACAGAACAAGGTTATTGGATTCAGTGCGCTTGGCACCACTCCAAGATCCGTCATGAACTGCTTCATCCAGACACCCTCCTTAGCCGCCTCCGAGGCAGCCATGTACTCCGCTTCACATGTAGAATCTGCTACGACGCTTTGCTTGGAACTGCACCAGCTTACCGCACCCCCATTAAGAATAAATACGTATCCGGTTTGCGACTTAGAGTCGTCCGGATCTGTGTCAAAGCTTGCATCGACGTAACCTTTAACGGCGAGCTCTTCGTCACCTCCATACACGAGAAACATCTCCTTAGTCCTTTCAGGTACTTTAGGATATTCTTGACCGCCGTCCAGGGATCCACTCATGGATTACTCTGGAACCTACCTGCCATACTTATGGCCAGGCTAACGTCCGGTGTAGCGCACAACATTGCATACATGATAGAACCTATGGCTGAAGCATAGGGGACGATGCGCATATGCTCTCTATCCTCATCAGTTGCTGGGCACTGAGTCTTACTCAATCTCGTACCTTGTAAAACTGGCAAGAACCCTTTCTTGGACTGTTCCATTTTGAACCTCTTCAAAACTTTATCAAGGTATGTGCTTTGTGAAAGTCCTATCAGGCGTTTTGATCTATCCCTATAGATCTTAATGCCTAGAATGTAAGCAGCTTCTCCTAGGTCCTTCATAGAGAAACTTTTATTCAAGTAATCCTTTATGCTCTCCAAAAACTCTATGTTGTTTCCAATCAGTAATATGTCATCCACATATAATATTAGAAACGCCACAGAGCTCCCACTCACTTTCTTGTAAATACAAGATTCTCCAACCACTTGTATAAACCCAAATGCTTTGATCACCTCATCAAAGCGTTTGTTCCAACTCCGAGATGCTTGCACCAGTCCATAAATGGATCACTGGAGCTTGCACACCTTGTTAGCACTCTTAGGATTGACAAAACCTTCGGGTTGCATCATATACAACTCTTCCTTAAGGAAACCGTTAAGGAACGCCGTTTTGACATCCATCTGCCAGATTTCATAATCGAAAAATGCAGCTATTGCTAACATGATTCTGACGGACTTAAGCATCGCTACGGGTGAGAATGTCTCATCGTAGTCAACTCCTTGAACTTGTGAAAAACCCTTTGCCACAAGTCGAGCTTTATAAACGGTCACATTGCCGTCAGCGTCCGTCTTCCTCTTAAAGATCCATTTGTTATGAATAGCCTTGCGGCCCTCAGGCAGTAATTCCAAAGTCCACACTTCGTTCTCATACATGGATCCTATCTCGGACTTCATGGCTTCTAGCCATTTGTTGGAATCTGGGCCCACCATTGCTTCTTCATAATTTGCAGGTTCATTGTTGTCCAACAACATGATTGATAAGACGGGATTACCGTACCACTCTGGAGCAGCACGTGGTCTCGTCGACCTGCGTTGTTCGACAGAAACTTGAACCGGAGTTTCATGATCATCATCATTAACTTCCTCCTCAACCGGCGTCGCAACGACAGAGGTTTCCCCTTGCCCTGCGCCACCATCCAGAGGGATGAGAGGTTCGACAACCTCGTCAAGTTCTATCTTCCTCCCACTCAATTCTCTCGAGAGAAACTCCTTCTCGAGAAAAGCTCCGTTTTTCGCAACAAACACTTTGCCCTCGGATTTGAGATAGAAGGTGTACCCAACTGTCTCTTTTGGGTAACCTATGAAGATGCACTTTTCCGCTTTGGGTTCCAGCTTTTCAGGCTGAAGCTTTTTGACATAAGCATCACATCCCCAAACTTGAAGAAACTACAACTTTTGCCTTTTGTCATACCACAGTTCGTATGGTGTCGTCTCAACGGATTTTGATGGTGCCCTATTTAAAGTGAATGCAGCTGTTTCTAATGCATAACCCCAAAACGATAACGGCAAATCGGTAAGAGACATCATAGATCGCATCATCTCTAATAAAGTACGATTACGACGTTCGGACACACCATTACGCTGTGGTGTTCCAGGCGGTGTCAACTGTGAAACAATTCCACATTGTCTTAAGTGAGCACCAAACTCGAAACTCAGATATTCAACCCCACGATCAGACCGTAGGAACTTGACCTTCTTGTTACGATGATTTTCAACTTCACTCTGAAATTGCATGAACTTTTCAAATGTTTCAGACTTGTGCTTCATTAAGTAGACATAACCATATCTACTCAAATCGTCAGTGAAGGTGAGAAAATAACGATATCCGTTGCGTGCCTCTACGCTCATTGGACCACACACATCGGTATGTATGATTTCCAACAAGTCACTTGCACGCTCCATTGTTCCGGAGAACGGAGTTTTAGTCATCTTGCCCATGAGGCATGGTTCGCACGTGTCAAGTGAATCAAAGTCAAGTGACTCCAAAAGTCCATCGGCATGGAGTTTCTTCATGCGCTTTACACCAATATGACCTGAGCGGCAGTGCCACAAGAATATGGCGCTATCATTGTTAACTCTAACTCTTTTGGTCTCAATGTTATGTATGTGTGTATCGCTATCAAGATTCAATATGAACAATCCTCTCACATTGGGTGCATGACCATAAAATATGTTACTCATAGAAATAGAACAACCATTATTCTCTGACTTAAAAGAGTAACCGTCTCGCAATAAACAAGATCCAGATATAATGTTCATGCTCAACGCAGGCACTAAATAACAATGATTCAAGTTCATAACTAATCCTGATGGTAACTGAAGTGAAACTGTGCCGACGGCGATTGCATCAACCTTGGAACCATTTCCTACGCGCATCGTCACTTCATCTTTCGCCAGCCTTCGTCTATTCCACAGTTCCTGTTTCGAGTTGCAAATATGAGCAACAGAACCGGTATCGAATACCCAGGCACTACTACGAGAGCCGGTTAAGTACACATCAATAACATGTATATCAAATATACCTGATTTTTCTTTGGCCGCCTTCTTATCAGCCGGATACTTGGGGCAATTGTGCTTCCAGTGACCCATACCCTTGCAATAGTAACACTCTGTTTCAGGCTTAGGTCCAGCTTTGGGTTTCTTCGTCGGATTGCCAACAGGCTTGCCGCTCTTCTTTGAATTACCCTTCTTGCCTTTGCCGTTTCTCTTGAAACTAGTGGTCTTATTCACCATCAACACTTGATGCTCTTTACGGAGTTCAGACTCTGCGACTTTCAGCATCGCAAACAACTCGCCGGGTGACTTGTTCATCCCTTGCATGTTGTAGTTCAACACAAAGCCTTTATAGCTTGGCGGCAGTGATTGAAGGATTCTGTCAGTGATAGCCTCTTGCGGGAGTTCAATCCCCAGCTCAGCTAGACGGTTTGAGTACCCAGACATTTTGAGCACATGTTCACTGACAGACGAGTTCTCCTCCATCTTGCAAGCATAGAATTTATTGGAGGTCTCATACCTCTCGATCCAGGCGTTCTTCTGAAAGATAAACTTCAACTCCTGGAACATCTCAAATGCTCCATGACGCTCAAAGCGACGTTGAAGTCCCGGTTCTAAGCCATACAAGACTGCACATTGAACTACCGAGTAGTCCTCCTTACGTGCTAACCAAGCGTTCTTAACATCCTGATCAGCCGTAGCGGGTGGTTCATCTCCTAGCGCAGCATTAAGGACATAATCCTTCTTCCCAGCTTGTAAGATTAGCTTAAGATTACGAGCCCAGTCTACAAAGTTGCTTCCATCATCTTTCAACTTAGCTTTCTCTAGGAACGTATTAAAATTCAGGGTGATTGTCGCGTGAGCCATGATCTACAACACAAATATATTCAAAGTGGACTTAGACTATGTTCAAGATAATTAGAGTTTAACTTAATTACTCGCTAAACTCCCGCTCAAAAAGTACATCTCTCTAGTCATTTGAGTGGTTCATGATCCACTTACACTAGCTCAAGTCTGATCATCACGTGAGTTTAGCATAGTTTCAGTGGTAAGCATCCCTATGCTAATCATATCATCTATATGATTCATGATCGACCTTTCGGTCTCATGTGTTCCGAGGCCATGTCTGCACATGCTAGGCTCGTCAAGCTTAACCCGAGTGTTCCGCGTGCGCAACTGTTTTGCACTCGTTGTATGTGAACGTTGAGTCTATCACACCCGATCATCACGTGGTGTCTCGAAACGACGAACTGTAGCAACGGTGCATAGTCGGGGAGAACACAATTTCGTCTTGAAATTTTAGTGAGAGATCACCTCATAATGCTACCGTCATTCTAAGCAAAATAAGGTGCATAAAAGGATTAACATCACATGCAATTCATAAGTGACATGATATGGCCATCATCACGTGCTCCTTGATCTCCATCACCAAGCACCGGCACGATCTTCTTGTCACCGGCGCCACACCATGATCTCCATCAACGTCTCGCCATCGGGGTTGTCGTGCTACTCATGCTATTACTACTAAAGCTACATCCTAGCAAAATAGTAAACGCATCTGCAAGCACAAACGTTAGTATAAAGACAACCCTATGGCTCCTGCCGGTTGTCGTACCATCGACGTGCAAGTCGATATTATCTATTACAACATGATCATCTCATACATCCAATATATCACATCACATCGTTGGCCATATCACATCACAAGCATACCCTGCAAAAACAAGTTAGACGTCCTCTAATTTTGTTGTTGCATGTTTTACGTGGTGACCATGGGTATCTAGTAGGATCGCATCTTACTTATGCAAACACCACAACGGAGATATATGAGTTGCTATTTAACCTCATCCAAGGACCTCCTCGGTCAAATCCGATTCAAGTAAAGTTGGAGAAACTGACACTTGCCAGTCATCTTTGAGCAACGGGGTTACTCGTAGCGATGAAACCAGTCTCTCGTAAGCGTACGAGTAATGTCGGTCCAAGCCGCTTCAATCCAACAATACCGCGGAATCAAGAAAAGACTAAGGAGGGCAGCAAAACGCACATCACCGCCCACAAAAATTTTTGTGTTCTACTCGAGAAGACATCTATGCATGAACCTAGCTCATGATGCCACTGTTGGGGAACGTCGCATGGGAAACAAAAAATTTCCTACGCGCACGAAGACCTATCATGGTGATGTCCATCTACGAGAGGGGATGTTTGATCTACGTACCCTTGTAGACCGTACAGCAGAAGTGTTAGTGAACGCGGTTGATGTAGTGGAACGTCCTCACGTCCCTCGATCCGCCCCGCGAACCGTCCCGCGATCAGTCCCATGATCTAGTGCCGAACGGACGGCACCTCCGCGTTCAGCACACGTACAGCTCGACGATGATCTCGGCCTTCTTGATCCAGCAAGAGAGACGGAGAGGTAGATGAGTTCTCCGGCAGCGTGACGGCGCTCCGGAGGTTGCTGGTGATCTTATCTCAGCAGGGCTCCGCCCGAGCTCCGCAGAAACGCGATCTAGAGGTAAAACCGTGGAGATATGTGGTCGGGCTGCCGTGGCAAAGTTGTGTCAAATCAGCCCTAAAACCTCCGTATATATAGGGGGAAGAGGGGGAGCCTTGCCTTGGGGTCCAAGGACCCCTAAGGGCTTCGGCCGAGCCAAGGGGGGCAGACCTCCCCTTCCAAACCGAGTCCAACTAGGTTTGGAAGGAGTCCTTCCCCCTTTTCCCACCTCCTCTTTTTTTTCTCTTTGATTTTTCTTCCTATGGCCCATAGGGCTCTTTTGGGCTGTCCCACCAGCCCACTAAGGGCTGGTGCACCACCCCCAATGCCTATGGGCTTCCCCGGGGTGGGTTGCCCCCCCGGTGAACTCCCTGAACCCATTCGTCATTCCCGGTACATTCCCGGTAACTCCAAAAACCTTCCGGTATTCAAATGAGGTCATCCTATATATCAATCTTCGTTTCCGGACCATTCCGGAAACCCTCGTGACGTCCGTGATCTCATCCGGGACTCCGAACAACATTCGGTAACCAACCATATAACTCAAATACGCATAAAACAACGTCGAACCTTAAGTGTGCAGACCCTGCGGGTTCGAGAACTATGTAGACATGACCCGAGTGACTCCTCGGTCAATATCCAATAGCGGGACCTGGATGCCCATATTGGATCCTACATATTCTACAAAGATCTTATCGTTTGAACCTCAGTGCCAAGGATTCATATAATCCCGTATGTCATTCCCTTTGTCCTTCGGTATGTTACTTGCCCGAGATTCGATCGTCAGTATCCGTATACCTATTTCAATCTCGTTTACCGGCAAGTCTCTTTACTCGTTCCGTAATACAAGATCCCGCAACTTACACTAAGTCACATTGCTTGCAAGGCTTGTGTGTGATGTTGTATTACCGAGTGTGCCCCGAGATACCTCTCCGTCACACGGAGTGACAAATCCTAGTCTCGATCCATACTAACTCAACGAACACCTTCGGAGATACCTGTAGAGCATCTTTATAGTCACCCAGTTACGTTGCAACGTTTGATACACACAAAGTATTCCTCCGGTGTTAGTGAGTTATATGATCTCATGGTCATAGGAACAAATACTTGACACGCAGAAAACAGTAGCAATAAAATGACACGATCAACATGCTACATCTATTAGTTTGGGTCTAGTCCATCACGTGATTCTCCTAATGACGTGATCCAGTTATCAAGCAACAACACCTTATTCATCATCAGAAGACACTGACTATCTTTGATCAACTGGCTAGCCAACTAGAGGCTTGCTAGGGACAGTGTTTTGTCTATGTATCCACACATGTATATAAGTCTTCATTCAATACAATTATAGCATGGATAATAAACGATTATCTTGATACAGGAATTATAATAATAACTATATTTATTATTGCCTCTAGGGCATAATTCCAACAGAAGCTGGGTAGCACACTGGAGTTGCTGAAGTGGAAGGCAGAGACCGGTGTGACTGACTCGTCATTCGAAAAGTTGCTGGTAGTGATGAAGAAGATGCTTCCAAGAAAGAACGAATTGCCCGCCAGCACGTACGAAGCAAAGAAGCTTGTCTGCCCTCTAGGATTAGACGTGCAGAAGATACATGCATGCCCTAATGACTGCATCCTCTACCGCGGTGGGAAGTACAAGAATATGGATAAATGCCCGGTATGCACTGCATTGCGGTATAAGATCAGAGAAGATGACCCTGGTGATATTGAAGGCGAGCCACCCAGGAAGAGGGTTCCTGCCAAGGTGATGTGGTATGCTCCTATAATACCACGGTTGAAACGTCTGTTCAGAAATAAAGATCATGCGAAGTTGTTGTGATGGCACATGGAATATCGTATGAAAGACGATAAGTTGAGGCACACCGCTGATGGTCGGCAGTGGAGAAAAATCGAGAGAGAGTTCCCGAGATTTGCAACTGACGCAAAGAACTTATGGTTAGGTCTGAGTACAGATGGCATGAATCCTTTTGGGGAGAAGAGTTGCAGTCACAGCACCTGGCCCGTTACTCTATGTATCTACAACCTTCCTCCTTGGTTGTGCATGAAGCGGAAGTTCATTATGATGCCAGTGCTTATCCAAGGTCCAAAGCAACCCGGTAACGATATTGATGTGTACCTAAGGCCATTAGTTGATGAACTTTTACAGCTGTGGGCCGAACCAGGTGTACGTGTGTGGGACGAGCACAAACAAGAGGAATTTGACCTTCGAGCGTTGCTTTTCGTAACCATCAATGATTGGCCTGGTCTTAGTAACATTTCAGGACAGTCAAACAAGGGATACAATGCATGCACGCACAGTTTGGATCAGACAGAAAGTATATATCTGGACAAATGTAGGAAGAATGTGTACCCGTACAATCGTCGTTTTCTTCCGCCCAAGCATCCCTTAAAGAAAAAAGGCAAGCATTTCAATGGCAAGGCAGAACCCCGGGGGAAGCATGTCATCCGTACTGGTGCTGAAGTATTTGATATGGTCAAAGATTTAAAAGTAATCTTTGGAAAGGGTCCTGGCAGCCAATCTGTTCCTAACGGCCCTGAAAAGCGCGTACCCATGTGGAAGAAGAAATCTATATTCTGGGAGCTACCCTACTGGGAAGTCCATGAGGTCCGCTCGGCAATCGACGTGATGCACCTGACGAAGAATCTGTGCGTGGATATTCTAGGCTTCCTGGGCTTGTCTGGGAATTCAAAAGATACACCGGAAGCACGGGAGGACCAGGAACGTCATAAAGGAAGAGATGGCATGCATCGAGGGCAGTTTCAACGGCGTGCCAGCTACGCTCTTACTAAGGAAGAGAAGGAAATCTTCTTTGAAGTCCTTTTCAGTATCAAGGTCCCGACTGGCTTCTCGTCGAATATAAAGGGAATCGTAAATATGAAAGACAAAAAATTCCAAAACCTAAAGTCTCCTGACTGCCACGTGCTTATGACGCAATTGCTTCCGGTTGCATTGAGGGGAATTCTACCGGAAAATGTTCGCCTGACAATTGTGAAGGTATGTGCATTCCTCAATGCAATTTCTCAGAAGGTAATCGATCGAGAAAGTCTATCAGGGTTACAGATTGATGTGGTCCAATGTCTGGTCAGCTTTGAGTTGTTGTTCCCGCCGTCCTTCTTCAATATAATGACACACCTCCTAGTTCACCTAGTCGAAGAGATTAGAATTCTCGGTCCTGTGTTTCTACACAATATGTTCCCCTTCGAGAGGTTCATGGGAGTCTTAAAGAAATATGTTCGTAACCGTGCTAGGCCAGAAGGAAGCATCTCCAAGGGCTATGGAACATAGGAGGTCATTGAGTTTTGTGTGGACTTTCTTCCTGACCTTAAGCCGATTGGTGTTCCTAAATCTCGGTATGAGGGTAGGCTGACAGGAAAAGGCACACTAGGAAGGAAAGCAAAAGTATGTATGGACGGGCATTCTTTCTCTCAAGGACACTACACAGTTCTACACAATTCCATCGTGGTGGCTCCGTATATCGTGAGACACAAGAATATTCTACGCTCCGGAAACCCGGGGAAGGCTGACTCTTGGATTAAAGGGGAACACGAGAAGACTTTCGACAGTTGGTTGCAGACACATCTCATGAATGACGACACCGTTGGAGATCAGCTGTACTGTTTGGCCAGGCCACCATCTTCGATAATAATATGGTTATTATCATATTATAATATGGAAATATGCCCTAGAGGCAATAATAATATGGTTATTATCATATTTCCTTGTTCATGATAATCGTCTATTGTTCATGCTATAATTGTATTAACAGGAAACAGTAACACATGTGTGAATAAATAGATCACAATGTGTCCCTAGCAAGCCTCTAGTTGGCTAGCTCGTTAGTCAATAGATGATCATGATTTCCTGATCATGGGCATTAGATGTCATTGATAACGTGATCACATCATTGGGAGAATGATGTGATGGACAAGACCCAATCCTAAGCCCAGCACTAGATCGTATTGTTCGTATGCTAATGCTTTTCTAATGTCAAGTATCTTTTCCTTCGACCGTGAGATTGTGCAACTCCCGGATACCGTAGGAGTGCTTTGGGTGTATCAAACGTCATAACGTAACTGGGTGACTATAAAGGTGCACTACGGGTACCTTCGAAAGTGTTTGTTGGGTTGGTACGAATCGAGATCGGGATTTGTCACTCCGTGTGACGGAGAGGTATCTCTGGGCCCACTCGGTAGAACATCATCATGAGCTCAATGTGACTAAGGAGTTAGTCACACGATGACGTGCTACGGAACGAGTAAAGAGACTTACCGGTAACGAGATTGAACAAGGTATAGGTATACCGACGATCGAATCTCGGGCAAGTTCTATACCGACAGACAAAGGGAATCGTATACGGGATTGATTGAATCCTTGACATTGTGGTTCATCCGATGAGATCATCGTGGAGCAAGTGGGAGCCACCATGGGTATCCAGACCCCGCTGATGGTTATTGGCCAGAGAGGTGTCTCGGTCATGTCTGCCTGTCTCCCGAACCCGTAGGGTCTACACAATTAAGGTTCGATGACGCTAGGGTTATAGGGAATTATTATACGAGGTTACCGCAAGTTGTCCGGAGTCCCGGATGAGATCCCGGACGTCACGAGGATCTCCGGAATGGTCCGGAGGTAAAGATTGATATATAGGACGGATGGTTTCGGATACCGGAAGTGTTTCGGGCATCACCGGTAACGTACCGGGACCACCGGGACTACCGGAGATGGCCCCGGGGGACCACCGAAGGGGGCAACGACCCCGGGAGGTAAGGTGGGCCAAGTGGGGGTGGGAACCAGCCCCTAGGTGGGCTGGTGCGCCTCCCCACTCAGCCCATTGCGCAAGGGAGAGAAAAGGGGGGGCAAACCCTAAGCCAGGTGGGCCTAAGGCCCACCAGTTGGTGCGCCACCCCCTCCTCCCCCCTCTGGCCGCCGCACCTCCCATCTGGGGAGGCTGCCGCACCCCCTAGGGTGGGAACCCTAGGGGTGGAACCCCCTCTGCCCTTCCCCTTTATATAGTGGGCACTTTTGGCCATTGGAGATTAGACTTTTCCCTCTCCTCGGCGCAGCCCTGCTCTTCTTTCTCCTCCTCTCTGCCGGTGCTTGGCGAAGCCCTGCCGGGAGACCTTGTCTCTCCATCGACACCACGCCGTCGTGCTGCTGGAGTTCTTCCCCGACCTCTCCCTCCTCCTTGCTGGATCAAGGTGCGGGAGACGTCACCGGGCTGCACGTGTGTTGAACGCGGAGGTGCCGTAGTTCGGCACTAGATCGGAATCGCTGCGAGTACGACTCCATCAACCGCGTTCTAGCAACGCTTCCGCTTAGCGATCTTCAAAGGTATGAAGATGCTCTTACCCCTCTCTCGTTGCTGGTCTCTCCATAGGAAGATCTGAATATGCGTAATAAAATTTTGAATTTATGCTACGTTACCCAACAAGATTGTCCGTTTTGTACACGAAGTGCATCCAATTTTTGTCGTAGCCGTCTCAACTTTTTAACACATGCTATGCGGGTGAAATTATGATAGCATGCCAACTTTCAACATTTTCAGAGTTCATTTGTAGTGCTTTTCAATTTCAGGGTCAACTAGCTCAAAAAAAATAAGTAAATGCACGAAATATACCAAATTAAGTTAGAAATTGTTGAAATTTTGTGATGTGCCTTTGAATGGTGCATTTTGAACACACAAAAAGTATGGAGTTCAAATAAGTTCAAAAAAATGAAATCCCTTTGTAAGAGATGAGTTCTCGTTCGAAATCCCTTATTTATTCAATTTCAAACACTTTTCATTATCATAGTTTTGTCAAATTCTCAAATATGCAAAAAGAATTTTAATAAACATAGTTTTTAATTGAAAATAACAAAATAGTTAATAGTTTGGATAGTCAAAATAAATACTTTTGAAAATAGAAAATAGTTTTGAATTATTTATTCAATTTCAAACACTTTTCATTATCATAGTTTTGTCAAATTCTCAAATATGCAAAAAGAATTTTAATAAACATAGTTTTTAATTGAAAATAACAAAATAGTTAATAGTTTCGATAGTCAAAATAAATACTTTTGAAAATAGAAAATAGTTTTGAATTATTTATTCAATTTCAAACACTTTTCATTATCATAGTTTTGTCAAATTCTCAAATATGCAAAAAGAATTTTAATAAACATAGTTTTTAATTGAAAATAACAAAATAGTTAATAGTTTGGATAGTCAAACTAATTACTTTTGAAAATAGAAAATAGTTTTGAATTATTTATTCAATTTCAAACACTTTTCATTATCATAGTTTTGTCAAATTCTCAAATATGCAAAAAGAATTTTAATAAACATAGTTTTTAATTGAAAATAACAAAATAGTCAATAGTTTGGATAGTCAAAATAATTACTTTTGAAAATAGAAAATAGTTTTGAATTATTTATTCAATTTCAAACAGTTTTCATTGTCATAGTTTTGTCAAATTCTCAAATATGCAAAAAGAATTTTAATAAACATAGTTTTTAATTGAAAATAACAAAACAGTTAAAAGTTTGGATAGTCAAAATAATTACTTTTGAAAATAGAAAATAGTTTTGAATTATTTATTCAATTTCAAACACTTTTCATTATCATAGTTTTGTCAAATTCTCAAATATGCAGAAAGAATTTTAATAAACATAGTTTTTAATTGAAAATAACAAAATAGTTAATTTTGAAAATAGAAAAAAATTGAAACTATATGAGAATTTGTAAAGAAAATTAAACCTAAATTCAAAGTGACCTCACTTTGAATTCAGCTTTAATTTTCTCCACAATTTCAAATATAGTTTCAATTTTTTAATTTACAGTCAGTTTAGGCCCGTAAGCCTGCTTTAGAGAGGATCTCGATGGAGATGCTGCGACGGGGCTTATAAACAAGTGTTAGTCCCCCTCGCTGGGCGAGGTGGGACTAAACTTATCGTGCAGCCGAGGAGGGGCTTTAGTCCCGGGTGGAGCCACGACCCGGGACTAAAGCCCCTCGCCTGCCGCCTGCCGAGCACTTTAGTCCCAGTTCGGGGCTCGAACCGGGACTAAAGACCCCCTTTAGTCCCGGTTGGAGCCCCGCACCGGGACTAAAGGCCCCTCCTTCCCTCCTTTTGGTCTGCCGAAAAAGGGCCTTTAGTCCCGGGCCGTGGCTCCACCCGGGACTAAAGGGGGTCTTTAGTCCCGGATCGAGCCCTGAACCGGGACTAAAGATCCACCTATATAAGCGGGAGTTAGAAAATTTCCAACCCAAATCGCATTTCCTTCTCTCCTTCTTCCTCTTTCTCCTGCCCGGCGCGGCACAACGACGAACTCGACGACGCCGTCAGGCTGCCCGTCGTCCTCGTCGCCGCCGCCGTCGTCGATGCCTTCCTCTCCGTCGTCGACGCCTCCGGCCGGTCAGCCCCCCGCCCCCTCCTCCCAACACTCCGGCCGGTAGAAGGAAAGAAGAAAAAGGAGAAGAAAAGAAGAAAAAGGAGAAGAAAAGAAGAAAAAGGGAAGAAAAGAAGAAAAAGGAGAAGAAAAGAAGAAAGAGGGAAGAAAAGAAGAAAAAGGGAAGAAAGGAAGAAAAAGGAGAAGAAAGGAAGAAAAAGGAGAAGAAAAGAAGAAGAAGGGAAGAAAAGAAGAAAAAGAAAAAGATTTTTTTTGTCATTTAATTCCTATTGTTATTAGGTTTGTGCTAGATTATTAGGGTTAGTAATATTTAGAATTAGGTTAGGGTTACAAGAAGAAGAAATATGAACAAAAATAAGAAAATAAGATTAGGAAAAAGGAAAATAAGAAGAGAGGAGAAGAAAAGAAGAAAAAGGAGAATAAGAAGAGGAGGAGAGGAGAAGAAGAGGAAAAATAGAAGAAGAGGATAAGTAGAAGAAGAAGCGGAGAAGAAAATAAGAAAGAAGAAGAAGAAGAAGACATTTCTACGTATATAGATGCTTAATTAGTGTTTCTTAGATTATTGCTTAATTTTGCTATTGTATATGCTTAAGTGTTAATAGTTTAATTTTGCTATTGTATATGCTTAAGGGTTAATAGTTTATTTTTAGCAAGAAAATTAATAGAACTAGTTTATTTTTTAGTTCATTTTACGATGCCTATCCCGCATCCTCGTCGTCGACTCGGCGGAGGACACCTGCTTGATCAGAGGGGCCCTGTCCGGGACTGGGCTCCGCCCGGCTGGTATTGGGAGGTGCTACCTTCCGGGGGGCATAGGTTGGTGAGGAGCCAACCCGTTGTTGACCCGCTCCTTGTTTGGTGGCGGTCGCGTGGGCCAGTGACGGTGCCGAGGCTTCCGGACACCGCGGAGGTGGTACGTCATCGTGTCAGCAAAAAAAGATCAGACGTTCCTCAGCTTGGACAACAGGCCAAACATTCGATCCCACCCCTCAGGGTGTTACCCGAGAATGTCCCCCCTCCGGTGCAGGGGCAAGATTTGGAATTAGCAAAGAAGTGGGCGGATGAATGGGGTATCCCGGTTGAAGACATTCTGGCTTCCCAAGACGACAGGTTACCCAAGGCTGTGGTAGCCCCTAAGCCACAGTTTGTCATGGGAGCGCCCTTGGTCAGCAAAGATGATCTCCCAACAAATATGTGTTACTTGCATACATGGTACTTAAGTGAATCAAAGAATGGGAGAACGATGATCGTGGTGAGTGTCCCACGGGAGTACTACGGCCGCCCCGAAGAAATCCATATCGACTTTGATGAAATCTTCCAGATGTACAATGCCGACGCCCTCGACAAATCGCTTATGAGTTGCTATTGTCTGTAAGTTTTTCAATTCGTTGTCTACATATAACTTGTTTAGTTATTTCAATTCATTGTCTATATATAACTTGTACTCTATTATGCAGAATGAAGATTCTGGATTGTAAAAATAGGAACATCCTAAATATTGGATTTATTGACCCAGATAAAATACATATAGCGACGCTAACTGATAAACCCAAGGAGACGGAGGAAAACCTTCTAAGGTTTCTAACAGATCAAAATTTCTGTGACCACATACTGTTTCCATACAACTTCAGGTGAGGGTCTTTACTCTGTTGTCTCCATTCACTTATAAGTGTAATTGATAAGTTACTGACACACACACACACACATATATATATACATGTGCAGCTTTCATTGAATTCTGTTGGACATTCAAATTGATAAGGGAAGAGTTGATGCCTTCGACCCATTATCGAGACCCTTGGAACAGTTCCAAAGCCTGCAGGACATGCTCCAAGGGTAATTTCAATCATTCTTGCGCTCTATCGGTCTCTTTCGATGATTTTCTGATATATCAATTAATGAAAAACTTAGCAAATCATTATCCTTGTCGGGCAGGGTTTGGAAGCGGTTCAAGTGCGTGACTCCCGGTGTCAAGCCTGAGAAGCTGACGTTTAGAGCGGCTCAGGTAAGTAGTAGTATGATATAATTCTATTTTCAATACATTTATGATGCTAGATTATTATTTTGATTATATATATTCTATTCTATTCTCGTAAAGTGCAACCAGCAGCCACATGGGACGCATCTATGCGGATACTATGTTTGCGAGACCATTCGAGCACAAGGATCACAGATTCGACGTAAGCAATGAACATTCACACCTCTATTTTTACCCGTCATTCTTTGTTATCATGATTGATATTCATATTCATCTCCTGTTCTTATATAGTACTCCCTCCGTCCCAAAATAACTGTCTCAACTTTACACTAGGTCTAGTGCAAAGTTGTACTAAGCTTAAGACACTTATTTTGGGACGGAGGGAGTACACGGCCATGAGGGAGAAGGTCCTACCAGAGCAACGCGCGATTGCTGTTGCAGAGGAGCTTGCGACCTTTCTGAGGACGAAAGCTATAGATGACAAAGGACGATTTAGTGTAGCTAGGGGCCATTAGTGATGTTCGTCCATGTAATCGAATAGACGGGCTCTAGTCCCGATAATTCAGATCTCCCTATAATTGTATATATATGCTCGCTTGTAAGATAAGTTAATCTTATATATATATATGCATAATTATTTCTATTTAGAATTATATGAAAACTAATTCCCAAACACCAAACGAGGCATCACGTTAATCTCCCGAACACCTAAACCCTAAAACCCAAAAATAAACAAAATCTGAAACTCTTTAGTCCCGGTCCGTGTAAAGAACCGGGACTAAAGGGCCTGCCCCTGAGGGCGCTCCGAGGCGCCCACGTGGAGCACCTTTAGTCCCGGCTTGGAACATGGCTGGGACTAAAGGTTAGGCCTTTAGTCCCGCCCATATGGTCAAAGTTAGCCTTAAAAAAGCATTAGGCTTCATATATATGGTTGTATTTTATTGCGGATAAAGCGAATGAGTAAGCTAGTCAAAAATAAAATTCAGGATGCCCGTCTAGCTCAGTTGGTAGAGCGCAAGGCTCTTAACCTTGTGGTCGTGGGTTCGAGCCCCACGGTGGGTGTCTTTTTTTTACTACTGAGACTTGTTAGAATCATTTCATGTTAGCTCTGTTTAAAACTGTTCGTCATATTCAACTCACTTTTGCTGAAATTACTTTCAATTGAGCCCCTTTTTTGTCAACATTTCCAGCTGCAGCTTTTCAAACTCACTCTGTAGTATAATCATCATCACAATATCGTTAAATTAATGCTTTTAGTTCAGAAACTGAGATCTCTCTCTCACTGAATTTATTGATGCTGATCGTGCACACTTTTAATGACTGAATTTGCTTCAGATTGAAACTTGATAAAAAATTGTTGATTTCTTCCTATCAGATTATTCTTAAGATTGGTCAGTTTTCACGTGAAGTGATCTTACATTATTGATCAAACAAGATAGTACAACGGGGTGAACAAAGGAAACTTGAGCCATAGCTGATAAAAGAGGAGTTGTCTCAAATTTCTTCAAAGTTTGTTTTGAAAATGAAAGCCATCTCGGACTGGTCATCTATGTATGCACAAATAAGTTACACCAAATTTCAAAAGGTTAGTCAGTGTCAGGCGGGCCAAGAAGATTAGTCAGTTTCAGGCGGGCCAAGAAGATTAGTCAGTTTCAGGCGGGCCAAGAAGATTAGTCAGTGTCAAACAAGCTTCAATTTGATGCCATGTCAAAATCATTATTAGGTTTACCAAAAACCATTTACAAAAGAACAAAACTAGGATCTTAGGCGAGACACAACGCTCAACGCAGACATGAACGAGACCTTAGGTGAGACAAAACTTTCCAAGTGCAACTCGCAAGCAACAACATTTCCCAAAAGGTTGCTCGCAAAGTTGAGGTGGTGTGTGCATTTCCGTGTGAGTGAATTAGACTACATGTAGAACAAAAGTAAATATGAATATACATCATGATAAGATCAATGTTAATAATCACCTCCTAATCTTGTTATATCAAGTCGCCAAATCCTTAATATAGATCAACTCCCTAATCTTGTCATGCTGCGCGTCGCCCTATGCATGGTTCAACATTGCTCAACTCAACCAACATATATATGTCTCATCGAACAAGATAGTAGCACAAATACAAACTGAAAGACTTGAGCTATAGCTGGTAAAATTAGAGTATGTCAAGTTCTACAAAGTTTATTTAAAAAAAAGGTCATCCATGGCTCATCAAATCTACGGATGCACAAAGTTACATCAAGTTTTTCAAAGTGGTCGTCTCTAGCTCGATTCCTTACATCTTAGCGTTTCTTATCAACCTCTGATGAAGTAGACATCAATGACAAGCTCACTCAAGCTTCTGTTGAACGTCCTGTCTCCAGTCCACTAAAAATCATTTTATAAAAGGAAGAAAGAGGTTTTAGTCTGCGCAGCCACTGGCGAAATGTTAAGCGAGACAAAACACTCGGCGCAGCGAACGGCAAGATCTTACTTGAGACAATATGTTTCAAATGAACGTCACACAGACCAGCACCCAAAAGATTGCTCGCAAATTTTAGACGTTGTGTGCACTTTTGTGTGAGTGGATCGTAGACTTGCAGTGTAGGAGTTGCCTAGGATGTATCACACAGATAGAAGAGCAACTTTTGACCATCACGCATCATCGTCAGAGGCATCACCCGTTCAACGGGTGAAGCCATTGGTATTGTGTACGCCTTTATCCAGGTGCCTTTGGTGGGATCAGTGAGAAGCCATATGAGCCATGTTGGTTGAGGTCCGATGTGATAGATCCCGTGGATCTTAGGCTAGATGTGTTCGGGATGAGATAGTGATTTATTATCTTGTTGTACACTCGATGAGCTCCCTCCGGCGACCGTCGTGAGGTGGTGACGACGGTGGGGAAGGAGAGAGAGATGCGGTAGTGGCGGTGATGGACTTCCCATCGTTTCAGTGCATCCATCTAGATCGGATTAGGGTTAGAGAGTGGGAAACCAGTGGCGGCGGCGAACCTCGTAACCCGTGCAATGGTCCCCACCTTCTCTATATATAGCACTGCGTGACAGGTGCCCACCAGCCTTGCTTGGGCTGGACGCCCCCGATCAGGGCGTGAGTCAAGGTCCAATGGGCCGTTGGGCCCATTGGGAAAGAGATCAATCTAACATTCTCCCCTTTGATCTCATCATATACTTTTAACTTTACCTGTTTCGTAACAGATCAATACATAGGGCATGTTTCATCGTCATGGCTCAATTGCCGATGGAATCAAACATCCACAATGTACCTTTCTATTTTGAGACAGATTCTTTAACCTTGGGCCCTTTATTGTCCGAAAATATTAGACTATACCATAAAACCCATGTCGACTCTGTGTTCTCCGAACACACTGAGCGGTAAGCCTTTGATAAGCAGATCTGCAAACACTTGTTTGTTGCTTTTATGCTTCAAGCATTTTTCCATAATTCCGGACTTTCTCCTTCACAACACGTAACTCTTTGTCAGTGTGTTTGGCATCAACACTTGACTCGTTGTGACAGAAGCGAAAGAACTTAAAATGGTTATCGTTGTTGTCAACCATTATCAACTCCGGGTATAGGTAGCCTTAACCATTTTGCCTATCCCTGAGCCTCATATCAAGCTTTAACATATCATCGCATCACGTTCATGACAATCGTTTCACTCATTTGGAGATTTTCCACACAAAACTCCGAGTATGAAAGTTAGCGACAATTGTGGATTTCGCTATACATTTCACAAGTCCTGCCTTTGTACTCGCAATCTTTTGAGAGCACTTATTTCTTTCAGTATGAGGCCGATATCTTTGACTCCATTCCATTGATTTATATATGGACTGGACATTGCCAAAACAACCCGGATATATACATGAACTGTGTTAGGGTAATACATTGAGCTTCCAACAGCTGAAGCATATGGTACGATATCCGTTTACAATCTTTTCTTATTAACTTTTGGAACACCATAGTTTCCACTTCCATTACCCTTGACTATAAGAACAGGCGTAGGTTTTCTCGTATGCATACTTTAGAGATCTTTCTTAGTATGTCCATGTGACATTCCTAATACCCATTTTATTCTTTTGAACTCTGAGGACAAGAACTTCTTTTCTCCTCCTACAGTAGATTGACATCACCACCAGCAAGTAGGACATCATCCACATGCATAGGAATTGGGAAATGAATTTCCCATTCTATAACTTTGCATGAATGCAATTGTCCTCTCATTTTCTTTGCACAAAATCTTCCGATTTAAGTCATGTTTTACACCTTTACATATTTCCTTTGGAGTCACATTTGCCTTGTAGACCCTTCATAAAGTCTATGTTAGTGAAATTCAAATGATGGAATTTCACTAACATAGACTTTATAGTAGTCACAAGTATCTGATTTTCACATTCCTAGAGACCATCAAAATCTCAGGTACTGGCACTTCTTTCATATGGGGTTGTCATTGCTCTATCATTGCCAGGAGGCAAATTAATTCTTTAGTCACCCATTTCCAAAAGGCAATAGGTTTTACATGGACCTGTATCGCAAGATCCCTTGTAGAGCTAACAACAGGTGTTGTATAGGTCATACAACATGCCACCCCAGATTACTCCATCTTCACTGAAGAAATGGTGTATCTTTAAACTTTCTTCTTTATGGCACTTTAAGCACCACTGTTGTATTCCTTAGTCTGCTTTCGGAACTATAAAAGATCTGGAAATACAACTGTTTCTTTTCTTTAGGGGTATCATAATGACGGTATTCAGGTGACTGTCGTACTCCCCTTGACAATCACATTCTTCATTAATGGATCACTTTAGATGCATAATGTGCATCACATCATCTAAAGTACGGAGGAGTAATGTGCATCGCATAATCTAAAGTACAGAGGAGTCATGAAATACACTATAATGTATTTCATGTCTCTATCTCCCCCTCGAAATGTGGCAAGAACTTTTCTGCCACAATTTCGAAACCCATTCATAGTTCTTGTGAAATGAGGAAACTTCGATTATCTAGCTCATTCATCTTATCACTTCATGTAAAATGGAGTTATAAGTTAACTAGTATGGGAGTACCTTTTCCTCATTTGATTTCAGAAACTCAACAGAGTTCTTTATAGTTGTCACTTTTGCAAGTCACACTTGCATATCATTCTTGTCTTTAGGTTCGTCTGTTACTTTTATCCTTTCTGAATTTAGTGATTGCATAATGACCGTTACACATAAGGTGTATGGTCGATACTAGGAAAGCTTAATAGCTACTCCATACTTTTCTCCCATGGTGGGACACATTAACCGCACATGAGTCATCATAACTTTCTCCTGTCATACAGGATAAGGCCTTTGCCAAAATTTCTCCTGCCATACACGGATTGTTGACATAATACAATGTCAACTTTACCCGGTTACGCATGCATTCTTCCCAGACTTTTCCCGCCATGCGGGTAATTCCCTGTAAGGGACATAAATGCCATAATTGGCTCTTTTGACTGCATCAAATTCAGAAATAAATCTGAGTTATATTTGACACACATGTTTGATCCAACGTTGGTCAAATTAAACATGCATGTTGTTTGTTTCATTTCAATCATGTTGACTGAAAAAGGAGACTTCATCATAGAGAGTACATGAAAGACATTCGTCAACCAAGACTCTCAATGATCTATCTCTTTTCCTTTCTTGAATTAATATCCAAGAGTTCTTTTCTTGTGAAGCCATTCTTTAGAGAGAATTTATTCCCTCAAGTTATGGCCTTTCTTTTCCATCTTTCGGGTCACTAGTACCCTAAACATTCGCTTTCATGAGTGGAAACTTAAATAACTTTTAGTCTGAGAAAACTTAGCCAATAAACAACGGTAATGAGCATAAAAATAACCCTAAGTTGGTCTGATTAAAATCATGCACATTAAACCTTTTAAAACTTTCTGGAATATTCTAAATCACCGCTGTGGCAGAATTAGAATAAAACATCATTCTTTTGCATTAATTCCATATCACCGTTGAGGCAGAAATGGAAATAATGCATATAACTCATAAACAATGTGATGATAGTATTTCTATTGAACAACTTTGCTAAGAAATAATCATCATCATCATTAACCATATTCATTTCTTTATCTGTGCTCTGAAAATTGATCACTTTGATACAAAATTTATCACAGATTTAAGCTTTGAACATAAGATGACTCATACAATTATAGAACTGTTATCATCAACGTTGGTCAGAAATTAATAATACCATATTTTAACTTTAAAACAAACATCATTCTATTGTCATAGCGGAAAATGTTTGAATCCTATTTCACCCACAAGGAAAAAACTTTGCTAATAACAGTTCTTCCAATTAAATTATCCCGTTGGTTGCAATTTAATTGGAGGACTAAACCTTTTTACTTTGCAGCGGAAAAACGTGAATATAAAAATTAATGTACCTTTACAGAAAAATATTCTGTTAAAATTAAAAATTCATGAACTTTATAATCCTTTTTTATAAAATCCATGAACTTTTCTTTTTCTGAAAATCTTTCTTTTATTTTCAGAACCATTTTATTTTTCTTTTGAGAAAAATCATGTTACTATTACAGAAAAATATTCTGTCATAATTAATAATAAAATCATGAACTTTATTAATTCATGAACTTTGCCTATTCTAAAAAATTATTTTATTTTCAGAAACTTCTATTTTCCTTTTCAGAAAAATAATATTTCAATTCTCTATAAAATTACAGAAACTTTGAACATTTTTCTTTCTATTTTTCTAAACATGTTTTCATAGAACAAATGCATAGAAAATCATTTTTAGATTTGTCTAAAATGGACAGAAAGCTTAAAATTCATTCAATACGAAAAATTGCGGCCCCGTGGCCTGGCGCTCTGGCTAGCCACACCACAGCCTCGAGTGGGTCGGCGTGTGGCTTGCAGCCCGAAGGCCCGTCGTGCCTAGGGTTTCTTAGCGCAGGGAAATCGTGGCCTTCAATTTTCATCCAACGGCTCCCCATGGGTTTCAGGGAAACAAAACCAGGTGGCTGCCGAGCCGGACCGCCATTTCGCCCTTCGCCAGCGCCGCTCTCGCTCTCGTCTCTGTCCTCTCCTCCCTCTCGAGGGAAAGGTCCAGGGGACCGAGCGGCGACCGAGTCGTGCTCGCGCTGTGGCCGAGCCGCTCGCCGAGCGCCTTTCCTCTTTCCGCGTGGGGTGCTCTTCCTTCCTCGAGCAGTTCCTCAGGCCGCCGGAGCAGGGGCTCCTCGTGGGTTGCAGAGCGACTGCGGGGGCTTCCCTTCGAGCGGTGGCTCTCATGCCCCGCCAAAGCTCCCACAGCCCCTCTGCTGCATACCCCCAGCCTCTTGTGTCTCTCGCAGCGGCTGGACACCGCACCATATGTGGCCCTCGGTCGTTCCTCGCGTGGTGGCAGCCACGCCCCACCGAGGATCCCCTCTTCCTTCGCGCAGCGGCGGCCTCCTCCGCTCCTCTTGCCGGTGCGCGCCCTCTCCCGAGGGAGAGTGCGCCGCCGTGAAGGGGGGTGTTGGAGTGCCAACCACGCTGCCACGGTGTCAACTTGTCCGATACTCGGAATATAACTCCGTTGCCATCGCCCTCGCCGGTGGCGCGTCCGCCTTGCGATGGGCGCGCCGCCGTCGAGGGATTTGGTGATGAAGTCCTATGCCCCCGTGGGTGCCTTTGATTTTCTTGGCATGTTCCCCTCATCCCGTTTCTTTTTGCCTTTTCAGATCGGATCCGATTTATTTCTTTGTTTTTCTTTTGGATCTAGATCCATGCTTTGCCCCCGAAGGGGTGTGTTCTTCTTCCCCACACCTCGGCCTGCCGATGCGTGTGGGGATCGAGTGGAACGGGCGCGGCCTTGCGGCGGCGCTTTTTTCCAACGAGGCATGAGGCCATCATCGGTGTCTTTGCCCATCTAGGGTGCTTTTGGGGAGGGGGTTCCTTTGCTTTCGTTTTCATCTTGCAACCGAAAACACATCTAAAGCCTTGTGGCTCTGATACCATTGATAGATCCCATGGATCTTAGGCTAGATGTGTTCGGGATGAGATAGTGATTTATTACCTTGTTGTAGACTCGATGAGCTCCCTCCGGCGACCGTCGTGAGGTGGTGACGACGGTGGGGAAGGAGAGAGAGATGCGATAGTGACGGTGATGGACTTCCCATCGCTTCAATGCATCCCTCTAGATCGGATTAGGGTTAGAGAGTGGGGAACCAGTGGCGGCGGCGAACCTCGTAACCCATGCCATGGTCCCCACCTCCTCTATATATAGCACTGCGCGACAGGGGCCCACCAGCCTTGCTTGGGTTGGACGTCCCCGATCAGGGCGTGAGTCAAGGTCCAATGGACCGTTGGGCCCACTGGCGGATCCAGCGTATAGGCACGGTGGGCCGTGGCCCACCCAGAATCTGGAATATTTTATTATAAACTATTAAAAAATTAAAGTTGACCAAGCTCCCCTCCCGTCTGCCGCCTGCTCGCCCCTCCTCCCGTCATCCCGTGGCCCGTGGCCGCCGCGCCCGCAGCCCGCAGCTCCCCCTCCCCTCCTCCCGCCGGTCGCCGCGCCCGCAGCGCCCCTCCTCTCCCGCCGGTCGCCGCGCCCGCAGCTCCCCTCCTCCCGCCGGTCGCCGCGCCCGCAGCGCCCCTCCTCCCGCCGGTCGCCGCGCCCGCAGCGCCCCTCCTCCCGCCGGTCGCCGCGCCCGCAGCGCCCCTCCTCCCGCCGCCGCCGGTCGCCGCGCCCGCAGCGCCCCTCCTCTCCCGCCGGTCGCCGCGCCCGCAGCTCCCCTCCTCCCGCCAGTCGCCGCGCCCGCAACGCCCCTCCTCCCGCCGGTCGCCGCGCCCGCAGCTGCGCAACTCCCCTCCTCCCGCCGGTCGTCGCGCCCGCAGCAGCGCAGCTCCCCTCCTCCGGTCCTCCCACCGGTCGCCGCGGTCGCCCCTCCCTTCCTCTCTCAGTCTCAGGCCTCAGCCGGTCGGCACAGATCGTCAGATCCCTCCTCTGTCTGGTAAAGTAAAGTGGTAAGCACACTGCGAACAGATTTTTTCTCTGGCTGTAGCCTGTAGGATTTCTCATTGCAGCCATTCACATTGGATTGGATATAATTGCAGACTTGCAGTTGCAACTTGCAAAGCAGAACATGAAGAGGAAAAGTGCCATTCTGGATCTTTTTAAAAAACATGAAGAGAAAGTGAGGAAGATTGCTACTGAACATCACACTGAAGATATTGAAAATGCGGGGTGTCCTAATTCCCCATCTCCTATCCATTCGGATACTGAAATCGAAGAGGCAACGCCAAGTCTTCCATCACCTCAACAACCAAGTGCACATGTCTTTTCAGGTGATCCAGCGAAAAGAACTCCTATTTCAGAGTATGATTTTAATGATCAAGATAGTGTTCGGAGAAGATATATTGCAAAAACAGCATGTCGTCCATATGGACATGCTTTTGAAGTCAGGAAAATCTATGGTAAAAACCGACACTTTAGTTTTGTTTGGTTTGAAAAGTATAGTTGGCTAGAATACAGTGTCTCAAAGGAAGCGGCGTATTGCTTTGTGTGTTATTTGTTCAAAGAGAAAACTAATGGGGGGCCTAGGGGTGATGCCTTTGTTAAAAATGGTTGGAGAAATTGGAACAAACCTGATGCATTGGACAAGCATGTAGGTGGTATTGGTAGCATTCACAACCAAGCTCAAGAGAAGTATAATTTATTTGTGACACCTCAAACGGCAATTGATAATATCATTGTGAGGGTGTCTAAAGAGGATATGCGTCTTTACAAGGCTAGGCTAACCTATTCACTTAGATGCTTGAGGTTTCTTTTGAACCAAGGATTGGCATTTCGTAGACATGATGAGAGTGAAGAATCTAGTAATAGGGGGAACTTTCTTGAACTTCTAAAATGGCTTGCAGAAAATGATGAAGAAGTTGATAAGATTGTTTTGCACAATGCTCCTGGAAACTGCATATTGACTAGTCCAACGATACAAAAACAGATTATTCAATGTTGTGATGTACTAACTACAAAACAAATTATTGAAGATCTTGGTGATGAGCACTATGCAATCCTAGCTGATGAGTCTAGTGATGCATCTCACAAAGAGCAACTTGCTATTTGCATACGTTATGTTGATAAAGTTGGAAAGGGGTGTGAGAGATTTCTTGGTGTTGTTCATGTTGCCAACACAACTTCCTTGTCACTTAAAGCTGCAATTGAATCTTTGCTTATTGATCATCATTTGTCTCTTACTCAAATCCGTGGGCAAGGATATGACGGGGCTAGCAATATGAAAGGGGAGATAAAAGGGTTGAAAACTTTGATCATGAATGAGTCACCCTCTGCTTATTACATTCATTGCTTTGCACATCAACTTCAATTGGTTCTTATTGCCGTGGCAAAGGGAAATGAACCATGTAAATGGTTTTTTGATCATGTTTCTTACTTGCTCAATATTGTTGGAGTTTCTTGCAAGCGCCATGACATGCTTCGAGATGTTAGAGCTCAAAAGGTTATGGAAGCACTTGAAATGGGTGAAATTGAAAGTGGAAGTGGTTTAAATCAAGAGATGGGATTACCTAGACCCGGTGATACTCGATGGGGTTCTCATTTTCGAACCATTTTGCGCATTGTTACCATGTATCCCACAATACTAGAAGTACTTGATGCTATTGGAAAAGATCCTTCACAAAGGGGTGAGTGGACAAGAATACGTGCAGTGACTTTTGCCTTGGAATCATATGACTTTGTTTTCAATCTTCATGTGATGCTTGTTATTCTTGGCCACACTAATGAGTTATCTCAGTCATTGCAAAAGAGGGATCAAGATATTGTCAATGCAATGGCACTTGTTAGTTTGGCAAAGAATAAAATGCGGCATATGAGGTCTCATGGTTGGGAAGAATTTCTTGCAAAGGTAACATTGTTTTGCAACAAACATGGCATTCAAGTTCCTACACCGGAGGATAGTTATGTGCCTCATGGAAGATCACCTCGGTATTATGAAGTGCAAACAAATGATGATCGTTATAGAAGAGAAGTATATCTTGGTATCCTTGATCAAATCATTCAAGAGCTTGACAATAGGTTTGACGAGGTTAATATGGAGTTGTTGATTTGCATGTCTGCTTTGAACCCCGTCAATTCATTTGCTTCTTATGATGCACTCAAGGTAATGAAACTTGCTGAATTCTACCCTCGGGACATATCAAGCATGGATTTGGTAAGGCTAGAATTCCAACTTGCTACTTTTATTGATGATATGAGACAAGATGCTAGGTTCAGATCTGTGCATACTATTGGTGAACTGTCTGTTATGCTTGTTTGTACAAACAAACATGTTCTCTTTGATTTGGTCTACATGCTTATCAAATTGGTATTGATCTTACCGGTCGCCACAGTGAGTGTTGAAAGAGTATTCTCGGCAATGAATCTAGTGAAAAATAAGTTGAGAAATAGTATGAATGATGATCTCCTGAATGATTGCTTAGTGACATTCATTGAACGAGATGTGTTCTTGAAAGTAAGCGAGGACGACATTGTTGAAGCTTTCATGGCAAAGGAACGTCGTAGAGTTACTTAGTGTAGTAGTTTGCTACATATTTGTATCCATGTAAGACTTTGTATTTGCAAATTTGCTACATGTGGGAACTATAATGTTGTCTGACTTTTGAGCTATATGTATTATATTGTTGCCAACTTTTGTGTGACACTTGGATTAGGTAGGAAAAAAAATTTAGATGTGCACACCCTCCATTTCATTTCTGGCTCCGTCACTGGTTGGGCCCATTGGAAAAGAGATCAATCTAACACGATGAACCATGCATAGGGAGTCATCAAGCTTGGTCATACATCTTGTCCATGTCTTACCTTGTAGTTTGTCACCAGATGTCATTGGGCCCCAGATCGACGCCCTCCACTCCTCACTCTCAAGATCAAAGCGAAGTACATAGACCTCTTCCGCCTGTTGTGACCCGGAGCTCGAAAGAAAGTGCATGACACCATCGACCGTGACGGCAGAGCTGCCGCGGGTAGTGACTATTTCTGGAGGGGTCGGCGCCTGCCTCCACATGCCGGCATCTTGTAACGTGAGGATCTTACAATACTTGCCGTTTGTTGTAGACGACCTTGTACGTGCGGGACCGAGCGGCCCAGCCGATGTTGAGATGCCAGAAATGTTCCCCGCTCAACTGGGTAGAGGTAGAGATTCTCATCACAGTCCCGATGACCAGATCGATCGCGTCGACGAAGACGTGGACATCAAAATAATCATGGACGATGCAGACGGTGCCGTCAAGGCGGTAGGCCAAAGTGCAAACACCCGGCCTCTTGATAACTTTTATGACGTTGCCGTCCATGTCCATCAGCCGCAGGTCTGCACGGGCTTTGTCGGTGGAATCGGCGGCAAACAGGAGCAGCCGCTCCGCATTGCCTCTATGCGCGGCGACGAAGGCCGGGCTGGAGATGAGGGTGTGCCGACGGACTTGACCGGCACCCGCGAGAGTATCTCGAACATCACATCGTCTGGCAACGATGGCATCGTCTTCGGCGAGGCCATGGTACATACAAAACACCCGTACGTAAGTTGTTGAGAAGAAGGATTGATTCGGCGTTGGCCAAACTCTTGTGTCGTTATCATATGCCTCCCCGTATATATTATCAATCTTCAAGGGGACACCCACCAAGGAAGCAACATAGGTCATATTTCTTTCACTTCTTTTATCAAGAGGCACATTACTGATTTTAACCCATACAACTTCCATCACCCCTTTTGAACCAACAGCTGACGACCATTTTGTCACATTTATAACAACACCACTAGTTTTAAGAATGATTCTACCCACATAACATATTTGTGCCACAGCCCGGGGATTAGGAAACCTCACTGCAAAGACTCCAGGACCAATAGCATGAGCCGAACAGCGCCAGCCTGTGGCCAAGTAATCATTCAAATCAAGTTCCATCTGCCTAGTGGAAGTCTCACCTTTTACAATAGTGACTACAATGTTATTAGACCTCTCCTTCATCTAACTAAAAGTGAATATAATTTGACATTGCAAGTGCATGCTCATCAAATAGTTTTACTCAGCCAAGATGCAGAAAGCTGAAAGCACAAAACTTTCCTTGGATCAAGAGTTTACAACGTATACATACCTGGATAAGGCAGTCCGGCGATGTACCAGTACCACTTATCCTCATACAACCCGTCAAACTGGTTTCCACACCTCGTGGTTCTGTGGATTGAATACCATGATCAAGGATACCATCGCTTTCACCGTTGGTCACTCCGGCCGAGAAAAGCCTTCACCCTGACAAGCATAAGAGCTAGTGCATAAATTAGGGCAAAATCGTTAAGAAATAGGACGCCTTCTCTACAGTCGTCAATGGAATTAGGTTTCCAGGAGTTTAGGCTTAAAAATAGGATGTGAACAGCCTACAGCTGATGGTAATCGTACGTGATGTAAATTGACGAAACCACTCCCTCACGATGCGCCGCTTAGGCCGCCCCTGCTCTCGATCAATCTCTCCCAAACCTGACCCGTGTGACGTAACGTAGGCCCAATTACCGTGCCCGGGGCGGCCGCCCCCCTGCGCCCCCTCAGGGCCGGGCCTGCGAGGGAGGAATGACTGGTGTTGGTCGGAGGCAGCACCTACGGAGGCAAATCCTGGTGGCGCCATAGTCAGGCAGTCTACATGGACAAAACAGCCGTTACAAGTCGCATAAAATTGCGGCAATGTAGGAAGAGCGACATGTTCCTAGATGGAAAGGTGGGAGGTCGGGGAGGGGAGGAGGAGGAGGTGCGAGTGGGAAAGGGAAGAGTCAGATTGTATCGACTTTATTTGGTTGACTGAAATAGATCACTTAGTTGAGCCGTCGTGCACACGGCCAATCAATCGACACATGCCGTTTTTCCAGATACGGCGAAGAACGTCCAGATCGCAAAATCCGATGGCTGGAAACGCAAGGGATCGTGAAAGAGAACAGGAAAGTGACTCGGTTTTACTAGTATATTCCTAGAGTACGGTTTCAGTGCACAGTTCTCCGCATTGAAGCTAGAGAGAAGGGTAAGTTCGTAGGTTTGTACGTGAAAACAAGCATGTCACGATCTTGAGACTAACTAATTCTATTTCCTTACTTTCCTGGAAGAAGACCTTGTGTTGCCGTTGGTGGAAGTTAACCAGAGAAAATCTAGAGAGAGCTCCAATTACGTGAGATGCAAACGTAGACAATTCAATGCATGTAGAAACAAGTTGCCACGCCTAGAAAAGTTGAAGTCAACATGTGCAGCCTTCAGCCTTCAGCCACACCGAGTAGAAAAATCAACCCTTTCAAAAAAAGAAGTAGAAAAATCAACACGACCAACGTGGAATCATTCGTAGAGGATCCGCCTATATAACACACCAACGGTGCGTTGCCCCGCCCACGCGGATGGAACACCTTACGATATTCCTAGTCGACCACACAATGGCGTCTACATCTTCCACTGTGATCCAGATGCCTCCAACTCCACACAGTAACGGCAAAAGTCACTGGCCTCGGCCACGGGCAAGGATATGATGCCGGTGACTTCCCGACCATGCATGGCGCCCGCAGCACCTGCTGGGCGAGCACCCACGATGACGGACAAGGTCATCTTGTCGAGCGTCGCGAACCTGTCGCGCAGCTCTTGCCGACGGGCATGGTGCTGGTGTACCAGGCGCTATCTGTAGAAGTTAATCATGTTGTTTCTTTAGAATTAGGAAAGAAAACCAAACCGAATCCTAATAGTATTAGGATTACTAGTCCTAGTCTATTTCCATAGTTCCTTGTGGACGTGTATAAAAGACACCCTAGGGATGTTGTTTGTAACACCAGAAAAACGAAAAGCAATACAAAGCAAATGCTCGACACGGGCCTTTAGCCATCAAATCCATCGATCAGTTTTATTCGTCTCGCTACTTACGCAAGTTCCGTCAAGTAGCCGGCTGAAGCAAGAATCGCATAGGCACGCCTGTACAGCTGCATACGCACGTTCAAAAGCCAACAATTGGTATCTAGAGCCTCGACGATCTACGATCTACAATGACGGACAACGACGTTGAGTCGGTTAAGTCCGGCAAGAACGGTGCCAAGGCGAACAAGAAGGGCGTCAAGTTAGCAACCAGTGGTGGAGAAACGAGCGACGCCAACGTCCAGGTGCATCACAACATCCCCATCCAGTACCCGATGCTCACCGACGTCAACTACGGCGTGTGGGCGGTGAAGATGAAAATTATTCTCCGAACCCTTCGAGTGTGGCAGGCAATCACGGACGACGACGTCGATGACGAGTCCGACGAAGGTGCCATGGCCGCCATAGCCCAGTCCGTGCCGGACTCCGTGCTAATGACATTGGCGGAGTTCGAGACGGCAAAAGAGGCGTGGAACGCACTCAAGAAGATGAGGATCGAAGAAGATCACGTCACCAAGGCTCGGGCACAAGTGTTGAAGCGCCAATTTCACAAATTGCAGATGGAGGAAACTGAATCGGTGAACGACTATGCCATGCGTCTTACTACTTTGGTGGGAGAGATCCGCGCGCTTGGTGCAAAGCTCGATGAGACCGAGATTGTGGAGAAATTTTTCAGTTTGGTGACTGATAAATTCACGTACATCATCGGCACGCTCGAGCAGCTTTACGATATCGACAACATGACCATAACGGAGGCTATCGGACGCTTGCGGACATGGGAAGAGAATGCTCGTGGCTGTCGGAAAGGCAAAGGAGGAGGTAGCGACCAACTCATGTACTCGCGCGCAGATTGGGAGGCCCCAAGTAGCAAAGGAAGGCGTGATGGTGGCGAAGGCTCAAGCAACGTGAAGCGCGACGGACAAACCGGAAAAGGCAAAGGAAAAGGCAAGCCACAAGGTCGTGGTAAGGCAGACCAATCTAAAGGGCGGAAGCCACGGAACTTGGATTTATCCGAGGTTAAGTGCTATAACTGCAACGAGATGGGTCACTTTGCAAAGGATTGTCTGAAGCCTAACAAGCGGGAGATCAAGGCAAATTTGGCAAAGAAGGAAGACGAAGGTCCAGGTCTTCTGATGGCCGAAGTTTGCGATCTCGCTGAAACGGTGGTTGTGAAACCAACCCGGAAGGTGCTACTTCATGAGAAGAATGTGACACCTAAGTTATCCGGGGATCACAATGTGTCGTGGTATCTCGACACGGGTGCCAGTAACCACATGACGGGATGCAAGGAGAAATTTCTCGAGCTGGAATATGATGTTCAAGGCTCGGTCAAGTTCGGTGATGGTTCAGCTGTGGAGATTTGCGGGCAAGGATCTGTCCTCTTCGAGGGTATCACAGGCGAACATCGCATACTCACCGAAGTGTACTACATCCCACAGCTTCGCAACAACATTATCTCTGTTGGGAAGCTTGACGAGAATGGATGCAAGGTGAATATCAAGAACGGAGTGATGACGATCTTCGACAACCTCCGAAACGTGCTAGCTCGTGTTAATCACACACGGAATAGGCTCTATATCCTCAACCTTGATCAATCTCAACCGGAGTGTTGGCTCGCCAAGAGTGATGATGATTCGTGGTTATGGCATGCTAGATTTGGACACGTTAACTCCTACGCCTTGAAGAAGATGTCAAAGATGGAGATGGTATCCGGGATGCCATTTATCGACCATGTTGATCGAGTATGTGACGGGTGCTTGGTTGGAAAACAGCACCGCAGGCCGTTACCTTCTCAGTCTACCTATCGTGCAAGTGATGCACTCGAGCTGCTCCATGGTGATCTATGTGGCCCTATCACCCCAGCAACTCACGCGGGAAAGAAGTATTTCTTCCTCGTGGTAGACGACTACTCGAGATATATGTGGGTCGTTCTCCTACGATCTAAAGATGAGGCGTTTGAAGCGTTCAAGAAGCTGAAGGCTGCAACGGAGATGGAACACAAGTTGAAGGTTCGTGCTCTACGGACAGATCGCGGCGGAGAGTTTACGTCAAACGAATTCAACGATTACTGCGAGAAGATTGGCATAAAAAGGTTCCTCACGACACCTTACACGCCACAGCAGAACGGGGTCGTTGAAAGGCGCAATCGAACCGTCGTTGACATGGTAAGGAGTTTACTCAAGAGCAAGAACCTGCCGGGGACTTTTTGGGGAGAAGCTGTCTCGACGGCGGTCTATCTTCTCAACCGGGCTCCAATGAAGGAGGTGGTCGGCAAGACTCCGTATGAAGCAATTTACGGACGTAAGCCGAATGTGTCTCATCTACGGACATTCGGATGCGTGGCACATGTGAAGACGGCGGAGCCGCATCTCTCAAAGCTTGCCGATCGTAGCACCAAGATGGTGTTCATCGAATACGAGAGCAGTTCTGGCATCAAGGCATACCGTTTCTACGATCCACAAACCAAGCGTCTACGGATTTCACGCGACGTCGTGTTTGAAGAAAACCAAGCGTGGAATTGGAGCGCCGTAGCCAACGATGCTCTAAATAGTAACATATTCACGGTTGAATTTCCAACTGATGATGATGCACGGGAGGATGTCCAAGTGGTTGATAAGACGCCCAACCAAGGTGACCACAATGGTAGTGATCATCATGGTGCCGACACCGACGACGACGCGCATAGGTCGCAAGGAGATAGCGACAACGCCGCGCACGACACAGGCGGAGATCTCGATGACAACATCGACAACGAGGCGCATAGTGACGACGACAATCAAGATGATGGTCACGGTCACGACGACTACGCCGACGACACGGATGTCGATGAGACACCAGGGTCTCAGCCGTCTTCCTCAAGTGCATCAACACCGACACAATTTGTGTCGCCTCCTTCGCAAGCCACAACGGACTCCTCACGGCCTCGTCGCTACAAGACCCTCAAGAAAGTCTACAAATACACAAAGCCAGTTACGCTCGAGTACTCCGGACTATGTCTGTTCGGAGTTGAGGAGCCGACGAACTTTGTAGAGGCGAGCAAAAGTCGTAGTTGGACGCACGCCATGGATGAGGAGATGAAGGCGATTAAGAGCAATGGCACGTGGACCTTGGTAACCCGTCCTCCAAACCAAAAGGCGATAGGTTTGAAGTGGGTTTACAATTTAAAGAAGGACACACAAGGTGCCATTGTGAAGTACAAGGCAAGACTCGTTGCAAAGGGCTACGTACAACGTCAAGGAGTTGACTATGATGAGGTGTTTGCACCGGTTGCTCGAATCGAGACGGTGAGAGTGCTCCTAGCTTTGGCAGCACAAGAGGATTGGAAGGTTCATCATATGGATGTTAAATCCGCTTTCCTCAACGGCGATCTCACAGAAGAAGTGTACGTGGAACAACCCCTCGGCTACGAGAAGAAAGGTGAAGAAGGAAAAGTTTACAAGCTCAAGAAGGCACTTCAGGGGTTGAAGCAAGTGCCAAGAGCTTGGAACTCAAAGTTAGACCGAAGTTTGGTCTCGCTCGAGTTCAAGAGATGTCCCCTCGAGCACACAGTCTATACAAAGAACTCCAAAGGCTCAAACCTGCTAGTTGGAGTTTATGTCGACGATCTGATTATCACCGGAGATAGCATACAAGAAATTGAACGTTTCAAGGCGCAAATGAAGAACAAGTTTAGCATGAGCGATCTGGGATTACTCAGCTATTACTTGGGCATCGAAGTGAAGCAAAGCTCCGGAGAGATTTCCCTATGTCAATCGGCTTACGCGGTCAAGTTATTGGAAAAGTGTGGCATGTCAGATTGCTACCAGACACAAGTTCCAATGGACCAACGTCACAAGTTGAGCAAGTGTAGCTCAAATCCGCCGGTGGACACCACAATGTATCGAAGCGTTGTGGACAGCCTAAGATATTTGGTGCATACCCGACCTGACTTGGCTTATTCAGTCGGGATCGTGAGTCGTTTCATGGAGAATATGACAACCGAGCACATGAGCGCGGTCAATCAAATCTTGCGCTATGTGAAAGGCACCATTAATCTTGGTTGCACGTACAGAAAGGGAAAGGAAGGATTGATCCTTCGTGGATATTCAGATAGTGACATGGCAGGTGATGTTGGTGACCGAAAGAACACAACGGGCATGGTTTTCTACCTTGGCCCGAATCCGATTAGCTGGAATTCTCAGAAGCAAAAGGTGGTGGCACTGTCTTCATACGAGGCAGAATACATAGCGACAAGCACGGCGGCTTGTTAAGCAGTGTGGCTGAGAAGACTCCTAGCTATTCTTGCAAAGCGGGAGGTGCAGAAGGTGTCACTAAAGATCGATAACCAAGCTGCAATCTCGTTGTGCAAAAATCTGGTTGATCACGAAAGGAGCAAGTACATAGATACCCGGTTCCACCATATCCGGGAGTGCATTGAAGAAGGGTTGATCGAGGTTCAACATGTGAACACGAAAGACCAACTTGCCGATATTTTCACCAAGTCCCTCGATCGACAGAAGTTCATCGAGATGAGGAGGAAAGTCGGAGTGCAAGAAGTGAAGTCAAGCAACAAGATTAAGGAGGTGAATGTAGAAGTTAATCATGTTGTTTCTTTAGCATTAGGAAAGAAAGCCAAACCGAGTCCTAGTAGGATTAGGATTCCTAGTCCTAATCTATTTCCATGGTCCCTTGTGGACGTGTATAAAAGACACCCTAGGGGTGTTGATTGTAACACCAGAAAAACAAAAAGCAATACAAAGCAAAGGCTCGACACGGGCCTTTAGCCATCAAATCCATCGATCAGTTTTATTCGTCTCGCTAGTTACGCAAGTTCCGTCAAGTAGCCGGCCGAAGCAAGAATCGCGTAGGCACGCCTATACAGCTGCATACACACGTTCAAAAGCCAACACTATCCCCGTCCTTCACCAAACACGACAAGTGTGAGACCTCCCACCAGTGGCTAACTGTAGCGCTCATCATCATCGTTGCAGTGTCGTGCGTCCTTGGCTGCGACAAGAAGCTCTACTACGGCGTCACCATGATGTGCGGTTTTAAAGTGGCCAACCTCTCCAATGAAGAGGAGAAGCTACAATGGACTGCAGCTGAGTTCTGGAGGCTTTGCATGTGGCCATTGGACTTCATGCACAATGCCGATGGCGAAAGCCATCGGCAAAGATCTGATAACCATCGGTATAGCCTTTGCTGACGGTGATCGTCGGCATATCCCTATGGACTTAAATGACTTCGGCAAATCTCAATTGCCCGTTGTAATATATGAACTATGACGACGGCTTCACTATGGCCGTCGACAAAATAAAAATGACGGAGCGTGTGTCAAGTGACATACACACACATGCACGCTCCAGAAACTACCACGTGTCGGGCCTATGTCAACGGTGTAGTAGGACACAATGCAAGCTTTGGTACCATAGCTAATCTCCAAAGAACCCCGGGCAGTCTACCCGTGGCCAATTTGACCGGGAAAGCTACCCCTTTGTGTTTCACTAGACATCCTTTGACCAACGGTCTTTTCTATGTAGTTGTGCTAGGTTAGCCCATAGTAACATTTTAAAACAAAATATGAGCCTGACCAATAACTGGATTCCCTCCGGGTTGACCTCCGCCAGTAGTTTCTCGCTCTAAGTGTTGTCGGTAGTGCAGTCCATGCAGGGAGCCACACGCGGGAGCTGTGTGTTGGGTGTTTGAACATCCCACCACACTTTGGCACATGAATGAGGATACAATGCATGTTTTGGTGGCATAGCTAATCTCCGAAGACCCCTGAGCTGCCTAAACCTATCTAGTTTGATCGAAAGCTACCCCCTTTGAGTTTCACCGAACATCCTTTGACGAATGGACTTTTCTACATGTTGCGCTAGGTTATCCTACACGCACATTTTAAAATAATGTTTGAACCCAACCTAACACGAGATTCGCTCGACACTTCCTCGCCATTAGTCCTGATGGTAGTGCCGCCCATGAAGGGGTCACACTCCAGAGCTATTTGTCGGGTGTTAGAATATCCCACAATAATAGGAACTATTTGATGTAAATAGATACAAAATTTGTCTCGTTTGGACAAGGAATAGAAAATATATAAGTAAAAGTCAAAGTAAGAGGGTGTTTTCTGCAAATTTGAACCAAACACATTTTAGTTTGTTCAAATTTGAAGACATAGTATGCAACAGAATCATTTCAAGATTCTAATAAAAACATATAAAATTTGTCAAAATCAGTGCAAGTACGAATACATGTCATTTTAACAAAGTATAAGCACCTACGTGCAAAAATACATGATGTCGCATTCTTAACATATTAAAACACAAAAACAAGGTGGATATTGATAATCTATGAAATATCCTACCCAAGTTGATATGTAATTTTTATACTGTTATGTTTAGATTAGTCAATTTTAAATTAATCAAATTTTAAATTCTTAAAACATAAAAGGATCTAAAATAATAGAGAAAAAATATATGCCGACGGCCGTCGTAAGGGCCATCGGCATAGCTGTAATGGCGTCAGCCTTGTGTCAGCAAACAAGACGTATGCCGATGGTCCTATCTATGCCGATGGCCACCGTTAGCTTATATTATATGTTTTGCCAACTAACATTGTTGGCTTATACAATTGTTTTGTCGACGGCCAGTGTTTGCCGACTGTTTTCCATGGGTCGTCGGTTTATGTAAAGGTATGCACACGGCCCCAATAAAAATCCATCGGCATACCTTTTGCCGTCGGCATTGTAGGTTATTCCGATAGTGATGCATGGCGTGCCGTTCAACAATGTGGGGCTGTAGAACTGCTTCTTCCCCAATGCTGGTAGGAATGCCGAGGAGCTTCTCAAGAACATGCCTCTCGACTTCATGTTTCTATCGAGTTTAGTGGTCATGGTCTTCCCCCACAAAAAGGAAGGGTGTCGGCTACACGGATGCCACTTCCAGCAAAAAGCTCACTTGATGTTAATTAAGGTCACTTGCTTCTGAACAAGATAGATTAGATTGTAATCGAATAATGGTATATAGTTCAGGTTACTTTTTATCAGCTAAATTATAGTGTAATTAGAGTAATATTACTTATGACTACTTGCTTGTTTTTCAATGTAGTTGTGTATTATTCAATTTATTCATGCCAAATTTTATTAAACCATTCGCTTGGAGAAATGCCCTTGTACAACGCTGCGCTTGTAATCTTTATCTTTGAGTTAAAAAGAAAGTGCATATAATACACCTTCTGTATAAAAATAATAATTGATGAACTTCAATGAAAGTCTACCTAAATTCCGTGAAGTATGAGGCCTAGAGTATTTAAATTTACGAAAATCATACCAAATTTATCTCGCAGCATGGGAGGTTTTTTATTAAACAAGAATTACGGGTGCTCTGACCATTCCATTAACATAGGAACATAGCAAAAGGAGTACAATAAACATTCACATGGAACCAAGATAAAAAAAGCAGAGGAGAAAACAAAACGAAATCTCCTTCCACACATTGCACAACATATAAATCATCACTTTGCCTGAAAAGCAAGCTTCAAGAAGTACATGCAAAAGGTCACTTCTGTACACCTTCCGTTGGTCCATGGTGTGTGTCTATTTCGGGATGAATGGAGTGATATTGAAGATGTCTTGATCGCAAGCTGCATTCTCGATCTACACATACGGTTGGATGAAAAGGGTGTTTTCCCCCTTGATTTCTTTTTCTTTTTTGAGAAGCCCCTCGGTTAGGTACGAATACTACAAAAAAAGAAATTAAGGGCGTAATCAAGCAAATTTTCCACATAAACCGGGCTTGTCTCTCTCTTTTTAAGCAGATATTGTGTTTCTTCCGTATCGCGCATCCATGCTCACGTATCAAATAAGCGCGCACACAAAGGAAGATTAACGACACGACAGGGCATGAGAAAGAGATCGCTCGATGTGGCCGTTTGATGTTGGGGCTTTATGATCAATTTATCTTCTACTCCCTTCGTCTTAAAATAAGATTCAAATTTATATTAACTTTGTATTTAAGAGTATAAAGTTTAGTCATTTATTTTGGAACGAAGGAAGTACAATATTATTTGTCCATTCCTCTCAAGAAAGAATAATATTACTCTACACCCCAAAAGTGGCGGGAAACCGTGGACCAATGGAATGTAGATCGTACGTGGGCACGTGCAAGGACTAATTCGATCACTTGCGCTGGAAGCATGAGATCATATTCATCAGAGTTTGACGACGTCCTATGAAAAAGTCGGTGTGATTTTAGTAAATTCTAGGAACTCCTTTTTGCACATCTACTAGTTGAACGATATCAGACAAATTTCTGCGGTTGGTATGTACGTAGTTACATTCTACAGTCTCATCATCACCCTGCTAACGTAACCACGGGGGTTGGAAGGCCAGGCCAGCCAGTTGCAAACTCTTGGATGGAGTGAACAGGATCCTCTCCTGGCTGTGCATGCATACTCCATCTCAAGATGTTCAGACTTCTTTACAGCGGACTACTGGCTACATGTTGTTGCTATATCGATCATACAGTATCAACCATGTCCCGATCTTGAGACTAATTAATTTCTTTTCTCTTCAGCTTCGCGGAAGAAGACAGCACGTTCGGATGGCGACCTTTTGTTGCCAGTAGTGGAATTAACCAAGGAAAATAGAGAGAGAGAGAGTTCCGAGTACGTGGGATGGGATGCAAACTTAGACAATTCAATGAACGTAGAAAAGGACTCAGCTCGCCTAGAAAATTTGAAGTCAACATGCATGCCACACCATATAGACAGATCAACGCGGCCAACTTTGGACCCATTCAAGAGGATTCACCTATATAACACACCAACGTTGCGTTGCCACACGAATGGAACACCTTACGATATCTCTAATCGACCACACAATGGCATCATCTTCTCCTTCAACCATGATCCAGATGCCTCCAACTCCACAAACCAACGGCAGCCAGCCGACGGCTCCGACCACGCCAAAGGACGCCGGCGACTTCCCGACCATGGGGCACGGAGCAGCTGCTGGACGAGCACCCACGGCGACGGACAAGGTCATGTCGAGCGCCGCGAACCTCGCGCAGCTCCTGCCGACGGGCACGGTGCTGGCTTACCAGGCGCTATCCCCATCCTTCACCAACCACGGCAAGTGCTTGTCCTCCAACCAGTGGCTCACCGCGGCGCTGGTCGTCGTCCTCACCATCTCGTGCATCCTCTTCTCCTTCACCGACAGCGTACTCGGCCGCGACAAAAAGCTCTACTATGGCATCGCCACGCCGCGCGGTTTCAACGTCTTCAACTTCTCGGACGAAGAGGAGAAGCTGCAGTGGACTCCCGATGAGTTCCGGAGGCTCCGCATCCGGCCGCTGGATTTCATGCGCGCCGTCTTCACGGCCCTGGTGTTCCTCACCGTGGCGTTCAGCGATGTGGGCCTGCAGAACTGCTTCTTCCCCAACGCCGGCAGGAACACCGAGGAGCTGCTCAAGAACCTGCCACTGGGCATCGCGTTTCTATCCAGTTTTGTGTTCATGATCTTCCCCACAAAAAGGAAGGGCATCGGCTACACTGACACCACTCCTCCCAGAAAGCTCACTTGATGTTCAGATCAATCTTGTTTCTAAACCGTTGATTGATTAGATTATACGTACATCAATGTATTTAGTACTATAATTACATGATGTTTAGATCGATTAGATTGATTGATTAGATTATACGTATATCACTTGTTCTTAAGTTAAAATGTAGTGTAATCAGTAATCATGGTATATAGGAGTAGTAATACTTATGATTACATTTTTTGGAAATATTTGTATGTCGTTTAATTTATTAATGCAAAATTTAATGAAACCATTTGTTTGGGCAGATGCCCTTGGTCGCTGCAGTGATAATATTTATCTTTTAGTTACAGAGAAAAGGCATGTATGTACCTTCTATAACAAGAATAATAGATGAACTTCCTGAGAGTCTATCCATGGTTCTAAATTTTGAAGCCGGAAGTATTTGAATTTTCAAAATTCATACCACATTTGCGGGAATGGCGGGTGCTCTGCCCATTTCAAGATAGGGACATGGGAAAAAAAGAGTACAAGAATATTTACATCGAGACAAGGGGGAAAAAGATGAGAAAAAAATAAAAAAAGCATGAACTTCATGTCCGGTGTGAGAGCTAACCGTCTTTGGTCGGTGTCTTCCTTTACAAGATAAGGTACGAGGAGCACAAGATGCATTACACGTCACATAAATCATCAATTCGAAAAATAAATCAATTGTGAAAGATGAGCTTTATCACGGTCAAAAATACTAAAGAGGTGAAGTGGTGTGTGGTATCTCGGTGGGCAGAAAACCAAGTCCATACAACTCCTGAGATTCCACGGAGTAAACAGGGTCTGCAATGCTGTTTTAGGTGATGTCCACAAACTATGCTATCGAAATCTTCAAAGTCAATGGATTGTTTGGCACTCTAAATAGGATACCAAAGGTCGGTTTTGTTTCCATTCCATTTGTCCATGCATGGTGTGTCGTTTTCGGGTTGAATGGAGTGATACTGGAGATGTTTTGATGGCAAGCTGCATTCTTGATATGCACATAAGGCCGGACGAAAAAGGATGTTTGCCTCTTTATATTTTTTTCCCGAAAAACCACTTGATTATAAATAATACTCCCTTCATCCGGGATTACTTGTAGAAATGAACGTTTCTAGATGTATTTTAATTCTAGATACATCCATTTTTATCAATTTATACGACAAGTATTTACAGACGAAGGGAGTATGATAGAAGAATCTAAGGGCGTAAGGGGTTATTTCTAAGCTCGCAGTGTTTCTTCGTTATCTAACATTCATTCTCGTGCGTCAAAATTAAGGACGCGGCAGGGCATGGCCGCATGAGAAAGGGAGCGATGGACCTGTGGTCGATTGGAGCTCGGGCCTTTGGTCAATATATCTTCCTCTCAAATCTCAAAGTTTATTACTCCGTTCATCTCGTATTGGACCAATGGGGTGGAATATGCATGCAGTACGTGCGCATGTGCGTGCTAGGGCTAATTCAACGAGATGCACTGGAAGGGTGAGATCATATGCATGAAAAGTCCATTGACGACGTCCATGCAAAGTCACACCATGCATGTAAACCAAATTAAAAAATTCCGAAAGAAAAAAACAGTCATCACCCATCCAAAATAGCAGTCATGCACAAAATGCATAGTCCTAAAATGTCAGTTCAAATCTCAAATTAGCAGTACTCATGTCAACGCTGAATAATAATCCGACCACTAAACTACGACAACTAACCAACCGTTCATGAGAAGACAGAAAGAAGGCATTAGCGCAGCAGGTCAAGGTTCAGTTCACTACTCGGCTTCAGTCACAATGAGATATGAGTTGTTCCTCAGACGACAATAGGGGATGTCAGTGCAGCAGCAGGTCAAGGTTCTGTATTCAAATTTACCAAAATTAATCAAATTTGCAGGAAAAGGCGGGTGCTCTGTCCATTTCAACATAGGGACATAGCAAAAAGGTGTACAAGAATATTTACATGGACACAGGGAAAAAAGATCAGAGCAAAGAAAAGCGGAAATGTGAACTTCATGTTCGGTGTGAGATCTAACCGTCTTCAGTCAACATGTTCGTTTACAAGATAGACATAAGCTACTTCGAGCATGATAGTAAGTCTGGTCTCGTCGAAGGTTCGTCTGTTCAGCTCCTTCCACGCATTCCATGCCACATAAATCATCGCTTCAGGAAATCAAATGTGAAAGTTAAGCTGTACTGCAGTTCAAAATACTCTTGCTCCACCAATTGTGTAATGGGGTGAAGTAGTATGTCGTACCTTGGTGGGCAGAAAACCGAGGAAAAGGATGTTTGGCTCTCGGCCTCCATGGATGTCTTTAAAAAAAAAAATTCAAAGTTTTTGGTTTCAGAAAAATCTAAAAAGATTTGTACAAGTAAACAAGGATGTTATGTGTATGTGTATAAAATTTTAGGATGCAAAACGTTGAAATGCAACCTATACAAAAAAGAAATTTCATGACCTACGAGGATGAATAATATCATGTGTTAAAAAACCCTGATTTGTCTTTTTGCACAGCCTTCAGTTCAACGTATTTTGCCTTGAAAATTCGCACGCATATGTGTTATGCTTTCATATATATCTGTGTTTTTTTCAGAATTTTTTTAAGCATAGAAAATATGAAAATTTAACCAAATCCAAATTTTTGAAGACCAGGCTCTGTGAAGCTCGGCCTCCAAAAACAATATTCGGAAAACCAAGTCCGTACAACTCCATGAGTGAACAGGGTTTGCAATGCTGATTTAGCTAATGTCCATGAATTATATCACCAAAGTTGCCAAAGTCAATGGATTGTTTGGCACTCCAATAGAATAACAATCTTCAAGAAGTACAAATCAAATGTCGCTTTTGTTTCCATTCCATGTGTCACTTCCAGGGCTGAATGGAGTAATATTGAAGATGTCCCAATGGCAAGTTGTCAAGCTGCAATCTCAATATGCATGTGCGATGGGACGAGAAGGGTGGTTGCCCCCATGATTTTTATATCCTGAGAAACCACTCAATTACAAATAACAACAAAGAAGAAACTAAGGGCGTATCCAACCGAATTTTGTGCAGGAATAATCCGGTTGTTTCCAAGACACGATTGTTTTTCGTTATTACGCATTCCCGCTCGTGCGTAAGGCTGGCCATAGTGAGAGTAACTTAGATGGTAACATATACTTGAGACTAGCAAACATGCTGATGTGGCACATAATAAAAGAAGAGTGATGGTTAGAGTAACATAGATACCATAACTTGTTAAATGCTATGCTACTATGTGTCATGCATGTCAATAAATGAGATCATCTATGATATTAGTTTATGATACTATGCATTATAAAGGTAATATCATACAATATTATCATATACATGATACTATTATATGATACTTTCCACTATGACCAGGCTAAAGTAAGCACGAATTAACGGCACGAGGGCTGATTGGAACTCGAGCTTGTGGTCAATATATCTTCCTCTAAATATTTATTACTCCGTTCATGTGGAACTGGACCAACGGGATGGAGTAAAAAAACGACCTTCTGTATGCAGTACGTGCGCATGTGCGTGCTAGGACTAATTCAACGACTTGCACTGCTAGGGTGAGATCCTATTCATCAGAGTTAGAAACAATGGTTCAACTTTTATTTTTTTGCCATCACAATGGTTCAACTTTTGACGTCCATGGAAATTCAGTATGAAAGTAACTTCAACCCTTTATTCAGAGCGGGAAGAAAAGGTTTCTTTTTATGCGCGCGTGCGTGCATAGGCTAGTTCAACAACGTGTACCAAGAATGCATGCATCGACAATCGTTGGATAGTTTAGTCCCAACCATCAGCTGCCGGTGAGATTTCTCGTCCACAACCCCTCCATTCCGTCCCTCCCTCGCCGCCGCATGGGGCTGATACTGGGCAAGCCCGTGGCGCAGCCAGGGATTGCGGCGGCGGGGCCTTTGATCCGCCTTGCGCTGGAGACCGCTTGGATCTAGGCAGCGGCCCTTCCATCGAGGCCCCTACGTGTTGCGGCGAGCGACGGGGTTGGGTGGTGCCGGTTGACTGGTCGGACGACCGAGGATCTTCGATGGACCAAGTCCTGATGTGGCTACTCTCACGGCCGACGATGTCTGATCTGTCCACTGTTCTCCTACCCTCATCGGTGTGCTTCTCTCCTATAGGTTCCTGACGGTGCTGGCGTGGCTTGTCGGGATCTGATCCTGGCCACGGGTGAAGCTGGTGGAGGAGATCCACATTGAGGGAAATCTCTTGGTCGGCCCCAGCCCAAAAAGGTATCTTCTTATTTATTTTTCAAATTTTATTTTTGAATATTCTTTGATTTGTTTTTATGTTTTATTTTAATTTTTAAATCTTTGATTTATTTGACAATTTAATCTCTAATCACCCATCCTCATTGCTCTAGCATAGATTACTCATTTCAAATCGTCTAACTTCTCGGTCGGCCAGCCATCCTTTCACTGCTTCGCCCTAAGCACGCTTAACTTTCTGGTACTATCGTCCCTAGTTGCCAAGTCTGCACTTGTTGTTCTCCTGACAATAGTAAGCTATCAATCCTAAACAACCTAGGGTTTGATGTCATGTCACATGATTTAATTTTTTGAATTCAAACAATTATTAAAATAAACAAAATAAGTAATAATAATAGTGAATCCAATGAAAACAACCTAAAGATTTTAAATAAAATTATTTTTTCTTATTTTTGTGGGAAAAACTTCTTTTTGCCATAACTTTTTTTACATTTGGAATTTTGAGCATCTGAGAAAACTTCACCGGGCAAGCCCCGGTGAAATTGATTCCCAATTTTCTCTAGTTTTTTTGGTATATTAAACTTTTTTCTTGACGTCGTATGTAAAAGTTATGGCCGTTTTATATTTTTCCCTTTTTTGAAAAAACGGTCAAAATTCATATCTCAAAATTTGTATACCAACTAGGCACTAAAACCTAACTACATCTCAAATGATTTAATTTTTTTGAAGATTTTAGCATTTTTGTTTATTTTCTACAAAACTAAAAAAGACGGTCCAGGGAGGGTAGAGTTTGAAAATTTCAGAATCCCCCTTTAGCCAAGAGTCCAATCATACCCGTCGACTACATTTGCTAGCACCGTCCCCGTCAGAATGACAAGTAAGGTTAACCAAGCCAGAATTAACCCTTTCTAACTTTATTTGCTATGTTGAGCTAAATGACCCTGAAATTGAAAAGAACTATAATGAACTCTGAAAATGTTGAAACTTGGCATGGTATCATCATTTCATCCACATAGCTTGTGCTAAAAAGTTGAGAGGGTTACGACAAAAACTGGATGAACTTCGTGTACAAACTGGATCATCTCCTTCGAAGTATCACGGTTTCGGACAAAAATCCATCTGCTAGAAAGATATTTTATTTTTTTACTTATTTCAGCTTCAGACATTTTATGCATTTTGGGCATTCAATATAAACCATTCAAAACCACATCCTAAATTTCGACCCTTTATAACTTCATTTGCTATTTTTCCATGCATTTAATGATTTTTTGACCTAAATGACCTTGAAATTGAAAAGCCCGACAAATGAACTCTGAATAGGTTGAAACTTGGCATCATATCATCATTTCTCTCACATAGCATGTGCTAAAAAGTTGAGAGGGTTACGTCAAAAACTGGATGCACTTCGTGTACAAAATGAACAATCTCTTTCGAAGTATGAGGGTTTCGAACGAAAACTCATCTATTGCAAAGGGATTTCATTTTTTTGAACTTATTTAAACTCCATACTTTTTGTGTGTTTAAAATACACCATTTAAAGCCACATCATAAATTTTCAATTTTTTCTGACTTCATTTGGTATTTTTCATGCATTTACTTACTTTTTTGAGCTAATTGACCATGAAATTGAAAAGCACTAGAAATGAACTCTGAAAAGGTTGAAAGTTGGCATGGTATCATAGTTTCACCCACATGGCATGTGCTAAAAAGTTGAGAGAGTTACGATAAAAATTGGATGCACTTCATGTACAAACTGGATCATCCTTCGAAGTATCAAGGTTTCAGACGAAAACCCATCTGCTACAAAGGCATTTTATTAAAATGATTTTAATTCCAGACTTTTTATGCATTCAATATGCACCATACTATAACATGTTAAAATCTACAGAAAGTACTAACTAAAAATAATAAAAAAAACAACAATTAAATGACTAAAACAACTATATAAGCAAAACAATATTGTTTTAATTAAAATCTAAATTTAAATTATTTTAAAAATAACCAAATAAATCTTACTGTGATAACAATCTAACAGATGACTAGGAGAAAAAAGAATTAAATTAAAAACTATTTGTAAACTCAAGTTATTCACAATTTGGGTTTGAAGCAAATTTGAACAAATTCAAATTAAACCATTCAAATTTAAAAACTAATTGCACAAACAGAAACTAGATAAAATTTTAATCTAATGCAAAAAATAATCACTCAAAAAAATTAAATATCCTAAAAGATATAAGCAATTTAAAACAGAAACTACAAACAGAAATCAAATTTAAAAACAGAAAAAAATAAAAATACAAAACCTCTTTAGTCCCGGTTCAAGACACGAACCAGGACTAAAGGTCTACCCTTTAGTCCCGGTTCAAGACACGAACCAGGACTAAAGCCTACAAACCCTTTAGTCCCGGTTCGAGACACGAACCGGGGCTAAAGGTCCCTTTTGAACCGGGACTAATGACCGACCGGCGCCCTTGCCGTTCGAACCGGGACTAATGATAACATTAGTCCCGGTTCGTAATGGAATCGGGACTAATGTGTAAATTAAGCTAGGACGGAAGCCCCTTTTTCTATTAGTGTATTCTGTTAATGAACGGCATGTTTGGCCAGATATGAACAAAATAAAGAGTTGATTGGGTTATTTTTTAACCGGTCAGTGACGGACGTTGGTGCATCTAATGTGTAGCTTGCCATCACTCGTACCAGAGGTGCAACCACCTATTCTGTAAATGTTTTACAGACGAGGTGATAGACCACGATTTCAATTCCGGCTTTAAGTCGGTCAATATTAAGCAATACAATAGATCAATAGAGCAATATGATTAACATTTTTCAAATAAATTTTTATGTCTACATGTTTAATGCATTTTTATTCATGTTTAATAATTTACAAATAAATGATCAACATTTTCTGAAATATATGTTTTGATATCAACGTTTTTCAAATACAGTGTACATTTTTTGTAGATAGTAAAAACAATTTATGTACATGATTAACATTGATTTTCCAGATAAATGTTTATGTCTACATTTTGTAAGCATATTTTGCAATTTTTATACTTTAGGACCATTTTTTAGACACGTTTACCTTATTTCAAATACATAATTACGTAATAGTAATATCTGTTTTTGATGCCTAACTTTTTTTCATACACATTTGTAAACAAGAAAAATAAATTATACAGTACATGTTTAAATAATTTGAAAATACATGGTTAAGGTCACATATATTACATGCATTTTTATTCATTTTTAATATTTTAAATATCACAAACATTTTTTGGAATTAATCTAACATGCTTTTACATGGCGTTAAAAAATTCAATTTATAATTAATATTATGTTTTGGAGTATGTGTATTTGAAATGTTTTCAAAAGTAAGAACAAAAGAAAAAATAGATCAAATGAGAAAACAGAAAAATAATGAACTAACCAGGAACTTATCCGAGTCGGCCCATTTATAGCGACCCCGGCGGAAGCACATGCTCTATCTCGTGTGAGGCAATACATAGTCACGCCACGACTGATCAGGGGAAGAGACAGGGAGGGGCGAGCAGGGGTCAGACCCTGCCAATTGCTCGCCCCCTCAACGTTTTGTAGCAGGTAGTGTGTAGTATATGCCTAACAGCCGTAGCTAATTACATAATTAGTTCATTGATAAACAATTAACTGAACCAGCACCGAAGTAGAGAAGCCCAAGACCCAATAATCCATGGTTATGGCTGGCTATTACTTTACCACGACCCAGTGCCTAATCCATCATGTACATGCGTTCTGCACTTCCGCTAGGGCCCCGTCACCTCTTGCTGCCAGCATGTCTTGCTAGGGTCTAGGCGTTTGCCATTGCCATTGACCGCTACTCGACACAATAACAACAATACCATCAGCCACTGATTTGCAGTCTGCATGGTTAGACCGCTCAACGCAGACGCGTCAAAAATGACAAGATATGCAGGTATATTGCACACATGGTAGTTTTAAAATAATTGTAGCTCTAAGTTATAACACTAATTTAAGTTTAATCATGTTTGGAGAAAAATATGGCAAGACCTACAAAATTAAATATACATAGTTTATATATTTTTTAAAGATGTTAACATAACTATGGTGTTTCAATTATTGATATATTTTTCTACAAACTTGGAAAAACTTGAAGAAATTTAACTTAGAATTAATTTAGATCTTCAATTATTTTGAAATCGAGGAAGTGTGATTTTTGTGATACAATACGACCTTAATCTGCGTAATTAGGGTTTCATATAAAACAGTAAAAACTCCAGTAATTATGCATCTATTTGTACTATCAAGGATGACGCGGAAGGTATCAACGACTAATGGGGTAAATTCTTTTTCAAACCAATTGTTTGAACTTCAAGCACCAACATTCTTGAGAATTATAATTCTTTTTAGTTCCAAATAATAATTTTACGTATTATCATCAATACTATCATGAGACGTAATATATTTTGATATTCTGTCATTTGTGTCAACAATGATGTCTCGTCCCCCTCATGTTTAAATCCTGGCTCCGCCCGTACGAGTGATCGGTATTTAAACAATTGTTTCTTCTTTTGTGCCTCGTCTCTCCCCTACAACCATCCTCTCTCGGAGAGCTCAACCAAAGAGAAGGAGGACATCCACCGGAGAGATGCAAATACTTTGCCTAGTAGCAACTTCGATCGGTGTAGTTTTCGTTTTCACTATTTCTTCACATTTTCTTCCGCCTTCTTAATTTCTTCACTTTTCTTTTATTTCTTCAACTTGCAGATGGAGAACAGCCAGAACCATAACTGGAGATTGGACAATCCGCTATGGATGAGGGAAGGATCTGAAGCCAGCAACAACCCACTGGGACCATGCAAACCTAGCTGGCTCCAATCATTTTTTAGACCCGATGTGTTATAAAAGAGAAAATCCTCAAAACCACCACAACTATGGCAAGGGTACTCCAAAACCACCACTTTTGTCGAAAATCACGAAAAACCACCACTTCTGCCGCAAATGAGTAACAGAAAACACTAATTCGAAACTGAGCCACGTTAATAACAAAACTAACGGATGGCACCCACATGGCTGGGTTGTTCTGGCGATGACTAGTCCTAGTCAATGTTTGACCTATTGAGATGGATCGGGGGGGGGGGGCACCTGTCAGCCACACCCTCTTATCTCCTCTCTCCTCTCCTTCTTCCTTCCCACAACGCCGCCCCTCGTCGGACACATGTTTCTAATGTTGCAACTCCCCCGCCACATGCTGCTGCTCGTATGGCTGATTGCTGCTGCTCCCGTCTGCTTCTGCCCTCGTCTCTGCCATCTGCTACTGCTGCACCCGCCACAACCTACTGCTCTTACTCCTGCCGCCGCGGGCGGCGGCGGCTGATTCTGCTCAAGTCCTCTTCTGCTGCCGCTGCTGTCATTTGCTATTGTTACTCCCACCACCGTTTCCTGCTGCTTCGGTCGGGGAAGGCTGCAGGCGCGGGCGCGATGGCGGCGCTGCAAACGTAGAAGCGGGGCGGTGACATTGCAGACACAGGCGGGCCAGCGATGCACAGGAGCGTACGGGAGGCAACGACACACAGGCGAGGGCGCGACGACAGCACTGCAGACGCAGGCGGGGCAACGCACACACGCGGGACGGCTTCGGCGAGTTCACTGACCGAAGAAAGAAGAAAAGGGGGAAAAGACATGTGGCTGACAGTTGGGGCCCCATCCACCTCAGCGGGTCAACGCGTTGACTAGGACAAGTCTTTGCCACATCAGCCTGATAGAAGGGTTCCACCCGTCAGTTTTGTTGTTAGTCACGGCTCAGTTCCGAATTAGTGATATGTGTTACTCACTTGTCGCAGAAGTGGTGTTTTTTTATTGATTTTTCACAAAAATGGTGGTTTTGGAGTACCCTTGTCACAATTATGGTGGTTTTGAACAATTTTTTCGATATAAAACAAAAATTCATTTGTACTAAACTTTTATACTCAGTTTAATTTAATTTTTACCATAATACAATTTGAATTAATATATTTCACTACCTAGCTATCAGAATTAGCCACGCAACAATGTCTCTAAGTAATATTTATATTATTCTTTATTATACAGTTGTGATCTATATTATTGGAACTTTTCTTCTTCGAAATTTAGTTGTATGATGTCACAAAAAATCTCTTTTAGTTTCAAAAAATTCATTGCATTAATTTGTAATTATTGCATAAATTATATGGTCTATACACATATATTTAAATGCCGATGCATGGGCTCAAAGATACCTTTTAATGTTACTGAACATCATGGTATATATTTTGAATCATACAGAGTAATAACTATCTTTGTTGTAGTTTCTAGTGTATATTAGGCAAGCATATTCATAGAAAGTTATAGGGCATGACAAATATGACTTGCACGTTTGGTTCAATACTTGTATGGGAATTGTCATCCGTATTATAACTTATGAAAATCTTGTCGGCCGTACTTTTGCATATGATCTGATTCAGTATGTGGTGTGAACTTACACGGAAATTGCGTTTGGAGCTCGGCTTCCATAGAGGCCTTTAAATTTGAAATTCAAATTTCATAAAAAAAATCATATTTTTACACTTCAATCAATTCTGAAAGTAAATACAGAGGTAAGTGAGGATGTAACACACATGTGTGTAATTTCTCAGAAGAAAATACATTGAAACGAGGGTTGTACAAAAAAGACAAATCTAGGCTTTTTAACACATGACACTATTCATCGTTCGAGGGCATGATTTTGTCTTTTTTGTGCAGATCGTATTTTAAGGTATTTCATCCTAAATTTTTACACACATACACAAAACATCTTTCTTTACTTGCATATTTTTTCAGATATTTTGGAAACCGAAAAGTTTGAAGTTTTAATTGTTCAAAAATTTCGGCCACCGTGGAGGGCGAACTCCAAACGTCCGTTCTTGAACTTGCATTCCTACAAATAGATGATCCTTTTTATGTATCCAATACTTTTTTAGATGTATTGTACACTTGTATAGTGCAAAAGTACCTTTCAACACCCGGGCTCAAATATTCCTGGTGTGCACAGTAACATAATATATTTTTTTGAAAAAGTTCAAAAAACCGATATTTGTGACATACTTTAAGAAATGTTTGTTATGCATGAAATTTTTCCTCACAAATCTTATTGATGAAAGTCGGGGCAAAAAAACAACTAAAAATGCTTTTGAAAGTAGCATTTTCAAAGCATCAATTTTGTCTTTTTACACGCCTTCCATCAATGTGATTTTGTGATAATTTTGCATGCACAAAAACATTTTTTTAAATATGCCACAAAACAAATTCAGATCTGCTTGAATTTGTTTTCAGTTTTTTCAGGAGCATTTGAGCTCGGGTGTAGAAACTCCGTGTCGAGTGTACAGTGGTACTATTACAACTGTTATTCCGAGCCCTTCCCTCTTGGCGCCCAGGGCGGTCACCCCTTTTGCCCAGCCTATGGGCCGGACCTACATGCAAACATAACAACGGCGGTGCTAGCAATGAGGAAGTTGGAGGAGGACCGTCGCACGGCGGAGCGGCTGACGACAGAGGTGGCATTGTTGCCACAACAGCTCCATTTGACGGTACCACACCACGATGTCCTTTTCTTTCTTTCTTCCGCTCGTGGTCGTGTTCGTATTGCCTAGCCATGATCGGATCGCATTCTCGGTGTCAGGCGGCGCGGCTAACAATGGGGATGGTGCCATAGCCAGCGAGGCTCCCTCCATCAACTGTACCACACCATGATGTCCCACATTCTGCCATTGTTCACAACCTCTGCCTAGCAATGACAGCGCCTGCTGGTGCTGGCCAAGGTATGGCTTGCAAATTTACTAATTTCTCTTAATTAATTTTCATTCCAGACACTAAATTGCAATAGTTGAGAGAATTTCTGAACTTGTCATTGAATCTTCTTTTCAGAAATAGACAATAGTGAATTTCTCCGTGTTTCATTTCACTTCAGCACCTCGTGCTGTCATCATCCCAAACAGCTTGTAGTTGGGCGACCTTCCCCAGCACCAGCAGAGCTTGCACCTCAAGATCTACTGCTATGGTTGTGTGAGAGTAAGTATGGGTTTTCTTAATTTGTTATTCAGGTTCTATTAGAAACATATAATTTATGATGATTTCATTTCAAGAGTCACAAAGAAGCCTAAGGTAGGGCAAATTCAGCTTGAGCTCGAAGAGCACCTCAGGGACGTCCTCCGATGGCCAGACAGGGACGATGCGTGATTTAGAGCAACTAATTAGATGATCATGAAGAAGGACGGGGTATTATGTATGAGTGAAGAAGGGGAGTGGTGTGCATAACTAATCACACACAGGTCCTCATAATTTGTGTGTTTTGTTAGAAAAGGAGGAACCTCCGGCCTCTGCATCAGCACGATACATACGGACCCTTTATATTAATAAAAAGAAGCAAATAATCCGCGGTTCCACATAGTCTTGGAATGAACAACGTAAATATAAAAATTAAAATAGAAAGTGCCACAACCGGCAAAATAGGCCTAGATGCCTAACCATCTATTCTATTACTGGACTGTCATCCAAACCGGTTGTAGATATCCCGCGCTATCATCTCTCACCGGGTAGATCCAGTAACCAAAGGCTCCCTGATTTCCGCAGGAGTGAGTAATGATCATGTACGGATCAACGCCGATCAGTGGCGGACCTACGTTCTTGGTTATGGGGGCACTTGCCCCACTTGATTTTTACGTTCACTTATACCTGAGCCGAAGTACAGGTTGTGTGCCCCCACTTGTTATCTTACATTGCCCCCACTAGGCCTAGCTTCATGTGTATTTTGAAAACCCATGTAGTCTAGCTAGCAACCAACAAAATAAAAGAATCGTTGGCTTGCTCTCCCTGCAGGCTTTTGTAACTATGCATTGGGCCTTGAAGCCCTGTTACCTCTTAGCCTGCCTAGCGGGACGGTTCAGAGTGCATCTACGAGTATACCATAGTAGACGGATCGAAAATTCCTGATCTTGCTGCTCGCAGGAAGCCCCCGCAGACTCTCTCTCCACCGCGCTGCTGGAAATCGCCGATCTGCCGTTGTCTATCCCTAATCCCTTTGGCCATTGTACAATGGGCTGCAATATAGCTTTATTGCCAAACTTCATTCTACAATTACCTTGTTCTAATCGACTTCAAGGTAAGCATGCAGGCAATACTAATCTAGGTTTTGTTTTTCAGATTTCCTTTTTCCCGTCTGGAATTCCTAAGTTAGAAGTCGGAGTACTCTCAACCTTTCATCAAGTTATGTATATAGTTTACCTATTTGAATTATTAGGTCAGTTCAAATACTTTTTTGGGACATATAAAATTTAATATGCAACTTCCAATTTATTACCCCCTTCGTTTCATAATAAGTGTCGTAGTTTTAATTCAATTAGGGGAAAATGGCTAGTCAGATTGAGAGACTCCAATCCAATTCTGATAATCATGTTTCATCTTGATGATATGTGATAATATGAAAATTCATTTAAGGTTTCAGTTTTGGGCACTTAAATTGCACGGCAGGTAATGCAGATATTTTATAAACATTTAACTTCCAAGATGCCTGAACTGGTAGATTTGGACAAGCTTCCTAAGGATCAATCTATAAGGAAGAGGATTGTAGATTACAAGCCAAATCAACATGACGATATACAGAGAAAATACTTGATGTGGATCAAAGAATATTGTCGCTCTGGCTGAACTAATGGTGACCACAAAGAAGCATCTTTAGTATTGCTTGGTCTATCGCCTTATCAAGCTAGCACTAATTAACTCTGTCCGCTGCCTGTGCAACCCTGTTGAGAGGTGATTCTCACCTATAAAGAGTATGATGAATGCTTTACCCAAGAATTTTATGAACAATAGATTTATTTACTTCGTAGAAAAAGGATTGCAGAACATTCCTAATGAATCAATAGTTAAACGGTTTCTCGTGGTGCAAGACCGTCGTGGGATGAAACAAAAGGTAATGCGCTAAAACTCTTATTCTTGATTAAACTTGACCTTTCTTGGTCTTTTCATTTGGTAACACCTTTTTGTCCTTGCAGGTCGTATCTTAGATTGATAGAACAATTTACCAATGATCTATTTCACGAATTGGGAATAAGATACTGTCATATTGATTTAATTCATTTTGTCTCAAAGGTTAGTTTTCTTTCATTTTTTTAGTGAACTTGCTTATCATGTGAAAAATATGTGATTATGCCCGTGTTTTAGTTCAGGTGGATGCCTTTGCCTTCTTGCTTGGTAAATATGGCCATAATTATTTGCCCCCTCTTTTTTTTCCCTGGGTCCGCCCCTGACGCCGATGTTGTGTGTAATACCTGCAAAAAAATTATATGCGTTTATCTGTTAAAAACGATGTCATTCCTGCAATTCCATTTACCCCAAAGAAGTGCACATGCTCCTCTACGAATGTGTCTGGCATTAATCGTGTCAACTCCATCTAGCCACGTTCCAAACAACGTGTCTATGCTATCTGGAGGCATAATATTAAAGGCTATATGAACCGTCTGCCATAGAATTCTCGCAAGTGTACATTGAAGAAAAAGATGTTTAATGTTTTCCTCATTATCACAGAAGCTACATTGTGTATTCCTCCCCCCCATTGCGTTTAGCCAGATTATCCTTAATTAGTGAGAATCACCTTCTTATGCACAAACCACATGAAGACTTTGATTCTTAAGGGTACTTTGACTTTCCAAATATGATTCGATTTGGGGATAATTGTTGTATCAATAAGATTTAGCTATATCGATTTCACTGTAAAACTACCATTAGTCGTAAGCTTCCATTGAAGCCTATCAGATGCGTCTGACAACTCGACCTCCATGAGTCTCCTCACTAGGTTCTGCACACTTAAGGTTCTCGAACCCGCAGGGTCTGCACACTTAAGGTTCGGCGATGTTTTAGTATAGTTGAGTTATATGCGTGGTTATCGAATGTTGTTAGGAGTCCCGGATGAGATCACGGACGTCACGAGGGTTTCCGGAATGGTCCGGAGACGAAGATTGATATATAGGATGACTTCATTTGGTTACCGGAAAGTTTTCGGGCATTACCGGGAATGTACTCGGAGTGACGAATGGGTTCTGGAAGTTCACCGGGAGGGGGGCAACCCTCCCGGGGGAAGCCCAAAGGACTTATGGGTGGCGCACCAGCCCTTAGTGGGCTGGTGGGACAGCCCAATAAGGCCTATGTGCCATAAGAAAAAAACCAAAGAAAAAAAAAAAGAAAAGGTGGGAAGGAAGAGAAGGACTCCACTTTCCAATCCTATTTTGAGTAGGACTAGCAAAAGAGCTCGTGCATTGCAACTGGAGAGAAAATAATACACACTCTTAACCCAATAACCATGACTCAAGACCTTAGTAGGCCCATGTTTTTCAGTTCCACATGGCATCACATTTGTGTTGTCGATAGTGGCCTCAATGCTCACACAATGAAAACGCATTTGATTGTGGTCAGTCCTAAGATCTCTTTCTCTCTCTCTCTCTCTCTCTCTCTCTCTCTCTCTCTCTCTCTGTCTGAGAAAAACATACAATATGTTCAGTATGCTTAGTTACAGAGGGAGTATACACCAACTCGATGCATATTTAATGAACAAATCAAGAAATAAAAGCATGAAAGAATATTGAGTACAAGTATTCCAAACAATTTAAATCCATGTCTTGTGAACTTATATTATTAATGAACATATAATAAATAAACATGGATATGATCTTACTTGATGTTTCAAGTTGCATGGTCTGTGTTCTCCTCGGTGATGCCACACAAAAATTTGCATTATGATGAAAATGACAAAGTACGTTTTGTTAATTAATGATAGCATATGCATAAAAGCATTATTTTTATCTTGTTGATATATGTGTTTCATTTGTAATCCAAGTGAAGTCTTAATTTGGTTGCAAACATATTAGGCAGCTCCATAAAAAACAATCAATTTGTAAGTACATGCATACCAAATGTTCAAGGTTGCGTATCAACTTCGATATTCTTACAAAAATCATTAGCAAAACAGTTTATATATATGAAGAATCAAAGCTAAGCCATTTGTTTATGTAAAGCTTGTATAAACAACATTATAATATTTTTATACATTAGAAACTTTTTTGTGTGTGTGACATCAGAAACATTATTTAGTTTTGATGTCAACACCCAATAGACCCATGCATACACATCCTTGCCATTGCAGGACTTACAATCGAGCACGAAACCACATCACACCAAAACTTGGACATCCAAATTAGCTGTCAGCAGCATCAACTTGTTGAACTACCCTACCTATATATGTACGCAAACACACATCCCAGGTCCAAGGAACTACTCTGCCAAGCCTAGCTAAAATCAGGAATTAGATCAGGACGGGAGCGGAAGAGCAGAGGTGGATCTGCTAGTGGTGGTAGCAGAGGAGGGCGACGACGCATCGGCGGATGATGTAGAGCCTGGCCTTGTGCTCCCTCAGCATCCTGCTCGGCCCTCCTGATCCTGACCCGGATCCTCTTCCTCCCCGGTGCTTGCTGCCGCCATGGCTCTTCACCTTGTACTCCATCTCGAGTTAGAACGAGCGCACAGTACGTGATTGAGCTCGCTAGGCTCTGCACTTGCACTGCTACAAGATGTGGATCTACCTCTGCTCATCTGCTGTGTGGCTATGGGCTTGTGGCCAAATGCCCAGCGTTTGTATGCTTATATAGCATGGAAATGGCCAGCTGGGAGAGAGGGGCGGGCATGTTTTGCCTACTTACGCACTTGATCCCCTCTAAGCGGCGGCTGCCGCGGCCCAGGCTAGCGAGGCGCTGCAGCTCCCCGTGCTCGGTCCCGAGCGGGATGACCTAGCACGCGTAGGCCATGGCGGCTCCGGCGAGCAGGAACTGGCGAGGCCGGCTGAGTCCTGTGACGCAGAGAGGAGGAGAGGCCGGCTGAGGGCTGGGGCGGCCGATGCAGAAGGCTGTGGCTGGCCTCTCGCGGCTGGTCAACGCGGGGATCGGGAGAGGCGCTCGACCTGGATCCCGATCCAGGAGCGAGGCGAGGCGAACGCCCTGCTAGGCTGACCCGATCCAGAACGGGGCGACGAGGACTGGCAGCAGGGATCCGCGGTGGAAGGAGACTGGCGGCGGGCGGAGCATGGGCGGCAGCAGCTGCTGCACGGTGCGGCGGGGCACCTCAGGCACGGGAGGTCGAGCTGAGGTTGCCTGCTCCGATGGGGAGGCAGGGAGGCGCAGCTCCGATGGTTTTTTTTCTCTTGCACGTACCGATTCGTTGACTTACTTGAGGATTGTGGGTTGATTAGCTAAATCAATAGGGGCTTTTTTGTAAAAGTCACACGACGGACGACAGAAGCAGTCGACGCTTTATTATTAGGGATATACTGGAGGAGGAGTCCTACTCCTCCTCTTGGCGGCGCACCTTGAGGTCTTGGCCCTCAAGGCAAGTTCCTCCCCCTCCCTCCTATATATACTGGTGATTTATGGCTGATTTGAGACAACTTTGCCACGTGCAACTTAGATCTAGACACCATAGTTTGACCTCTAGATCGTATTTCTGCGGAGCTCGGGTGGAGCCCTGCAGGAGTAGATCCTTCACCACCACCAGAGCGCCTTCACGCTGCTAGAGAACTCATCTACTTCTCAATCTTGCTTGCTGGATCAAGAAGGCCGAGATCATTGTCGAGCTGTACGTGTGCTGAACGCGGAGATGCCGTCCGTTCGGCACTAGATCGGAGCGGATCGTGGGACGGATCGCGGGACGGTTCGTGGGACGGTTCGCGGGGCGGATCGAGGGACGTGAGGACGTTCCACTACATCAACTGCGTTTCTTAACCCTTCCTGATGTGCGATCTACAAGGGTACGTAGATCCAAATCTTCTCTCGTAGATGGACATCACCATGATAGGTCTTCGTGCGCGTAGGAATTTTTTTTGTTTCCCATGCGACGTTCTCCAATACATAGGCATACTCGTGAGAACTGAATTAATCAGAATTAATCATCCTCCATATGACAGTAGCTTACCCTTCCAGCAGCTTAGCTTTTTCTCAAAGCGATCCTCAATGCATTTCCACTCACTATTACTCCCTCCGTTCCTAAATATAAGTCTTTTAAGATATTTCACTAGTAGTCCACATACGAAACAAAATGAATGAATCTACACTCTAAAGTATGTCTATATACATCCGTATGTAGTCCACTAATGTAACCTCTTTAAAGACTTATATTTAGGAACGGAGGGAGTAGAAAGCTTCCGATGCTGAATGGGTATACCCACATAACTGAATGGTAGGCTCCCTAGTTCACATCTGAACAACTTTTTATAAGCGTCTTGTTCATCTTTGGCTCTCCCAAAGCAAAAGAGCTCGAGCTCACTCTTGTGAAAATTAATTTTTCAAACCTGACAATTGTTCAAATAGGCAGAGTATGAGTTTCATGTTTCTTGCTTTTGCTATATCATGTTCCATAAACAAAATGGTATCATCCGCATATTGTTGGATAGACACCCCACCATCCACCCGATGCGATACAAGTGCACCTACTTGGCCCTCCTATTTAGTCCTTCGTATTAGAATTGCCAACATATACACAACTATATTAAATAGGATGGGTGACATTGGGTGTTTGGAAAAAATGGCCAATGTCATCATTGACTTTAACTCCAACGCTCTCTTTTTGTACAAAGGATTCGACATGTCTCCTCCATATATCGTCGAAACCCTTCATACGCAATGCCTGTTGTAGGAATGGCCATTTGACCTTATCATATGGCTTCTCGAAATCCACCTTGAAGATAACCACATCTAGTTTCTTCGAGTGAATTTCATGCAGGGTTTCATGAAACATCACCACCCCTTTCAGTATGTTTCTGTCCGGCATGAAAGTCGTCTGACTAGGTTATACCACCGCATGTGCAATCTGCGTTAGCCTATTCGTTCATAATTTGTGTGTGCAATGGATATAATCATCACAGACAATTGTGTGTGTGAAACCGTGGGTCCTATAGTGCACACTGTTTTCCTTTATAAATGTGGGTTATAACTTGCAACTTCGCAAGCGATTCTTCCTTTTGACCCATCTACATCATATCGCATACTCCCTTCGTTACTAAATATAAGTCTTTTTAAAGTTTTCACTAAGAGACCAAGTACGGATGTATATAGACATATTTTAGAGTGTAGATTCACTCATTTAGTTTCATGTGTAGTCTTTTAGTAAAATCTCTATAAAAACTTATATTTAGGAACGGACGGAGTACATTATAACTTTTTAGGTCATGCGTAATGGCTTAACGATCGCCCACAATTATTATTTCTGTAAACGATTCTATTTTTCAAGCATCCCTAATGCCTCTTTCACACACAGTTTTTCGCCCTCGTGTGCGATTTTGAAGGGTTTTATAGCGCACAGTTATAGTAGTGACATTGTCTCCCAGTTAGGTGGGTCGGATTGAGGACTACCATGATGATTTACCAGTAAGCTACGTTCGTTGGTAGGGATGGCACCCGTAGGGTATGAGTACGGGTAGAGCCTCTTCATACCCTTACCCTCCCGTCTGATATTACCCATCATCCTTACCTATATCCGTCAACGGGTATAATTTTTCTCACATCCGTTACCCGACAGGGTAGACGGGTATCCGTAGGTAAAATTACCCATATTTACAAAATATCAATTTAAATAACTTATAGTTATAAACTGCATTGTATCATATAGTTTACAAAGATAGATTATAATTACGACACATACTTATAAAACAACATCATAGTCATAAACAACAACACATAGACATACACTTTCAATTCATAAATTGTTGACACTGTAGATTGTAGAGATAATTTTGAGTTTACATAGATTTTATTTTGGTACATGGATATATGGGTATGGGTTTTATGATCCCATACCCGTACCCGCTCTACCCAATAGGTTTCAGATTTTTTTTCTATTTATATATCCATGGGTAACAAAATTTTCCATATCCTTACCCTAATAGGGTTTTTATCCTGAGGGTACGTGGGTAATGGGTATCCATTGCCATTCCTATTCGTTGGTCCGAGGACAGCCAAGATGGGATGCCTCCAGAGACGCGCTTAATCCAACACTTAGAGCTCGTCTGCATCACTATTGCCTTAGCATTTCCAACAGGCGTCCAACAGCGATGCACGCTAAAAATAGTTTACAGCGCCGAAATAGCAAATTATAGCGTGCCGGAATGCGCTGGCTCCAGCGGCCGTCGTAAAATATTACGCGTGCGCGCTGCAATAGGCACTGCAAAAATACATAGCACGCGCCCGACATAAATAACATACGAGACAACAAATGAGTTAAACTTTCTAGTTTAGTTTCAAATGATCAAATCATACAGAAAGGCAGTAAGAAAATACATCAGTGATATTCAGTCACATGGCTATATGGTACGAAGCCGGTATGATTGGATTCTTCTCAAACTTTTTATCCGTTTTAGTGGTCAAGTAGAATCGAGAGAGGTTGCTTATACACACCCAATCATACAGAAAGGCAGTAAGAAAATATATATCAGTGAAATTCAGTCAATAACGTATGAGCAGATTACCAAAAAGAATGAAATCTATCTTATCCATGGGAAAAGAACATCTAAATTCCTCACACCGAGCCACATGTTAACAAATCATATCAACACAAAAAACACAAACCAGTTTCTGGATCAAATAATTGCTATTGACTGTATATATGAAGCAGACTGCAAAATGCACACACCAGGTTCAGGATGAAGAAAACTCCAAGCTAAATTCTCAGTTTCAACCAACAACCCAAGCCGAAGATTTGCATCCCTCCAGTATGCTTGCGACCGAGAAGAAGCCTTTTCTATGCAGCTATGATTCGGCGAAGGCCTGGATGCTCCGGAAACAAGTGGGAGATGAGGGGTGTTGGCTTGAGAGAGACGATGTGCGGGGGAAGACGATCCTCTCTCTGTTTAGAGAGAGACAAGAAACCGAAGCAGGGGACGCAAAATACTTGTGAGTGGTGGAGTGAGGTGGGCCGGCCCAACTATGTTTTTTTCGGTCGCTGGTTGCGGAAAATCCTATCTGCGGCATCCTGCGGCAGATTGTCGACCCAGGTGCGAGCGATGGTTTGGTAGTGGGTCGGCTCGTTTCCAGTGCCCCGGTTTGGGGAACCTTCTAGAGGTTCCGTCGGTTTTTTCCGGTTTTGAGAAATTTTTAGAAAGTTCACAAAATGTTCGGGATTTTTCAAAATTATTTACCAAATTCAGAAAATGTTCTTGTTTTTTTAAAAAACTTCTGGTGTTAACCAAAAAATCTGGATTTTCAAAAATTCTTCGCGAATTGTTCATAAATTCAAAAAATGTTCGCTCTTTAATTTTTGCTCATGAATTCAGCATTGTTTGGGAATTTCAGAAAATGTTATCGTTTTGAAAACTTGTTCACAAATATACAAATATTCCTGTTTCCAAACTTTGTTCACGAAATCCAAAACAGTTCATGTTTCAAAATTCCTTCTGGATTTTCAAAAAATGTTTGGCATTTTGAAAAATTGTTCTTGAAATCCGAAAAATGTTCTGGATTTAAATAAAATGTTATTGTTTTTCTCAACAAATGGCGTTAACTAAAAAATCAGGATTTTCAAAAATTATTCGCAGATTGCTCATAAATTTAAAATGTTCAGTTTTTAAATTTTGCTCACGAATTCAACATTGTTTGGAAAATTCAGAAAATGTTCTCGTTTTGAAAAATAGTTCACAAAGTTAAAAAAAATGTTCATGTTTCCAAAATTTGTTCACGAATTCCATAACCATTCATGTTTCAAATTTTGTACACAAACTCAAAAATGTAGTGTTCAAAATTTTGTTCTTGCTCTAAAACTTGCTTCTGTTGATTCAAAAAATGTTCAAGTTTCAAAACTTATTCGTATTTTCATAAAATGTTCACAATTCCAAATAATGTCCGCATTGAGAATTTCAAATGTTCGCTGGAGATTTTTTGTTCGCCTCTTACTGTCATGGGTGTTAATATTTTGTGATTTGTTTTAAGTTTTGCTGTTTTCTGCCATTTTTTTTTAACATTACGCTGCATGATGTGCAATATACCAGCCTGTCGCGATGGCTAGTTGTGCGAACGATTCTGCAGCTGGTCGTGAGTTCGATTTGTTGCCATATTTTTTTACCGCACTCTACCGCAAATGCTAGCCCAGCTCGACTCTTCCCTGTGCGAATGGTGCACTCTATACCGCAATAAGCTGCGTATAGGAGCTCCTGCTGGTTCCTTGTAATGTCCCAAGTGTGTTATTGTCATATTTGGAACCTATTGCAAGTGGGTCCACCTTATCATGGTTATGATGATGTCATTTTGAGCCATGATTTCATGTGTGTCCTTTATTACTTCCTTCCCTTGCATGCATGCATAACATATCATTTTATGCCCATGCCTTGTGATGTTGCATTGTGGTCTTATGCTTCCTTGTCATGTTGTGATCTTGTGAGTTCATGTGTGATGCTCATGAGATGTTGGGGTGAGTAGAAGTGATGTGGTGGTTGTTTACTTCAAAGCCCTTCTCTAATTCAAAGACTTTCTCTCTTTTAATCTCAAGTTCAAAATTTCACTTGCTCCTAAGCTGATTTAAAATTGTCTTTTGTTTAGGAAATAATGTGGGTATATTGGGGTGCTAAATTTGGTGATTTGTAGAGTGTTCTAAAGGTGCAAAATAAACACAAAACAGAAACTATATTGCTGTTTTGTAATTATTTTAGTTGCTCCAAAAATACCATTTGTATTTTATTTAATCAGGTTATTTATTTTCATGACCAGGGCCATTTTTAGTTTGATTTTTCCCATCACATACAGCCTTGTGTCTATTTTCTTTCTCTGGTTAATTCTTTTATAAGGAAACAGTCCATGTTCCTTTTTCTTATCTGCCGCCCTAGTGGGCCTCCTCCCACCTAGCTGGCCCGCTCTCTCCTTCTCTCGCGCAGCCCAGTGCGTCCTGTAGACGGCGCCTGTCGCCCCCTTTCTTCGTCAGTGTTCCTCCCCCGTAGGTTCAGAGCAACGACGCTTGACGGCGTCACGGACGTCGAGGAGCCCCCTCGCCCCTCTCCTCCATAAAAGGGAACCCCCCTTGGCGTCCGTGCAGATAGGGTTTCCCCCACTCGCGCCGCCACCTCCTTTTCCCCTCCATCTCTCTCTCTGTCAAGGCACGCCAGGTAAGGGAAAGGGCCCTCCGCCATGGCCGTGGCTTGAGCTGCGCCTCGCCGTCGCGTCCGAGCGCCTTCCTCCCCTCCGACGACTCGGTGAGCATGCGGGGACATCCACAGTTCCACCCCCACGGCTAGATCGACGAAGGAGCCCCTGCTTCCTCTTCTCCACGCCGGCGGCTTCTTCCCCGACGAGGAGGCCAGATCAGCGGCTTCCTCTTCTTCCCCCGCGTCCACTCCGTTCTCGGCCGCGTTCTCCTTCCATTGGGTGAGCAGCTCCCTCTCTTACCCCTTCCCTGCCGTAGTACTTCAAGTAGGAGCCGTAGATCGTCGGTGTGTTGCTTCTCTGTCGCCGGCGCCGCCGCGCTACGTAGCTAGGACGTTGTGGTTCCTCTCAGGCACAACTAGCTTAGGGGATGGGTTCGTGGGGGTGTAGGCTTCCTCCCATCCACGAGCCGAAGCTCGATTTAACGTGTATCGCCGGCGAGACCCCTCCCCTATTCCGGCAAGCCCGTCGGAGCAGAGTAGCAGAGAGGCACTAGTGGAAAACGGGCCTTTGGCCGGGACCCTTTAGTCCCGGCCTGCCTCTGGGCCGGGACTAAAGGCCCGGCCACGTCGCCCCAATTCTCAATGCCTCCCTCGAGGCTTTAGTCCCGGCCCGTAAGGAGCCTTTAGTCCTGGTTCGTGTCTCAAACCGGGACTAAAGGGCTACGCGGTGGGCAGTGGTGGCGGCAACCGTTCGTATCCCCCTTTAGTCCCGGTTGGTGGCTCAACCCGGGACTAAAGGCCTAACACGTGGCCTGCCGTAGTGGTGGCAACCGTTGGTATACCTCTTTAGTCCCGGTTGGTGGCTCAACCCGGGACTAAAGGCCCAAACGGTTTGCATCCTGCGTCGTTTCGGGCGATGAAAAGCACGAACCGAAGCAGAGTCGCCATTTCTCTGTTTCTTCTTCTCTCTCGCTCTCGCTCTCTGTTCTTCTCCTCTCTTCTTCCCTTCTCTTCTTCCACCATGCCAACTCGCTTTGGAGAGGTGCTCGCACATGGCAAGACCATGCTCGATGTCGTGTACACGAACGAGAGCAGGGAGATGCCGTATTTTCTTGAACAGTTGAAGGAACGATGGCTTGACGCCGCAATGGATCATGAGAAGTTCTTGGGGCTTGATCTGGAGTACACGGCCGATCAACGCGGTGTTGCCGTCATCCAACTATGCTTCGCACACCATGTCTTGATCTTCCAATGGGCGAGGTAAGTTTTGAGGCTTTCTTTGATCCAAGGTAATGACATTGTAAGTTTATTTGTTTCAATCATAGTTGGTTCCCTTCAAATAGTTGTAGTGAAACAATTTTGATTAGTTGAAGGGGAACACAATCTGATTGGAATAGTGTTCCATAATCTGAAAAATCGTATTAGAATGAACTAGTGTTTAATATGTTCCATTGGAATCATAGTTGGTTCGCTTCAAATAGTTGTAGTGAAACAATTTTGATTAGTTGAAGGGAACACAATCTGATTGGAATAGTGTTCCACAATCTGAAAAATCTGATTGGTTCAATATGTTCCATTGAAATCATAGTTGTAGTGATACAATTTTATGCGGTGTTCTTTGATCCAAGGTTATGAAAATTGCATATAGCTAGTGATCTCTCTAGGTTCCATTGGATAGCAATATGATATGTCATAGTCTTGAAAATTGCATATAGCTAGTGATCTCTCTAGGTTCCATTGGATAGCTATAGTGATCTCTCTAGGTTCCATTGCATATGTTCTATTTGAATCCTAAAGATAACTTTCTCTTTAGTTGTAGTGAAACATGTTTCCTTATTGCAGCAGTATATAACATTTGTTCCATTTTAATTTGTTTCTGTTGCAGTAGTGACAAGCATTTACCAGAACTCATGGACTTCCTTCGCAGCGGCATCACTTTTGCTACCGTTGACATAACGAACGACAAGCTAAAGATGAGGTACAGCTTCGGTATTGAGATACCAACTGGTTGCCTCATTGATCTCCAAACGGTATTCAGGCTTCGACATGTCAAGACTTCGATGGCTCATATGGCATTTGCCTTGAACGACGAGGAATATGGTGATATGAAGACCAATTTCCCAAAGTCTCAGCACAAACTTTGGGAGAAGGCCCCACTTGATCGTATCAACATTGAGTATGCAGCAAAAGATGCATACGTTTCATACGAGTTGTACCGTAAGATTCGAGTCGTCAACTATGGCTAGGTCACCTCGAATAAGGTGGACATTCTGATTCGAGTCGTCAACTATGGCCAGCGTCACCTCGAATATATATATCTATGATAGCTATTATTATGTACTGTTTGGACTAGTATCATGTACTGCTTGGACCAATTTATATATGTCTAGTTTCTGTTTGTGCCATTATAGTTTCCAAATTTGAATGGTTTAGCCCTTTCTAACTTAATTTGCTACTTTTGAATGGTTTAGCCCTTTCTAACTTCATGGTATCATGCATTTCGACCACATATATATACAAAAAGTCTTCAGTTCAAATAAGTTCAAAAAATGAAATCCCTTTTGTAACAAATCTGTTTTTGATTAAAACAGTCATTTAAAAATGAAAGACCATTAGTCCCACGTGGCGTGCAGCGGAACCACGTGGCGTGCAGCGGAACCACGTGGCGTGCCGCGGAACCACTTTTGTTGTGGGGGTCGCTTTTCCTTCTTCTCCTTGTGCTAGATATTTGTTATGCATTAGGGAAAGAAGGAATAGCGACCATCATTGACGGTCAAAAAATCAGGTGAGGGAGTGTCCACCATACATGAGAGAAGAAGAATGCCGACTGTTGTTGTGGGAGTTGCTTCTCCTTCTTCTCTTTGTGCTAGATATTTTGTTATGCACTAGGGGAAGAAGGAGTAGCGACCATCATCAACGGTCGAAAAATCAGGTGAGGGAGTGTCCACCATACATGAGAGAAGAAGAATGCCGACTGTTGCTGTGGGGGGTCGTTTCTCCTTCTTCTCCTTGTGCTAGATATTGGTTATGCACTAGGGGAAGTAGGAGTAGCGACCATCATCGACGGTTAAAAAATCAAGTGAGCTAGTGGGTGAAATGATGATAGCATGCCAACTTTCAACATTTTCAGAGTTCATTTGTAGTGCTTTTCAATTTCAGGGTCAACTAGCTCAAAAAAAATTAAGTAAATGCACGAAGAATACCGAATGAAGTCAGAAATTGTTGAAATTTTGTGATGTGCCTTTGAATGGTGCATTTTGAACACACAAAAAGTATGGAGTTCAAATAAGTTCAAAAAAATGAAATCCCTTTGTAAGAGATGAGTTCTCGTTCGAAACGCTGATACTTCGAGAGAGATTGTCCGTTTTGTACACGAAGTGCATCCAGTTTTTGTCGTAGCCCTCTCAACTTTTTTAACACATGCTATGTGGGTGAAATGATGATAGCATGCCAAATTTCAACATTTTCAGAGTTCATTTGTAGTGCTTTTCAATTTCAGGGTCAAGTAGCTCAAAAAAAATAATTTAATAGTTTGGATAGTCAAAATAATTACTTTTGAAAATAGAAAATAGTTTTGCATTATTTATTCAATTTCAAACACTTTTCATTATCATAGTTTTGTCAATTTCTCAAATATGCAAAAAGAATTTTAATAAACATAGTTTTTAATTGAAAATAACAAAATAGATAATAGTTTGGATAGTCAAAATAATTACTTTTGAAAATAGAAAATAGTTTTGCATTATTTATTCAATTTCAAACACTTTTCATTATCATAGTTTTGTCAAATTCTCAAATATGCAAAAAGAATTTTTAATAAACATAGTTTTTAATTGAAAATAACAAAATAGATAATAGTTTGGATAGTCAAAATAATTACTTTTGAGAATAGAAAATAGTTTTGCATTATTTATTCAATTTCAAACACTTTTCATTATCATAGTTTTGTCAAATTCTCAAATATGCAAAAAGAATTTTTAATAAACATAGTTTTTAATTGAAAATAACAAAATAGATAATAGTTTGGATAGTCAAAATTATTAATTATGAAAATAGAAAATAGTTTTGCATTATTTATTCAATTTCAAACACTTTTCATTATTATAGTTTTGTCAAATTCTCAAATATGCAAAAAGAATTTTTAATAAACATAGTTTCTAATTGAAAATAACAAAATAGAAAATAGTTTGGATAGTCAAAATTGTTAATTATGAAAATAGAAAATAGTTTTGCTTTATTTATTCAATTTCAAACACTTTTCATTATCATAGTTTTGTCAAATTCTCAAATATGCAAAAAGAATTTTTAATAAACATAGTTTTTAATTGAAAATAACAAAATAGATAATAGTTTGGATAATCAAAATTATTAATTATGAAAATAGAAAATAGTTTTGCATTATTTATTCAATTTCAAACACTTTTCATTATCATAGTTTTGTCAAATTCTCAAATATGCAAAAAGAATTTTTATTAAAAATAGTTTTTAATTGAAAATAACAAAAATAGATAATAGTTTGGATAGTCAAAATTATTAATTATGAAAATAGAAAAAAATTGAAACTATATGAGAATTTATAGAGAAAATTCAATCTAAATTCAAAGTGAACTCACTTTGAATTCAGGTTGAATTTTCTCCATAATTTCGAATATAGTTTCAATTTTCAGTGAGTTTAGGCCCGTAAGCCTGCTTTAGAGAGGAGCTCGATGGAGAAGCTACGACGGGGCTTATAAACAAGTGTTAGTCCCCCTCGCTGGGCGAGGTGGGACTAAACTTATCGTGTAGCCGAGGAGGGCCTTTAGTCCCGGGTGGAGCCACGTCCCGGGACTAAAGCCCCTTGTCTGCCGCCTGCCGAGGAGGGGCTTTAGTCCCGTTGCGTGGCTCCACCCGGAACTAAAGGCCCATGCTTCCCGCCTTCTGGTCTGCCCGAAAAAGGGCCTTTAGTCCCGGGTCGTGGCTCCACCCGGGACTAAAGGGTGTCTTTAGTCCCGGTTCGAGCCCCGAACCGGGACAAAAGATCCTACTATATATACGGCGCAGACGAAAATCCAAATCCAAACGTCATTTCGTTCTCTTCTTCCTCTCACTCGCCTCTCATGCCCGGCGCGGCAACGGACGAACTCCTCGACGCCGCCAGGCTGCCCGCCGTCGCCGTCGCCCTGCCGTCCTCCTCGCCGTTGCCCTGCCGTCCTCCTCGCCGGCGCCGGACCTCCTCGCGCGCCCTTGTCCACGTCGTCGACGCCCTGCCGTCCTGCTCGCCGGCGCCCTCCCACTCCGGTAAGCCCGCACCCCCTCCTTCCGATGCCGAACACGTACGAAGGACGAGCCGCCGACGCCCGCCGGCGGGGACGCCACCGCCCCCGTCGTGCCGGTGAGGAGGAGAAGAAAAGAAGAAAAAGGAGAAGAAAAGAAGAAAAGGGAGAAGAAAAGAAGAAAAAGGAGAAGAAAAGAAGAAAAAGGAGAAGAAAGGAAGAAAAAGGAGAAGAAAGGAAGAAAAAGGAGAAGAAAGGAAGAAAAAGGGAAGAAAAGAAGAAAAATATTTTTTTGTCATTTAATTCCTATTGTTATTAGGTTTGTGCTAGATTATTAGGGTTAGTAATATTTAGAATTAGGAAAAAGGAAAATAAGAAGAGGAGGAGAAGAAAAGAAGAAAAAGGAGAATAAGAAGAGGAGGAGAGGAGAAGAAGAGGAAAAATAGAAGAAGAGGAGAAGTAGAAGAAGAGAAAAAATTAGAAGAGGAGGAGAGGAGAAGTAGAAGAAGAGAAGAGGAGAAGTAGTAGAAGAAGAGGAGAAGTAGGAGTAGAAGAAGAAGTAGAAGAAGAGGAGAAACAGAAGAAGAGGAAAAATTAGTTTAGGGTTACAAGAAGAAGAAATATTGTATAGTGTATATGCTTAGGTGTTAATAGTGTTTCTTAGATTATTGCTTAATTTTGCTATTGTATATGCTTAAGTGTTAATAGTTCAATTTTGCTATTGTATATGCTTAAGTGTTAATAGTTTATTTTTAGCAAGAAAATTAATAGAACTAGTTTATTTTTTTAGTTCATTTTACGATGCCTATCCCGCATCCTCGTCGTCGACTCGGCGGAGGACACCTGCTTGATCAGAGGGGCCCTGTCCGGGACTGGGCTCCGCCCGGCTGGTATTGGGAGGTGCTACCTTCCGGGGGGCGTAGGTTGGTGAGGAGCCAGCCAGTCGTTGACCCGATCCTTGTTTGGTGGCGGTCGCGTGGGCCAGTGAGGGTGTCGAGGCTTCCGGACACCGCGGAGGTGGTACGTCACCGTGTCAGCGAGGAGGATGAACACGTCCGTCGCTACATGGTTGCGTTGGAGGGCAGGTTCGAGGATACCTGGCAGGTTCTTCGGGGATCTCACTGGAGCTAGGATCCTGTGATGATTCCTTCTCTTTGGGTGTCCACCGCCCGCGCCGATACCCGTCGGGCGCTACGGTTCTAGATGTATCAGTGATGCTATATGTATGATAGTATTCGAGGAGTATTAGTGATAATATTCGACGATGTACGGACAAAAGAGATGATGTATTTGCTTATAATTGAATGCATGCTAATTTGAATACTACTTTATTTTACGATTTGGTTTTGCTTATTGAATGCTCAAATTGGAAAAGTACTCCTACTTTGAATACTATGCAGAAATCTAGGAGTCCCGGGTGGAGCCACGACCCGGGACTAAAGTTGTTTTGGAACGGAGTTCCTGATAGAATATTCTTTTTTGGTACAAAGGTTAAGAGAATCCATTTTTTGCAGAACTATGGATCCACATATCAGGAACCTCGAAGAGGAAGAACTTCTCGAAGATATAATCAAAGACGGCCCCGACGTTGAACCAGCTGAATCTCCGTCGTCATGGCTAAACCCCTCCGAATATGGAATGGAGGTCGAGCGACACGAAGATGAAGCCGATGGGGCAGGAGATAGGTCCAATGACGGAGAAGGTGATAGCTCCACTGATGGAGAAGCCGGTGAAGAAATAATAAAGTCCGGCGAGGTATACATATGAAGTTCGACAATCACTTGTAATATGTGAAAAATATTGGAGATAGTTCTATATTGTATACATATACATTCATTTGACGAATATTTCTCCCTCTTAGGCCTCCACATCGAGCAAAGCTACGAAACGAGGCCTGACTAGAAAGTTGGATGCACGGACGCATTACACCTTTGAGGTGATATTGCCTATGGGCGAACCCAAGCTTCCTAAGAATGCTGCTGACACATTCGAGAAGCAATGCGGAGTTCTCATTAGGGATCACGTCCCGATCAGCGTTCGGGAGTGGAACAAGCGCAAAGGGGCAGCCGATAGTGATTATGTCGCCGAAAGGTACAAAGATAATCTTTGGAAAGATCTCATGTCACATTTCAACCTGCCAGAATGTGAGAATGAAGACGCCGCAGACAAACTGAGGGCCAAAGTCAAGCAGTGGACTCTAAAGAAGATGGCCGAACTGTTCCGTAGCTGGAAGAAGAAGCTATGGAAAAACTATCTGAAGACAAAGAAAGTGCTAGTATTCGAGGGGTATCAAGCCAAGCAGGCGAATCACTAGAAGGCATTTCAAGAGTACAAGGAGTCAGAAGATGCCCAGGCATTATCAGAAAAGAACAAGATAAATGCCGACAAGAAGAAATATCACCACAAGCTGGGGCCAGGGGGCTATGAGACTGCCATCCCAAAGTGGGATAAGAAAGAGCAAGATCTGCTAGATAAAGGCATCGTACGTGAACCACTCCGTGATGAGTGGGAATTGAGAGCAAGAAATTGGTTCCTTGCGCATGGTGGGTCGTACGACGAAAAAACAGGGGACCTCATCTGCAGTGACGGTCTTAGGATACCCAGGGAGAATTGGAAAAGGATAGTGAAAGAAATTAAGGAGGGAAGAAGAAAGTTCACTGCAGATAGAGATAAAGATTTGCTCACACTGGTCCTCGGCAATGACGAACATGGAGGACGAACGCGAGGCTTCGGTCCTTCTTACCCGTGGTGGCTTGGGTTTGCTAGAGACCAAGACACTTACAGAAGCCGAGAGAGAGAGCAAAGAAGCGGCAGCAGGATGAGGAGAATGACAAGTTCAACCAGTTGCTTGCCAGGATTAACGAGCAACAGAAGCATATTGATGAGCTTAGAGGAGTAGCGCGCCACGAAGATCCTGCACTTGATATTACCGGCGTCCCATCTAAGTGGAAAAGCAGCGTGGCTGAATCTGAGGCCCCGCCCGACGATGCACGAAGAATGATAGAGGGCGGTCCCGGCTACCCCGTGGATGGAATCAAGGAGTCAACATCATGTGAACTCCATCAGAAATTCAAGAACATATCCATGAAGGTGGCCGTCGGACAAGCTTTACCTTCTGGCCCTGATGCACGCTGGCATGGCCGTGAGATTCCAGCTGGCTTTGCTAAAGTCGGGGTGGATGAAATCATGACGGCGTTTAATGATATGGAGCTCGACATAGCTGGACCCGAAGATGAGAGGACACTCGGAGAAGTACTGGGTGGAGTCATCCTATGGGACAAGAACTACATCAAGCTTCCAGGCTCGGCCCCAAGGACAACACCGCCTCCGAGTCGTCGCAGGTCACCTACACCTCCATTACCTCCAAGCCCTCCACATGACGTCGGCCAGCACAACACGAGTCCATCTCGATCACCGCCGCCGGACTTCGGTCGTCCGTCTCCGCCGCCGCCCGCACAGGATACTAAGCGGAAGCGTGCCACCAAGAACGCTCCGCCGACGATTTATAAGCGACGGAGCCCCCCAAAACGCAAACAGTCGCCCCTCCCAAAGGTACCTCATGCTAATCTTCCTATCAGACCTTATGATCGTACCCCCGAGGAAAACGCCAGGATAGCAAAGGAACATCATGATGCGCAGATGAAAAAGAAGGAACCCGAGCCCCGCCCGGAATACACCGAGAAGCAAATAGCATATGCAAAATACTTCACGACCCTTCCATCACAGTATGACTTACACCATAAGCCTGATGACTATACACGCACATTACAGAAGGAAGTGAAAAAGAGCAGATCACGTACAAGTGCAAGTGGGAGCAAATCAAGTTCAACTACAAGCAAGAAAAAATCAGACGTTCCTCAGCTTGGACAACAGGCCAAACAGTCGATCCCAGCCCTCAAGGTGTTAACCGAGAATGTTCCCCCTCCGGTAGAGGGGCAAGCTTTTGAAATAGCAAAGAAGTGGGCGGCTGAATGGGGTTTCTTGGTTGAAGATGTTCTGGCTTCCCAAGACGACAGGTTACCCAAGGCTGTGGTAGCCCCTAAGCCACAGTTTGTCATGGGAGAGCTTTTGGTCAGCAGAGGTGATCTCCCAACAAATATGCGTTACTTGCATACATGGTACTTAAGTGAATCAAATAATGGGAGAACGATGATCGTGGTGAGTGTCCCACGGGAGTACTACGGCCGCCCCGAAGAAATCCATATCGACTTTGATGAACTCTTCCAGATGTACAATGGCGACGCCCTTGACAAATCGCTTATGAGTTGCTATTGTCTGTAAGTTTTTCAATTCGTTGTCTACATATAACTTGTTTAGTTATTTCAATTCATTGTCTATATATAACTTGTACTCTATTATGCAGAATGAAGATTCTGGATTGTAAAAGTAAGAACATCCTAAATATTGGGTTTATTGACCCAGATAAAGTACATATAGTGTCGCTAACTGATAAACCCAATGAGATGGAGGAAAACCTTTTAAGGTTTCTAACAGATCAAAATTTCTATGACCACATACTATTTCCATACAACTTCAGGTGAGGGTCTTTACTCTGTTGTGTCCATTCACTTATAAGTGTAATTGATAAGTTACTGACATTGGATTCTGTTGTACACACTAGTGGGGACAGTTCCTATAGCCCCAGCCCGTAAGGGGCTTTAGTCCCGGTTCACCAACCGGGACTAAAGGGGCGGGACTAAAGGCCTAACCTTTTCGTCTCGGCCCTGTTACACGCCGGGACTAAAGGTGCTCCACGTGGGCGCCTCGTAGCGCCCCAGGGGCAGGCCCTTTAGTCCCGGTTCGTTACACGGACCGGAACTAAAGATTTTCAGATTTTGCTGGTTTTTGGGTTTTTTTTGAATGAAATTATTTTTGGGTTTTAGGGTTTTAGGGTTTAGGTGTTCGGGAGATTAACGTGATGCCTCGTTTAGTGTTCGGGAATTAGTTTTCATATAATTTAAATAAAAATAATTATGCATATATATATATAAGATTAACTTATCATACAAGCGATCATATATATACAATTATATGGAGATCTGAATTATCGGGACTAGAGCCCGTCTATTCGATTACATGGACGAACATCAGTAATGGCCCCTAGCTACACTAAATCGTCCTTTGTCTTCTATAGCTTCCGTCCTCAGAAATCCCGCAAGCTCCTCTGCAACAGCAATCGCGCATTGCTCTGGTAGGACCTTCGTCCTCATGGCCGTGTGCTATATAAGAAGAGGAGATGAATATGAATATCAATCATGATAACAAAGAATGACGGGTAAAAATAGAGGTGTGAATGTTCATTGCTTACGTCGAATCTGTGATCCTTGAACTCAGAGGTAAACGTGCGAATGGTCTCGCAAACATAGTATCCGCATAGATGCGTTCCCCGTGGCTGCTGGTCGCACTTCACGAGAATAGAATATATATAATCAAAATAATAATCTAGCATCATAAATGAATTGAGAATTAATAGAAGTATATCATACTACTACTTACCTGAGCCGCTCTAAAGGTCAGCTTCTCAGGAAAGTTACCGGTAGTCACGCACTTGAACCGCTTGCAAACCCTGCCCGACAAGATTAATGATTTGCTAAGTTTTTCATTAATTGATATATCAGAAAATCATCGAAAGAGACCGATAGAGCGCAATAATGATTAAAATTACCCTTGGAGCATGCCTGCAGACTTTGGAACTGTTTCAAGGGTCTCGATAATGGGTCGAAGGCATCAACTCTTCCCTTATCAATTTGAATATCCAACAGAATCCAATGGAAGCTGCACATGTATATATATATGTGTGTATGTGTGTCAGTAACTTATCAATTACACTTATAAGTGAATGGACACAACAGAGTAAAGACCCTCACCTGAAGTTGTATGGAAAAAGTATGTGGTCACAGAAATTTTGATCTGTTAGAAACCTTAGAAGGTTTTCCTCCGTCTCCTTGGGTTTGTCAGTTAGCGTCGCTATATGTATTTTATCTGGGTCAATAAACCCAATATTTAGGATGCTCTTACTTTTACACTCCAGAATCTTCATTCTGCATAATAGAGTACAAGTTATATATAGACAATGAATTGAAATAACTAAACAAGTTATATGTAGACAACGAATTAAAAAACTTACAGACAATAGCAACTCATAAGCGATTTGTCGAGGGCGTCGCCATTGTACATCTGGAAGAGTTCATCAAAGTCGATATGGATTTCTTCGGAACGGCTGTAGTACTCCCGTGGGACACACAGCACGATCATCGTTCTCCCATTCTTTGATTCACTTAAGTACCATTTATGCAAGTAACGCATATTTGTTGGGAGATCATCTTTGCTGACCAAAGGCTCTCCCATGACAAACTGTGGCTTAGGGGCTACCACAGCCTTGGGTATCATGTCGTCTTGGGAAGCCAGCAAATCTTCAACCGAGATACCACATTCATCCGCCAACTCCTTTGCTCTTTCAAAAGCTTACCCCTCCACCGGAGGGGGAACATTCTTGGTTAACACCTTGAGGGGTGGGATCGACTGTTTGGTCTGTTGTCCAAGCTGAGGAACGTCTGATTTTTTTCTTGCTTGTAGGTGAACTTGATTTGCTCCCACTTGCACTTGCACGTGAGCTGCTCTTTTTCACTTCCTTCTGCAATGTGCGTGTATAGTCATCAGGCTTATAGTGTAAGTCATACTGTGATGGAGTGGTTATGAAGTCTTTTGCCCATGCTATGTGCTTCTCGGTGTATTCCGGGCGGGGCTCGGGTTCCTTCCTTTTCATCTGTGCATCATGCTGTTCTTTTGCTATCCTCGCGTTTTCCTCGGGGGTACGATCATAAGGTCTGATAGGAAGATTAGCATGAGGTACCTTTGGGAGGGGCGACAGTTTGTGCTTTGGGGAGCTCCGTCTCTTAGAAATCTTCGACAGAGCGTTCTTGCTGGCACGCTTCCGCTTAGTATCATGTGCGGGCGGCGGCGGAGACGGACACCCAAGTCCAGCGGCGGTGATCGAGATGGACTCGTGTTGTGCTGGCCGACGTCATGTGGAGAGCTTGGAGGTAATGGAGGTGTAGGTGACCTGCGACGACTTGATGTAGTTCTTGTCCCATAGGATGACTCCACCCAGTACTTCTCCGAGTGTCCTCTCATCTTCGGGTCCAGCTATGTCGAGCACCATATCATTAAACCCCGTCATGATTTCATCCACCCCGACTTTAGCAAAGCCAGCTGGAATCTCACGGCCATGCCAGCGTGCATCAGGGCCAGAAGGTAAAGCTTGTCCGACGGCCACCTTCATGGATATGTTCTTGAATTTCTGATGGAGTTCACATGATGTTGACTCCTTGATTCCATCCACGGGGTAGCCGGGACCGCCCTCTATCATTCTTCGTTCATCGTCGGGCGGGGCCTCAGATTCAGCCACGCTGCTTTTCCGCTTAGATGGGGCGCCGGTAATATCAAGTGCAGGATCTTCCTGGCGCGGTACTCCTCTAAGCTCATCAATCTGCTTCTGTTGCTCGTTAATCCTGGCAAGCAACTGGTTGAACTTGTCATTCTCCTCATCCTGCTGCCGCTTCTTTGCTCTCTCTCGGCTTCTGTAAGTGTCTTGGTCTCTAGCAAACCCAAGCCACCACGGGTAAGAAGGACCAAAGCCTCACGTTCGTCCTCCATGTTCGTCATTGCCGAGGACCAGTGTGAGAAAATCTTTGTCTCTATCTGCAGTGAACTTTCTTTGTCCCTCCTTAATTTCTTTCACTATCCTTTTCCAATTCTCCCTGGGTATCCTAAGCTCGTCATTGCAGATGAGGTCCCCTGTTGTTTCGTCGTACGATCCACCATGCGCAAGGAACCAATTTCTTGCTCTCAATTCCCACTCATCACGGAGTGGTTCAGGTACGATGCCTTTATCTATTAGATCTTGCTCTTTCTTATCCCACTTTGGGATGGCAGTCTCATAGCCCCCTGGCCCCAGCTTGTGGTGATATTTCTTCTTGTCGGCATTTATCTTGTTCTTTTCTGATAATGCCTGGGCATCTTCTGACTCCTTGTACTCTTGAAATGCCTTCCAGTGATTCGCCTGCTTGGCTAGATACCCCTCGAATACTGGCACTTTATGTGTCTTCAGATAGTTTTTCCATAGCTTCTTCTTCCAGCTACGGAACAATTCGGCCATCTTCTTCAGAGTCCACTGCTTGACTTTGGCCCTCAGTTAGTCTGCGGCGTCTTCATTCTCACATTCTGGCAGGTTGAAATGTGACATGAGATCATTCCAAAGATTATCTTTGTACCTTTCGGCGACATAGTCACTATCGGCTGCCCCTTTGCGCTTGTTCCACTCCCGAACGCTGATCGGGACGTGATCCCTAACGAGAACTCCGCATTGCTTCTTGAATGTATCAGCACCATTCTTAGGAAGCTTGGGTTCGCCCGTAGGAAATATCACCTCAAATGTGTAATGCGTCCGTGCATCCAACTTTCTAGTCGGGCCTCGTTTCGTAGTTTTGCTCGATGTGGAGGCCTAAGAGGGAGAAACATTCGTCAAATGAATGTATATGTATACAATATAGAGCTATCTCCAATATTTTTCACATATTACAAGTGATTGTCGAACTTCATATGTATACCTCGCCAGACTTCTCCTCTTCACCGGCTTCTCCATCAGTGGAGCTATCACCTTCTCCGTCATTGGACCTATCTCCTGCCCCATCGGCGTCATCTTCGTGTCGCTTGACCTCCATTCCAACGTCCTGGTTTAGATATGACGACGGAGATTCAACTGGTTCAACGTCGGGGCCGTCTTTGATTATATCTTCGAGAAGTTCTTCCTCTTCGAGGTTCCTGATATGTGGATCCATAGTTCTGCAAAAAACGGATTCTCTTAACCTTTGTACCAAAAAAGAATTATTCTATCACGAACTCCGTTCCAAAACAACTTAAGTCCCGGGTCGTGGCTCCACCCGGGACTCCTAGATTTCTGCATAGTATTCAAAGTAGGAGTACTTTTCCAATTTGAGCATTCAATAAGCAAAACCAAATCGTAAAATAAAGTAGTATTCAAATTAGCATGCATTCAATTATAAGCAAATACATCATCACTTTTGTCCGTACATCGTCGAATATTATCACTAATACTCCTCGAATACTATCATACATATAGCATCACTGATACATATAGAACCGTAGCGCCCGACGGGTATCGGCGCGGGCGGTGGACACCCAAAGAGAAGGAACCATCAAAGGTTCATAGCTCCAGTGAGATCCCCGAAGAACCTCCCAGGTATGCTCGAACCTACCCTCCAACGCAACCATGTAGCGACGGACGTGCTCATCCTCCTCGCTGACACGGTGACGTACCACCTCCGCGGTGTCCGGAAGCCTCGGCACCCTCACTGGCCCACGCGACCGCCACCAAACAAGGATCGGGTCAACGACGGGCTGGCTCCTCACCAACCTACGCCCCCGGAAGGTAGCACCTCCCAATACCAGCCGGGCGGAGCCCAATCCCGGACAGGGCCCCTCTGATCAAGCAGGTGCCTCCGCCGAGTCGACGACGAGGATGCGGGATAGGCATCGTAAAATGAACTAAAAAAATAAACTAGTTCTATTAATTTTTTTGCTAAAAATAAACTATTAACACTTAAGCATATACAATAGAAAAATTAAACTATTAACACTTAAGCATATACAATAGAAAAATTAAACTATTAACACTTAAGCATATACAATAGCAAAATTAAGCAATAATCTAAGAAACGCTATTAACACTTAAGCATATACACTATACAATAGCAAAATTCCTCCTCTTCTTATTTTCATTTTTCTTCTCCTCCTCTTCTTTTCTTCTTTTCTCCTCCTCTTCTTTTCTTCTTTTCTTATACACTATACACTATATACACTATAGCAAAATTCCTTCTCTCCTTATACTCTATACACTATATACACTATACACTTAAGCATATACACTATACAATATACACTTTTTCTTGTTTTCTGCTCCTCCTCTTCTTATTTTCATTTTTCCTAATCTTATTTTCTTATTTTTGTTCATATTTCTTCTTCTTCAAATCTAATCTAATTCTAAATATTACTAACCCTATAATCTAGCACAAACCTAATAACAATAGGAATTAAATGACAAAAAAAATCTTTTTCTTTTTCCTCTTTTCTTCTACTTTTTCTTCTTTTCTTCTCTTTTTTCTTCCTTTCTTCTCCTTTTTCTTCTTATCTTCTCCTTTTTCTTCTTTTCTTCTATAATGGCCGGACTATTGGGGAGGAGGGGGCGGGGGGGCTTACCGGCCGGAGGTGTCGATGGCGCGCGGCGAGGAGGACGGCGCGACGGCGAGGAGCACGACACGACGGCTAGGAGGACGGCGCGGCGGCGAGGAGGACGGCCGACGGCGAGGAGGACGGCAGGCGGCGGCGAGCAGGACGGCGGGCAGCCTGACGGCGTCGGTTAGTTCGTCGCTGTGTCACGCCGGGGAGGAGAACGAGAGGAAGAAGAAGAGAAATGGACAAATTGGGTTGGAAATTTTCGAAGTCCCGCTTATATAGGTGGATCTATAGTCCCGGCGCGTGGCTCGGGCCGGGACTAAAGACCCCCTTTAGTCCCGGGTGGAGCCACGACCCGGGACTAAAGGCCTCTTTTCGGGCAGACCAAGAGGCGGGAAGCACGGGGTCTTTAGTCCCGGTGCGTGGCTCCAGCCGGGACTAAAGGGTGTCTTTAGTCCTGGGGCATGGCTCCACCCGGGACTAAAGCCCCTCCTCGGCTGCACGATAAGTTTAGTCCCACCTCATCCAGCGAGGGGGACTAACACTTGTTTATAAGCCCCGTCGCAGCTTGTCAATCGAGCTCCTCTCTAAAGCAGGCTTACGGGCCTAAACTTACTGAAGATTGAAACTATATTCGAAATTGTGGAGAAAATTCAATCTGAATTCAAAGTGAATTCAGGTTGAATTTTGTCAATGATTTCTCATATAGTTTCAATTTTTTTCTATGATAATGAAATTTGAGAATTATTTTTGCATATTTGAGAATTTGAAAAAACTATGATAATGAAAAGTGTTTCAAATTGAATAAATAATGCAAAACTATTTTCTATTTTCATAATTAATAATTTTGACTATCCAAACTATTATCTATTTTGTTATTTTCAATTAAAAACTATGTTTATTAAAAATTCTTTTTGCATATTTGAGAATTTGACAAAACTATGATAATGAAAAGTGTTTCAAATTGAATAAATAATGCAAAACTATTTTCTATTTTCATAATTAATAATTTTGATTATCCAAACTATTATCTATTTTGTTATTTTCAATTAAAAACTATGTTTATGCAAAACTATTTTTTATTTTCATAATTAATAATTTTGACTATCCAAACTATTATCTATTTTGTTATTTTCAATTAAAAACTATGTTTATTAAAAATTCTTTTTGCATATTTGAGAATTTGACAAAACTATGATAATGAAAAGTGTTTCAAATTGAATAAATAATGCAAAACTATTTTCTATTTTCATAATTAATAATTTTGACTATCCAAACTATTATCTATTTTGTTATTTTCAATTAAAAACTATGTTTATTAAAAATTCTTTTTGCATATTTGAGAATTTGACAAAACTATGATAATGAAAAGTGTTTCAAATTGAATAAATAATGCAAAACTATTTTTTATTTTCATAATTAATAATTTTGACTATCCAAACTATTATCTATTTTGTTATTTTCAATTAAAAACTATGTTTATGCAAAACTATTTTTTATTTTCATAATTAATAATTTTGACTATCCAAACTATTATCTATTTTGTTATTTTCAATTAAAAACTATGTTTATTAAAAATTCTTTTTGCATATTTGAGAATTTGACAAAACTATGATAATGTAAAGTGTTTCAAATTGAATAAATAATGCAAAACTATTTTTTATTTTCATACTTAATAATTTTGACTATCCAAACTATTATCTCTCGAAGTAGCAGGGTTTCGAACGAGAACTCATCTCTTACAAATGGATTTCAATTTTTTGAACTTATTTGAACTCCATACTTTTTGTGTGTTCAAAATGCACCATTCAAAGGCACATCACAAAATTTCAACAATTTATGACTTCATTTGGTATATTTCGTGCATTTACTTATTTTTTTGAGCTAGTTGACCCTGAAATTGAAAAGCACTACAAATGAACTCTGAAAATGTTGAAAGTTGGCATGCTATCATCATTTCACCCACATAGCATGTGTTAAAAAGTTGAGAGGGCTACGACAAAAACTGGATGCAGTTCGTGTACAAAACTGAAAATCTCTCTCGAAGTAGCTCGGTTTCGAACGAGAAGTCATCTCTTACAAATGGATTTCATTTTTTGAAATTATTTGAACTCCATACTTTTTGTTTGTTCAAAATGCACCATTCAAAGGCACATCACAAAATTTCAACAATTTCTGACTTCATTTGGTATTCTTCGTGCATTTACTTTTTTTTTGAGCTAGTTGACCCTGAAATTGAAAAGCACTACAAATGAACTCTGAAAATGTTGAAAGTTGGCATGCTATCATCATTTCACCCACATAGCATGTGTTAAAAAGTTGAGAGGGCTACGACAAAAACTGGATGCAGTTCGTGTACAAAGCTGACAATCTATCTCGAAGTAGGTGGGTTTCGAACGAGAACTCATCTCTTACAAATGGATTTCATTTTTTTGAACTTATTTGAACTCTATACTTTTTGTGTGTTCAAAATGCACCATTCAAAGGCACATCACAAAATGGACAATCTCTCTCGAAGTAGAAGCGACCCCCACAATAAGAGACGACATTCTTCTTCTCTCATATATGGTGGACACTAGCTCACCTGATTTTTCAACCGTCGATGATGGTCGCTACTCCTACTTCCCCTAGTGCATAACCAATATCTAGCACAAGGAGAAGAAGGAGAAGCGACCCCCACAACAAAAGTGGTTCCACGGCACGCCACGTGGTTTCCGCTGCACGCCACGTGGTTCCGCTGCACGCCACGTGGGACTAATGGTCTTTCATTTTTAAATGATTGTTTTAATCAAAAACAGATCTGTTACAAAAGGGATTTCATTTTTTGAACTTATTTGAACTGAAGACTTTTTGTATATATATGTGGTCGAAATGCATGATACCATGAAGATAGAAAGGGCTAAACCATTCAAAAGTAGCAAATGAAGTTAGAAAGGGCTAAACCATTCAAATTTGGAAACTATAATGGCACAAACATAAACTAGACATATATAAATTGGTCCAAGAAGTACATGATACTAGTCCAAACAGTACATAATAATAGCTACCATAGATATATATACAAGTGTTCGATGGCACAAACATAATGGCACAAACATAAAAATGGCACCTCGTTGCTCAGGTTCGTGTACACACATCGAGCATCGTCGTGCCATGTGCGAGCACCTTACGAAAGCTAGTTGGCATGGTGGAAGAAGAGAAGGGAAGAAGAGAGGAGAAGAACAGAGAGGGCGACGCGAGAGAGAAGAAGAACAGAGAAATGGCGACTGTACGCTTCGGTTCGTGCTTTTCATCGCCCGAAACGACGCGGGATGGAAACCGTTTGGGTCTTTAGTCCCGAATTGAGGCGCCAACCGGGACTAAAGAGGTATACCAAACGGTTGCCACCACTACGGCAGGCCACATGTTAGGCCTTTAGTCCCGGGTTGGGCCACCAACCGGGACTAAAGAGGTATACCAACCGTCGCCACCACTACGGCAGGCCACGTGTTAGTCCTTTAGTCCCGGGTTGAGCCACCAACCGGGACTAAAGGGGGATACGAACGGTTGCCACCACCACTGCCCGCCGCGTAGCCCTTTTGTCCCGGTTTGGGACACGAACCGGGACTAAAGGCTCCTTACGGGCCGGGACTAAAGCCTCGAGGGAGGCATTGAGAATTGTGGCGACGTGGCCGGGCCTATAGTCCCGGCCCAGAGGCAGGCCGGGACTAAAGGGTCCTGGCCAAAGGCCCGTTTTCCACTAGTGACATTCAAATTGATAAGGGAAGAGTTGATGCCTTCGACCCATTATCGAGACCCTTGGAACAGTTCCAAAGCCTGCAGGACATGCTCCAAGGGTAATTTCAATCATTCTTGCGCTCTATTGGTCTCTTTCGATGATTTTCTGATATATCAATTAATGAAAAACTTAGCAAATCATTATCCTTGTCGGGCAGGGTTTGGAAGCGGTTCAAGTGCGTGACTCCCGGTAACTTTCCTGAGAAGCTGACCTTTAGAGCGGCTCAGGTAAGTAGTAGTATGATATACTTCTATTTTCAATACATTTATGATGCTAGATTATTATTTTGATTATATATATTCTATTCTCGTAAAGTGCGACCAGCAGCCACGGGGAACACATCTATGCGGATACTATGTTTGCGAGACCATTCGCACGTTTACCTCTGAGCACAAGGATCACAGATTCGACGTAAGCAATGAACATTCACACCTATATTTTTACCCGTCATTCTTTGTTATCATGATTGATATTCATATTCATCTCCTCTTCTTATATTGTACACGGTCATGAGGACGAAGGTCCTACCAGAGCAACGCGCGATTGCTGTTGCAGAGGAGCTTGCGACCTTTCTGAGGACGGAAGCTATAGATGACAAAGGACGATTTAGTGTAGCTAGGGGCCATTACTGATGTTCGTCCATGTAGTCGAATAGACGGGCTCTAGTCCCTATAATTCAGATCTCCATATAATTGTATATATATGCTCGCTTGTAAGATAAGTTAATCTTATATATATATGCATAATTATTTATATTTAAATTATATGAAAACTAATTCCCGAACACCAAACGAGGCATCACGTTAATCTCCCGAACACCAAACGAGGCATCACGTTAATCTTCCGAACACCTAAACCCTAAAACCCTAAAACCCAAAAATAATTTCATTCAAAAAAAAACCCAAAAATAAGCAAAATCTGAAACTCTTTAGTCCCGGTCCGTGTAACGAACCGGGACTAAAGGTCCTGCCCCTGGGGCGCTACGAGGCGCCCACGTGGAGCACCTTTAGTCCCGGCTTGTAACAGGGTCGGGACTAAAGGTTAGGCCTTTAGTCCCGCCCCTTTAGTCCCGGTTTGTGAACCGGGACTAAAGCCCCTTACGGGCCGGGGCTAAAGGCCCCGTCCCCACTAGTGAGGGGTTCTTTTTTCTGTTTCGATGCCCCTTCTTAGTGAGATGCCGTGTCGTAATGTAGTGGTGCTGCTCGCTGTGTGCCTGCTGAGAGGCGCGGGTTCGATCCCCCTCGGCACCCTTTTTAATTTTGCTTTGCTCCTGCACAGTTAGCCACCAGAGGCAAGTTTACCTGTCTGGGCATCCTTCTCTGTCGAGCAGCTGATAGTAGCACACTGGATTGTGTTGTTGCTGTGCACCAGGGGCACTAGGGTTCGATCCCAGGGCTGTCCCTTTTTTTCTTTTTTCCCCTTCTTTCTTATTTTTTCCCTTTGCCATTGTTTGCTATACTTTGTGCCTAATTCAATAGGTAACAAAGTGGCATTTTATTTTCCTTTTCCCTGCTAGAGAAGTGGCAGATTGTGTGTGTGTATGTGTGTTCATGTGTGTGGGGCATGGTAGTGTGTTGAGATGATGAGTGGTGAAGCTAGCACAAGTGAGTGTGGTGCTTCCCCTTGTAGATGATGTATGTGTAGGTGGCATGTTTTGTTCTTGCTTATGTTGCTAGATAGGTGGCAGATTGTTTGTGTGTGTGTTGCACACACATGTAGGGTGCTAGTGTATGTATGTATGTGTGTGTATGTGTGCTATGCATGTGTTAGTATTCTTTGCTTTGATAGTATGTGTAGGTGGTTTGGTTGCTACTACATGTTAAGCATATGAGTAGGTGTGTGTGTGTTGAGATGATGTGTGTGTAGGTAGTGCACACACATGAGTGGTTCCTAGTAAGTGCATGTAAGTGATGCTTCCATATTACTTGCATAGTATCTTTTCCCTCATGTTGTTCTTGGGTTCATGTGCTTGTGATGAGGATTGTGGTGATGATATGTGTGTGGTGGAAACAGCCCCATTTGCAACTTGTGCACCTCCTCGTGTTAAATATGAGAGAGGGCATGATGTGTGTGTGTGTGGGGGGGATATAGTGAGAGAAGTGTTGGTGGAGTTGATGTGCATGACACAAACATGGGGTTCAAACCCCCATGTCACTTTGTCATTGTGCACATGAGCTCAACCTTTGTAGTTGTTGTTTTAGTAGGAACTACATGAAATGATGCCCATTCACTAGGCATGATTTGGAGTAGTTTCCTCTCCCTTAATTTGTGGTCACTTGTTCCAAGTAGGTGCCCACATTTTATATATGATTTTGGGGTAGGATCTCCCAAGGAATCCAGTGGTGAAGATAGTTTTGCCATTGGGATACTTTATGGAGTTGACATATTCAGATTTGTTGCAAGTTTGCTCTTTGTTTCCATGGAATAGGTGGAGCCTAAGGGCATGAGGTTTTGTGTGATAGTAGTAGGAGTTTTGCTCTACACCATAGTGGTGTCATTTATCACTTGGTGTTATTTGTGTGCAAGCTATGCCTAGACAAAGTGGGCATGTGGCTGAGAAAAAGTCCAGCTTAGGGAAATCTGGAATTTCACTAAGTCTGAGATTCTGGAAACATTTTCTTCTCCTATAGAGCAGGATGTGCTGGTCATTGTGTTGTGAACTAGCCTTAGTTCAGTTCTAGGATTTTGGGCCTGATATGTTTGTGAAGCTCCCTGTCAAATTTCACCTCATTTGGATCCCTGTAGATTATGTTTTTGTTGCTGTCAAAAAAGCTTCAGAACAAAGACAGAAAGTCAGGTGCAGGAATTTTCACTAAGTCCCTGAGATCTGATGGTTTTGGGAAAGTTTGTGGCCTTGTATCTTCTTGTGTTTAATTCATTTTGCTGTGATTATTGCTGGTGCTTGTAGTGTTCTTGGTTGGCTACAGCCACATATATTATTTGTCATATTTGGAGGGCTGTAGCTATGTTGCATGTAGCTCACAAAGAGCTAAGATGCAGATTATGGCAGATTGTGTAGTATAGTGATTTTGTTGATTGTGGGTGATTAGTTGATGTTGTGGTGTTCTTCCTTGATCCAATACATTCATGTTGGGTTGTTTTATGTCTTGGCAACCTGGGAATACCAGATTTGTGCCAATTGTGAGTGTGGTGTTGATTCTTCCACGTAGAGCTTCATATCTTGTTTCGTTGATTCCCGTTGATCCGTAGCTCCGTTTGCAATGTTCTTTATATGGTTTTGCATAGTTTTCACGATCCGCATCTGTTCATGCCATCCTCATGCATGTCAAAATAGCTTAGTGTACATTTCTGTCCAGAAACTTGTAGTAGTTTCTTTCGCTTGTGCTAGTGATAGAAATAGTGTTGCATGATCATTTTTCATCTCATGCATCATGTGTTTGTTGCATCTTGTGGTGCTGTTGTTCATTGGTTGTTATTCTTATGTTGGGTAGCACCGGGATCGGAGAACGAATACGTGGAGTTAGGAGAGTACGTGCAGGACGAACCAGAACCATTCCAAGCTGAGGATATCACAGGCAAGATGATATGACCTTGATTCCATCTCTAGACTTGTTATGCTAGTTTCATTTCCACGTCATATTGCTCGCTGCCTACCACTGAAATTAAATTGCATCTTCATATGCCATGAGCCCAAACACCGTACCCCTTCCGAGCAAAACTTGTATGGCTAAGTAGGCTTTGCTCAGCTACTAATGTTAGCATTGCTAGTTGCAGGTGCTTTGACTCATGTGATAACATGAGCTTGATATCATTATCTTAAATTATGTTATTTAATTAATGCACCTATATACTTGGTAAATGACGGGAGGCCTAGCCTTTTGCCGGGTGCTTTGTTCCGTTATTGCCGCCTTAGTTACCGGTTACCGGTGTTTAATTCCATAATGATCGCTCCTAACACGTTCGGGGTTGTTATGGGGACCCCCTCGATAAATCGCGTAGTGCTAAGGCTTGTCCGGCAGGACCCAATATTGGTTTTATTTGCTAATCACCTAATAACCTGCATAGGGAATAGCTACCCCGAGGAATTTAATCAACAACCCGGGCCAGTGCTCCTCATGAGTGTTGGTCCAATCACCTAGCAGTCGGCAAGACCACCCCAGGGAAACTTGAGGTTTGGTCCTTGTCCACTTTGCATAGACGGTGTTGTCCTGAGACTGAGATACACGGCTCTTATCGGGTCGTCGACACACCGGGAGGTCCTGCTAGCCTTGCCTTACCTTAGCGGTATATCTTGCGTATAGGAATCCCAGTGAAGCTTTGGTTTCCCCCAGAGTTGAGGTTTTCCTCTAAGGAATCCGACGAGATCACGAGATTCGTGATAGAGGATGCCTTTGCGGCCTGTGTTCGTTTGTGATGAACTAGTTGGAGCACCCCTGCAGGGTTTAATCTTTCGGAAAGCCGTGCCCGCGGTTATGTGGCAACTTGGAATATTTTGTTAACATCCGGTATTAGAGAACTTAAACATAAGCTAATAAAATTTTCAATGGCGTGTGTAACCGTGACTGTCCCCTCGAAGATCTCTCTTCGATCGGGAACACGGTGGGGTTATGAATGCCGTAGGTAGGTGTTCAGGATCACTTAGTGATCAAGTAATCCCGACCGCTAGTGTAGACCACCTTCACAATTTCTTTACGTAAGTTAGCCACTAAATCAAGCTTAGGATGCTGCAGCCTTATACACTTCACCCTAACCCACCTAATAACTTGACTAGTTCTGGCACCATGGTCTTAGATTGCTGAGTCCCCGTGGCTCACGGATTCCTCCGAAACTCCCAACAGGTACAGGTACCCCAGAGACGGATGATCCCGACGGCACTCAGCTGGCGTGGCAGTACGACGAGGAGACAGACCGCCTCTACGTGAACTATCCAGAGGACTGAGGCGTGGTCGTGATCGTGGGCCTGCAGGCAGGGTAGCATAGCATTTTCATGTTTTGTAGTCCGTAGCGGAACTACCTTGTTTGTGTGTGTGATGTACTCTGAGTTATTAATGAGAAGACAGTTGAATCTCGAATTGTCTACTTTTATTATTATTTGTGCTATGTTACTTGCTTGCGAAACGCTTAGATGCGCTTCTTTCCTATTCGGGGGCCTTGACCCCCAGATCGGAAAGGACCGCATCTTGTTCGTTACATTCCTGCTTTACTATTTTCTTGGTCTGTAAAAAATATAGTATTTTATTTTCTCGTTTTCTGTTTCGTTTTTCTTTTCCTTTTGAAATTAAATTTTTATTATGGTTTTTCTTCCGGTTTTTATGTTTACTTTTTATGTTTTTTTATGTGTATTATACAACGATTCCTCTGTGTATTACAAATTTTTTAATTGCATACTTAAGGAAATGTTCACTTTATATTAAGAACATGTTAAACGTATTTTTTTAAATGTTCATTGTGTATTTAAGAATTTGCCAGCATATATCACAAAAATTTTAATGTAAAAAGTTGTTCAGTATCTACCGTAATACTTTTCAGTGTGTATTTAATAAATATTCGTAATTTCAAAAGAAAATAGTTATTTTCAACTTTTGTTCATTTGTTTCCAAAACAAATCATGTTTAAATGTTTGTTTAAATTTTGAAAAAAAAAATCACGGTTCAAACATTATTTGCACTTTTAAAAAATGGTTAAAGTTGATTTTATTTAAAAAAAAACATACTTGCTGCTCAAGTTAGTACTTTATAAGCTTAGTTTTTCGTCTTATCGATTATCAGTCGGTAGCTTGACTTGACTAGCAACGTTGCTCTCTAGTGTGAAGTCGGGAGTTGGACTCGATACCCAAGCTAATGATTTCATGACATTTTTCCATTCGGTTGATGCGTGTGAATGGACCGGCCTGTTATCGCGCCCCTTTGGCGAATCCTGATCTATTTGACGCCAGATAATTACTTTGCTAAATCTGAATGAGTAGCAATGTAAATGTTACGGACAATTTCTTTGCTAAGTTTACATGTTGAAGGACATGGTATCTCTTGCATGAATCCGCCGGATATGGATGCAAATACAGATGTTGGTCAACCAGATATCAGGCAAATGTGGATTATTTGGCAATTTTCACAGGTTAGTCAAAGGTTATCCAATATATTCAGCCCTTGACAAGCTCAATACCAAATTAGCCAACAAATTAGAATCGCCGCATATAAATCGTTACAGTATTGGTGTGTGTATCACTTCAAGTTCTCGACCACTCTCTGTTGTTGTGTGGTTGGATAAAATGTTGTGTTCATATTATTTTTATACTAGATATAAAATCATGTCTTGTTGCTTGTATGACTCGATATTTTTTGTCTGTTTTCACTCCTAATCTGCAATTCGATAAAATCCCCATTCGAATCCACATCCATCACTATCTGCTCCGCTCTGAATTCGACAAAAATATATGGTAAAGAATATGCAAAAATCATTATCCAATCCTATCGGTTTACATCCCTAAGTAGGAGCTCTTTCACGGGAGAGAGCGGCCAGCCGACGCATCTCCAGTGTTGGACGAAGACGACCCTCTGTTTTGAGAGAGAGAAGGAACAAAACGAAGCAGGGGACGCAAAAATCTGAAGAATCCTCCCCGGGAGAGTGAGGTGGGCCGGTTCACGTACGGTCTTTTTCGGTCTCTGGCAGCTGCTTAGATTTATTTTTCTTTTTGCTAGCTTTATATTTCTTATTTTTCTCTTTCTTTATTTAGATTTGTTTTTTCTTCTCATTTTTTTTATTTTAGCTTTTATTCTCCTTTTTGGGTGTTATACAAAGAGTTCACGATGTGTTACCAAAATGTTCACGGTATATTTAGTAAAATTTTCACTGAATATTAAGAAAATGCACAACGTATTTTTTAGTATGTTCACCGTGTATTTAATAATTCAGTGTATATCATAAAAATGTTCAAGGTGTGTTTAATTTGTTTCAGCATATATCACAATAATTTTCAATGGTTATTTAATAATTGTTCAGCACATATTACAAAAATGTTCAATGCATATTTAAAAATTGTTCATCACATGTAAAAAATCAATAAATGTTTGGAATTCAAATTTTTTGTTCACATCTACAATTTTTGTTCTGTTTTTGAAAAAAAGAGGTTCTATAATTTTATTCAAATTTTGAAGTTCGTTCATTATTTCCAAACATTATTCACATGTTTGAAAAATAGTGTTCACATTTCTTCCAAGAAAAATTGAGTTTTTTTGAAAAGGAAACACAAACTTGCCACTCAACTTAGCACTTTGAGCTTAGTGTTTTATTTTACGGAACCACGGTCACTAAGTTGACTGGCAAGCAGTGCTGATCTCTAATGGTAGTCAGGAGTTCGACTCCACACCCGTTCTAACAATTTTGTGACATTTTTCATTTGGTCGACGCCTATGAATAGACCGGCCATTTATCGTGCCCCTTCACCAAAAGTTCGCATGCATCCAATGGAAAAAGGAATGTAAAATGTATAGATAAATTTCCTGCTAAATCCGCATCTGTTTTTAAAAATATGGTGTGTACTTGAATGAATCCGCCGGATATGATTGCGTATAGGGATTTTCATCAACCGAAAATTGCATCGTTCCAACCTGTGTCCGTCCCTCTGGTGTGCTTGCGACCGAGAAGAAGCCTTTTCTACACAGCTACGGTTCGGGGAAGAAGAAGAGGAGGGTTGCTGGCTGGTGAGAGATGAGGCGTGGAGGAAGACGATCCACTGTTTTTGAGAGAAGAAATAGAAGGAAGCAGGGGTGGCAAAATCTGAAGAATCCTCCCTGCCGACATAAGATGGGCTGGACCACGTTCTTTTTCCGTCGCTGGCTGCTGCTTAGTATTTTTCTATCTTTTTTCTCGTTTTCTGTTTTGGGTTTTTTCTTTCTCTTTTTCAGATTAGTTTGTTCTTATGGTTTTCTTCCGGTTTTTATGTTTATTTTGTACCCTATTTTTTGTGTATTATACAATGACTTCTCAGTGTATTACAAAAATATTGATCATACATTTAAGAAAATGTTCACTTTATATTAAGAAAATGTTAAACACATTTTTTAATGTTCATTGTGTATTTCAAAATTCTCTTTCGTATATTACAAAAAAAATCAATTCGTATTTATAAAATTGTCAGCTATACCAGAATACTTTTCAGCGTGTATTTAATAACAGTTAAGCGTACAGTACAAACAATGTTCAATGTATATACAAAATTCATTAAATGTTCGGAATATAAAAAAAAATAGCCCACCAGATTAGCCACCAGATTAGAATCGCCACATATCAATTGTTATCCTATTGATGTTACGACTTGAAGCTATTGACCAATCTCTAGTGTTATGTGGTTGGATAAAAGATTATGTTCATATTATTTTCATGCTAGAAATAAAATCATGTTCATTGCACGCATGACTCGATATTTTGTGTGTGTTTCCAATCCGAGTCCACTCTCTTTCCGCTCCGAATAAGTAAGTCAATAAAATCCGCATTCAAATACGCATCCTTCATAACTGTTCCGATGTGAATCTGACAAAAAAATGGTAAAGGATACGGGACAAGCATTATCCGATCCATTCTGATCCAGTGACATCCTTTTTTTTTTTAGTCTGAACACATTTACTTTATTAATCAATCATGTTCATAGACATACAAGAGAGGTTTTTTTGGGGGATGGGGGGGGGGGGGTGTGTGTTAGGGAGTGAGATCTTTCTGCCGAAACCTAACCCAATAGTTTGTCTAGCAAGGCTATATGCCTCTAAATTGGTGTCTCGCCCTTCAAAAATGAAAGATCATGTAGTGCAGTTTTCTCTAATTTTCTTTATGATTCCCGCATATGTACCACGTGTCCCTTGCTTGATATCATCGATAACTCCTTGAAAGTCTAACGCAACATTTGCAAAGGGCCAAAGACTCATGGCATGCCAAAACTTCAAGTGACGTCGGATCAATGGTGTCAGAGCATTAGATCGAAGAGGAGCCAAGATAAATGCCCGAAGAATCCCTGCAAACATTGCTATATGTTCCCTCACTAGACAAACGTCAGAACGCACAGTCAACATGGAGCTTTGCTATGCCTTGCGTGGTGGAAGACAAATTATGCAAGGTAGTCTCGTTGTTGTTGTGTTTGTTGTTTTGGATCGCTTTGGCTTACAATCGTTGCAGAGGAGAGAGCAGCCACCCCGCAGCTTAGGCCATGTTCGGTAATCCACCAGCTCCTGGAATCTGTGGAGCTGGGAAACTGCAGCTCCCTTAATTTAAACTACAGCTCCGCCAGCTCCGCTCCCGGAGTTGTGGAGCGGAGCGTCTCCGAACAGGGCCTTAGTGCTTGGCTTTGTTGGGCTTTGCCCATGCGGCCAGGTTGATTTCCTTTTATCGTTTATTTTTTCATTTTGTGTTTCAGCCAAATAATTCATTTTTCTTTTCTATTCATTTTCTGTTGAGCCAAACAATCCCGACAAACATGCCTCCCCTCACCCTCGCTCTGTCACTGGATGAGCGATTCGTATTGAATTATAACAAAGGAAGCATATCCAAGACATCTTATCCTAATTAGTTGGTGATTGATCCCTAGTGTAGGGCCCAGTTAGGCATGTCATTGGTGCACCACTGGTGGGAAGCGGATAACCCATCGGTGGAGGCTCAAGTGATGGCCAAAATAGCGTAAAACTCATCAATTATGTGTGCCCATCACAAGAGATTTACCTTCCGATTCTAAAAAAGAGATATACGTTCCAAAAGGGGCATGTAGTTACTTGACGAGATTTTGTACCCATAGATAATGGGTATATATACCCGCAAAAAATATGAGTAGGGCATCAATATGAAATTGCGTTCATGGGTAACACCATGGGCACCTTTTTCATAAGAGAAACCCCAATGCATACCTAGAAAAAAATTATTAAACGAAAATAACTTGTAAAACATGTGCCACCACCAGCTTGTCACTCCTCCTACGTCCTATGTGACTCCTCGAAACGATGAAATGTTGACTTATCACCACTAGACTCTTGTCCACCTTTCGACCCGACGATCCCTGGTTCTCACGCCACCACCCGCTGCGTGGCCTTCTACCACCGTTTCTCATACTCCATTATCACCTTCAAGGGGGCACGCACCGGAGGAAGCCGCATTGGTGTTAGACTGCTCACCCATCATCACTTAATTTTAGTCTCATTTCTATAATTTTTTCAAAATGCAAATGCTCAATATTGTTTCCCTTGGATACCCATTTGGTATATAGGATACCTAATGGGTGTGTGCATGGTTTTAATTTTGCCCATGGGTATTGAAGTGGTTGGGTATAAAAGATTTTATGTAGGTATAGGTTTGGGCATAAGGGGGTTGTACCCACCCATACACCCCTACCATGTCTACCTCTGGCCGGTGGTGTGCTGCGGTGGCGACGGCGAAGGGGGAGGGGGGCTAGCCGGTGTTGTCTCTCCAATGACGGTGATGAAGACGGACTATGAGCGCACGCGAGGAAGAAAATATGGTGACGGAAGGAGGAGATCGTGCGCCTGCGTCTCGTTCAATCTAACGGTGCGGGGGCAATAGACAGGGCTGGCAGTGGGTCATTGCCAGCGCCTCGTTCAATCTAACAATCTCCCCTAATAATAAAGCAACTAACGCTTTTGTCGTACGTCATAAAAAATACCCTCAAAGTTGACCTAAATTACCCACTATGCCACCCATAAGTGAGGAAAACTATCCTTTTTTTTCTGCCAAATCCGCTGTCTCATACGATTCTTAAAGCCCGAGATCCTCATCTATCATAACCATGTCTGTGGTGTAGTGGCTTGAGTGCCTGGCTTCCACCAAGGAGAGCTGGGTTCAAACCTCCATTCCAACATTTTTTTTCTCCCTCTTTTTTTAGAAACCTTTTCTCTTTTTATTAGCAGCAAGGATGCACCTCTTCTCCCTTTTTTTTAGGAACCTCTTCTCTCTTAATTAGCAGCAAGGATGCACCTCTTATTTTCATGTTACGTAATCCCATCTTGCTCTTTTATACAGATTTCGACCAGTATATATAGAATCACATGTTTCGTGAAATATCAACAAGAAGCCTAAATAACTAAAGCCGGAAGGTGCATTTAAAGGATAAACGGAAAATTATCCCCTGTCTCGTGAGGCTGAATTTTAGATGCGTACATCAAGGATGTTCCAACGGACGCGGAGGAGCTCATTGTTTCCTAGGACTAGGATCTGACGTTTTATTTGTATATGCTCCCGGTGCAACACACGGGCTCTTTTGCTAGTTATAAACGAAGGATTGCTTGCAGCTTCTTCATGATCAAATAGGGAACTTGGTATCGGACAGTATAAGATGGATAATTAACAATGCAAACAATTGAATGTATTCGCTCATACAGTACTAGCTACATCAAATCTTTAATCTAGCCAAATCATAGGAGTCTTGAAGCGCCAAGCGATTGAGAGTCCTCCACAGCATCCATGAGGCCGATGCCAGCATCTTGGCCACCAATTCGTCCGGGTCGGCGCAGAGCGCCTCCACCGCGGCCACCAGCCTCCACAGCGCCTCGGCCAGCGGCTCCTGCCCGGGCAATCTGGCGTAAAACGCCGCGCCATGCCTGAGCTTCTCCGCCAGGGTGAGGAACCGCTCGGTGAACCGCGCGCCGACGCCGCCGCCGGCCCTGGCAGCCGCGTCCATCGCATCGGCCCTCGCCGCGTCGGCCGCGTCCTCGCCGTTGGGCACGCTCCCGCCGCCCGTCTCCTTGGACAAGAAGCACAGGAACTCGCTGGCGGCGTAGCAGACGAGGTCCTCCGGCTCCATGTCGTCCGCCTCGGCGGCGAGCGCCCGGAGGTACCTGCCCCGGAGGCGCAGCGTGGAGAGCACGATCTCGAGGGCGTCGGCCTGCCGCTCGTCCTCCCACGCCGCCATGCCGAGCAGCGCTGCCGCGATCGCGCGCGCCTCCTCGCCGGGCCTCCCGGCGAAGTCTGCAGCGTAGGCCCTGTGGTCCTCCGCGTACTGTGCCATGTCCTGGGCGACGAGCCTGGCACTCCCCTCGGTGTCGTCCGCCCACTCCAGCTGCTTGAGCGTGGGGATACGGCGATGAGCGTGGCACTCCCCTCCATGCAGCGCGTCCGACACGGCGGACTGGAGCTTCCTCATCGTCTCCTCCAGGGGTGCATCCACGCCTTGCGCCACGATCAACCGGATCTCGTCGTCGCTCAAGCGCGCCGCCGCCGCCATTGTTACGTCGATGGATCGATCGTCGCTCCTACTACTGTTATGTTACGTGGGTGGTTCGACCCGTGTATATATAGACCGGCGGGACTGCGCCGTTTTGTTTCCCGGTGCGACTTGGAACCGTGTATCCGTCTCCATCGCGTGCTTCTTTTCCACGCTATACGCACTTGTGTAATTGAAAAAAATACACCAGGAATACGTGTCAATGTCCGTCATGACGGTGTCGCCCTTGTTGGGGCACAAACCCTGATCCTTCTCTCTCTCTCTCTCTCTCTGGACACCTCTCCCTCCCCCTGACACGGCTAATCCTGTTTTTCATGCAAGAACAAAACATATTGAGGTTGATTTTTACTTTGTCAGAGAAAGAGTAACACGCAAATTACTTGATATAAGGTTTATTCCAACAGGTGATCAACTTGCTGATGGGTTCACCAAACCTCTCACAATGAGAAGACTAGATGATTTTAAGTACAATCTCAACCTTGCTAAATAGGGTTTAGATTGAGGGGGAGTGTTAGACGATTGTATAGGATAAGGCGGTCGTTTAAACCGTTTCTATCTCTTCTCTGATCTCCTTTATCTCCTGTAACCTCTTGATAAGATCTTGCCTTGTACTCCAAGATATTGTGATATAAATACATTGCGGCCCGAGACAAAGGGTTCTAAGCTTCGTCATAATCTACTTCATAATTAACTGTGTCAAAAATTCAGTGCACAAGACCTTTCAAATTAAGTTAACCGAATTACAAGAAATTTGGCAAACAAATTAAACATTGTTAGAACTGGTCTACTAGTTACTCCAAATTTAGAACTGGTCTGCTAGTAGCAGTTGTCAACACTTGTCATCTCTGAATCTGGGTAAATCTACATGACAGTTTGCTATCTGGAAGCAATAGCAACTGTAACAATGACAGTTTGTCTACAGTATCATCCACATGCATATACTCCAGTAAACACTTGTCATATTCGGTAAACACTTGTAACTATAGAGTGGTTATAAATCTGGATAAGCACTTGTCATCTCTGAATGTGAGAGACTGTCTTTTTTATGGTGGTTTTCTGTGTTATCAAACAAACAAAATACAGTAATCACTACCATAAGGAAGATGATTCAGCCGTCACACACACACATCATGCACCATATCAAATTAAATTCAGCTAATGTAACCCAGCGAAGGTTCACAGTAATGGTTCATGGGAATTCAGAAGCAACAGTACAAAATTCAGACGCAGCAGTACAAATATTCAGTGAACAGAAACAAGAGAAAAGAGCATCTGTGGCTAAGGTTAAACAGAAAGCTACTGATTCTCCCTGTTGGAAAAATATTTTGAAAGTTAAGGAGCATTACATGGCTGGTAGAGGGGTGGTGCTTAAAAAAGGTAACATTGCTAGCCTTTGGCTAGATGGTTTGGGTGAGAATATCCTTCTTAAAGATAGATATCCTGATCTTTTTAAAATTTGCCTAGATAAGGAGTGTATTGTTGATAAACTGGAGAGTATGAATCATTTAACTTCTTTTAGGAGAAGGTTATCTCCAGCTATGCTTCAAAAATGGGATGAAATGAAGCAATATGTGTTGGATAAAATTTGTGCAGATAAAAATGATGAGGTTTACTGGAAGTTAGATAATTCCAGAGAATATTCCACTAAATCTATGTTTAGATGGTTAGAAAGAAATCTTGCGGGGGCCCATTATAAGTGGATTTCAGGGACTAAGATTCCTTTGAAGATTCAAATCTTTCTGTGGCAGTTATTTCAAAACTCCATTCTTACTAGAGAAAACGCAGTGGCAGGGGGACCCTAAATGTTCTTTGTGTGATGAACCTGAATCGGCGCAGCATCTGTTCTTTGGGTGCTCGGTGGCCAAGATTGTTTGGAGAACGGTTGGTGCTGTTTTTGGTACCAGTTATATCCCGAAAACAATTTGGCAGGTTTACTCTTGGTTGTATGCTTTTTTTTCGGGCTTGTGCAAGATCTATACTGTCGGCTTAGCTGCAGTTTGCTGGTCTATTTGGTTGGCTCGGAATCGGGCTACTTTTGAAAAGAAGTGGATTAAAACTCCTTTTGAAATTGCTTTCAGAACGTGTGCGTTTATTGAATACTGGACAGGTATGCAAAAACCGGCGATGGCAGAGACTGTCAAGAAGGGGGCTCGGTTGCTGAAAGAGAGTGCAGCTCAAATGTTGCGGCTATGTGGACCACCAAGGCCAGAAGCGAACGAGCAGGCTGATGAGGAAGAAGCCTGGGATGAGTGGTAAATCCAGGAAGGAGATGTTCGATCCCCCCCCCCCTTGGCGATAAACCTTGCTGATTGCACTGCTGATAGCTTGGTTACCATGGTGGTGATTAGATTCTATGTCCAGTTTGTGAAACTTCCGTTTTATTCTGTGCTCTTTTGTGAGCCGGGTCCGGTGATAGTTGTTTTGGGGCTCCTGATAGCGGTGTTGATCCATGGTAGTGTAAAACTTTTGGTCTTTGTTGCGTAGTTTCGGATGATATCAGGTTTTCGCCCCGCAGTTTGTGTTTCTGATGACATGCATGAATGGTGGGTTTCCTGATATTTGTCCCGAACTCGCTTTTTTTCCTTTCCCTCTCTTTCTGGTTCTGGTCTCGAAACATTGTATTTCCGTTATGAAAGTAATGGAAAGGGGAGAAAGCCCGGTTCGAAGAAAAGAAAGAAAAGAGGTTCAGAGACCCAGCAGTGCAAAAATTTCCCAGGTTGAGGATGTTGCAGGCGTTGGTGACGAAGATGAACAGCAGTGGAGAAGGGCTTCGAGAAGAGATGCAGCAGTGGAGAGGCTTGGAGAAGTTTTGTAGCCGCCGCCGCCGCCAAGTGAGCTGGCGCGACCCAGCCGGGAGACACCGCCGCTTGCAGCCATGGGTTGTTGCCCTGCTTCACGTCGGCACTCACAAGGTCAAACCTTGACAAGCAGATCTATATCATCCGTCTCCTAACGAGCAGGAGCGGATCTAAGCCATGGAGCCCTATGTCCGTCACACCATACTTCGTTCTCTGTTCTGACCCCCTTTCCCTGTGTTTGTTTCAATCTGCCACCGCCATCAAGGGGGACGATGTGTGTGCCAGCCGTTACTCCCGCTGGCCACGAAGGCAGATCGAATGTCTCCTGGTCCATTACCATATCGCAATTTGCTGCGAAGCCATGTCTAATAAAATTCAATTTGCCATATTTTTTAAAGTAGGATAATTATTCCGCTCAAACAACTGTAACTAAAAAACCAATCACAATCCCCATCCTTCTCACTCACAACCCTCACTCTTATCAAAATCCTCCTCGTGTTTTGAGTGAGCCAGTGATCTACGTCACCGTGGCAGGCCAGCTACAAGGACAAGGGCGGCAACTGCCTTCCTATCTTAGTGATTGTACCTCCTGATTCTATACTGGACCCATCGGCTCTACCATGACGGCGTCACGCTCATGCATTGTCGCGGAAAAAGAAAGCTAGAAATATTTGTCCAAATGGGGGAAATCTCGATGTTTCTCTCCTCTTTCCTTCCTCGTGTGCACATGCCTGATTAGTGGTGCAAATTTGCCCGTTAGAGAATCACAATAAATAAGATTCCCCTCATGGAGATAGGGGCACGAGGAAAGGATGTGTGGTCAATGTGGCGGCGTCTGAGCACCACCTGATGTAGATCTTGTAAGGCGTGACGATGACAACCGTTATCCGTCAAGGAGGGAGCGATGTGGTAAGCGAAGGGTGGAGCATCAGGAGGCCGAGTTGCTCGACGAGCTGTGCGAGGGTATCTAGGAGAGGAGTGGCTCGGGCAAGGAGAGAGAGAGAGAGAGAGAGGAATAGCTAACTCTTTTAGTCAAACCCTTTTCTTTTACAAGAGGGAGTGGAAGAAAACCAAGAGAGAAAAAAGTCGATGGAAAGAGTCCTTCGTTTGATGGCGGAGGAAATGAAATAAATGAAATGACCTGCATACTCCACTTTAATAGTAGAGATGATACATACAACCAACAAAGTTATATGAAAAGTGCTACAATATAATATGGTATGTGTTACCCAGAAAATACATATACATGTGCTGCACAATATGATATGTGTTCCCAAAAACAACGTGTACGCCCCAATAAAAATAATATATGTATTAGTACACGACACAAACATATGAGATCAATCACAATCCAGGTCGATTGATGTGGATGATGTCATGATGACATCAGTACACTCTTCCAACAATGGGGACACAAATATTTGAGTGGCTCAACAACAATCATCTTTAAACCTACCCCCACCCTCTCGGCTCTTCCTCTCTTCCTCTCGCCATATATCACTCTCTCCCTTCCTCCCACCCTCTCTCACTCCTCGTAGCCATGAGAGGGGGCGGACATAAATGCCGAGGGTACAGTTAGGGCTGGAAGAGGAATGAGCGACTCGCCCATGAATATTCTTCCCTAAAATTTGTTTAACTCAACGCCACCCCCTTCTTTTTATTTCAACAAACATATATTTAAATTTCCTATATTTTATAAAATAACATTATTTTACAGTATCATGAGGGCAACATTCTTCTAAAGATTCAAGAAAATAAACAACTATTAAGAACCAGGATCAATGTATGATTTACAAAATACTTACCTAGGAAACGTAAATCTTAGATAATAAAGTAACACAAATTCAGAGTATTATGCTTGTATCAGGAATTATATTCGCTTCTATCAGCACACCAATCAAGACACAAAGCATTTATGTTTTGTAAGAAAACTAAGCATTTATGAAGGTAAAATAAAATCATTAATATACTCTGTGCATACAATGCTTCAGGCTGGTCATAGTGGAGAGTAACATATAGTAGTATCATGCATATACGAATATTGCTTTTGGCTCCCGAGCTCACTGGAGGCCTTTAAATTGAAATATCAAATTTAATGAAAATTTGTATTTTAATGTTTCAAAAAATTCTGAAAAAAATACATAGATAAATGAAGGTATAATACACAAGTGTGTAAATTTTCAGAACAAAATACGTTGAAATGAGGGCTGTGCAAAAAAGACAAATCTGAGGCTGTTTAACACATGTTACTATTCATCATTTCAGACCATGAATTTGTCTTTTTTGTACAGATCACGTTTTAAAGTATTTTGACCTGAAATTTTACACACATGTCGGTTACATCCTTACATACCTGCATATTTTTTCAGAATTTTTTGCACCATAAAAATTTGAATTTGAATTTTTCAAAAATAAAGGCCTCCATGGCTCCCGGAAGCCAAAACACCATTCTTCATGCATATGTTAATATTATATGATACTACCTTCATAGTGCATAGTATCATAAACTAGTATCATAGGTGATCTCATTTATTAACATGCATGACACATAGTGGCATAGCATTTAACATGTTACGGTATCTACCTATGTTACTCTAATCCTCTCTCTCTTCTTTAATTACTTGCCACATCGCCATGTTTGCTAGTCCCAAGACTATGTTACTAGCTATGATACCCTCACTATGACCAGCCTCATGGAGCAAACATGAAACGTCGCATAAACTGCTGAAACTTATTTTTCTGGAACAACAATACAGAGTGTTCACTACTGATTTGCACATACTTTGCAATTAGCAAAAAGCTTCATCAAGTATGTCCAGCTCCTGCCGTTCTGACAGCAGCATTGTTCCCTCTATCCTAAATTCATTATCAAAAATAATAAATGAAAAAAGATCATCACTTAGGGAGAAGGCGAGCAAAAAACCATAATCCCCTAAGGGCTTGTTCGGTTAATCCTCAGTTCCCCACCACAAGAGGATTGAAGGGGATTGGAGGGGTTTAAGGTGGATTTTGACTTGCTGGGGATTTAATCCCTTCCAATCCCCTTCAAACCCCTTAAAAATCTATGAAACCGAACAAGGCCTAACAGGGAATCGTCCACGGTGCACAGGCAGTGTCGCTCCTTCCAGGAACCTAAAATAAGAAGAGAAGATCTCATATTACAAACCAGCTGCAACGCTAAGTAAGAGGGGCCAAAGACATCTCCCAGCAACCTAAAATACGTTATTTGTCAACATGTTTCAGCTGGCCCTCACTAAGATACTAAAATCGTGTCTTCCTCTTTCTGACTTAAACATTGAAACCATTTTGAACATATATGCCCCTTAACATAAATCTTAACGCACTTCACCAAATCAAGAAATTGAGAATAGTACGAATATCAGCAGGAGATGGTCTACAAGTTTCATGTAGGTGCTACAACCAAATTTCTCATATAGAATTTGAAATGAGCATCTGAGCTACTATTGGATATGTGGCAATCAACGGAGATCTACCCTTGCAGCAAGAAGGAATCAAACAGACGTGGATCCAATAAAATAAGGAAAAGTCTATCCTTCAACCGGCGGATCTGCGCGATCCATCCACCACCTGCTCGTCCGTTCGATCCCGCCATCGCAATCGTTTTTTGACGTTTTCTGAAACTAGATCGTTGTTTCCGCAACTGAAGCGTTATTTCGGAAAACTGCCCAGTCCATGTCTCCGCCTCCGCCTCGGCCCCGACAACCTCGTCGCCGCCGGCCTGCTACGGCTCGCCGCTCTCCGCCGTCGGCCTGCCCGCGGCCTCGTGTGCCCTCCGTCGCCGCCCCTGCTCGTCGCCCGCCCGCGGCCCCGCCGGCTTGCCACAAGGCCCGCCACCCCTGATCGGCGGCGCCGCCGGTCTGCGTGTGGCCCCGCCGCACTCCGCCGCCGGCCTGCGCGCGGCACCGCCAGCCTGCCCGCGGCCTCGCGTGCCCCTCTGTCGCCGCCCCTGCTTCTGCAACATGACTTTCGTTGCAAAATTTTCTAAAACTCGACCGTTGTTGCAAAAAATTCTTCCGTAAAAATACTTATGTCACAGAAAGACGAAGAAAAAAAAAATCTGCAACAAGCAAATTGTTTCTGAAACTCGACCGTTGTTTCAGGAATTAACGGATCCAAAGTTTATTTCTTGCAACAAAGCAAAAGTTTCTGCAACTCGAGCGTCGTTTCAGGAATTAAGTACAAGAACGGATCGGACGCTATGCGCGAGATCTAACGGCTGTCGAGGCGGTGGATGTTTAATAAATATCCACCGATAGATGCGTAGCAGCCCTCATAAAATAAATATTCTTTCCTTTCCTCCTCCAACTCCCAATTTCCTGTCCATGATTAATCCATGAACCAATCGGTCGGTAACAAAGTATACTAAATCGATTTGGTCGCATGCAACTATGCGTTTGCAACAAAGGGGAAGGCAACATCCATGGGGTAGAGATATAGTTAACCGGAATTTAACACTACTTTGAAACCATATCATTTTAGGTAGGATATGCACAAATGCGAAGTGATAACATCACAAAAAGAATGGATGACATTCTCTAATCACTACTCCTAAAGGGGCAGTTGGTAGCCGGCGCTCACCGGTCTTTTTTCGTCCATCCTTCCATCATTGTTTGGTTTATTTTCGTCGCCCACCTCCACGAAATAAAATCTGCCGCAAAAACAACCAGCCCCCGCACAAGACGTAACCTTGGTTCAGGCTCTAGCCCCTCGCTACGAAAAAAACCAGCACACCCACGTGAAAAAAAACTCCACATCTACAACAAGGGATCGTAGCTAGGGATCCCTCGATCGCATATCACCGCCGCCGCCACAATACACGGACGCACAACGCCTCCTTACGCCGCCGTCATCATCATCGCTTCCCCTCGGACCGCCGCCGTCATCAACGGCGTACAGGATCACCAATATGTCGGCCGGTACCCATGTTCGTGTGCCCTGGCGAAGGGTGTCGTATTCATCTCAAGGAGGTCCTCTCAGTTCTTCCCGGTGACTACGCCGAGATGGGATTCATCCTCCCCCAGATACGTTGATACATGATCAAGCCTCAAGGAGGAGGGTCATGCGACAGTTATGGTCGTCGATGGCTCCACTCGAAGGACTTGGCCGCCTGCTCAAACCACATCCAGTCGGACCCGTCCTGTGGGTGCTCCATTTGCATGTGGATGGGGGCAACGACTTGGCCAACCCGGCCAGTCCATCTCGTCCAAACCACCCCCCTCTCGGGGCGGCATCCACACTGCCTCCCTGTCCCTGATATTCGTCTCGCACACTGATGGGGTTATAGTCCCAGGGTAGGGTCATAGGCCTGTCCTATAGGTCCTACCCAAGGACTACCTGTTGGAAATATGCCCTAGAGGCAATAATAAAATGGTTATTATCATATTTCCTTGTTCATGATAATCGTCTATTGTTCATGCTATAATTGTATTAACAGGAAACAGTAATACATGTGTGAATAAATAGATCACAATGTGTCCCTAGCAAGCCTCTAGTTGGCTAGCTCGTTAGTCAATAGATGATCATGGTTTCCTGATCATGGGCATTAGATGTCATTGATAACGGGATCACATCATTGGGAGAATGATGTGATGGACAAGACCCAATCCTAAGCCTAGCACTAGATCGTATTGTTCGTATGCTAATGCTTTTCTAATGTCAAGTATCTTTTCCTTCGACCGTGAGATTGTGCAACTCCCGGATACCGTAGGAGTGCTTTGGGTGTATCAAACGTCACAACGTAACTGGGTGACTATAAAGGTGCACTACGGGTACCTCCGAAAGTGTCTGTTGGGTTGGTACGAATCGAGATCGGGATTTGTCACTCCGTGTGACGGAGAGGTATCTCTGGGCCCACTCGGTAGAACATCATCATGAGCTCAATGTGACTAAGGAGTTAGTCACACGATGACGTGCTACGGAACGAGTAAAGAGACTTACCGGTAACGAGATTGAACAAGGTATAGGTATACCGACGATCGAATCTCGGGCAAGTTCTATACCGACAGACAAAGGGAATCGTGTACGGGATTGATTGAATCCTTGACATCGTGGTTCATCCGATGAGATCATCGTGGAGCAAGTGGGAGCCACCATGGGTATCCAGACCCCGCTGATGGTTATTGGCCAGAGAGGTGTCTCGGTCATGTGTGCGTGTCTCCCGAACCCGTAGGGTCTACACACTTAAGGTTCGATGACGCTAGGTTTATAGGGAATTGTTATACGAGGTTACTGAAAGTTGTTCAGAGTCCCGGATGAGATCCCGGATGTCATGAGGAGCTCCGGAATGATCCGGAGGTAAAGATTGATATATAGGACAGATGGTTTCGGATACCGGAAGTGTTTCGGGCATCACCGGTAACGTACCGGGACCACCGGGACCACCGAAGGGGGGCAACGACCCCGGGAGATAAGGTGGGCCAAGTGGGGGTGGGAACCAGCCCCTAGGTGGGCTGGTGCGCCTCCCCACTCAGCCCAATGCGCAAGGGAGAGAAAAGGGGGGGCAAACCCTAGGCCAGGTGGGCCTAAGGCCCACCAGATGGTGCGCCACCCCTCCTCCCCCCTCTGGCCGCCGCACCTCCCATCTAGGGGGGATGCCGCACCCCCTAGGGTGGGAACCCTAGGGGTGGCACCCCCTCTCCCCTCCCCCTATATATATCGGGCACTTTTGGCCATTGAGACACACGGTTTTTCCCTCTCTCTCGGCGCAACCCTACTCTTCTTCCTCCTCCTCTCTGCCGGTGCTTGGCGAAGCCCTGCCGGGAGACCTCGTCTCTCCATCGACACCACGCCGTCGTGTTGCTGGAGTTCTTCCCCAAACTCTCCCTCCTCCTTGCTGGATCAAGGTGCGGGAGACGTCACCGGGCTGCACATGTGTTGAACGCGGAGGTGCCGTTGTTCGGCACTAGATCGGAATCGCTGCGAGTACGACTTCATCAGCCGCGTTCTAGCAACGCTTCCGCTTAGCGATCTTCAAAGGTATGAAGATGCTCTTACCCCTCTCTCGTTGCTGGTCTCTCCATAGGAAGATCTGAATATGCATAGGAAAATTTTGAATTTTTGCTACGTTACCCAACAGTGGTATCAGAGCCAGGTTTTCTATGCGTAGATTCTATGCACGAGTAGAACACAAAAGTTGTGGGCGATGATTTGTCAATTTGCTTGCCGCTACTAGTCTTATTCTTTTCCGGCGGTATTGTGGGATGAAGCGGCCCGGATCGACCTTACACGTACGCTTACGTGAGACTGGTTCCACCGACAGACATGCACACCGTGCATAAAGGTGGCTAGCGGGTGTCTGTCTCTCCTACTCTAGTCGGATTGAATTTGATGAAAAGGGTCCTTATGAAGGGTAAATAGCTTTGGCATATCATCGTTTTGGCTATCACGTAGGTAAGAAATGAAGGGGAACGTCGCATGGGAAACAAAAAATTTTCCTACGCGCACGAAGACCTATCATGGTGATGTCCATCTACGAGAGGGGATGAGTGATCTACGTACCCTTGTAGATCGTACAGCAGAAGCGTTAGAGAACGCGGTTGATGTAGTGGAACGTCCTCACGTCCCTCGATCCGCCCCGCGAACAATCCCGCGATCAGTCCCACGATCTAGTACCAAATGGACGGCACCTCCGCGTTCAGCACACGTACAGCTCGACGATGATCTCGGCCTTCTTGATCCAGCAAGAGAGACGGAGAGGTAGAAGAGTTCTCCGGCAGCGTGACGGCGCTCCAGAGGTTGGTGATGATCTCGTCTCAGTAGGGCTCCGCCCGAGCTCCGCAGAAACGCGATCTAGAGGAAAAACTATGGAGGTATGTGGTCGGGCAGCCGTGAGAAAATCGTCTCAAATCTGCCCTAAAAGCCCCATATATATAGGAGGAGGGAGGGGGACCTTGCCTTGGGGTCCAAGGGACTCCCAAGGGGTCGGCCGAGCCAAGGGGGGGAGGACTCCCCCCCCAAACCGAGTTGGACTTGGTTTGGTGGGAGGAGTCCCCCTCCCTTCCCACTTCTTCCCTCCTTTTTTTTTCTTTCCCTTTGATTTTCTTATCTTGGCGCATAGGCCTCCTTGGGGCTGTCCCACCAGCCCACTAAGGGCTGGTGTGTCCCCAAAAATCCTATGGGCTTCCCCGGAGTGGGTTGCCCCCCTCCGGTGAACTCCCGGAACCCATTCGTCATTCCCGGTACATTCCCGGTAACTCCGAAAACCTTCCGGTAATCAAATGAGGTCATCCTATATATCAATCTTCGTTTCCGGACCATTCCGGAAACCCTCGTGACGTCAGTGATCTCATCCGGGACTCCGAACAACATTCGGTAACCAACCATATAACTCAACTACGCATAAAACAACGTCGAACCTTAAGTGTGCAGACCCTGCGGGTTCGAGAACTATGTAGACATGACCCGAGAGACTCCTCGGTCAATATCCAATAGCGAGACCTGGATGCCCATATTGGATCCTACATATTCTACGAAGATCTTTATCGTTTGAACCTCAATGCCAAGGATTCGTATAATCCCGTATGTCATTCCCTTTGTCCTTCGGTATGTTACTTGCGCGAGATTCGATCGTCAGTATCCGTATACCTATTTCAATCTCGTTTACCGGCAAGTCTCGTTACTCGTTCCGTAATACAAGATCCCGCAACTTACACTAAGTTACATTGCTTGCAAGGCTTGTGTGTGATGTTGTATTACTGAGTGGGCCCCGAGACACCTCTCCGTCATACGGAGTGACAAATCCCAGTCTTGATCCATACTAACTCAACTAACACCTTCGGAGATACCTGTAGAGCATCTTTATAGTCACCCAGTTACGTTGCGACGTTTGATACACACAATGCATTCCTCCGGTGTCAGTGAGTTATATGATCTCATGGTCATAGGAATAAATACTTGACACGCAGAAAACAGTAGCAACAAAATGACACGATCAACATGCTACGTCTATTAGTTTGGGTCTAGTCCATCACGTGATTCTCCCAATGACGTGATCCAGTTATCAAGCAACAACACCTTGTTCATAATCAGAAGACACTGACTATCATCGATCAACTGGCTAGCCAACTAGAGACATGCTAGGGATGGTGTTTTGTCTATGTATCCACACATGTAAATGAGTCTTCATTCAATACAATTATAGCATGGATAATAAACTATTATCTTGATACAGGAATTATAATAATAACTATAAATTTATTATTGCCTCTAGGGCATAATTCCAACAGTCTCCCACTTGCACTAGAGTCAATAATCTAGCCCTCACATCACTATGTGATTTACATTGTAATAAATCTAACACCCATACAGTTCTGGTGTCGATCATGTTTTGGCCGTGGAAGAGGTTTAGTCAGCGGGTCTGCTACATTCAGATCCGTGTGCACTTTGCATATATTTACGTCCTCCTCCTCGACGTAGTCGCGGATGAGGTTGAAGCGTCGTTTGATGTGTCTGGTCTTCTTGTGAAACCTTGGTTCCTTTGCTAAAGCAATGGCACCAGTGTTGTCACAGAACAAGGTTATTGGATCCAGTGCACTTGGCACCACTCCAAGATCCGTCATGAACTGCTTCATCCAGACACCCTCCTTAGCCGCCTCCGAGGCAGCCATGTACTCTGCTTCACATGTAGAATCTGCTACGACGCTTTGCTTGGAACTGCACCAGCTTACTGCACCCCCATTAAGAATAAATACGTATCCGGTTTGTGACTTAGAGTCGTCCGGATCTGTGTCAAAGCTTGCATCGACGTAACCTTTTACGGCGAGCTCTTCGTCACCTCCATACACGAGAAACATTTCCTTAGTCCTTTTCAGGTACTTCAGGATATTCTTGACCGCCGTCCAGTGATCCACTCCTGGATTACTCTGGAACCTACCTGCCATACTTATGGCCAGGCTAACATCCGGTCTAGTGCACAACATTGCATACATGATAGAGCCTATGGCTGAAGCATAGGGGACGGAGCGCATATGCTCTCTATCTTCATCAGTTGCTGGGCACTGAGTCTTACTCAATCTCGTACCTTGTAACACTGGCAAGAACCCTTTCTTGGACTGTTCCATTTTGAACCTCTTCAAAACTTTATCAAGGTATGTGCTTTGTGAAAGTCCTATCAGGCGTTTTGATCTATCCCTATAGATCTTAATGCCTAGTATGTAAGCAGCTTCTCCTAGGTCCTTCATAGAGAAACTTTTATTCAAGTAACCTTTTATGCTCTCCAAAAGCTCTACGTTGTTTCCAATCAGTAATATGTCATCCACATATAATATTAGAAACGCCACAGAGCTCCCACTCACTTTCTTGTAAATACAAGATTCTCCAACCACTTGTATAAACCCAAATGCTTTGATCACCTCATCAAAGCGTTTGTTCCAACTCCTAGATGCTTGCACCAGTCCATAAATGGATCGCTGGAGCTTGCACACCTTGTCAGCATTCTTAGGATCGACAAAACCTTCGGGTTGCATCATATACAACTCTTCCTTAAGGAAACCGTTAAGGAACGCCGTTTTGACATCCATCTGCCAGATTTCATAATCGAAAAATGCAGCTATTGCTAACATGATTCTGACGGACTTAAGCATCGCTACGGGTGAGAAGGTCTCATCGTAGTCAACTCCTGGAACTTGTGAAAAACCCTTTGCCACAAGTCGAGCTTTATAAACGGTCACATTACCGTCAGCGTCCGTCTTCTTCTTAAAGATCCATTTGTTCCGAATAGCCTTGCGGCCCTCAGGTAGTATCTCCAAAGTCCACACTTTGTTCTCATACATGGATCCTATCTCGGATTTCATGGCTTCTAGCCATTTGTTGGAATCTGGGCCCACCATTGCCTCTTCATAATTTGCAGGTTCATTGTTGTCTAACAACATGATCGATAAGACGGGATTACCGTACCACTCTGGAGCAGCACGTGATCTCGTCGACCTGCGTGGTTCAACAGAAACTTGAACTGGAGTTTCATGATCATCATCATTAACTTCCTCCTCAACCGGCGTCGCAACGACAGAGGTCTCCCCTTGCCCTGCGCCACCATCCAAAGGGATGAGAGGTTCGACAACCTCGTCAAGTTCTATCTGCCTCCCACTCAATTCTCTCGAGAGAAACTCCTTCTCGAGAAAAGTTCCGTTCTTAGTAACAAACACTTTGCCCTCGGATTTGAGATAGAAGGTGTACCCAACTGTCTCTTTTGGGTAACCTATGAAGACGCACTTTTCCGCTTTGGGTTCCAGCTTTTCAGGCTGAAGCTTTTTGACGTAAGCATCACATCCCCAAACTTTAAGAAACGACAACTTTGGTCTTTTGCCATACCACAGTTCGTATGGTGTCGTCTCAACGGATTTCGATGGTGCCCTATTTAAAGTGAATGCAGCTGTTTCTAATGCATAACCCCAAAATGATAACGGCAAATTAGTAAGAGACATCATAGATCGCACCATCTCTAATAAAGTACGATTACGACGTTCGGACACACCATTACGCTGTGGTGTTCCAGGCGGTGTTAACTGCGAAACAATTCCACATTGTCTTAAGTGAGTACCAAACTCGAAACTCAGATATTCACCCCCACGATCAGACCGTAGGAACTTGATCTTCTTGTTACGATGATTTTCTACTTCACTCTGAAATTGCTTGAACTTTTCAAATGTTTCAGACTTGTGCTTCATTAAGTAGACATAACCATATCTACTTAAATCGTCAGTGAAGGTGAGAAAATAACGATATCCGCCGCGTGCCTCCACGCTCATTGGACCACACACATCGGTATGTATGATTTCCAACAGGTCACTTGCACGCTCCATTGTTCCGGAGAACGGAGTCTTAGTCATCTTGCCCATGAGGCATGGTTCGCACGTGTCAAGTGAATCAAAGTCAAGTGACTCCAAGAGTCCATCAGCATGGAGTTTCTTCATGCGCTTTACACCAATATGACCCAAGCGGCAGTGCCACAAAAATATGGCGCTATCATTGTTTACTCTAACTCTTTTGGTCTCAATGTTATGTATATGCGTATCGCTATCGAGATTTAATATGAACAATCCTCTCACATTCGGTGCATGACCATAAAAGATGTTACTCATAGAAATAGAACAACCATTATTCTCAGACTTAAAAGAGTAACCGTATCGCAATAAAAAAGATCCAGATATAATGTTCATGCTCAACGCAGGGACTAAATAACAATGATTTAAGTTCATCACTAATCCCGATGGTAGTTGAAGTGACACTGTGCCGACGACGATTGCATCAACCTTGGAACCGTTTCCTACGCGCATCGTCACTTCGTCTTTCGCCAGCCCTCGTCTATTCCGCAGTTCCTGCTTCGAGTTGCAAATGTGAGCAACAGAACCGGTATCAAATACCCAGGCACTACTACGAGAGCCGGTTAAGTACACATCAATAACATGTATATCAAATATACCTGATTTTTCTTTGCCCGCCTTCTTATCTGCCAGATACTTGGGGAAATTGCGCTTCCAGTGACCCATACCCTTGCAATAGAAGCACTCTGTTTCAGGCTTAGGTCCAGCCTTGGGTTTCTTCGGCGGATTGGCAACAGGCTTGCCGCTCTTCTTCGAATTGCCCTTCTTGCCTTTGCCGTTTCTCTTGAAACTAGTGGTCTTGCTCACCATCAACACTTGATGCTCTTTACGGAGTTCAGACTCTGCGACTTTCAGCATCGCAAACAACTCGCCGGGAGACTTGTTCATCCCTTGCATGTTGTAGTTCAACACAAAGCCTTTGTAGCTTGGCGGCAGTGATTGAAGGATTCTGTCAGTGATAGCTTCTTGCGGGAGTTCAATCCCCAGTTCGGCTAGACGGTGTGAGTACCCAGACATTTTGAGCACATGTTCACTGACAGACGAGTTTTCCTCCATCTTGCAAGCATAGAATTTATCGGAGGTCTCATACCTCTCGATCCGGGCGTTCTTCTGAAAGATAAACTTCAACTCCTGGAACATCTCAAATGCTCCATGACGCTCAAAGCGACGTTGAAGTCCCGGTTCTAAGCCATACAAGACTGCACATTGAACTATTGAGTAGTCCTCCTTACGCGCTAACCAAGCGTTCTTAACATCCTGATCAGCCGTAGCGGGTGGTTCATCTCCTAGCGCAGCATTAAGGACATAATCCTTCTTTCCAGCTTGTAAGATTAGCTTAAGATTACGAGCCCAGTCTACAAAGTTGCTTCCATTATCTTTCAACTTAGCTTTCTCTAGGAACATATTAAAATTCAGGATGACACTTGCGTGAGCCATGATCTACAACACAAATATATTCAAAGGGGACTTAGACTATGTTCAAGATAATTAAGTTCAACTTAATCAAATTATATGCTAAACTCCCACTCAAAAAGTACATCTCTCTAGTCATTTGAGTGGTTCATGATCCACTTACACTATCCCAAGTCCGATCATCACGTGAGTTGAGAATAGTTTCAGTGGTAAGCATCCCTATGCTAATCATATCAACTATATGATTCATGATCGACCTTTCGGTCTCATGTGTTCCGAGGCCATGTCTGCACATGCTAGGCTCGTCAAGCTTAACCCGAGTGTTCCGCGTGCGCAACTGTTTTGCACCCGTTGTATGTGAACGTTGAGTCTATCACACCCGATCATCACGTGGTGTCTCGAAACGATGAACTGTAGCAACGGTGCACAGTCGGGGAGAACACAATTTCGTCTTGAAATTTTAGTGAGAGATCACCTCATAATGCTACCGTCGTTCTAAGCAAAATAAGGTGCAAAAAAGGATTAACATCACATGCAATTCATAAGTGACATGATATGGCCATCATCACGTGCTTCTTGATCTCCATCACCAAAGCACCGGCACGATCTTCTTGTCACCGGCGCCACACCATGATCATCCATCAACGTGTTGCCATCGTGGTTGTCGTGCTACTTATGCTATCACTACTAAAGCTACATCCTAGCAAAATAGTAAACGCATCTGCAAGCACATATGTTAGTATAAAGACAACCCTATGGCTCCTGCCGGTTGCCGTACCATCGACGTGCAAGTCGATATTTCTATTACAACATGATCATCTCATACATCCAATATATCACATCACATCGTTGGCCATATCACATCACAATCATACCCTGCAAAAACAAGTCAGACGTCCTCTAATTTTGTTGTTGCATGTTTTACGTGGTGACCAAGGGTATCTAGTAGGATCGCATCTTACTTACGCAAACATCACAACGGAGATATATGAGTTGCTATTTAACCTCATCCAAGGACCTCCTCGGTCAAATCCGATTCAACTAAAGTTGGAGAAACCGACACTTGCCAGTCATCTTTGAGCAAAGGGGGTTACTCGTAACGATGAAACCAGTCTCTCGTAAGCGTACGAGTAATGTCGGTCCAAGCCGCTTCAATCCAACAATACCGCGGAATCAAGAAAAGACTAAGGAGGGCAGCAAAACGCACATCACCGCCCACAAAACCTTTTGTGTTCTACTCGAGAAGACATCTACGCATGAACCTAGCTCATGATGCCACTGAAGGGGAACGTCGCATGGGAAACAAAAAAAATTTCCTACGCGCACGAAGACCTATCATGGTGATGTCCATCTACGAGAGGGGATGAGTGATCTACGTACCCTTGTAGATCGTACAGCAGAAGCGTTAGAGAACGCGGTTGATGTAGTGGAACATCCTCACGTCCCTCGATCCGCCCCACGAACAATCCCGCGATCAGTCCCACGATCTAGTACCGAACGGACGGCACCTCCGCGTTCAGCACACGTACAGCTCGACGATGATCTCGGCCTTCTTGATCCAGCAAGAGAGACGGAGAGGTAGAAGAGTTCTCCGGCAGCGTGACGGCGCTCCGGAGGTTGGTGATGATCTCGTCTCAGCAGGGCTCCGCCCGAGCTCCGCAGAAACGCGATCTAGAGGAAAAACTATGGAGGTATGTGGTCGGGCAGCCGTGAGAAAATCGTCTCAAATCTGCCCTAAAAGCCCCATATATATAGGAGGAGGGAGGGGGACCTTGCCTTGGGGTCCAAGGGACTCCCAAGGGGTCGGCCGAGCCAAGGGGGGGAGGACTCCCCCCCCCAAACCGAGTTGGACTTGGTTTGGTGGGAGGAGTCCCCCTCCCTTCCCACTTCTTCCCTCCTTTTTTTTTTCTTTCCCTTTGATTTTCTTATCTTGGCGCATAGGCCTCCTTGGGGCTGTCGCACCAGCCCACTAAGGGCTGGTGTGTCCCCAAAAATCCTATGGGCTTCCCCGGAGTGGGTTGCCCCCCTCCGGTGAACTCCCGGAACCCATTCGTCATTCCCGGTACATTCCCGGTAACTCCGAAAACCTTCCGGTAATCAAATGAGGTCATCCTATATATCAATCTTCGTTTCCGGATCATTCCGGAAACCCTCGTGACGTCCGTGATCTCATCCGGGACTCCGAACAACATTCGGTAACCAACCATATAACTCAACTACGCATAAAACAACGTCGAACCTTAAGTGTGCAGACCCTGCGGGTTCGAGAACTATGTAGACATGACCCGAGAGACTCCTCGGTCAATATCCAATAGCGGGACCTGGATGCCCATATTGGATCCTACATATTCTACGAAGATCTTTATCGTTTGAACCTCAGTGCCAAGGATTCGTATAATCCCGTATGTCATTCCCTTTGTCCTTCGGTATGTTACTTGCCCGAGATTCGATCGTCAGTATCCGTATACCTATTTCAATCTCGTTTACCGGCAAGTCTCTTTACTCGTTCCGTAATACAAGATCCCGCAACTTACACTAAGTTACATTGCTTGCAAGGCTTGTGTGTGATGTTGTATTACCGAGTGGGCCCCGAGACACCTCTCCGTCATACGGAGTGACAAATCCCAGTCTTGATCCATACTAACTCAACTAACACCTTCGGAGATACCTGTAGAGCATCTTTATAGTCACCCAGTTACGTTGCGACGTTTGATACACACAATGCATTCACGGAGACACGATGATGGAGATCATGATGATGGAGATCAACTAACACCTTCGGAGATACCTGTAGAGCATCTTTATAGCTACAGTAGTGGTGATAGTAGTAGTTGGCGTGACGACTTCACGGAGACACGATGATGGAGATCATGATGATGGAGATCATGGTGTCACGCCGGTGATGATGATGATCATGCGATGCCTGAAGATGGAGATCGAAAGAGCAAAGATGATAATGGCCATATCATGTCACTATATGATTGCATTGTGATGTCTATCATGTTTTACATCTTATTGCTTAGAACGACGGTAGCATAATAAGATGATCCCTCTTAAAATTTCGAGAACGTATTCCCCTAAGTGTGCACCGTTGCGAAGGTTCGTTGTCTCGAAGCACCACGTGATGATCGGGTGTGATAGATTCTAACGTTCGCATACAACGGGTGTAAGCCAGATTTACACACGCGAAACACCTAGGTTGACTCGACGAGCTTAGCATGTACAGAAATGACCGTGAATACAAGAGACCGAAAGGTCAAACATGAGTCGTATGGTTGAATACGATCAGCATGGAGTTGCTCACCATGGTGACTAGTCCGTCTCACGTGATGATCGGACACGGGTTAGTCAACATGGATCATGTATCACTTAGATGACTAGAGGGATGTCGGTTTAAGTGGGAGTTCATACTTAATTTGATTAAATGAACTTAATTGTCATGAACTTAGTCTAAAAGTTGTCTTTATAAATATTTTAGATGTCCAACGTCAACCTCAATTTCAACGCATTCCTAGAGAAAAACAAGCTGAAAGATGATGGTAGCAACTATGCGGACTGGGTTCGCAACTTGAAGCTCATCCTTGAAGCAGCTAAAAAGGCTTATGTCCTTGATGCGCCGCTAGGTGACCCTCCCGCTCCCGCAGCAGCCCAGGACATTCCAAACGTCTTGCAAACTCGGAGTGATGACTACTCTCTAGTCAGGTGTGGCATTTTATACAATTTAGAAACGGGGTTCCAAAGGCGTTTTGAGCAACACGGGGCATATGAGATGTTCCAGGAGCTGAAGCTAGTTTTTCAAGCTCATGCCCGTGTCGAGAGATATGAAGTCTCCGACAAGTTCTTCAGCTGTAAGATGGAGGAGAACAGTTCTGTCAGTGAGCACATACTCAAAATGTCTGGGTTACACGGTCGTCTGACTTCACTTGGAGTCGAACTTCCAAATGATGCTATAATTGACAGAATCCTCCAGTCTCTCCCACCAAGCTATAAAGGCTTTGTGCTTAACTACAACATGCAAGGGATGGAGAAGACCATTCCCGAGTTGTACTCGATGCTCAAGTCTGCAGAAGTAGAAATCAAGAAAGAGCATCAAGTGTTCATGGTCAACAAGACCACTAGTTTCAAGAAAGGCAAGGGTAAGAAGAACTTCAAGAAAGACGGCAAAGCTGTTGCCGCACCCGGTAAGCCAGATGCCGGGAAGAAGAAAAAGAACGTACCCAAGCCTGAGACTGAGTGCTTCTATTGCAAGGGAAAGGGACACTGGAAGCGGAACTGCCCCAAATACTTAGCGGACAAGAAGGCCGGCAACGTTAAAGGTATATGTGATATACATGTTATTAATGTGTACCTTACCAGCGCTCGTAGTAGCTCCTGGGTATTTGATACCGGTGTTGTTGCTCACATTTGCAACTCAAAGCAGGAACTGCGGAATAAGCGGAGACTGGCCAAGGACGAGGTGACGATGCGCGTCGGGAATGGTTCAAAGGTCGATGTGATCGCCGTCGGCACGCTACCTCTACATCTACCGTCGGGATTAGTTTTAAACCTTAATAATTGTTATTTAGTACGAGCTTTAAGCATGAACATTGTATCAGGGTCTTGCTTAATGCGAGACGGCTACTCATTTAAGTCAGAGAATAATGGTTGTTCTAATTATATGAGTGATATGTTTTATGGTCATGCTCCGCTGGTGAATGGTTTATTCTTGATGAATCTCGATCGTGATGTTACCCATATTCATAGTGTGAGTACCAAAAGATGCAAAGTTGATAATGATAGTCCCACATACTTGTCGCACTGCCGCCTTGGTCATATCGGCGTTAAGCGCATGAAGAAGCTCCATACTGATGGACTATTAGAGTCTCTTGACTTTGAATCATTTGACACATGCGAACCGTGCCTCATGGGCAAGATGACTAAGGCTCCATTCTCAGGAATAATGGAGAGAGCAACCGACTTATTGGAAATAATACATACTGATGTGTGTGGTCCAATGAACGTTGAAGCTCGCGGTGGTTATCGTTATGTTCTCACTCTCACTGATGATTTGAGTAGGTATGGGTATATCTACTTGATGAAGCACAAATCTGAGACGTTTGAAAGGTTCAACGAATTTCAGAGTGAGGTTGAGAATCAACGTGACAGAAAAATTAAATGTCTGCGATCTGATCGTGGAGGAGAATATTTGAGTCACGAGTTTGGCACACACCTAAGGAAGTGTGGAATCGTTTCACAACTCACACCGCAGTGCAACGGAGTGTCCGAACGTCGTAATCGCACTTTATTAGATATGGTACGATCTATGATGTCTCTCACCGACTTACCGCTATCATTTTGGGGATACACATTAGAAACTGCAGCATTCACTTTAAATTGGGCACCGTCTAAATTCGTTGAGACGACACCGTATGAACTATGGTTTGGCAAGAAACCTAAGTTGTCGTTTCTTAAAGTTTGGGGCTGCGATGCTTATGTGAAGAAACTTCAACCAGAAAAGCTCGAACCCAAAGCGGAGAAATGCGTATTCATAGGATACCTTAAGGAAACTGTTGGGTATACCTTCTATCTTAGATCCGAAGGTAAAACCTTTGTTGCCAAGAACAGATCCTTTCTAGAGAAAGAGTTTCTCTCGAAAGAAGTAAGTGGGAGGAAGGTAGAACTTGATGAGGTAATTACACCCCCTCTCGAACAGGAAAGTAGCGCAGCGCGGGAAGTTGTTCCTCTGGCGCCTACACTGACTGAAGAGGAAGTTAATGATGATGATCATGAAGCTTCGGATCAAGTTACTACTGAACCGCCAAGGTCCACAAGGGCACGCTCCGCACCAGGGTGGTACGGCAACCCTGTGATGGAAATCATGTTGTTAGACAACGGTGAACCTTCGAACTATGAAGAAGCAATGGTGGGCCCGGATTCCAACAAATGGCTTGAGGCTATGAAATCCGAGATAGGATCCATGTATGAGAACAAAGTATGGACTTTGGTGGACTTGCCCGATGACCGGCGAGCCATAGAAAATAAATGGATCTTCAAGAAGAAGACTGATGCAAACGGTAATGTAACCGTTTACAAAGCTCGACTTGTCGCAAAGGGTTTTCGACAAATTCAAGGAGTTGACTACGAAGAGACTTTCTGTCCCGTAGCGAAGCTGAAATCAGTTCAAATCATGTTAGCAATTGCCGCCTTTTATGATTATGAAATTTGGCAAATGGACGTCAAAACAGCGTTCCTTAACGGGAACCTTAAGGAAGAGTTGTATATGATGCAACTAGAAGGTTTTGTCGACCCTAAGGGTGCTAACAAAGTGTGCAAGCTCCAGCACTCCTTCTATGGGCTGGTGCAAGCATCTCGGAGTTGGAACATTCGCTTTAATGAGGTGATTAAAGCGTTTGGGTTCATACAGGTTTACGGAGAAGCCTGTCTGTACAAGAAAGTGAGTGGGAGCTCTGTAGCTTTCTTCATACTGTATGTGGATGACATATTATTGATGGGGAATAATATAGAGATGTTGGAGAGCATAAAGGCCTATTTGAACAAGAGTTTTTCAATGAAGGACCTTGGAGAAGCTGCATACATATTAAGCATCAAGATCTATAGAGATAGATCGAGACGCCTCATAGGTCTTTCGCAAAGTACATACCTTGACAAGATATTGAAGAAGTTCAATATGGAAAACTCAAAGAAAGGGTTCTTGCCAGTTTTGCAAGGTATGAGATTGAGTAAGACTCAGTCGCCGACCACGACAGCAGATAGAGAGAAGATGAGTTCTGTCCCCTACGCTTCAGCCATGGGCTCCCTAATGTATGCCATGCTGTGTACCAGACCTGATATAAACCTTGCCATAAGTTTGGTAGGGAGGTACCAAAGTGATCCCGGTACGGAACACTGGACAGCGGTCAAGAATATCCTTAAGTACCTGAAAAGGACTCAGGAAATGTTTCTCGTTTATGGAGGCGACGAAGAGCTCGTCGTAAAGGGTTACATCGACGCTAGCTTCGACACAGATCCGGATGACTCTAAGTCACAGACCGGATACGTATATGTGTTGAATGGTGGGGCAGTGAGCTGGTGCAGCAGCAAGCAAGAAGTCGTGGCAGCATCTACATGTGAAGCGGAGTACATAGCTGCTTCAGAAGCGGCTCATGAAGGAATTTGGATGAAGGAGCTCATCACCGACCTTGGAGTGGTTCCAAGCGCGTCGGGTCCTATGACAGTCTTCTGTGATCACACTGGAGCCATTGCCATAGCCAAGGAGCCCAGGTTTCACCGGAAGACGAAGCACATCAAGCGCCGCTACAACTCCATCCAGGACCATGTCCAGAGTGGAGTGATAGATATTTGTAAAGTACACACGGATCTGAATATTGCAGACCCGTTGACTAAACCTCTTCCACGAGCAAAACATGATCAACACCATAATGCTATGGGTGTTCGATACATCACAATGTAACTAGATTATTGACTCTAGTGCAAGTGGGAGACTGTTGGAAATATGCCCTAGAGGCAATAATAAAATGGTTATTATCATATTTCCTTGTTCATGATAATCGTCTATTGTTCATGCTATAATTGTATTAACAGGAAACAGTAATACATGTGTGAATAAATAGATCACAATGTGTCCCTAGCAAGCCTCTAGTTGGCTAGCTCGTTAGTCAATAGATGATCATGGTTTCCTGATCATGGGCATTAGATGTCATTGATAACGGGATCACATCATTGGGAGAATGATGTGATGGACAAGACCCAATCCTAAGCCTAGCACTAGATCGTATTGTTCGTATGCTAATGCTTTTCTAATGTCAAGTATCTTTTCCTTCGACCGTGAGATTGTGCAACTCCCGGATACCGTAGGAGTGCTTTGGGTGTATCAAACGTCACAACGTAACTGGGTGACTATAAAGGTGCACTACGGGTACCTCCGAAAGTGTCTGTTGGGTTGGTACGAATCGAGATCGGGATTTGTCACTCCGTGTGACGGAGAGGTATATCTGGGCCCACTCGGTAGAACATCATCATGAGCTCAATGTGACTAAGGAGTTAGTCACACGATGACGTGCTACGGAACGAGTAAAGAGACTTACCGGTAACGAGATTGAACAAGGTATAGGTATAGCGACGATCGAATGTCGGGCAAGTTCTATACCGACAGACAAAGGGAATCGTGTACGGGATTGATTGAATCCTTTACATCGTGGTTCATCCGATGAGATCATCGTGGAGCAAGTGGGAGCCACCATGGGTATCCAGACCCCGCTGATGGTTATTGGCCAGAGAGGTGTCTCGGTCATGTCTGCCTGTCTCCCGAACCCGTAGGGTCTACACACTTAAGGTTCGATGACGCTATGGTTATAGGGAATTGTTATACGAGGTTACCGAAAGTTGTTCGGAGTCCCGGTTGAGATCCCGGACATCACGAGGAGCTCCGGAATGGTCCGGAGGTAAATATTGATATATAGGACGGATGGTTTCGGATACCGGAAGTGTTTCGGGCATCACCGGTAACGTACCGGGACCACCGGGACCACCGAAGGGGGGCAACGACCCCGGGAGATAAGGTGGGCCAAGTGGGGGTGGGAACCAGCCCCTAGGTGGGCTGGTGCGCCTCCCCACTCAGCCCAATGCGCATGGGAGAGAAAATGGGGGGCAAACCCTAGGCCAGGTGGGCCTAAGGCCCACCAGATGGTGCGCCACCCCCTCCTCCCCCCTCTGGCCGCCGCACCTCCCATCTAGGGGGGATGCCGCACCCCCTAGGGTGGGAACCCTAGGGGTGGCACCCCCTCTCCCCTCCCCCTATATATATCGGGCACTTTTGGCCATTGAGACACACGGTTTTTCCCTCTCTCTCGGCGCAACCCTGCTCTTCTTCCTCCTCCTCTCTGCCGGTGCTTGGCGAAGCCCTGCCGGGAGACCTCGTCTCTCCATCGACACCACGCCGTCGTGTTGCTGGAGTTCTTCCCCAAACTCTCCCTCCTCCTTGCTGGATCAAGGTGCGGGAGACGTCACCGGGCTGCACGTGTGTTGAACGCGGAGGTGCCGTTGTTCGGCACTAGATCGGAATCGCTGCGAGTACGACTTCATCAACCGCGTTCTAGCAACGCTTCCGCTTAGCGATCTTCAAAGGTATGAAGATGCTCTTACCCCTCTCTCGTTGCTGGTCTCTCCATAGGAAGATCTGAATATGCGTAGGAAAATTTTGAATTTATGCTACGTTACCCAACAGTGGTATCAGAGCCAGGTTTTCTATGCGTAGATTCTATGCACGAGTAGAACACAAAAGTTGTGGGCGATGATTTGTCAATTTGCTTGCCACTACTAGTCTTATTCTTTTCCGGCGGTATTGTGGGATGAAGCGGCCCGGATCGACCTTACACGTACGCTTACGTGAGACTGGTTCCACCGACAGACATGCACACCGTGCATAAAGGTGGCTAGCGGGTGTCTGTCTCTCCTACTCTACTCGGATTGAATTTGATGAAAAGGGTCCTTATGAAGGGTAAATATCTTTGGCATATCATCGTTTTGGCTATCACGTAGGTAAGAAGGCGTTCTTGCTAGAAACCCAAATCAGCCACGTAAAACTTGCAACAACAATTAGAGGACGCCTAACTTGTTTTTGCAGGGTTTGACATGTGATGTGATATGGCCAAAGTTGTGATGTTGCATGTATGATGTATGAGATGATCATGTTATTGTAATAGGTTTCACGACTTGCATGTCGATGAGTATGACAACCGGCAGGAGCCATAGGAGTTGTCTTAATTTATTGTATGAGATGCAACGCCATGTGCTTACTACTTTTACTTCATTGCTAACGGTTAGCTACAGTAGTGGTGATAGTAGTAGTTGGCGTGACGACTTCACGGAGACACGATGATGGAGATCATGATGATGAAGATCATGGTGTCACGCCGGTGACGATGATGATCATGCGATGCCTGAAGATGGAGATCGAAAGAGCAAAGATGATAATGGCCATATCATGTCACTATATGATTGCATTGTGATGTCTATCATGTTTTACATCTTATTGCTTAGAACGACGGTAGCATAATAAGATGATCCCTCTTAAAATTTAGAGAACGTATTCCCCTAAGTGTGCACCGTTGCGAAGGTTCGTTGTCTCGAAGCACCACGTGATGATCGGGTGTGATAGATTCTAACATTCGCATACAACGGGTGTAAGCCAGATTTACACACGCGAAACACCTAGGTTGACTCGACGAGCTTAGCATGTACAAAAATGACCGCGAATACAAGAGACCGAAAGGTCAAACATGAGTCGTATGGTTGAATACGATCAGCATGGAGTTGCTCACCATGGTGACTAGTCCGTCTCACGTGATGATCGGACACGAGTTAGTCAACATGGATCATGTATCACTTAGATGACTAGAGGGATGTCGGTTTAAGTGGGAGTTCATACTTAATTTGATTAAATGAACTTAATTGTCATGAACTTAGTCTAAAAGTTGTCTTTATAAATATTTTAGATGTCCAACGTCAACCTCAATTTCAATGCATTCCTAGAGAAAAACAAGCTGAAAGATGATGGTAGCAACTATGCGGACTGGGTTCGCAACTTGAAGCTCATCCTTGAAGCAGCTAAAAAGACTTATGTCCTTGATGCGCCGCTAGGTGACCCTCCCGCTCCCGCAGCAGCCCAGGACATTCTGAACGTCTTGCAAACTCGGAGTGATGACTACTCTCTAGTCAGGTGTGGCATGTTATACAATTTAGAAACGGGGCTCCAAAGGCGTTTTGAGCAACACGGGGCATATGAGATGTTCCAGGAGCTGAAGCTAGTTTTTCAAGCTCATGCCCGTGTCGAGAGATATGAAGTCTCCGACAAGTTCTTCAGCTGTAAGATGGAGGAGAACAGTTCTGTCAGTGAGCACATACTCAAAATGTCTGGGTTACACGGTCGTCTGACTTCACTTGGAGTCAAACTTCCGGATGATGCTATAATTGACAGAATCCTCCAGTCTCTCCCACCAAGCTATAAAGGCTTTGTGCTTAACTACAACATGCAAGGGATGGAGAAGACCATTCCCGAGTTGTACTCGATGCTCAAGTCTGCAGAAGTAGAAATCAAGAAAGAGCATCAAGTGTTGATGGTCAACAAGACCACTAGTTTCAAGAAAGGCAAGGGTAAGAAGAACTTCAAGAAAGACGGCAAAGCTGTTGCCGCACCCGGTAAGCCAGATGCCGGGAAGAAGTAAAAGAACGTACCCAAGCCTGAGACTGAATGCTTCTATTGCAAGGGAAAGGGACACTGGAAGCGGAACTGCCCCAAATACTTAGCGGACAAGAAGGCCGGCAACGTTAAAGGTATATGTGATATACATGTTATTGATGTGTACCTTACCAGCGCTCGTAGTAGCTCCTGGGTATTTGATACCGGTGTTGTTGCTCACATTTGCAACTCAAAGCAGGAACTGCGAAATAAGCGGAGACTGGCCAAGGACGAGGTGACGATGCGCGTCGGGAATGGTTCAAAGGTCGATGTGATCGCTGTCGGCACGCTACCTCTACATCTACCGTCGGGATTAGTTTTAAACCTTAATAATTGTTATTTAGTACGAGCTTTAAGCATGAACATTGTATCAGGGTATTGCTTAATGCGAGACGGCTACTCATTTAAGTCAGAGAATAATGGTTGTTCTAATTATATGAGTGATATGTTTTATGGTCATGCTCCGCTGGTGAATGGTTTATTCTTGATGAATCTCGATCGTGATGTTACACATATTCATAGTGTGAGTACCAAAAGATGCAAAGTTGATAATGATAGTCCCACATACTTGTGGCACTGCCGCCTTGGTCATATCGGCGTTAAGCGCATGAAGAAGCTCCATACTGATGGACTATTAGAGTCTCTTGACTTTGAATCATTTGACACATGCGAACTGTGCCTCATGGGCAAGATGACTAAGGCTCCATTCTCAGGAATAATGGAGAGAGCAACCGACTTATTGGAAATAATACATACTGATGTGTGTGGTCCAATGAACGTTGAAGCTCGCGGTGGTTATCGTTATGTTCTCACTCTCACTGATGATTTGAGTAGGTATGGGTATATCTACTTGATGAAGCACAAATCTGAGACGTTTGAAAGGTTCAACGAATTTCAGAGTGAGGTTGAGAATCAACGTGACAGAAAAATTAAATGTCTGCGATCTGATCGTGGAGGAGAATATTTGAGTCACGAGTTTGGCACACACCTAAGGAAGTGTGGAATCGTTTCACAACTCACACCGCAGTGCAACGGAGTGTCCGAACGTCGTAATCGCACTTTATTAGATATGGTACGATCTATGATGTCTCTCACCGACTTACCGCTATCATTTTGGGGATACACATTAGAAACTGCAGCATTCACTTTAAATTGGGCACCGTCTAAATTCGTTGAGACGACACCGTATGAACTATGGTTTGGCAAGAAACCTAAGTTGTCGTTTCTTAAAATTTGGGGCTGCGATGCTTATGTGAAGAAACTTCAACCAGAAAAGCTCGAACCCAAAGCGGAGAAATGCGTATTCATAGGATACCCTAAGGAAACTGTTGGGTATACCTTCTATCTTAGATTCGAAGGTAAAACCTTTGTTGCCAATAATGGATCCTTTCTAGAGAAAGAGTTTCTCTCGAAAGAAGTAAGTGGGAGGAAGGTAGAACTTGATGAGGTAATTACACCCCCTCTCGAACAGGAAAGTAGCGCAGCGCGGGAAGTTGTTCCTGTGGCGCCTACACTGACTGAAGAGGAAGTTAATGATGATGATCATGAAGCTTCGGATCAAGTTACTATTGAACCGCGAAGGTCCACAAGGGCACGCTCCGCACCAGAGTGGTACGGCAACCCTGTGATGGAAATCATGTTGTTAGACAACGGTGAACCTTCGAACTATGAAGAAGCAATGGTGGGCCTGGATTCCAACAAATGGCTTGAGGCTATGAAATCCGAGATAGGATCCATGTATGAGAACAAAGTATGGACTTTGGTGGACTTGCCCAATGACCGGCAAGCCATAGAAAATAAATGGATCTTCAAGAAGAAGACTGATGCAAACGGTAATGTAACCGTTTACAAAGCTCGACTTGTCGCAAAGGGTTTTCGACAAATTCAAGGAGTTGACTACGAAGAGACTTTCTGTCCCATAGCGAAGCTGAAATCAGTTCAAATCATGTTAGCAATTGCCGCCTTTTATGATTATGAAATTTGGCAAATGGACGTCAAAACAGCGTTCCTTAACGGGAACCTTAAGGAAGAGTTGTATATGATGCAACCAGAAGGTTTTGTCGACCCTAAGGGTGCTAACAAAGTGTGCAAGCTCCAGCGCTCCTTCTATGGGCTGGTGCAAGCATCTCGGAGTTGGAACATTCGCTTTAATGAGGTGATTAAAGCGTTTGGGTTCATACAGGTTTACGGAGAAGCCTGTCTGTACAAGAAAGTGAGTGGGAGCTCTGTAGCTTTCCTCATACTGTATGTGGATGACATATTATTGATGGGGAATAATATAGAGATGTTGGAGAGCATAAAGGCCTATTTGAACAAGAGTTTTTCAATGAAGGACCTTGGAGAAGCTGCATACATATTAGGCATCAAGATCTATAGAGATAGATCGAGACGCCTCATAGGTCTTTCGCGAAGTACATACCTTGACAAGATATTGAAGAAGTTCAATATGGAAAACTCAAAGAAAGGGTTCTTGCCAGTTTTGCAAGGTATGAGATTGAGTAAGACTCAGTCGCCGACCACGACAGCAGATAGAGAGAAGATGAGTTATGTCCCCTACGCTTCAGCCGTGGGCTCCCTAATGTATGCCATGCTGTGTACCAGACCTGATATAAACCTTGCCATAAGTTTGGTAGGGAGGTACCAAAGTGATCCCGGTACGTAACACTAGACAGCGGTCAAGAATATCCTTAAGTACCTGAAAAGGACTCAGGAAATGTTTCTCGTTTATGGAGGCGACGAAGAGCTCGTCGTAAAGGGTTACGTGGACGCTAGCTTCGACACAGATCCGGATGACTCTAAGTCACAGACCGGATACGTATATGTGTTGAATGGTGGGGCAGTGAGCTGGTGCAACAGCAAGCAAGAAGTCGTGGCAGCATCTACATGTGAAGCGGAGTACATAGCTGCTTCAGGAGCGGCTCATGAAGGAATTTGGATGAAGGAGCTCATCACCGACCTAGGAGTGGTTCCAAGCGCGTCGGGTCCTATGACAGTCTTCTGTGATCACACTGGAGCCATTGCCATAGCCAAGGAGCCCAGGTTTCACCGGAAGACGAAGCACATCAAGCGCCGCTACAACTCCATCCAGGACCATGTCCAGAGTGGAGTGATAGATATTTGTAAAGTACACACGGATCTGAATATTGCAGACCCGTTGACTAAACCTCTTCCACGAGCAAAACATGATCAACACCATAATGCTATGGGTGTTCGATACATCACAATGTAACTATATTATTGACTCTAGTGCAAGTGGGAGACTGTTGGAAATATGCCCTAGAGGCAATAGTAAAATGGTTATTATCATATTTCCTTGTTCATGATAATCGTCTATTGTTCATGCTATAATTGTATTAACAGGAAACACTAATACATGTGTGAATAAATAGATCACAATGTGTCCCTAGCAAGCCTCTAGTTGGCTAGCTCGTTAGTCAATAGATGATCATGGTTTCCTGATCATGGGCATTAGATGTCATTGATAACGGGATCACATCATTGGGAGAATGATGTGATGGACAAGACCCAATCCTAAGCCTAGCACTAGATTGTATTGTTCGTATGCTAATGCTTTTCTAATGTCAAGTATCTTTTCCTTCGACCGTGAGATTGTGCAACTCCCGGATACCGTAGGAGTGCTTTGGGTGTATCAAACGTCACAACGTAACTGGGTGACTATAAAGGTGCACTACGGGTACCTCCGAAAGTGTCTGTTGGGTTGGTACGAATCGAGATCGGGATTTGTCACTCCGTGTGACGGAGAGGTATCTCTGGGCCCACTCGGTAGAACATCATCATGAGCTCAATGTGACTAAGGAGTTAGTCACACGATGACGTGCTACGGAACGAGTAAAGAGACTTACCGGTAACGAGATTGAACAAGGTATAGGTATATCGACGATCGAATCTCGAGCAAGTTCTATACCGACAGACAAAGGGAATCGTGTACGGGATTGATTGAATCCTTGACATCGTGGTTCATCCGATGAGATCATCGTGGAGCAAGTGGGAGCCACCATGGGTATCTAGACCCCGCTGATGGTTATTGGCCAGAGAGGTGTCTCGGTCATGTCTGCCTATCTCCCGAACCCGTAGGGTCTACACACTTAAGGTTCAATGACGCTATGGTTATAGGGAATTGTTATACGAGGTTACCGAAAGTTGTTCGGAGTCCCGGTTGAGATCGCGGACGTCACGAGGAGCTCCGGAATGGTCCGGAGGTAAAGATTGATATATAGGACGGATGGTTTCGGATACCGGAAGTGTCTCGGGCATCACCGGTAACGTACCGGGACCACCGGAGGTGGCCCCGGGGGACCACCGAAGGGGGGCAACGACCCCGGGAGATAAGGTGGGCCAAGTGGGGTTGGGAACCAGCCCCTAGGTGGGCTGGTGCACCTCCCCACTCAGCCCAATGCGCAAGGGAGAGAAAAGGGGGGCAAACCCTAGGCCAGGTGGGCCTAAGGCCCACTAGATGGTGCGCCACCCCCTCCTCCCCCCTTTGGCCGTTGCACCTCCCATCTGGGGGGGGGGGCTGCCGCACCCCCTAGGGGTGGCACCCCCTCTCCCCTCCCCTATATATATCGGGCACTTTTGGCCATTGAGACACACGGTTTTTCCCTCTCTCTCGGCGCAACCCTGCTCTTCTTCCTCCTCCTCTCTGCCGGTGCTTGGCGAAGCCCTTCCTGGAGACCTCATCTCTCCATCGACACCACGCCGTCGTGTTGCTGGAGTTCTTCCCCAACCTCTCCCTCCTCCTTGCTGGATCAAGGTGCGGGAGACGTCACCGGGCTGCACGTGTGTTGAACGCGGAGGTGCCGTTGTTCGGCACTAGATCGGAATCGCTGCGAGTACGACTTCATCAACCGCGTTCTAGCAACGCTTCCGCTTAGCGATCTTCAAAGGTATGAAGATGCTCTTACCCCTCTCTCGTTGCTGGTCTCTCCATAGGAAGATCTGAATACGCGTAGGAAAATTTTGAATTTATGCTACGTTACCCAACACTACCCTTCATAGAGGACAAGGCCCTTAGACAGTTCCGACTGAACTAAGGACACCTCCATCATCCAGTCGGCGACAAGCACTCGGAGCATATTTAACGTACCGACTAGATTCCACTCTGTACATCGTAACCTCCCAGGAGGGCAACGGTCATACATTTTCATACACCATTATTAACATTTAAGGCTTACGTTACCTGTAACGTAGGCATTTATTCGCCACTATTCCACCCCTGTCCACCGGGCCATTATGAAGGGCAGCGCACTCTATATAAGCCGCCCTTCCCCACTGGTGCAGGGGTTGGCGCTTGCTGTAATCCTATAATCCACTCGACACTAAGCTCCCAAGAGCACTGAGACGTAGGGCTTTTACCTCCACCGTAGAGGGGCCTGAACTCATACATCCTCACCGTAGCTAAGGCTCAGCCCATCCTTTCGCACCCCATACATCTACTGTCAGATTTATACCCACGACAGTTGGCGCCCACCGTGGGGCAGGCGTCTAAGCGACTTCCGGCGAGTTTGCGATTTCCTACTTTCGTCATGTCGTTCGGTGGAGATCTGTGCATGGGTCGCCAGATCCTCTTCTGTGCCATCTCCTTCATCGCCGACGATCTAGCATGGCTTCGGGATGCGCCCCTCGACGTCGAGGCGCTTCCCAGTCGCGGGGCTACGCACTTCCGTGCCAGTTCCTGCGGTGTTCTTCTTCTCCAGCCATCGGCCCCGGTATCGATCTTCGCCCCCGTCGCGCGCTGCAACAAGCGATCCCGTCATCCGCGGCTCCAGCGTTGGGTGCACATGCCCAGGCGCGACAGAGCGCGTCCTCTCAAGTGGCGGTGCTCGAATCGGTTGTGGTCGTGCCGCCATCCCAGTGCTTGGACTCAGTTCCGACTGAGCTACCTTCCGAGTACCTGGGTCGCGGGCCTGCAGCCAAAGTTCTCATGGCCGATTCCCATGAAAGTCCCCTCCGGACTGGTCGGAACGAGCATGAGGTCGGAGAATCATCCGGCGCTCGTCGTCAACACCATCGTTCTGCCAGTCGACGCACTCGCCAGAGCAACGTCGAGGTGTTCCGCACACCCATCCTCAACCTGGCTGCGGCTGCCAAGATAGCCAATTCTCTTCAGCCGACCGATTCAGAGGCTGGTAGAGGGATCGAGCAGATCCATGCCCTGTTGCACACGGCGCAGCAGCAAAATTCGGCGGTCTCCCAGTCGCACAACAGGATCCACAACAGTTATGTTCACGCGAACACGCATCGGTCGGTTTTCAGTCTCGACTCTCATCAGTGGCGCAGAGGAGGCAGCCGTTCCAGGGACCCGAGTCGGAATCCGCTTCCCATTCGGTCTCATCCAGAAGATCGTCGCCGTTCGCGCACCCCTCCGCGGGGTGGGCCTTACGGGTCCCGGCATCACGATGATCGTCGTTCAGTCGGTGACGCGCATGATCCAAGGCCCGACGCAAGAGGGTACATCGCCCAGAAGAAGGTCGACGGAAGTCGAACCCACCGTGATGGTCACGACAGAGACCGTCCGAGTGGAAGCAGGACCGTTGTTTCTGGCCCCGAGTGCTTCAGTCGGGCCATCCGCTCAGGTGACATCCCTCCCAACTTCCGATTGGCGACGGGAATCAGCAAGTTCACATGAGAGTCCAAGCCAGAAACTTGGTTGGACGACTACAGAGTGGCGGTCCAGATCGGTGGCGGAGATGACCAGGTCGCCATGAAACATCTCCCCCTGATGCTCGACGGCTCGACGCGAGCTTGGCTAAACCAGTTGGCTCCGTCAAGCATCTACAGCTGGGCAGATCTGTCCCGAGTCTTCATCAGGACCTTCGAGGGCACGTGCAAACGCCCTGCTGGTCTCGTGAAGCTCCAGCACTGCGTCCAGAAGCAGAACGAGCCCTTGCGCGATTTCATCCAGCGCTGGACGACCCTCTACCACACGGTGGAGAACGTCACAGAAACCAAGCAGTCTGGGCCTTCAAGGCAGGCGTGCGGTACAAAGATCTGTACCTGAAGTTCGGTCGGACAGGCGACATCTCCATGAGCAAGATGATGGAGATAGCCGCACGCTATGAAAATGGCGAAGAGGAGGACCGCATACGTAGCGGCAAGCATAAGTCAGTCGCCGATGGAGATGGAAACAGCAGTCGGAAGCAGAAGCAAAAGGCTGAATCCACTCCGCAGGCAGAGGCAGCTGCTGTTACAAATGCCAAGTTCAAAGGCAAGAGGAAAGCTCAGTACACCCCCAAGAAAAGGCAGTCAGGAAATTCCATCCTGGATCAACCGTGTCCAATCCACACGAAGATGGACGAAGAAGGCAACGCCATATTCCCGAAGCATACCACTCGGCAGTGTCGCCTCCTGATCCAAGGATTCGGTGAAGGTCAGCCGAGTGAAAAGGACACCGAGCAGGATGATGAGGACAAGGAGGATCCATTCCCCCAAGTCCATGCAACGCTGATGATTTTTGTTGATGTGGAAAGCAAGAGTCGACTGAAGCTGGTTAACAGGGAGGTGAACATGGCAACCCCATCCACCCCCACGTTCCTCAAATGGTCACAGACTGCAATCACCTTTGATCAGTCAGACCATCCAGCACACGTACCCACCCCAGGGAGGCAAGTTCTGGTCGTTGACCCGATGGTGGAAGGAGTTAGGCTGCGCAAAGTCCTCATGGATGGCGGCAGCGGCTTGAACATCATGTACGCCAACACTCTCAAGGGGATGGGCATTCCGATGTCCAAACTTAGCGAGAGCACTATGCAGTTCCACGGAGTCGTCCCAGGACGAAAGGCCAAATCACTCGGCCAGATCGCGTTGGATGTTGTCTTCGGCTCTGACAAGAACTTCCGCAAGGAGAAGCTGACATTCGAGGGGGTGGACTTCCAGAGTGCATACCACACGATTCTGGGCCGCTCGGCATATGCGCGTTTCATGGCCCGTCCATGTTACGTCTATTTGAAGCTGAAGATGCCAGGTCCCAAAGGTGTGATTACGGTCACGGGCAATCGGCAGCGGGCTGAGGAGTGTCTGCAGCAGGGGTCGAGGATTGCTGATCATCAGATGGCTATTCTCAAGCTGGATGAGTACAAGAAGACCGCCGACCCTGCTGACCTGATGCGTTCAAAGAAGCCAGCTTCCGAGTCCGCATTCCAGTCGGCGGGAGACACGAAGAAAGTCAGCATCCACCCGACGGACGACACCGCTGCCCCGACAAACATCTCCACCACCCTTGATCCGAAATAGGAAGCCGAGCTCATCCAATTCCTCCATGAGAACTGGGACATTTTTGCATGGAAACCCGCTGACATGCCAGGTGTACCTAGGGAGTTGGATGAGCACCGACTGCATGTGGATCCTGCTGCTCGGCCCGTCCGAGAACGCTTGCGTCGGTCCGCCGCGCACAAGAGGAAGGAAATCGGAGAGGAGGTGGCTAAACTTTTGGCAGCCAACTTCATTCGCGAGGTACACCATTCCGAGTGGCTCGCTAATGTTGTCATGGTGCCAAGAAGGACAAGTCTCTCCGTATGTGCATCGATTTCAAGCATCTCAATAAGGTCTGTCCGAAAGATCACTTCCCGCTCCCCCGCATTGATCAAATTGTTGATTCGACTGCGGGTTGCGAGCGTTTATCCTTCCTTGATGCCTATTCGGGCTATCATCAGATCCGTCTGTATGGTCCGGATGAATTAAAAACAACCTTCATCACCCCATTCAGGTGTTTCTGTTACATCACTATGCCTTTCAGTTTGAAGAATGCAGGAGCAACTTTTATGCGCATGATCCAAAAATGCCTCCTTGACCAGATCGGTCGAAATGTGGAGGCATATATGGACGATATCGTAGTCAAGTCACGCAAAGGTTCCGACCTGTTGACTGACTTGGCAGAAACATTCGCCAACGTACGTAGGTACGATATCAAGCTCAACCCAGCCAAGTGTTCATTCGGCGTTCCCAGCAGGAAGTTACTCGGTTTCTTCGTTTCCGAACGAGGGATCGATGTCAACCCCGAAAAGATCGGGACCATTGTCTGAATGGAGCAGCCGGTAAGAATACATGATGTTCAAAGGCTCACAGGTTGCCTAGCGGCTTTGAGCAGGTTTATCGCTCGACTCGGCGAGAAGGCGTTACCTCTGTACCGACTCATGAAGAAATCAGATACCTTCGAGTGGACAGACGAAGCCCAAATTGCATTCGACGACCTCAAAGCCCTGCTTTCCACCCAGCCGCTTCTTACTGCGCCGCTCAGTAAAGAACCCCTTCTTCTATACATCGCGGCTACAAATCAAGTCGTCAGCACTGTTCTGACAGTCGAACGCGAAGAAGAAGGCAAAGCGTACAAGGTTCAGCCGCCAGTATATTACGTCTCCGAAGTCCTGACTCCTTCCAAGCAGAGGTATCCCCATTATCAGAAGCTTATTTATGGGATCTACATGACTGCAAATAAGGTGGCTCATTATTTCCAAGACCACTCGGTGTCTGTCATATCTGATGCTCCGTTGTCGGAAATTCTCCACAATCGAGACGCATCAAGCCGAGTGGCAAAGTGGGCAACGGAGATGCTATACTGCGACATCAAGTTCCAAGCCAAGAAAGCTATAAAGTCTCAAGCTCTGGCTGACTTCATAGTAGAATGGGTAGAACAACAGCAACCGACCCACATCTACTCGGCTCATTGGACCATGTTCTTCGATGGGTCCAAGATGTTGAATGGCTCCGGCGCCGGCGTAGTGATCATATCCCCAAAAGGCGATAAACTCAAGTATGTGTTGCAGATACATTTTGATTCTTCCAACAACGAAGCAGAGTACGAAGTGCTCCTTTACGGGTTGCGCATGGCCATCACACTTGGCGTCCATCACCTAATGGTCTATGGCGACTCAGATCTGGTGGTTAATCAAGTGATGAAGGAATGGGATGTAAGGAACCCCACCATGACTGCATACTGCAACGCGGTAAGGTAGCTTGAGAAGAAGTTCGAGGGTCTGGAACTTCACCATGTTCCCCGACTGAAAAACCAAGCAGCAGATGAATTGGCAAAACTTGGATCCACTCGAAGACCGGTCCCGAGTGATGTCTCCCTCGAGCACCTACATCTCCCCTCGGTGAAGGAAGATCCTTTTACAGAGGAACCAGTACAACCGAAGAGCTCACCAGATCCGACTGAAGTCGAGGTCCCCGCTGTGGTTGATTTGATCATGGAGATTCTGGCTGTCATTCCCGAATGGACTGTGCCATTCATTGCATACATCACGAGGCAAGAGTTACCAGAAGACGAAGTCCAAGCTTGGCAGATCGTTCGTAGGTCGAAGTCCTTCACCGTCATTGATGGCCAGTTGTACAGGGAAAGTGTTTCAGGTGTCCTTCAGCGGTGTATCTCCCCTGAGGAGGGACAGCTAATCTTGGAAGAAATCCACTCGGGAACCTGCGGTCATCATGCCTCCTCAAGGGCAATCGTCGCCAAAGCATTGAGAGCTGGTTTCTTCTGGTTGCAGGCCAATGAAATGGCAAAAGATATGGTCGACCGTTGTGAAGGCTGTCAGTTCTATTCAAACAAGTCCCACAAGCCAACGTCTGCGCTAAAGACAATTCCTCTTGTTTGGCCATTCGCTGTGTGGGGATTAGATACAGTCGGACCATTCAGAACAGGCCAAGGAGGATTCACTCAGCTGCTGGTAGCAGTCGACAAGTTTACCAAGTGGATTGAAGCCAAGCCTATCAAGAAGCTTGACGCCCTCACGGCCATCAAATTTATCAGAGACATCATCGCCAGATACGGGGTTCCGCACAGCATAATCACCGACAACGGCACAAACTTCGACTCGGACAGGTTCAAAGGTTTTTGCACAGGCCAAGGAATCCGATCGGATTTTGCATCCGTGGCTCACCCCCAAACAAACGGGCAAGCAGAGCGGGCGAATGGACTTATTCTTCAAGGGTTGAAGCCTCGACTCCTGCGAGAAGTTGGACATGCCGCCGGCGCATGGGTCACCGATCTGCCTTCGGTGCTGTGGGGCCTCCGCACAACTCCGAATAGATCTACAGGGCGATCCCCGTTCTTCCTCGTTTATGGAGCAGAGGCAGTCCTTTCGAGTGACTTGCTTCACAACTCTCCACGAGTCGAACTCTTCTCTGAAGCCGAAGCAGAGCAAGCCAGGTAAGACGGAGTGGATCTTCTAGAAGAAGAGCGCGAGATGGTACTAATTCGTTCAACGATCTATCAACAAGATCTGCGGCGATTTCACGTGCGGCACGTCAGGAGCCGCACATTCCTAGCAGGCGACCTCGTGCTCCGAGTGGACCAGCAGAGACCATACAAGTTGGCTCCCGCCTGGGAAGGGCCCTTCATCATCTCTAAGGTGCTGAACAACGGAGCATATCGACTTTACAACCTCGACAGGGAGACGGACGAACTGCGGGCATGGAATGGAGATCTCCTGAAGCGCTTCTACACATAACCGCCAATGGAGACAATGTAAAGAACAAGTATCATTGAAGTAATACAAAGCAGATAGATTTCTTGCCGATTCAAAATTCTTCCGCGTTTGCAGACTCCGGTCCAAAAAAACTAACTCCGAGTGTGCACTAAAAGTCGCACTCGGGGACTTAGCTGCGACCCTGAGTCGCCTAAGTACAAACTCGCTCCGAGTGCACACTAAAAGTCGCACTCGGAGACTTAGCTGCGACCCAGAGTCGCCTAAGTAATAACTCACTCCGAGTGTGCGCTAAAAGTCGCACTCGGGGACTTAGCTGCGACCCAGAGTCGCCTAAGTACAAACTCGCTCCGAGTGCGCACTAAAAGTCGCACTCGGGGACTTAGCTGCGACCCAGAGTCGCCTAAGTAAAAACTCGCTCCGAGTGTGCGCTAAAAGTCGCACTCGGGGACTTAGCTGTGACCCAGAGTCGCCTAAGTACAAACTCGCTGCGAGTGTGCACTAAAAGTCGCACTCGGAGACTTAGATGCAAACTAGAGTCGCCTAAGTAAAAACTCGCTCCGAGTGTGCGCTAAAAGTCGCACTCGGGGACTTAGCTGCGACCCAAAGTCGCCTAAGTACAAACTCACTCCGAGTGTGCACTAAAAGTCGCACCCAGAGACTGAGCTGCGAACCAGAGTCGCCTAAGTACAAACTTGCTCCGACTGTGCACTAAAAGTCGCACTCGGAGACTTAGCTGCGAACCAGAGTCGCCTAAGTACAAACTCGCTCCGGGTGTGCGCTAAACGTCACACTCGGGGACTTAGCTGCGACCCAGAGTCGCCTAAGTACAAACTCGCTCCGAATGTGCCCTAAAAGTCACACTGGAAGACTTAGCTGCGACCCAGAGTCGCCTAAGTAATAACCCGCTCCGAGTGCGCACTAAAAGTCACACTCGGAGACTTAGCTACGACCCAGAGTCGCCTAAGTAAAAAGCTTCCTCCGAATGTATACTCGAGATACACTCGGAGGCTTAGCACACCCTCATTGAGGCTCATGTGGATGTGAAGACAACTGACAACTACATGAGTAACAACTCGCTCCGAGTGCGCACTAACAGTCACACTCGGGGACTTAGCCGCGACCCAGAGTCGCCTAAGTAAAAAGCTTCCTCCGAGTGTATACTCGAGATACACTCGGAGGCTTAGCAGACCCTCATTGAGGCTCATGTGGATGTGAAGACAACTGACAACTACATGAGTAACAACTCGCTCCGAGTGCGCACTAACAGTCACACTCGGGGACTTAGCCGCGACCCAGAGTCGCCTAAGTAAAAAAGCTTCCTCCGAGTGTATAATCGAGATACACTCGGAGGCTTAGCAGACCCTCATTGAGTCTCATGTGGATGTGAAGACAACTGACAACTACACGAGTAACAACTCGCTCCGAGTGCGCACTAACAGTCACACTCGGGGACTTAGCCGCGACCTAGAGTCGCCTAAGTAACAACTCGCTCTCAGTGTGCACTAACAGTCACACTCGGGGACTTAGCCGCGACCCAGAGTAGCCTAAGTAACAACTTGCTCCGAGTGCGCACTAACAGTCACACTCGGAGACTTAGCCGCGACCCAGAGTCGCCTAAGTAAAAGCTCGCTCCGAGTGTGCACTCGGAGGCTTAGCAGACCCTCATTGAGGCTCATGTGGATGTGAAGACAACTGACAACTAAATGCTCCGCATGTTTGCCATTGGCTTCACCAAGAGACGCCAAACAAAAACCACGAGCCAAAATCGTGTCAAAAAAAAACTCAGCGAAAGAAGAGCAAAAGATCCGATTCGAATTCAAAGTTGGATCTACGATCAGTCGGCTCGGTGTGAATCAAGTTTATCCATGCCGAACCACGAATGTGACGGCCAACAGCAGTGGCCAAAGTTTAATACAGATACCACTCGGCATACCATGGTTAATGTGCGTTCACCATAAAGTTTTTTCAAGCATCGCCGGGACTGGCAGGCTCCACAAAGGTGTCAAGGTCGATTCCGTCTGCAATGCGAGTGGCTGTGTCGAGGAAGGTCTCCATGAAATCTTCGAATCGAAGCTTCTTGGTGTTGGCGACCTGCAACGTCTTCAGTTTTTCTTCGCGGGCTTTCTTGCAGTGCACTCGGACCAGAGATAGAGCCACGTCCGCACCGCACCGAGCGGAGGACTTCTTCCAAGCCTGCACTCTGCTTGGGACAGCCTCCAGCCGAGTCATCAACTCATCTATTTCACTCCGGGAGTCGTCTTCTGGCCACAGCTCCTTGTCGATTTGGCCAACAACTTTTCTCAGGCGGCCAATGAAAGGTCCCACCCTGTTAAGGCGAATATGCGCTCGGAGCATGTCCCGGTTGGCTTCATCGCCGAGTGGAACGTTCGGAACAAGCGACCGTTCGATGTCGGCTGCTTCAGCCTCAACGTCCCGACAGAAGTCTGCAAAGAAAAGACAAGCAGAAAGTAAGCGCGGAGTGAACTCGAAAGTCAAGAAGCACTCGGCAACAACTTACCACCAAGCAGTGCAACCATCTTCCTTGCCCAGTCGCTGACGTAGTTCTCCTGTGCCATGCACCGAGCGTTCATAACCTTCAGCTGGCCCATCCATTCGGATCTCTGACTCTTCATTTTTTCAACTTCGGCTAGCAATGCCTTGTTGGTCTCCCGAGACTCCTCCAAAGATTTCTCTCTCGGTCAGCAAGAGCCTCCTTCACACCAGCCAGGTCATTCACAGCCGCCTCCAAGTCCGCAACAAGCTGAATCTTCTCAGCCTTCAGAGCATTGTACGCAGATCCCATTTCGCAAGTCTTCTGCCAAATAGACACAAAGGGAGGATCAGACACATTCAACAAGGAAAAAGTATCGACACATATGACAAAACAATCAAAGCTCAAAGTTCTTCAAACCCCTGCCGATGCAAGCAATCGACAACGGTCTCAGGGACTACACCCAGTGGGTTCACTGAGAGTGACCCCACTGGCATGAAGCTCGAATAGGTCGGCCCTATTGAGCTCCATGACAAACACACAACACTATGAGACTACTATTACCCGACCTGAGTAACACTACTCTTGGAGACTACACCCAGTGGGTGCACTCGGAGTGCCCCCACTGGTACCATTCGGGCAGATCAGCTCTGATCTGTTCAGATTACGGAAAATACATATAAAGACAACTGCCGGTGCAAGCACTCGGCAGAAGTCTCGGGGACTAAACCCACTGGGTTCACTCGGAGTGAACCCACTGCAAAATCATCCTACTGTATCCGAGTATATCGCTGAAACCCCCAGTGGGTAACAAGAGGAAAGTAAACACTTACTAGCGCACTTAATCGGATATCGTCCCGGAGTTCCAAGCTTTTCTTGTACAAAGACGTGATGGAGTCATACACTCCCTTGGCGTCACCCACCATTAGCTCCACCTGCACCATGGCGTCCTTGGCGGCCCCCACCTGGTCTTCCGGGAGGCGTCGGGCGTCATATTGAACGGTTGACGGACCCGACATGACAGAAGACTCCCTGGGCATCCCGAGCTCCGCTCCAGTCGGTTCCGCCATGAGGGGCACCGTCTCAGTCGGCGGCACCGTCTCAGTCGGCGGCACGTTCATGGTGGGAGCAGGAGTAGATGGGACAACCTCAAGGACAGGCGCCAAAGCTGGCTCCGACCCCCTTTGGTTGTCGTCCTCCAGATGGATCATCTCCGAAGGAAGCCCGACTGAACAAAATGAAATTACAGAAAAAGGGCAAGATCAAAGACAACACTCGTGAAACAATAATACAACTCTCGGAGTCGTGACAACGTACCTTGCTGGGACGTGGCGGCATTATCCGTGTCCATGGGATCATCGTCCTGGCGCGGCAGAGAGGTGGCGGAGGTAGCATCTCTGTCGAGTGAAATCCACTCGACGGATAAGCATGAGTTCAATCGGATACTGAAGGAAGATGGAAGAACAAGACACTTACGTTGAGGCGACCGGAACAACGATCCTCATCCGAGGCAAAGCTTTCCGAGGCTTAGGCCCACTAGGTTTGGCCACCTTGGACGGCTGGTTCACGGGCTCGGCAGCAGCATCCCTGGTCCTCTTCACACTCAGAGCACTCGGAGCCACGGAAGGGGCCGACGGAGCACTCTGGGTCACTGGAGGAGCCGACGGAGCAGCGGGATCGTGACGGCGCTTAGTTCGGTGCTCTGGTGGTGAAGGTGGCGAGCTCTGCTCCCCATCCTCCTCCTCCTCCTCTTCCGTCTCCTCCTCCGTCTCCCCACTGTCGGAGACGTACTCGGCGCTATCCACGCTGCCCTCCTGGCTGCCCTCCTCTTCCTCGGCTGGATTCCCGTTCGAGACGGCAGAATACCAGTTGGTCCACTCCTGCACAAAACACAGTCGGCAACGTCAGTCGGCGGGACAAGAAAAGCAATAAATCTCAGAAGATTAAAAGACTCGACAAGATGTGCTCACCTCATTCGGAGGAGGATTGTCGGCGCGGAAGGGCTTCACCCGCCGGGCTCCTTCGGGGTTATCACACGCGCCTGTGATGCCGCGGACCCACGCTCTCACAGTCTCCCTGCTCACGCACTCTGGATGAGACCGAGTGGAATCCGAAGGCCCCGCGTAGTGCCACATGGCATGGTGTCGGGCCTGCAGCGGCTGGATGCGCCGACCCAGAAAAGTCTCCAGCAGGTCCGTGCCGGTGACTCCCTTGCGGACGACGGCTATCAGTGCGTCGACCAAAGGCTGGATCTGGATCCTTTCCCCCTTAGAGAGCGCAAGCTTCCTCGGAGGTCCCGGACGGTCTAGGCTAAAAGGTGGCAACCCACTCGAAGCATTTGGACAAGCAATGTCCTGGCAATAGAACCAGGACGATTGCGAGTTCCTGACTGACTCAGACAACTGGAGGGGGGGTAGCTACTCTTTATTTTCTTCTGGAAGCCTAAACCCCCGCAGAGCTGGAGGATATGGGTCTTATCGTCCGACTGGCTAAGCTTTTTGACGGTTTGGGATCTAGCGGAGAAGACGTACTTAAAGAGCCCCCAGTGGGGGGACATCCAATAAAGCACTCGCAAAGGGTGACGAATGCAGCAAGGTGGGCTATTGCGTTCGGAGGAAAATGATGGAGTTGCGCCCCGAAGTAAGTCATGATACCTCGGAAGAAAGGATGGGGAGGCAAGGAGAAGCCTCTGAACACGCGGCTGAGCAGCAGAACGCGCTCCCCCTCCTTCGGCGTCGGCTCCGTCTCGCCTTCCGGTAGCCTCCAGGACTTGTTGACGATCATGCCATGCTCCACCAGCTCCAGCAAGTCGTCCTCCGTCACCGAGGAGGGGAGGAAATCCCCCTGGATCCAACCCGCCGGCAGCGCCCGCTGCCGCCGCTGAGTAGGGGCCGCCCCCTTCTTCTTCTTCTTCTGCGACTCGAGTTTGCTGGTCTGCCCCTTCGTCATGGCGAAGGCGACGGATCCGCAGAGGAGGAGGGGAAGGAGGAGGCTTGAGGCGTGCAGAGAGCTGCGGGAGGAGCGGGATTAATGCGAGGAAGATGAGCAGCGCAACAGGAAATCCCGCCGGAGAGGCTTAAATAGGCTTCCGACTGGGTCACTAACAGGTGGACCCGAGATCTTATCCCCCCAACCGGCTGCTGCGAGGTTAGTGGAGAAGATAAAGGCGCGATAATCGAGGAGGCAAAACCTACTCGATGGCGATGTCCTCATCCCCGTTGAGCGCGCGGCAACCGAAATTTGAGGATCCCGGAAAATCCGGCGCTGTCAGTTTGACCAGTCACGTCAAAAGATTCCGCGGAAGCACTCGGTCCCTGACGGTTCGTTTCACTGGTATATTCACTCGGATGACTGGTTGAAAGGATAAAATGGATCGAGGCAAACAATGCTAAAGTCACCTCCATACCAGTCGGTTCCATACTCCAGACATCACTTCATCGTTCCAACCCCGATCGGGGACTAATGATGGGGTTATAGTCCCAGGGTAGGGGCATAGGCCTGTCCTATAGGTCCTACCCAAGGACTACCCTTCATAGAGGACAAGGCCCTTAGACAGTTCCCACTGAACTAAGGACGCCTCCATCATCCAGTCGGCGACGAGCACTCGGAGCATATTTAACGTACCGACTGGATTCCACTCTGTACATCATAACCTCCCAGGAGGGCAACGGTCGTACGTTTTCATACACCATTATTAACATTTAAGGCTTACGTTACCTGTAACGTAGGCATTTATTCGCCACTATTCCCCCCTGTCCACCGTGCCATTATGAAGGGCAGCGCACTCTATATAAGCCGCTCTTCCCCACTGGTGCAGGGGTTGGCACTTGCTGTAATCCTATAATCCACTCGACATTAAGCTCCCAAGAGCACTGAGACGTAGGGCTTTTACCTCCACCGTAGAGGGGCCTGAACTCATACATCCTCGCCGTAGCTAAGGCTCTGCCCATATACTTTCGTACCCCATACATCTACTGTCAGACTTATACCCACGACACACACCATCCCATTGCGGTAGTAAATCTCAAGCCATGTCCTTTTCCTCAAGATGAACTACAAAACTCCTCTTGTGTTAGATCTTGTCGAATGTCTTGTTGGATATGTGTGCTTCTCCTATTGTGCATTTGCTAGGTACGCTGTTGCTTATGAAAAATATGCTTACTTTCTAGACCCATAGGAGGAAGGAGGTGCGCATGGAATTACTGCCAGAAGACTCAAGACGAGTTTGAAGAGTTCTGGAATCCATGCCAAGTTCCGCAAGGGAGCAACAACGTGAGCCAACCGAGGGTTCAGCCTGACATGCGCTTTGATTCTTGCTGATTCATGGTTTTGAGTGTTGGGTAACGTAGCATAAATTCAAAATTTTCCTACGCATATTCAGATCTTCCTATGGAGAGACCAGCAACGAGAGAGGGGTAGGAGCATCTTCATACCTTTGAAGATCGCTAAGCGGAAGCGTTACTAGAACGCGGTTGATGGAGTCGTACTCGTAGCGATTCTGATCTAGTGCCAAAAAACGGCACCTCCGCGTTCAACACACGTGCAGCCCGGTGACGTCTCCCGCACCTTGATCCAGCAAGGAGGAGGGAGAGGTTGGGGAAGAACTCCAGCAACATGACGGCGTGGTGTCGATGGAGAGACGAGGTCTCCTGGCAGGGCTTCGCCAAGCACCGGCGGAGAGGAGGAGGAAGAAGAGCAGGGCTGCGCCGAGAGAGAGGGAAAAACCGTGTGTCTCAATGGCCAAAAGTGCCTGATATATATAGGGGGAGGGGAGAGGGGGTGCCACCCCTAGGGTTCCCACACTAGGGGGTGCGGCAGCCCCCCCAGATGGGAGGTGCGGAGGCCAGAGGGGGGAGGAGGGGGTGGCGCACCATTTGGTGGGCCTTAGGCCCACCTGGCCTAGGGTTTGCCCCCCCCTTTTCTCTCCCTTGCGCAATGGGCTGAGTGGGGAGGCGCACCAGCCCACCTAGGGGCTGGTTCCCACCCCCACTTGGCCCACCTTATCTCCCGGGGTCGTTGCCCCCCTTCGGTGGTCCCCCGGGGCCACCTCCGGTGGTCCCGGTGGTCCCGGTACGTTACTGGTGATGCCTGAAACACTTCCGGTATCCGAAACCATCCGTCCTATATATCAATCTTTACCTCCGGACCATTCCAGAGCTCCTCGTGACCTCCGGGATCTCATCCGGGACCGCGAACAACTTTTGGTAACCTTTTATAACAATTCCCTATAACCCTAGCGTCATCGAACCTTAAGTGTGTAGACCCTACGGGTTCGGGAGACAGGCAGACATGACCGAGACACCTCTCTGGACAATAACCATCAGTGGGGTCTGGATACCCATGGTGGCTCCCACTTGCTCCACGATGATCTCATCGGATGAACCACGATGTCAAGGATTCAATCAATCCCGTATACGATTCCCTTTGTCTGTCGGTATAGAACTTGCCCGAGATTCGATCGTCGGTATACCTATACCTTGTTCAATCTCGTTACCGGTAAGTCTCTTTACTCGTCCCGTAGCACGTCATCGCGTGACTAACTCCTTAGTCACATTGAGCTCATGATGATGTTCTACCGAGTGTGCCCAGAGATACCTCTCCGTCACACGGAGTGACAAATCCCGATCTCGATTCGTACCAACCCAACAGACACTTTCGGAGGTACCCGTAGTGCACCTTTATAGTCACCCAGTTACGTTGTGACGTTTGATACACCCAAAGCACTCCTACGGTATCCGGGAGTTGCACAATCTCACGGTCGAAGGAAAAGATACTTGACATTAGAAAAGCATTAGCATACGAACAATACCATCTAGTGCTAGGCTTAGGATTGGGTCTTGTCCATCACATCATTCTCCCAATGATGTGATCCCGTTATCAATGACATCTAATGCCCATGATCAGGAAACCATGATCATCTATTGACTAAGGAGCTAGCCAACTAGAGGCTTGCTAGGGACACATTGTGATCTATTTATTCACACATGTATTACTGTTTCCTGTTAATACAATTATAGCATGAACAATAGACGATTATCATGAACAAGGAAATATGATAATAACCATTTTATTATTGCCTCTAGGGCATATTTCCAACAGTCTCCCATTTGCACTAGAGTCAATAATCTAGTTACATTGGGATGTATCGAACACCCATAGCATTATGGTGTTGATCATGTTTTGCTCGTGGAAGAGGTTTAGTCAACGGGTCTGCAATATTCAGATCCGTGTGTACTTTACAAATATCTATCACTCCACTCTGGACATGGTCCTGGATGGAGTTGTAGCGGCGCTTGATGTGCTTCGTCTTCCGGTGAAACCTGGGCTCCTTGGCTATGGCAATGGCTCCAGTGTGATCACAGAAGACTGTCATAGGACCCGACGCGCTTGGAACCACTCCAAGGTCGGTGATGAGCTCCTTCATCCAAATTCCTTCATGAGCCGCTTCTGAAGCAGCTATGTACTCCGCTTCACATGTAGATGCTGCCACGACTTCTTGCTTGCTGCTGCACCAGCTCACTGCCCCACCATTCAACACATATACGTATCCGGTCTGTGACTTAGAGTAATCCGGATCTGTGTCGAAGCTAGCGTCGACGTAACCCTTTACGACGAGCTCTTCGTCGCCTCCATAAACGAGAAATATTTCCTTAGTCCTTTTCAGGTACTTAACGATATTCTTGACCGCTGTGCAATGTTCCGTACTAGGATCACTTTGGTACCTCCCTACCAAACTTATGGCAAGGTTTATATCAGGTCTGGTACACAACATGGCATACATTAGAGAGCCCACGGCTGAAGCGTAGGGGACAGAACTCATCTTCTCTCTATCTGCTGCCGTGGTCGGCGACTGATTCTTACTCAATCTCATACCTTGCAAAACTGGCAAGAACCCTTTCTTTGAGTTTTCCATATTGAACTTCTTCAATATCTTGTCAAGGTATGTACTTTGCGAAAGACCTATGAGGCGTCTCGATCTATCTCTATTGATCTTGATGCCTAATATGTATGCAACTTCTCCAAGGTCCTTCATTGAAAAACTCTTGTTCAAATAGGCCTTTATGCTCTCCAACATCTCTATATTATTCCCCATCAATAATATGTCATCCACATACAGTATGAGGAAAGCTACAGAGCTCCCACTCACTTTCTTGTACAGACAGGCTTCTCCGTAAACCTGTATGAACCCAAACGCTTTAATCACCTCATTAGAGCGAATGTTCCAACTCCGAGATGCTTGCACCAGCCCATAGATGGAGCGCTGGAGCTTGCACACTTTGTTAGCACCCTTAGGGTCGACAAAACCTTCTGGTTGCATCATATACAAATCTTCCTTAAGGTTCCCGTTAAGGAACGTTGTTTTGACGTCCATTTGCCAAATTTCATAATCATAAAAGGCGGCAATTGCTAACATGATTCGAACTGATTTCAGCTTCGCTACGGGAGAGAAAGTCTCTTCGTAGTCAACCCCTTGAATTTGTCGAAAACCCTTTGCGACAAGTCGAGCTTTGTAAACGGTTACATTACCGTTTGCATCAGTCTTCTTCTTGCAGATCCATTTATTTTCTATGGCTCGCCGGTCATCGGGCAAGTCCACCAAAGTCCATACTTTGTTCTCATACATGGATCCTATCTCGGATTTCATGGCCTCAAGCCATTTGTTGGAATCCGGGCCCGCCATTGCTTCTTCATAGTTCGAAGGTTCACCGTTGTCTAACAACATGATTTCCATCACAGGGTTGCCGTACCACTCTGGTGCGGAGCGTGCCCTTGTGGACCTTCGCGGTTCAGTAGTAGCTTGATCCGAAGCTTCATGATCATCATCATTAACTTGCTGTTCAGTCGGTGTAGGCGCCACAGGAACAACTTCCCGCGCTGCGCTACTTTCCTGTTCGAGAGGGGGTGTAATTACCTCATCAAGTTCTACCTTCCTCCCAAATTGTACTCGATGCTCAAGTCTGCAGAAGTAGAAATCAAGAAAGAGCATCAAGTGTTGATGGTCAACAAGACCACTAGTTTCAAGAAAGGCAAGGGTAAGAAGAACTTCAAGAAAGACGGCAAAGCTGTTGCCACACCCGGTAAGCCAGATGCCGGGAAGAAGAAAAAGAACGTACCCAAGCCTGAGACTGAGTGCTTCTATTGCAAGGGAAAGGGACACTGGAAGCGGAACTGCCCCAAATACTTAGCGGACAAGAAGGCTGGCAACGTTAAAGGTATATGTGATATACATGTTATTGATGTGTACCTTACCAGCGCTTGTAGTAGCTCCTGGGTATTTGATACCGGTGCTGTTGCTCACATTTGCAACTCAAAGCAGGAACTGCGGAATAAGCGGAGACTGGCCAAGGACGAGGTGACGATGCGCGTCGGGAATGGTTCAAAGGTCGATGTGATCGCCGTCGGCACGCTACCTCTACATCTACCGTCGGGATTAGTTTTAAACCTTAATAATTGTTATTTAGTACGAGCTTTAAGCATGAACATTGTATCAGGGTCTTGCTTAATGCGAGACGGCTACTCATTTAAGTTAGAGAATATTGGTTGTTCTAATTATATGAGTGATATGTTTTATGGTCATGCTCCGCTGGTGAATGGTTTATTCTTGATGAATCTCGATCGTGATGTTACACATATTCATAGTGTGAGTACCAAAAAATGCAAAGTTGATAATGATAGTCCCACATACTTGTCGCACTGCCGCCTTGGTCATATCGGCGTTAAGCGCATGAAGAAGCTCCATACTGATGGACTATTAGAGTCTCTTGAATTTGAATCATTTGACACATGCGAACCGTGCCTCATGGGCAAGATGACTAAGGCTCCATTCTCAGGAATAATGGAGAGAGCAACCGACTTATTGGAAATAATACATACTGATGTGTGTGGTCCAATGAACGTTGAAGCTCGCGGTGGTTATCGTTATGTTCTCACTCTCACTGATGATTTGAGTAGGTATGGGTATATCTACTTGATGAAGCACAAATCTGAGACGTTTGAAAGGTTCAAGGAATTTCAGTGAGGTTGAGAATCAACGTGACAGAAAAATTAAATGTCTGCGATCTGATCGTGGAGGAGAATATTTGAGTCATGAGTTTGGCACACACCTAAGGAAGTGTGGAATCGTTTCACAACTCACACCGCCTGGCACACCGCAGTGCAACGGAGTGTCCGAACGTCGTAATCGCACTTTATTAGATATGGTACGATCTATGATGTCTCTCACCGACTTACCGCTATCATTTTGGGGATACGCATTAGAAACTGCAGCATTCACTTTAAATTGGGCACCGTCTAAATTCGTTGAGACGACACCGTATGAACTATGGTTTGGCAAGAAACCTAAGTTGTCGTTTCTTAAAGTTTGGGGCTGCGATGCTTATGTGAAGAAACTTCAACCAGAAAAGCTCGAACCCAAAGCGGAGAAATGCGTATTCATAGGATACCCTAAGGAAACTGCTGGGTATACCTTCTATCTTAGATCCGAAGGTAAAACCTTTGTTGCCAAGAACAGATCCTTTCTAGAGAAAGAGTTTCTCTCAAAAGAAGTAAGTGGGAGGAAGGTAGAACTTGATGAGGTAATTACACCCCCTCTCGAACAGGAAAGTAGCGCAGCGCGGGAAGTTGTTCCTGTGGCGCCTACACTGACTGAAGAGGAAGTTAATGATGATGATCATGAAGCTTCGGATCAAGTTACTACTGAACCGCGAAGGTCCACAAGGGCACGCTCCGCACCAGAGTGGTACGGCAACCCTGTGATGGAAATCATGTTGTTAGGCAACGGTGAACCTTCGAACTATGAAGAAGCAATGGTGGGCCTGGATTCCAACAAATGGCTTGAGGCTATGAAATCCGACATAGGATCCATGTATGAGAACAAAGTATGGACTTTGGTGGACTTGCCCGATGACCGGCGAGCCATAGAAAAAAAATGGATCTTCAAGAAGAAGACTGATGCAAACGGTAATGTAACCGTTTACAAAGCTCGACTTGTCACAAAGGGTTTTCGACAAATTCAAGGAGTTGACTACGAAGAGACTTTCTGTCCCGTAGCGAAGCTGAAATCAGTTCAAATCATGTTAGCAATTGCCGCCTTTTATGATTATGAAATTTGGCAAATGGACGTCAAAACAGCGTTCCTTAACGGGAACCTTAAGGAAGAGTTGTATATGATGCAACCAGAAGGTTTTGTCGACCCTAAGGGTGCTAACAAAGTGTGCAAGCTCCAGCGCTCCTTCTATGGGCTGGTGCAAGCATCTCGGAGTTGGAACATTCGCTTTAATGAGGTGATTAAAGCGTTTGGGTTCATACAGGTTTACGGAGAAGCCTGTCTGTACAAGAAAGTGAGTGGGAGCTCTGTAGCTTTCCTCATACTGTATGTGGATGACATATTATTGATGGGGAATAATATAGAGATGTTGGAGAGCATAAAGGCCTATTTGAACAAGAGTTTTTCAATGAAGGACCTTGGAGAAGCTGCATACATATTAGGTATCAAGATCTATAGAGATAGATCGAGACGCCTCATAGGTCTTTCGCAAAGTACATACCTTGACAAGATATTGAAGAAGTTCAATATGGAAAACTCAAAGAAAGGGTTCTTGCCAGTTTTGCAAGGTATGAGATTGAGTAAGACTCAGCCGCCGACCACGACAGCAGATAGAGAGAAGATGAGTTCTGTCCCCTACGCTTCAGCAATGGGCTCCCTAATGTATGCCATGCTGTGTACCAGACCTGATATAAACCTTGCCATAAGTTTGGTAGGGAGGTACCAAAGTGATCCCGGTACGGAACACTGGACAGCGGTCAAGAATATCCTTAAGTACCTGAAAAGGACTCAGGAAATGTTTCTCGTTTATGGAGGCGACGAAGAGCTCGTCGTAAAGGGTTACGTCGACGCTAGCTTCGACACAGATCCGGATGACTCTAAGTCACAGACCGGATACGTATATGTGTTGAATGGTGGGGCAGTGAGCTGGTGCAGCAGCAAGCAAGAAGTCGTGGCAGCATCTACATGTGAAGCGGAGTAAATAGCTGCTTCAGAAGCGGCTCATGAAGGAATTTGGATGAAGGAGCTCATCACCGACCTTGGAGTGGTTCCAAGCGCGTCGGGTCCTATGACAGTCTTCTGTGATCACACTGGAGCCATTGCCATAGCCAAGGAGCCCAGGTTTCACCGGAAGACGAAGCACATCAAGCGCCGCTACAACTCCATCCAGGACCATGTCCAGAGTGGAGTGATAGATATTTGTAAAGTACACACGGATCTGAATATTGCAGACCCGTTGACTAAACTTCTTCCACGAGCAAAACATGATCAACACCATAATGCTATGGGTGTTCGATACATCACAATGTAACTAGATTATTGACTCTAGTGCAAGTGGGAGACTGTTGGAAATATGCCCTAGAGGCAATAATAAAATGGTTATTATCATATTTCCTTGTTCATGATAATCGTCTATTGTTCATGCTATAATTGTATTAAGAGGAAACAGTAATACATGTGTGAATAAATAGATCACAATGTGTCCCTAGCAAGCCTCTAGTTGGCTAGCTCGTTAGTCAATAGATGATCATGGTTTCCTGATCATGGGCATTAGATGTCGTTGATAACGGGATCACATCATTGGGAGAATGATGTGATGGACAAGACCCAATCCTAAGCCTAGCACTAGATTATATTGTTCGTATGCTAATGCTTTTCTAATGTCAAGTATCTTTTCCTTCGACCGTGAGATTGTGCAACTCCCGGATACCGTAGGAGTGCTTTGGGTGTATCAAACGTCACAACATAACTGGGTGACTATAAAGGTGCACTACGGGTACCTTCGAAAGTGTCTGTTGGGTTGGTACAAATCGAGATCGGGATTTGTCACTCCGTGTGACGGAGAGGTATCTCTCGGCCCACTCGGTAGAACATCATCATGAGCTCAATGTGACTAAGGAGTTAGTCATACGATGACGTGCTACGGAACGAGTAAAGAGACTTACCGGTAACGAGATTGAACAAGGTATAGGTATAGCGACGATCGAATCTCGGGCAAGTTCTATACCGACTGATAAAGGGAATCGTGTACGGGATTGATTGAATCCTTGACATCGTGGTTCATCTGATGAGATCATCGTGGAGCAAGTGGGAGCCACCATGGGTATCCAGACCCCGCTGATGGTTATTGGCCAGAGAGGTGTCTCGGTCATGTCTGCCTGTCTCCGGAACCCGTAGGGTCTACACACTTAAGGTTCGATGACGCTATGGTTATAGGGAATTGTTATACGAGGTTACCGAAAGTTTTTCGGAGTCCTGGTTGAGATCCCGGACATCACGAGGAGCTCCGGAATGGTCCGGAGGTAAAGATTGATATATAGGACGGATGGTTTCGGATACCGGAAGTGTTTCGGGCATCACCGATAACGTACCGGGACCACCGGGACCACCGAAGGGGGGCAACGACCCCGGGAGATAAGGTGGGCCAATTGGGGGTGGGAACCAGCCCCTAGGTGGGCTGGTGCGCCTCCCCACTCAGCCCAATGCGCAAGGGAGAGAAAATGGGGGGCAAACCCTAGGCCAGGTGGGCCTAAGGCCCACCAGATGGTGCGCCACCCCCTCCTCCTCCCTCTGGCCGCCGCACCTCCCATCTAGGGGGGATGCCGCACCCCCTAGGGTAGGAACCCTAGGGGTGTCACCCCCTCTCCCCTCCCCCTATATATATCGGGCACTTTTGGCCATTGAGACACACGGTGTTTCCCTCTCTCTCGGCGCAACCCTGCTCTTCTTCCTCCTCCTCTCTGCCGGTGCTTGGCGAAGCCCTGCCGGGAGACCTCGTCTCTCCATCGACACCACGCCGTCGTGTTGCTGGAGTTCTTCCCCAAACTCTCCCTCCTCCTTGCTGGATCAAGGTGCGGGAGACGTCACCGGGCTGCACGTGTGTTGAACGCGGAGGTGCCGTTGTTCGGCACTAGATCGGAATCGCTGCGAGTACGACTTCATCAACCGCGTTCTAGCAACGCTTCCGATTAGCGATCTTCAAAGGTATGAAGATGCTCTTACCCCTCTCTCGTTGCTGGTCTCTCCATAGGAAGATCTGAATATGCGTAGGAAAATTTTGAATTTATGCTACGTTACCCAACAGTGGTATCAGAGCCAGGTTTTCTATGCGTAGATTCTATGCATGAGTAGAACACAAAAGTTGTGGGCGATGATTTGTCAATTTGCTTGCCGCTACTAGTCTTATTCTTTTCCGGCGGTATTGTGGGATGAAGCGGCCCGGATCGACCTTACACGTACGCTTACGTGAGACTGGTTCCACCGACAGACATGCACACCGTGCATAAAGGTGGCTAGCGGGTGTCTGTCTCTCCTACTCTAGTCGGATTGAATTTGATGAAAAGGGTCCTTATGAAGGGTAAATAACTTTGGCATATCATCGTTTTGGCTATCACGTAGGTAAGAAGGCGTTCTTGCTAGAAACCCAAATCAGCCACGTAAAACTTGCAACAACAATTAGAGGACGTCTAACTTGTTTTTGCAGGGTTTGACATGTGATGTGATATGGCCAAAGTTGTGATGTTGCATGTATGATGTATGAGATGATCATGTTATTGTAATAGGTTTCACAACTTGCATGTCGATGAGTATGACAACCGGCAGGAGCCATAGGAGTTGTCTTAATTTATTGTATGAGATGCAACGCCATGTGCTTACTACTTTTACTTCATTGCTAACGGTTAGCTACAGTAGTGGTGATAGTAGTAGTTGGCGTGATGACTTCACGGAGACACGATGATGGAGATCATGATGATGGAGATCATGGTGTCACGCCGGTGACGATGATGATCATGCGATGCCTGAAGATGGAGATCGAAAGAGCAAAGATGATAATGGCCATATCATGTCACTATATGATTGCATTGTGATGTCTATCATGTTTTACATCTTATTGCTTAGAACGACGGTAGCATAATAAGATGATCCCTCTTAAAATTTCGAGAACGTATTCCCCTAAGTGTGCACCGTTGCGAAGGTTCGTTGTCTCGAAGCACCACGTGATGATCGGGTGTGATAGATTCTAACGTTCGCATACAACGGGTGTAAGCCAGATTTACACACGCGAAACACCTAGGTTGACTCGACGAGCTTAGCATGTACAGAAATGACCGCGAATACAAGAGACCGAAAGGTCAAACATGAGTCGTATGGTTGAATACGATCAGCATGGAGTTGCTCACCATGGTGACTAGTCCGTCTCACGTGATGATCGGACACGGGTTAGTCAACATGGATCATGTATCACTTAGATGACTAGAGGGATGTCGGTTTAAGTGGGAGTTCATACTTAATTTGATTAAATGAACTTAATTGTCATGAACTTAGTCTAAAAGTTGTCTTTATAAATATTTTAGATGTCCAACGTCAACCTCAATTTCAACGCATTCCTAGAGAAAAACAAGCTGAAAGATGATGGTAGCAACTATGCGGACTGGGTTCGCAACTTGAAACTCATCCTTGAAGCATCTAAAAAGGCTTATGTCCTTGATGCGCCGCTAGGTGACCCTCCCGCTCCCGCAGCAGCCCAGGACATTCTGAACGTCTTGCAAACTCGGAGTGATGACTACTCTCTGGTCAGGTGTGGCATGTTATACAATTTAGAAACGGGGCTCCAAAGGCGTTTTGAGCAACACGGGGCATATGAGATGTTCCAGGAGCTGAAGCTAGTTTTTCAAGCTCATGCCCGTGTCGAGAGATATGAAGTCTCCGACAAGTTCTTCAGCTGTAAGATGGAGGAGAATAGTTCTGTCAGTGAGCACATACTCAAAATGTCTGGGTTACACGGTCGTCTGACTTCACTTGGAGTCGAACTTCCGGATGATGCTATAATTGACAGAATCCTCCAGTCTCTCCCACCAAGCTATAAAGGCTTTGTGCTTAACTACAACATGCAAGGGATGGAGAAGACCATTCCCGAGTTGTACTCGATGCTCAAGTCTGCAGAAGTAGAAATCAAGAAAGAGCATCAAGTGTTGATGGTCAACAAGACCACTAGTTTCAAGAAAGGCAAGGGTAAGAAGAACTTCAAGAAAGACGGCAAAGTTGTTGCCGCACCCGGTAAGCCAGATGCCGGGAAGAAGAAAAAGAACATACCCAAGCCTGAGACTGAGTGCTTCTATTGCAAGGGAAAGGGACACTGGAAGCGGAACTGCCCCAAATACTTAGCGGACAAGAAGGCCGGCAACGTTAAAGGTATATGTGATATACATGTTATTGATGTGTACCTTACCAGCGCTCGTAGTAGCTCCTGGGTATTTGATACCGGTGCTGTTGCTCACATTTGCAACTCAAAGCAGGAACTGCGGAATAAGCAGAGACTGGCCAAGGACGAGGTGACGATGTGCGTCGGGAATGGTTCAAAGGTCGATGTGATCGTCGTCGGCACGCTACCTCTACATCTACCGTCGGGATTAGTTTTAAACCTTAATAATTGTTATTTAGTACGAGCTTTAAGCATGAACATTGTATCAGGGTCTTGCTTAATGCGAGACGGCTACTCATTTAAGTCAGAGAATAATGGTTGTTCTAATTATATGAGTGATATGTTTTATGGTCATGCTCCGCTGGTGAATGGTTTATTCTTGATGAATCTCGATCGTGATGTTACACATATTCATAGTGTGAGTACCAAAAGATGCAAAGTTGATAATGATAGTCCCACATACTTGTGGCACTGCCGCCTTGGTCATATCGGCGTTAAGCGCATGAAGAAGCTCCATACTGATGGACTATTAGAGTCTCTTGAATTTGAATCATTTGACACATGCGAACCGTGCCTCATGGGCAAGATGACTAAGGCTCCATTCTCAGGAATAATGGAGAGAGGAACCGACTTATTGGAAATAATACATACTGATGTGTGTGGTCCAATGAACGTTGAAGCTCGCGGTGGTTATCGTTATGTTCTCACTCTCACTGATGATTTGAGTAGGTATGGGTATATCTACTTGATGAAGCACAAATCTGAGACGTTTGAAAGGTTCAAGGAATTTCAGAGTGAGGTTGAGAATCAATGTGACAGAAAAATTAAATGTCTGCGATCTGATCGTGGAGGAGAATATTTGAGTCACGAGTTTGGCACACACCTAAGGAAGTGTGGAATCGTTTCACAACTCACACCGCCTGGCACACCGCAGTGCAACGGAGTGTCCGAACATCGTAATCGCACTTTATTAGATATGGTACGATCTATGATGTCTCTCACCGACTTACCGCTATCATTTTGGGGATACGCATTAGAAACTGCAGCATTCACTTTAAATTGGGCACCGTCTAAATTCGTTGAGACGACACCGTATGAACTATGGTTTGGCAAGAAACCTAAGTTGTCGTTTCTTAAAGTTTGGGGCTGCGATGCTTATGTGAAGAAACTTCAACCAGAAAAGCTCGAACCCAAAGCGGAGAATTGCGTATTCATAGGATACCCTAAGGAAACTGTTGGGTATACCTTCTATCTTAGATCCGAAGGTAAAACCTTTGTTGCCAAGAACGGATCCTTTCTAGAGAAAGAGTTTCTCTCGAAAGAAGTAAGTGGGAGGAAGGTAGAACTTGATGAGGTAATTACACCCCCTCTCGAACAGGAAAGTAGCGCAGCGCGGGAAGTTGTTCCTGTGGCGCCTACACTGACTGAAGAGGAAGTTAATGATGATGATCATGAAGCTTCGGATCAAGTTACTACTGAACCGCGAAGGTCCACAAGGGCACGCTCCGCACCAGAGTGGTACGGCAACCCTGTGATGGAAATCATGTTGTTAGACAACGGTGAACCTTCGAACTATGAAGAAGCAATGGTGGGCCTGGATTCCAACAAATGGCTTGAGGCTATGAAATCCGAGATAGGATCCATGTATGAGAACAAAGTATGGACTTTGGTGGACTTGCCCGATGACCGGCGAGCCATAGAAAATAAATGGATCTTCAAGAAGAAGACTGATGCAAACGGTAATGTAACCTTTTACAAAGCTCGACTTGTCGCAAAGGGTTTTCGACAAATTCAAGGAGTTGACTACGAAGAGACTTTCTGTCCCGTAGTGAAGCTGAAATCAGTTCAAATCATGTTAGCAATTGCCGCCTTTTATGATTATGAAATTTGGCAAATGGACGTCAAAACAGCGTTCCTTAACGGGAACCTTAAGGAAGAGTTGTATATGATGCAACCAGAAGGTTTTGTCGACCCTAAGGGTGCTAACAAAGTGTGCAAGCTCCAGCGCTCCTTCTATGGGCTGGTGCAAGCATCTCGGAGTTGGAACATTCGCTTTAATGAGGTGATTAAAGCGTTTGGGTTCATACAGGTTTACGGAGAAGCCTGTCTGTACAAGAAAGTGAGTGGGAGCTCTGTAGCTTTCCTCATACTGTATGTGGATGACATATTATTGATGGGGAATAATATAGAGATGTTGGAGAGCATAAAGGCCTATTTGAACAAGAGTTTTTCAATGAAGGACCTTGGAGAAGCTGCATACATATTAGGCATCAAGATCTATAGAGATAGATCGAGACGCCTCATAGGTCTTTCGCAAAGTACATACCTTGACAAGATATTGAAGAAGTTCAATATAGAAAACTCAAAGAAAGGGTTCTTGCCAGTTTTGCAAGGTATGAGATTGAGTAAGACTCAGCCGCCGACCACGACAGCAGATAGAGAGAAGATGAGTTCTGTCCCCTACGCTTCAGCAATGGGCTCCCTAATGTATGCCATGCTGTGTACCAGACCTGATATAAACCTTGCCATAAGTTTGGTAGGGAGGTACCAAAGTGATCCCGGTACGGAACACTGGACAGCGGTCAAGAATATCCTTAAGTACCTGAAAAGGACTCAGGAAATGTTTCTCGTTTATGGAGGCGACGAAGAGCTCGTCGTAAAGGGTTACGTCGACGCTAGCTTCAACACAGATCCGGATGACTCTAAGTCATAGACCGGATACGTATATGTGTTGAATGGTGGGGCAGTGAGCTGGTGCAGCAGCAAGCAAGAAGTCGTGGCAGCATCTATATGTGAAGCGGAGTACATAGCTGCTTCAGAAGCGGCTCATGAAGGAATTTGGATGAAGGAGCTCATCACCGACCTTGGAGTGGTTCCAAGTGCGTCGGGTCCTATGACAGTCTTCTGTGATCACACTGGAGCCATTGCCATAGCCAAGGAGCCCAGGTTTCACCGGAAGACGAAGCACATCAAGCGCCGCTACAACTCCATCCAGGACCATGTCCAGAGTGGAGTGATAGATATTTGTAAAGTACACACGGATCTGAATATTGCAGACCCGTTGACTAAACCTCTTCCACGAGCAAAACATGATCAACACCATAATGCTATGGGTGTTCGATACATCACAATGTAACTAGATTATTGACTCTAGTGCAAGTGGGAGACTGTTGGAAATATGCCCGAGAGGCAATAATAAAATGGTTATTATCATATTTCCTTGTTCATGATAATCGTCTATTGTTCATGCTATAATTGTATTAACAGGAAACAGTAATACATGTGTGAATAAATAGATCACAATGTGTCCCTAGCAAGCCTCTAGTTGGCTAGCTCCTTAGTCAATAGATGATCATGGTTTCCTGATCATGGGCATTAGATGTCATTGATAACGGGATCACATCATTGGGAGAATGATGTGATGGACAAGACCCAATCCTAAGCCTAGCACTAGATTGTATTGTTCGTATGCTAATGCTTTTCTAATGTCAAGTATCTTTTCCTTCGACCGTGAGATTGTGCAACTCCCGGATACCGTAGGAGTGCTTTGGGTGTATCAAACGTCACAACGTAACTGGGTGACTATAAAGGTGCACTACGGGTACCTCCGAAAGTGTCTGTTGGGTTGGTACGAATCGAGATCGGCATTTGTCACTCCGTGTGACGGAGAGGTATATCTGGGCCCACTCGGTAGAACATCATCATGAGCTCAATGTGACTAAGGAGTTAGTCACTCGATGACGTGCTACGGAACGAGTAAAGAGACTTACCGGTAACGAGATTGAACAAGGTATAGGTATATCGACGATCGAATCTCGGGCAAGTTATATACCGACAGACAAAGGGAATCGTGTACGGGATTGATTGAATCCTTGACATCGTGGTTCATCCGATGAGATCATCGTGGAGCAAGTGGGAGCCACCATGGGTATCCAGACCCCGCTGATGGTTATTGGCCAGAGAGGTGTCTCGGTCATGTCTGCCTGTCTCCCGAACCCGTAGGGTCTACACACTTAAGGTTCGATGACGCTATGGTTATAGGGAATTGTTATACGAGGTTACCAAAAGTTGTTCGGAGTCCCGGTTGAGATCCCGGACGTCACGAGGAGCTCCGGAATGGTCCGGAGGTAAAGATTGATATATAGGACGGATGGTTTCGGATACCGGAAGTGTTTCGGGCATCACCGGTAACGTACCGGAACCATCGGAGGTGGCCCCGGGGGACCACCGAAGGGGGGCAACGACCCCGGGAGATAAGGTGGGCCAAGTGGGGGTGGGAACCAGCCCCTAGGTGGGCTGGTGCACCTCCCCACTCAGCCCAATGCGCAAGGGAGAGAAAAGGGGGGCAAACCCTAGGCCAGGTGGGCCTAAGGCCCACTAGATGGTGCGCCACCCCCTCCTCCCCCCTCTGGCCGCCGCACCTCCCATCTGGGGGGGGGGCTGCCGCACCCCCTAGGGGTGGCACCCCCTCTCCCCTCCCCCTATATATATCGGGCACTTTTGGCCATTGAGACACACAGTTTTTCCCTCTCTCTCGGCGCAACCCTGCTCTTCTTCCTCCTCCTCTCTGCCGGTGCTTGGCGAAGCCCTTCCTGGAGACCTCATCTCTCCATCGACACCACGCCGTCGTGTTGCTGGAGTTCTTCCCCAACCTCTCCCTCCTCCTTGCTGGATCAAGGTGCGGGAGACGTCACCGGGCTGCACGTGTGTTGAACGCAGAGGTGCCGTTGTTCGGCACTAGATCGGAATCGCTGCGAGTACGACTTCATCAACCGCGTTCTAGCAACGCTTCCGCATAGCGATCTTCAAAGGTATGAAGATGCTCTTACCCCTCTCTCGTTGCTGGTCTCTCCATAGGAAGATCTGAATATGCGTAGGAAAATTTTGAATTTATGCTACGTTACCCAACACTACCCTTGATAGAGGACAAGGCCCTTAGACAGTTCCGACTGAACTAAGGACGCCTCCATCATCCAGTCGGCGACAAGCACTCGGAGCATATTTAACGTACCGACTAAATTCCACTCTGTACATCATAACCTCCCAGGAGGGCAACGGTCATACATTTTCATACACCATTATTAACATTTAAGGCTTACGTTACCTGTAACGTAGGCATTTATTCGCCACTATTCCACCCCTGTCCACCGGGCCATTATGAAGGGCAGCGCACTCTATATAAGCCGCCCTTCCCCACTGGTGCAGGGGTTGGCGCTTGCTGTAATCCTATAATCCACTCGACACTAAGCTCCCAAGAGCACTGAGACGTAGGGCTTTTACCTCCACCGTAGAGGGGCCTGAACTCATACATCCTCGCCGTAGCTAAGGCTCTGCCCATCCTTTCGCACCCCATACATCTACTGTCAGACTTATACCCACGACAGTTGGCGCCCACCGTGGGGCAGGTGTCTAAGCGACTTTCGGCGAGTTTGCGATTTCCTACTTTCGTCATGTCGTTCGGTGGAGATCTGTGCATGGGTCGTCAGATCCTCTTCTGTGCCCTCTCCTTCATCGCCGACAATCCGGCATGGCTTCGGGATGCGCCCCTCGACGTCGAGGCGCTTCCCAGTCGCGGGGCTACGCACTTCCGTGCCAGTTCCTGCGGTGTTCTTCTTCTCCAGCCATCGGCCCCGGTATCGATCTTCGCCCCCGTCGCGCGCTGCAACAAGCGATCCCGTCGTCCGCGGCTCCAGCGTTGGGTGCGACATGCCCAGGCGCGACAGAGCGCGTCCTCTCAAGTGGCGGTGCTCGAATCGGTTGTGGTCGTGCCGCCATCCCAGTGCTTGGACTCAGTTCCGACTGAGCTACCTTCCGAGTACCTGGGTCGCGGGCCTGCAGCCAAAGTTCTCATGGCCGATTCCCATGAAAGTCCTCTCCGGACTGGTCGGAACGAGCATGAGGTCGGAGAATCATCCGGCGCTCGTCGTCAACACCATCGTTCTGCCAGTCGACGCACTCGCCAGAGCAACGTCGAGGTGTTCCGCACACCCATCCTCAACCTGGCTGCGGCTGCCAAGATAGCCAATTCTCTTCAGCCGACCGATTCAGAGGCTGGTAGAGGGATCGAGCAGATCCGTGCCCTGTTGCACACGGCGCAGCAACAAAATTCGGCGGTCTCCCAGTCGCACAACAGGATCCACAACAGTTATGTTCACGCGAACACGCATCGGTCGGTTTTCAGTCTCGACTCTCATCAGCGGCGCAGAGGAGGCAGCCGTTCCAGGGACCCGAGTCGGAATCCGCTTCCCATTCGGTCTCATCCAGAAGATCGTCGCCGTTCGCGCACCCCTCCGAGGGGTGGGCCTTACGGGTCCCGGCATCACGATGATCGTCGTTCAGTCGGTGACGCGCATGATCCAACGCCCGACGCAAGAGGGTACATCGCCCAGAAGAAGGTCGACGGAAGTCGAGCCCACCGTGATGGTCACGACAAAGACCGTCCGAGTGGAAGCAGGACCGTTGTTTCTGGCCCCGAGTGCTTCAGTCGGGCCATCCGCTCAGGTGACATCCCTCCCAACTTCCGATTGGCGACGGGAATCAGCAAGTTCACATGAGAGTCCAAGCCAGAAACTTGGTTGGACGACTACAGAGTGGCGGTCCAGATCGGTGGCGGAGATGACCAGGTCGCCATGAAACATCTCCCCCTGATGCTCGACGGCTCGACGCGAGCTTGGCTAAACCAGTTGGCTCCGTCAAGCATCTACAGCTGGGCAGATCTGTCTCGAATCTTCATCAGGACCTTCGAGGGCACGTGCAAACGCCCTGCTGGTCTCGTGAAGCTCCAGCACTATGTCCAGAAGCAGAACGAGCCCTTGCGCGATTTCATCCTGCGCTGGACGACCCTCTACCACACGGTGGAGAACGTCACAGAACACCAAGCAGTCTGTGCCTTCAAGGCAGGCGTGCGGTACAAAGATCTGTACCTGAAGTTCGGTCGGACAGGCGACATCTCCATGAGCAAGATGATGGAGATAGCCGCACGCTATGAAAATGGCGAAGAGGAGGACCGCATACGTAGCGGCAAGCATAAGTCAGTCACCGATGGAGATGGAAACAGCAGTCGGAAGCAGAAGCAGAAGGCTGAATCCACTCCGCAGGCAGAGGCAGCTGCTGTTACAAATGCCAAGTTCAAAGGCAAGAGGAAAGCTCAGTACACCCCCAAGAAAAGGCAGTCAGGAAATTCCATCCTGGATCAACCGTGTCCAATCCACACGAAGATGGACGAAGAAGGCAACGCCATATTTCCGAAGCATACCACTCGGCAGTGTCGCCTCCTGATCCAAGGATTCGGTGAAGGTCAGCCGAGTGAAAAGGACACCGAGCAGGATGATGAGGACAAGGAGGATCCATTCCCCCAAGTCCATGCAACGCTGATGATTTTTGTTGATGTGGAAAGCAAGAGTCGACTGAAGCTGGTTAACAGGGAGGTGAACATGGCAACCCCATCCACCCCCACGTTCCTCAAATGGTCACAGACTGCGATCACCTTTGATCAGTCAGACCATCCAGCACACGTACCCACCCCAGGGAGGCAAGTTCTGGTCGTTGACCCGATGGTGGAAGGAGTTAGGCTGCGCAAAGTCCTCATGGATGGCGGCAGCGGCTTGAACATCATGTACGCCGACACTCTCAAGGGGATGGGCATTCCGATGTCCAAACTTAGCGAGAGCACTATGCAGTTCCACGGAGTCGTCCCAGGACGAAAGGCCAAATCACTCGGCCAGATCGCGTTGGATGTTGTCTTCGGCTCTGACAAGAACTTCCGCAAGGAGAAGCTGACATTCGAGGTGGTGGACTTCCAGAGTGCATACCATGCGATTCTGGGCCACTCGGCATATGCGCGTTTCATGGCCCGTCCATGTTACGTCTATTTGAAGCTGAAGATGCCAGGTCCCAAAGGTGTGATTACGGTCACGGGCAATCGGCAGCGGGCTGAGGAGTGTCTGCAGCAGGGGTCGAGGATTGCTGATCATCAGATGGCTATTCTCAAGCTGGATGAGTACAAGAAGACCGCCGACCCTGCTAACCTGATGCGTTCAAAGAAGCCAGCTTCCGAGTCCGCATTCCAGTTGGCGGGAGACACGAAGAAAGTCAGCATCCACCCGACGGACGACACCGCTGCCCCGACAAACATCTCCACCACCCTTGATCCGAAATAGGAAGCCGAGCTCATCCAATTCCTCCATGAGAACTGGGACATTTTTGCATGGAAACCCGCTGACATGCCAGGTGTACCCAGGGAGTTGGCTGAGCACCGACTGCATGTGGATCCTGCTGCTCGGCCCGTCCGAGAACGCTTGCGTCGGTCCGCCGCGCACAAGAGGAAGGAAATCGGAGAGGAGGTGGCTAAACTTTTGGCAGCCAACTTCATTCGCGAGGTACACCATTCCGAGTGGCTCGCTAATGTTGTCATGGTGCCAAGAAGGACAAGTCTCTCCGTATGTGCATCGATTTCAAGCATCTCAATAAGGTCTGTCCGAAAGATCACTTCCCGCTCCCCCGCATTGATCAAATTGTTGATTCGACTGCGGGTTGCGAGCGTTTATCCTTCCTTGATGCCTATTTGGGCTATCATCAGATCCGTCTGTATGGTCCGGATGAATTAAAAACAACCTTCATCACCCCATTCGGGTGTTTCTGTTACATCACTATGCCTTTCAGTTTGAAGAATGCAGCAGCAACTTTTATGCGCATGATCCAAAAATGCCTCCTTGACCAGATCGGTCGAAATGTGGAGGCATATATGGACGATATCGTAGTCAAGTCACGCAAAGGTTCCGACCTGTTGACTGACTTGGCAGAAACATTCGCCAACGTACGTAGGTACGATATCAAGCTCAACCCAGCCAAGTGTTCATTCGGCGTTCCAAGCAGGAAGTTACTCGGTTTCTTCGTTTCCGAACGAGGGATCGATGTCAACCCCGAAAAGATCGGGACCATTGTCTGAATGGAGCAGCCGGTAAGAATACATGATGTTCAAAGGCTCACAGGTTGCCTAGTGGCTTTGAGCAGGTTTATCGCTCGACTCGGCGAGAAGGCGTTACCTTTGTACCGACTCATGAAGAAATCAGATACCTTCGAGTGGACAGACGAAGCCCAAATTGCATTCGACGACCTCAAAGCCCTGCTTTCCACCCAGCCGCTTCTTACTGCGCCGCTCAGTAAAGAACCCCTTCTTCTATACATCGCGGCTACAAATCAAGTTGTCAGCACTGTTCTGACAGTCGAACGCGAAGAAGAAGGCAAAGCGTACAAGGTTCAGCGGCCAGTATATTACGTCTCCGAAGTCCTGACTCCTTCCAAGCAGAGGTATCCCCATTATCAGAAGCTTATTTATGGGATCTACATGACTGCAAATAAGGTGGCTCATTATTTCCAAGACCACTCGGTGTCTGTCATATCTGATGCTCCGTTGTCGGAAATTCTCCACAATCGAGACGCATCAAGCCGAGTGGCAAAGTGGGCAATGGAGATGCTATACTGCGACATCAAGTTCGAAGCCAAGAAAGCTATAAAGTCTCAAGCTCTGGCTGACTTCATAGTACAATGGGTAGAACAACAGCAACCGACCCACATCTACTCGGCTCATTGGACCATGTTCTTCGATGGGTCCAAGATGTTGAATGGCTCCGGCCCGGCGTAGTGATCATATCCCCAAAAGGCGATAAACTCAAGTATGTGTTGCAGATACATTTTGATTCTTCCAACAACGAAGCAGAGTACGAAGTGCTCCTTTACGGGTTGCGCATGGCCATCACACTTGGCGTCCATCACCTGATGGTCTATGGCGACTCAGATCTGGTGGTTAATCAAGTGATGAAGGAATGGGATGTAAGGAACCCCACCATGACTGCATACTGCAACGCGGTAAGGAAGCTTGAGAAGAAGTTCGAGGGTCTGGAACTTCACCATGTTCCCCGACTGAAAAACCAAGCAGCAGATGAATTGGCAAAACTTGGATCCACTCGAAGACCGGTCCCGAGTGATGTCTGCCTCGAGCACCTACATCTCCCCTCGGTGAAGGAAGATCCTTTTACAGAGGAACCAGTACAACCGAAGAGCTCACCAGATCCGACTGAAGTCGAGGTCCCCGCTGTGGTTGATTTGATCATGGAGATTCTGGCTGTCATTCCCGAATGGACTGTGCCGTTCATTGCATACATCACGAGGCAAGAGTTACCAGAAGACGAAGTCCAAGCTAGGCAGATCGTCCGCAGGTCGAAGTCTTTCACCGTCATTGATGGCCAGTTGTACAGGGAAAGTGTTTCAGGTGTCCTTCAGCGGTGTATCTCCCCTGAGGAGGGACAACTAATCTTGGAAGAAATCCACTCGGGAACCTGCGGTCATCATGCCTCCTCAAGGGCAATCGTCGCCAAAGCATTGAGAGCTGGTTTCTTCTGGTTGCAGGCCAATGAAATGGCAAAAGATATGGACGACCGTTGTGAAGGCTGTCAGTTCTATTCAAACAAGTCCCACAAGCCAAGGTCTGCGCTAAAGACAATTCCTCAGCTGCTGGTAGCAGTCGACAAGTTTAGATACAGGCGGACCATTCAGAACAGGCCAAGGAGGATTCACTTAGCTGCTGGTAGCAGTCGACAAGTTTACCAAGTGGATTGAAGCCAAGCCTATCAAGAAGCTTGACGCCCTCACGGCCATCAAATTTATCAGAGACATCATCGCCAGATACGGGGTTCCGCACAGCATAATCACCGACAACGGCACAAACTTCGACTCGGACAGGTTCAAAGGTTTTTGCACAGGCCAAGGAATCCGATCGGATTTTGCATCCGTGGCTCACCCCCAAACAAACGGGCAAGCAGAGCGGGCGAATGGACTTATTCTTCAAGGGTTGAAGCCTCGACTCCTGCGAGAAGTTGGACATGCCGCCAGCGCATGGGTCACCGATCTGCCTTCGGTGCTGTGGGGCCTCCGCACAACTCCGAATAGATCTACAGGGCGATCCCCGTTCTTCCTCGTTTATGGAGCAGAGGCAGTCCTTTCGAGTGACTTGCTTCACAACTCTCCACGAGTCAAACTCTTCTCTGAAGCCGAAGCAGAGCAAGCCAGGTAAGACGGAGTGGATCTTCTAGAAGAAGAGCGCGAGATGGCACTAATTCGTTCAACGATCTATCAACAAGATCTGCGGCGATTTCACGTGCGGCACGTCAGGAGCCGCACATTCCTAGCAGGCGACCTCGTGCTCCGAGTGGACCAGCAGAGACCATACAAGTTGGCTCCCGCCTGGGAAGGGCCCTTCATCATCTCTAAGGTGCTGAACAACGGAGCATATCGACTTTACAACCTCGACAGGGAGACGGACGAACTGCGGGCATGGAATGGAGATCTCCTGAAGCGCTTCTACACATAACCGCCAATGGAGACAATGTAAAGAACAAGTATCATTGAAGTAATACAAAGCAGATAGATTTCTTGCCGATTCAAAATTCTTCCGCGTTTGCAGACTCCGGTCCAAAAAAACTAACTCCGAGTCTGCACTAAAAGTCCCACTCGGGGACTTAGCTGCGACCCTGAGTCGCCTAAGTACAAACTCGCTCCGAGTGCACACTAAAAGTCGGACTCGGAGACTTAGCTGCGACCCAGAGTCGCCTAAGTAATAACTCACTCCGAGTGTGCACTAAAAGTCGCACTCGGGGACTTAGCTTCGACCCAGAGTCGCCTAAGTACAAACTCGCTCCGAGTGCGCACTAAAAGTCGCACTCGGGGACTTAGCTGCGACCCAGAGTCGCCTAAGTAAAAACTCGCTCCGAGTGTGCGCTAAAAGTCGCACTCGGGGACTTAGCTGCGACCCAGAGTCGCCTAAGTACAAACTCGCTGCGAGTGTGCACTAAAATTCGCACTCGGAGACTTAGATGCAAACCAGAGTCGCCTAAGTAAAAACTCGCTCCGAGTGTGCGCTAAAAGTCGCACTCGGGGACTTAGTTGCGACCCAGAGTCGCCTAAGTACAAACTCACTCCGAGTGTGCACTAAAAGTCGCACCCAGAGACTGAGCTGCGAACCAGAGTCGCCTAAGTACAAACTTGCTCCGACTGTGCACTAAAAGTCGCACTCGGAGACTTAGCTGCGAACCAGAGTCGCCTAAGTACAAACTCGCTCCGGGTGTGCGCTAAACGTCACACTCGGGGACTTAGCTGCGACCCAGAGTCTCCTAAGTACAAACTCGCTCCGAATGTGCCCTAAAAGTCACACTCGGAGACTTAGCTGCGACCCAGAGTCGCCTAAGTAAAAACCCGCTCCGAGTGCGCACTAAAAGTCACACTCGGAGACTTAGCTACGACCCAGAGTCGCCTAAGTAAAAAGCTTCCTCCGAATGTATACTCGAGATACACTCGGAGGCTTAGCACACCCTCATTGAGGCTCATGTGGATGTGAAGACAACTGACAACTACATGAGTAACAACTCGCTCCGAGTGCGCACTAACAGTCACACTCGGGGACTTAGCCGCGACCCAGAGTCGCCTAAGTAAAAAGCTTCCTCCGAGTGTATACTCGAGATACACTCGGAGGCTTAGCAGACCCTCATTGAGGCTCATGTGGATGTGAAGACAACTGACAACTACATGAGTAACAACTCGCTCCGAGTGCGCACTAACAGTCACACTCGGGGACTTAGCCGCGACCCAGAGTCGCCTAAGTAAAAAAGCTTCCTCCGAGTGTATAATCGAGATACACTCGGAGGCTTAGCAGACCCTCATTGAGTCTCATGTGGATGTGAAGACAACTGACAACTACACGAGTAACAACTCGCTCCGAGTGCGCACTAACAGTCACACTCGGGGACATAGCCGCGACCTAGAGTCGCCTAAGTAACAACTCGCTCTCAGTGCGCACTAACAGTCACACTCGGGGACTTAGCCGCGACCCAGAGTCGCCTAAGTAACAACTTGCTCCGAGTGCGCACTAACAGTCACACTCGGAGACTTAGCCGCGACCCAGAGTCGCCTAAGTAAAAGCTCGCTCCGAGTGTGCACTCGGAGGCTTAGCAGACCCTCATTGAGGCTCATGTGGATGTGAAGACAACTGACAACTAAATGCTCCGCATGTTTGCCATTGGCTTCACCAAGAGACGCCAAACAAAAACCACGAGCCAAAATCGTGTCAAAAAAAACTCAGCGAAAGAAGAGCAAAAGATCCGATTCGAATTCAAAGTTGGATCTACGATCAGTCGGCTCGGTGTGAATCAAGTTTATCCACGCCGAACCACGAATGTGACGGCCAACAGCAGTGGCCAAAGTTTAATACAGATACCACTCGGCATACCATGGTTAATGTGCGTTCACCATAAAGTTTTTTCAAGCGTCGCCGGGACTGGCAGGCTCCACAAAGGTGTCAAGGTCGATTCCGTCTGCAATGCGAGTGGCTGTGTCGAGGAAGGTCTCCATGAAATCTTCGAATCGAAGCTTCTTGGTGTTGGCGACCTGCAACGTCTTCAGTTTTTCTTCGCGGGCTTTCTTGCAGTGCACTCGGACCAGAGATAGAGCCACGTCCGCACCGCACCGAGCGGAGGACTTCTTCCAAGCCTGCACTCTGCTTGGGACGACCTCCAGCCGAGTCATCAACTCATCTATTTCACTCCGGGAGTCGTCTTCTGGCCACAGCTCCTTGTCGATTTGGCCAACAACTTTTCTCAGGCGGCCAATGAAAGGTCCCACCCTGTTAAGGCGAATATGCGCTCGGAGCATGTCCCGGTTGGCTTCATCGCCGAGTGGAACGTTCGGAACAAGCGACCGTTCGATGTCGGCTGCTTCAGCCTCAACATCCCGATAGAAGTCTACAAAGAAAAGACAAGCAGAAAGTAAGCGCGGAGTGAACTCGAAAGTCAAGAAGCACTCGGCAACAACTTACCACCAAGCAGTGCAACCATCTTTCTTGCCCAGTCGCTGACGTAGTTCTCCTGTGCCATGCACCGAGCGTTCATCACCTTCAGCTGGCCCATCCATTCGGATCTCTGACTCTTCATTTTTTCAATTTCGGCTAGCAATGCCTTGTTGGTCTCCCGAGACTCCTCCAAAGATTTCTCTCGGTCAGCAAGAGCCTCCTTCACACCAGCCAGGTCATTCACAGCCGCCTCCAAGTCCGCAGCAAACTGAATCTTCTCAGCCTTCAGAGCATTGTACGCAGATCCCATTTCGCAAGTCTTCTGCCAAATAGACACAAAGGGAGGATCAGACACATTCAACAAGGAAAAAGTATCGACACATATGACAAAACAATCAAAGCTCAAAGTTCTTCAGACCCCTGCCGATGCAAGCAATCGACAGCGGTCTCAGGGACTACACCCAGTGGGTTCACTGAGAGTGACCCCACTGGCATGAAGCTCGAATAGGTCGGCCCTATTGAGCTCCATGACAAACACACAACACTATGAGACTACTATTACCCGACCTGAGTAACACTACTCTTGGAGACTACACCCAGTGGGTGCACTCGGAGTGCCCCCACTGGTACCATTCGGGCAGATCAGCTCTGATCTGTTCAGATTACGGAAAATACATATAAAGACAACTGTCGGTGCAAGCACTCGGCAGAAGACTCGGGGACTACACCCACTGGGTTCACTCGGAGTGAACCCACTGCAAAATCATCCTACTGTATCCGAGTATATCGCTGAAACCCCCAGTGGGTAACAAGAGGAAAGTAAACACTTACTAGCGCACTTAATCGGATATCGTCCCGGAGTTCCAAGCTTTTCTTGTACAAAGACGCGATGGAGTCATACACTCCCTTGGCGTCACCCACCATTAGCTCCACCTGCACCATGGCGTCCTTGGCGGCCCCCACCTGGTCTTCCGGGAGGCGTCGGGCGTCATATTGAACGGTTGACGGACCCGGCATGACAGAAGACTCCCTGGGCATCCCGAGCTCCGCTCTAGTCGGTTCCGCCATGAGGGGCACCGTCTCAGTCGGCGGCACCGTCTCAGTCGGCGGCACGTTCATGGTGGGAGCAGGAGTAGATGGGACAACCTCAAGGACAGGCGCCAAAGCTGGCTCCGACCCCCTTTGGTTGTCGTCCTCCAAATGGATCATCTCCGAAGGAAGCCCGACTGAACAAAATGAAATTACAGAAAAAGGGCAAGATCAAAGACAGCACTCGCGAAACAATAATACAACTCTCGGAGTCGTGACAACGTACCTTGCTGGGACGTGGCGGCATTATCCGTGTCCATGGGATCATCGTCCTGGCGCGGCAGAGAGGTGGCGGAGGTAGCATCTCTGTTGAGTGAAATCCACTCGACGGATAAGCATGAGTTCAATCGGATACTGAAGGAAGATGGAAGAACAAGACACTTACGTTGAGGCGACCGGAACAACGATCCTCATCCGAGGCAAAGCTTTCCGAGGCTTAGGCCCACTACGTTTGGCCACCTTGGACGGCTGGTTCACGGGCTCGGCAGCAGCATCCCTGGTCCTCTTCACACTCAGAGCACTCGGAGCCACGGAAGGGGCCGGCGGAGCACTCTGGGTCACTGGAGGAGCCGACGGAGCAGCGGGATCGTGACGGCGCTTAGTTCGGTGCTCTGGTGGTGAAGGTGGCGAGCTCTGCTCCCCATCCTCCTCCTCCTCCTCTTCCGTCTCCTCCTCCGTCTCCCCACTGTCGGAGACGTACTCGGCGCTATCCACGCTGCCCTCCTGGCTGCCCTCCTCTTCCTCGGCTGGATTCCCGTTCGAGACGGCAGAATACCAGTTGGTCCACTCCTGCACAAAACACAGTCGGCAACGTCAGTCGGCGGGACAAGAAAAGCAATAAATCTCAGAAGATTAAAAGACTCGACAAGATGTGCTCACCTCATTCGGAGTAGGATTGTCGGCGCGGAAGGGCTTCACCCGCCGGGCTCCTTCGGGGTTATCACACGCGCCTGTGATGCCGTGGACCCACGCTCTCACAGTCTCCCTGCTCACGCACTCTGGATGAGACCGAGTGGAATCCGAAGGCCCCGCGTAGTGCCACATGGCGTGGTGTCGGGCCTGCAGCGGTTGGATGCGCCGACCTAGAAAAGTCTCCAGCAGGTCCGTGCCGGTGACTCCGTTGCGGACGACGGCTATCAGTGCGTCGACCAAAGGCTGGATCTGGATCCTTTCCCCCTTAGAGAGCGCAAGCTTCCTCGGAGGTCCCGGACGGTCTAGGCTAAAAGGTGGCAACCCACTCGAAGCATTCGGACAAGCAATGTCCTGGCAATAGAACCAGGACGATTGCGAGTTCCTGACTGACTCAGACAACTGGAAGGGGGGTAGCTACTCTTTGTTTTCTTCTGGAAGCCTAAACCCCCGCAGAGCTGGAGGATATGGGTCTTATCGTCCGACTGGCTAAGCTTTTTGACGGTTTGGGATCTAGCGGAGAAGACGTACTTAAAGAGCCCCCAGTGGGGGGACATCCAATAAAGCACTCGCAAAGGGTGACGAATTCAGCAAGGTGGGCTATTGCGTTCGGAGGAAAATGATGGAGTTGCGCCCCGAAGTAAGTCATGATACCTCGGAAGAAAGGATGGGGAGGCAAGGAGAAGCCTCTGAACACGCGGCTGAGCAGCAGAACACGCTCCCCCTCCTTCGGCGTTGGCTCCGTCTCGCCTTCCGGTAGCCTCCAGGACTTGTTGACGATCATGCCATGCTCCACCAGCTCCAGCAAGTCGTCCTCCGTCACCGAGGAGGGGAGGAAATCCCCCTGGATCCAACCCGCCGGCAGCGCCCACTGCCGCCGCTGAGTAGGGGCCGCCCCCTTCTTCTTCTTCTTCTGCGACTCGAGTTTGCTGGTCTGCCCCTTCGTCATGGCGAAGGCGACGGATCCGCAGAGGAGGAGGGGAAGGAGGAGGCTTGAGGCGTGCAGAGAGCTGCGGGAGGAGCGGGATTAATGCGAGGAAGATGAGCAGCGCAACAGGAAATCCCGCTGGAGAGGCTTAAATAGGCTTCCGACTGGGTCACTAACAGGTGGACCCGAGATCTAATCCCCCCCAACCGGCTACTGCGAGGTTAGTGGAGAAGATAAAGGCGCGGTAATCGAGGAGGCAAAACCTACTCGATGGCGATGTCGTCATCCCCGCTGAGCGCGCGGCAACCGAAATTTGAGGATCCCGGAAAATCCGGCGCTGTCAGTTTGACCAGTCACGTCGAAAGATTCCGCGGAAGCACTCGGTCCCTGACGGTTCGTTTCACTGGTATATTCACTCGGATGACTGGTTGAAAGGATAAAATGGATCGAGACAAACAACGCTAAAGTCACCTCCATACCAGTCGGTTCCATACTCCAGACATCACTTCATCGTTCCAACCCCGATCCATTCGGGGACTAATGATGGGGTTATAGTCCCAGGGTAGGGTCATAGTCCTGTCCTATAGATCCTATCCAAGGACTACCCTTCATAGAGGACAAGGCTCTTAGACAGTTCCGACTGAACTAAGGACGCCCCCATCATCCAGTCGGCGACGAGCACTCGGAGCATATTTAACGTACCGACTGGATTCCACTCTGTACATCGTAACCTCCCAAGAGGGCAATGGTCGTACGTTTTCATACACCATTATTAACATTTAAGGCTTATGTTACCTGTAACGTAGGCATTTATTCGCCACTATTCCCCCCTGTCCACCGTGCCATTATGAAGGGCAGCGCACTCTATATAAGCCGCTCTTCCCCACTGGTGCAGGGGTTGGCACTTGCTGTAATCCTATAATCCACTCGACACTAAGCTCCCAAGAGCACTGAGACGTAGGGCTTTTACCTCCACCGTAGAGGGGCCTGAACTCATACATCCTCGCCGTAGCTAAGGCTCTGCCCATATACTTTCGTACCCCATACATCTACTGTCAGACTTATACCCACGACACACACCATCCCATTGCGGTAGTAAATCTCAATCCATGTCCTTTTCCTCAAGATGAACTACAAAACTCCTCTTGTGTTAGATCTTGTCGAATGTCTTGTTGGATATGTGTGCTTCTCCTATTGTGCATTTGCTAGGTACGCTGTTGCTTATGAAAAATATGCTTACTTTCTAGACCCATAGGAGGAAGGAGGTGCGCATGGAATTACTGCCAGAAGACTCAAGACGAGTTTGAAGAGTCCTGGACTCCATGCCAAGTTCCGCAAGGGAGCAACAACGTGAGCCAACCGAGGGTTCATCCTGACATGCGCTTTGATTCTTGCTGATTCATGGTTTTGAGTGTTGGGTAACGTAGCATAAATTCAAAATTTTCCTACGCATATTCAGATCTTCCTATGGAGAGACCAGCAACGAGAGAGGGGTAGGAGCATCTACATACCTTTGAAGATCGCTAAGCGGAAGCGTTACTAGAACGCGGTTGATGGAGTCGTACTCGTAGCGATTCTGATCTAGTGCCGAAAAACGGCACCTCCGCGTTCAACACACGTGCAGCCCGGTGACGTCTCCCGCACCTTGATCCAGCAAGGAGGAGGGAGAGGTTGGGGAAGAACTCCAGCAACACGACGGCGTGGTGTCGATGGAGAGACGAGGTCTCCGGGCAGGGCTTCGCCAAGCACCGGCGGAGAGGAGGAGGAAGAAGAGCAGGGCTGCGCCGAGAGAGAGGGAAAAACTGTGTGTCTCAATGGCCAAAAGTGCCTGATATATATAGGGGGAGGGGAGAGGGGGTGCCACCCCTAGGGTTCCCACTCTAGGGGGTGCGGCAGCCCCCCATATGGGAGGTGCGGAGACCAGAGGGGGGAGGAGGGGGTGGCGCACCATTTGGTGGGCCTTAGGCCCACGTGGCCTAGGGTTTGCCCCCCCCCCTTTTCTCTCCCTTGCGCAATGGGCTGAGTGGGGAGGCGCACCAGCCCACCTAGGGGCTGGTTCCCACCCCCACTTGGCCCACCTTATCTCCCGGGGTCGTTGCCCCCCTTCGGTGGTCCCCCGGGGCCACCTCCGGTCGTCCCGGTACGTTACCGGTGATGCCCGAAACACTTCCGGTATCCGAAACCATCCGTCCTATATATCAATCTTTACCTCCGGACCATTCCGGAGCTCCTCGTGACCTCCGGGATCTCATCTGGGACCGCGAACAACTTTTGGTAACCTTGTATAACAATTCCCTATAACCCTAGCGTCATCGAACCTTAAGTGTGTAGACCCTACGGGTTCGGGAGACAGGCAGACATGACCGAGACACCTCTCTGGACAATAACCATCAGCTGGGTCTGGATACCCATGGTGGCTCCCACTTGCTCCACGATGATCTCATCGGATGAACCACGATGTCAAGGATTCAATCAATCCCGTATACGATTCCCTTTGTCTGTCGGTATAGAACTTGCCCGAGATTCGATCGTCGGTATACCTATACCTTGTTCAATCTCGTTACCGGTAAGTCTCTTTACTCGTCCCGTAGCACGTCATCGCGTGACTAACTCCTTAGTCACATTGAGCTCATGATGATGTTCTACCGAGTGGGCCCAGAGATACCTCTCCGTCACACGGAGTGACAAATCCCGATCTCGATTCGTACCAACCCAACAGACACTTTCGGAGGTACCCGTAGTGCACCTTTATAGCCACCCAGTTACGTTGTGACGTTTGATACACCCAAAGCACTCCTACGGTATTCGGGAGTTGCACAATCTCACGGTCGAAGGAAAAGATACTTGACATTAGAAAAGCATTAGCATACGAACAATACAATCTAGTGCTAGGCTTAGGATTGGGTCTTGTCCATCACATCATTCTCCCAATGATGTGATCCCGTTATCAATGACATCTAATGCCCATGATCAGGAAACCATGATCATCTATTGACTAAGGAGCTAGCCAACTAGAGGCTTGCTAGGGACACATTGTGATCTATTTATTCACACATGTATTACTGTTTCCTGTTAATACAATTATAGCATGAACAATAGACGATTATCATGAACAAGGAAATATGATAATAACCATTTTATTATTGCCTCTAGGGCATATTTCCAACAGTCTCCCACTTGCACTAGAGTCAATAATCAAGTTACATTGTGATGTATCGAACACCCATAGCATTATGGTGTTGATCATGTTTTGCTCGTGGAAGAGGTTTAGTCAACGGGTCTGCAATATTCAGATCCGTGTGTACTTTACAAATATCTATCACTCCACTCTGGACATGGTCCTGGATGGAGTTGTAGCGGCGCTTGATGTGCTTCGTCTTCCGGTGAAACCTGGGCTCCTTGGCTATGGCAATGGCTCCAGTGTGATCACAGAAGACTGTCATAGGACCCGACGCACTTGGAACCACTCCAAGGTCGGTGATGAGCTCCTTCATCCAAATTCCTTCATGAGCCGCTTCTGAAGCAGCTATGTACTCCGCTTCACATGTAGATGCTGCCATGACTTCTTGCTTGCTGCTGCACCAGCTCACTGCCCCACCATTCAACACATATACGTATCCGGTCTGTGACTTAGAGTCATCCGGATCTGTGTCGAAGCTAGCGTTGACGTAACCCTTTACGACGAGCTCTTCGTCGCCTCCATAAACGAGAAACATTTCCTCAGTCCTTTTCAGGTACTTAAGGATATTCTTGACCGCTGTCCAGTGTTCCGTACCGGGATCACTTTGGTACCTCCCTACCAAACTTATGGCAAGGTTTATATCAGGTCTGGTACACAGCATGGCATACATTAGGGAGCCCACGGCTGAAGCGTAGGGGACAGAACTCATCTTCTCTCTATCTGCTGCCGTGGTCGGCGACTGAGTCTTACTCAATCTCATACCTTGCAAAACTGGCAAGAACCCTTTCTTTGAGTTTTCCATATTGAACTTCTTCAATATCTTGTCAAGGTATGTACTTTGCGAAAGACCTATGAGGCGTCTCGATCTATCTCTGTAGATCTTGATGCCTAATATGTATGCAGCTTCTCCAAGGTCCTTCATTGAAAAACTCTTGTTCAAATAGGCCTTTATGCTCTCCAACATCTCTATATTATTCCCCATCAATAATATGTCATCCACATATAGTATGAGGAAAGCTACAGAGCTCCCACTCACTTTCTTGTACAGACAGGCTTCTCCGTAAACCTGTATGAACCCAAACGCTTTAATCACCTCATTAGAGCGAATGTTCCAACTCCGAGATGCTTGCACCAGCCCATAGATGGAGCGCTGGAGCTTGCACACTTTGTTAGCACCCTTAGGGTCGACAAAACCTTCTGGTTGCATCATATACAACTCTTCCTTAAGGTTCCCGTTAAGGAACGTTGTTTTGACGTCCATTTGCCAAATTTCATAATCATAAAAGGCGGCAATTGCTAACATGATTCGAACTGATTTCAGCTTCGCTACGGGAGAGAAAGTCTCTTCGTAGTCAACTCCTTGAATTTTTCGAAAACCCTTTGCGACAAGTCGAGCTTTGTAAACGGTTACATTACCGTTTGCATCAGTCTTCTTCTTGAGGATCCATTTATTTTCTATGGCTCGCCGGTCATCGGGCAAGTCCACCAAAGTCCATACTTTGTTCTCATACATGGATCCTATCTCGGATTTCATAGCCTCAAGCCATTTGTTGGAATCCGGGCCCGCCATTGCTTCTTCATAGTTCGAAGGTTCACCGTTGTCTAACAACATGATTTCCATCACAGGGTTGCCGTACCACTCTGGTGCGGAGCGTGCCCTTGTGGACCTTCGCGGTTCAGTAGTAACTTGATCCGAAGCTTCATGATCATCATCATTAACTTGCTCTTCAGTCGGTGTAGGCGCCACAGGAACAACTTCCCGCGCTGCGCTACTTTCCTGTTCGAGAGGGGGTGTAATTACCTCATCAAGTTCTACCTTCCTCCCACTTACTTCTTTCGAGAGAAACTCTTTCTCTAGAAAGGATCCGTTCTTGGCAACAAAGGTTTTACCTTCGGATCTAAGATAGAAGGTATACCCAATAGTTTCCTTAGGGTATCCTATGAATACGCATTTCTCCGCTTTGGGTTCGAGCTTTTCTGGTTGAAGTTTCTTCACATAAGCATCGCAGCCCCAAACTTTAAGAAACGACAACTTAGGTTTCTTGCCAAACCATAGTTCTTACGGTGTCGTCTCAACGGATTTAGACGATACCCTATTTAAAGTGAATGCTGCAGTTTCTAATGCGTATCCCCAAAATGATAGCGGTAAGTCGGTGAGAGACATCATAGATCGTACCATATCTAATAAAGTGCGATTACGACGTTCAGACACTCCGTTGCGCTGCGGTGTGCCAGGCGACGTCAGTTGTGAAACGATTCCACACTTCCTTAGGTGGGTGCCAAACTCGTGACTCAAATATTCTCCTCCACGATCAGATCGTAGACATTTAATTTTTCTGTCACGTCGATTCTCGACCTCACTCTGAAATTCCTTGAACTTTTCAAACGTCTCAGATTTGTGCTTCATCAAGTAGATATACCCATACCTACTCAAATCATCGGTGAGAGTGAGAACATAACGATAACCACCGCGAGCTTCAACGTTCATTGGAGCACACACGTCAGTATGTATTATTTCCAATAAGTCGGTTGCTCTCTCCATTATTCCTGAGAATGGAGTCTTAGTCATCTTGCCCATGAGGCACGGTTCGCATGTGTCAAATGATTCAAAGTCAAGAGACTCTAATAGTCCATCAGTATGGAGCTTCTTCATGCGCTTAACGCCGATATGACCAAGGCGGCAGTGCCACAAGTATGTGGGACTATCATTATCAACTTTGCATTTTTGGTACTCACATTATGAATATGTGTAACATCACGATCGAGATTCCTCAAGAATAAACCATTCACCAGCGGAGCATGACCATAAAACATGTCACTCATATAAATAGAACAACAATTATTCTCTGACTTAAATGAGTAGCCGTCTCGCATTAAGAAAGACCCTGATACAATGTTCATGCTTAAAGCTCGTACTAAATAACAATTATTAAGGTTTAAAACTAATCCCGACGGTAGATGTAGAGGTAGCGTGCCGACGGCGATCACATCGACCTTTGAACCATTCCCGACGCGCATCGTCACCTCGTCCTTGGCCAGTCTCCGCTTATTCCGCAGTTCCTGCTTTGAGTTGCAAATGTGAGCAACATCACCGGTATCAAATACCCAGGAGCTACTACGAGCGCTGGTAAGGTACACATCAATAACATGTATATCACATATACCTTTAACGTTGCCGGCCTTCTTGTCCGCTAAGTATTTGGGGCAGTTCCGCTTCGAGTGACCCTTTCCCTTGCAATAGAAGCACTCAGTCTCAGGCTTGGGTCCGTTCTTTTTCTTCTTCCCGGCATCTGGCTTACCGGGTGCGGCAACAGCTTTGCCGTCTTTCTTGAAGTTCTTCTTACCCTTGCCTTTCTTGAAACTAGTGGTCTTGTTGACCATCAACACTTGATGCTCTTTCTTGATTTCTACTTCTGCAGACTTGAGCATCGAGTACAACTCGGGAATGGTCTTCTCCATCCCTTGCATGTTGTAGTTAAGCACAAAGCCCTTTGTAGCTTGGTGGGAGAGACTGGAGGATTCTGTCAATTATAGCATCATCCGGAAGTTCGACTCCAAGTGAAGTCAGACGACCGTGTAACCCAGACATTTTGAGTATGTGCTCACTGACAGAACTGTTCTCCTCCATCTTACAGCTGAAGAACTTGTCGGAGACTTCATATCTCTCGACACGGGCATGAGCTTGAAAAACTAGCTTCAGCTCCTGGAACATCTCATATGCCTCGTGTTGCTCAAAACGCCTTTGGAGCCCCGTTTCTAAATTGTATAACATGCCACACCTGACCAGAGAGTAGTCATCACTCCGAGTTTGCCAGACGTTCAGAATGTCCTGGGCTGCTACGGGAGCGGGAGGGTCACCTAGCGGCGTATCAAGGACATAAGCCTTTTTAGCTGCTTCAAGGATGAGCTTCAAGTTGCGAACCCAGTCCGCATAGTTGCTACCATCATCTTTCAGCTTGTTTTTCTCTAGGAATGCGTTGAAATTGAGGTTGACGTTGGACATCTACAATATTTATAAAGACAACTTTTAGACTAAGTTCATGACAATTAAGTTCATTTAATCAAATTAAGTATGAACTCCCACTTAAACCAACATCCCTCTAGTCATCTAAGTGATACATGATCCATGTTGACTAACCCGTGTCCGATCATCACGTGAGACGGACTAGTCACCATGGTGAGCAACTTCATGCTGATCATATTCAACCATACGACTCATGTTCGACCTTTCGGTCTCTTGTATTCGAGGTCATGTCTGTACATGCTAAGCTTGTCGAGTCAACCTAGGTGTTTCGCGTGTGTAAATATGGCTTACACCCGTTGTATGCGAACGTTAGAATCTATCACACCCGATCATCACGTGGTGCTTCGAGACAACGAACCTTCGCAACGGTGCACACTTAGGGGAATACGTTCTCTAAATTTTAAGAGGGATCATCTTATTATGCTACCGTCGTTCTAAGCAATAAGATGTAAAACATGATAAACATCACAATGCAATCATATAGTGACATGATATGGCCATTATCATCTTTGCTCTTTCGATCTCCATCTTCAGGCATCGCATTATCATCATCGTCACCGGCGTGACACCATGATCTCCATCATCGTGTCTCCGTGAAGTCGTCACGCCAACTACTACTATCACTACTACTATAGCTAACCGTTAGCAATGAAGTAAAAGTAGTAAGCACATGGTGTTGCATCTCATACAATAAAATAAGACAACTCCTATGGCTCCTGCCGGTTGTCATACTCATCGACATGCAAGTCGTGAAACCTATTACAATAACATGATCATCTCATACATCATACATGCAACATCACAACTTTGGCCATATCACAACACATGTGAAACCCTGCAAAAACAAGTTAGACGTCCTCTAATTGTTGTTGCAAGTTTTACGTGGCTGATTTGGGTTTCTAGCAAGAACGCCTTCTTACCTATGTGACAGCCACAACGATGATATGCCAAAGCTATTTACCCTTCATAAGGACCATTTTCATCAAATCCAATCCGACTAGAGTAGGAGAGACAGACACCCGCTAGCCACCTTTATGCACGGTGTGCATGTCTGTCGGTGGAACCAGTCTCACGTAAGCGTACGTGTAAGGTCGGTCCGGGCCGCTTCATCCCACAATACCGCCGGAAAAGAATAAGACTAGTAGCGGCAAGCAAATTTACAAATCATCGCCCACAACTTTTGTGTTCTACTCGTGCATAGAATCTACGCATAGAAAACCTGGCTCGGATGCCACTGTTGGGTAACGTAGCATAAATTCAAATTTTTCCTACGCATATTCAGATCTTCCTATGGAGAGACCAGCAACGAGAGAGGGGTAAGAGCATCTTCATACCTTTGAAGATCGCTAAGCGGAAGCGTTACTAGAAAGCGGTTGATGGAGTCGTACTCGTAGCGATTCTGATCTAGTGCCGAAAAACGGCACCTCCGCGTTCAACACACGTGCAGCCCGATGACGTCTCCCGCACCTTGATCCAGCAAGGAGGAGGGAGAGGTTGGGGAAGAACTCCAGCAACACGACGGCGTGGTGTCGATGGAGAGACGAGGTCTCCCGGCAGGGCTTCGCCAAGCACCGGCGGAGAGGAGGAGGAAGAAGAGCAGGGCTGCGCCGAGAGAGAGGGAAAAACCGTGTGTCTCAATGGCCAAAAGTGCCCGATATATATAGGGGGAGGGGAGAGGGGGTGCCACCCCTAGGGTTCCCACCCTAGGGGGTGCGGCAGCCCCCCAGATGGGAGGTGCGGCGGCCAGAGGGGGGAGGAGGGGGTGGCGCACCATCTGGTGGGCCTTAGGCCCACCTGGCCTAGGGTTTGCCCCCCCTTTTCTCTCCCTTGCGCAATGGGCTGAGTAGGGAGGCGCACCAGCCCACCTAGGGGCTGGTTCCCACCCCCACTTGGCCCACCTTATCTCCTGGGGTCGTTGCCCCCTTCGGTGGTCCCCCGGGGCCACCTCCGGTGGTCCCGGTGGTCCCGGTACGTTACCGGTGATGCCCGAAACACTTCCGGTATCCGAAACCATCCGTCCTATATATCAATCTTTACCTACGGACCATTCCGGAGCTCCTCGTGACGTCCGGGATCTCATCCGGGACTCCGAACAACTTTCAGTAACCTTGTATAACAATTCCCTATAACCCTAGCGTCATCGAACCTTAAGTGTGTAGACCCTACGGGTTTGAGAGACAGGCAGACATGACCGAGACACCTCTGTGGCCAATAACCATCAGCAGGGTCTGGATACCCATGGGGGCTCCCACTTGCTCCACGATGATCTCATCGGATGAACCACGATGTCAAGGATTCAATCAATCCCGTATACGATTCCCTTTGTCTGTTGGTATAGAACTTGCCCGAGATTCGATCGTCGGTATACCTATACCTTGTTCAATCTCGTTACCGGTAAGTCTCTTTACTCGTTCCGTAGCACGTCATCGCGTGACTAACTCCTTAGTCACATTGAGCTCATGATGATGTTCTACCGAGTGGGCCCAGAGATACCTCTCCATCACACGGAGTGACAAATCCCGATCTCGATTCATACCAACCCAACAGACACTTTCGGAGGTACCCATAGTGCACCTTTATAGTCACCCAGTTACGTTGTGACGTTTGATACACCCAAAGCAAGGTATCCGGGAGTTGCACAATCTCACGGTCGAAGGAAAAGATACTTGACATTAGAAAAGCATTAGCATACGAACAATACGATCTAGTGCTAGGCTTAGGATTGGGTCTTGTCCATCACATCATTCTCCCAATGATGTGATCCCGTTATCAATGACATCTAATGCCCTTGATCAGGAAACCATGATCATCAATTGACTAACGAGCTAGCCAACTAGAGGCTTACTAGGGACACATTGTGATCTATTTATTCACACATGTATTACTGTTTCCTGTTAATACAATTATAGCATGAACAATAGACGATTATCATAAACAAGGAAATATGATAATAACCATTTTATTATTGCCTCTGGGGCATATTTCCAACATTGAGAACCTGGTGTTCCTAGAGGCCCGATGCGTGGTCGATCACACGTACTACGACAAGTCCTCCAACGGTGGAGCTGGTTCACGTACCACGAGCACCCTCCACGACAAGCAGGTTCCAGTAGTGCAAAGTTGACCTGCTACTGCTATCCATACCGCCCTACTTGCAAAATAAGTTTATCTAATGCCTCAACGGGTATTAAAACTCTATGTATAACATTGTCTCGTGATGCCCTATGCATGTCAATTGCAGTTTGCAAACATTCATTCGCCAAAGAAATCATGGTATTTTGTTATATCTATTTTCTCATATTGATTCTTCATGCTATAAATCCATAGAAGAAACAAAGCAGATTGATTAAATACCACTATAAGCAGGTTTTCTCAAATCCTGTTACAATTAAAATTCACCTACGGTGTCCTCTCTACTAAGTGAGCCTGAAATTTTGCAGCAAAGAATAATCAAGAAATTTGCAGCATAATGTATAAACAAATTAGAGAGGATAGAAAATGGGAAAGAACTTTCTCAAAAAAATACGTAGGTGAAGCCAATAGGAGAAGTGCAATTTCAGCCAGAACATTACTTATATAACCTTTATGCATCCAGGAAAATATGAACGTGAAGAGAACACCTTAAATTAGTTAAGGGATAAGTGCTCTGAAAGCTACAGTAACCTCGCAGAATATGACCACAATTCAGGAACTGCGAATATGTTAAAATAATCGAGTATATATTTTCCACACATGGATCAGTAGTTCTCAGTGGATTTTCTTTCACTTTTATCAGTAGTTTCGTGAGGCTTGTGGTGATCAAGGTTTGAAGACTGAGCTTTGAAAGCCAAATCTGATGTCCAGTCTACATTTGCGGGTGACAAAAACATTCTACTTTTACAGCAGCAGGTTATTTTACTTTTTGTCCATCGTTCATGCATGTGTTCTAAAAGTTACTACAAGCTTGGTTTTGTATCTCTGTAATATGTATATAAATATTCGCTTTGTTTTTGGAGGACGAGATGAATGCTCCTGCTGGGTATAACGCTCTTGATCATATTTTGGCGTCACCGGCCAGAGAAGCCAAAATGAAGAGTCATGACTAGCTCTATCTTCTCGCAGTGACGATGGCCTTCCTCTAACAAGTTTGGTGTCTCAACCGGCACACACGCTGCGAAAGCAAGTCTAAGCCTGAGAAACCGTATCGTTTGGTACAGGGAATTTGTTCGCTAATGATTTTGAGTTGAATATTGCTTCATTGCACTGTATTATATCCATCAACAATCTTACAATAATCCTTGCTTGCATGCTTGTAGGAATCCATGAGATACCCAATTGATGTTGTCTACATAGGACGCTTGTGGCTGCTGTTCGGATTGTGGTCCGGTTGGTTGTGGTGGTGGTGGTGGTGGGAGGGGTGGGGGGTATGGTGGAGCGGCGTAGGAATGATTCCGACTAGGTCGCGGCCGGTCGCCGGTACCATCGCTTCTTGGAGAGGGGCAACGAATGAGGGTGCAAGAGGTTGTTCGGGACGGCGGTCGCGGAGGACATGATCAATGGAACATGCTAGCGAGGTGGGCATACTACGAGTATGACTGTGGATTTGAAAAGTAACGGGAGGGAAGGGGATGAGGTGGTTCCGGGGAAAGGAGGAGCCTGCGGTCAAATACACAATTTCCCTCACTGGGTAAAGAGGTCAATCTCTTTCAAAATATAATAGCTGAGGTATGTATCAATGTCTAAAGGTTAAAAAAGAACCAGGTTACACCATATGTTTCATGTTGCTCGCCTTGGTGTTGATGAGGAGTTCAAAATTCTTAGTGAGACTATAAAGGACATTGACGGTGCAAGGATGGAACGCAAAAAGTGTGTGTGTGTGTGTGTGTGTGTGTGTGTGTGCGCGCGCGCGCGCGCGCATTTTACCGAAATGTCACGCGACATTTGTGTCTACATATGAGAGTTCCTTTCAGTTTTCTATCAGAAACATTTTCTTTAAAAGATATGCTCGACACTCATCTTCTCTTTGTTTATCGCTCCATAGGATTACGAAAAAGTTCATCTGCGTGTAACTTCCAGGTTCTTGAAGGCTGCCCACTCACTGACCGGAACAAGGTGAAAGTCGTGGAATTTTTGCTTTAACCGACTGGACGAAGATGAAAAAACTGATGTAGATGCGTTCAATTTAACCCATGTCTCTGGTATGATTGCTTAACATGTGAATCACATAAGACAATTCTTTCAAGTTGTGACCTGCATTGTGGTGTCTCCGTTCATCAAGTTCTGAACACCAGCTCCGGTGAAATGAAGTGTTCATCCAGCCATACTCCTAGGTGGCTTTCTTTGGTCTGCTTCTTATTGTGTAGTTAGTGGTTATGTGCCTCATCATCTGATATTTCTAAAGTAGTTACTGAAAACAATTGGAGGACAAAGCTTTGATTCTTGTTGTAGTTGAAGATTCAAAGTTGCAAGGCAGGCATCGTCAATAGGGATAAGAAACGATAGAAGATTTATCAAACCAGGTATGGGCTTGGTGAAGTACCGAATCATTGTGGAGGATCTCAGCTAATCAGACCATACACCCAAAATTAATTTAACTTGCTTTTAAATGTTCTGGGGGCATGTGATGTTGATATGCTAGACTGTAGTTCACATTTGGTTGATGGAGGTTTGATGGTTCGTACATATGTTGTTAATTCATGTCATTTCCTGTGTTGCTAGAGGTCAAGCTAATTTGACATGCTAATGTAATATGCAACACATGACATTCGGTTTAAGTGAAGTAAACAATGTTGTAGTGAAACGATTACTTGATAAATTTAATTCAGTAAGTATATAATTTACATTAGCATTTTATTCTTATGTGATGTAATATATGATCTTATGGATTGAAGTATTTGATAGCTTCGAAATAACTTCAAGATTTTGCCACGTGCTCTCAAACAACCGAGTCTTAAAATTTGGTGGCCAGTTGCTGCTATCTCTACTCTGCTTTGTCATTTCGTAATGACAATACAAAATCTTCATTGCTGCCCAGATGGAATTCTAACTGAATTTGTTATTCAGTGGGCAAATCCAATATTTTTTTGTACAGTATTTGTATGTTCCAGGATAATTTGGTGGCAAAAGAGCTACATCGTTTCTCACTAGACCAAGAAACAATATTAAGGGTTACCTTTCGTTTATATATGTACCATTTACTTATCTATATTTAGTATTCCTGTCATTTCCTCACATCAGAAATATCTAACAGCCGGATAGGTCTAGTCCAGCCGAGACACATGTATTCGAGTCCAACATATATAGTCCAGTCACACATGCTCTAACGTGATTTCACAAGTGGCAACTAGGCCGGCAATGGTATGTCCGTAAAGAAGAGCAACAGCTAAAGGAAACCAATCAGCAGGTGAGAATGAGATAGAATTTTCAGTGCCAGACAACTATTGCGCTGTAGAGAAGTGGAGTAACATTCATGGTACTGCTATTGTTAATCGAAACATCTTTTTTTGTTAACATGATACCCACTAACGTGTGCATATGCATTTTTCTCCTGTAGTCCTAGAGGGATAAAGATATGCACAATTACAATGGAGGTGACAAGCCAAAATGTGAGAATTGAAGCAATATATTCCCTTCCCAGTTCTTCTTTGCAAAGGACCAATCCTCATTCATGTTGTCTTAACTAGACGATGCCCCACGCGTTGCGACGGAAACCTTGTTAAAAATGTATGGATAAATGATAGAAGACTAAAATTAATGCAAAAACAAAAAGATGCATGTGGTCGTATGTTTTGCATGAAGAGATTAATGGAAAAAGTAATTTATGACTTCATGCATGACTTGATGATGTGGCATTGTTGCAGGTCGGTGGCGGTGGGTCTGGAGATGCAGATGCCCCTGCATAGCGTGGTGCCAATGGCACTCGTGGGATCCTTCATCACCCAAGGTAAACCTGCATTTGACTTCCTTTCTTATTCTCCTCATGTTTTGTTGGTTGTTACCTACCACTAGATTGGATGTTTGTTCGCTGGATGTATATAGTAAATTTTGATGAGCTATTTTCGACTAATGAGGTTTGTGGGGTCAATAAGTATGGCACAAACTGTGTTGATCTTGAACGCATGTATGCTTTCTCAAATTGGATTGATTTGCCGGCGTCGAGATAGTGTGCACCAGCGGGCGTAGCTTCGCTTACATCAACTTCCACTGTCCCTCCCCTAAGGTCGTGACCAAGTTATTCTCCACCATAAGCATCCACCACCCCATCAACAATCTCAATGTAACTATTTTTCTACCCTTCGGCAGCAATTAATAGTAACAAATTGGGATTTTGTTGATTATCCGCATTAGCCGTGTGTGTTCTGTGGTTTGAATGGAGAATTTTGTGTTAGGCGAGTAGAGCTTTACCAACTTAATAACAGAGGATGGTGCTTGCAGTTGCTGTGGGTGTTGATGGTTCCCATGTCTTGGTTCCTTGGAATGGCGATTCAAGAAACATCATGTGTTCATGGACCATAGGGTGATTGACCAAGCCAAGTGAATTAATTCTCACAGTTCATCAGTATTGCAATTTTATGGTGGGAGCGTCTCCCCAGAAATCTCTACTCCTAAGGTAACCATTTTTTTCTCCATGCATATGATTCTCCAACTTCCTGATTCATTATTTGTACAAACCACTAATGATGTTGTTGGGCCTCTGAACCACTGTGTTGATTATCTATGTTTTGCTTGAATATCTCAGAATGTACGAATTCCAGCATTTGAAAAGTTGAACAACACAATGTTACTGAAAAGATGTTGGATTGCTTGAGGAATACGGATAAATAGTTTTGAATTATTTTGTAGCGAGACAGATGCACCTGGTGTTGTCTACCTTATCCAACACCTATTGATAATGTCAACAAGGTACAATATTGTTATGGAAAATCCTTAAGAAACTAATTCCACCATTGTGTGATTTGCTGACACATCTCATGTTATCGCTATTAATAAAGGTTTTTTGTTATAAGTTTTACCGTGAGACTAGGGATCTTTTGTTTTCAAAACAATAGACTCATGCATAGTTAATTTGACTTGAATGAAGCAGGTATTCTGATTCCATCTTTTTATTTGCTTCCATGCACAAAGGCCACTTGATCTTGGTAACCTTCAGGAGATTGTTGTAAGAACTGTACGAGTATGTGAACGTGAGAAATCAAGCTCTCCCATATGAACAGTCCTTGTGTCGTTGGATATGACCCAACAAGCAATATGATTACCATGTGAATGAAGTGAAAGACAACATTCCTGATGTTTGTGTTCATCAATATCTCAAACGCATAAGTATGTTTTAGTTTGTAACAGATAATTATCATTGGTCTTTTTATATACATAGTTGATTACATTGCAAATGGACTGAAATTCAATTTTTATATACATGCCAAATTTTGGCATTGATCTCTTTATATGCATTATTTCTAGATCCAATCGACCACAGCAATAATGCAGGTCGCGACCGGGGCGCTAAGCCCCCTCCTCCGCAAGCTCAGCGAGCTGCTCGCGGTCGAGTTCACCCTCAGCAGCCGCGTGAAGAAGGGCATCCAGTCCCTCACCACGGAGCTGGAGATGATGTACGTCCGTCGGCAGGTCCGGGTCTGGGCGGCCAAGGTCCGGGAGCTCTCAAACAACATGGAGGACGCCGTGGACGCCTACATGGTCCGCCTGTACGACGGCAGCCATGGCGACCTCGGCCCCAACAACCTCAAGAACAGGGTCAACAAGTTCTTCAAGCGGACCAAGAAGCTGTTCAGCAAGGGCAAGGCTCAGCATCAGATCTTCGGCGCCATCCAAGACGCCTAGGAGCTCACCAAGGAGCTAGGTGAGCTCGGCGGCGTTGAGCGCCAAAGAGGCGAAACTGGTGGAGCTCCATCTGGACCTCAACCTTCTTCCTCTGCTGGCGGCGGTGAGGCCCCGCCCCTCTTCTCCCCCTACCCGCCCCCGCCAGTCTTCTCCCCGTCCAGCCTCCACTTCACGGAGCGCCGCCATCAGACTGCCGCGGACGGGCAAGGAACAACACGAGAAGGTGAATTACGCTAGAGATGGCCGGAGGTGGAGGATGCCGGGATATGGAGGACGGTGGAGAGATGGGATCCGGGGGGAAGGGGCGGCGTGCGGCGGCGAAGGATTAGGCCGGCGGCGCACTGTGAGGCGGGGCATGGAGGTGGAGATTGGATTAGGAGCATCGTGCGGGTGTTTTTTTTTGCCCGTACCGATCCGCGTGCCCCACGCCTCGTCTGTTAATAACGAAACGTTATGTCAGTGAAAACAGGAATGTGGGTTAATTATCATAAAATATGAGGTTTTTTTTGCAAAAACGGCGGCGGCGGGTTTTCTGACAGAAGCGCTAGCCTCTTTATTATTAGGTAAAGATTTTAACGGGTACTACGGCGGGCTTTCACCTGCTTGAGCTATATGCATTATCTTTATATATGTAAAATCGGGAAAGGAAAAAGCCCGTGGGAACGCACGGGCGTTCTACTAGTTTTGATAACAGATCAGTGGTAATTTTCGGTAATACTTATAATTAGATCATGTCTGTCATTAGCCTAGACCTTTTTTTTTCAGCTTAGCGTAGACGATTTAATTAGGCAAACGATACGTCATTTATAATTGGCTGAAACTCTGTACCGTGCCCCCGCCCTGCTACGCACCTGTGCCGTGGCATGTTTTTTTTTTTTAAACCTCCGTGCCGTGGCATGCTTGATACCTCGAGCAAGTTCATGGTCTCTCGATCTAAAAAAGAAAAGCTGGTGGCCCTGGTCTTTCTTCCTGGGCCGTAGAGTGGCATATAGATGATTCAAAAAATAAATAGCTGGTGGCCCGAAGATGACGACGGCCCAGACTAGGAACGAATTAACCGCAGCGCTGGTATCCCCAAGTTTAGTACCACCTTGCTCGGTTAAGTAGGTTAAATGCGGCTTAACTAGTCCGCTGCTGAGCTCTCCATCGCCGAGGACGCAAAGCTCAGCTCTGCCGAGGCAAAAAGCAGTCGCTACGTGCTTCTGGCTGGGCCTGTCCTGTCGGCCTGTTACCCTTGGTCACCCTCGCTGTGTGTTGGGGGTTAGAAGTACGGTGCGACGTCAGTCTTTTTTTCGTTTTAATTTTTTTTCCCATTTTTCATGCTCTGTATTATCTATTTTTATATATTTTTCATTTTCATGCTTCATGCTTTTGGTAGAAGTGTACATCTAGGTCTGCTCAAACGTCCGGCTTGAAGATCTCCGCCGCGCGGGTGTTCGGGCCGCGGCTCGAGAAGGACGCCATTCTAGGGGAAGGAGGCGTCGGGCCGACCACGGTGCCCCGGAACACGATCGTCGCGGTAGGCGATGCCTGCGCCCTGATGTACATCTTGATCTTCTCGCCGACGGCGAATGGGACGCCCGTGGCGGGGAGGACATGGGGCGTGGTGATGGACTGCTCACCGTACACTACGTCGCTAATGCGGATTGCTCCGGCACCACCGGCGAGCTTGACGGCGTGTCCTTTCGCAGCCCGGCCGACCATGTTGGGGTCGCACAAGACGATCTTCCCGGCCACCATGGTCGCGTTCAGCTACCCGACTTGGCACACATTCGAGCCCATGTCCTTGCCGAGGACCAGTGGTATCTTGGTCGAGCCCAGTGGCTGGCCCGCGTAGAGAGAAGTACCCGTGAAGGTCTCGCTGTTGCCGAGAACGACGTCGGCTGGGAACTGGCGGTTGAGGGTGGATGCGCCGACCGTCAAGAACCATGGCGCGACGTTGACGGCGGTGGACTCTCGGGTCCGGAGTTTCCCGCGGAAGCGGAGACGACGATGCCCTTGCTGACGGCGTGGAATGCGCCCACGGCGGTCGTATTGCCATAAAATTCCGGGGCCTTGCCGACGGCGCCGAGCGAGACGGAGATAACGTCGACACCGTCCGCGGTGGCCTCATCAAACGCGGCGAGGATGTCAGAGCTCGCGCACCCTTTCCAGCACACTTTGTAGACGGCAATGCGCGCGCCCGGGGCCATGCCGACGGCTTTTCCTCTGGCATAGTCGTAGAAGGCCACGTCGGCAACAGCAGAGCCGCCGACGGTGGAGGAGGTGTGGGTGCCATGCCCGTTGGTGTCGAGCGGCGACTCCGAGTCCTCACCGAGTGGACGGCCGAGTGCAGCCTCCTGACCCTTGTGAAAGAACTTGGCTCCGACGAGTTTGTTGTTGCAGAGCGCGAGACGCACCCACCGCGGAACTTGACGGGCGGCAACGGCGGCAGCGACGGGTCGGCCGCGAAGGACGCGTGGCCTTCCGGGTACACGCCGGTGTCGATGACCCCGATGACGACGTCGGTGGCGCCGTTGGACGCCGGGAGCAGCCGGAGGACGGCGAGAGGCCGAGGAAGGACGGCGTGAGGGTGGTGTGCAGCTCCTGCATCACGTCGGGCACGACGGCGAGCACGGAGCCCGAGAACGCGAGGCGCGCCGCGAAGCCGGTGGCGGCGTGGGAGTAGGAGTAGAACACCCTCGGTGCCGGGCTCGACATCTCGACGGGGATGTGGTCACGCAGGAACGAGCCGTACGCACGGAGGTCAGCAGGCCTCTGCGCGGCAGCCGTGGGGCGTGCGTGGGGATTTTTTTTCCTTAGGACGAAACGGTACAGCGCCTTATCCACTAGTGCTGACAGGTGGGTCCTTCCTGACAAGCGGGGCCAGGATGACGTGGCATACGGGGGAGTACGCGGTACGTGGGGTGGTGTATAGCCGGTACTGTGGTTTCAAGTTTAAGGACTGTATTGAAGACGTATTTTCGTGTACCGGGATCGTAATGGAGCACTTCGCAAGTTCCAGGACTGACTTGGACCGCACCAGCAACTACCAGGAGCAAATGTGCAATTATCTCAAGATTAAGTGAACGCACTTGTCTTCAAGTGGACGCATCGACCTGCGGCGGCAGCCTCCATCTGACAACAGGCTTGAAAGAATTCATTAGAGAGGTGTAGGAGAGAAGATGCAGAGGATGATGTGATGTGCGTGGAGATGGCGGCTTGATAAGGCTGGGTGATGGAGGTGCTGAGGACAGCCGCGGCGTGCCAAAGAGATTGGGAGAAGTTGATAGATGAGATATTACATTGAAGGAAGGATAGCTATATCTAGAGTCTGGACTACTCACGGCAGAAAAAAAGTATGATGAATAGTATGAGTATTTGTTTAGTTTTTTGCGTGAGGAGGAGATGACGCTCAGTTTTTTTTAGGCAAAGACCAAGAGGAGGAGGACTCACCACCGTGGTATAGGAGAGCAGGACTCTTTTATTTATGGGAAAAGATTAACTTTTATTGGTTGATCGCGCGCGGCCGTCCGTCGATTCCGTGGCCGTTTGATCGTGTGTTGATCAGACGGTGACAACGTCCTCGTGTCTGCCGTAGTCATTTTCATTTTTCTGCAACTCACCTGTTGTTTCAGGACAAACATTCCTAATACTGAATAATAGTAGGGGTGTTTCGGGGCTCGTCTGGTTAGGAAGACGAACTGCTGGATTTGGGTTTTTTTCTGCAACATCTTCATTGTTGCAAGAAAAAATTATGCAACATCAGTTATGTTGCAGAACATTTTTCGTAAAACCAACGTAAAGTTAAAAAAATCTGCAACATTAGCTTTGTTGCAGAAAAATTCCTGCAGTGATATCTATGTTGCAAAAGCTCCGCAACACGGTCCCTGTTGCAAACATCCGAACGCAACATTATGCTTGTTGCAAAAGCTGTCAGCTCAATCTGTCGATCATCCCGTATTAAATCTTTGTGACAGAAAAAAGTTTATAGCGATCTGCAGGTCCGTCGGGGCCGAAACAAAGCGGTTGATTCCGCAACTGGTTTGTTGTTTCGGGAATTAATGTATCGAAGGAGACGATCGAACTGCGTGTCGAGAGTTAGATCGGATGGCTGTTGGCGACTGCGCAGGCAGAGATCTGATGATTATCGTGATGATATATGTTTTATTAGATATCTACCGGTGGAAGTCCCCTTTATTTATCCTTCTTTTTTCCTTTTTCTATGGGAAAAGATTACGTTCCACCGGCTGATCCGTTTGATCCATCCGCCGCCTGCTCGTCCATTAGATCTCGCCTCGATCACGAATCATTTTTCGAAACTGGCTCGTTGTTTCAGAAACTAAAGCGTTGTTTTAGGACGGGGGCTGAAGCTGGAGCACTCCAGGTTCCTCGTCGTGGCTCCTCTGCTACCAGGGACGAGCCTGCCGGAGTCCGGCGAACCGTCACCGCCGTCGGTCCTCACCCGCTCGCCGGATCCCCACCTCGCCGACGAGATCTAGCCCCTCGCCGGATCCCCACCTCGCCGACGAGATCTAGCCCCTCGCCGGATCCCCACCTCACCGGATCGCCGGATCCCCACCTCGCCCGGCGAACGAGGAGGTGTGCGGCGCGGACGCCGGCGATCTCCCGCCGCCGGGAGCTTCTCTGCCTCGCTGGAGATGTGTCCCTGCTCGCGCGCTCGACTCTCCGTTGAGCATGGATCCCGGTTGCAACATGACTTTCGTTGCAAAAATTCCTGAAACTCGACCGTTGTTGCAAAAAATTCTTCCGTAAAAATACTTATGTTACAGAAAGACGAAGAAAAAAGTAATTCTGCAACAAGCCAATTGTTTCTGAAACTCGACCATTGTTTCAGGAATTAACGGATCCAAAGTTTATTTCTTGCAACAAAGCGAAAGTTTCCGCAACTCGAGGGTCGTTTCAGGAAATAACTACTGACCATGCGGCAGGAATGTGGGGCGTTAGATCGGCATCCGACGGCTAGCTAGGTGACGGATAATTTTTAAAAATCATCCGGCGAACGCGTAGCGTTCTTCTTTTTCTATGTGAAGCTTTACTTTATTTAAACAAACGTGATGCTACCGATCCAGGATTTTCTTCGTATTTTATTTTGGTGTGAGGCTTTACTTTTTTTTCTAACTAACGTGTGGCTTTACTTTTTATTTCCTGGGAACGGATTGAGGCTTTATTTATTTTATATACCACTAATCTTAGACGTGTCAGATGCATTTTTTTATGAGATAGGACAATCTGTGTTACGCTGGTTTTCATTTTATCCTATACGTAAACTCTACAATCCAACGATGTAATTAATGTTAATGATGTGGATTAATGAGAGTATCTGAAAGGTGCCTCCAATTAGTAAATAGATAGATAGATAGAAGAAGGAGATTATGCTTGTATCAGGAATTATATTTGCATCTATCAGCACGCCAATCAAGACACAAACCATTTGTGTTTTATAAGAAAACTAAGCATTCATGAAGGTAAAATAAAATTATCAATATACTCTGTGCATACAATGCTTCATGGAGCAGACATGAAACGTCGCATAAACTGCTGAAACTTATTTTTCTGGAACAACAATACAGAGTGTTCACTACTGATTTGCACATACTTTGCAATTAGCAAAAAGCTTCATCAAGTATGTCCAGCTCCTGCCGTTCTGACAGCAGCATTGTTCCCTCTATCCTAAATTCATTATCAAAAATAATAAATGAAAAAAATCATCACGGTGCACAGGCAGTGTCGCTCCTTCCAGGAACCTAAAATACCTTATTTCTCAACATTTTTCAGCTGGCCCTCACTAAGATACTAAAATCGTATCTTCCTCTTTCTCACTTAAACATTAAAACCATTTTGAACATATATGACCCATAACATAAATCTTAATGCACTTCAACAAATCAAGAAATTGAGAATAGTACGAATATCAGCAGGAGATTGTCTACAAGTTTCATGTAGGTGCTACAACCAAATTTCTCATACAGAATTTGAAATGAGCATCTGAGCTACTATTGGATATGTGGCAGTCAACTGAGATCTACCCTTGCAGCAAGAAGGAATCAAACAGACGTGGATCCAATAAAATAAGTATTCTTTCCCTTTCCTCCTCCAACTCCCATTTTCCTGTCCATGATTAATCCATGAACCAATCGGTCGGTAACAAAGTATACTAAATCGATTTGGTCGCATGCAACTATGCGTTTGCAACAAAGGGGAAGGCAACATCCATGGGGTAGAGATATAGTTAACCGGAATTTAACACTACTTTGAAACCATATCATTTTAGGTAGGATATGCACAAATGCGAAGTGATAACATCACAAAAAGAATGTACGACATTCTCTAATCTCTACTCCTAAAGGGACAGTTGGTAGCCGTCGCTCACCGGTCTTTTTTCGTCCATCATTCCATCATTGTTTGGTTTATTTTCGTCTCCCACCTTCACGAAATAAAATCTGCCGCAAAAACAACCAGCCCCCGCACAAGAGTAACCTTGGTTCAGGCTCTAGCCCCTCGCTACGAAAAAAACCAGCACACCCACGCGAAAAAAAACTCCACATCTACAGCAAGGGATCGTAGCTAGGGATCCCTCGATCGCATATCACCGCCGCCGCCACAATACATGGACGCACAACGCCTCCTTACGCCGCCGTCGTCATCATCGCTTCCCCTTGGATCGCCGCCGTCATCAACGGCGTACAGGATCACCAATACGTCGGCCGGTACCCATGTTCGTGTGCCCTGGCGAAGGGTGTCGTATTCATCTCAAGGAGGTCCTCTCAGTTCTTCCCGGTGACTACGCCGAGATGGGATTCATCCTCCCCCAGATACGTTGATACATGGTCAAGCCTCAAGGAGGAGGGTCATGCGACAGTTATGGTCGTCGATGGCTCCACTCGAAGGACTCGGCCGCCTGCTCCAACCACATCCAGTCGGACCCGTCCTGTGGGTGCTCCATTTGCATGTGGATGGGGGCAACGACTTGGCCAACCCGGCCAGTCCATGTCGTCCAAACCACCCCCCCTCTCGGGGCGGCATCCACACTGCCTCCCTGTCCCTGGTATTCGTCTCGCACACTGATGGGGTTATAGTCCCAGGGTAGGGTCATAGGCCTGTCCTATAGGTCCTACCCAAGGACTACCCTTCATAGAGGACAAGGCCCTTAGACAGTTCCGACTGAACTAAGGACGCCTCCATCATCTAGTCGGTGACAAGCACTCGGAGCATATTTAACGTACCGACTGGATTCCACTCTGTACATCGTAACCTCCCAGGAGGGCAACGGTCATACGTTTTCATACACCATTATTAACATTTAAGGCTTATGTTACCTGTAACGTAGGCATTTATTCGCCACTATTTCATCCCTGTCCACCGGGCCATTATGAAGGGCAGCGCACTCTATATAAGCCGTCCTTCCCCACTGGTGCAGGGGTTGGCACTTGCTGTAATCCTATAATCCACTCGACACTAAGCTCCCAAGAGCACTGAGACGTAGGGCTTTTACCTCCACCGTAGAGGGGCCTGAACTCATACATCCTCGCCGTAGCTAAGGCTCTGTCCATCCTTTCGTACCCCATACATCTACTGTCAGACTTATACCCACGACAGTTGGCGCCCACCGTGGTTCCCGTCGTCCGCGGCTCCAGCGTTGGGTGCGACATGCCCAGGCGCGACAGAGCGCGTCCTCTCAAGTGACGGTGCTCGAATCGATTGTGGTCGCGCCGCCATCCCAGTGCTTGGACTCAGTTCCGACTGAGCTACCTTCCGAGTACCTGGGTCGCGGGCCTGCAGCCGAAGTTCTCATGGACGATTCCCATGAAAGTCCCCTCCGGACTGGTCGGAACAAGCATGAGGTCGGAGAATCATCCGGCGCTCGTCGTCAACACCATAGTTCTGCCAGTCGACGCACTCGCCCGAGCAACGTCGAGGTGTTCCGCACACCCATCCTCAACCTGGTTGCGGCTGCCAGGATAACCGATTCTCTTCAGCCGACCGATTCAGAGGCTGGTAGAGGGATAGAGCAGATCCGTGCCCTATTGCACACGGCGCAACAGCAAAATTCGGCGGTCTCCCAGTCGCACAACAGGATCCACAACAGTTATGTTCACGCGGACACGCATCGGTCGGTTTTCAGTCCCGACTCTCATCAGCGACGCAGAGAAGGCAGCCGTTCCAGGGACCCGAGTCGGAATCCGCTTCCCATTCGGTCTCATCCAGAAGATCGTCGCCGTTCGCGCACCCCTCCGCGGGGTGGGCCTTACGGGCCCCGGCATCACGATGATCGTCGTTCAGTCGGTGACGCGCATGATCCAAGGCCCGACGCAAGAGGGTACATCGCCCAGAAGAAGGTCGACAGAAGTCGAGCCCGCCATGATGGTCACAACAGAGACCGTCCGAGTGGAAGCATGACTGTTGTTTCTGGCCCCGAGTGCTTCAGTCGGGCCATCCGCTCAGCTGACATCCCTCCCAACTTCCGATTGGCGACGGGAATCAGCAAGTTCACAGGAGAGTCCAAGCCAGAAACTTGGTTGGATGCCTACAGAGTGGCGGTCCAGATCGGTGGCGGAGATGACCAGGTCGCCATGAAACATCTCCCCGTGATGCTCGACGGCTCGGCGCGAGCTTGGCTAAACCACTTGGCTCCGTCAAGCATCTACAGCTGGGCAGATCTGTCCCGAGTCTTCATCAGGACCTTCGAGGGCATGTGCAAACGCCCTGCTAGTCTCGTGAAGCTCCAGCACTGCGTCCAGAAGCAGAACGAGCCCTTGCGCGATTTCATCCAGCGCTGGACAACCCTCTACCACACGGTGGAGAACGTCACAGAACACCAAGCAGTCTACGCCTTCAAGGCAGGCGTGCGGTACAGAGATCTGTACCTGAAGTTCGGTCGGACAGGCGACATCTCCATGAGCAAGATGATGGAGATAGCCGCACGCTATGCAAATGACGAAGAGGAGGACCGCATACGTAGCGGCAAGCATAACTCTGTCGCCGATGGAGATGGAAACAGTAGTTGGAAGTAGAAGCAGAAGGCTCAATCCACTCCGCAGGCAGAGGCAGCTGCTGTTACAAATGCCAAGTTCAAAGGCAAGGGGAAAGCTCAGTACACCCCCAAGAAGAGGCAGTCAGGAAATTCCATCCTGGATCAACCGTGTCCAATCCACACGAAGATGGACGAAGAAGGCAACGCCATATTCCCAAAGCATACCACTCGGCAGTGTCGCCTCCTAATCCAAGCATTTGGTGAAGGTCAGTCGAGTGAAAAGGACACCGAGCAGGATGATGAGGACAAGGAGGATCCGTTCCCCCAAGTCCATGCAACGCTGATGATTTTTGCTGATGTGGAAAGCAAGAGTTGACTGAAGTTGGTTAACAGGGAGGTGAACATGGCAACCCCATCCACCCCCACGTTCCTCAAATGGTCACAGACTGCGATCACCTTTGATCAGTCAGACCATCCAACACACGTACCCACCCCAGGGAGGCAAGCTCTGGTCGTCGACCCTGTGGTGGAAGGAGTCAGGCTGCGCAAAGTCCTCATGGACGGCGGCAGCGGCTTGAACATCATGTACGCCGACACTCTCAAGGGGATGGGCATTCCGATGTCCAAACTTAGCGAGAGCACTATGCAGTTCCACGGAGTCGTCCCAGGACGAAAGGCCAAATCACTCGGCCAGATCGCGTTGGATGTCGTCTTCGGCTCTGAGAAGAACTTCCGCAAGGAAAAGCTGACATTCGAGGTGGTGGACTTCCAGAGTGCATACCATGCGATTCTGGGCTGCCCGGCATATGCACGTTTCATGGCCAATCCATGTTACGTCTATTTGAAGCTAAAGATGCCAGGTCCCAAAGGTGTGATTACGGTCACGGGCAATCGGCAGCGGGCTGAGGAGTGTCTGCAGCAGGGGTCGAGGATTGCTGATCAGCAGATGGCTATTCTCGAGCTGGATGAGTACAAGAAGACCGCCGACCCTGCTGACCTGATGCGTTCAAAGAAGCCAGCTTCCGAGTCCGCATTCCAGTCGGCGGGAGACACGAAGAAAGTCAGCATCCACCCGACGGACGACACCGCTTCCCCGACAAACATCTCCAATTCCTCGATGAGAACTGGGACATTTTTGCATGGAAGCCCGCTGACATGCCAGGTGTACCCAGGGAGTTGGCTGAGCACCGACTGCATGTGGATCCTGCTGCTCGGCCCGTCCGAGAACGCTTGCATCGGTCTGCCGCGCACAAGAGGAAGGCAATCAGAGAGGAGGTGGCTAAACTTTTGGCAGCCAACTTCATTCGCGAGGTACACCACTCCGAGTGGCTCGCTAATGTTGTCATGGTGCCCAAGGACAAGTCTCTCCGTATGTGCATCGATTACAAGCATCTCAATAAGGTCTGTCCGAAAGATCACTTCCCGCTCCCCCGCATTGATCAATTGTTGATTCGACTGGGGTTGCGAGCGTTTATCCTTCCTTGATGCCTATTCGGGCTATCATCAGATCCATCTGTATGGTCCGGATGAATTAAAAACAACCTTCATCACCCCATTCGGGTGTTTCTGTTACATCACTATGCCTTTCGGTTTGAAGAATGCAGGAGCAACTTTTATGCGCATGATCCAAAAATGCGTCCTTGACCAGATCAGCCGAAATGTGGAGGCATATATGGACGATATCGTAGTCAAGTCACGCAAAGGTTCCGACCTGCTGACTGACTTGGCAGAAACATTCGCCAACCTACGTAGGTACGATATCAAGCTCAACCCAGCCAAGTGTTCATTCGGCGTTCCCAGCGGGAAGTTACTCGGTTTCTTTGTTTCCGAACGAGGGATCGATGTCAACCCCGAAAAGATCGGGACCATTGTCCGAATGGAGCGGCCGGTAAGAATACATGATGTTCAAAGGCTCACAGGTTGCCTAGCGGCTTTGAGCAGGTTTATCGCTCGACTCGGCGAGAAGGCGTTACCTCTGTACCGACTCATGAAGAAATCAGATACCTTCGAGTGGACAGACGAAGCCCAAATTGCATTCGACGAGCTCAAAGCCCTGCTTTCCAGCCAGCCGGTTCTTACTGCCCCGCTCAGTAAAGAACCCCTTCTTCTATACATCGCGGCTACAAATCAAGTCGTCGGCACTGTTTTGACAGTCGAACGCGAAGAAGAAGGCAAAGCGTACAAGGTTCAGCGGCCATTATATTACGTCTCCGAAGTCCTGACTCCTTCCAAGCAGAGGTATCCCCATTATCAGAAGCTTATTTATGGGATCTACATGACTGCAAATAAGGTGGCTCATTATTTCCAAGACCACTCGGTGTCTGTCATATTTGATGCTCCGTTGTCGGAAATTCTCCACAATCGAGACGCATCAGGCCGAGTGGCAAAGTGGGCAATGGAGATGCTATACCGCGACATCAAGTTCGAAGCCAAGAAAGCTATAAAGTCTCAAGCTCTGGCTGACTTCATAGCAGAATGGGTAGAACAATAGCAACCGACCCACATCTACTCGGCTCATTGGACCATGTTCTTCGATGGGTCGAAGATGTTGAATGGCTCCGGCGCCGGCGTAGTGATCATATCCCCAAAAGGCGATAAACTCAAGTATGTGTTGCAGATACATTTTGATTCTTCCAACAACGAAGCAGAGTACGAAGCGCTCCTTTACGGGTTGCGCATGGCCATCACACTCGGCGTCCATCACCTGATGGTCTATGGCGACTCAGATCTGGTGGTTAATCAAGTGATGAAGGAATGGGATGTAAGGAACCCCACCATGACTGCATACTGCAACGCAGTAAGGAAGCTTGAGAAGAAGTTCGAGGGTCTGGAACTTCACCATGTTCCCCGACTGAAAAACCAAGCAGCAGATGAATTGGCAAAACTTGGATCCACTCGGAGACCGGTCCCGAGTGATGTCTGCCTCGAGCACCTACATCTCCCCTCGGTGAAGGAAGATCCTTTTATAGAGGAACCAGTACAACCGAAGAGCTCAACAGATCTGATTGAAGTCGAGGTCCCCGCTGTGGTTGATTTGATCATGGAGATTCTGGCTGTCATTCCCGAATGGACTGTGTCGTTCATTGCATACATCACGAGGCAAGAGTTACCAGAAGACAAAGTCCAAGCTAGGCAGATCGTCCGCAGGTCGAAGTCCTTCACCGTCATTGATGGCCAGTTGTATAGGGAAAGTGTTTCAGGTGTCCTTCAGTGGTGTATCTCCCCTGAGGAGGGACAGTTAATCTTGGAAGAAATCCACTCGGGAACCTGCGGTCATCATGCCTCTTCAAGGGCAATCGTCGCCAAAGCATTCAGAGCTGGTTTCTTCTGATTGCAGGCCAATGAAATGGCAAAAGATATGGTCGACCGTTGTGAAGGCTGTCAGTTCTATTCAAACAAGTCCCACAAGCCAACGTCTGCGCTGAAGACAATTCCTCTTGTTTGGCCATTCGCTGTGTGGGGATTAGATACAGTCAGGCCATTCAGAACAGGCCAAGGAGGATTCACTCATCTGCTGGTAGCAGTTGACAAGTTTACCAAGTGGATTGAAGCCAAGCCTATCAAGAAGCTTGACGCCCTCACGGCCATCAAATTTATCAGAGACATCATCGCCAGATACGGGGTTCCGCACAACATAATCACCGAAAACGGCACAAACTTCGACTCGTACAGGTTCAAAGGTTTTTGCACAGGCCAAGGAATCCGAGTGGATTTTGCATCCGTGGCTCACCCCCAAACAAACGAGCAAGCAGAGCGGGTGAATGGACTTATTCCTCAAGGGTTGAAGCCTCAACTCCTGCGAGAAGTTGGACATGCCGCCGGCGCATGGGTCACCGAGCTGCCTTCGATGCTGTGGGGCCTCCACACAACTCCGAATAGATCTACAGGGTGATCCCCGTTCCTCCTCGTTTATAGAGCAGAGGCAGTCCTTCTGAGTGACTTGCTTCACAACTCTCCACGAGTCGAACTCTTCTCTGAAGCCGAAGCAGAGCAAGCCAGGCAAGACGGAGTGGATCTTCTAGAAGAAGAGCGCGAGATGGCACTAATTCGTTCAACGATTTATCAACAAGATCTGCGTCGATTTCACGTGCGGCACGTCAGGAGCCGCACATTCCAAGCAGGGACCTCGTGCTCCGAGTGGACCAGCAGAGACCACACAAGTTGGCTCCCGCCTGGGAAGGGCCCTTCATCATCTCTAAGATGCTGAACAACGGAGCATATCGACTTTACAACCTCGACAGGGAGACGGACGAACCGCGGGCATGGAATGGAGATCTCCTGAAGCGCTTCTACACATAACTGCCAACGGAGACAATGTAAAGAACAAGTATCATTGAAGTAATACAAAGCAGATTGATTTCTTGCCGATTCAAAATTCTTCCGCGTTTGCAGACTCCGGTCCAAAAAAACTAACTCCGAGTGTGCACTAAAAGTCGCACTCGGGGACTTAGCTGCGACCCTGAGTCGCCTAAGTACAAACTCGCTCCGAGTGCGCACTAAAAGTCACACTCAGGGACTTAGCTACGACCCAGAGTCGCCTAAGTACAAACTCGCTCCGAGTGCGCACTAAAAGTCGCACTCGGGGACTTAGCTGCGACCCAGAGTCGCCTAAGTAAAAACTCGCTCCGAGTGTGCGCTAAAAGTCGCACTCGGGGACTTAGCTGCGACCCAGAGTCGTCTAAGTACAAACTCACTCCGAGTGCGCACTAAAAGTCGCACTCGGAGACTTAGCTGCGAACCAGAGTCGCCTAAGTACGAACTCGCTCCGAGTGTGCGCTAAACGTCACACTTGGGGACTTAGCTGCGATCCAGAGTCGCCTAAGTACAAACTCGCTCCGAATGTGCCCTAAAAGTCACACTCGAAGACTTAGCTGCCACCCAGAGTCGCCTAAGTAAAAACCCGCTCCGAGTGCGCACCAAAATTCACACTCGGAGACTTAGCTACGACCCAGAGTCGCCTAAGTAAAAAAGCTTCCTCCGAATGTATACTCGAGATACACTCGGAGGCTTAGCAGACCCTCATTGAGGCTCATGTGGATGTGAAGACAACTGACAACTACATGAGTAACAACTCGCTCCGAGTGCGCACTAACAGTCACACTCGGGGACTTAGCCGCGACACAGAGTCGCCTAAGTAAAAAAGCTTCCTCTGAGTGTATACTCGAGATACACTCGGAGGCTTAGCAGACCCTCATTGAGGCTCATGTGGATGTGAATACAACTGACAACTACATCAGTAACAACTCGCTCCGAGTGCGCACTAACAGTCACACTCGGGGACTTAGCCGCGACCCAGAGTCGCCTAAGTAAAAAGCTTCCTCCGAGTGTATACTCGAGATACACTCGGAGGCTTAGCAGACCCTCATTGAGGCTCATGTGGATGTGAAGACAACTGACAACTACATGAGTAACAACTCGCTCCGAGTGCGCACTAACAGTCACACTCGGGGACTTAGCCGCGACCCAGAGTCGCCTAAGTAAAAAAGCTTCCTCTGAGTGTATACTCGAGATACACTCGGAGGCTTAGCAGACCCTCATTGAGGCTCATGTGGATGTGAATACAACTGACAACTACATGAGTAACAACTCGCTCCGAGTGCGCACTAACAGTCACACTCGGGGACTTAGCCGCGACCCAGAGTCGCCTAAGTAAAAAGCTTCCTCCGAGTGTATACTCGAGATACACTCGGAGGCTTAGCAGACCCTCATTGAGGCTCATGTGGATGTGAAGACAACTGACAACTACATGAGTAACAACTCGCTCCGAGTGCGCACTAACAGTCACACTCAGGGACTTAGCCACGACCCAGAGTCGCCTAAGTAACAACTCGCTCCGAGTGTGCACTAATAGTCACACTCGGGGACTTAGCCGCGACCCAGAGTCGCTTAAGTGACAACTTGCTCCGAGTGCGCACTAACAGTCACACTCGGAGACTTAGCCGCGACCCAGAGTCGCCTAAGTAAAAGCTCGCTCCGAGTGCGCACTCGGAGGCTTAGCAGACCCTCATTGAGGCTCATGTGAATGTGAAGACAACTGACAACTACATGCTCCGCATGTTTGCCATTGGCTTCACCAAGAGACGCCAAACAAAAACCACGAGCCAAAATCGTGTCAAAAAAAACTCAGCGAAAGAAGAGCAAAAGATCCGATTCGAATTCAAAGTTGGATCTACGATCAGTCGGCTCGGTGTGAATCAAGTTTATCCATGACGAACCACGAATGTGACGGCCAACAGCAGTGGCCAAAGTTTAATACAGATACCACTCGGCATACCAAGGTTAATGTGCGTTCACCATAAAGTTTTTTCAAGCGTCGCCGGGACTGGCAGGCTCCACAAAGGTGTCAAGGTCGATTCCGTCTGCAATGCGAGTGGCTGTGTCGAGGAAGGTCTCCATGAAATCTTCGAATCGAAGCTTCTTGGTGTTGGCGACCTGCAACGTCTTCAGTTTTTCTTCGCGGGCTTCCTTGCAGTGCACTCGGACCAGAGATAGAGCCACGTCCGCACCGCACCGAGCGGCGGACTTCTTCCAAGCCTGCACTCTGCTTGGGACGGCCTCCAGCCGAGTCATCAACCCATCTATTTCACTCCGGGAGTCGTCTTCTGGCCACAGCTTCTTGTCGATTCGGCCAACAACTTTTCTCAGGCGGCCAATGAAAGGTCCCACCCTGTTAAGGCGAATATACGCTCGGAGCATGTCCCGGTTGGCTTCATCGACGAGTGGAACGTTCGGAACAAGCGACCGTTCGATGTCGGCTGCTTCAGCCTCAACGTCCCGACAGAAGTCTGCAAATAAAAGACAAGCAGAAAGTAAGCGCGGAGTGAACTCCAAAGTCAAGAAGCACTCGGCAACAACTTACCACCAAGCAGTGCAACCATCTTCCTTGCCCAGTCGCTGACGTAGTTCTCCTGCGCCATGCACCGAGCGTTCATCACCTTCAGCTGGCCCATCCATTCGGATCTCTGACTCTTCATTTTTTCAACTTCGGCTAGCAATGCCTTGTTGGTCTCCGAGACTCCTCCAAAGATTTCTCTCGGTCAGCAAGAGCCTCCTTCACACCAGCCAGGTCATTCACAGCCGCCTCCAAGTCCGCAACAAGCTGAATCTTCTCAGCCTTCAGAGCATTGTACGCAGATCCCATTTCGCAAGTCTTCTGCCAAATAGACACAAAGGGAGGATCAGACACATTCAACAAGGAAAAAGTATCGACACATATGACAAAACAATCAAAGCTCAAAGTTCTTCAGACCCCTGCCGATGCAAGCAATCGACAGCGGTCTCGGGGACTACACCCAGTGGGTTCACTGAGAGTGACCCCACTGGCATGAAGCTCGAACAGGTCGGCCCTATTGAGCTCCATGACAAACACACAACACTATGAGACTACTATTACCCGACCTGAGTAACACTACTCTTGGAGACTACACCCAGTGGGTGCACTCGGAGTGCCCCCACTGGTACCATTCGGGCAGATCAGCTCTGATCTGTTTAGATTACGGAAAATACATATAAATACAACTGTCGGTGCAAGCACTCGGCGGAAGTCTCGGGGACTACACCCACTGGGTTCACTCGGAGTGAACCCACTGCAAAATCATCCTACTGTATCCGAGTATATCGCTGAAACCCCCAGTGGGTAACAAGAGGAAAGTAAACACTTACTAGCGCACTTACTCGGATATCGTCCCGGAGTTCCAAGCTTTTCTTGTACAAAGACGCGATGGAGTCATACGCTCCCTTGGCGTCACCCACCATCAGCTCCACCTGCACCATGGCGTCCTTGGCGGCCCCCACCTGGTCTTCCGGGAGGCGTCGGGCGTCATATTGAATGGTTGACGGACCCGGCGCGACAGAAGACTCCCTGGGCATCCCGAGCTCCGCTCCAGTCGGTTCCGCCGTGAGGGGCACCGTCTCAGTCGGCGGCATGTTCATGGTGGGAGCAACAGTAGATGGGACAACCTCAAGGACAGGCGCCAAAGCTGGCTTCGACCCCCTTTGGTCGTCGTCCTCCAGATGGATCACCTCCGAAGGGAAGCCCGACTGAACAAAATGAAATTACAGAAAAAGGGCAAGATCAAAGACAGCACCTGCGAAACAATAATACAACTCTCGGAGTCGTGACAACGTACCTTGCTGGGACGTGGCGGCATTATCCGTGTCCATGGGATCATCGTCCTGGCGCGGCAGAGAGGTAGCGGAGGTAGCAGCTCTGTTGAGTGAAATCCACTCGACGGATAAGCATGAGTTCAGTCGGATACTGAAGGAAGATGGAAGAACAAGACACTTACGCTGAGGCGACCGGAACAGCGATCCTCATCCGAGGCAAAGCTTTCCGAGGCTTAGGCCCACTAGGTTTGGCCACCTTGAACGGCTGGTTCACGGGCTTGGCAGCAGCGTCCCTGGTCCTCTTCACACTCCGAGCACTCGGAGCCACGGGAGGGGCTGGCGGAGCACTCGGGGCCGCTGGAGGAGCCGGCGGAGCAGCGGGATCGTGACGGCGCTTAGTTCAGTGCTCTGGTGGTGAAGGTGGTGAGCTCTGCTCCCCATCCTCCTCCTCCTCCTCTTCCGTCTCCTCCTCTGTCTCCCCACTGTCGGAGACATACTCGGCGCTATCCACGCTGCCCTCCTGGCTGCCCTCCTCTTCCTCGGCTGGATTCCCGTTCGAGATGGCAGAATACCAGTTGGTCCACTCCTGCACAAAACACAGTCGGCAACGTCAGTCGGTGGGACAAGAAAAGCAATAAATCTAAGAAGATTAAAAGCACTCGACAAGATGTGCTCACCTCATTCGGAGGAGGATTGTCGGCGCGGAAGGGCTTCACCCGCCGGGCTCCTTCGGGGTTATAACACGCGCCTGTGATGCCGCGGACCCATGCTCTCACAGTCTCCCCGCTCACGCACTCTGGATGAGACCGAGTGGAATCCGAAGGCCCCGCGTAGTGCCACATGACGTGGTGTCGGGCCTACAGCGGCTGGATGCGCCGACCCAGAAAAATCTCCAGGAGGTCCGTGCCGGTGATTCCCTTGCGGACGACGGCTATCAACGCGTCGACCAAAGGCTGGATCTGGATCCTTTCCCCCTTAGAGAGCGCAAGCTTCCTGGGAGGTCCCGGACGGTCTAGGCTAAAAGGTGGCAACCCACTCGAAGCATTCGGACAAGCAATGTCCTGGCAATAGAACCAGGACGATTGCCAGTTCCTGACTGACTCGGACAACTGGAGGGGGGGTAGCTACTCTTTGTTTTCTTCTGGAAGCCTAAACCCCCGCAGCGCTGGAGGATATGGGTCTTATCATCCGACTGGCTAAGCTTTTTGACGGTTTGGGATCTAGCGGAGAAGACGTACTTAAAGAGCCCCTAGTGGGGGGGACATCCAATAAAGCACTCGCAAAGGGTGACGAATGCAGCAAGGTGGGATATTGCGTTCGGAGGAAAATGATGGAGCTGCGCCCCGAAGTAAGTCATGATACCTCGGAAGAAAGGATGGGGAGGCAAGGAGAAGCCTCTGAACACGTGGCTGAGCAGCAGAACGCGCTCCCCCTCCTTTGGCGCCGGCTCCGTCTCGCCTTCCGGCAGCCTCCAGGACTTGTTGACGATCATGCCATGCTCCACCAGCTCCAGCAAGTCGTCCTCCATCACCGAGGAGGGGAGGAAATCCCCCTGGATCCAACCAGCCGGCAACGCCCGCTACCGCCGCTGAGTAGGGGCCGCCCCCTTCTTCTTCTTCTTCTGCGACTCGAGTTTGCTGGTCTGCCCCTTCGTCATGGCGAAGGCGACGGATCCGCAGAGGAGGAGGGGAAGGAGGAGGCTTGAGGCGTGCAGAGAGCTGCGGGAGGAGCGGGATTAATGCGAGGAAGATGAGCAGCGCAACAGGAAATCCCGCTGGAGAGGCTTAAATAGGCTTCCGACTGGGTCACTAACAGGTGGACCCGAGATCTAATCCCCCCCAACCGGCTACTGCGAGGTTAGTGGAGAAGATAAAGGCGCGGTAATCGAGGAGGCAAAACCTACTCGATGGCGATGTCGTCATCCCCGCTGAGCGCGCGGCAACCGAAATTTGAGGATCCTCGAAAATCCGGCGCTGTCAGTTTGACCAGTCACGTCGAAAGATTCCGCGGAAGCACTCGGTCCCTGAGGTTCATTTCACTGGTATATTCACTCGGATCACTAGTTGAAAGGATAAAATAGATCGAGACAAACAACGCTAAAGTCACCTCCATACCAGTCGGTTCCATACTCCAGACATCACTTCATCGTTCCAACCCCGATCCATTCGGGGACTAATGATGGGGTTATAGTCCCAGGGTAGGGTCATAGTCCTGTCCTATAGATCCTATCCAAGGACTACCCTTCATAGAGGACAAGGCTCTTAGACAGTTCCGACTGAACTAAGGACGCCCCCATCATCCAGTCGGCGACGAGCACTCGGAGCATATTTAACGTACCGACTGGATTCCACTCTGTACATCGTAACCTCCCAAGAGGGCAATGGTCGTACATTTTCATACACCATTATTAACATTTAAGGCTTACGTTACCTGTAACGTAGGCATTTATTCGCCACTATTTCACCCCTGTCCACCGGGCCATTATGAAGGGCAGCGCACTCTATATAAGCCGCTCTTCCCCACTGGTACAGGGGTTGGCACTTGCTGTAATCCTATAATCCACTCGACACTAAGCTCTCAAGAGCACTGAGACGTAGGGCTTTTACCTCCACCGTAGAGGGGTCTGAACTCATACATCCTCGCCGTAGCTAAGGCTCTGCCCATCCTTTCGTACCCCATACATCTAGTGTCAGACTTATACCCACGACACACACCATCCCATTGCGGTAATAAATCTCAAGCCATGTCCTTTTCCTCAAGATGAACTACAAAACTCCTCTTGTGTTAGATCTTGTTGAATGTCTTGTTGGATATGTGTGCTTCTCCTATTGTGCATTTGCTAGGTACGCTGTTGCTTATGAAAAATATGCTTACTTTCTAGACCCACAGAAGGAAGGAGGTGCGCATGGAATTACTGCCAGAAGACTCAAGACGAGTTTGAAGAGTCCTGGACTCCATGCCAAGTTCCGCAAGGGAGCAACAACGTGAGCCAACCGAGGGTTCAGCCTGACATGCGCTTTGATTCTTGCTGATTCATGGTTTTGAGAACCTGGTGTTCCTAGAGGCCTGATGCGTGGTCGATCACACGTACTACGACAAGTCCTCCAACGGTGGAGCTGGTTCACGTACCACGAGCACCCTCCACGACAAGCAGGTTCCAGTTGTGCAAAGTTGACCTGCTACTGCTATCCATGCCGCCCCACTTGCAAAATAAGTTTATCTAATGCCTCAACGGGTATTAAAACTCTAAGTATAACATTGTCTCATGATGCCCTATGCATGTCAATTGCAGTTTGCAAACATTCATTCGCCAAAGAAATCATGGTATTTTGTTATATCTATTTTCTCATATTGATTCTTCATGCTATAAATCCATAGAAGAAACAAAGCAGATTGATTAAATACCACTATAAGCAGGTTTTCTCAAATCCTGTTACAATTAAAATTCACCTATGGTGTCCTCTCTACTAAGTGAGCCTGAGATTTTGCAGCAAAGTATAATCAAGAAATTTGCAGCATAATATATAAACAAATTAGAGAGGATAGAAAATGGGAAAGAACTTTCTCAAAAAAATACGTAGGTGAAGCCAATAGGAGAAGTGCAATTTCAGCCAGAATATTACTTATATAACCTTTATGCATCCAGGAAAATATGAACGTGAAGAGAACACCTTAAATTAGTTAAAGGATAAGTGCTCTGAAAGCTACAGTAACCTGACAGAATATGACCACAATTCAGGTACTGCGAATATGTTAAAATAATCGAGTATATATTTTTCTACACTTGGATCAGTAGTTCTCAGTGGATTTTCTTTCACTTTTATCAGTAGTTTCGTGGGGCTTGTGGTGATCAAGGTTTGAAGACTGAGCTTTGAAAGCCAAATCTGATGTCCAGTCTACATTTGAGGGTGACAACAACATTCTACTTCTACAGCAGCTGGTTATTTTACTTTTTGTCCATGCATGTGTTCTAAAAGTTACTACAAGCTTGGTTTTGTATCTCTGTAATATGTATATAAATATTCGCTTTGTTTTTGGAGGACGAGATGAATGCTCCTGCTGGGTATAACGCTCTTGATCATATTTTGGCGTCACCGGCCAGAGAAGCCAAAATGAAGAGTCATGACTAGCTCTATCTTCTCGCAGCGACGATGGCCTTCCTCTAACAAGTTTGGTGTCTCAACCGCCACAGACGCTGCGAAAGCAAGTCTAAGCCTGAGAAACCGCATCGTTTGGTACAGGGAATTTGTTCGCTAATGATTTTGAGTTGAATATTGCTTCATTGCACCGTATTATATCCATCAACAATCTTACATTAATCCTTGCTTGCATGCTTGTAGGAATCCATGAGATACCCAATTGATGTTGTCTACATAGGACGCTTGTGGTTGGTGTTCGCATTTTGGTCCGGTTGGTTGTGGTGGTGGTGGTGATGGGAGGGGTGGGGGTATGGTGGAGCGGCGTAGGAATGATTCCGACTGGGTCGCGACCGGTCGCCGATACCATGGCTTCTTGGAGAGGGGCAACGGATGAGGGTGCAAGAGGTTGTTCGGGACGGCGGTCGCGGAGGACATGATCAATGGAACATGCTAGTGAGGTGGGCATACTACGAGTATGACTGTGGATTTGCAAAGTAACAGGAGGGAAGGGGATGAGGTGGTTCCGGGGAAAGGAGGAGCCTGCGGTCAAATACACAATTTCCCTCACTGGGTAAAGAGGTCAATCTCTTTCAATATATAATAGCCGAGGTATGTATCAATGTCTAAAGGTTAAAAAAGAACCAGGTTACACCATATGTTTCATGTTGCTCGCCTTGGTGTTGATGAGGTGTTCAAAATTCTTAGTGAGAGTATAAAGGACATTGACGGTGCAAGGATGGAACGCAACAAGTGTGTGTGTGTGTGCGCGCGCGCACGCGCATTTTACCAAAATGTCGCGCGACATTTGAGTCTACATATGAGAGTTCCTTTCAGTTTTCTATCAGAATCATTTTCTTTAAAAAATTGTACTGGACACTCATCTTCTCTTTGTTTATCGCTCCATAGGACTACGAAAAAGTTCATCTGCGTGTAACTTCCAGGTTCTTGAAGGCTGCCCACTCATTGACCGGAACAAGGTGAAAGTCGTGGAATTTTTGCTTTAACCGACTGGACGAAGATGAAAAAACTGATGTAGATGCGTTCAATTTAACCCATGTCTGTGGTATGCTTGCTTAACATGTGAATCACATAAGACAATTCTTTCAAGTTGTGACCTGCATTGTGGTGTCTCCGTTCATCAAGTTCTGAACACCAGCTCCGGTGAAATGAAGTGTTCATCCAGCCATACTCCTAGGTGGCTTTCTTTGGTCTGCTTCTTATTGTGTAGTTAGTGGTTATGTGCCTCATCATCTGATATTTCTACAGTAGTTACTGAAAACAATTGGAGGACAAAGCTTTGATTCTTGTTGTAGTTGAAGATTCAAAGTTGCAAGGCAGGCATCGTCAATAGGGATAAGAAACGATAGAAGATTTATCAAACCAGGTATGGGCTTGGTGAAGTACCGAATCATTGTGGAGGATCTCATGTAATCAGACCATACACCCAAAATTAATTTAGCTTGCTTTTAAATGTTTTGGGGGCATGTGATGTTGATATGCTAGACTGTAGTTTACATTTGGTTGATGGAGGTTTGATGGTTCGTACATATGTTGTTAATTCATGTCATTTCCTGTGTTGCTAGAGGTCAAGCTAATTTGACATGCTAATGTAATATGCAACACATGACATTCGGTTTTAGTGAAGTAAACAATGTTGTAGTGACTGAAACAATTACTTGATAAATTTAATTCAGTAAGTATATAATTTACATTAGCATTTTATTCTTATGTGATGTAATATATGATCTTATAGATTGAAGTATTTGATAGCTTCGAAATAACTTCAAGATTTTGCCACGTGCTCTCAAACAACCGAGTCTTAAAATTTGGTGACCAGTTGCTGCTATCTCTACTCTGCTTCGTCATTTCGTAATGGCAATACAAAATCTTCATTGCTGCCGACATGAAATTCTAACTGAATTTGTTATTCAGTGGGCAAATCCAATATTTTTTTGTATAGTATTTGTATGTTCCAGGATAATTTGGTGGCAAAAGAGCTACATCGTCTCTCACTAGACCAAGAAACAATATTAAGGGTTACCTTTTGTTTATATATGTACCATTTACTTATCTATATTTAGTATTCCTTTCATTTCCTCACATCAGAAATACCTAACAGCCGGATAGGTCCAGTCCAGCCGAGACACATGTATTCCAGTCCAACATACATAGTCCAGTCACACATGCTCTAACGTGATTTCACAAGTGACAACTAGGCCGGCAATGGTATGTCCGTAAAGAAGAGCAACAGCTAAAGGAAACCAATCAGCAGGTGAGAATGAGATAGAATTTTCAGTGCCAGACAACTATTGCGCTGTGGAGAAGTGGAGTAACATTCATGGTACTGCTATTGTTAATCGAAACATCTTTTTGTGTTAACATGATACCCACTAACGTGTGCATATGCATTTTTCTCCTGTAGTCCTAGAGGGATAAAGATACGCACAATTACAATGGAGGTGACAAGCCAAAATGTGAGAATTGAAGCAATATATTCCCTTTCCAGTTCTTCTTTGCAAAGGACCAATCCTCTTACATTATCCATTCATGTTGTCTTAACTAGACGATGCCCCACGCGTTGCGACGGAAACCTTGTTAAAAAATGCATGGATAAATGATAGAAGACTAAAATTAATGCAAAAACAAATATAAAAATTTCTTACATGACTTAATTCCCTGGAAAAAAATAATGCATGAGGTCGTATGTTTTGCATGAAGAGATTAATGGAAAAAGTAATTTATGACTTCATGCATGACTTGATGATGTGGCATTGTTGCAGGTCGGTGGCGGTGGGTCTGGAGATGCAGATGCCCCTGCATAGCGTCGCGCCAATGGCACTCGTGGGATCCTTCATCACCCAAGGTAAACCTGCATTTGACTTCCTTTCTTATTCTCCTCATGTTTTGTTGGTTGTTACCTACCATTAGATTGGATGTTTGTTCGCTGGATGTATATAGTAAATTTTGATGAGCAATTTTGGACTAATGATGTTTGTGGGGTCAATAAGTATGGCACAAACAGTGTTGATCTTGAACGCATGTATGCTTTCTCAAATTGGATTGATTTGCCGGCGTCGAGATAGTGTGCACCAACGGGCGTAGCTTCGCTTACGTCAACTTCCACTGTCCCTCCCCTAAGGTCGTGACCAAGTTATTCTCCACCATAAGCATCCACCACCCCATCAACAATCTCAATGTAACTATTTTTCTACACTTCGGCAGCAATTAATAGTAACAAATTGGGATTTTGTTGATTATCCGCATTAGCCGTGTGTGTTCTATGGTTTGAATGGAGAATTTTGTGTTAGGCGAGTAGAGGTTTACCAACTTAGTAACAGAGACTTAGTAACAGAGGATGGTGCTTGCAGTTGCTGTGGGTGTTGATGGTTCCCATGTCTTGGTTCCTTGGAATGGTGATTCAAGAAACATCATCGTGTTGATGGACCATAGGGTGATTGACCAAGCCAAGTGAATTAATTCTCACAGTTCATCTGTATTGCAATTTTATGGTGGGAGCGTCTCCCCAGAAATCTCTACTCCTAAGGTAACCATTTTTTTCTCCATGCATATGATTCTCCAACTTCCTGATTCATTATTTGTAAAAACCACTAATGATGTTGTTGGGCCTCTGAACCATTGTGTTGATTATCTATGTTTTTCTTGAATATCTCAGAATGTCCGAATTCCAGCATTTGAAAAGTTGAACAACACAATGTTACTGAAAAGATGTTGGATTGCTTGAGGAATACGGATAAATAGTTTTGAATTATTTTGTAGCGAGACAGATGCACCTCGTGTTGTCTACCTTATCCAACACCTATTGATAATGTCAACAAGATACAATATTGTTATGGAAAATCCTTAACAAACTAATTCCACCATTATGTGATTTGCTGACACATATCATGTTATCGATATTAATAAAGGTTTTTTGTTATAAGTTTTACCGTGAGACTAGGGATCTTTTGTTTTCAAAACAATAGACCCATGCATAGTTAATTTGACTTGAATGAAGCAGGTATTCTGATTCCATCTTTTTATTTGCTTCCATGCACAAAGGCCACTTGATCTTGGTAACCTTCAGGAGATTGTTGTAAGAACTATACGAGTATGTGAACGTGAGAAATCAAGCTCTCCCATATGAACATTCCTTGTGTCGTTGGATATGACCCAACAAGCAATATGATTACCATGTGAATGAAGTGAAAGACAACATTCCTGATGTTTGTGTTCATCAATATCTCAAACGCATAAGTATGTCTTAGTTTGTAATAGATAATTATCATTGGTCTCTTTATATACATAGTTGATTACATTGCAAATGGACTGAAATTCAATTTTTATATACATGCCAAATTTTGGCATTGATCTCTTTATATGCATTATTTATTACTAGGAAACACTAGTAGAAAACGGGCCTTTGGCCTGGACCATTTAGTCCCGGAGTGCCTCTGGGCCGGGACTAAAGGCCCGGCCACGTTGCCCCAATTCTCAATGCCTCCCTCGAGGCTTTAGTCCCGGGCCGTAAGGAGCCTTTAGTCCCGGTTCGTGTCCCAAACCGGGACTAAAGGGCTACGCGGCGGGCGGTGGTGGTGGCAACCGTTCGTATCCCCCTTTAGTCTCGGTTGGTTGCTCAACCCGGGACTAAAGGCCTAACACGTGGCATGCCGTGGTTGTGGCGGCGGTTGGTATACCTCTTTAGTCCCGGTTGGTGGCTCAACCCGGAACTAAAGGCCTAACACGTGGCCTGCCGTAGTGGGGCGACCGTTGGCATACCTCTTTAGTCCCGGTTGGTGGTTGAACCCGGGACTAAAAGCCTAACACGTGGCCTGCCGTAGTGGTGGAAACCGTTTGGTATACCTCTTTAGTCCCGGTTGGTGGCTCAACCCGGGATTAATGGCCCAAACGGTTTGCATCCCGCGTCGTTTCGGGCGATGAAAAGCACGAACCGAAGCGTACAGTCGCCATTTCTCTGTTCTTCTTCTCTCTCGCGTCGCCCTCTCTGTTCTTCTTCTCTCTCGTGTCGCCCTCTCTGTTCTTCTCCTCTCTTCTTCCCTTCTCTTCTTCCACCATGCCAACTATCTTTCGTGAGGTGGTCGCGCATGGCGCGACGAAGCTCCTTGTCGTGTACACGAACCAAAGCACGGAGGTGTCGTTTTTTCCTTCAATAGTTGAAGGAACGATGGTTTAACCACGCACCGGATCATGAGAAGTTCTTCGGGCTTGATCTGGAGTACACGGCCGATCAACGTGGTGTCGCCGTCATCCAAATATGCTTCGCAACCCATGTCTAGATCTTCCAATGGGTGAAGTAAGTTTTGAGGCTTTCTTTGATCCAAGATAATCCCTCCCCTAGGGTCACTACTCCCACGTTCACATGGATTTTGTGTATTTGTGTATCTGATTAAGTAGCGTAGTAGATTTTGTGTATTTGTACATTTGATTTAGTAGTGTAGTATGTGTGGAATACATTTGATTTACTAGTGTAGTACATTTGATTTAGTAGTGGAATACATTTGATTTAGTAGTGTAGTACATTTGATTTTGTGTATTTGTACATTTGATTTAGTAGTGTAGTACATTTGATTTAGTAGTGTAGTATGTGTGGAGTACATTTGATTTATTTGTGTTCATTTATAATTCACATTGGATCGAATTTTGTCAATCCGATAAGACTTAGTTTGTAGTGTGGATTTACTAGTTAACAAGCTTTCTTTTGTTTGCATATTATGCATAATGTCCATAATCTATCATAGTGAATTCCACGTATAAGTTTATTTGTTTCTATCATAGTTGGTTCCCTTCAAATAGTTGTAGTGAAACATGTTTCCTTATTGCAGCAGTAGGTTCATAATCTATCTCTAGGTTCCATTGCATATGTGCTATATGAATCCTAAAGATAAGTTTCTCTTTAGTTGTAGTGAAACATGTTTCCTTATTGCAGCAGTATGTAACATTTGGTCCATTTTAATTTGTTTCTGTTGCAGGAGTGACAAGCATTGTCCAGAACTCATGGAGTTCCTTCGCAGCGGCGTCACTTTTGCTTCCGTTGACATAAGGAACGACAGGCTGAAGATGAGGCACAGCTTCGGTATTGAGATACCAGCTGGTTGCCTTGTTGATATCCAAACGATATTCAAGCTTCAACATGACAGGACTTCGATGGCTCGTATGGCAGTTGCCTTGATCGACGATTCATATGCTGATATGAAGACCAGTTTCCCAAGGTCTCAGCACAGACTTTGGGAGAAGGGCCCACTTGATGAAATCAACATTGAGTATGCAGCAAAAGATGCATATGTTTCATACGAGTTGTACCGCAACATTGAGTATCCACTATGGCCAGCGTCACCTATATCCCCTCGAGGAAGGTGGACATTCTGATTCAGATGATTCAGACGAGTAGTGTTCTTAACGTCGAACACTTGTATATATATATATTGTAGCTATTATTATGTACTGTTTGGACTAGTATCATGTACTTCTTGGACCAATTTATATATGTCTAGTTTCTGTTTGTGCCATTATAGTTTCCAAATTTGAATGGTTTAGCCCTTTCTAACTTCATTTGCTACTTTTGAATGGTTTAGCCCTTTCTAACTTCATGGTATCATGCATTTCGACCACGTATATATACAAAAAGTCTTCAGTTCAAATAAGTTCAAAAAATGAAATCCCTTTTGTAATAGATCTGTTTTTTATTAAAACAATCACTTCTCCTTCTTCCCCTTGTGCTAGATATTGGTTATGCACTAGGGGAAGTAGGAGTAGCGACCATCATCGACGGTTGAAAAATCAGGTGAACTAGTGTCCACCATATATGAGAGAAGAAGAAATCCCTTTGTGATGTGCCTTTGAATGGTGCATTTTGAACACACAAAAAGTATGGAGTTCAAATAAGTATAAAAAAATGAAATCCCTTTGTAAGAGATGAGTTCTCGTTCGAAACCCTGCTACTTCGAGAGAGATTGTCAGTTTTGTACACGAACTGCATCCAGTCTTTGTCGTAGCCCTCTCAACTTTTTAACACATTCTATGTGGGTGAAATAATGATAGCATGCCAACTTTCAACATTTTCAGAGTTCATTTGTAGTGCTTTTCAATTTCAGGGTCAACTAGCTCAAAAAAAATAAGTAAATGCACGAAATATAACAAATGAAGTCAGAAATTGTTGAAATTTTGTGATGTCCCTTTGAATGGTGCATTTTGAACACACAAAAAGTATGGAGTTCAAATAAGTATAAAAAAATGAAATCCCTTTGTAAGAGATGAGTTATCGTTCGAAACCCTGCTACTTCGAGAGAGATTGTCAGTTTTGTACACGAACTGCATCCAGTCTTTGTCGTAGCCCTCTCAACTTTTTAACACATGCTATGTGGGTGAAATGATGATAGCATGCCAACTTTCAACATTTGCAGAGTTCATTTGTAGTGCTTTTCAATTTCAGGGTCAACTAGCTCAAAAAAATAAGTAAATGCACGAAATATAACAAATGAAGTCGGAAATTGTTGAAATTTTGTGATGTGCCTTTGAATGGTGCATTTTGAACACGCAAAAAGTATGGAGCTCAAATAAGTTTAAAAAAATGAAATCCCTTTGTAAGAGATGAGTTCTCGTTCGAAACCCTGCTACTTCGAGAAAGATTGTCAGTTTTGTACACGAACTGCATCTAGTCTTTGTCGTAGCCCTCTCAACTTTTTAACACATGCTATGTGGGTGAAATGATGATAGCATGCCAACTTTCAACATTTTCAGAGTTCATTTGTAGTGATTTTCAATTTCAGGGTCAACTAGCTCAAAAAAATAAGTAAATGCACGAAATATAGCAAATGAAGTCAGAAATTGTTGAAATTTTGTGATGTGCCTTTGAATGGTGCATTTTGAACACACAAAAAGTATGGAGTTCAAATAACTTTAAAAAAATGAAATCCCTTTGTAAGAGACGAGTTCTCGTTCGAAACCCTGCTACTTCGAGAGAGATTGTCAGTTTTGTACACGAAGTGCATCTAGTCTTTGTCGTAGCCCTCTCAACTTTTTAACACATGCTATGTGGGTGAAATGATGATAGCATGCCAACTTTCAACATTTTCAGAGTTCACTTGTAGTGCTTTTCAATTTCAGGGTCAACCAGCTCAAAAAAATAAGTAAATGCACGAAATATAACAAATTAAGTCAAAAATTGTTGAAATTTTGTGATGTGCCTTTGAATGGTGCATTTTGAACACACAAAAAGTATGGAGGTCAAATAAGTTTGAAAAAATGAAATCCCTTTGTAAGAGATGAGTTCTCGTTCGAAACCCTCCTACTTCGAGAGAGATTGTCAGTTTTGTACACAAACTGCATCCAGTCTTTGTCGTAGCCCTCTCAACTTTTTAACACATGCTATGTGGGTGAAATGATGATAGCATGCCAACTTTCAACATTTCCAGAGTTCATTTGTAGTGATTTTCAATTTCAGGGTCAACTAGCTCAAAAAAATAAGTAAATGCACGAAATATAGCAAATGAAGTCAGAAATTGTTGAAATTTTGTGATGTGCCTTTGAATGGTGCATTTTGAACACACAAAAAGTATGGAGTTCAAATAACTTTAAAAAAATGAAATCCCTTTGTAAGAGACGAGTTCTCGTTCGAAACCCTGCTACTTCGAGAGAGATTGTCAGTTTTGTACACGAAGTGCATCTAGTCTTTGTCGTAGCCCTCTCAACTTTTTAACACATGCTATGTGGATGAAATGATGATAGCATGCCAACTTTCAACATTTTCAGAGTTCACTTGTAGTGCTTTTCAATTTCAGGGTCAACTAGCTCAAAAAAATAAGTAAATGCACGAAATATAACAAATTAAGTCAAAAATTGATGAAATTTTGTGATGTGCCTTTGAATGGTGCATTTTGAACACACAAAAAGTATGGAGTTCAAATAAGTTTGAAAAAATGAAATCCCTTTGTAAGAGATGAGTTCTCGTTCGAAACCCTCCTACTTCGAGAGAGATTGTCAGTTTTGTACACAAACTGCATCCAGTCTTTGTCGTAGCCCTCTCAACTTTTTAACACATTCTAAGTGGGTGAAATGATGATAGCATGCCAACTTTCAACATTTTCAGAGTTCATTTGTAGTGCTTTTCAATTTCAGGGTCAACTAGCTCAAAAAAAATAAGTAAATGCACGAAATATAACAAATGAAGTCAGAAATTGTTGAAATTTTGTGATGTGCCTTTGAATGGTGCATTTTGAACACACAAAAAGTATGGAGTTCAAATAAGTTTAAAAAAAATGAAATCCCTTTGTAAGAGATGAGTTCTCGTTCGAAACCGTGCTACTTCGAGAGAGATTGTCAGTTTTGTACACGAACTGCATCCAGTCTTTGTCGTAGCCCTCTCAACTTTTTAACACATGCTATGTGGGTGAAATGATGATGGCATGCCAACTTTCAACATTTGCAGAGTTCATTTGTAGTGCTTTTCAATTTCAGGGTCAACTAGCTCAAAAAAAATAAGTAAATGCACGAAATATAACAAATGAAGTCAGAAATTGTTGAAATTTTGTGATGTGCCTTTGAATGGTGCATTTTGAACACACAAAAAGTATGGAGTTCAAATAAGTTTAAAAAAATGAAATCCCTTTGTAAGAGATGAGTTCTCGTTCGTAACCCTGCTACTTCGAGAGAGATTGTCAGTTTCGTACACGAACTGCATCCAGTCTTTGTCGTAGCCCTCTCAACTTTTTAACACATGCTATGTGGGTGAAATGATGATATCATGCCAACTTTCAACATTTTCAGAGTTCATTTGTAGTGCTTTTCAATTTCAGGGTCAACTAGCTCAAAAAAAATATAGTAAATGCACGAAATATAACAAATGAAGTCAGAAATTGTTGAAATTTTGTGATGTGCCTTTGAATGGTGCATTTTGAACACACAAAAAGTATGGAGTTCAAATAAGTTCAAAAAAAAATGAAATCCCTTTGTAAGAGATGAGTTCTCGTTCGAAACCCTCCTACTTCGAGAGAGATTGTCAGTTTTGTACACGAACTGCATCCAGTCTTTGTCGTAGCCCTATCAACTTTTTAACACATGCTATGTGGGTGAAATGATGATAGCATGCCAACTTTCAACATTTTCAGAGTTCATTTGTAGTGCTTTTCAATTTCAGGGTCAACTAGCTCAAAAAAAAATAAGTAAATGCACGAAATATAACAAATTAAGTCAAAATAACAAAATAGATAATAGTTTGGATAGTCAAAATTATTAATTATGAAAATAAAAAATAGTTTTGCATTATTTATTCAATTTGAAACACTTTTCATTATCATAGTTTTGTCAAATTCTCAAATATGCAAAAAGAATTTTTAATAAACATAGTTTTTAATTGAAAATAACAAAATAGATAATAGTTTGGATAGTCAAAATTATTAATTATGAAAATGAAAAATAGTTTTGCATTATTTATTCAATTTGAAACACTTTTCATTATCATAGTTTTGTCAAATTCTCAAATATGCAAAAAGAATTTTTAATAAACATAGTTTTTAATTGAAAATAACAAAATAGATAATAGTTTGGATAGTCAAAATTATTAATTATGAAAATAAAAAATAGTTTTGCATTATTTATTCAATTTGAAACACTTTTCATTATCATAGTTTTGTCAAATTCTCAAATATGCAAAAGGAATTTTTAATAAAAATAGTTTTTATTGAAAATAACAAAATAGATAATAGTTTGGATAGTCAAAATTATTAATTATGAAAATAAAAAAAATTGAAACTATATGAGAAATCGTGGACAAAATTCGACCTGAATTCTCTTTGAATTCAGATTGAATTTTATCCACAATTTCGAATATAGTTTCAATTTTCAGTAAGTTTAGGCCCGTAAGCCTGCTTTAGGGAGGAGCTCGATGGAGAAGCTGCGACGGGGCTTATAAACAGGTGTTAGTCCCCCTCGCTGGGCGAGGTGGGACTAAATTTATCGTGCAGCCGAGGAGGGGCTTTAGTCCCGGATGGAGCCACGCCCCGGGACTAAAGACCCCCTTTAGTCCCGGCTCGAGCCACGCACCGGGACTAAAGACCCCCTGCTTCCCGCCTCTTGGTCTGCCCGAAAAGAGGCCTTTAGTCCCGGGTCGTGGCTCCACCCGGGACTAAAGGGGGTCCTTAGTCCCGGCTCGAGCCACGCACCGGGACTATAGATCCACCTATATAAGCGGGAGTTCGAAAATTTCCAACCCAATTCGTCCATTCCTCTCGTTCTCCTGTCCGGCACGGCACAGCGACGAACGTAACCAACGCCGTCAGGCTGCCCGCCGTCCTGCTCGCCGTCGGCCGTCCTCGTCGTCGCCGCGTCGTCCTCCTCGCTGGCGCGCCGTCCTCCTCGCCGTCGCGCCGTCCTCCTCGCCATCCTCGTCGCCGTAATCCTCGCCACCGTGCCGTCCTCCTCGCCGTCGCGCCGTCCTCCTCGTCGTCGCGCCGTCCTCCTATCCGTCGCGCCGTGCTCCTCGCCGTCGCGCCGTGCTCCTCGCCGTCGCGCCGTCCTCCTCGCCAACACTCCGGCCAGTAAGCTCCCCGCCCCCTCCTCCCCAACACTCCGGCTAGTATAGAAGAAAAGAAGAAAAAGGAGAAGAGAAGAAGAAAAAGAAGAAGAAAGGAAGAAAAAGGATAAGAAAAGAAGAAAAAGAAAAGATTTTTTTGTCATTTAATTCCTATTGTTATTAGGTTTGTGCTAGATTATTAGGGTTAGTAATATTTAGAATTAGGTTAGGGTTACAAGAAGAAGAAATATGAACAAAAATAAGAAAATAAGATTAGGAAAAATGAAAATAAGAAGAGAAGGAGAAGAAAAGAAGAAAAAGTGTATATTGTATAGTGTATATGCTTAAGTGTATAGTGTATATAGTGTATAGTGTATAAGGAGAGGAGGAATTTTGCTATAGTATTAATAGTTTAATTTTGCTATTGTATATGCTTAAGTGTTAATAGTTTATTTTTAGCAAGAAAATTAATAGAACTAGTTTATTTTTTTAGTTCATTTTACGATGCCTATCCCGCATCCTCGTCATCGACTCGGCGGAGGACACCTGCTTGATCAGATGGGCCCTGTCTGGGACGGGGCTCCGCCCGGCTGGTATTGGGAGGTGCTACCTTCCGGGGGGCGTAGGTTGGTGAGGAGCCAGCCCGTCGTTGACCCAATCCTTGTTTGGTGGCGGTCGCGTGGGCCAGTGAGGGTGCCGAGGCTTCCGGACACCGCGGAGGTGGTACGTCACCGTGTCAGCGAGGAGGATGAGCACGTCCGTCGCTACATGGTTGCGTTGGAGGGCAGGTTCGAGCATACCTGGCAGGTTCTTCGGGGATCTCAATGGAGCTATGATCCTGTGATGGTTCCTTCTCTTTGGGTGTCCACCGCCCGCGCCGATACCCGTCGGGCGCTACGGTTCTAGATGTATTAGTGATGCTATATGTATGATAGTATTCGAGGAGTATTAATGATAATATTCGACGATGTACGGACAAAAATGATGATGTATTAGCTTATAATTGAATGCATGCTAATTTGAATACTACTTTATTTTATGATTTGGTTTTGCTTAGTGAATGCTCAAATTGGAAATTTACTCCTACTTTGAATACTATGCAGAAATCTAGGAGTCTCAAATTGGAAAAGTACTCCTACTTTGGTTTTTGGTACAAAGGTTAAGAGAATCCGTTTTTTGCAGAACTATGGATCCACATATCAGGAACCTCGAAGAGGAAGAACTTCTGGAAGATATAATCAAAGACGGCCCCGACGTTGAACCAGCTGAATCTCTGTCGTTATATCTAAACCAGGACGTTGGAATGGAGGTCGAGCGACACGAAGATGAAGCCGATGGGGCAGGAGATAGGTCCAATGACGGAGAAGGTGATAGCTCCACTGATGGAGAAGCCGGTGAAGAGGAGAAGTCCGGCGAGGTATACATATGAAGTTCGACAATCACTTGTAATATGTGAAAAATATTGGAGATAGCTCTATATTGTATACACATACATTCATTTGACAAATGTTTCTCCCTCTTAGGCCTCCACATCGAGCAAAACTACGAAACGAGGCCCGACTAGAAAGTTGGATGCACGGACGCATTACACATTTGAGGTGATATTTCCTACGGGCGAACCCAAGCTTCCTAAGAATGCTGCTGACACATTCAAGAAGCAATGCGGAGTTCTCGTTAGGGATCACGTCCCGATCAGCGTTCGGGAGTGGAACAAGCGCAAAGGGGCAGCCGATAGTGACTATGTCGCCGAAAGGTACAAAGATAATCTTTGGAATGATCTCATGTCACATTTCAACCTGCCAGAATGTGAGAATGAAGAGGCCGCTGACAAACTGAGGGCCAAAGTCAAGCAGTGGACTCTGAAGAAGATGGCCGAACTGTTCCGTAGCTGGAAGAAGAAGCTATGGAAAAACTATCTGAAGACACAGAAAGTGCCAGTATTCGAGGGGTATCTAGCCAAGCACGCGAATCACTAGAAGGCATTTCAAGAGTACAAGGAGTCAGAAGATGCCCAGGCATTATCAGAAAAGAACAAGATAAATGCCGACAAGAAGATATATCACCACAAGCTGGGGCCAGGGGGCTATGAGACTGCCATCCTAAAGTGGGATAAGAAAGAGCAAGATCTGATAGATAAAGGCGTCGTACCTGAACCACTCCGTGATGATTGGGAATTGAGAGCAAGAAATTGGTTCCTTGCGCATGATGGGTCGTACGACGAAACAACAGCGGACCTCATCTGCAATGACAATCTTAGGATACCCAGGGAGAATTGGAAAAGGATAGTGAAAGAAATTAAGGAGGGAAGAAGAAAGTTCACTGCAGATAGAGAGAAAGATTTGCTCACACTGGTCCTCGGCAATGACGAACATGGAGGACGAACGCGAGGCTTCGGTCCTTCTTACCCGTGGTGGCTTGGGTTTGCCAGAGACCAAGACACTTACAGAAGCCGAGAGAGAGCAAAGAAGCGGCAGCGGGATGAGGAGAATTACAAGTTCAACCAGTTGCTTGCCAGGATTAACGAGCAACAGAAGCAGATTGATGAGCTTAGTGGAGTACCGCGCCAGGAAGATCCTGCAGTTGATATTACCGGCGCCCCATCTAAGCGGAAAAGCAGCGTGGCTGAATCTGAGGCCCCGCCCGACGATGAACGAAGAATGATAGAGGGCGGTCCCGGCTACCCCGTGGATGGAATTAAGGAGTCAACATCATGTGAACTCCATCAGAAATTCAAGAACATATCCATGAAGGTGGCCGTCCGACAAGCTTTACCTTCTGGCCCTGATGCACGCTGGCATGGCCGTGAGATTCCAGCTGGCTTTGCTAAAGTCGGGGTGGATGAAATCATGACGGGGTTTAATGATATGGAGCTCGACATAGCTGGACCCGAAGATGAGAGGACACTCGGAGAAGTACTGGGTGGAGTCATCCTATGGGACAAGAACTACATCAAGCTTCCAGGCTTGGCCCCAAGGACAACACCGCATCCGAGTCGTCGCAGGTCACCTACACCTCCATTACCTCCAAGCCCTCCACATGACGTCGGCCAGCACAACACGAGTCCATCTCGATCACCGCCGCCGGACTTGGGTCGTCCGTCTTCGCCGCCGCCCGCACATGATACTAAGCGGAAGCGTGCCAGCAAGAACGCTTCGTCGATGATTTCTAAGCGACGGAGCTCCCCAAAGCGCAAACTGTCGCCCCTCCCAAAGGTACCTCATGCTAATCTTCCTATCAGACCTTATGATCGTACCCCCGAGGAAAACGCCAGGATAGCAAAGGAACAACATGAGGCACAGATGAAAAGGAAGGAACCCGAGCCCCGCCCGAAATACACCGAGAAGAACATAGCATGGGCAGAAGACTTCATAACCACTCCATCACAGTATGACTTACACTATAAGCCTGATGACTATACACGCACATTGCAGAAGGAAGTGAAAAAGAGCAAGTCACATGCAAGTGCAAGTGGGAGCAAATCAAGTTCAACTACAAGCAAGAAAAAATCAGACGTTCCTCAGCTTGGACAACAGGCCAAACAGTCGATCCCACCCCTCAAGGTATTAACCGAGAATGTTCCCCCTCCGGTGCAGGGGCAAGCTTTTGAAAACGCAAATGAGTTGGCATATGAATGTGGTATCTCGGTTGAAAATTTGCTGGCTAATTCCCAAGACGACAGGATACCCAAGGCTGTGGTAGCCCCTAAGCCACAGTTTGTCATGGGAGAGCCTTTGGTCAGCAAAGATGATCTCCCAACAAATATGCGTTACTTGCATAAATGGTACTTAAGTGAATCAAAGAATGGGAGAACGATGATCGTGCTGAGTGTCCCACAGGAGTACTACGGCCGCTCCGAAGAAATCCATATCGACTTTGATGAACTCTTCGAGATGTACAATGGCGACGCCCTCGACAAATCGCTTATGAGTTGCTATTGTCTGTAAGTTTTTCAATTCGTTGTCTACATACAACTTGTTTAGTTATTTCAATTCATTGTCTATATATAACTTGTACTCTATTATGAAGAATGAAGATTCTGGAGTGTAAAAGTAAGAGCATCATAAATATCGGGTTTATTGATCCAGATAAAATACATATAGCGACGCTAACTAATTATCCCAAGGAGACGGAGGAAAACCTTCTAAGGTTTCTAAGAGATCAAAATTTCTGTGACCACATACTGTTTCCATACAACTTCAGGTGAGGGTCTTTACTCTGTTGTGTCCATTTACTTATAAGTGTAATTGATAAGTTACTCACACACACACACACACATATATATATATATACATGTGCAGCTTCCATTGGATTCTGTTTAACATTCAAATTGATAAGGGAATAGTTGATGCCTTCGACCCATTATCTAGACCCTTGGAACAGTTCCAAAGCCTGCAGGACATGCTCCAAGTGTAATTTTAATCATTCTTGCGCTCTATCGGTCTCTTTCGATGATTTTTTTGATATATCAATTAATGAAAAACTTAGCAAATCATTATCCTTGTCGGGCAGGGTTTGGAATCGGTTCAAGTGCGTGACTCCCGGTAACTTTCTTGAGAAGCTGACCTTTAGAGCGACTCAGGTAAGTAGTAGTATGATATACTTCTATTAATTTTCAATACATTTATGATGCTAGATTATTATTTTGATTATATATATTCCATTCTCGTAAAGTGCGACCAGCAGCCACGGGGAACGCATCTATGCGGATACTATGTTTGCGAGACCATTCGCACGTTTACCTCTTAGTTCAAGGAGCAAAGATTCGACGTAAGCAATGAACATTCACACCTCTATTTTTACCCGTCATTCTTTGTTATCATGATTGATATTCATATTCATGTCCTCTTCTTATATAGCACGAGGCCATGAGGACGAAGGTCCTACCAGAGCAACGCGCGATTGCTGTTGCAGAGGAGCTTGCGGGATTTCTGAGGACGGAAGCTATAGAAGACAAATGACGATTTAGTGTAGCTAAGGGCCATTACTGATGTTCGTCCATGTAATCGAATAGACGGGCTCTAGTCCCGATAATTCAGATCTCCATATAATTGTATATGATCGCTTGTAAGATGAGTTAATCTTATATATATATATATGCATAATTATTTCTATTTTAAATTATATGAAAATTAATTCCCGAACACAAAACCAGGCATCACGTTAATCTCCTGAACACCTAAACCCTAAACCCTAAAACCAAAAAATAATTTCATTCAAAAAAAAGCAAAAAACCAGCAAAATCTGAAAATCTTGAGTCCCGGTCCGTGTAACGAGCCGGGACTAAAGGGCCTGCCCCTGGGGCGCTATGAGGCGCCCACGTGGAGCACCTTTAGTCCCGGCGTGTAAGAGGGCCGGGACGAAAAGGTTAGGCCTTTAGTCCCACCCCTTTAGTCCCGGTTGGTGAACCGGGACTAAAGCCCCTTACGGGCCGGGGCTATAGGCCCTGTCCCCACTAGTGAAAAATGCCCGTGCGTTGCTACGGGTCTAGGGACAATGGTTGAAACGAGGGGTGCGACTTCTGTTTAGTCTATTTTTTCCAACTTTGAAGCACATTCTTCCAGAGTTCAGCTACTAATTGAAAACCGAACTATGTTTTGTCACCCATGGTTTAGCATGCACTTGTACAAACCGGAATCAGCAATGCTCGGTAATAATTTATGTACTTATTTCATTCTCGTCTTGGCATATATGGTTCCGCCATGTGTTTGTGTCACAATGGGCACAAAGGATTTAAATATTTTGTCAAAAATGTAGAACTAAACCCATAAATTAACTTTTTTTTCTTTGTTTTAATCCCCTTGTTTGCATGGGCGACGTGTGTCGTTTGGCCCTCCCACCGCTAATTCTCTCTGAACCTTATCTTCTTGGTCTTCCACACACCCAGCGTGCCTTCCCCACCACACCTTTGCTTCTCCTTTTTCTCCTTTCTCGAGCAGCACACGAGGACGACCGTGACCAAGAACCATCCCATGAGTGCTCAATGCCTCCTCCAATGGGTCTCGAGCGCTGGTACTGTGTCGCCACCTCCTTGCACGACGCCCCTCCACATCTCTAGCAGGCCGGAACAGCAGAGATGGGTTGAGCTTCGACGGGACGGGGGTCAACAGAAAGGGCAAGGGGGCGTTGCCGTTCAGGGCCATTCCTTCTCCGAGCTCTGCGGGCCGCAGCGGCAGCTCCTCCGCCACCTCCCTCGATCGCGCCGCAACATTGAGAGCGGGGCCTTCGGAGGCGAGGGAGTAGAGCTCCGCGGCGGCCGGCGGGGAAGTGCGGGTGGAGCGGACCGACCCCGTGGTGGCGAATCTCGGCCTTGTGGACCATCCTCGGGACCTTCTTCTTGCACTTGCCGTCGATGACGGGCCTGCGGATCGGAAGCTACTACGTCAGCAGTAGTGGGGCATGAGCACGGCCCTCGCGCGCGTCCATTTACTCCCGGCGTGAGCTCCATTCATACAACGATGGAGATAAACAGTGGAATAACCCATTGACTGAAAGGCGACCCCAAACGAAACGAGATCTGGAACCGCACCAAGAGCGAGCAAGGGGCCTTACCCACGGAGGACGAGCTTCTCGGCGGCGCCGGCGCTGGTGGCTGGGGTGGCGTCTCCCCTCGCGGCGGGCAGCATGGCGACCATACCCTGCTCGCGAGACGTCTGAAGGATTACGTAGTAGAAACCAAGAACACTGCTGCCGTCAGCCGCGGACCGACAGAAACCAAGAAGAGGGCGGTCGGAAGCAGACGACGCGCGTACCTAGAACGGAAACGGATCGGAGGAAAACGGGTCGCTTGCTGCCGTCGCCGTGCGGCCTCGCTCGTTGTGCTTGTTGGTTCGCGCGAGGGCGGAGAGTCGAGAAAAAGGAGCAACAGGAGGAGGAAACGGGATGGAGGGGGCGCATGGCGTGCCCGTTCCGTTGCGCGGGCGGTGGCGATGGGGTGTAGGGGAGCCCACGCGTCCGTGGCGAGAGAGGCGAGGAGGGCGCGTGGGCGGCACCGTGGCGCGCCCCGGCCTGGCGCGTGCCGCTGCGTGCGCTTCCGCTATTTCTATCTCGGCTGCGGCCGCACGGGAGGGATTGCCCCCGTGCGCCACTCTGCTCACAGCCGGTGTTAGCGCGCCTCGCGTCGTCCCGGTCGTCCGCGCCGCCCCTTCCCGGTGGCCCCCCGCATCGCCCCGTCCCGATCGTCCGCGCCGCCCCTTCCCGGTGGCCTCCCGCACCGCCCCGCGTTGGCCCGACCTCTCCGCCTCCACGTGCTCGCGCCCCTGCGCTCCGCCCGCCCCCTCAGCCTCGTTTCTCCGGCGACAAGGTCGTTCCTCGAGCTCCCTCGCCTCCAAGCTCCATCGCCTTCTCGCCCGTCAGCATGAAAAATCTAAAAGACAGGTCGTGTCCTCTCCTCCTGTCAGCCGTCGCACCACGCCCCACACCCAGCCGCCGCGGCGTGTCGCCCCAACCGTTCTCGAGCGTCTGAACGGGAGGGGATCCCGATCCAGAGCCGTCGCCCACTGGTTCTTCTTTTTCCTCCTCTTGAATCACTTAAAACTGTAGTGCGGGTTGAATAACAAAAATGATAGGAGCTTTTTTGCAAAAAGGCTGTGACGGACGACATAAGCAAACTGCGCTTTATTATTAAAGGAGATTAGGAAGTGATTAGGGAGAGATTTTATTTTATATTTACATTTATATAAATTTTCATTGGATAACTAAACGTTCACACGCCAGAAACTAAACGTCCTGCTAAATCTCTAGATCGCCGGAGTCGTTGAGTCAACCCGAGTCCACGCGCACAGAAGCGAGTCCTCCTGCCTTGCTGCTCTCCTCACTCCTCTGTAGTCTGTACAACCCACCACCACCTCGCCAGATTCGGGACCGGGACTGGGAGCAAAGCACACCACTCCCGTCGGTCGCCGGAGAGGACTCGTGCCTTCCATACACCAGCCGCCCGTCCACCTCACCATCCTCGCTGGAGACAAGCCGCCGCAGAGCAGCCACACCATTAATTAGATCCAATCGACCACAGCAATAATGCAGGTCGCGAATGGGGCGCTAAGCCCCCTCCTCCGCAAGCTCAGCGAGCTGCTCGCGGCCGAGTTCACCCTCAGCAGCCGCGTGAAGAAGGGCGTCCAGTCCCTCACCACGGAGCTGGAGATGATGTACGTCCGCCGGCAGGTCCGGGTCTGGGCGGCCAAGGTCCGGGAGCTCTCAAACAACATGGAGGACGCCGTGGACGCCTACATGGTCCGCCTGTACGACGGCAGCCATGGCGACCTCGGCCCCAACAACCTCAAGAACAGGGTCAACAAGTTCTTCAAGCGGACCAAGAAGCTGTTCAGCAAGGGCAAGGCTCTGCATCATATCTCCGGCGCCATCCAAGACGCCTAGGAGCTCACCAAGGAGCTAGGTGAGCTCGGCGGCGTTGAGCGCCAAAGAGGCGAAACTGGTGGAGCTCCATCTGGACCTCAACCTTCTTCCTCTGCTGGCGGCGGTGAGGCCCCGCCCCTCTTCTCCCCCTACCCGCCCCCGCCAGTCTTCTCCCCGTCCAGCCTCCACTTCACGGAGCGCCGCCATCAGACTGCCGCGGACGGGCAAGGAACAACACGAGAAGGTGAATTACGCTAGAGATGGCCGGAGGTGGAGGATGCCGGGATATGGAGGACGGTGAAGAGATGGGATCCGGGGGGAAGGGGCAGCGTGCGGCGGCGAAGGATTAGGCCGGCGGCGCACTGTGAGGCGGGGCATGGAGGTGGAGATTGGATTAGGAGCATCGTGCGGGTGTTTTTTTTCGCCCGTACCGATCCGCGTGCCCCACGCCTCGTCTGTTAATAACGAAACGTTATGTCAGTGAAAACAGGAATGTGGGTTAATTATCATAAAATATGAGGTTTTTTTTGCAAAAACGGCGGCGGCGGGTTTTCTGACAGAAGCGCTAGCCTCTTTATTATTAGGTAAAGATTTTAACGGGTACTACGGCGGGCTTTCACCTGCTTGAGCTATATGCATTATCTTTATATATGTAAAATCGGGAAAGGAAAAAGCCCGTGGGAACGCACGGGCGTTCTACTAGTTTTGATAACAGATCAGTGGTAATTTTCGGTAATACTTATAATTAGATCATGTCTGTCATTAGCCTAGACCTTTTTTTTTCAGCTTAGCGTAGACGATTTAATTAGGCAAACGATACGTCATTTATAATTGGCTGAAACTCTGTACCGTGCCCCCGCCCTGCTACGCACCTGTGCCGTGGCATGTTTTTTTTTTTAAAACCTCCGTGCCGTGGCATGCTTGATACCTCGAGCAAGTTCATGCTCAAACGTCCGGCTTGAAGATCTCCGCCGCGCGGGTGTTCGGGCCGCGGCTCGAGAAGGACGCCATTCTAGGGGAAGGAGGCGTCGGGCCGACCACGGTGCCCCGGAACACGATCGTCGCGGTAGGCGATGCCTGCGCCCTGATGTACATCTTGATCTTCTCGCCGACGACGAATGGGACGCCCGTGGCGGGGAGGACATGGGGCGTGGTGATGGACTGCTCACCGTACACTACGTCGCTAATGCGGATTGCTCCGGCACCACCGGCGAGCTTGACGGCGTGTCCTTTCGCAGCCCGGACGACCATGTTGGGGTCGCACAAGACGATCTTCCCGGCCACCATGGTCGCGTTCAGCTACCCGACTTGGCACACATTCGAGCCCATGTCCTCGCCGAGGACCAGTGGTATCTTGGTCGAGCCCAGTGGCTGGCCCGCGTAGAGAGAAGTACCCGTGAAGGTCTCGCTGTTGCCGAGAACGACGTCGGCTGGGAACTGGCGGTTGAGGGTGGATGCGCCGACCGTCAAGAACCATGGCGCGACGTTGACGGCGGTGGACTCTCGGGTCCGGAGTTTCCCGCGGAAGCGGAGACGACGATGCCCTTGCTGACGGCGTGGAATGCGCCCACGGCGGTCGTATTGCCATAAAATTCCGGGGCCTTGCCGACGGCGCCGAGCGAGACGGAGATAACGTCGACACCGTCCGCGGTGGCCTCATCAAACGCGGCGAGGATGTCAGAGCTCGCGCACCCTTTCCAGCACACTTTCCAGCAAAATTAATATGTTTTTTATTTTTCGTGCTCCATTCTTTCTCTTTTATTTCCTTTCGTTTTAATGCTTTCTTTGTCTTTTAATATTTTTTTCCATTTTCATGCTCTGTATTATCTATTTTTATTTATTTTTCTTTTCGAGGACACTATTATTTTCTCTTTTGTGCTGATATTTTTCCATTCTTTTTTGATATATTTCACCATTTTTTTGTTTTCGTTTCAATTTAGTGCTTTCTTTTTTGTTTTAATATGTTTTTTATTTTTCGTGCTCCATTCTTTTTCATTTATTTCCTTTCGTTTTAATGCTTTCTTTGTCGTTTTAATATTTTTTTCCCATTTTCATGCTCTGTATTATCTATTTTTATTTATTTTTTATTTTCATGCTTCATTTTTTTCGTTTTCGCCACTCTAACTATTTTCCCTTTTGCGCTGATACTTTTCCATTCTTTTTTGACATATTTCGGCGCAATTTTTGTTTTTGTTCCATTTTAGCCCTTTCTTTTCTGTTTTTTGTGCTTTTTTCATTTTAATGCTTTTTTTTACGTTTATTGTTCTTTTTGTTTTATTTCTTTCCATTTTAATACTTTCTTTTCTGTTTTAATAATTTTTCCCATTTTCGTGCTCTACATTATCTGTTTTAATATATTTTTTATTTTCATGCTTTGTTTTTTTGTTTTCGACGATTCTGACTATTTTCCTTTTGTGCTGATGTTTTTTCATTCTTTTTTGACATATTTCGACGCAATTTTTGTTTTGTTTCATTTTAGAGCTTTCTTTTCTGTTTTAATTTTTTCCGTTTTTGTGTTTCTTTTCATTTTAATGCTTTCCTTTTTATGTTTATTATTCTTTTCGTTTTATTTCTTTCCGTTTCAAAGCTTTCTTTTCAGTTTTAATTTTTTTTCATTTTTGTGCTCTATTTCATCTGTTTTAATATAGTTTTCATTTTCATGCTTTATGTTTTCGTTTCCGACGTCTGTACTATTTTCTCTTTTGTGCTGTTATTTTTTCATTCTTTTTAACATATTTCACCGTTTTTTGTTTTTGTTTCAATTTAGTGCTTTCTTTGCTGTTTTAATATGTTTTTCGTTTTTTGTGCTTTTTTTGACATATTTCACAGCTCTTTTTGTTTTTGTTTCATTTCAGTGCTTTCTGAAAGGACCGATATGGTTGACTAGAGGGGGGGATAAATAGGCAACGACCACTTTTTAATTAATCTTAGCAACTTAGGATAAGCATCATACGGGTTCACTAAAATTGCAACACCGAGGTGAACCTATATGAAGCTAACAACAAGAACAACTAAGACAAGTAAGAGATAGACAACAACATAAGCATACACGAAGTAAAGATTAGAGATAACCACAAGTGGAACCAATGAAGACGAGGATGTGTTACCGAAGTTCCTTCCCTTTGACAGAAAGTACGTCTCCGTTGGAGCGGTGTGGAGGCACAATGCTCCCCAATAAGCCACTAGGGCCACCGTATTCTCCTCACGCCCTCACACAATGCAAGGTACCCTAATTCCACTATAGGTGTCCATGAAAGCGGCGAGGGTGTTCGGGCCGCGGCTCGAGAAGGACGCCATTCTAGGGGAAGGAGGCGTCGGGCCGACCACGGTGCCCCAGAACACGATCGTCGCGGTAGGCGATGCCTGCGCCCTGATGTACATCTTGATCTTCTCGCCGGCGGCGAATGGGACGCCCGTGGCGGGGAGGACATGGGGCGTGGTGATGGACTGCTCACCGTACACTACGTCGCTAATGCGGATTGCTCCGGCACCACCGGCGGGCTTGACGGCGTGTCCTTTCGCAGCCCGGCCGACCATGTTGGGGTCGCACAAGACGATCTTCCCGGCCACCATGGTCGCGTTCAGCTTCCCGACTTGGCACACATTCGAGCCCACGTCCTCGCCGAGGACCAGTGGTATCTTGATCGAGCCCAGTGGCTGGCCCGCGTAGAGAGAAGTACCCGTGAAGGTCTCGCCGTTGCCGAGAACGACGTCGGCTGGGAACTGGCGGTTGAGGGTGGACGCGCCGACCGTCAAAAACCATGGCGCGACGTTGACGGCGGTGGACTCTCGGGGTCCGGAGTTTCCCGCGGAAGCGGAGACGACGATGCCCTTGCTGACGGCGTGGAATGCGCCCACGGCGGTCGTATCGCCATAAAATTCCGGGGCCTTGCCGACGGCGCCCAGCGAGACGGAGATAACGTCGACACCGTCCGCGATGGCCTCATCAAATGCGGCGAGGATGTCACAGCTCGCGCACCCTTTCCAGCACCCTTTCCAGCACAATTTAGTGCTTTCTTTTTTGTTTTAATATGTTTTTCATTTTTCATGCTCCATTCTTTTTCTTTTATTTCCTTTCGTTTTAATGCATTCTTTGTCGTTTTAATATTTGTTCCCATTTTCATGCTCTGTATTATCTATTTTTATTTTTTTTTCGTTTTCGCCACTCTAACTATTTTCCTTTTTGTGCTGATACTTTTCCATTCTTTTTTGACATATTTCGGCGCAATTTTTGTTTTTGTTCCATTTTAGTCCTTTCTTTTCTGTTTTTTGTGCTTTTTTCATTTTAATGCTTTTTTTTACGTTTATTGTTCCTTTTGTTTTATTTCTTTCCATTTTAATACTTTCTTTTCGGTTTTAATATTTTTTCCCATTTTCGTGCTCTACATTATCTGTTTTAATGTATTTTTCATTTTCATGCTTTATTTTTTCGTTTTCGACGATTCTGACTATTTTCCTTTTGTGCTGATGTTTTTTCATTCTTTTTTGACATATTTCGACGCAATTTTTGTTTTGTTTCATTTTAGAGCGTTCTTTTCTGTTTTAATTTTTTCCCTTTTTGTGTTTCTTTTCATTTTAATGCTTTTTTTTATGTTTATTATTCTTTTAGAGTGCATACCATGCGATTCTGGATCGTCCGGCATATGCGCGTTTCATGGCCCGTCTATGTTACGTCTATTTGAAGCTGAAGATGCCAGGTTCCAAAGGTGTGATTACGGTCACGGGCAATCGGGAGCGGGCTGAGGAGTGTCTGCAGCAGGGGTCGAGGATTGCTGATCAGCAGATGGCTATTCTCGAGCTAGATGAGTACAAGAAGACCGCCGACCCTGCTGACCTGATGCGTTCAAAGAAGCCAGCTTCCGAGTCCGCATTCCAGTCGGCGGGAGACACGAAGAAAGTCAGCATCCACCCGACGGACGACACCGCTGCCCCGACAAACATCTCCACCACCCTTGATCCGAAATAGGAAGCCGAGCTCATCCAATTCCTCCATGAGAACTGGGACATTTTTGCATGGAAGCCCGCTGACATGCCAGGTGTATCCAGGGAGTTGGCTGAGCACCGACTGCATGAGGATCCTGCTGCTCGGCCCATCCGAGAACGCTTGCGTCGGTCCGCCGCGCACAAGAGGAAGGCAATCGGAGAGGAGGTGGCTAAACTTTTGGCAGCCAACTTCATTCGCGAGGTACACCACTCCGAGTGCCTCGCTAATGTTGTCATGGTGCCCAAGAAGGACAAGTCTCTCCGTATGTGCATCGATTTCAAGCATCTCAATAAGGTTTGTCCGAAAGATCACTTCCCGCTCCCCCCATTGATCAAATTGTTGATTCGACTGCGGGTTGCGAGGGTTTATCCTTCCTTGATGCCTATTCGGGCTATCATCAAATCCGTCTGTATGGTCCGGATGAATTAAAAACAGCCTTCATCACCCCATTCGGGTGTTTCTGTTACATCAATATGCCTTTCGGTTTGAAGAATGCAGGAGCAACTTTTATGCGCATGATCCAAAAATGCCTCCTTGACCAGATCGGTCAAAATGTGGAGGCATATATGGACGATATCGTAGTCAAGTCACGCAAAGGTTCCGACCTGCTGACTGACTTGGCAGAAACATTCGCCAACCTACGTAGGTACGATATGAAGCTCAACCCAGCCAAGTGTTCATTCGGCGTTCCCAGCGGGAAGTTACTCGGTTTCTTCGTTTCCGAACGAGGGATCGATGTCAACCACGAAAAGATCGGGACCATTGTCCGAATGGAGCGGCCGGTCAGAATACATGATGTTCAAAGGCTCACAGGTTGCCTAGCGGCTTTGAGCAGGTTTATCGCTCGACTCGGCGAGAAGGCGTTACCTCTGTACTGACTCATGAAGAAATCAGATACCTTCGAGTGGACAGACGAAGCCCAAATTGCATTCGACGACCTCAAAGCCCTCCTTTCCACCCAGTCAGTTCTTACTGCCCCGTTCAGTAAAGAACCCCTTTGAAAGGACGTGGATGTCGCCTAGAGGGGGTGGTCACCCTCGCTGTGTGTTGGGGGTTGGAAGTACGGTGTGATGTCAGTCTTTTTTTCGTTTTCGTAGTCTATTTTCTATATGTTTTAATATATGTTCTATTTTTTCGTTTTTGTGCTCTATTTTTTATCTGTTTTAATATATTTTCTATTTTCCATTCTTTTTTGACATTTTTCACCGCGCTTTTTTCCTTCTGTTTCATTTAGTGATTTCTTTTGTGTTTTAATAGTTTTTTTCCTTTTTCGTGCTTTTTTCATTTTAACGTTTTCCTTTTTTAACGTTTATTATTCTTTTTGTTTTATTTCTTTCCATTTTAATGATTTCTTTACTGTTTTAATATTTTTTTCATTTTTGTACTATATTTTCATCTGCTTTAATATGTTTTTCATTTTCATGCTCTATTTTTGTTTTGTTTTCGAGGACTCTATTATTTTCTCTTTTGTGCTGATAATTTTCCATTCTATTTTGATATATTTCACCTTTTTTTCATTTCAATTTAGTGCTTTCTTTTTTCTTTTAATAGGTTTTTAATTTTTCGTGCTCCATTCTTTTTCTTTTATTCTTTTCGTTTTAATGCTTTCTTTGTCATTTTAATATTTTTTTTCAAATTTTCATGCTCTATATTATCTATTTTTATATATTTTTCATTTTCATGCTTCATTTTTTCGTTTTCGACGACTCTAACTATTTTCCCTTTTGTGCCGATACTTTTCCATTCTTTTTTGACATATTTCGGCGCAATTTTTGTTTTTGTTTCATTTTAGTGCTTTCTTTTCTGTTTTTTGTGCTTTTTTCATTTTAATCCTTTCTTTTTTACATTTATTATTCTTTTTCTTTATTTCTTTCCATTTTCATACTTTCTTTTCTGTTTTAATATTTTTTTCCATTTTCGTGCTCTATACAATCTGTTTTAATATATTTTTCATTTTCATTCTTTATTTTTTTCGTTTTTGACGATTCTGACTATTTCCCTTTTGTGCTGATGTTTTTTATTCTTTTTTGACATATTTCGACGCAATTTTTGTTTTGTTTCATTTTAGAGCTTTCTTTTCTGTTTTAATTTTTTCCCTTTTTGTGTTTCTTTTCATTTTAATGCTTTCTTTTTTATGTTTATTATTCTTTTCGTTTTATTTCTTTCCGTTTTAAAGCTTTTTTTTCAGTTTTAATACTTTTTTTTTCATTTTTGTGCTCTATTTCATCAGTTTTAATATATTTTTCATTTTCATGCTTTATGTTTTCGTCTCCGACGTCTGTACTATTTTCTCTTTTGTGCTGTTAATATTCCATTCTTTTTTGATAAATTTCACCGTTTTTTTTTGTTTTCGTTTCAATTTAGTGCTTTCTTTTCTGTTTTAATATGTTTTCCGTTTTTTGTGCTATTTTTTTTACATATTTGACAGCTCTTTTTGTTTTTGTTTCATTTCAGTGCTTTCTTTTCGGTTGTATTTCATTTTTCCATTTTCGTGCTATTTGTTTTATTTCAATGTTTTATTTTTTGACATTTATTATTCTTTTTGTTTTATTTCTTTCCATTTTAATGCTTTCTTTTCTGTTTTAATAATTGTTTTTTATTTTCGTACTCTATTTTATGTGGTTTCATATATTTTTGTTTTCATGTTTATTTTTTTGTTTTCGATGACTCTGACGACTTTCTCTTTTGTGTTGATATTTTTCCATTCTTTTTCGACATATTTGACCGCTCCATTTTATTTTGTTTCATTTTAGTGCTTTCTTTTCCGTTTCAATATGTTTTCCTTTTTTGTGCTCTACTTTTTTGTTTCATTTCTTTCTATTTTAATGCAGTCTTTTCTGTATTAATATTTTTCCTATTTTCATGCTCTATTTTATCTGTTTTAATATATTTTATATTTTGATGCTTTATTTTTTTGTTTTCAACGACTCTAACTATTTTCTTTTATGTGCAGATATTTTCCCATTCTTTTTTAGCATATTTCACCGTTTTGTTTTTGTTTCATTTTAGTGCTTTCTTTTCTGTTTTTATACTTTTCTCTTTCATTCTCCTTTCTTTCATTTTATTACTTTCTTTTTTGACATTTATTATTCTTTTTAGTTTATTTCTTTCCATTATATTGCTTTTTTTTCCTGTTTGACTATTTGTTTTCATTTTCATGCTCTAGTTTATCTGTTTAAATATGTTTATCATTTTCATGCTTTATTTTTTCGTTTTCGACCACTCTGCTAATTTTCTCTTTTGTGCTGATATTTTTCATTCCTTTTTGACATCTTTCACCGCTATTTTTGTTTTTGTTTCATTTTAGTGCTTTCTTTTCTGTTTTAATAATTTTTTCGTTTTTCGTGCTTTTTTTCATTTCAATGCTTTCTCTTTTGACGTTTATTATTCTGTTTGGTTTATTTATTTCCATTTTAATGCTTTCTTTTCTATTTGTTTATTTTCGTGCTCTTTTTTTTTCTTTTCTAATGTATTTTACATTTTCATGCTCTATTTTTTTGTTTTCTACGACTCTCACTATTTTCTCTTTTGTGCTGATATTTTTTCATTCTATTTTGACGAATTTCACCGTTCTTTTTTGTAGTAGGCTGATATTATGATATAAATGCCTCATATTTTAACATAAGAGGTGAGAGGGTGACGCACTTTATATAAGCCATTCCCACCAAATAGCTCATGGCCGGCTCATTCTTCCCCCTTGGCTTCCGCGACATTAGCCTCAGGACTTAGCTCAGGGATGAAGATCCGTTCTTCCCTCTCTCCCTCAAATAGACCATGTAAATCCGTGTTCATGACACTAAGCAAAGCCTCTCCGGAGCACGAGACGTCGGGTTGTTATCTCCACCGTGAGAGGCCCGAACTCGCTAAAATCACCGTGTCACCCATTAGCATCTCGATAGATCATGCTTCTTTATCCTACCCCTTTCTGTTATCGAAATCGTTACCACGACAGGCACCACAGTAACCTTACCATCCCGCTGCTCATATACTCCACCATCACCGACCCCCTCTACGAGGTCCTCCGCGGTGAGGGTAACACGGCCTGCCGCATGTGACAGCAGCTGTGCGAGTTCTTCCACGCCAACCAACCTGCCTAGGCAGTACATCTCAGCGCCAAATTCAGCGCCCTCACTCACGCCGATCTACGGGTGGCTCTACGAGCTCGCGGATGCACTGGCGGTGGTCGACGAGCCCGTCACCGCCCGAACATTGACACACGCAATTCCTGCGAGGCCTTTCCCGTTGCTACGACGTGATCGCCACCATAATACCGATGCAGTCCCCTTTTCCCACTTTCAACGAGGCCCGCTCACGGCTCCTTCTGGAAGAAATGGCCCAGGATGCTCGGGATCGCGCCGACGGTTCCAATACGCTCGCCATCGGGCTCGGCAGCGGCCCATCCAGCAGCGGCGGTGACGGCCCGTCTGGCGACGGCTCCTCATTTGGTGGTGACCGCGGGAAGGCCCCAGCAAGCTCGCGGAGGCATGCACTCATGCGGGCGTGGCTAAGGACGCGGCCATGGCCCAGGACGCTGCGGCGCCAACAGTGGACACGCCAGGCGCGGCCACGGCCACCTGAGAGCATCTCCAATTGGCGCCCAACCGTCGCGCGCCCTAAAAATATTATGCAGCGTCGAAATAAGAATTTTTAGCACGTCGGAGTGCGCCGGCTCGAGCGTCCGCGCCAAAGTATGGCGCGCGCGAGCCGCTCCAATGGACGCGCTAAAACTCAGCACACGCGAGCAGCCGACGCTTGCACTTTGTTCATTTTCATGAAGATTAATATGGATATTTCAAACATAAATAAAAATACATAGCATAGTTTAATTCCACTGCACATCAAAAATCATGTCACATCATCCAACCAAGTGCAAAATCATCCATCCAAGTTCATCATGACATAAAAAAAGTTCACACAAAGAACTGGCACACAACAATCATGCCTCATCCTCATCTTCGTCCTCTTCTTCCTCCGTTTCTTCATACTCATCCGAAGATGATTCTTCCTCCTCCTCGTCTTCATTGACGCGTGCATCATCATCATGTGGAGCTCGGTAGGTGTTGGCAATATCTTCAATGGCTTCATGCGAAGGTATGTGAGGAGGCATACCGGAACACATGTGTCCAACCAAAGGTGCTGCCATGCCTCCCATGAGAGACGCAAAACTCATGCCACCCATAAGAGACGCAAAACTCATGCCTCCCATGCCCCTCATGGTAGCTTCGAAGACACTCATGCCTCCTATGCCGCCCATGGTAGCTCCAAATCCATCCATGCCACCCATGCCTCCCATAGTAGCTCACATGCCTCTAATGGCCATTCCTTATATTTGGATCAAGACTTCTTCTCAGGCACGCTTAACATACTCCTTTTATTGCTCGTCGAGGGTAGATATGTCCATGATAAAGAACAAGTACTTCTCCCGTTCCAACAATCTAGTCTCCTTACTTTTGCAATTAAATATCTGCAACTTACTAATTTTTCGTGTAATCTTTATTCCCATGTTGCCGTGAAGGCTAAATAAACATGTAAACTCCTATAAAATCTTCACTTGAAGGAATGCTCCAATTTTAAACGACATATGTACAGGCATGTTCCATCATGAACTTTTGTCAAACAGATTGCACACGTCACAAAACACTTGTTCATCGAAACAATAACAATTATATAGATGTCATGTGTCTCATGAAACACGTTTGAATGTACAGTCACTCGGAATAAGATGAGAAATATGTTGTTTCTCCCCACGAGGTTTTCCAAAGGTGTGCGTGTGTGGTTAACGATGTTTTCTTTCCTCTCAATTTGGTTTTAATTTAATGAATGTTTATTGCAATTCGTATCGTCGTCAGAAATAGAGAAAAAAAGACCGTGCACTACAAATTAAGTTTGCATCAAAAATAATATTTAAGAAGTATTCAACAGCTAAAAATAACATCATATTTCGATTCTACACAATTGTTTTAATCAAATTTGATATATAACATGTTAAAATCGGAGTTACGGTTTAAAAGATATGGAAAATTTTGTTTTAGATAAAATGTGGATTGATTAACTGAAAAGTCAGGTTTTTTTGTTAAAACGAAAAAAAACGTTTCGGCTGAATTAAATCCGGACTGCGAGTTGATTACCTGAAACATCAGGGGGTTTTCTAAAGAATACAAAAAAACGATTCGTTTTCTGACTTAAATCCGGACTGCGGATTGATTACCTGAAACATCAGGGGGTTTCCTAAAAAATGCAAAATAACGATTTGTTTTCTGACTTAAATCCGGACTACGAGTTGATTTCAGAAAATGTCAGGGGCTTTTTTGTAAAAGTGGCATGTCGGCGCTCTATTATTAGGGAGAGATTTGCTCTTTTTTTCAAAAAAAATGACTGATCTATCTGGCCCTCATTTGCTCTTTTTTTCGAAAAAAACTTATTTATCTGGTCCGCGTTTGCTCTCTTGATGTTAGTGTTTGCTGAACCGTGCATAAAGCATGTTTCCTTTAGTGCGTTATTCCCCATGAAAAATTATGTAATATAAGCAAAGCTGGAAATTTTATTCATAAGATATTTTTGTTATACAGGTTGGCTGTAGTAACATCGTGGAATGAAAGAATACGACCTATGAACTCGTAACCGCTCGAGTCGCCCTCACGGGGGCGACTCGGGCGCCCTAACCGCCGCCGCCCTCGACCTCCCTCCTCCCCTGCTTCCCCGCCGCCGTCGGAGGAGGCCGGAGAGCGAAGCTCGTCCGGCGGACGGCGGACGGTGGGCCTTCCTCCCTTCTTCACGAGGGGATACTTTGGCTGAGATGCGACCGTACCCCTGGGCGTACGGCATGGAGGCGGAGTTGGCGTGCTCGGACGGCGGCCCAACGGGATCCCGACGGTGCTGCGGGGGCTGGCACCGACGGATCTGGGGTTCACAACCCCAGATCGGTTCTCCTCCCTTTACTCGGGCGCCGTCCGGCGGCCCTAAGCGGTGGTGGACGCGCGCGTTGACTATCCTCCTTCACAGATGTGATTGGAGGCAACAGGAGACGTTGACGTGCTGCTGGATCTGAACAAAGTGGTGGCGCCATCCCCTTCCTCAGGGATGACAACCAGGTGGTGGGTGTTAGGTTGATCTCTTTCCCAATGGGCCCAACGGCCCATTGGACTTTGACTCACGCCCTGATCGGGGGCGTCCAGCCCAAGCAAGGCTGGTGGGCCCCTGTCGCGCAGTGCTATATGTAGAGGAGGTGGGGACCATGGCAAGGGTTACGAGGTTCGCCGCCGCCACTAGTTTTCCACTCTCTAACCCTAATCCGATCCAGAGGGTAGCACTGAAGCGATGGGAAGTCCACCGCCGCCGCTACCACATCTCCCTGCTTCCCACCGTCTCCTCTACATCAAGATGGACGATGAGAGGAAGCTCATCGAGGTCACAACAAGGTAACAAACCACTAATCTCACCGAACACATCTAGCCTTGTCGATCCACGGGATCTATCAATGGTATCAGAGCCACAAGGCTTTAGATGTGTTCCAGTTGCAAGAAGATAATGAAAGCGAAAAAGTTTCCCCTCCCCGATATGAACCCTAGAAGGGCAAAGTTCAAAGCAAAAAGAATAGCTCACCGGAGCCCTCTCCGGCAAAGAGCGCCGCCTCGGCCGCGCCTGTTCCTCTCGATCCCCACACGCATCGGCAAGCCGAGGTGTGAGGAAGAAGAACCTACCTCCTCGAAGGCAAAGTATGGATCTAATTAGATCCAAAAGGAAAACCAACAAAGGAATCGGATTGGATTCGAAAAAGGCAAACAAAAAAAGGAGGGGAACATGCAAAGCAAAGAAAGCCACCCCTACGGGGGCAAAGTAAATGCACCGCGGCTACGCCGTTCGACGGCGGCGCGCTTCCGCTAAGGGAAACGCGCCACCGGCGAAGGGGAGGCAACGACGCAAAGGCCACAGTGACACGAAGCAAAGTATTATACAGCAAAGGCAAAACAAATCCACCACTCCCGGGGGGAAAGGGCACCACCACCGAGCCGTTTGACGGCGGCGCGTTCACCCTAGAGGTGCTCGCGCACGCCGGCAAACGGGACGGAGACGACGCCGTCGCGTCACACATCTAGAACCTTCTCTGGTCGTGGTGGTGCTAGGCAAAAGATAAAAAGCATAAGGGCACCGCAAGCACGCCGTTCGACGGCGGTGCGCTTCCGCTAAGGGAAACGCACCACCGGCGAAAGGGGTGGTCACGGCGCCAACAGAGCAAAAGAAGGTGCAGCGCGGCGTGGCACGGGACTCATGGTCTCCACTGCCGGCGGCCACAACAACCCCGGCAAGAGCCGCCACGGGAAGAGGGTGGAGGGCATGGCACGCGCGGCATGGGACCCTTAGTCGCCGCGGCCGGCGGCCACCTCCACCTCGCAACCACCACGGCAAGGAGAGGGACGAGCCGCACGGCCAGGAGGCTCGACGACCACGGAAACAGAGCCCCCTACTCGCGGGCTACAAGCGCCGGAGAGGAGGCTCGGCCGCCGTGGCCATCGAGGCTTTGGCCTTGTGTGCCACCCCGCGCGGGACATGAGAGGAAAGGGGACGGCGCGCTCACGGCCTCTCGGCGGGGCGTCACAGCCACCGCGCCAGGGAGGGGCTTTGGCCACCGCTCGGCTCGAGGGGAGGAGAAAGAATGGCGCCTGGGGGAGGGAGAGAATGGATCGAGGTTTTCCCCACCCCTGATGCTGCCGGTTTTTGTTCAAGCGAAAGAACCGGCCGACCGTTCGATTCAGATCGACGGTTAGGATCGAAACCCTAGAGCCAGCCAGGCCGCGGCCCAGAAAGATAGCGCCGGCCCAGGCCGAAGGGAAGGCTGGCCCAGGCCGGGGGAGCGAGGTTGCTTGGCCGGCCATTTATTTATTTTAAAGGGGGTTTTCAGTTTCTGTCTATTAAGGCAGATTCAAAGGTTTTTTCTAGGAATTTTTTCCTACGAAAACATGATTAGAAAAAGTAAAAGAAAATGTTCAAAGTTTCTGTGATTTTATGCAGAATTGCAACATTATTTTTGTGAAAAGAAAAATAAAAGATTCTGAAAATAAAAGGAGATTTTCAGAAAAAGAAAAGTTCATGAATTTTATAAAAGGGATTATAAAGTTCATGAATATTTAATTATGATAGAATATTTTTCTGTAATAGTAACATGTTTTTTTTTGCAAAGAAAAATAAAAGGTTCTGAAAATAAAAGAAATATTTTCAGAAAGAGAAAAGTTCATGGATTCTATAAAAGGAAAATAAAGTTCATGAGTTTTTATTTTTAACAGATTTTTTTCTGTAAAGGTGCATGAATTTTTATTCATGTTTTTCCGGTGCAAAGTAAAAAGGTTTAGTCCTCCAATTAAATTGAAACCAACGGGAAAATTTAATTGGAAGAACTGTTATTAGCAAAGTTTTTCCCTTGTGGGAGAAATAGGATTCAAACAGATTCCGCTATGACAATAGAATGATGTTTGTTTTAAAGTTAAATATGGTATCGTTATTTTCTGACCAACATTGATGATAACAATACTATAATTGTATGAGTCATCTTATGTTTAAAGCTTAAATCTTTGATAAATTTTGTATCAAAGTGATCAATTTTCGGAGCACAGATAAAGAAATGCATATGGTTAATGATGATGATGATTATTTCTTAGCAAAGTTGTTCAATAGAAATACTATCATCACATTGTTTATGAGTTATATGCATTATTTCCATTTCTGCCCAACGGTGATATGGAATTAATGCAGAAGAATAATGTTTTATTCTAATTCTGCCACAACGGTGTTTTAGAATATTCCAGAAAGTTTTAAAAGGTTTAATGTGCATGATTTTATTCAGACCAACGTAGGGTTATTTTTATGCTCATTACCGTTGTTTATTGGCTAAGTTTTCTCAGACTAAAGGTTATTCAAGCTTTCACTCATGAAAGCGAATGTTTGGGCACTAGTGACCCGAAAGATGGAAAAGAAAGGTCATAACTTGAGGGAATAAATTCTCTCTAAAGAATGGCTTCAAAAGAAAACAACTCTTGGATATTAATTCAAGAAAAGAAAAGAGATAGATCATTGAGAGTCTTGGTTGACGAATGTCTTTCATGTACTCTCTATGATGGAGTCTCCTTTTTTCAGTCAACATGATTGAAATGAAACAAGCAACATGCATGTTGAATTTGACCAACGTCGGATCAAACATGTGTGTCAAAGATAATTCAGATTTATTTCTGAATTTGATGCAGTCAAAAGAGCCAATTATGGCATTTATGTCCCTTAAAGGGAATTACCCGCATGGCGGGAAAAGTCTGGGAAGAATGCCTGCGTAACCGGGTAAAGCTGACATTGTATTATGTCAACAATCCGTGTATGGCGGGAGAAATTTTGGCAAAGGTCTTATCTTGTATGACAGGAGAAAGTTATGATGACTCATGTGCGGTTAATGTGTCCCACTATGGGAGAAAAGTATGGAGTAGCTATTAAGCTTTCCTATTATCGACCGTACACCTTATGTGTAACGGTCATTATGCAATCACTAAATCCAGAAAGGATAAAAGTAACAGACGAACCTAAAGAAAAGAATGATATGCAAGTGTGACTTGCAAAAGAGACAATGATAAAGAACTCTCTTGAGTTTCTAAAATGAAATGAGGAAAAAGTACTCCCATACTAGTTAACTTATAACTTCATTTTACATGAAGAGATAAGATGAATGAGCTAGATAATCGAAGTTTCCTCATTTCACAAGAGCTATGAATGGGTTTCGAAATTGTGGCAGAAAAGTTCTTGCCACATTTCGAGGGGGAGAAAGAGACATGAAATACATTGTAATGTATTTCATGAGTCCTCTGTACTTTAGATGATGTGATGCACATTATGCATCTAAAGTGATCCATTAATGAAGAATGTGATTGTCAAGGGGAGTACGAAAGTCATCTGAATACCGTCATTATAATACCCCTAAAGAAAAGAAACAGTTGTATTTTCGGATCTTTATAGTTCCGAATGCACACTAAGGAATACAACGGTGGTGCTTAAAGTGCCATAAAGAAGAAAGTTCAAAGATACGCCATTTCTTCAGTGAAGATGGAGTAATCTGGGGGAGCATGTTGTATGACCTATACAACACCTGTTGTTAGCTCTACAAGGGATCTTGTGATACAGGTCCCTGTAAAACCTATTGCCTTTTGGAAATGGGTGACTATAGAATGAATTTGCCTCTTAGGCAATGACAGAGCAACGACAACCCCATATGAAACAAGTGCCAGTACCTGAGATTTTGATGGTCTCTAGGAATGTGAAAATCAGATACTTGTGACTACTATAAAGTCTATGTTAGTGAGATTCCATCATTTGAATTTCACTAACATAGACTTTATGAAGGGTCTACAAGGCAAATGTGACTCCAAAGAAAATATGTAAATGTGTGAAACATGACTTAAATCGAAAGATTTTGTGCAAAGAAAATGAGAGGACAATTGCATTCATGCAAAGTTATAGAATGGGAAATTCGTTTCCCAATTCCTATGCATGTGGATGATGTCCTACTTGCTAGTGGTGATGTCAATCTACTGCAGGAGGAGAAAAGAAGTTCTTGTCCTCAAAGTTCAAAAGAATAAAAGGGGGTATTAGGAATGTCGCATGGACATGCTAAGAAAGATCTCTAAAGTATGCATACGAGAAACCTACGCCTGTTCTTATAGTCAAGGGTAATGGAAGTGGAAACTATGGTGTTCCAAAAGTTAATAAGAAAAGATTGTAAACGGATATGGTACCATATGCTTCAGTTGTTGGAAGCTCAAGATATTACCCTGACACGGTTCACGTATATATCCGGGTTGTTTTGGCAATGTCCAGTCCATAGATAAATCAATGGAATGGATTCAAAGATATCGGCCTCATGCTAAAAGAACTAAGTGCTCTCAAAACATTATGAGTACAAAGGAGGACTTGTGAAATGTATAGCGAAATCCACAATTGTCGCTAACTTTCATGCTCGGAGTTTTGTGTGGAAAATCTCCAAATGAGTAAAACGATTGTCATCAATGTGATGCAATGATATGTTATAGCTTGATATGAGGCTGAGGGACGGGCAACATGGTTAAGGCTACCTGTACCCGGAGTGGATAATGGTTGACAACGGCGATTACCATTTTAAGTTCTTTCACTCCTGTCACAACGAGTCAAGTGTTGATGCCAAACACATTGACAAAGAGTTACGTGTTGTGAAGGAGAAAGTCCGGAATTATGGAAAAATGCTTGAAGCATAAAAGCAACAAACAAGTGTTTGCAGATCTACTTATCAAAGGCTTACCGCCCAGTGTGTTCGGAGAACACACAGTCGACATGGGTTTTATGGTATAGTCTAATATTTCCGGACAACAAAGGGCCCAAGGTTAAAGAATCAGTCTCAAAATAGAGAGGTACATTGTGGCTGTCTGATTCCATCGGCAATTGAGCCGTGACGATGAAACATGCCCTATGTATTGATCTGTTATGAAACGGGTAAAGTTAAAAGTATATGATGAGATCAAGGGGGAGAATGTTAGGTTGATCTCTTTCCCAATGGGCCCAACGGCCCATTGGACCTTGACTCACGCCCTGATCGGGGTCGTCCAGCCCAAGCAAGGCTGGTGGGCCCCTGTCGCGCAGTGCTATATGTAGAGGAGGTGGGGACCATGGCAAGGGTTACGAGGTTCGCCGCCGCCACTGGTTCCCCACTCTCTAACCCTAATCCGATCCAGAGGGTAGCACTGAAGCGATGGGAAGTCCACCGCCGCCGCTACCACATCTCCCTGCTTCCCACTGCCTCCTCTACATCAAGATGGACGATGAGAGGAAGCTCATCGAGGTCACAACAAGGTAACAAACCACTAATCTCACCGAACACATCTAGCCTTGTCGATCCACGGGATCTATCAGTGGGTGCTACTGCAACAAAAGACCTACCAACAGCGCCAGAAATAGGTGTGTCGACGGCACCAGGAATCCTTCTGCTACGGCTACGCCTTAAGGGACTGCCTAGGCAAATATGCAAATGATTTCCCCCGTGGCCTTGGAGCCTTGCGTTGGTGTTCCCTCGAAGCGGAAAGGGTGATGTAGCGCAGCGGTGGTAAGTATTTCCCTCAGTTGGAGAACCAAGGCATTGATCTAGTGAAGGAGTATCACAAGAGCATGCACAAACACAAAAAGCTTGCTCCCAACGCTATGAAGGGGTTGTCAATCCCTTATAGATTGTTCGCCAGGTGAGAACTGAAAGCAACAAAGTAACAAAGCAAAGTAAAAGCGAAAGTGGAAACGATAGATGTGAATAGACCCGGGGGCCGTAGTGTTTACTAGTGGCTTCTCTCATGAAAGCAAGTAGACGGTGGGTGAACAAATTACTATCGAGCAATTGATAGAACCACGCAAAGTCGTGACGTCATCTATGGCAATGATTATATCTATAGGCATCACGTCCAAAACAAGTAGACCGATAATTTCGGCATCTACTACTATTACTCCACACGTCGACCGCTATCCAGCATGCATCTAGTGTATTAAGTCCAAAAGAACAGAGTAACGCCTTAAGCAAGATGACATGATGTAGGTGGACAATCTCATATCTACGACAGAGCCCACCTTGTTACCCTTGATGGCAACTACACGATGTGTGCCTTGCTGCCCCTACTTTCACTGGGAAAGGTTGCCACACGGTAAGAACCCAAAACCAAGCACTTCTCCCATTGCAAGAATCGTAGATCTAGTTGGCGAGAAAAAACCCAAGACTCGGAGAGACTTACAAGGATATCAAATCATGCATATAAAAAATCAGCAAAGACTCAAATATATATCATAGATAATCTGATCACAAATCCACAATTCATCGGATCTCGACAAACACATCGCCAAAGAAGATTACATCGGATAGATCTCCATGAAGATCATGGAGAACTTTGTATTGAAGATCCAAGAGAGAGAAGAAGCCATCTAGCTACTAACTATGGACCCGTAGGTCTGAAGTGAACTACTCATGAGTCATTGGAGGGGCGATGATGTTGATGTAGAAGCCCTCGAACTCCAAAGTCCCCTCCGACAGGGCAGCGGGAAGGGTCTCCAGATGAGATCTCGCGGAAACGGAAGCTTGCGGCGGCGGAAAAGTATTTTCGTGGATCCCTTGATATTTTACTGATTTTTAGGGAATATGTAGGCGCAAGATCTAGGTCAGGGGGGCGCTAGGGAGGCCACAAGCCTACCCACCGCCGCCCCCTGGTGGCGGAGTGGGGGCTTGTGGGATCCCTGTAGCCCTCCTGGCTTGGCCCACAAGCCCCCTGATCTTCTTTCGTTCGGGAAAAAATTATTTCGGGGATTTTATTCCGTTTGGACTCCGTTCCAAAATCAGATCTGAAAAGAGCCAAAAACACAGAAAAAACAGAACTCGCACTTGGCGCTGAATTAATAAGTTAGTCCCCAAAAAGATATAAAAGGTACATAAAACATCCAAAGATGACAAGATAACAACATGAAACCATAAAAAATTATAGATACGTTTGAGACGTATCAATCATCCCCAAGCTTAACTCCTGCTCGTCCTCAAGTAGGGAAGTGATAAAGAATGAATTTTTGATGCTTTCATGCCACCTAGCATAGATGTCCTTTGTAACTCCTCTTATGTGACGTGAATGTTCAGATCCATTAGATTCAAAACAATAGTTTGCTATTGACGTGGAAACAATAATAATTCAAGCAAACAAGCAAGGTAATTATGAACTTTCAAAATAACAAGGCTAAAAGAAAGTTATCCCTACAAAGGCATATAGTCTGGCTATGCTCTATCATCATTGCACAACGAATTTACATCATGCACAGCCCCGGTATTGGCCAAGTAATTGTTTCACACCTTTACTTTCTCAAACATTTTCAACTCTCACGCAATACATGAGCGTGAGCCATGGTTTTAGCACTATAGATGGTGTTGAGTGTGGTGGAGGTTGCAAGACAAAACAAGGAGAAGATGGTCATATTAACTAGGCATATCAATGAGCTGTGGAGATGCTCATCAATAGATATCAATGTGAATGAGTAGGGATTGCCATACAAATGATGCACTAGAGCTAAGAGTATGTGAAAGCTCTTAAAGAAAACTAGTGGGTGTGCATCCAACTTGCTTGCTCACGAAGACCTAAGGAAAATTTGAGGAAGCCTATCATTGGAATATACAAAGCCAAGTTATATAATGAAAATTTCCCACTAGCTATATGGTGGTGACAAAACGAGAGACTCTCAATCATGAAGATCATGGTGCTTAATATGCACAAGTGTGGAAAGGTGGTAGCATTGTCCCTTCTCTCTTTTTCTCTCATTTTTTTTGGTGGGCTCATTGGCCTCTTTTTTTTATTTTGGTGGGCTTCTTTGGCCTCTTTTATTTCCTCACATGGGACAATGCTCCATTAATGATGATCATCACACTTTCAACTCAAAACTTAGAGCAACGATGACTCTATATGGAATGCCTTCGGTAGTGTATCGTGGCAATGATCTAGCATGGCATAGACATTAATGGAAACATCATGCTAGCTATCTTACGATCATGCAATGGCAATGTAGATGTGATGGCACATGTCATGGTGGTAGTTGCATGGCAATATATCTCGGAATGACTTTCAAAAAGCCATAGTAGGTAGGTATGGTGGCTGTTTTGAGGCAGGCTAATGGTGGGTTTTGTGCACCGGCGAAAGTTGCACGACACTAAGAAGATAGTGATGGTGGAAGGTGAAAGTGCATCTAAACCATGGACTCAACATTAGTCATGAAGAACTCATATACTTGTTGCAAAAATTTTATTAGTAATCGAAACAAAGCATTCAACGCATACTCCTAGGGGAAGGGTTGGTAGGTATAAACCAGCGCGCGATCCCGACCGCCAGGCAAAGGATGACAATCAATAGACTAATCATGCTCAGATTTCATCACATAGCGGTTCCCCATACGTGCATGCTACGGGAATCACTAACTTCGACACAAGTATTTCTAGATCCACAACTCCTTACTAGCATGACTTCAATATTACCATAACGACAACTCAAAACTAATTGAGATGAATCAAACTTCTCTAACTATTCAAGGCACATGAAGGTGGAAGTTTTCGTATCCCTTTGGATAACTACCCCTTTTGAGACTACTTTCAAAGCATAGATCAACTACCAAGCCACGCACCCTGCGCTCTAAAAGATATAACTGAAGCTCATAGAGCAAAAGTATCTAGCTCAAAAGATATAACTGAAGCACATGTGAGCTGAATTGTCTACCAAAAGATATAAGTGAAGCTCGACAAAATTACGGTGTGTGCATGTCTCTCTCTCTCTATGTGTGCAGCAAGGATGATTGTGACACAACAAAAATAAAAGACTCCTACGATACAAGACGCTCCAAGCAAAAACACATAACATGTGGTGAATAAAAATATAGCCCCAAGTAACATTACCGATGGATTGAAGACGAGAGAGGGGATGCCTTCCCGGGACATCCCCAAGCTTAGGCTTTTACGGCATCCTTGAATCTCTTGGGGTGCCTTGGGCATCCCCAAGCTTGAGCTCTTGCCACTCTTTATCTCTTTGTCCATAAGAACTTCACCCAAAACTTGAAAACTTCACAACACGAAACTTAAACAGAAACTCGTGATAACATTAGTATGAGAAAGCAAACCACCACTTCCTTAGGTACTGTAGCAAACATAAATTCTACTTATGTTCATGTTGGGTTACTGTATTTTCAATCTTTCATGGCTAATACCCCCCGATACTATCCATAGTTTCATCAAAATAAGCAACCAACACAACAAAAACATAATCTGTTAACAGCAGACCAGACTGTAGCAATCTCTATATTTCGTATACTTCTGGTACTTCAAAAATTTTGAAAAATTACTACAGTCTGAAGAATTTGCCTAGCAATCAGCAGCAAAAAAGAATCAACTCAAAAGATCTTACAGAAAAAATATGAAAATTCTTTTCGTAAGCAGAAAGTTTCTGTCTTTTCCAGCATGACCAAACGATCATCGCCAAGACTAATCATAACGGTTTTGCTTGGCACAAACGCAAAAAGAAACACAAAAAACACCATCATAACAGAATTATGAATGTGTGGAAAACACAAAACAGAAATAAAAAGGATAGATTCGTTGGGTTGCCTCCCAACAAGCGCTATTGTTTAACGCCCTTAGCTAGGCATTCAATGACGCTCTCACAAAAGACAAGAATTGAAGCACAACGAGAGCATCCTAAAGCATGTGAAAATCACATCTAAGTCTAACATACTTCCTATGCATAGGCATTTTATAGGAAAATAGATTGTCAAGACAACCAATAGTTGCCATATGCAAGGAAGAAGAAAGAGACAATAGCAATCTCAACATAACGAGAGGTAATTTGGTAACATGAAAGTTTCTACCAAAATATTTTCCTCTCTCATAATAATTACATGTGGGATCATATTCGAATTCAACAATGTAACTATCACATAGGATATTCTTTTCATGATCCACATGCATGCAAAGTTGACGCTCTTCAAAAATAGTGGAATTATCATCAACGGAAGTCATGACTTCTCCGAACCCACTTTCAATCTTATTGCAAACATCATATTCATCATGAGGCTTCAATTTTTTTTCAAGATCATAAGAAAGATCATCACCCCAATCATGATTATTGCAATAAGTAGTGGTCATAGCAAGACTAGCATCCCCAAGCTTAGGGTTTTGCATAATTTTAGCATGATTGTCACTAATAGAATTTGTAGTGAAACCATTGCAATCATGCTTTTCATCCAAGCAGCCCTCGTGAATCATTTCATAAATTTCTTCATCACGATTTTCAGATTCACGCATCTCAAGCAAAACTCCATAAAGATAGTCAAGTGCACTCAACTCACTAGCAATTCGTTCCACATAAGTGGGTCTCTTAAAGAGATTAGCAAGTGGATGAGGATCCATATCACTAGATTTTCTCCAAGCGAAGATGCAAGCATATTGAGGGCACATGGCACACAAGCGAACATAAAGCAAGCGAGAGAAAAGGGCAAACGAAAAAGGCAAACGAAAAGGTAAAGGAGAAAGGCAAACGAAAACGGCAAATGTGAAGTGGGGGAGAGGAAAACGAGAGGCAACTGGCAAAAAAGTAAATGCGAGAGATGAGTTTGTGAGACCTACTTGGATAGATCTCTCCTTCCCCGGCAACGGCGCCAGAAATACTTCTGCTACTGCAACAAAAGACCTTCCAACGGCGCCAGAAATAGGTGTGTCGACGGCACCAGGAATCCTTGTGCTACGGCTACGCCTTAAGGGACTTCCTAGGCAAATATGCAAAGGATTTCCCCCGTGGCCTTGGAGCCTTGCGTTGGTGTTCCCTCGAAGCGGAAAGGGTGATGTAGCGCAGCGGTGGTAAGTATTTCCCTCAGTTTGAGAACCAAGGTATCGATCCACTGAAGGAGTATCACAAGAGCCCGCACAAACACAAAAAGCTTGCTCCCAACGCTATGAAGGGGTTGTCAATCCCTTATAGATTGTTCGCCAGGTGAGAACTGAAAGCAACAAAGTAACAAAGCAAAGTAAAAGCGAAAGTGGAAACGATATATGTGAATAGACCCGGGGGCCGTAGTGTTTACTAGTGGCTTCTCTCATGAAAGCAAGTAGACGATGGGTGAACAAATTACTGTCGAGCAATTGATAGAACCGCGCAAAGTCGTGACGTCATCTATGGCAATGATTATATCTATATGCATCACATCCAAAACAAGTAGACCGATACTTTCTGCATCTACTACTATTACTCCACACGTCGACCGCTATCCAGCATGCATCTAGTGTATTAAGTCCAAAAGAACAGAGTAACGCCTTAAGCAATATGACATGATGTAGGTGGACAATCTCATATCTACGACATAGCCCACCTTGTTACCCTTGATGGCAACTACATGATGTGTGCCTTGCTGCCCCTACTGTCACTGGGAAAGGTCACCACACGGTAATAACCCAAAACCAAGCACTTCTCCCATTGCAAGAATCATAGATCTAGTTGGCGAGAAAAAACCCAAGACTCGGAGAGACTTACAAGGATATCAAATCATGCATATAAGAAATCAACAAAGACTCAAATATATATCTGTTGGAATTATGCCCTAGAGGCAATAATAAATGTATAGTTATTATTATAATTCCTGTATCAAGATAATAGTTTATTATCCATGCTATAATTGTATTGAATGAAGACTCATTTACATGTGTGGATACATAGACAAAACACCATCCCTAGCATGCCTCTAGTTGGCTAGCCAGTTGATCGATGATAGTCAGTGTCTTCTGATTATGAACAAGGTGTTGTTGCTTGATAACTGGATCACGTCATTGGGAGAATCACATGATGGACTAGACCCAAACTAATAGACGTAGCATGTTGATCGTGTCATTTTGTTGCTACTGTTTTCTGCGTGTCAAGTATTTATTCCTATGACCATGAGATCATATAACTCACTGACACCGGAGGAATGCTTTGTGTGTATCAAACGTCGCAACGTAACTGGGTGACTATAAAGATGCTCTACAGGTATCTCCGAAGGTGTTAGTTGAGTTAGTATGGATCAAGACTGGGATTTGTCACTCCGTGTGACGGAGAGGTATCTCGGGGCCCACTCGGTAATACAACATCACACACAAGCCTTGCAAGCAATGTAACTTAGTGTAAGTTGCGGGATCTTGTATTACGGAACGAGTAAAGAGACTTGCCGGTAAACGAGATTGAAATAGGTATGCGGATACTGACGATCGAATCTCGGGCAAGTAACATACCGAAGGACAAAGGGAATGACATACGGGATTATACGAATCCTTGGCACTGAGGTTCAAACGATAAGATCTTCGTAGAATATGTAGGATCCAATATGGGCATCCAGGTCCCGCTATTGGATATTGACCGAGGAGTCTCTCGGGTCATGTCTACATAGTTCTCGAACCCGCAGGGTCTGCACACTTAAGGTTCGACGTTGTTTTATGCGTATTTGAGTTATATGGTTGGTTACCGAATGTTGTTCGGAGTCCCGGATGATATCACGGACGTCACGAGGGTTTCCGGAATGGTCCGGAAACGAAGATTGATATATAGGATGACCCCATTTGGTTACCGGAAGGTTTTCGTGCATTACCGGAAAAGTTTCGGGCTCATCGGTAGTGTACCGGGAGTGCCGGGAGGGGTGCCGGGGACCATCGGGAGGGGTGTCACGCCCCAAGGGGTCTCATGGGCTATGGGAAGAGATAAACCAACCCCTAGTGGGCTGGAATAAGTTCCCACTAAGGCCCATAAGGTTTGAGAAGGAAAAAACACAAGGTGGAAAGAGTTTCCAAGTGGGAAGGTGGAATCCTACTCCAAGTAGGATTGGAGTAGGACTCCTCCACCTCCAATTTCGGCCAAACCTTGAGGGTTTGAGGCTGCCTCTTCCCTCCCCCTCCCTCCTATATATACTAAGGTATTAGGGCTGATTTGAGACAACTTTTGCCACGGCAGCCCGACCACATACCTCCATAGTTTTTCCTCTAGATCGCGTTTCTGCGGAGCTCGGGCGGAGCCCTGCTGAGACGAGATCATCACCAACCTTCGGAGCGCCGTCACGCTGCCGGAGAACTCTTCTACCTCTCCGTCTCTCTTGCTGGATCAAGAAGGCCGAGATCATCGTCGAGCTGTACGTGTGCTGAACGCGGAGGTGCCGTCCGTTCGGTACTAGATCGTGGGACTGATCGCGGGATTGTTCGCGGGGCGGATCGAGGGACGTGAGGACGTTCCACTACATCAACCGCGTTCTCTAACGCTTCTGCTGTACGATCTACAAGGGTACGTAGATCACTCATCCCCTCTCGTAGATGGACATCACCATGATAGGTCTTCGTGCGCGTAGGAAAATTTTTGTTTCCCATGCGACGTTCCCCAACAATATCATAGATAATCTGATCACAAATCCACAGTTCATCGGATCTCGACAAACACACCACCAAAGAAGATTACATTGGATAGATCTCCATGAAGATCATGGAGAACTTTGTATTGAAGATCCAAGAGAGAGAAGAAGCCATCTAGCACTTGGCACTGAATTAATAAGTTAGTCCCAAAAAAGATATAAAAGGTACATAAAACATCCAAAGATGACAAGATAACAACATGAAACCATAAAAAATTATAGATACGTTTGAGACGTATCAGTGGGTTCTTGTGGCGTCGTCGGTGGCGGCGGATCTTGGGATCCCGCTCCCGGGGACGTCGCAGGATGTGGTGGCCCATGCAGGAGAGATGGGTTCTTCAAACAAATCTGGGTGAAAGCTTGCTTTCGGCTACTGCCATGGCCGGCGATGGAGGCGTTGTCTACATCATTCCCTTCCTGAAGGCATCGCCGAGGAGAAGTTCAAGGCCACTCTCTGCTACCTTCGGGGGAAACCCTAGATCATTAGATCGGATGACGGCGACGCTCTGGTGTCGTTTTCTTCTTGGGGGCGTCATTCATGAAGGTACACACGGGCTCAGGGACCATTGGTCGGCATCTACGGTGGAGCGGCCTTCCGTGTGACACATCGACGTCGTGGAGTCTTGGTGGCGAGGCGCAGCAAAGTCTCGGCGACGGATGCATGATGATGAGCGCGCGTAGGGAGGAGGCACTGTCTGGCGCCGTGGGGGCATCGACGACAGGCCTTGCAAGGTTGATGCGTTAGTAACTGTTCTGAAAATGGATTGATGGAAAGCGGCGGCGACGACCTATGAGGGTGTGTTGGACCGGTTTGTGCCCCTGACTCGGTATGTGGCTCGATCGAGGCCTCCGGCTTTAGATGTTAGGCTAGGTGAGAGGTCTGGGTATGTGGTTCACACTTTCTGCACCCCTTCATCATTGGATAGGAGTAGCGACAGATGTTGCCAAGAGGGCGGCTTCAGACATATTGATGTATTACTTTATAAAATCTTTGTGAATAAATAATAAAATGGCTGCATGCATCTTCGAGATGCAGAGGCCGGAGGTCATCCTCTTTTTCTAAAAAAATGAAAGAATACGAGCAATACATATGACATGCGTGCGCAACAGATGAACTGTCATGCCAGCTAGTGTCTGGCACAACTGATGCCCGCGATTTTTTCACTGTTTTGATCTTAATTTGAAACTATAGCATAAAATGAACTCTGTACAAAACTATTTCATAATCTAACCCTTTTAGAAACGTCACAACCCGTGACGTTGCTGTTACACGTAGAAACGTTAGTCTACCGTGACGTTTCTGCTCCACATTCACACGCCTAACTAGCTCGCGTTGTGAAGCAGAAACATCAAGGTAGACTAACGTTTCTACGCGCAGCAGCAACGCTACGGGTTATCGCGTTTCTAAAAAGGCCAGATAGTAAAATAGTTTCGTATAGAGTTTATTTTGTGCTATACTTTTAGATTAAAGTGAGAACAGTGAAAAAGTTTGATGCCCGTAGTGGACGCACCACGCACGTCCATCTGTGCACGCAATGACGGTGCAGCCATGCTTTTTCCAGCCAGACCCGTGGATCCGCAGCCGCTGTCCTTCTCAGCTCCTGAGGTTGGGCACGCACAAGCACAAGCACAAGCCCATGCCCGCCGTCGCTCATGCATGTTGGCGAGTTGATCCTGCTCTACCGTACATTGCAATAGATAATCTCTGTATTATATAAATGAGCTGAAGCAGCAAGAAACTTGATCAAATGAGTTCACGGATTGGGCCATACAGCCTGCGACCGGTGCCGTGAACCCTTTGCCCCATTGTCCAAAACCAGGTTCCAAAGGAAGCAACAACAACATGGAATGGCGAGAGGGAGTGGAAGAATCCCCATGTTGACTTGGAAGATTCTATAACAAAAGAGAAGTGCTTATGTTTTGTGATTTAGTATACATTATGTTTAAGCTCAACCTAGGAATCTTGTAGCTAGATTGTACATGTTGCACAATCGGATGAAATGAAGAAGATACCCAACAACCAGTAGTGCTCGGATTTGCCACCTTTGTATCATCGGATTGGCTTCATCCAACGACCAATATTCAAAGTTATTTGCACACTATATATGGTTATGTATGTAGGAGTATTATTTTTTCTTTCAATCTACGCATGCAGAATGCGCTTTTTATGATTCTATCCTACTAGTTACTCCATATCCGCCTAGCTAGTTAATATAGATGACAAATTGTTCATTTGTCATGCATGTAATCTTTATCTGGTGAGGTATTCACAGTGCTAATAGTTAAAGTTTGATTTTCGGTTATATTGATTGAACATGAAGTAATATGCATCTAGCTAGCTACTCCCTTCGTATTATAATATATGACGTTCTAGTGGTTTATTTTGAACTACTAAAACGTCATATATTATGGTGCAAAGGGAGTACTAGTATATTAGTGAGTTTTTGCATAGTTTTTTTTTTTAGAAAGGTAGCCTAAGCCCGGGCTCTGCAGCTTTTGCATAGTTGTATTATACATTGTTTTTTTTTTCCTTTATAAACTCTGCCCGCCTACAAATTATTCCTGCGGAAGCTTGCCTTTCACTTTCTTTCTCTCACTGCCTAGAACCCTGTATCGCGTTGTCAACCTTGTAAAGTCTGTTTTTAGCTTGAACCCTTATAATTAAAGTGTGTTCTGGTGTTGGCTTAATTAAGTTCTGTCATATAGTAAAACATTATTTCCCGCAAAAAAATAGTAAAACATTATTAACACGTATGAGTATGTACATTTTTTCAGAAAGAGAATAACTAACATAAATGAGTAGCAAGCCCAAGCCGAGATAGGAACAACGTCGGCCAGTCTATCTCCATGAACACTGCATCGATACACAATTCGCGTTGAAATAACCCAGTTACGATCTCCATCGCTCCTGTTTGAGTGTCAAGCTTGTGCGCGGGAAACGATGCGTCTAAGATGAACAATGTGTTGCTCTTCTCTCCCGACCACACATGGATGTGTCGAGGATGTCACTTCTGTTTGGGGGATTTTAGGTCGAACACCCCAACACGGAGCCAGAAGGAGGTTGCGGCACTCTCTCTGCCGTCGTCTTCATCTTGTGGGTGCTTCTTCCAGATATCTAGCCGCCGAATGCCGGCGTCCTCGTACACGTAAAACAGCGTGAGCGTCCTGTCAACACCGACGCCAAGCATTGGCCAGTGATGGAGAGCTCCGTCAAGGAGACGTGGCCCGTCTCGATGTGGACGTTGAAGGTGTAATACTTTTGTAGGACCGTATTCTCTGATAGGTACGCGGCGATCCAGCGCGTCGTGCCACGGTATACGACGGCCTTATGCTGGCCATGGTTCCCGAATTGCATACAAAATCCGCCCTTGCGACCAGGAGCAGGCCAAAGTCTGTCGCCAAAGCAGCTTCTAGGCGCGCTCCAGCTTCTAGGCTTGGCAGCTGAGAAGGTGTAGAGATCGCACGCACGACGATCATCCTGTCCGTGAGTGGAGTTGACAAGGGTTAGCACGGTGAAGAATGTGGAGTAATTACCCGGAGTCGATGTCCGCTGCTGCCGGCCTGCTGAGGAGCAATAGTCCGAAGCGGTTACGATAACGCAACTAAGACCCTGTTTTTTTAAAAGTCTTAGGATTTTTTTTAGTTTCAACTAAAAAGTCCCTAGTCCCTATCCGTTTCTTTTCAGGGACTAAACATAGACTAGAGGTCATTAAATGACATGCAAAAAGATCATGTTACACTTAGTAATGTACTAGACGTTATTAAATGGCATGCTACAAGTAGAGGCATTGTTGGAAAAAGTGTCAAAAAAATCCCCAAAAGACTCTCTCATAGGAACTTTTTCCTTTAGTCCCAAATACCCCTTTTTAGTTCCTAAAAGTTCCTCATGTTTCTTTCACATGGGACTAAAAGGAACCTTTTTTTTAGCCCCTATAGCAAAAAGTCCCTGTAAAGAAACACCCCCTAATGATAGATAGTACTCCGCACTTGAGCGTGGGGAGCATGTGGCATGTGCGCGCGAGGACGTCACAGCCGGCCAAGTGGATCGAGTCGGGTCACCGGCGGTGGAGGAAGGACGGATCGGCTATAAGAGCACACCAGCGCTTGTACGCCGCCGCACACCGGAACAGGGCAGCCATGTCTGCCGACACCCGGAAGAGTATCTCAAGGAGTACATCATCGTCGATCGTGACCGCCCTTCTTTTAGCCTTCTTCCCTGTCTCTAACCCTTCGGAGGTCGATAGATTGTAGTAGTTCTTTGGTTGACTCATCCCCAACGACGGTGCGCCGTCTCACTTTATAAATCTCGTCTTGTTTTGCGCCTGTCCTCGATTACAACTCAACAAACTAACCTTTTTTTAGGATCAACTAATTAAGATAAGAGTCAAATATGAATAGAGGCAGGTCGGCCCATGTTCCAAGGCCCTACTATTTTATTTAGGGGAAGGCCTTATAATTTCGCAAACTTTACGTGAGACAGGATGATCTTTCATGTGAAGCATCTACAATAATGGTCCAATCCACTCGCGGACGCTTATAATGAAAGAAAGGACGACACTACGCGCTACATTTATAACAAAAAAACAAAAATGCTATACGTACGGGAATTTTTTACAGGAGTTTTACGGACTGCTCTTTCTCCTCACTAATCTCCTTCCCTGATTCTTGGGGTGGAGCCCGCTTCATCTTGATCACCAATCAATACATTCCACCTTAGCTCTGTTGGCTTCGAATCGCTGGATCAAATCACCCGGGAGCTACACACGCGCACAAAGCTGGCTATGCAAACAAGCAAGCAAGCAGCCACCCAGGTTGATGGATCGACCGTAGCCACACAGCGTATAATACGCGTCTTGCCGGAGCTACTCTAGTTGATTTCGATCAACTCTAGGTAGCAGAACAAGAAACTTTGCACCGAATCGATTTATAGCTAAAGGCTCTTGACGTGCCTTGTTTTATTGCTTTGCTCTTTTTTCTCTGGTTACAATCAACATCCCTAGGGTGTCTTTTATACACGTCCACAAGGGACTATGGAAATAGACTAGGACTAGGAATCCTAATACTACTAGGACTCAGTTTAGCTTTCTTTCCTAATCCTACATGAGCAACATGATTAACATCTACATTCACCTCCTTAATCTTGTTGCTTGACTTCACTTCTTGCACTCCGACTTTCCTCCTCATCTCGATGAACTTCTGTCGACCGAGGGACTTGGTGAAAATATCGGCAAGTTGGTCTTTCGTGTTCACATGTTGAACCTCGATCAACCCTTCTTCAATGCACTCCCGGATATGGTGGAACCGGGTATCTATGTGCTTGCTCCTTTCGTGATGAACCGGATTTTTACACAACGAGATTGCAGCTTGGTTATCGATCTTCAGTTACACCTTCTGCACCTCCCGCTTTGCAAGAATAGCTAGGAGTCTTCTCAGCCACACTGCTTGACAAGCCGCCGTGCTTGCCGCTATGTATTCTGCCTCGCATGAAGACAGTGCCACCACCTTTTGCTTCTGAGAATTCCAGCTAATCGGATTCGGGCCAAGGTAGAAAACCATGCCCGTTGTGCTCTTTCGGTCATCAACATCACCTGCCATGTCGCTATCTGAATATCCACGAAGGATCAATCCTTCCTTTCCCTTTCTGTACGTGCAACCAAGATTAATGGTGCCTTTCACATAGCGCAAGATTTGATTGACCGTGCTCATGTGCTCGGTTGTCGGATTCTCCATGAAACGACTCACGATCCCGATTGAATAAGCCAAGTCAGGTCGGGTATGCACCAAATATCTTAGGCTTCCCACAACGCTTCGATACATTGTGGTGTCCACCGGCGGATTTGAGCTACGCTTGCTCAACTTGTGACGTTGGTCCATTGGAACTTGTGTCGCGTAGCAATCTGACATGCCACACTTTTCCAATAACTTGATCGCATAAGCCGATTGACATAGGGAAATCTCTCCGGAGCTTTGCTTCACTTCGATGCCCAAGTAATAGCTGAGTAATCCCAGATCACTCATGCTAAACTTGTTCTTCATTTGCGCCTTGAAACGTTCAATTTCTTGTACGCTATCTCCGATGATAATCAGATCGTCGACATAAACTCCAACTAGCAGGTTTGAGCCTTTGGAGTTCTTTGTATAGACTGCGTGCTCGAGGGGACATCTCTTGAACCCGAGCGAGACCAGACTTTGGTCTAACTTTGAGTTCCAAGCTCTTGGCGCTTGCTTCAACCCGTAAAGTGCCTTCTTGAGCTTGTAAACTTTCCCTTCTTCGCCTTTCTTCTCGTAGCCGAGGGGTTGTTCCACGTACACTTCTTCTGTGAGATCGCCGTTGAGGAAAGCGGATTTAACATCCATATGATGAACCTTCCAATCCTCTTGTGCTGCCAAAGCTAGGAGCACTCTCACCGTCTCGATTCGAGCAACCGGTGCAAACACCTCATCATAGTCAACTCCTTGACGTTGAACGTAGCCCTTTGCAACGAGTCTTGCCTTGTACTTCACAATGGCACCCTCCGTGTCCTTCTTTAACTTGTAAACCCACTTCAAACCTATCGTCTTTTGGTTTGGAGGTCGAGTTACCAAAGTCCACGTGCCATTGCTCTCAATTGCCTTCATCTCCTCATCCATGGCGTGCGTCCAGCTAGGACTTTTTCTCGCCTCTACGAAGTTCGCCGGCTCCTCAACTCCGAACAGACATAGTCCGGAGTACTCGAGCGTAACTGGCTTTGTGTACTTGTAGACTTTCTTGAGGGTCTTGTAGCGACGAGGCCCTGAGGAGTCCGTTGTGGCTTGCGAAGGAGACGACACAAATTGTGTCGGTGTTGATGCACTTGAGGAAGACGGCTGAGACCTTGGTGTGTCATCGACATCCGTGTCGTCGGCGTAGTCGTCGTGACCGTGACCATCATCTTGATTGTCGTCGTCACTATGCGCCTCGTTGTCGATGTTGTCGTCGAGATCTCCGCCTGTGTCGTGCGCGGCGTTGTCGCTATCTCCTTGCGACCTATGCGCGTCATCGTCGGTGTCGGCACCATGATGATCACTACCATTGTGGTCACCTTGGTTGGGTGTCTTGCCAATCACCTGGACATCCTCCCCTGCATCATCATCAGTTGGAAATTCAACTGCAAATATGTTACTGTTTGGAGCATCGTCGGCTGCGGCGCTCCAATTCCACGCTTGGTTTTCTTCAAACACGACGTCGCGTGAAATCCGTAGACGCTTGGTTTGTGGATCGTAGAAACGGTATGCCTTGGTGCCAGAACTGCTCTCATATCCGATGAACACCATCTTGGTGCTACGATCGGCAAGCTTTGAGAGGTGCGGCTCCGCCGTCTTCACATGTGCCACGCACCCGAATGTCCGTAGATGAGACACATTCGGCTTACGTCCGTAAATTGCTTCATACGGAGTCTTGCCGATCACCGCCTTCGTTGGAGCCCGGTTGAGAAGATAGACCGCCGTCGAGACAGCTTCTCCCCAAAAAGTCCCTGGCAGGTTCTTGCTCTTGAGTAAACTCCTTGCCATGTCAACAACGGTTCGATTGCGCCTTTCAACGACCCCATTCTGCTGCGGCGTGTAAGGTGTCGTGAGGAACCTCTTTATGCCAATCTTCTCGCAGTAGTCATTGAACTCATTCGACGTAAACTCTCCGCCGCGATCTGTTCGTAGAGCGCGAACCTTCAGCTTGTGTTCCATCTCTGTTGCAGCCTTCAATTTCTTGAACGCTTCAAACGCCTCATCTTTAGATCGTAGGAGAATGACCCACATATATCTCGAGTAGTCGTCTACCACAAGGAAGAAATACTTCTTTCCAGCGTGAGTTGCCGGGGTGATAGGGCCACATAGGTCACCATGGAGCAGCTCGAGTGCATCACTTGCACGATAGGTAGACTGAGCAGGGAATGGCCTGCGGTGCTGTTTTCCAACCAAGCACCCGTCACATACTCGATCAACATGGTCGATAACTGGCATCCCGGATACCATCTGCATCTTTGACATCTTCTTCAAGGCGTAGAAGTTAACGTGTCCAAATCTAGCATGCCATAACCACGAATCATCATCACTCTTGGCAAGCCAACACTCCGGTTGAGATTGATGAAGGTTGAGGATATAGAGCCTATTCCGTGTGCGATTAACACGAGCTAGCACGTTTCGGAGGTTGTCGAAGATCGTCATCACTCCGCTCTCTATATTCACCTTGCATCCATTCTCGTCAAGCTTCCCAATAGAGATGATGTTGTTGCGCAGCCGTGGAATGTAATACACTCCGGTGAGTATGCGATGTTCGCCTGTGAGACCCTCAAAGAGGACAGATCCTTGCCCGCAAATCTCCACAGCTGAACCATCACCGAACTTGACCGAGCCTTCAACATCGTATTCCAGCTCGAGGAATTTCTCCTTGCACCCCGTCATGTGGTTACTGGCACCCGTGTCGAGATACCACGACACGTTCTGATCACCGGATAACTTTGGTGTCACTTTTTCCTCATGAAGTAGCACCTTCCGGCTTGGTTTTACAACCACCGTTTCAGCGAGATCACAAACTTCGGCCATCAGAAGACCTGGACCTTCGTCTTCCTGCTTTGCCAAATTTGCCTTGATCTCCCGCTTGTTAGGCTTTGGACAATCCTTCGCAAAGTGACCCATCTTATTGCAGTTATAGCACTTGACCTCGGACAAGTCCAAGTTCCGTGGTTTCTGCTCTTTAGATTGGCCCGCCTTACCACGACCTTGTGGTTTGCCTTTTCCTTTGCCTTTTCCATTTTGTCCATCGCCCTTCGTGTTGCTTGAGCCTTCGCCACCGTCACGCCTTCCTTTGCTACTTGGGGCCTCCCAATCTGTGCGCGAGTACATGAGTTGGTCACTACCTCCTCCTTTGCCTTTCCGACAGCCACGAGCATTCTCTTCCCATGTCTGCAATCGTCCGATCGCCTCCGTTATGGTCATGTCGTCGATGTCGTAAAGCTGCTCGAGCGTGCCGATGATGTACGTGAATTTATCAGTGACAGAACTGAAAAATTTCTCCACGATCTCGGTCTCATCGAGCTTTGCACCAAGCGCGCGGATCTCTCCCACCAAAGTAGTAAGACGCATGGCGTAGTCATTCACAGATTCAGTTTCCTCCATCTGCAACTTGTGAAATTGGCGCTTCAGCACTTGTGCCCGAGCCTTGGTGACGCGATCTTCTCCGATCCTCATCTCCTTGAGTGCGTTCCACGCCTCTCTTGCCGTCTCGAACTCCGCCAATGTCATCAGCACGGAATCCGACACAGACTGGGCTATGGCGGCCATGGCACCTTCGTCGCGCTCCTCGTCGACGTCGTCGTCCGTGATGGCCTCCCACACTCGAAGGGATCGAAGAATAATCTTCATCTTCACCGCCCACACGCCGTAGTTGGCGTCGGTAAGCATCGGGTACTGGATGGGGATGTTGCGATGCGCCTGGACGTTAGCGCCGCTCGTTCCTCCACCACTGGTTGCTGACTTGACGCCCTTCTTCACCTTGTCGCCATTCTTGTTCGCCTTGGCACCGCCGCTGCCGGACTTGACCGACTCAGCGTCGTTGTCCGTCATCGTAGATCGTAGATCATCGAGGCTCTGGATACCAATTGTTGGCTTTTGAACGTGCGTATGCAGCTGTACAGGCGTGCCTACGCGATTCTTGCTTCGGCCGGCTACTTGACGGAACTTACGTAACTAGCGACACGAATAAAACTGATCGATGGATTTGATGGCTAAAGGCCCGTGTCGAGCCTTGTTTTATTGCTTTGCTCTTTTTTCTCTGGTTGGGCCCGTGTCTTTTATACACGTCCACAAGGGACTATGGAAATAGACTAGGACTAGGAATCCTAATACTACTAGGACTCGGTTTGGCTTTCTTTCCTAATCCTACATGAGCAACATGATTAACATCTACAAACTCAACCCGTAAAACTCATGTAAAATTCATGTACGTGTAGCATCCCTAATAAAAAAAGACGGCACTACGCAGCACCCACGGGCTATGCGGGCGCCTTCCCTTCGTCGGTTCTCACGTCAAAACAGGGAGCCAACGTCCCCCTCTCTTCACGTGATCTGGCCCCTCCCCCACTCACCAATCGTCAGAAAACCCTACCTTCTCTCCCCACTTCTTGTTCCCATCCCCAGCCGCTGCCAGAGGCCATGGCCTAGCCTCTAGGAGCTCCCCTCCCACAGTGTAATCAGATTAAAAAGAGACCAAAAAAAATAAGGCAAAAAATCATGGTGATAAATCTTGAATATACATTTGTGCCTGCAACTTCTTCGTCCTGATCAAGCACAATTTCAAGAGACTGATAGCAATTTAACTCCCACAACTGGGTAAAACTCTTCAAGTGAAACAACAAAAAGGTAAACATGTCTATCAACTTCTGGGATTTTGAGAGCAATCCACTTGTCTAGGTACTGTCTTAAGAACTAGTAGATTTCCCTGTCTATTGCTGAATGGAACTAGTAGGTTTCCCTGTCTATTGCTGAATGGAACTAGTAGATTTCCCTGTCTATTTCAGAGCAAAAACTGCAAAAACTAGCATCTCTACTGAGTTGTTGCTGAACCTGGTGTTGCTGAATGTTGCCTACAAACTGCAAAAACTGCAAAAACTAACATGTGTACTGAATGTTGCTGAACTTGGTGCTATGAGCATAAGAAGCTGCTGACTCATGGTCCTTCAATTTTTCTTCACTATTGTTCTCTACCTTGTTTCTGCAAAACAAAAATGAAATGAAAAAAGAAGCAATTGTGCATATGCTGGAAAAAAAATTAGTTGCCTACACCAACAAACTAGTAGTGAACTCTAGTTTCTTACAAAAGCACGGACTTATCCATCGAAATTAATAGCCTGGAGAACTGCTAGTACTATACACATTTTTGCTTACATGATGCGACAAAAAATCAAAATGCTAACAATTTTTTCATTCCTGACTTTAAAAAAAATGCAGATGGCTGGCATTGATCTCAATGAGCTCCCTGATGAGTTTACTAATTATGATGGTGGCCCTGCATACTTCACACAAGCCCAACCAGAGAAAGTGCCAATTTCTATTGAAGGTGTGGGCAAGTCACGGGAACTGAGAGATGCTACTGTACAAGATGCCACAGGAGTTAATTTTGGTGTTGCAACAGCTGCTGTTACTGATGTTGCAGCAGCTGAAACTACCATGCCTGCCCCTGCCGTGATCAGCCCGGCAATAACTCTGTTTAGCAATGGCGAGCAAGTCCATTTGGATGAAACTGAGGTGTGATCTAGCCCAGAAGAGCCTTTTATTGGCATGGAATTTGACACTCTTGAAGGTGTTAAGGCACACTACAAAGCCTACGCTCTCCGCGTTGGGTTCTCGATGAAAGCCAACACATCAGGAGGTTTGGATACACTAATGTGCTTGAGAAGCAGAGGTTTTGCTGCAACAAGTCAGGGAAGCCTAAAATAAATCAAGAGGGTGTATGTGCTCCTGTTTTTGGAAAACTCAGTTCAGATTCTGAAGGAAGTGGCGATGGGCAAGATGTTGGCAGGAAGAAAGCGAGTTGTAGCTCTTATAAATCTCCATGTGGACTTGTTAAGAAGAGGAGAAGGGAATTTATCATACCAACTAATTGTCAAGAAAAAATGACAGTGAAGCTACAAAAAAAAGTGGGTGCACATAGGCGTTGTTCTTTAGCACAATCATAGATTGATTGACAAGCCAGCTCTCACTAAGTACATGCACTATCACCAAGGCATACCACCGTAGGAGATTGAATTCCTAAAGGTATTGCACAGGTGTAACATGGAAACAGGTCGCATGATGACCGTTACGTCTGATTTTTATGGCCAAGCTTCAATTGTGCCGTACACGACAAAGTTGATAAGCAACATGAGAACTGCCCTTCGCATTGCTGAAGCAGATGAGGGTAATTTGGCTGAGACAGTTGCCTACTTTGAGCAAAAACAGGAAGAAGATCCAGGCTTCTTCTTCAAGGTCAAAAAAGATGCAATAGGCAGAGCTGATAATTTGTTTTGAGTTGATGGGAGGGCTCGAGAGGCATACACAAAAGCTTACCATGATTATATCTCTGTTGACACGACGTACTTGACAAACATGTATAGCATGCCCTTTTCTCCGTTTATTGGGATGAACAGGGCATGGGCAATCTTTCATGTTAGGTTGTAGCTTCTTGCGGCAAGAGCTCGAGACCAGCTTTGATTGGTTGTTTGGGGCCTTTCTTGAAGAAATGCATGGAATTGCCCCCACTCAACATCATAAATCCCTAGGACCATACGATGAAAAATTCTATATCAAACCTTTTCCCACACGCAGTTCACCGTAGTGGCCGCTGGCATATCATTAAGAAAGCCCAAGAGAAGTTAGGAGGTTTCATGGCTAGGCATCCGGAGCTAGCTAAAGAATTCAATGAGGTTATAGACTTGAGCATAACTCCTGAGGAGTTCGAGACAAGGTGGGCTACTATGGTTGTTACACATGGTATGGCTGGAGATAAACGCTTTGATGATCTGTATGCGATCAAGCATCTTTGCATACCTTGCCACACATAAAATATTTTTTCTCATTCCCCCAATCAACTCAACGGAGTGAAGGCTTCAATGCTGTCCTAAAAAGGTATGTGAACCCGCAAAATTATGTGCTCAACTTTGTGAAGCAATACGAGAAGATAAACGACAAGATCTTGGTGAAAGAAGGAGGTAATGACTATTGAACAGAACAACTGGAGCCAAGGCTTTTGTCCCAGATCCCAATTGAGAAGCAAGCTTTGCGAGTTTACACAAGGGATATACACTATAGGTTTCAGCATGAGTTTTCTATGATTGGCATGTATAACGTTAGGCATCAAGGTGGCAACATGTACCTGCTTGAGCCTAACAGAATTTATGCTAGGGTTTATGGTCGTAGAAGGTACATGGTGTCAGCAGATGTTGACCAACAAGAATATGGGTGTGAGTGTTGCAGGTTTTATAAGGATGGGCTGCTTTATGTGCACATCCTGAAAGTATTCACCCACGTTGGTGTTGATGAGATCCCTCAGCGGTACATACTTACTAGATGGACACAGAATGCAATTCTTACTAATTTGCCCACTAACACGCAACTCTCTACGCCATGCCACAAGAGTCTCTCCAGCAAATAAGGCATGTTTCCCTGAATACTATGTTTGGAAAATATCTAAATTGGCAAATATGTCTGATGCAGGAGCATCTTTGTATCGTTCCCATGGTCGCCGTTGGAGACTGAACTGAACCAACTTTACAAAATAAGGAAGAAGAAGAAGAAGCAACGACACGGGCTGAACCACCAACCTCATCTGCCCCCACGGAAGCTTCTGTTGGAGAGCCTAGAGCAGCTCCTTTGCATAACCCCCCAAAGTCATCGACTAAAAGAAGGAAAAGAGACAAGAGGTACCACTCGGGCATTGAGTTACACCCGAAGAAGAAGACGAAGTGTGCCTACTACAAGGAGTTAGGGCATAATTATGCCACTTGCACGCCCGACCTAAACTGAAGTGCTTGACTAGTTCAACTAGCAAACAAAAAAAGGGGAAATAATACAAAAATTGTGTGGCTGACCGAAATTTACTCAAATTTGAATGTTTTTCATTCTGAGAGAAAATACATTGGGTTGTTATTTATGTTCTGTGGACCATGTTATTTATGTTATTTTGCTATAGAAAGTAAACTATGTATGACATTGAGTTTCTAAATGTGTGTTGTACGCATTTTTTTTACCTTCTTCATGTTCAACATCCTTGCCCAATTGATGTCGTTGTGGTCGCTCCTTATCATATCTTCCAGCAGTATCTTTCTGAATTTGAGTATGTCTTTTGGCCCATACTCCAACACATGGGTGCCGTCCTAGTTCTTGGTATTGTCAATCATGTGTATGTTGCAGTCATACCTGTAAAAAAACACGCATTATGATGTTCCATCATTCTAGGCAAGTTGCAAAAAGAACATCAAAAACAGGAATTTTGTTATGTTCTCGGAGGAAAACCCTACTTTAAAAAGAATGTCTTAGAAAAGACGATTATATATGGACGTTAAAAAAATCTACCATTGCAAATCTTGATGTTGCTAAAGCTTGTTGTTGCCAATAGACGGACGATTATTGTTATTTTTTGCATGTGTGGGCGAGTTGGTCTACCGGGGTTAGGCGACTTCTACCAACGGAAACCGTGTTTTTGGTGCGTGGGGTCGCATATAGGCGACAAACGGTCGGTGCTAGGTGATCTAGGTCACCGGTGTGGGCGAGAAGTGCCGCACCCCCCATTCGTGTCGAGGCGACTTGGTATGACTGTTGTCAGCAGGGCTTTTGGCGACTTGGTCGTCCGTGTTAGGCGACCTAGGACACCAGAGTGGGCGAGAAGTGTCGCAGCCCCCATTAGTGTTGAGGCGACTTGGTATGACGGTTATCGATAGGGCTTTTGGCAACTTGGTCGTCCTTGTTAGGCGACCTAGATTGTCGGGGTGGGCGAGAAGTGTTGCAGCCCCCATTCGTGTTGAGGTGACTTGGTATGATGGTTGCGGCGGGGCTTTGGACGACTTGGTCGTCCGTGTTAGGCGACCTATATCGTCGAGGTGGGTGTCGCAGCCCCATTCGTGTTGAGGCGACTTGGTATGAAGGTTGTCGGCGGGGCTTTGGGTGACTTGGTCATCCGTGTTAGGGGACCTAGGTCATCCGGGTGGGCGAGAAGTGCCGCAGCCCCATTCGTGTTGAGGCGACTTGGTATGACGGTGGTCGACGGGGCTTTAGGTGACTTGGTCGTCCAGTTAGGTGACCTAGATCGTCGGGGTGGGCGAGAAGTGTCGCAGCCCCCATTCGCGTTGAGGCGACTTGCTATGACGGTTGTCGGCGGGGCTTTGGGCAACTTGGTCGTCCGTGTTAGGCGACGCAGGTCACCGCGGTGGGAGAGAAGTGTCGCGGGCCCCATTCGTGTTGAGGAGACTTGGTATGACGGTGGTCGTAGGGCTTTGGGCGACTTGGTCATCCGTGTTACGCGACCTAGGTCGTCGGGGTGGGTGAGAAGTGCCGCACCCCCCATTCATGTTGAGGCGACTTGGAATGACGGTGGTCGGTGGCTTTGGATGGCTTGGTTGTCCGTGTTAGGCGACCTAGGTCGTCGGGGTGGGCGAGAAGTGTCGCACCCCCCATTCGCGTTGACGCGACTTGGTAAGACAGTTGTTGGTTGGGCTTTGGGCGACTTTGTCGTCTTTGTTAGGCGAGCTAGGTCGTCGGGATGGGCGAGAAGTGTCGCACCCCCCATTCGTGTTGAGGCGACTTGGTATGACGACTGTCGGCGGGGCTTTGGGTGACGTGGTCGTCCGTGTTAGGCGACCTAGGTCGTCGGGGTGGGCGAGAAATGTCGCACCCCCATTCGTGTTGAGGCGACTTGGTATGACGGTTGTCGGCGGGGCTTTGGTTGACTTGGTAGTCCGTGTTAGGCGAGCTAGGTCATCGGGGTGGGCGAGAAGTGATGCGCCCCCCATTCGTGTTGAGGCGACTTGGTATGACGGTTGTTCGCGGGGATTTGGGCGACTTGGTCATCTGTGTTAGGCGACCTAGGTCACCAGGTGGGCGAGAAGTGCCGCACCCCTCATTCGTGTCGAGGTGACTTGGAATGACGGTTATCGACGGGGCTTTGGGCGACTTGGTCGTTATTGTTAGGTGACCTAGGTCACGGGGTGGGCTAGAAGTGGCGCACCCCCATTCGTGTTGAGGTGACTTGGTATGACGGTTGTCGGCCGGGCTTTGGGCGACTTGGTCATCGGTGTTAGGCGACCTAGGTCACCGGGTGGGCGAGATGTTGGAAATATGCCCTTAAGGAAATAATAAAATAGTTAATATTATATTTCCTGTTTCAAGATAATCGTTTATTATCCATGCTAGAATTGTATTGAATGGAAACGCAAATACATGCGTGGATACATAGACAAAACAATGTCCCTACTAAGCCTCTAGTTGACTAGCCCGTTGATCAAAGATGATTAAGGTTTCCTAGCCATAGACAAGTGTTGTCACTTGATAACGGGATCACATCATTAGGAGAATTATGTGATGGACAAGACCCAAATTATAAACGTAGCATGTGATCGTGTTATCTTATTGCTATTGTTTTCTGCATGTCAAGGATACATCCCTATGACCATGAGATCATGTAACTCACTGATACCGGAGAAATGCCTTGTGTGTATCAAACGTCGCAACGTAACTAGGTGACTATAAAGGTGCTCTACACACTAGTAGAAATAAGGGCTTTCATCTCAGCTCGAAAAACACATTAGTCCCGGTTCGTCCCGGTTCGAGCGGCAAAGGCGCCGGTCGGGCATTAGTCCCGGTTCAAATGAGACCTTTAGTCCCGGTTCGTGTCTCGAACCGGGACTAAAGGGTTTGGAGGGTTTAGTCCCGGTTCGTGTCTTGGACCTTTAGTCCCGGTTCGTGTCTCGAACCGGGACTAAAGGGTTTGGAGGATTTAGTCCCGGTTGGTGTCTTGAACCGGGACTAAAGGGTCACGAACCGGGACTAAAGGTGTTCAGATTTTTTTTTCTGTTTTTAAATTCTTGTTTGTAGTTTCTGTTTTAAATTGCTTATATCTTTTAGGATATTTGATGTTTTTGATTGATTCTTTTTGCATTAGATTCAAAATTTTGTCTAATTTCTGTTTGTGCCATTAGTTTTCAAATTTGAATGGTTTAAATTTGAATTTGTTTAAATTTTCTTCAAACCCAGTTTTTGAATAACTTGAGTTTACAAATAGTTTTTAATTTAATTCTTTTTGCTCCCACTCATGTGTTAGATTGTTGTCACAGTAAGATTTATTTGGTTATTTTTAGAATAATTTAAATTAGGATTTTAATTAAAGAAATATTGTTTTGCTTATATAGTTGTTTTAGTCATTTAATTGTTGTTTTTTATTATTTTTAGTTAGCTCTTTCTGTAGATTTTAACATGTTGTAGTATGGTGCATATTTAATGCACAAAAAAAATCTACAGTTCAATTAATTTTAAAAAATGCCTTTGTAGCAGATGGGTTTTCGTCTGAAACCTTGATATTTTGAGTTTTGTAGAAAATAAACAAAAATTATAAAAGCTTCAAAAAATAAACAAAAATGATAAAATCTTCAAAATATAAAATCCTTTGAGATGTTGTTAGTTTTTAGTGTCTAGTCGGTATAGAAATTTTGAGATATGAATTTTGACCGTTTTTGCAAAAAAAGGAAAAAAATAAACGACCATAACTTTTGCATACGACGTCCGAAAAAAATTAATATATAAAAAAAACTAGAAAAAATTGATACTCGATTTCACCCGGGCTTGCCCGGTGAAGTTTTCTCACATGCTCAAAATTCCAAATGGAAAAAAAGTTATTTCAAAAAGAAGTTTTTTCCAAAAAAAAGAAAAATAATTTTATTTAAAAATATTAGGTTGTTTTCATTGAAATTCACTATTATTGTTATTTATTAAGTTTATTTTAATAATTTTTTGTAATTCAAAAAATTAAATCATGTGACATGACATCAAGACCCAAGTTGTTTAGGATTGATAGCTTACTATTGTTAGGAAAACAACAAGTGCACACTTGACAACTAGGGGTGATAGAACCAGAAAGTTAAGCGTGCTCGGGCTGAAGCAGTGAAAGGATGGGTGATCGGTCGGGAAGTTAGACGATTTGAAATGAGTGATCCACGCTAGAGCAGTGAGGATGGGTGATTAGAGATTAAATTGTCAAATAATTCAAATATTAGAAAATTGGAATAAAACATAAAAAATATTCAAAAATAAAATTTTAAATTTTTTTTTAAAAAAAATCTACCTTTTCGGGTCAAACAAAAAAAAACAGACGGATCCTTTAGTCCCGGTTCGTAAGTAGAACCGGGACTAAAGGTACTCCCTCCGAGGCGGCCACGTGGAGCACCTTTGGTCCCGGCTTGGAACAGGGCCGGGACTAAAGGTTAGGCCTTTAATCCCGCCCCTTTAGTCCCGGTGAACCGGGACTAAAGCCCCTTACGGGCCGGGACTAAAGGCCCTGTCTCCACTAGTGACATGTATCTTCGAAGGTGTTCGTTGAGTTAGCATGAATCAAGACTGTGATTTGTCACTCCATCATTGCATGACTGAGTTTTAGCGCGGGCTGAAGCCTCGTCCCCGTATTCATCTTCATCTTCCTCTTCCTCCGATTCATCATCCGAAGCGGATTCTTCCTCCTCCTCTTCACGGGTGTTGGCAAGATCATGCGAAGGTGTTGGCACATCGGAAGACATGCCGCCCATGGCGCCCGGAGGTGCTCCCATGCCTCCCTTGAGAGATGCAAAACTCATACCTCCCATGCCGCCAATGCCGCCGCGCTAAACACATGCAAGTCTCTTTCTCGACGGCTTGGAGGAGCCGGAGCCGTCCGCCGCCTTCTTCTTTTTCGCGGAAACCTTGCCCTTCTTCGCGCCGCGCCACATTTGAGAGCTGCAAGATGGGGGCACGTGGGTTCACGGCGGGCGTCGGCGTGAGGCCACCCGCCGCCGAGGTTATCCGTGGCGGCATGAAAAGCCCGCGCGCGGTGCCGGTGCTTGGAGGAGCGACGGTGGCGGCGAAACCAAAGCTCCCAACGCTAGGGTTTGCGGCGGCGGCGACGGCCGCAACGGAGGAGTCGCGGCTGTAGGCAGGGGTCGAGGGGGCGCTGACGGGGGCGTCCATCGGACAGTTCGCCGACGGCGGCGAAGGTGACGTGGTGGGGGCGAAAATGGAGAGAAGCGGCGCGAGCGCTCGAGTGTGCAGCGTGCCAAAGCGGACGCATGAAATAAGCAGCGCGTGATGCCGATTCCGACCACACGCTATACTCTTTATGCCGCGCGCGCGTTTATAGCGCGACCGCTGGAGCAATTTTTTTATATGCGCGCTAAAAACGTGATTTTTTACATCGCGACGCTGTTTTAGTGCGGCTGTTGAAGATGCTCTAACCAAATGAAGTCTGTTGCTAAAAGAAAAAAAACCAAATGAAGTCTTTTTCTATGAATTTCTTCTCTCTTGATGGTGGTGTGGAATGTGAATAATTACAGCCAAAAAAGTTATTCGCGCCACCACCAACCGCAAGCAGGCGACGACGAAGACTTGGTTCAGTCTTCAGTGTCAGGTCCACGCCCATCCTCGCCGCCGGCGGCACCCACAGATCCAGATCCAGAGGAGCCTGGTCTGTTCTGTTGTCAACCGGCCGGCGGGATGGAGATCGCGGTGGGCGCGCTGTCGGGCATGGTGGAGGCGCTGCCGGGCAAGCTGGCGGAGCTGGTGCAGCAGGAGTACGAGCTGCTCTCCGGCGCCCGCGGGGACGTCGCCTTCTTCCAGGCCGAGCTGAGGACCATGCACGCCGCCGTGCTCCGCTGCGAGGCCCTCGAGGACCCCGACGTCCAGACCTCCAGCTGGATCGCCCAGGTCCGCGACCTCGCCTACGACATCGAGGACTGGGTCGACCTCTTCGCCCACCGCGTCGACGCCGGCACCCACGACGCCGACACCTCCCACCGGTTCTCCCGCTGGATCCGCCGGCTCACCACCATCCCCGACCGCCACGTCATCGCCACCGAGCTGAAGGAGCTCCGGGCGCGCGTCGTCGAGGTGAGCGAGCTGCGGAAGCGCTACAGCCTCGGCCCGCAGATGCAGTCTCATCACCCGGCCGCCGTCGACCCCCGGCTCTTCGCGCTCTACGCCGACAGCGCCGGCCTCGTCGGCATGGACGGGCCACGGGAGGAGGTGGCGGAGATGGTGACCGGAGCGGGCTCGGACGGCCTCAAGGTCGTGTCCATCGTCGGGATGGCCGGCTCCGGGAAGACGACGCTTGCCAGGGAGGTGTATAGGTTGGTCGGTGCGGGGTTCAAGTGCCGCGCGTTGGTTTCGGTCGGCCGGAGCTCGGATGTCGCCAAGGTGCTCGGCGATATGCTATCCCAAGTGGACGGCGTGTACAGCAGAGGACGAGGTGATGCCGGCGATGTGAATCAATTGATTGTGAGGCTGAGGCAGCATCTGCAAGATAAGAGGTAGTCTATTTGCTATCTCGATCAATCCACTTTAATTTTTAGAAAATGAGGCTTAGCCCCGGCCTCTGCATCGAAAGATGCATACGGCCATATATTAAAACAAGCTCAAGTCTTAACCGAGTACATCTGGTTCATATATTCTGTGGCATATTGCCGTCATTGTACTGAAAAACTGTCTTTAGTACACTATTCTGTGGCACTTGCTGGCTGCATGCATCTCTGGATGCAGAGGCCGGGGCTATGCCTCCTTTTCAAAAAAAAACATATCTTGGATAAAACTTAGTCCTGCTTCCTCTTGGTTGAGATGCATCTCACTCATTTCCCTCTTGTCATCAAATAGGTATCTTGTTATGATTGATGATTTATGGAGTGTTCAAACCTGGGGGATAATCAAACACTGTTTTCCAGAGAACAATCTTGGGAGTCGGATAATCACTACAACAAGAATTGAGGCTGTTGCAAAAGCAGCTGCAGGTGACAATGTTTACAAGACTCGTCTTCTTGATGAAGCCAATGCCGAAACCTTGTTTAAACAAAGAACTTTTGGGGGTGTGGGTGGGTGCCCTGCCCATTTGAAGGATGTCTCAACTCGGATCATGAGAAAGTGTGGTGGTTTGCCACTTGCTATAGTGAGCGTGGGCGGCTTATTAGCCAGCAAGGTGCGCACAAGAGATGAATTTGAGCGGTCAGGACTGGAATGGCGGACAAATTCAGAGCTACAAGAGATGAAACAGATCATCAAACTCAGCTACAGTGATCTGCCTGCCAATCTCAAGACATGCCTATTACACCTAAGCATATTTCCCGAGAACCATGAGATCAAAATAGAGCGTCTTGCGAGGCGTTGGATTGCAGAAGGTTTCATCAGTGAACAGCGTGGCACAAGCATAGAGGAAACAGCGAGAAACTACATCAGTGAGCTCATTGGCAGAAACTTAATCCAACCATCACAGATGAATCATGATGGCACCCATAGCAGCTACGTTCTTCATCCAGTAATACACGATTTCATCATTTGCAAGTCCATGGAAGACAACTTTGTTGCTCTGGTACATGCTGAACAGCAAGATGTCCCACTCCCACCTGGTAATGGCACTGTTCGACGGCTATCATTGCTGAATAGTGGTAAGCATGATCAGGCTGCTGCACAAATTGGTGGGGCAAAAGTATCTCGTGCTCGCTCGATCACCGCATTTTCTCACACCGGTCGCACGCCTCGTCTGAATGAACTCAGTGTACTGCGGGTTCTTGACCTGGAAGGCTGTCAAGGTCCACTCTGCCTTGATGGTCTCTGCAGATTGCTGCTTCTGAGGTACTTGAGCCTCAAGGGAACAGATGTTTGCGAACTCCCTGCACAGATTGGGGAGCTAAGATGTCTGGAGACACTGGATGTGAGATCGACGAAGGTGAAAGAATTACCTCCTAGCATTCTCAGGCTGGAAAAGTTGATGCATTTGCTCGCAGGGAATGCCAAGTTGCCGAGTGGGATAAACAAAATGAAGTTATTGCTGACACTTTCATGCAGCAATATCGGGAAGAGCGCTGATGCGAACATCATCCAAGAGCTCAGTGAAATGGTAAGCTTGAGCGAACTGGAACTATTTTGTAATGTTACTCAGGCGTATGGGGATAAGAAACAAGTCGCATTTCCAAGCGGTGGATTTCGTAGTCTTAAGAAGCTTTCAATAAGGTGCAGCTTGCTATCAGTGACCTTTGTGACCGATGCTTTATCGAAGGTTGAAGTGCTTGAGCTAAAGTTTGAAGAAGGCCATTCAGAGGAGTCGGGGGGTCTGTCTGGCATACAGCATCTGACAGGCCTGAAGCATATGATCGTCGAGTTTTCGCAGCATGATGCGGATGCGGCAGCAGCAGCTGCGGCAGTAAAGAAGACTGCTGAGAAGGTCCACCCTAATTGTCAAGTGATCATCATGAGCATTGATAAGAAGATCGACGAATAGAGTTTTGGAGCACTGTACACATCTGATTCCGAGCAAGCATGAGCGATGTCCGGATGTGATATACCTTCTGATGGAGACGGTCAAGGGGCATGTGATGATTCATTTCAACACACTTCCTTCAACAGCGTTCTTATGATTTCTGTAGTTACTTGGTTTGAATAAGTGATGCCCCTAGAACTCAGCATTTCATTCCTCAATTGAAGTATCATGTTTTCTGTCAGTGTTACTTGCTTCTATGCCCATAGCCGTTAAGCCGTGAACATCAGTTTCGGTCCAAACTAAACTTGCAGAGTGACCCTATATTGAGTTCATGTGAATACCTTTGTTTTGTAAATGACTGTATTCTGAATCCATTAATCAGTATTTCCAAATTCAGCTATTTATGGATTCTACATGGATTTCAAGTTAATATCTTTGTATGTAAATAATTCTTTTGTATCCACGTCATATGGATATGTGACCAGTATCATATATATTCAAAATTTAGCCATTTACATTTTGCAATTAGCATGGATTCACAAATAAATGATTTAACATGGAGTTCGTATACAGAACAAATTGCTAATTTCTATTAGTTCACCAAAAAAATCTTACCTTTTTTATATTGAACTTAACTTTTTAAAATAGAGTACCATTCTTTATATTCATAATAAGAAATTAAATTATTACTTTATTTGTATTCCATAGTTATAGTCTTGTACTGTACAAGACTATAACAATGGGACGGAGGACGGTGTTGACGCCCTCGATTCCCTCTCCAAGAAGGATTTGGTTAGGGAATAAGTCTCCCACAATATTTGGACGCTCAAAGAGGTATGATCTTGCAAATACTCTCCACGCTTGCTTTGCCAATAAAGTTAAGTTGAACAATTTGATGTCTCTAAAGCCCACACCTCCCATGAACTTGGGTTGGTACATATCATCCCATGATACCCGAGCAATCTTCTGCTAACCTTTCTTACTTTTCCACGGAGGTTAAGAAACATCCCATTGATATGACCAGAGTGCCCCCAAGGGAGCCCGACACAAGCCATCAAGAGAAAGTAGGAATATCATGAATTATATAAGGACCTCCTTGCCTCCCACATACAAAATCTTTTTTATCCACCCTTGCACACACTTGCAGATCATATCCAAAACATCCATTCTTTGATCACCCTGCATCAATGGTGAGTCCTAGATATTTATTTGAGAGGGGTCCACTTGGTACACTGAGAATTGTCATGATATGTTTTCTCGCAGAGCAACAAAGACCCTTGATGAAAAAAGAGAACTTTCTTTGTTTATACCACGTCATACATTTTTTACCACGAGCTGATAACAATGTTTTTTGGTTGCTTCAGCCTCGCCCAAAACAACCGTATTTAGGTTTTGACCCAAGATCAAATAACATGTTAGCAACTCTGATATATTTCCAAGAGAAGTGGGTGTGCCCTCATAGTCTCATAGATGGCTTCAAGAGAGCCACCGCGGCAAGGAAAAAAGAAGTCATGGCTCAATGGCACCGCCGTATCGCCCAACTCACTAAAGGCTTTGTCAGAACATCAGAGCTCATGTGCTCTACACCAACTTGGTCATCTATTCTGCGCAACACTAAAATCAATCGGCTCCATAGACGCGCTTCCTCATCCTGTCATTTTCCAAAACTAGCTCCTAATGCAACATCCATGTATGGCATTAGATTATATCGAGTATCAATCAAGTCGATTAGATCTTAATAATTGTGGCCCACAAATGGTCATTTATTTTGGTTAAAAGAAACATCCCTTGGCAGTGAAAAGATGTATATTTGTGGAGACACGCTCCTTGATCAAAGGATGTCCCTTCATGGAAAGACATACTATTAGAAACAATGAAATGAAGCAAAACAATTGTTACATGTAAGTTCAGTTTGAAAATTCCAAAAATATCTTATAATTAAATTTACCCTAACTGTGCCAGAACTGATGTACCAACATTTAGCATTTCAACTTGTTTATGCACTTCAACAACATTGAATTTTGCAACTATTTACGTAAAAATAAAATTTTAATGTAAATGTTTTAGGATAAAGTCACAAAAATATCTAATAAAACTTACTTTACAACAAAGCGCGTGGATTTACACAGGTATTAAGAAGAAAACATGCATTGTGTTTGTGGTGGTGATCTATGTCTAATTATCAATGGAGTGCTTACGTAGGAAATTTCATACTATCATTGCACTGTAGGAATGTCTGATTATTTCAATTTGTCCAAAACAGGCAAGGGCAGATGATCGTTCACATCGTCTTTGATTTTCAAGTAGCTGATTCATCTCTTTCCATAGGGAGTGTTAAGATAAAATGTGCAAAATCCAATCTGAATCCTTCTCAAGGTGTGTCTCAACTCCATGAGCAGACTTTGTCAAATACCATAACATACGCGATCGTATCGCGCGAGAGCTATTTCTCAATAACATGCTCTCACTGAAGGAATATAGCGGAGACTTATAAGAAATTGGAACAAAAAGAAAAGAGAGTGCAATCGGGAGTTGAAGCTTGGTCTCAAGTACGATTGTGATAGATGTTAGCCACTGCGCTACAATCGTATTCGTGATGGACCAATAGTCTCAGCCATCTTAGGACAAAATGAGTTGCGATTTCCCTGTTTCGTCTCCATTTTCAGTTTTTTCTTCCTTTATTTGTAATCGGTTTTCTTTGGTTTCTTATTTTTACCTATTTTTTGTTTTGTTATACATTCTCCTTTTTTGTTTGTTCTTTTGTTTATGTCATTTTTATTAGTTTTTTCATTCTCTTTTGCATTTGTTACTTCGGTTTTATTTTCTATTTTCCCTTTTCTCTTGTTTATTTTTCTTTCTATATTTTTTAATACATGGTAAATATTTTCCATTGGTTTTTTGTTTGTTTTCTCACTGTTTTTTCTTGGTTTTCATTGGCTTTTTGTCTTCTGTTTCTTTTTTATGGTTTTTTCTTCTCCCTTTTTTCTTATTCATTCTTTATTTTTATTTTGTTTCTTTTTATGTTTGTTTTCATTCTTGCTCTAAAATTTTTATATGTCAAAAATAATTTTTAATAAGTGATCAATATTTTTGGTATACATGTTCAATATTGTTCGAACGATTATTCAATATTTTTCATATACTTGTTAAAAAAATGAAATACTCATTCCACATTTTTTAATACTTATTCAATATTTTTAAGATACTTGTTAAAAAATTCAACCCATTCAATATTTTTAATAGCTATTCAACACTTTTCAATACTTGCTTAACTTTTATAATACTTATTCAAAATTTCCGAAGATTTGATAAAAAAATCCATACACTCATTCACATTTTGTAATACTCATTCAACACTTTTAAAAAAAAAATTCAACTTTTTTAATATTTATTCAACATTTTCAAATACTTGCTCAACATTCTCTAAATTCTTATTCAATAATTTATAATACTTATTTATCATTTTACAAATACGTCTTCAATATTTTGTCAAATGTATTTTTCAAGAGTGTTTTCTGTAATACCTCCTACTACAGGGTCTAGTTACATCCATGTCCGATATATTGCCATGGGTCAATATATATACTATTTTATCATTTTTAGTATGTTCATATACAATATCTAAGATACTTCAAAGTGAGTTATATGAACAAATTAAAAATGAGCCCATAGTTGTATTATATATGTGAATACATTCATATTTGTACTTAAAATGAGTATGCTCAAAATATGATATATATACTACCTAAATATTAATATATACTATATAATAATATAAGCGAGTATGCTCAAAATATTAATATTAATAAATATTAATAAATACTATATAATAATATTAATATTAATATATACTTATAAATGAGTATGCTCAAAATAGACATGGAGTACAAGCACTCCATGTCTCTTCTTAAGCGAGAGGGGACCCAGATGGACCGACCCACCAGCACGGGAGGCCACACCCTCCTTTTTTTACATGTTCTATTTCTTTTTTGTTTTTTCACTTTTGTTTATACATTTAAAAAATATAAATGTATATATTATAAAACACTCAAATTGAAAATTTTGAAAATTATTGAACAAGTATTTGAAAATCGTTGAATATGTATATTGAAGAAGTATTTAAAAAAAATGTTGATCTTGTGTATAAAAATGCAACTCAAGCATTCGAAAAAATAATAAACAAGTATTTGGAAATTGTTGAACAAGTATTTTAAGAATTTTAAACAAGTATTTCAATAATGTTGAACGTCTATTTAAATAGTGTACAAATATTGAACTAGTATTTATATAGTGTTGAACAGGTATTTGAATAATGTTGAACAAGTATTTGAAATTGTTGAATTAATATTTAAAATATTGAACATGTACTTGAAAATGTTTTATAAATATTGAAAATGTTTAAAAGTATTTAAAAAATGTTCAGTAAATATAAAAAAAATTTGCATGCCAATTTAAGAAATGTTGAACATGAATTTGAAAAATGTTGAATAAGTATTAAATTCTGAAAAAGTATTTGAAAAATGTTAAATAAGTGCCTGGATAATGCTGAACGTGTATTAAAAAAATTTGATCACTTATTAAAAACATATTTTTGACATATACAAACACGTAGGGTGAAAATTAAAACAAACATAAGAAAAAACAATAAATGCAAAATAAAAAAAGGAAAACCAAACAAAAAATGGAGAATATAATAGAAAAACGAACAAAAAATAGAATAATGTAAAAACAAACATAATAAAAAAATTAAAAAACGCAAAAATGAATGAAAGAAAAACGGAGAAGAAAAAAACTAAAACAGAAAAAGGAAAAAAATCCCCCCAAAACCGGCTGGAGTAGCCTCAATTATCTCGCGTCCCTTTTGGTTAGCATGAAAGGACCTTTGATAGAGTGGTTAGCACATCACGCGTTCTATCTGAAGACCTAGGTTTGATCTCTCCTTCTTCCATATTTCTTCATTTTTACAACAGTTTATTGCGTGCGAATGGGCCAGCCCAATAGGACGTGGTAGAGGAAAACTCTTCAGCGATTATTCGGATCGCTTAAGGCGATAAATAGTCGCCATGTAATTCCGTGACCTCGCGGACGACATCAAGGACTGGCTCAGCCTCTTGGCCCGCCGCATCGACGACAACGCCCGGGATGCCAACATTCCCGCTTCACTCGTTGGTTTCGCCGTGGTGTCCACATGCTCACCCCCTCGCCTCGGCTTCGCCACAGAGATGGGAACTCTGGAGCCACGTCATCGAGGTGATCAAGCAGCGAAGCGCTACAGCTACACCACCTAGGCCCGCGTATCGCCAGGGCAGGGTCTCATTACACCGACCCCAACCCATCACACGCCACGTTGGCAGCGCTAGCATCTTTGGCATGGACGGACCGCGGTACGATATGGCGACATGGACGGGCCGCGGTATGATATGGCGGCATGGACGGGCCGCGGTATGATATGGCGGCATGAAAGGACCTTTGGTGTAGTGGTTAGCATAGTGTGCGTTATATCTAAAGACCTAGGTTCGATCCCTCCTTCTCCCATGTTTCTGCATTTTTACAATAGTTTATTGTGTGGGAATGGGCCAACCCAATACGACGTGGGAGGGGAAAACTCTTCAGCGATAGCTGTTACTCGGATCGCTTAAGGCGATAAATAGTCGCCACGAAATTTCGTGACCTCCCTATGACATCGAGGACTCGCTCGGCCTCTTGGCTTGCCGCGTCGATGACGGCACTCGGGACTCCAACGAGTCCCGATTCACCCGTTGGTTTCGCCACGTCGTCCACATGCTCGCCCCTCCTCCCGCCTCGGCCTCACCATAGAGTTGGGAACTCTAGAGCCGCGACTTCAAGGTGATCAAGCTGCGAAGCTCTATAGCTACACCACCTAGGCCCGCATATCGCTAGGGCGGGGACTCATTACACCGACCCCGGCCCCTCACACGCCACGCTGGCAGCGCCAGCCTCTTCGGCATGGACGGGTCGCGGGACAATATGGCGGCGATGGTGACTCGAGCGGGCTCATACAGGAGCGGGCTCGGACAGGAGTGAGTTCACATGATGTCCCTTGAGGTCCCATCTATGTTTTTTCCCTACCCCAAGCTCTAGTGCCTTTTTATATTTTTGGTTTTTTACTTGTTTTTTCTTAAAAAACAAGAAACTGTTAGGTTTTTGGATCCGGTTTTCCTTATAAATTGAATCACCTCTCTTTTTAATGAAATGCAGGAGCTCGTGCCCCTCTTAAGATGTCCTCAAAAAAATGTAGGTGGTGTCCATCGTCGACATGGTCGGTTTCGGGAAGACCACGCTTGCCAGGGAGCTATATGGGCTAGTATGCGAGGGGTTCGATTGCCGCACGTCTGTGTGGGCCGGTCGGAGCTGGGACATTGCCAAGTTGCTCGGCGATATGCTATTCCAAGTGGACAGCGAGTACAGAGGGTGAGCTGTTGTGGCTATTGTTAAACATTGTAATGTATATCCGGTGTAGAGATAAACCGGTTTAAGTTGTAATTCTGGTAGGTTGTTGAGATATGACTTGTAGATCAATCCAACACCTAACCACCCTGTAATCTTCATGTAACCCTAGCCGGCTATGTGCCTATATTAACACGAAAACGCCCCTGCTAAGATGCAAGCGTTATCTCATCTATTTTCACATGGTATACATAGCCTAACTCTTCCATCGCATCTAGGTCATGTCTTCCTCCTCTGCCGTCGTCATGGCCACCCCCTCCATCGCATCTCTCGGCCACACCATCACCGAGAAGTTGACCAGGGAAAATTTCCTGGTTTGGAGGGCACAAGTGTTACCTCATGTCCGGGCTGCCGGCATGATGGGTTACCTTGATGGCTCAGTCAAGGAACCTGCCGCGAAGCTCGTCTCGGAGAAGGATGACTCCGGGAAGAAGGAGCTCGTCGCCACGCCAAATCCCGAACATGCGGTTCAGGTAACTCAGGACAAGCAGGTGCTAACTTTCCTGCTCGCGTCTCTCTCCCGTGATATCCTCCTTCAGGTTAGCAACTGCGAGACTGCTACGGCAGCATGGAAGGAGCTCCTCCAGAGCTTCTCCTCGCAGTCACGGGCGTATATCATTCAGCTGCGATCGATGATCGGGAGTACCCGAAAGGGTGACTCCTCTGCAAAAGCCTACTTCACCAAGATGAACGGCCTGGCCGACGAGCTTGCAGCGGCCGGGAAACCCCTGGATGAGGATGACATCGTGTCATGCCCAAGATGCGACCCTATCCTCAATTTGGCACGGGGGCCTCGTCAGGGATAGAAGCGCATCTCGTCGTGTCGCAAGAATGGATATCGTTACAAGTACATGTACTGAAAAGAAGATATAATAATTGGCTTACACTCGCCACAAGCTACATTAGAGTCACATCAGTACATTACATAATCATCAAGAGTAAGAGCAGGGTCCGACTACGGATGAAAACAAACGATAAAAGGAGAACGACGTCCATCCTTGCTATCCCAGGCTGCCGGCAAGAAGAAGAAGAAGAAGCAACTCCAAATGAATAATCAACGCGCTCGCGTCAAGTAACCTTTACCTGTACCTCCAACTGGTGTTGTAGTAATCTGTGAGCCGCAGGGGACTCAGCAATCTCATTTCCAAAGGTATCAAGACTAGCAAAGCTTATTAGATGAGGTAAGGTTAAGTGGTGAGGTTGCACCAGCGGCTAAGCATATATTTGGTGGCTAAACTTACGAGTACAAGAAAATAAAGAGGGGGAAGATCTACGCATAGCGGACGTGAACTACGGTTGATCAAATGAATGATCCTGAACACCTACCTACGTCAGACATAACCCCACCGTGTCCTCGATCGGAGAAGGAACTCACGAAAGAGACAGTCACGGTTACGTACACAATTGGCAAGTTTTAATTAAGTTAACTTCAAGTTATCTAGAACCAGTGTTAAACAAAGTTTCCACGTTGCCACATAACCGCGGGCACGGTTTTCCGAAAGATTTAACCCTGCAGGGATGCTCCAACTAGTCCATCACAACTTACCACAAGCCGCATAGAAATCCTCAATCACGAAGCTCGCGATCTCGTCGGATTCCCTAGTGGAAAACCTCAACTCTGAGATTACCCAAAGCATCATCGAAATCCCGATGCACAAGATATCTCGTCAAAGGTAAAACTAACCCAGCAAGGCCACCCGACGTGTCGACGATTCCGATAGGAGCCGCGTATCTCGTTCTCAGGACACGACGGATAAGATACGCGTACGGAGGCCTGATAGAAATCACCCAAGTTTCCCTGGGTTGGTCCCGCACATTGCTCTGTTTTGGACCAGCACCATCAGCACTGCCCCCCTGTATTATGTGAAATTACTCCTCGAGTTCATGACGCCCTATGCTTTCAGTATTAAAAAAATTATTATGTTGGGCAAATGTAGTACCAATGTTGGGCCTTGCCAGACCAGCTTTAATCTAAAACGAATTATGAAGGGGGTCCCCATAACAACTCCGATCGTGTTAGGAGCGCTCAAATGCGGAACATAACACCGGTAGCCGAAACTAAGGGGGCAAAGGTGGAACAAAACACCAGGCTAGAAAGACCGAGCCTTCCACCTTTTACCAAGTATATAGGTGCATTAAAATAGATAGCATTTAATATGGTGATATAACAAGGAACCCATGTTATCACATGAAAGCAACTGCACCTGCAACTAGCAACGCGAACAATAGGGTTAAGCAAGTAGTAACATAGCCAATTAGTGGTTTGCTAGGTTGAACAGGTTGAAGGTTTTCATGACATTGTTGAGAGGTTGATATTTAACATGTGGTAGGCAACGAGACATAAACGATAGCATCGAAATAACTAGCATGACAATGATAGTAATGGTATCTGGGGAAATGGTCATCTTGCCTGAGATCCCGCTTGGAAGAAGAATGACTCCGTGAAGTCGGCGAACCAACATAGTCGAACGGATCCTCACATTCCGACATGCTTGCGGAACTCTATCGACACGGAGCAAACTGGAAACAAACATCAACACAGGTATTCACCACACGATGCACAACATGATGCACCACCTACGATGATGCATGATCAGTTCAATATGCAAGGGATGGCATGGCAATTCACCTCACGCAAGCACTACACATTAAGTGAAGCTCGATATGCAAAGAGTTGCATATCGATGAAACTCCACGTTTAATTATTTAATTCACTCCCGTTTATTTACACGGCAATATTACATTGTTGTTAACAAGGCAAGGGGTGAAGCGATGATCCTACATGTCATCCTAGTCGCTTAACACATGGGACTTAGAACGGATGCTACGACACAGGAGACACGCAACACAAGAGATCATGCCATGAATGTGACATGCATGCAAGTTCACAACAACACGACAAGAAGAGAAAGAAATAGATGTCTCCACGGCGAGCGAAAGGGAACCATGGCGGCAAAACGGAAACGAAGCCACCGCAACGTTCCTATCCCGATAACTCATCGAGATATCGGTGCCAACGAATAGGGAGCGCGTGCGGAAATGCTAAATAAAGATGGGGTGATCCCGCTACCGGGTTCCCATGTGTCGGGCACAACATAAGAGGAACAACGTGCAACGGGCAACATACGGTGCAAACATACATTCATCTCATACATCACAAGCATCCGGTTCACGACGCGTTCCATCGGTATACCTTCAAAGCATGCATATCGGAGGGGTTCGGTTCGTAGCGGACGTCGTGGAAGTCGTTGTCGTTGTGGTACACGATATCGTCGACGGTAGTCGTACACGGTTCTTCTCATCGGTAGTCGAACACGTTTCGGGGGTCGTCGGGGACGTCGTGGACTCGGCGAGCTTGTCGATTCCACGGCGTCGGGGATGGTGCACGCGGCGACGGCAGGCGACACAACAGCAACGATCGCCGGCGACGGCAGCAAGCAAGCAACATAGCAACGACAACAACATGCAGGCCATCAACAACTACACGGCTAGCACTAGCAGGCAAGCAAGCAACCGCAGCAAGCAAAGAAACTACACCTAGCAACTATCAGCAGCAGGTAACACTACTAGCTAGCAGCAAGGCAGCCGAGCACAACAACTAGCACACAGTACCAGCAGCATCTACAGCAAGCAGCAGCAAGGCAGAGCAAGCAAGAAGCAAGGCACTACATCAACAGCAAACGGCAAGGCAACTAACCTAGCATCAGCTAACACTAGGCAACAGTGCAACTAGCAACCGCAGCTACAGCTAGCTATCGCATCCAGCAACAACAACTACCACTAGCACGAGCAACAGCGAACGCAAGCAAGCATATGACAATAAAGCTTCGGGCAACAACAATCATCTACAGGCATCGGCCGCAACAGGCAAGGCAGCAACATCACCAGCAACTAAGCAGCTAAGCAGCATGGCAACAACAGCAAGCATCAGCAACGGCAACACAAAGCTACAACACACATCCGGCACCTACATTCTGCAGCCGCAGAACGCAGCAGGCCAGCAGCAACACTTGACAGCAACAGCAAACACAACAGGGCAGAACGGCAAAGCAGCACAGCATCCAACAACAGGCAATCGGCAGCGGCGCAGGCAATCAGCAGCAACAGTGAGAGCATCAGACAATAGCGGCTATCGGCAGGGCAAGCAGCGCGCAGCGGCAACATCAACATCACTAGCAAATCGGGTAGGGGGAAACGGGCGGCCATGGCGAGCCACAGCAGGGCAAATCGGCGGGGAACCTCGGGCATGGGGCCACGGGAGGGCGGCGCCGGGGCGGCGGGGAACAGCAGTGCGGTGGCTCGCGCACAGGGAACGACGGCGCTGGTGGAGCACGAGCACGACGGCGAGCAGGAGGGCGGCGCGCGGGGACGACGAGCGGGACGAGGCGGCACGACAGGGGAGCTGCTGCGGGGCCGAGGCACAGCAGCGGGGCGGCGCCGGCGAGGCCTCGGGCCGGCCGGGAGCTGGAGGCGGTGACCGGGGCTGCGCGGGGGGAGACGCGGCACTGGGGCACGGGGAGCACGGAACTAGGGGCGGCGAACGGTGGAGCTGAGCACGGCAACGCGAAGGCGGCATGGCGAGCAGGCGGCTGGACGCAGGGATCGGGGAAGACACGGGAGGAGATGGGGATCGAGGGAACGGGGGGAGAGACGGCGCAGGAGGGACGAGGGGATCGGGCTCCTGGCGCTAGGGCAGGGGAGGCTTGGGCCTGGCCTACCAGCTGAGCGTGCTCCCTCCCCCTATTTGCCTCTATTTATTTAAAAAAAACAGAAAAACACCACTCACAAAATAAATAAATAAATAAATAAGAAGGAACTAACAAAATAAAAGAAACACTTTTGACTCATATAAAACAAACCCCAACTATAAGAAATAGTTAGGCATTTTTTTAAAAACGAATAAAATAAACCCTTTTGAAGAATGAAAAAATTAAACCCCTTTTAACAAGAGAATAAAATAAAACCCCTTTTCTTACAAAAGAATGAAATCAATCCCTTTTATTTAAAGAATAAAATAAAGCTCTTTAAAGGAGAAAAGAAAATGAGACTGTGTTTTAAAATAAAACAAAAGGAGAAATAAAATAAAAACCCAAGGGTTGCCCCCACATTTAATAAAGGACTTTTATTAAAAAGAAGACGAACCCTTTTAAATAGTGGTTTAAACGAAAACTTTAGCAAAACCACAAAAACGAAATAAGAGGGGAGAGGAGGGGAGTTACTAACGCACTAAGACTCGGAGAGCACTCGAAGCACACACACTCAAAACACCACACGCGACAGACGATGCAAGATGCCATGCATGATGCGACGATGCAAACTAAATGATGATGCAACAAATAAAACTAACCACACGACGAAAATGGAAATAAAGGGGGAATCTTCTGGAATGTCGGTCTCGGGCTGTCACAACTCTCCTACACTACAAGAGGATCTCGCCTCGAGATCCAAGAATTAAAGGGGGGAGAGGATGAGAAAGAACAAGAGGTAAAATTTAGTTGCTTCTTTGACAAACGAGTGACACCAACAATCCTTGAAAGTTGCAAAGAGATGATGAATGATATGAGAAACAAGCAAGAATTCACGGAAAATTTCGGCAGCACTTCGGTAGGAAAATGGGACAAAAAAATTCGATAAGATAGGAGAAATAGACAATATACATAACAAGCAACTAAATAGAGCAAGGGAACACCATGATCTTGATAGAACAACATAATAGACCCAAAAGAGCAACATCTTAATGCCTCCGGAACAAGAGAATATGAACTAGCTCAAGCGGAAGAAGAGAATGAAGAAAAGAATGACAACTATCATCACAGTAGAATTGAAGAGCCTCCGGACAGAAAATTGACGTAGTAGTTGGAAAACCTACAATGAAAAGAACAAGATAGTAGTGGGCTTATGAAAATCATCTCAACAAATATGAGGTGAAAACCAACCACTAAAAGAAACAAGGATAGTTTCGGGAAACAAGACAAGAACAATTCTTACACCAAGAGGATACATTGCGAACTTGGATTAATGACAAGCACCATGATAGCATAATCCATAGGAAAAGCTTTAGGTGAAATCCAAACCAAAATTGCTCAATGAAGAAATCATGGGTTGAAATACCTCATGATCAAAGAATTGGTGGATTTAATTGTGTCATTCTTGAAAGGAAAACTCTTCGAGGTTCCTACACTAAAAAGAATGCTATAATACCACCTCAAAGGATAAGGAAGAACAAATGCACTTGGAAATGCAAGAGAAGAAAACTTTAGGTTCTCTAGTAAGAATCTTGAAGAACACTTCAGAATGAATGAAATCTTGATGAACCACCATGAAGAACCTCCGAATACAAATGAATGACGCAACGATATGAAGGTAGAAAAGAATAAGATTATGACCTTTCCAAAATTTAGATGAAGCTTCACAACGAGATACTTGATAAACCTTGGAACTCCGGAAAAGAAAAGATAAGAACACTTGAGAAAAAGGAATTGATATCATGAGCCACTCCGGACGAAGAATTGGGATCACTTGATGTAACAAGAATAAGAATTATGTTATGCTAGTCCTTCATCAAGTTTAATTGATGACAAGCAATGGATTTAGCATACCACTTATTCCTCTTGAAAGAATCTTGAAGAGATAGGGAGATAAGCACCACTTGAGGCAAAATTGAAGGAAGCACCGGTAAGAATTCACAATTGAATGGGAATACCAAGAATAAATGGAGATACATGAGAATGAAGAGATCATGAGCTAGCTGAGGGAAAAAACTAGAACATGGCACCGGTATAATTGAGAGACGAACGAAGAGACAACAATGGAGAAGAATTGAGGATGAAAGCTCAAAGCTGATAACGAAGAATCTTCTAAAATGATGGCCTTCGGAGGATCGAGAATGAAAACAACTCAGAAAAGCACCGCATAGCAAGAAATAGATTACTCATGATTGGAACAATTAAGATGATGGCACCAAGCTGAAATGAAGAATATCCAAGAGAATAGACCAAGATTTGAGAGAAACACCCCTTTGAATCTTCAATTGAGAAAATGACGAGAAGAACCTCACCAAGAATAACTGAGACACTCCGGACTAAAGAAGAATGAAAGGTTGAGACAAAGACGAGAAACAATTCAACTTGATCTAGGAGAAGGGATATGACTGATGTAAATCATTCTTATGTCATATTTAAAAAGATTTAGAGATCTCCGGAAAAATTAGAAGAGACATATAAGATCCTGGGAAAAACCTGTGGGTTATGGGCCCACTCAAAGAAACCACCGTTGAAAGGACTACTTAGAAGAGAGATGTTGCACCGGTACAAATGAAAACTTGATGAGGTTGAGCACCTCGAAATAATTAAAAGAATTGAAAACACGAAACTTCCGAGATAACTTCAGCACTCCGGATAGACTAGAGAGAACTGAATAACAATATAGGCTGATAAGAATTCCCAACATAGGAAAGAATTAACAAGGATAAAAAGAATATGATGAACACGGACAACTGAATTAAATTCACCGGTTAGGATGACAAGAATGAACAAATATGACACGAATCTCTGGAGAATCTTCACAATGAATCACCGGGTAAGAGAGAAAAGAACAGACAGCGGAAGCACAACGAAGAGAAAACTCTTGGACGAAAATTGAATCACCGAGAAAAAAGGGTGGGAGGGCGGGGAAAAACAAAGACAACTCGAGACAGATGAGATGAACTCCGGAATAAAAGAGAGAATGATTTGAAAAATTGGAGAGGATGGAATTCAGTGAAGAGAAGCACACCGGTTGAACAAGAATTAACATGACAACTCCGGTTGACAAGAATTGACAAGACAATTGATTAAGCAAAAGGATTAGCACTCTCATAAAAATATGAGAACAACACTTAGGAAAGATATGAAATCACCACTTCACATTGAAGCAACTTGAATTACCATATTCAGCAAAACAAAGGGTGAGGCTTATGAAACAAGCCAGACCAAACTCATGAGAGAGATTTCCGTTCGATATTTTCGTGGACAGGATCGCACGGGCTCGAACCTTACAGTAGACATCAAGTGCAAGGCAGTGCACCCGACATACGAAGCGTCCCGAGTTGTAGCAAGCTACAAGGGCTCTTTAAGACACAACGAGAACCGCTGTAAGTCGACCGTCAACAAACGAATCCACTAGATGTCGAACCCCAACCTAACATCATGCATTTGTTGGAAGATTGTCCTATAAGGAACTACTTGAATTCCCACCTAAGAATTCCCGAAATATCTGGTCATGCAATCTGGTACACGGATACAAAGAATAATAATCACACAACTCCTATACTAATCCGTCACCTGTATCACATCCGTCAACACACAACCAGAATCTCGGACCTTCATCTACAACAGACCCTCGTGATCACAACGATACAAAGTATGGCAGTACTCCCGAACAATCTGCACCAGTACTGGGGACATCGGGGTTATCTCGCCACTACTAGTATTGAAGCAATTACGAACATCCTTCGTTCTGAGATACTAAGAAATCTGAAAGATAACGATGTGCTCAAGAATCCCCTGGAGCTCAACTCCCCAGAAGAAAATCAAGTCAGACAAGAGGCACCAAGACAGAACTCCGTCACATCGGCATCATATAGATTCCAAAAATATCCGCGTGATCCTAAATTTTTTTTGAGTGGGAAGAGGAGTAGAATAAATTATTACGTCAACATTCCTCACCAGAGCATAGAAGAGGAGAAAAAAGAATCCTACTCTCCGATATATAACTAGACTCAAAGCAGTTTTTCACTAGACTCAACTCGGCCAAGTTCGATCAATCAAGGGGGCTTCTAGGTCGGTACTGCTCTGATACCAACTTGTCACGCCCAAGATGCGACCCGATCCTCAATTTGTCACGGGGGCTCGTCAGGGATAGAAGCGCATCTCGTCGTGTCGCAAGAATGGATATCGTTACAAGTACATGTACTGAAAAGAAGATATATATATATATATATATATATATATAATTGGATTACACTCGCCACAAGCTACATCAGAGTCACATCAGTACGTTACATAATCATCAAGAGTAAGAGCTGGGTCCGACTACAGACGAAAACAAACGATAAAAGAAGAACGACGTCCATCCTTGCTATCCCAGGCTGCCGGCCTGGAACCCATCATAGATTGATGATGATGAAGAAGAAGAAGCAACTCCAAATGAACAATCAATGCGCTCGCGTCAAGTAACCTTTACATGTACCTGCAACTGGTGTTGTAGTAATCTGTGAGCCACACGGGACTCAGCAATCTCATTTCCAAAGGTATCAAGACTAGCAAAGCTTATTAGGTGAGGTAAGGTTAAGTGATGAGGTTGCACCAGCGGCTAAGCATATATTTGGTGGCTAAACTTACGAGTACAAGAAAATAAAGAGGGGGAAGATCTACGCATAGCGGACGTGAACTACGGTGATCAAATGAATGATCCTGAACACCTACCTACGTCAGACATAACCCCACCGTGTCTTCGATCGGAGAAGGAACTCATGAAAGAGACAGTCACGGTTACGCACACAATTGGCAAGTTTTAATTAAGTTAACTTCAAGTTATCTAGAACCAGTGTTAAACAAAGTTTCCACATTGCCACATAACCGCGGGCACGGTTTTCCGAAAGATTTAACCCTGCAGGGGTGCTCCAACTAGTCCATCACAAATTACCACAAGCCGCATAGAAATCCTCAATCACGAAGCTTGCGATCTCGTCTGATTCCCTAGTGGAAAACCTCAACTCTGAGATTACCCAAAGCATCACCAGAATCCCGATGCACTAGATATCTCGTCAAAGGTAAAACTAACCCAGCAAGGCCACCCGACGTGTTGATGATCCCGATAAGAGCCGCATATCTCGTTCTCAGGACACGACGGATAAGCTACGCGTACGGAGGCCTGATAGAAAGCACCCAAGTTTCCCTGGGTTGGTCCCGCATAGTGCTCTGTTTTGGACCAGCACCATCAGCACTGGCCCCCCTGTATTATGTGAAATTACTCCTCGGGTTCATGACGCCCTATGCTTTCATTATTAACAAAATTATTATGTTGGGCAAATGTAGTACCAATTTTCGGCCTTGCCAGACCAGCTTTAATCTAAAACGAATTATCAAGGGGGTCCCCATAACAACCCCGATCGTGTTAGGTGCGCTCTAATATGGAACATAACACCGGTAGCCGAAACTAAGGGGGCAAAGGTGGAACAAAACACCAGGCTAGAGAGGCCGAGCCTTCCACCTTTTACCAAGTATATAGGTGCATTAAAATAGATAGCATTTAATATGGTGATATAACAAGGAACCCATGTTATCACATGGAAGCAACTGCACCTGCAACTAGCAACGCTAACAACAGGGTTAAGCAAGCAGTAACATAGCCAATCAGTGGTTTGCTAGGTTGAACAGGTTGATGGTTTTCATGACATTGTTGAGAGGCTGATATTTAATATATGGTACGCAACGAGACATAATCGATAGCATCGAAATAACTAGCATGGCAATGATAGTAATGGTATATGGGGAAATGGTCATCTTGCCTGAGATCCCGCTTGGAAGAAGAATGACTCCGTGAACTCGGCGAACCAATGTAGTTGAACGGATCCTCACATTCCGGCACACTTGCGGAACTCTATCGACACGGAGCAAACCGGAAACAAACATATACACAGGTATTCACCACACGATGCACAACATGATGCACCACCCACTATGATGCATGATCAGTTCAATATGCAAGGGATGTCATGGCAATTCACCTCACGCAAGCACTACACATTAAGTGAAGCTCGATATGCAAAGAGTTGCATATCGATGGAATTCCATGTTTAATTATTTAATTCACTCCTGTTTATTTACACGGCAATATTACATTGTTGTTAACAAGGCAAGGGTGAAGCGATGATCCTACTCGTCATCCTAGTCGCTTAACACAGGGACTTAGAACGGACGCTACAGCACAGGAGACATGCAACACAAGAGATCATGCCATGAATGTGACATGCATGCAAGTTCACAACAACACGGCAATAAGAGAAAGAAACGTGTGTCTCCACGGTGAGCGAAAGGGAACCATGGCGGCAAGACGGAAACGAAGCCACCACAACGTTCCTATCCCGATAACTCGTCGAGATATCGGTGCCAACGAATAGGGAGCGCGTGCGGGAATGCTAAATAAAGATGGGGCGATCCCACTACCGAGTTCCCATGTGTTGGGCACAACATAAGAGGAACAACGTGCAACATACGGTGCAAACATACATTCATCTCATACATCACAAGCATCCGGTTCACGACGCGTTCCATCGGTATACCTTCGAAGCGTGCATATCAGAGGGGTTCGGTTCGTAGTGGACGTCGTTGTCATCATGGTACACGGTCTCGTCGACGGTAGTTGTACACGGTTCTTCTCGTCGGTAGTCGAACACGTTCCGGGGGTCGTCGGGGACGTTGTGGACTCGGCGAGCTTGTCGATTCCACGGCGTCGGGGATGGTGCACGCGGCGACGGCAGGCGACACAACAGCAACGATCGCCGGCGACGGCAGCAAGCAAGCAACATAGCAACGGCAACAACATGCAGACCATCAGCAACTACACGGCTAGCACTAGCAGGCAAGCAAGCAACCGCAGCAAGCAAAGAAACTACACCTAGCAACTATCAACAACAGCTAACACTACTAGCTAGCAGCAAGGCAGCCTAGCAAAACAACTCGCACGCAGTACCAGCAGCATCTACATCAAGCAGCAGCAAGGCGCAACGAGGCAAAGCAATCAAGAAGCAAGGCACTACAGCAACAACAAATGACAAGGAAACTAACCTAGCAGCAGCAAACACTAGGCAGCAGAGCAACTAGCAACCGTAGCTACAGCTAGCTATCACAGCCTGCAACAACAACTACCACTAGCACGAGCAATGATGTTTGCTGTGTATCCCTTGCAACGGTGCCAGAAATAGTTGTGTCGACGGCACCAGGAATCCTTCAGCTAAGGGTACGCCTTAAGGGGCTTCCTAGACAAGTATGCAAAGGATTTCCCCCGTGGCCTTGGAGCCTTGCGTTGGTGTTCCCTCGAAGCGGAAAGGGTGACGTAGCACATCGACGGTAAGTATTTCCCTCAGTATGAGAACCAAGGTATCAATCCGGCGGAAGAGTATCTCAAGATCCTGCACAAACACAAAAGCTTGCACCCAACGCTATGAAGGGGTTGTCAATCCCTTATAGATTGTTTGCCAAGTGAGAACTGAAAGCAACAAAGTAACAAATTAAAGTAAAAGTGGAGGTGTAAACGATGGATGTGAATAGGCCCCGGAGCCGTAGTGTTTACTAGTGGCTTCTCTCATGAAAGCAAGTAGACGGTGGGTGAACAAATTACTGTCGAGCAATTGATAGAACTGTGCAGAGTCGTGACGATATCTATGCAATGATTATTTCTATAGGCATCACGTCTGAAACAAGTAGACCGATACTTTCTGCATCTACTACTATTACTCCACATGTCGACCGCTATCCAGCATGCATCTAGTGTATTAAGTCCATAAGAACAGAGTAACGCCTTAAGCAAGATGACATGATGTAGAGGGATAATCTCAAACCAATGATAAAAACCCCATCTTTTTACCCTTGATGGCAACTGCTTGATGTGTGCCTTGCTGCCCCTACTGTCACTGGGAAAGGTCACCACATGGAAGAACCCAAAACCAAGCACTTCTCCCATTGCAAGAATCATAGATCTAGTTGGCCAAACAAAACCCAAGACTCGGGGAGACTTACAAGGATATAAAATCATGCATATAAGAAATCAGCAAAGACTCAAATATATATCATAGATAATCTGATCACAAGTCCACAATTCATCGGATCTCGACAAACACACTGCCAAATAAGATTACATCAGATAGATCTCCATGAAGATCATGGAGAACTTTGTATTGAAGATCCAAAAGAGAGAAGAAGCCATCTAGCTACTAACTACGGACCCGTAGGTCTGAAGTGAACTACTCACGAGTCATTGGTGGGGTGATGATGATGATGAAGAAGCCCTCCACCTCCAAAGTCCCCTCCGGCAGGGTGCCGAGAAGGGTCTCCAGATAAGATCTCGCGGAAATGGAAGCTTGCGGCGGCGGAAAAGTATTCGCGGCGCGCGATGACACAATCCGCTTGTTCTCCTTGAATGAAAAGGGTGAGATCAATCCTATTGAGGAAGTTCCAGTAGTCTGCGAATATCAAGATGTGTTTCCTGAAGAGCTGCCAGGCATGCGTCCGCACCGTGAAGTTGAGTTTGTCATTGAGCTTGAGCCAGGCATAGAGCCAGTGTGCAAACGGCCGTACAAGCTGGGTCCAGAAGAGTTGAAGGAACTCAAGAGGCAACTCGATGAGCAGGAGCGTTTGGGTTTGATTAGACCAAGCTCGTCTCCATGGTGATGTGGTGTTCTATTTGTCAAGAAGAAGGATGGTTCGGACCGGCTGTGTGTCGATTACCGCCCATTGAACAAGAAGACAATCAAGAACAAATATCCACTTCCGAACATAAATGAGTTGTTCGAACAGCTGAAAGGTGCTAAAGTATTCTCCAAGCTTGATCTCAGAATGGGCTATCATCAGATTCGCATTCGCGAGGAAGACATTCCGAAGACGGCATTCAGGACTAGTTTTGGCTCGTATGAGTATACGGTCATGTCTTTTGGTTTGGCTAATGCTCCTCCGACTTTTTGCCAATTGATGAACTATATTTTCTCACCATACAAGAATGAATTTGTCTTTCTCTATCTCGACGACATTCTGGTCTTTTCTGAGGATGAGGAAGAACATGAGAAACATCTCAGGTTGGTGGTTGATAAACTGAGGGAATACAAGTTGTATGCCAAGTTTTCCAAGTGCAAGTTCTGGCTGAAAGAAGTGGTTTATCTTGGGCATATTATCTCTGCCGAGGGCATTAAGGTTGAACCGTCCAAGGTTCAAGCCATTGTTGAATGGGAACCTCCGCAAAATGTGAAGCAACTTCGAAGCTTTCTCGGTCTTGCCGGATATTGCAGAAGATTCGTTGAGAACTTCTCCAAAATCGCCAAGCCACTCTCTAGTCTTCTTCAGAAGGGTGTCAAGTATGTTTGGTCTCCAGAGTGTGAACTGGCTTTCGATACACTCAAAGAGAAGCTTATCTCCACTCCGGTATTGGCCCCTCCGGATGATTCCAAGCTGTACCAGGTCTTTTGCAATGCTTCTCTCCAGGGTCTTGGTGCAGTCTTGATGCAAGATAGGAAGGTGGTTGCTTATACCTCCAGGCAGCTGAAGCCTGCGGAGAAGAACTATCCTGTGCACGATCTCGAGCTAGCAGCTGTTGTGCACGCCTTGATGACTTGGAGACATCTCTTGTAGGAACGTAAGGTTGAAGTTTTCACTGATCACAAGAGCCTCAAGTATATCTTCACTCAGCCTAATTTGAATCTTCGGCAAACACGTTGGGTGGAAATGCTCCAGGATTTTAATCCGAGTGTTGCGTACACGCTAGGCAAGGCAAATGTTGTGGCAGATGCATTGAGCAGGAAGGCATATTGCAACAGTCTGATTCTGCAACCTCTCGAGCCGGGTCTTTCTGAGTCTTTCAGGAAGCTCAATCTTCAGCTGGTTCCTCAGGGTTTTCTTGCGAACCTTCAGATCTCTCCTACCTTGGAAGATCAGGTCAGAGCAGCTCAGCTACTTGACGCTATGGTGAAGAAGGTCAAGATTGGTGTGGGAAAGAGTCTTCCCAAGTATAAGTGTTTCACTGTTGATGCCAGGGACACTTTGTTTTTCAAGGACCGCCTTGTCGTCCCGAAAGGTGATCTCAGGAAGGTGATCATGGAAGAAGCTCATAACTCTTTGCTCTCTATTCATCCTGGAAGTTCCAAAATGTACCATGACTTGAAGGAGACTTTCTGGTGGACTCGTATGAAACGTGAAATTGCGCAATTCGTAAACGAGTGTGATGTATGTCGAAGGGTGAAAGCAGAACATCAAAGACCAGCGGGCCTCTTGCAGCCTTTGCCGATTCCCGAGTGGAAGTTCGATCACATTGAGATGGACTTCGTCACCGGGTTTCCGAAGTCCAAGAAGGGCAATGATGCTATATTTGTCATCATCGACAAATTGAGTAAAGTAGCGCATTTCCTTCCAGTCAAGGAGTCCATTTCAGCAGCTCAGCTGGCAGAGTTCTACACCTCCAGGATTGTCTCTTTGCACGGCGTACCTATGATGATCTCGTCAGATCATGGAAGTATCTTCACTTCCAAGTTCTGGGACTCCTTTCTGTCTGCTATGGGCACGAAGATCCGCTTCAGCACTGCGTTCCATCCTCAGACTAGTGGTCAAGTGGAGAGAGTGAATCAAGTTCTTGAGGATATGCTGAGAGCCTGTGTTATCTCTTTTGGCATGAAGTGGGAGGATTGTCTGCCTTTCGCTGAGTTCTCGTATAACAACAGTTATCAAGCTAGTTCTGGCAAGGCTCCGTTTGAAATTTTCTATGGCAGGAAGTGTCGTACTCCGCTCAACTGGTCCCAGACAGGCGAGCGTCAGATCCTTGGCAATGATATGATAGAAGAAGCTGAGGAGATGTGTCGGATCATTCGCGACAACCTCAGAGCACCTCAGTCCCGTCAGAAGAGCTATTACGATAGCAAGCACCGTGACATCTCGTATGAGCTTGATGATTTTGTCTATCTCAAGGTGTCGCCTATGAAGGGTATGCAGCGCTTTGGCATCAAAGGCAAGCTTGCGCCTCGTTTCGTTGGTCCGTTCAGAGTGGTTGGCAAGAGGGGCAACCTTGCATACCAGCTCGAGCTTCTGTCAACCTTTGCAAATGTCCATGATGTGTTCCATGTTTCTCAGCTCCGGAGGTGTTTCAAGACCCCCGAGCGCACTGTGCATCTTCAAGATATTGACCTTCAGCCTGACCTTTCTTATCGTGAGCATCCAGTTGCGGTTCTCGAGGCGACCGAGCGCAAGACCCGTAACAAGACTGTCAAGTTTCTCAAAGTGCAGTGGTCACACCATTCCGATAAAGAGGCTACGTGGGAACGCGAGGATCACCTCCGTTCCGAATTTTCCGATTTCTTTCACTCTTAGATCTCGAGGTTGAGATCTTGTTTGTAGTGTGGGAGAATTTGTAGTGCCCCAAGTGTAGGACTTTCCCTTTTTGTAACCTTCCATGTGGGACCACCTTGACTTTGTCATGAGAGTTTCTATGCATGTATGATTTCATGTGTCACCTTCTATTCTTCTTTTGCATGCATGCATCCATGCCATACCATCCTTGCCATACCTTATGATTCTATGTCCTGTTATGATTGCATGTGATCTTGCTAGGTGTGATGTTGTGGTCTTGTAATTTCTTGTGTTGATGCACATGTGATGATGGTGTGTGGAGTGTAGGAGTGAGTGCTATGTAATTTCAAAGCTCCTTGCTATTTCAAACCCTTTTCCTTTCCTTTTATCTCATGTTCAAAATTCCATCTTCCCAAAAGTTGTTCTAAAATGTCTTGTGATTAGAGTTTATTGTGGGAATGATGATGTGTGTATTTGATGTATTGTATCTTGATTTTTAAGGGTGCAAATAAACCCAAAACAGTAAATTAATTACTGGTTTGCATTTATTCCAAATTGCTCCAAATATTGTTTTTCTATTTTATTCTAATAGGCCATAATTCCTTATGGCCACGGGCATTTTTGCTTTGATTTTTACCCCAACAGAACTGCCAGTGGATTTAAGTCCTAGCTGTGTTTATTTAAAAAGGTTCAAATCCCTCTCAGCCCCTCTCCTCTAACTGGCCGGTGGCAAGCAAACCAGCGCGGCCCAGCCCACTCCTTCCCAGCTCACGCGCGCGGGCGTCGTCCTCCTCCCCTTTCCAGCAAGGCAGGCGGCCCCACAAGTCAGCCTCTCACCTCGCTCCTCTCTGCTTTCCACCGAAGCTCCCCACACGCACATGGCAGCACCGCGATCCTCACCTCTCCTTCCCTCTATTTAACCCCCTTGGCGTCCGTGCATCCATGTTAGGGTTCCTCCCCGCCGCCGCACCGTCCAGATCTCGATCCCCTCTCCCTCTCTCGTCGCAGCAAGGTAGGAGGAGCTCGGGTCCGCCAGGGCCGACGGGTGAAGATCGTCGCCGCCGTCGTTCTGCTACCCCTGCTTCCTCTTCGAAGACGCCAGCAGCTCGAGGGCGTCTCCAGGAGCCCGTTCCTGCTGCTGGATCGCCTTCCCCCGCTCGGCTTCCACTACTTCCCGACGGCAACGCATCTCCAACGAGCTCCGCCGCACCACGCTCTTCTTCCTGCTACTTCCTCTACGGTCGCTCCCTCCTCGACCCGTACGCGAGGTAGTGCACCTCCTCCTTCCTCCCTGTCTTAGATCGGGCGCCGAAGCAGTAGAGATCGTCGGCGAGTTGTCCCTGTCGCCGGAGCCGCTGGTCGCCGTGGCCACGTCGCTGTAGAGCCCCTTGGGCATAGATGATTGCGTGGATGGGTTCATGTGGGTGTGGGCTTCCTCCCCTCCACGAGCCGGAGCTGAATTTGGCTCTCATCGCCGGCGAGACCCCTCCCATGTTCCGGTCAGTCGCCGGTAGCAGATGAGCAGGGAGGTTACCTCTTCTGTTTCGCAGCGCGTAGTGGTTCTGACACCGTTTCGTAGCCCAGTGGTAACTAGCGTTGCGTGCCTGTTGGAGGGCGCGGGTTCGATCCCCCCTCGGCGCTATTTTTGTTTTCTGATTTCCTGCACAGTAGCATCAGGGTCATGATACCCTGTTTTCTTCCCCTAACCTGTCGACACAGTGGCAGTGGTGTAGTGGCTAGGAGTTGTTGCTGTGTATCAGGGTTACTGGGTTCGATTCCCAGGAGCCTGATGCATATTTCTGTTTTTCTTTTTGCTTTCCTTTATTTTTTGTTACTTCCTTTTTCTTATGCATAGACAACAAGATGTCCTAGTTAATATTTTTCCTGCTGGTGTAGATGGGTGCAGATTGTATTGTGTGTGTGTTTTGCACACTAGTATAGTGATAGATGGTGTTGGTGGCTTAAGTGGTAGGTGTGTGCATGTGGCTTGTTAGATTATGTTGTTGGTGTGATTGCAAATAGGCTTGTGTGCATAGAGGTTGTAAGTGAAGTTGATGGGGTAGGTATGGAGATGTGTTGTAGTGAGTGCACACCACTTGTGGTACCTACTAAAAGTGTTGAGAGGTGATGCTTCCAAGTTACTTGCTTAGTATTTTTTCCCCTCAAGTTGTTCTTGGGTAAGAGCATGATGTTGTTGTGAATGATGTGGAATATATGTGTGTGTGTGGAACTTCCCCACCTTTGCAAAACTATGCACCTTCACATGTCTATATGTGAGAGGGCATGGTGTTTGTGTGTGAGGATAGTTTGGTAGATGTGCTTGTGATGTTGATGTGCATGACACAAACATGGGGTTCAAACCCCCATGTCACTTTGTCATTGTGCACATGAACCCAAACTTTGTAGTTGTTGTCTTAGTAGGATACCCTATGGAGTTGACATATTCAGTTTTGTTGCAAGTTTGAGCCTTGATTCCATGGAATAGGTGGAGCCCAAGGGCATGAGTTTTTGTGTGATAGTAGTAGGGGTTTTGCTCTACACCATAGTGGTGTCATTTATCACTTGGTGTTATGTGTGTGAAAACTATGCCTAGACAAAGTGGGCATGTGGCTGAAAAATTCTAGATTGGTGAACTCTGAAATTGCACTAAGTCTGGAATTCTGGAAACATTTTCTTCTCTTATAGATGAGGAGGTTCTGGTCATTCTGTTGAGAACTAGCCTTAGTTCAGTGCTAGGATTTTGAACCTGGTATATTTGTGAAGCTTCCTGTCAATTTTTAAATCATTTGGAGTCCAGTAGGTTGTGTTTTGATTGCTGTCAAAAAGCTTCAGAACAGAGACAGAAACTCAGGTGCAGGAATTTTCACTAAGTCCCTGAGATCTGATGGTTTTGGGAAAGTTTGTGGCCTTGTATCTTCTAGAGTTTAATTCCTTTTGCTGTGATTCTTGCTGGTGCTTGTAGTGTTCTTGGTGGGAAACATCCACATATATTATTTGTCATGTTGGGAGACCTGTAGCTATGTTGCATGTAGCTCCCAAAGAGCTAAGATGCAGATTATGGCAGATTATGTAGTTTTGTCTTTTTGGTCAATGTGTGTGCCTAGTTGATGTTGTGGTGTTCTTCCTTGCTCCAATCCATTCATGTTGGGTTGTTACATGTCTTGGCAACCTGGGAATACCAGATTTGTGCCAATTGTGAGTGTGGTGTTGATTCTTCCACGTAGAGCTTCATATCTTGTTTCGTTGATTCCCGTTGATCCGTAGCTCCGTTTGCAATGTTCTTTATATGGTTTTGCACCGTTTTCACAAGACGCATCTGTTCTGTCAGTCTCATGCATGTCAAAATAGCTTAGTATACAGTTCTGTCCAGAAACTTGCAGTAGTTTATTTTGCTTGTGCTAGTGATAGAAATAGTGGTGCATGCTCAAATTTCATCTCATGCATCATGTGATTGTTGCATCTTGTGCTGCTGCTGTTCATTGTATGTTATTCTTATGTTGGGTAGCACCGGGATCAGAGAACAAATACGTGGAGTCAGGAGAGTACGTGCAGGAAGATCCAGAACCATTCCAAGCTGAGGATATCACAAGCAAGATGATATGACCTTGATTCCATCTCTAGAATTGTTATGCTAGTTTCGTTTCCATGACATATTGCTCGCTGCCTACCACTGAAATTAAATTGCCTCTACTTATGCCATGAGCCCAAACACCGTTCTCCTTCCTAGCAAAACTTGTGTGACTAAGTAGGCTTGCTCAACTACTAATGTTAACATTGCTAGTTGCAGGTGATTTGCCTCATGTGATAACATGAGCTTGATATCATTATCTTAAATTCTGTTATTTAATTAATGCACCTATATACTTGGTAAATGACGGGAGGCCTAGCCTTTTGCCGGGTGCTTTGTTCCGTTATTGCCGCCTTAGTTACCGGCTACCGGTGTTTGATTCCATAATGATCGCTCCTAACACGTTCGGGGTTGTTATGGGGACCCCCTCGATAAATCGCGTAGTGCTAAGGCTTGTCCGGCAGGACCCGACATTGGTGTTAATTTGCTAACAACTTAATAATAATCTGCATAGGGAGTAGCTACCCCGACGACTTTAATCAACAACCCGGGCCAGTGCTCCTCATGAGTGTTGGTCCAACCCAGAGCAGCTTATTACGCTCCCCGGGGCAACTCGGTGTTTGGCGTGGTAACCATCGCTCATCCGGCGTGTCCTGAGACTGAGATACGCGGCTCTTATCAGGGTCGTCGACACGTCGGGAGGTCCTGCTAGCCTTGTCTTACCTTAGCAGTATATCTTGCGTATAGGAATCCTAGTGAAGCTTTGGTTTCCCCCAGAGTTGAGGTTTTCCTCTAAGGAATCCGATGAGATCACGAGATTCGTGATAGAGGATGCCTTTGCGGCCTGTGTTCGTTTGTGATGGACTAGTTGGAGCACCCCTGCAGGGTTTAATCTTTCGGAAAGCCGTGCCCACGGTTATGTGGCAACTTGGAATATTTTGCTAACATCCGGTATTAGAAAACTTAAACATAAGCTAATAAAATTGCCAACTGTGTGTGTAACCGTGGCTGTCCCTTCGAAGATCTCTCTTCGATCGGGAACACGGTGGGGTTATGAATGCCGTAGGTAGGTGTTCAGGATCACTTACTGATCACGTAGTCCCGACCGTTAGCATAAACCACCTTCCCCTTCTACTTTGCGTAAGTTAGCCACTTGTTCAAGCATAGGATGCTGCAGCCTGTTACACTACTCCCTTACCCTACCCAATAACATGACTAGTTCTGGCACCAAGGTCTTAGATTGCTGAGTCCCCGTGGCTCACGGATTCCTCCGAAACTCCCAGTAGGTACAGGTACCCCAGAGACAGATGATCCCGATGGCACCCAGCTGGCGTGGCAGTACGACGAGGAGACAGACCACCTCTACGTGAACTATCCAGAGGACTGAGGCGTGGTCGTGATCGTGGGCCTGCATCAGGGTAGCATAGCATTTTCCATGTTTTGTAGTCCATAGCGGAACTACCTTGTTTGTATCTGTGTTGTACTCTGAGTTATTAGTAAGAAGACAGTTGAATCCCGAATTGTCTACTTGTATTATTATTTGTGCTATGTTACTTGCTTGCGAAACGCTTAGATGCGCTTCTTTCCTATTCGGGGCCTCGACTCCCAGATCGGAAAGGACCGCATCTTGGTCGTTACAGATATATATTTGAGTCTTTGCTGATTTCTTATATGCATGATTTGATATCCTTGTAAGTCTCTCCGAGTCTTGGGTTTTGTTTGGCCAACTAGATCTATGATTCTTGCAATGGGAGAAGTGCTTGGTTTTGGGTTCTACCATGTGGTGACCTTTCCCAGTGACAGTAGGGGCAGCAAGGCACACATCAAGTAGTTGCCATCAAGGGTAAAAAGATGGGGTTTTTATCATTGGTTTGAGATTATCCCTCTACATCATGTCATCTTGCTTAAGGCGTTACTCTGTTCTTATGGACTTAATACACTAGATGCATGCTGGATAGCGGTCTACGTGTGGAGTAATAGTAGTAGATGCAGAAAGTATCGGTCTACTTGTTTCGGACGTGATGCCTATAGATATAATCATTGCATAGATATCGTCACGACTTTGTGCGGTTCTATCAATTGCTCGACAGTAATTTGTCCACCCACCGTCTACTTGCTTTCATGAGAGAAGCCACTAGTAAACACTACGGCCCCCGGGTCTATTCACATCCATCGTTTACACCTCCACTTTTACTTTGCTTTGTTACTTTGTTGCTTTCACTTATCACTTGGCAAACAATCTATAAGGGATTGACAACCCCTTCATAGCGTTGGGAGCAAGCTCTTGTGTTTGTGCAGGATCTTGAGATACTCCTCCACTGGATTGATACCTTGGTTCTCAAACTGAGGAAAATACTTACCACCGCTGTGCTACATCACCCTTTGCGCTTCGAGGGAACACCAACGCAAGGCTCCAAGGCCATGGGGGAAATCCTTTGCATACTTGCCTAGGAAGTCCCTTCAGGCGTAGCCGCAGCTGAAGGATTCCCGGTGCCGTCGACACGACTATTCTTGGCGCCGTTGCAAGGGAAGCACAACTCACATCAGAAGTATTTCTGGCGCTGTCGCCGGGGATTTTTTGAGGTAGCAGAAGTATTTCTGGCGCCCTTGCCGGGGAGGAGCACGTCAAGATAATTTCCCGACAACGTGCCTATTTCTGGCGCCATTGCCGGCGAGGAGAAATCAAGATCTATCCAAGTAGGTCTCACAAACTCTTCTCTTGCATTTACTTTTGTTGCCACTTGCCTCTCGTTTTCCTCTCCCCGACTTCATTTGCCTTTCTCCTTCGCCGTTTTCTTTTGCCTTTGCCGTGTGCTTGTTTGTTTGTTGAAGTCATCATGGCTGAAAACACCAAACTTTGCGACTTCTCGAGCACTAATAATAATAATTTTATTAGTACTCCGATTGCTCCCGCCACTAGTGCGGAATCGTATGAAATCAATGCAGCTTTGCTGAATCTTGTTATGAAAGTGCAATTCTCTGGCCTTCCTAGTGAAGATGCCGCATCCCATCTCAATACCTTCATTGAGCTTTGTGATATGCAAAAGAAAAGAGATGTGGTTAATGACGTGATTAAGTTGAAACTTTTTCCTTTCTTGTTGCGAGATCGCGCAAAAACTTGGTTTTCTTCTTTGCCTAAATATAGTATCGATTCTTGGGATAAGTGCAAAGATGCTTACATATCCAAGTATTTTCCGCCGGCTAAGATCATCTCCTTACGTAACGATATCATGAATTTCAAGGAACTTGATCATGAACACGTTGCACAATCTTGGGAGAGGATGAAGCTTATGATTAGAAATTGTCCCGCTCATGGCTTGAGTTTGTGGATGATTATACAAATCTTTTACGCTGGCTTGAATCTCGCTTCTCGCAATATCTTGGACTCCGCCTCAGGTGGAACGTTCATGGAAATCACGTTAGGAAATGCTACAAAACTCCTAGACAATATCATGACCAACTACTCTCAGTGGCACACTGAAAGGTCGCCTGCTAGCAAAAAGGTGCACGCTATAGAAGAAATTAACTCGCTTAGTGCTAAGATGGACGAGTTGATGAATTTGGTTGGTAGTACAAACGCTACTGTAGATCCTAATGACATGCCGCTATCTTCTTTGATTGGGATTTGCAACGCTAGTTTGGACGTGAATTTTGTTGGTAGAAACAATTTTGGCAACAATAATGCTTTTAGAGGAAACTATGTTCCTAGGCCTTTTTCTAGTAACTCCTCTAACAATTATGGCAATTCCTGCGGCAACACTTATGGAAATCACAACAAATTACCCTATGATCTAGAGAGTAATATCAAAGAGTTCATCAACTCTCCAAATATTTTCAATGTGTCCATAGAGGAAAAACTACTCAAAATAGACGATTTGGCTAAAAGCGTTGATAGGATGTCTTGTGATATTGATGCTTTGAAAGTTAGATGCGCTCCTCCCAAGGTCAACTTGGATGAAACTTTGAAAGCTATGCGTATCTCCATGAATGAGAGCAAAGAAAGAACCGCCCAAATTCGCGCTAGACATGAATGGTTTAAAAGGGTGCGTTCTAGTGATGCAAATCACGAAGATCTAAAAGTGCTTGGTGTGTATCCTCTTGAATCTTTGTTTTCGCGTGTCAAACCCACTTATGTAGGGGCTGGATATGAATCCACTTTGGTTGAAAAACGCCCAATGATGCGGAGACCACCTATCTTGATGATAAAGGTGTGGAGAGTGGAGTAGAAGAAGTCAAAATTTTGGGTAGTAATGAAACTCCCACTTTTGATTTCAAGGAATTCAATTATGATAATTGCTCCTTGTTTGAATGCATTTCTTTGATGCAATCCATTGCAAACTCTCCACATGCTTATAGCCAAAGCAAAGCCTTTACCGTGCATATCGTAGATGCTATGATGAAATCTCTTGAAGAAAAGCTCAAACTAGAAGTCTCGATACCTAGAAAACTTCATGATGAGTGGGAACCTACTATCAAAATCAAGATAAAAAACTATGAGTGCAATGCTTTGTGTGATTTGGGTGCTAGTGTTTCCGCGATTCCAAAGTCTTTATGTGATATTCTTGGTTTTCATGAGATTGAAGAGTGTTGTCTTAATTTGCATCTTGTGGATTCTACTATCAAGAAACCCATGGGGAGGATTGATGATGTTCTTATTGTTGCAAATAATAACTATGTACCCGTGGATTTCATTGTACTTGACATAGATTGCAATCCTTCATGTCCCATTATTCTTGGTAGACCTTTCCTAAGGGCTATTGGTGCTATCATCGATATGAAGGAAGGGAATATTATATTTCAATTTCCTTTAAAGAAGGGCATGGAGCACATTCCTAGAAAGAAAATAAGATTGCCTTATGAATCTATGATGAGGGCTACCTATGGTTTGAGCACCAAAGATGACTATACGTGATTCCATCACTTTTCGCCTAGCTAAGGGCGTTAAACAAAAGCGCTTGCTGGGAGGCAACCCCATGAATCTATCCTTTTTCTTTCTGTTTTGTGTTTTCTACACTTTCATAATTCTCTTATGATTGTGTTTTTTGTGTTTATTTTTGCGTTTGTGACAAGCAAAACCGTTATGATTAGTCTTGGGGATGATCGTTTGGTCATGCTGGAAAAGACAGAAACTTTCTGCTCACGAAAAGAATTTTCATTTTTTTATGTAAGAGCTTTTGAGTTAATTATTTTTGCTTCTGATTTCTACGCAAATTCTTCAGACTGTCGTAATGTTTCAGAATTTTTGAAGTACCAGAGCTATACGAAATATACAGATTTCTATAGACTGGTCTGCTGTTAACAGATTCTGTTTTTGTTGTGTTGGTTGCTTATTTCGATGAAACTATGGATAGTATCGGGGGGGTATTAGCCATGGAAGATTGAAAATACAGTAACCCAACATCAGCACAAGTAGAATTTAAGTTTGCTACAGTACCTAAGGAAGTGGTGGTTTGCTTTCTCATACTAATGTTATCACGAGTTTCTATTTAAGTTTCGTGTTGTGAAGTTTTGAAGTTTTGGGTGAAGTTCTTATGGACAAAAAGATAAAGAGTGGCAAGAGCTCAAGCTTGGGGATGCCCAAGGCACCCCAAGAGATTCAAGGATGCCGTAAAAGCCTAAGCTTGGGGATGCCCCAGGAAGGCATCCCCTCTCTCCCGTCTTCAATCCATCGGTAACGTTACTTGGGGCTATATTTTTATTCACCATTTGTTATGTGTTTTTTCTTGGAGCTACTTGTATCGTAGGAGTCTTTTATTTTTTTGTTGTGTCACAATCATCCTTGCTGCACACCTATATAGAGAGACATGCACTCACCTTGATTTTGTCGAGCTTCACTTATATCTTTTGGTAGACAATTCAGCTCACATGTGCTTCACTTATATCTTTTGAGCTAGATACTTTTGCTCTATGTGCTTCACTTATATCTTTTAGAGCACATCGGTGCGTGGCTTGGTAGTTGATCTATGCTTTGAAAGTAGTCTCAAAAGGGGTAGTTATCCAAAGGGATACGAAAACTTCCACCTTCATGTGCATTGAATAGTTAGAGAAGTTTGATTCATCTCAATTAGTTTTGAGTTGTGGTTATGGTAATATTGAAGTCATGCTAGTAAGGTGTTGTGGATCTAGAAATACTTGTGTTGAAGTTAATGATTCCCGTAGCATGCACGTATGGTGAACCGCTATGTGATGAAGTCTGAGCATGATTAGTATATTGATTGTCATCCTTTGAGTGGCGGTCGGGATCACGAGATGGTTTATACCTACCAACCATTCCCCTAGGAGTATGCGTTGAATGCTTTGTTTCGATTACTAATAAAACTTTTGCAACAAGTATATGAGTTCTTCATGACTAATGTTGAGTCCATGGTTTAGATGCACTTTTACCTTCCACCATCACTATCTTCTTAGTGTCGTGCAACTTTCGCCGGTGCACAAAACCCACTATTAGCCTCCCTCAAAACAGCCACCATACCTACCTACTATGGCTTTTCAAAGTCATTCTGAGATATATTGCCATGCAACTACCACCATGACATGTGCCACCACGTCTACATTGCCATTGCATGATCATAAGATAGCTAGCGTGATGTTTCCATTAATGTCTATGCCATGCTAGATCATTGCCACGGTACACTACCGAAGGCATTCCATATAGTGTCATAGTTTCTCTAAGTTTTGAGTTGAAAGTGTGATGATCATCATTAATGGAGCATTGTCCCATGTGAGGAAATAAAATAGGCCAAAGAAGCCCACCAAAAAAACTAGGCCAAAGAGCGCACCAAATTAAAAAAAATGAGAGAAAAAGAGAGAAGGGACAATGCTACCACCTTTTCCACACTTGTGCATATTAAGCACCATGATCTTCATGATTGAGAGTCTCTCGTTTTGTCACCACCATATAGCTAGTGGGAAATTTTCCTTATATAACTTGGCTTGTATATTCCAATGATAGGCTTCCTCAAAATTGCCTTAGTTCTTCATGAGCAAGCAAGTTGGATGCACACCCACCAGTTTTCTTTAAGAGCTTTCACATACTCGTAGCTCTAGTGCATCATTTGTATGGCAATACCTACTCATTCACATTGATATCTATTGGTGAGCATCTCCACAGCTCATTGATATGCCTGGTTAATGTGACTATCTTCTCCTTTTTGTCTTGCAACCATGGCTCACGCTCATGTATTGCGTGATAGTTGAAAGGGTTTGAGAAAGTAAAGGTGTGAAACAATTACTTGGCCAATACCGGGGTTGTGCATGATTTAAATTCGTTGTGCAATGATGATAGAGCATAGCCAGACTATATGCTTTTGTAGGGATAACTTTCTTTTGGCCTTGTTATTTTGAAAGTTCATGATTACCTTGCTAGTTTGCTTGAACTATTATTGTTTCCACGTCAATAGAAAACTATTGTTTTGAATCTAATGGATCTGAACATTCACGTCACATAAGAAGAATTACAAAGGACACCTATGCTAGGTAGCATGAAATCATCAAAAATTCATTCTTTATCACTTCCCTACTCGAGGATGAGCAGGAGTTAAGCTTGGGGATGCTTGATACGTCTCAAACGTATCTATAATTTTTGATGGTTTCACGCTGTTATCTTGTCTTATTTGGATGTTTTATGTACCTTTTATACTTTTTTCGGACTAACTTATTAATTCAGTGCCAAGTGCTAGTTCCTGTTTTTTCCGTGTTTTTGACTCTTTTCAGATCTGATTTTGGAACGGAGTCCAAACGGAAGAAAAACCCCGAAATGATTTTGACTCTTTTCAGATCTGACCTAGATCCTTGGCCTATATATTCCCAAATATTCCGTAAAAAATCAGGGGAGCCTCGAAAATACTTTTCCGCCGCCGCAAGCTTCCATTTTCGCGAGATCTCATCGGTGACCCTTCTCGGCGCCTTGCCGGAGGGGACTTTGGAGTTGGAGGGCTTCTTCATCATCATCATCGCCCTTCCAATGACTCGTGAGTAGTTCACTTCAGACCTACGGGTCCGTAGTTAGTAGCTAGATGGCTTCTTCTCTCTCTTGGATCTTCAATACAAAGTTCTCCATGATCTTCATGGAGATCTATCCGATGTAATCTTCTTTGGCGGTGTGTTTGTCGAGATCCGATGAATTGTGGATTTGTGATCAGATTATCTATGATATATATTTGAGTCTTTGCTGATTTCTTATATGCATGATTTTATATCCTTGTAAGTCTCTCCGAGTCTTGGGTTTTGTTTGGCCAACTAGATCTATGATTCTTGCAATGGGAGAAGTGCTTGGTTTTGGGTTCTACCATGTGGTGACCTTTCCCAGTGACAGTAGGGGCAGCAAGGCACACATCAAGTAGTTGCCATCAAGGGTAAAAAGATGGGGTTTTTATCATTGTTTTGAGATTATCCCTCTACATCATGTCATCTTGCTTAAGGCGTTACTCTATTCTTATGGACTTAATACACTAGATGCATGCTGGATAGCGGTCGACGTGTGGAGTAATAGTAGTAGATGCAGAAAGTATCGGTCTACTTGTTTCGGACATGATGCCTATAGATATAATCATTGCATAGATATCGTCACGACTTTGCGAGGTTCTATCAATTGCTCGACGGTAATTTGTTCACCCACTGTCTACTTGCTTTCATGAGAGAAGCCACTAGTAAACACTACGGCCCCCGGGTCTATTCACATCCATCGTTTACACCTACGCTTTTACTTTGCTTTGTTACTTTGTTGCTTTCAGTTCTCACTTGGCAAACAATCTATAAGGGATTGACAACCCCTTCATAGCGTTGGGAGCAAGCTTTTGTGTTTGTGCAGGATCTTGAGATACTCCTCCACTGGATTGATACCTTAGTTCTCAAACTGAGGGAAATACTTACCACCGCTGTGCTACATCACCCTTTCCGCTTCGAGGGAACACCAACGCAAGGCTCCAAGGCCACGGGGAAAATCCTTTGCATACTTGCCTAGGAAGTCCCTTAAGGCATAGCCGCAGCTGAAGGATTCCTGGTGCCGTCGACATGACTATTCTTGGCGCTGTTGCAAGGGAAGCACAACTGACATCAAGCACGCTTCTCCGACAACTCCGGTGCGGCATCACGCCAAGGTGGTGACTGTGGTGATCGCAAGTTCGAGTACTGCCAAATCTGCAAGGAGAGTGGGCATGGAGCATGGCGCTGCAGGAAGCGCTATGACCGCAACTACAACAACAACGTCCGTAACCCTACGGGCGGTGGAGGTGGAGGTGGTGGAAACGGATCCGCCAACGCTGCTCACTTGTATGGAGTGGATACCAATTGGTATCTTGACACCGGCGCAACCGATCATGTAACGGGAGAACTGGAGAAACTTGTTGTCCATGACCGCTACACCGGCACAGAACAAATCCACACAGCTAGTGGTCAAGGTATGAGCATTTCCCATGTTGGTCATTCAGTTTTGTTAACCCCTCATGGCTCATTAGATCTTAACAATATCCTTCATTCTACCCGAGCCGACAAAAGTCTCCTTTCTGCCTACCAACTCATGCTTGATAATCATGCCTTTCTTGAAGTTTACCCTGAAATTGTTTTTGTTAAGGATCGGGGCACTCGGAGAACCATTCTTCAAAGCAAGAGTAGGGGTGGCTTGTTCCTAGTCTCTGGCCATCAAGAGGTTCCTCATCCACAAGCCCTTGGTGTGGTCAAACCATCTACCTCACGGTGGCACAAACGCTTAGGGCATCCTACCTTACCGGTGGTCCAGAAAGTTCTTCGTGATTTTTGTCTTCCTGTCTCCAATAAAAAAGATCATTTGCTAGTATGTGATTCGTGTCAAAAAGCGAAGAGCCATCAGTTTCCCTATTCTTGTTCCAATAGTGTGTCAAAGTTTCCCTTAGAACTTGTCTTCTCACATGTATGGGGTCCTGGATCCGTTTCTGTAGGCAGACAAAAATATTATGTGATTTTTATAGATGATTTCAGTAAATTTAGATGGATTTATTTACTCAAAAACAAATCTGACGTCTTTGAGAAATTTCATCTCTTTCAAGAACTTGTTGACGGCAATTTGATCGTAAAATTCTTGCTATGCAAACCGATTGGGGAGGAGAATATCAACACCTAAACCCCTTCTTTGAGCGCATTGGGATTGCTCACCATGTTTCGTGTCCCCACGCTCATCAGCAAAATGGATCCGCTGAAAGGAAGCATCACCACATTGTGGAAGTTGGCCTCTCACTTCTTGCTCATGCTTTTATGCCCTTAAAATTTTGGGATGAAGCCTTCTCCACTGCTGTCTATCTTATCAATTGTGTCCCTAGTAGAGTTATTCACAATCAAACACTTCTTGAACGTCTCTATGGCATCAAACCAAACTACAATTTTCTTCGCATCTTTGGTTTGTCGTTTGGCCTAACTTACGCCCTTTCAACAAACATAAGCTTGAATTTAGGTCCAAGCAATGTGTCTTCTTGGGGTATAACACTATGCACAAAGGATACAAGTGTCTTGATGTAGCCTCTGGTCGGGTCTATGTTTCACGTGATGTGGTGTTTGATGAGCAAGTTTTTCCCTTTGCACAACTTCATCCCAATGTAGGTGCACAACTCCGCAAGGAGCTCATTTTGCTGCCCTCCCACCTTCTCCCTTCAGCGCAACTACCTCTAGGAGAAGGGGACAATACTGTTGACAATATGCCAATGTCTCATACCTCTACCTCTGATAATTTTTCGTATGCAAGTTTGCAGGAAAACGATGTTGAAAATAGCGCAAACATGCATGATTTCATGTCTCCAAACAATGCAGGTTCTTCCATAGAAAATACGGTGGCATCTGCCTCGGGATCCGCCCCGGGATCTGTTGTGCCAGGCGCATCCACCTCGGGACTTGGCGCGTGAGGCGCTGCTGTGCCAGGTGCATCCGCCTCAGGTCTTGGAGCGCCAGGTGCTGCGCCGTTGGCCGGGCCCTCGGGTGCTGCGACAGGAAGGGTGCTGGTCGGCCTCTCAGGCGCGGGGACAGGTGGGTCCCCGACATGTGCCGCTGCCCAATCTCCACTGGCCAGAATAGGGCCAGGTGGGTTGGGGGTTGGGTCCTCGAGCGCGGCGCCAGGTGGATCGCCCGCGTCAGGCTCGAACGCGGCGTCAGGTGGGTCGCCAGCGCGTGGCGCAGACTCGCATGCAGGCCTGCATGCAGACGACACGTCCCCAACCGAATCTCTACAGGAGTCGCTACAGGAGTCTACCTCCGGATCCTCTGCGAACTCCGGATCTGCTGTTTCTTCTTCGTCAAACCGCCTTCAGCAACAGCTTTCACGCCCAGCCCTGCCTCCACCTGAGCATGCACACACCAGATCTCAGGGTGGGGTTATCAAACCAAAGGTATATCATGATGGTTGTATCCGTTGGGGCTCATTTTGTGCCACAGGTGAACCACAGACTTTAAAAGAAGCGCTTGGTGAACCTCGATGGAGGGAGGCAATGAATGAGGAGTTTTCTGCTCTCATGAAAAACAAGACTTGGCGCTTAGTCCCTCCGGCCACGGGCAGAAATATCATTGATTGCAAATGGGTTTATAAGGTAAAAAGGAAATCTGATGGCAGTGTTGACATGTATAAAGCACACCTGGTTGCCAAGGGGTTTAAACAAATGTATGGAATTGACTATGAGGACACGTTAGTCCTGTAGTTAAAGCTGCTACGATTAGGTTGATCCTTTCTGTTGCAGTATGTCGAAATTGGTGCATGAGACAACTAGATGTGAAGAATGCGTTCTTGCATGGTGTTCTGGAAGAGGAAGTGTTCATATGGCAACCTCCTGGGTATGAAAATCCTAACTCACCTCACCATGTGTGCAAGCTTGAGAACGCATTATATGGGTTGAAACAGGCACCTAGGGCTTGGTACTCTCGGCTGTCTTCAAAACTACAATCTCTAGGTTTGTTTCCATCCAAGGGAGATACCTCACTTTAATTTTCTTCTATCATAAGCATGGAATAACTATTTTTATGCTCATTTATGTTGATGATATTGTGGTCACAAGTTCCTCCCCTCAAACGGTGGAGGCTCTCCTTAAGGATCTAGGCAAGGATTTTACACTTAAGGATCTTGGGGATTTGTACTTCTTCCTTGGCATTGAGGTAAAACGTGTACATACTGGAATCCTTTTGTCACAAGAAAAGTATGTACAGAAAATACTCCAGCGAATAGGGATGAAGGGATGTAAACCTTCTACCACTCCCTTGTCTATTTCTGAAAATCTGTCTCTTCATGATGGAGAAATATTGGAAGCAGAGGACTCCACCCAATACAGGAGTATTGTAGGCGCATTACAATACTTGACACTGACTAGGCCTGATATTTCATACTCAGTAAATAAAGTGCGCTAGTTTTTACATGCTCCTACTAGTGTACATTGGACAACAGTAAAGAGGATACTGAGATATCTTCAGGGAACAAAGAGTCATGGACTTAAAATTAGCAAAATAGATTCTATGCTTGTGAGTGCTTTCTCAGATGCAGATTGGGCAGGGTGTCCTGATGATAGAAGATCCACTGGAGGTTTTGCTGTCTTTCTTAGAGGTAATCTAGTCTCATGGAGCGTTCGTAAGCAACCTATAGTGTCCAGGTCAAGTACTGAAGATGAGTATAAGGCCTTAGCCAATGCAACTGCTGAGATTGTTTGGGTTCAGAATTTGTTGACATAATTGGGTGTTCGACATCCAAGGGCAGCCTCATTGCGGTGTGATAATCTTGGTGCAACATATCTGTCTGTTAATCCTATTTTTCAGGCCAGGACAAAGCACATTGAGATTGATTATCATTTTGTTCGAGAACGAGTAGCACACAAGCTATTGAATATTAGATTTGTACCAACTGGTGATCAAGTTGCAGATGGTTTTACTAAACCACCTACTGTTCGGCAGTTAGAGGCATTTAGAAACAATCTCAACTTAGATAGTTGTAGTTGAGGGGGAGTGTTAAACATTGTAATGTATATCCGGTGTAGAAATAAACCGGTTTAAGTTGTAGTTCTGGTAGGTTGTTGAGACATGACTTGTAGATCAATCCAACATCTAACCACCCTGTAATCTTCATGTAACCCTAGCCGGCCATGTGCCTATATTAACACGACGACGCCCCTGCTAAGATACAAGCGTTATCTCATCTGTTTTCACAGCTATACTGTAGATATGTTGATTAGGAAGCTGACGGATTACTTCAAAGATAAGACTGGGGAGTTGTTGCACTTGCCCTACACATCATATGATCAATCAACCCACGATAAAACGTTGTCATGCTCTTGCATGTTTCGTCTTACTTGACATACGTTAATTTATGCTCTCTGATTCATCACTTCCTTTTTTTGGTCATTACATAGGTATCTTGTCATGATTGATGATCTATGGAGTGTTCAAGATTAGGAGATCATCAGCGACTGTTTTCCGGAGAACAATCTCGATAGTTGTATCATCACCACAACAAGAATTGAGGCTGTTGCAAACGCTGCACGTGACCATGTTTGCATGACTTGCCCTCTCGATGAAGCCGATGCCGAAACTTTGTTTTGCTGAAGAATTGTTTGGCAGTGTGGGTGGGTGCCCTCCCCGTTTGAAGGATGTTTCTGTTAAAACTCGTTCATCGGATTGTTTACATTAAATCACGACGAACACGCGCACACAAAAAGTTTTGGCCAAAGACACGTGTCATGCCTTTCTTTTCCCTCTTTTTATTTTTTCCTTTTCTCAACTCACCATGTACAAACTCATGACGCACGCCTATGCCTGTGTATATATACACCTCCGGCATAAAGTAAACACAACCAAGCACGACTTGGTTTACAACTCGACTAGAACTCTTGCGTGAAAACTAGTCCTAAGCCTAGACCTATACTACTCGGACTCACTAGTACTTATACATGGCTAAGAGCGAAGCCGTGTACAGCATGGACAAAGACTACAAAACCGACTCAAGTACAAAAACTCACCATCCAAGTGCTCTGGAAAAGAAAGGCATGACGCGTACCTTTGGCCAAAAGTTGTTGTGTGTGTATGTTCGTTGTGATTTAATATGAACAATTCGATGAACGAGTTCCAACAATTGATATCTAGAACAAGGTCGATATATATATACACATGCATAGGCATCCGTCATGAGTTTGTACATGGTGAGTTGAGAAAAGGAGAAAATAATAACAGCGAAAAGAAAGGCATGACACGTGTCTTTGGCCAAAAGTTTATGTGTGCGCGTGTTCACCGTGATTTGATGTGAACGATCCGATGGACGAGTTCCAACAGTGTCAACACAAATGTTTGAGAAAGTGTGTGTGTGTGGGGGGGGGGGGGGTTGCCATTCTCTATAGTGAGCGTGGGTGACTTGTTAGCCAGCAAGGCGCACACAAGGGATGAGTTTGAGCGGTCTGGCCTGGAATGGCGGGCCAATTCAAAGCTAGAAGACATGAAACAGATAATCAAGCTTAGCTACAACGATCTTCCTGCTCATCTCAAACCATGTTGTATCTGAGCATATTTCCTGAGAACCATGAGATCAAAATAGAGCGGCTTACGAGGCGATTAACTGCAGAAGGTCTCATCAGTGAATGGTGTTGCAGAAACATGGAGAAAAGAGCGACAAACTACATAATTGTGCTTATTGCCAGAAACTTAATCCAGCCATCGGAGCTGCATTGTTCACCGGCTATAATACATATTTTCATCGGGCATTTCAGCTTTGGTACACATTCTAAGTTACATATGATGTGAACTATGACTGTGCTTGTGCACACATTTCATTCATTCATTCCACACAGGCAGCGCAGCTACATTGTGGATTGAGCAAGTTAACCGATCAGCTCCTTGCAGTTCTAAAGTTGGCCTCCTTAAACCACCTAAGCCGAAGTGCGCTCCTGGCCGTGAGCCTTTTTTCAGGGTTGCAACGCAGAAGGCCGCTCAAGACCTCGAAACCAGCTTCTGATAGTGGAGGCCGGCCTCTGATCCTAGCCTCAGCAGGAGACGGGAACATAGACCACAGAGAGCTTTCCAGTGACCATCCGCCAGGCAGTTGCCGCCCATCGTAGCCTGACCATTCCTTGATGTCTGCGGTGCCAAGAAGGTCCAAGATCTCGCTGAAGTGGTCCATGTCCGTCCTCCCATAGAAAGGGTGCCTGCCGGCAAGTAGCTCGGCCATCATGACGCCGAGAGCCCAAGAGTCGATGCGCTCGTCGTAATTCTTGGACCCTAGGAGGAGCTCTGGCGCGCGGTACCCCCGTGTCCCGATGGGGTTCGAGTAGGGCGGCCCGTCGGCCATGCTGCACGATAGCCCGAGGTCGCAGATCTTGAGGTTGCCACGGCCGTCGACGAGCACGTTCCCCGGCTTAAGGTCACGATGCATGAGACCTAGACGGTTCATCCTCCTCACGCCGGCGAGGAGCTGCCTCATGATAAGGCGGACCTCGGCCTCGGTGTGTCTCCTCCCGAAGCGGACGTGCTTCATGACGTGCCTGAGGGACGGCCCCACGAACTCCATGGCGATGAAGGCCTCGCCGTCGAGGTGGCCCGAGGCGCGCAGCTGCACGATGGACGGCTGGCCGCTGCACTTCTCCAAGGCGCTGACCTCGCCCGCGAAGGCGGAGAGGTAGCGGTCGCCGTTGTCGCGGGCGTACTTGTTTGCGCGGAGGCACTTCATAGCGACGATCTCGCCGGTGCGGCGGTCCCTTGCTCGGTAAACCATGCCGAAGCCTCCTGTACCGATCACGTCGAGCCGCTGGAAGCGGCAAAGCGTGGCAGAGTTTGAGGAGTCGCCACCAGTGGCCGTGGCTCCTTGGTCCCATCCTTCCCATCCATCAACACCGTGGCGCGCTGCCGGTGTGGCGGAGGCGGCGACGTCTACGAGTTCGGAGTTGGACCATCCCATATTTTGCAACTAGACAGCAACTCAACGCCAACTACTTTGATTATCCGAGGCTGGTTAGGCTGCTTTTGTAGCCAGGGGACTGTGAATTAGTTTCCGTTTTTAAAACAAAGAAAGAAACACGATAGTTCTACTAATGCGCGTTTCTGAATTAGTTTCCGTTTGGGTTTCCGTTTCGTACTCTTATTCAGGTAAGAAACGCAATATATGGTCCCGCTTTAAAAAAAAGCACTCAAGTTCCCGCTTTTACATCCGATGTATTATGTACGTGTTATGCAAAAGGGAGATGTGCTACTCCCATCTTCTGATAATCATACCTTCCGAGATCGAACTCTGACATGGTCTAAAAGCAACTCCAACGACGTCGACCCAAACGTATAACATTTTTGTCTGTTTTTTCTGTTTGGATCGATCGATCGCTCGACATCCGTCCTGATTAACATTTAGGTCGGCAATGCGTCTAACATCCGCGACACATTTTATGTCCGTGCACACATTTAAAAAGGTCCGCGGTCGTAGATCAAACCAGCGTCCATGCCGTCGCCCAAAGTTCATGTCAGTATCATGCCACCTGTCAGCATACAATGCCAGCTTTAGAAAACATCACAAAGTTCATGCCGGCGCACTTGCCAGCAGCCGGCACACATGCCAGCACACAAAAAGTTGCGGGTGTTCGATCACCCCATCACGGCCGTGGTCATGCTAGCACACTTGTCGGCATAAAAAAAAAGGATGACGCCCGGCGTCATAGATCACTCATCGTCGAAATTGAGCATGCCGTCCTGCATCTTTTCGAACCACAGTCTCTTCCTTGGCGACACGGTGTTGAGATCCACCTTCATGATCTCCACCCCCGTCATCATGCTAGGGAGAGCCACTTCGTCTGCCTTGGTCTTGGCATTGGCGGGCTCGATCTCTAGCATCTTGGCTTCCTTCTCCGCCTCATCTCAATCATCCTCGCTTGCTTTTCCGCCTTCATCTCAAGCCTCCTCCTTTGGATCTCCTCGAAGATGATACTCTGCATGAAGTGGTTGGCCCTTTCATCGTCGACGGTCGCCGGCATTCCGTCGAACAGGTTGCGGGTGCCGGAGAGCATGTCGACTGACATCTCCCGCGCACGTGTCCTCGACCCACCAGATGACGAGCCACCGGCTACCCGTATGGCTTTGAGGTCGATGGCCGTGGGCGCGGGCGTGGAAGGCGCCACCATGCTCACCTCCGGCGAGCATTCCCCGGGGAGGCGGGAGGCTTGCGGGTAGACGTGGAAGCCGGGAATCGGGTGAGTCGTTGATGCACGGGACGACTCTAGCAGTACCATCCGAGGAAACGCAGACAAGCCTACGCTCGCTGAGGACATGGCGGCGTTGACCAGCCCGTGCTGGGCAGGGTTTAATCCTAGGTATAATAGCGCCTCCCTCGTTGCGCTACGACAGCTATAGCCACGACGGCCACTGCTTCGTCCCTTGCGCCCGCATCGTGCCTCCGACCCTTTCTCTTTGCCGACTCCCTAGCCCTCTCCTCGGACGTCAGCTCCTTCTTCTCGGGTGTGGTGGCGGTTTTGCAGGGGGCGCGAGACTTGCCTTTGCGTGGTGGCGGTTTTTATTATATTAACATGAAAACATGGAAGAAATGTAATGATATCTTGTTTTTTTTGCGAGGGGCCAAAGGCCATATATTAAGTACTCCTTCTGTAAAAAATTAATATAAATGATCTAAATTCTCTTATAAAAGATGAAAAATGAAAAAAAACAGCCATTGTTGATATAAAAATATAAAATGAAAGAGCCATATATTAAATGCTCTTATAAAAATGAAAAATACTACCCAACTAAATATAATTTAGACGAACTATTTCTCAAAGTTGCGCCCTTTATAAACATTGTTGATTTTCAATAGGGAAGTAGTCTCATACACATGCATTTATCAGGCGAGCTTCACACTAGTCGTGGCAAATAGGCAACCATGCATGCAAAGAGGCTCAATTTGTAGGGACGCAAGTTCACACTATATGCTAATAGTTTATATCATGCGGGGGCAAACCAATCCAACTGGCCAAGTTGAGTTTAATATGCTCAGGATCTAGTACCACCAACACATTATCTGAATAACATAAAAGAGCTTATTCTGACAGCGGCTTGGTAAATCTCACATCTGGTCGCCAAGACGACAATATGTGTTTGGAAATTAATCAAGTCCAGCAGATATTGCAGCAATGTCCATCCAAGTAATGATCACTATGAATAATATAAGAGCATGTAGGAAATATGTAGAGAAGAAGGGTGTTTGGATGAAACCAAGAGAAGGGTTTGTCAGCATCAATGTAGATGCAACTTTTGATGTAGAATCTTCTACCGTAGGTATTGGAGTGGTAGCCAGGGATGATATGGTAGGGTTTCTAGCCGTGTGCAATGAAGAAGTATCTTATGTTGTTGATGCAGCTACAACAGAAGCGCTAGCTATTCGACGTGGAATCGCTTTGGCAAATGAGATGGGCTATAACAAAATTATTATTCAGTCTGACTGCCTTGAGGCCAATGAAACTATGCATGCCGGAGGATTCTCATCGACGACATCTGCTCCGTTCTATGAGGATATTTGTATACAGGCTACTACTTTTAGTAGAGTTGAGTATTCATTCTGTAGTAGGGATGCAAATTTTGTTGCTCACAGTCTATAGCTAGGGAGGCTCATCACAATCACAATGTTTGGGTTGATGAACCTCGTATTTTTATCATTTCTTTGCTTGTGGATGATATAACAAATATTTGAAAGCAATAAAGGGAGCCATGATGGCATTCCCTCAAAAAAAAAAATCCAACTGGCGATGGATGTGTCGTTATCACAATGAAATTTATGATAACAATAGTTTGATGTTTATACCCCATGCACACGTTTTCATTCGGGAAATGGATGGGACATCCTATTTGCACCAAATCAGATCAAGAAAATCTAGATGAGTATGTGAGATAATTGAAACACATCCAAAAGTATACAGTCAACAACATTTTTTATTTCTGATGATTTTAGTGAACCCAATGACTTCCAAGTTACATCTGTTATGCCCTAGAAATTTCTATAAATATGGTTACCTAATATACACTGAAAACCTATATATAAAAATAGTGTGTATATGATTTAGAAATATGTACCATTATAGTTAATTATATTAAAAAATATATGAACACTTGCATAGATAAGCAAATATATGTGTATAAAATACACAGTTTATGCAATATTAGCAAATTAATTTTGATAATTATTTTTAACAAGAAAAATATATTTTTAGTACATCATACAATTTCAGTTTTGCAGAAAATAAAAAGTTACAATGATATATAATTGTATATTAATGAATAACTTAACTATTAGTTAGAAACATTGTTATGTGGATAAATAATATTTCCTTCTTAACAAAATTTAATTCGCTTTTTATGACCTATGCAAAACAAACAACCTCTTAAATTTTGGTATGGAGCAACAAAATATGTTAATTAAAATTCTAATATGTTATACATAGTTTAAAATAAGTATAAAAGTTTAGTATAAAAACAATTGGTTTACATCGCCGAGGCCCAAAATGGTTCAGCGATGAAGAAATAGTAAATAAATTAAGCAGTGTTCTGCAGTATACTTATAACAACATAACCGACCTTAGTTTTTTAAATAAGATAATAATAATAACAATATTTAGATCCAACCAACAATTACCAACTACTATTACTCTACTGCGATGAAATCGTAACAAGCGCTACACCCTATTCCAGAAACAAAATCTTATTAAACTTTGCATAACCTACGACAACGGTTCAGACCCTGTCGCCGGTATGGCAGCGGCGGCGACGTCGTCTATGAGTTCCGACCATCCCATGTTTTGAAACTAGCTAGGAAGCAACTCAAACCCAACTATTTTGACGATACGAGGCTGGTTAGGCTGCTTTTATAGTCAGGGGTAGCTCTACTTTTTTATTGGGAAACACGATAGCTTCCGCGCGTACGTGGATCCAAGGCTGGTTAGGCTGCTAATATGGGTGGGGTTGTGAATTACTCCTAGTTTCTGATTCGTACTCTCATATTCCGATAAGAAACACACTGGTGTTAACCTTTTTTATTGGAAAGGAAAAAAAACAATATATGTTCCCGCTTTTACATCCTATGTGTTATGTACTCCCTCTATCCAGGTGTATAGGGCATGCACGTTGTTTTAGGTCCTTAATTTAACTACTTAAATATGTATTATATATAATAAATAATATATTATTAGATTCATGTGCGGATGTAGTTTCTGAATATGTAATTTTTATCACATATAATATATATTTAGCTAGTTAAATTGACAAACTAGAACTACGTGCATGTCCTATACACTTGGACGGAGGTAGTACATATTTTGGAAAAGGGAGATGTGCTACTCCCATCTTGTGATAATCATAGCTTCCGAGGTCGAACTCTCACATAGTCTAAGAGCAACTCTAACGCGTCGACTCAAACGGACATCGTTTTTATCTGTTTGGATCGACCGATCGCTCGACATCCGTCCTGGTAAACATTTGGGTCGGCAATGCGTCCAACATTCGCGATCCATTTTATGTATGTGCACACATTGAAAAAGGTACGTGGTCGTAGATCAAACCAGCGACCATGTCGTCGCCCAAAGTTCATGTCGGTATCATGCCAGCCGTCAGCATACAATGTCAGCTTCACAAAACATCACACAGTTTACGCTAGCGCACTTGCCAGCGGCCGGCACACATGCCAGCACACAAAAATTTGTGGGAGTTCGACCACCCCATCACGGATGTAGTCATGCTAGCACACTTGTCGGCATACAAAAAAGGATGGCGCCCGCTGCCATAGATCACTCATCGTCGAACTTGAGCATGCCGACCTGCATCTTCTCAAACCACGGTCTCTTCCTTGGTGACACGGTGTTGAGATCCACCTTCATGATCTCCACCCCGTCATCATGCTAGGGAAAGCAACTTCGTCTGCCTTGGTCTTGGCATTGGCGGCCTCATCTCAATCATCCTGGCTTCCTTCTCCGCCTCATCTCAATCATCCTCGCTTGCTTTTCCGCCTTCATCTCAAGTCTCCTCCTTTGGATCTCCTCAAAGATGATGCTCTGCATGAAGCGACTGGCTCTCTCATCATCGACGGCCGCCGGCATTCCGTCGAACAGGTTGCGGGTGTCGGAGAGCATGTCGACTGATGATGTCTACTACGCAACCTTCTCCTTGTAGACGTTGTTGGGCCTCCAAGTGCAGAGGGTTGTAGGACAGTAGCAATTTTCCCTCAAAGGTGACCTAAGGTTTATCAATCCGTGGGAGGCGTAGGATGAAGATGGTCTCTCTCAAGCAACCCTGCAACCAAATAACAAAGAGTTTCTTGTGTCCCCAACACACCCAATACAATGGTAAGTTGTATAGGTGCACTAGTTCGGCGAAGAGATGGTGAAACAAGTGCAATATGGATGGTAGATATAGATTTTTGTAATCTGAAATTTCAAAAACAGCAAGGTAACTAGTAACAAAAGTGAGCACGAACGGTATTGCAATGTGTGGAAACAAGGCCTAGGGTTCATACTTTCACTAGTGAAGTTCTCTCAACAATGATAACATAATTGGATCATATAACTAGCCCTCAACATGCAACAAAGAGTCACTCCAAAGTCACTAATAGCGGAGAACAAACGAAGAGATTATTGTCGGGTACGAAACCACCACAAAGTTATTATTTCTGATCGATCTATTCAAGAGTCCGTAGTAAAATAGCACGAAGCTATTCTTTCCGTTCAATCTTTCATAGAGTTCATACTAGAATAACACCTTAAGATACTTATCAACCAAGACCTAATGTCACCTAGATACTCCATTGTCACCTCAAGTATCCGTGGGGATGATTATACGATATGCATCACACAATCTCAGAATCATCTATTCAACCAACACATAGAACTTCAATGAGTGCCCCAAAGTTTCTACCAGAGAGTCAAAACGTGTGCCAACCCCCGTGCACAGGTTCCCAATGTCACGAACCCGCAAGTTGATCACCAAAACATACATCAAGTACTCACATGAATCCATGTGTGCCAACCCATATGCATATGTTCGCAATGTCACGAACCCGCAAGTTGATCACAGCAGATAGACACGTGCAAGACATACATCAAGTGTTCTCAAAGACTCAATCCGATAAGATAACTCCAAAGGGGAAACTCAATTCATTACAACAAGGGAGAGGGGGAAGAACATCATAAGATCCAACTATAGTAGCAAAGCCCGCGGTACATCGAGATCAAGACATCTCAAGAACACGAGAGAGAGAGAGAGATCGAACACATAGCTACTGGTACATACCCTCAGCCCCGAGGGTGACTACTCCCTCCTCGTCATGGAGATTGCCGAGATGATGAAGATGGCCACCGGAGATGGATTCCCCCTCCGGCAGGGTGCCGGAACGGGCTCCAGATTGGTTTCGGGTGGATACAGAGGCTTGTGGCGGCGGAACTCCCGATCTAAGTTTCTTTCTGGAGGTTTCTGGATTTATAGGACCAGATGGCAGTGGAGTTTGATACGTCTCAAACGTATCTATATTTTTTTATGGTTTCACGCTGTTATCTTGTCTTCTTTGGTTGTTTTATGTACCTTTTATATCTTTTTGGGACTAACTTATTAATTCAATGCCAAGTGTCAGTTCCAGTTTTTTTCGTGTTTTTGACTCTTTTTAGATCTGATTTTGGAACGGAGTCCAAACGGAAGAAAAACCCCGAAATGATTTTTTCCCGAACGGAAGAAGATCAGGGGGCCTTTGGGCCAAGCCAGGTGGGCTCTAGGGAACCCACAAGCCCCCACTCCACCACCAGGGGGGAGGCGGCGGTGGGCAGGCTTGTGGCCTCCCTGGCCGCCCCCTCACCTAGGTCTTTGGCCTATAAATTCCCAAATATTCCGCAAAAAATTAGGGGAGCCTCGAAAATACTTTTCCGCCGGCGCAAGCTTCCGTTTCCGCGAGATCTCATATGGAGACCCTTCCCGGCGACCTGCCGGAGGGGACTTTGGAGTTGGAGGGCTTCTTCATCATCATCATCGCCCCTCCAATGACTCGTGAGTAGTTCACTTCAGACCTACGGGTCCGTAGTTAGTAGCTAGATGGCTTCTTCTCTCTCTTGGATCTTCAATACAAAGTTCTCCATGATCTTCATGGAGATCTATCCGATGTAATCTTCTTTGGCGGTGTGTTTGTCGAGATCCGATGAATTGTGGATTTGTGATCAGATTATCTATGATATATATTTGAGTCTTTGCTGATTTCTTATATGCATGATTTGATATCCTTGTAAGTCTCTCCGAGTCTTGAGTTTTGTTTTACCAACTAGATCTATGATTCTTGCAATGGGAGAAGTGCTTGGTTTTGGGTTCTGCCATGTGCTGACCTTTCCCAGTGACAGTAGGGGCAGCAAGGCACACATCAAGTAGTTGCCATCAAGGGTAAAAGATGGGGTTTTTATCGTTGGTTTGACATTATCCCTCTACATCATGTCATCTTGCTTAAGGCGTTACTCTATTCTTATGGACTTAATACACTAGATGCATGGTGGATAGCGGTCGACGTGTGGAGTAATAGTAGTAGATGCAGACAGTATCGGTCTACTTGTTTTGGACGTGATGCCTATAGAAATAATCATTGCATGGATATCGTCACGACTTTGCGCGGTTCTATCAATTGCTCGACAATAATTTGTTCACCCACCGTCTACTTGCTTTCATGAGAGAAGCCACTAGTAAACACTATGGCCCCGGGGTCTATTCACATCCATCGTTTACACCTCCGCTTTTACTTTTCTTTGTTACTTTGTTGCTTTCAGTTCTCACTTGGCAAACAATCTATAAGGGATTGACAACCCCTTCATAGCATTGGGAGCAAGCTTTTGTGTTTGTGCAGGATCTTGAGATACTCCTACACTGGATTGATACCTTGGTTCTCAAACTGAGGGAAATACTTACCACCGCTACGCTACATCACCTTTTCCGCTTCGAGGGAACACCAACGCAAGGCTCCAAGGCCACGGGGGAAATCCTTTGCATACTTGCCTAGGAAGTCCCTTAAGGCGTAGCCGCAGCAGAAATATCAAGCCAAGTATTCTCCCGTCGACGTGCCTATTTCTGGCGCCGTTGGAAGGTCTTTTGTTGCAGTAGCAGAAGTATTTCTGACGCCGTTGCCGGGGAAGCACACCTGACATCAGAAGTATTTCTGGCGCCGTTGCCGGGGAGGAAAAAATCAAGATCTATCCAGGTAGGTCTCAAAAACTCTTCTCTTGCATTTACTTTTGTTGCCAGTTGCCTCTCGTTTTCCTCTCCCCCACTTCACATTTGCCTTTTTCTGTTCGCCCTTCTTCCGCTCGCTTTCTGTTTGCTTGTGTTACCATGGAGTTTTGCTTAAGATGCATGAATCTGAAAATTGTGAGGAAGAAATTCATGAAGTGATTCACGAGGGCTCCTTGGATGAAAAGCATGATTGCAATGGTTTCACTATAAATTCTATTAGTGACAATCATGCTAAGAATATGCAAAGCCCTAAGCTTGGGGATGCTAGTTTTGCTATGACCACTACTTATTGCAATAATCATGATTGGGGTGATGATCTTTCTTATGATCTTGAAAATTTGTTCAAACCTCATGATGAATATGATATTTGCAACAATACTGAAAGTGGGATTGGAGAAGTCATGACTTTATTTGATGATAATCCCACTATTTTTGAAGAGCGTCAACTTTGCATGCATGTGGATCATGAAAATAATATCCTATGGGATAGCTATATCGTTGAATTTGAATATGATCCCACATGTAATTGCTATGAGAGAGGAAAATATTTTTGTTGTGTTTCAATTCTTGTCTTTTGTGAGAGCATCATTGAATGCCTAGCTAAGGGCGTCAAACAAAAGCGCTTGTTGGGAGGCAACCGAACGAATCTATCCTTTTCTTTCTGTTTTGTGTTTTCCACACTTTCATAATTCTGTTAGATTGTGTTTTTTGTGTTTATTTTTGTGTTTGTGCCAAGCAAAACCGTTATGATTAGTCTTGGGGATGATCGTTTGGTCATGCTGGAAAAGACAGAAACTTTCTGCTCACGAAAAGAATTTTCATTTATTTTCTGTAAGAGCTTTTGAGTTGATTATTTTTGCTGCTGATTGCTACGAAAATTCTTCAGACTGTCATAATTTTTCAGAATTTTTGAAGTACCAGAGGTATACGAAACATACAGATTGCTACAGACTGGTCTGCTGTTAACAGATTCTGTTTTTGTTGTGTTGGTTGCTTATTTTGATGAAACTATGGATAGTATTGGGGGGGGGGGGTATTAGCCATGGAAGATTGAAAATACAGTAACCCAACATCAGCACAAGTAGAATTTAAGTTTGCTACAGTACCTGAGGAAGTGGTGGTTTGCTTTCGCATACTAATGTTATCACGAGTTTCTGTTTAAGTTTCGTGTTGTGAAGTTTCCAAGTTTTGCGTGAAGTTCTTATGGACAAAGAGATAAAGAGTGGCAAGAGCTCAAGATTGGGGATGCCCAAGGCACCCCAAGAGATTCAAGGATGCCGTAAAAGCCTAAGCTTGGGGATGCCCCGGGAAGGCATCCCGTCTCTCGTCTTCAATCCATCGGTAACGTTACTTGGGGCTATATTTTTATTCACCACATGTTATGTGTTTTTGCTTGGAGCGTCTTGTATCGTAGGAGTCTTTTATTTTTGTTGTGTCACAATCATCCTTGCTGCACACCTAGAGAGAGAGACATGTACACACCGTCATTTTGTCGAGCTTCACTTATATCTTTTGGTAGACAATTCAGCTCACATGTGCTTCACTTATATCTTTTGAGCTAGATACTTTTGCTCTATGTGCTTCACTTATATCTTTTAGAGCACAACGGTGCATGGCTTGGTAGTTGATCTATGCTTTGGAAGTAGTCTCTAAAGGGGTAATTATCCAAAGGGATACGAAAACTTCCACCTTCATGTGCATTGAATAGTTAGAGAAGTTTGATTCATCTCAATTAGTTTTGAGTTGTGGTTATGGTAATATTGAAGTCATGCTAGTATGGTGTTGTGGATCTAGAGATACTTGTGCTGAAGTTAGTGATTCCCGTAGCATGCACGTATGATGAACCGCTATGTGATGATGTTTGAGCATGATTAGTATATTGATTGTCATCCTTTGCGTGGCGGTCGGGATCGCGCGATGGTTTATACCTACCAACCCTTCCCCTAGGAGTATGCGTTGAATGCTTAGTTTCTATTACTAATAAAACTTTTGCAACAAGTATATGAGTTCTTCATGACTAATGTTGAGTCCATGGTTTAGATGCACTTTCACCTTCCACCATCACTATCTTCTTAGTGTCGTGCAACTTTCGCCGGTGCACAAAACCCACCATTAGCCTCCCTCAAAACAGCCACCATACCTACCTACTATGGCATTTTCAAAGCCATTCTGAGATATATTGACATGCAACTACCACTATGACATGTGCCACCATGTCTACATTGCCATTGCTTGATCGTAAGATAGCTAGCATGATGTTTCCATTGATGTCTATGCCATGCTAGATCGTTGCCACGGTACACTACCAAAGGCATTCCATATAGAGTGTACCATGACAATGCCTTCGGTAGTGTACCATGACAATGATCTAGCATGGCATAGACATCAATGGAAACATCATGCTAGCTATCTTATGATCATGCAATGGCAATGTAAAAGTGGTGGCACATGTCATGGTGGTAGTTGCATGGAAATATATCTCGGAATGGCTTTGAAAATGCCATAGTAGGTAGGTATGGTGGCTGTTTTGAGGGAGGCTATATGGTAGGTTTATGCACCGGCGAAAGTTGCACGGTACTAAAGAAGATAGTGATGGTGGAAAGTGAAAGTGCATCTAAACCATGGACTCAACATTAGTCAAGAAGAACTCATATACTTGTTGCAAAAGTTTTATTAGTAATCGAAACAAAGCATTCAACGCATACTCCTAGGGGAAGGGTTGGTAGGTATAAACCATCGCGCGATCCCGACCGCTACACAAAGGATGACAATCAATAAACTAATCATGCTCAAACTTCATCACATAGCGGTTCAGCATACGTGCATGCTACGGGAATCACTAACTTCAACACAAGTATCTCTAGATTCACAACACCATACTAACATAACTTAAATATTACCACAACCACATCTCAAAACTAATTGAGAGGAATCAAGCTTCTCTTTCTACTCAATGCACAAGAAGATGGAAGTTTTGGTAACCCTTTGGATAACTACCACTTTTGGGACTACTTTGATAGCATAAGCCAACTACCAAGACACGCACCGCTGTGCTCTAAAAGATATAAGTGAAGCACATAGAGAAAAATCAACTAGCTCTAAAGATATAAGTGAAACACATGTGAGCTGAATTGCCTAACTCAAAGGATATAAGTGAAGCTTGACAAAATCACGGTGAGTGCATGTCTCTCTCTCTAGGTGTGCAGCAAGGAAGATTGTGACACAACAAAAATAAAAGACTCCTACGATACAAGACGCTCCAAGCAAAACACATATCATGTGGTGAATAAAAATATAGCTCCAAGTAACATTACCGATGGATTGAAGACGAAAGAGGGGATGCCTTCCCGGGGCATCCCCAAGCTTAGGCTTTTTCGGCATCCTTGAATCAACTTGGGGTGCCTTGGGCATCCCCAAGCTTGAGCTCTTGCCACTCTTTGTCCATAAGAACTTCCACTATTGGAATTCAGAAATTTGCCGTCAGCCTGGCCTTTGCCGTTTACTGACCATGGCAAAGGTACTCTTTGCCGTCAGCTGTCACACTGCTGATGGCAAAGAGGTGGATGATGGCAAAGGTTTATTTTGCCATCGGCCACCTCTTTGTTGTCCGCCAGCGAACAGCAAGGAATATCTATGCATACGGCAAAGGGCGGGCGGACGGCAAAGCCCCCACCCCCACCCACCCAAACGGCTGAAACCCCCACCCCACCCACCCCTCCCCTTTGTCGTCTGCCTGGGGGTCCTTTGCCGTCTGCCTCAGGGCACGGCGTACGGCAAAGGGGACGGCGGTTTCCCCACCCGATGCCTCCCCACCCCGCCGCTTTGTCGTCTGCCTTGGGGGTCCTTTGCCGTCTCCCTGGGGTACGGCGGACGGCAAAGAGGCGGCCCACCAACCACCATCAGGCCAACCCCCTCCTCCCACGTAGCCCCACTCCCTTGCTCGAATCACCCCGCACCCAACGTCCCTCCCGCGCCTCCCCGACGTCCCACCCGTCACCTCACTCGCCGCCGCCCCCCTGCGCTGCCCCCTGCGCGCCCTCCCCTCACCGGCCAGCCCCCTGCGCCCCCTCCCCTCACTAGCTGCCCCCCTGCGCCGCCCCCCTTCGCCCCCTCCCCTCACCGGCCGGCCCCCTGCGCCCCTCCCCTCACCGGCCGTCCCCAACTCCGGTAAGATCTAAAAAAAATTTGATAGCTATTTTTTTCTATTTTTCCGTTAAATTAGATAGTTAGATTATTAGGTACTAGATAGAAAAAAATAACTTAGAGGATAGTTATTTTAGGTAGAATAAAATATATAGAAAAAAATAGATAGAAAAGAAAAAACTTAGAAGATAATAATAGAAGAAAAAAACTAGAAGAAAAAGAAGAAGAAGAAGAAGAAGAAGAAGAAAGAGGAGAGGAGGAGAAAGAGAAAAGAAAGAAGAAAAAGAAGAAGAAGAGGAGGAGGAGGAGAAAGAAGAAGAAGAAGAAGAAAGAGGAGAGGAGGAGAAAGAGAAAAGAAAGAAGAAAAAGAAGAAGAAGAGGAGGAGGAGAAAAAAGAAGAGGTAGAATAAGAACAAGATGATCAAGAATAAGAAGAAGAAGAAGAAGAAGAAGAAGAAGAAGAAGAAGAAAAAGATGAGAGAGGAAAAGAAGTAAGGAGAGGAAAAAGGAACCCCGGCACCCCGGCACTCACCCTCGACCCCCGACCTCTGACGCCCGACGCCACTGACCCTCGACCCTCGACCCCCGACGCCACTGACCATCGACCCCCGACCCTCGATCCCCGACGCCCGACGCCCGACGCCACTGACCCTTGACCCCCGACCCCCGACACCTGTTCGGCCTCTTGTTGACCTAAAAGACCCCAACCCCCGACGCCAGTGACCCTCTACCCCCGACGAAAATGACCCCCGACCACCGACTCAACTAACCCCCGACCCCCGACGCCACCGACACCCGACACCACCGACCCTCGACGCCACTAAGCCCCGACCCCCGACACCTCTTCTGCCTACTATTGAATGAGAAGGTGCATTTCGGCCTTCTAGAGGCCGACGGGGGGTCATAGTTTTGTAAATTATGTGTTATGCCACATATTTTATGATTATGTTAATTATAAAAACATCGTATTTGTGTTGATCGTGTGAATTTCAATGTGCAGTTGTTCGACGACCTCCACGTGTGTTGGACGAGCTCCGCCCTTGCGTTTGTTGGTGAGCACAAATGACTTCTCCTACTACCCCTTAATTTGCTCTGTCCCGGTCTTCATGCAGATGAAACTTGCTAGCTATAGGTTTCTTCAATCATGAGTATGCGTGACCAGTATGCGTCTCTCGTTCGAAAGGGCGACATCTATAAATATACATTTCTTTGCATATTTATAACCGCCATCCTTTTGAATTGTCCAACATTATCCATGGACAGCCCGAGTATGTGTAAATTGGGTTCGTTTTCCCGTATGTTATGCTCTGGATCCAATGCAGAATTTCGTCAGTGCCTCCCTGTTGTTCTCCGGGTACACATCCTCTCAGTTTATTTCCGAGATGTGTATCAGGAGAACAACGGGGAGGTGCTGCCAAAATTCTACGTCGCATCTGGAGCAGAGCATGGGAAAACGAACCCAATCTACACATATTCGGGTGGGATTAGGACCTATCTTTACCTATTAGCGTGTAGGTTGCATGGACGTAATAAAACTGACAAACTTGATTAGCGTATGAATGTAGATGATTAATTATATATTTATTTCTTGTGCCCTGATGTTTGCTGTGTATCCCTTGCAACGGAGCCAGAAATAGTTGTGTCGACGGCAACAGGAATCCTTCAGCTGCGGCTACGCCTTAAGGGACTTCCTAGGCAACTATGCACAGTGACGGTAAGTATTTCCCTCAGTTTGAGAACCAAGGTATCAATCCGGCGGAAGAGATAAGATCTCGCGGAAACGGAAGCTTGCGGCGGCGGAAAAGTATTTTCGAGGCTCCCCTGGTCTTCTTCCGTTTGGGAAAAATCATTTCGGGGTTTTTCTTCCGTTTGGACTCCGTTCCAAAATTAGATCTGAAAAGAGTCAAAAACACAGAAAAAATAGGAACTGCCACTTGGCACTGAATTAATAAGTTAGTCCCAAAAAAGATATAAAAGGTACATAAACAACCAAGGAAGACAAGATAACAGCGTGAAACCATCAAAAATTATAGATACGTTTGAGACGTATCATGCCCCCATAGGTAGCTAGGCAACATGAGTGATCGTGCTTGGATGTACACTGGTCACCCTAGTCAGAAAGACATGACCCATGAATGGTTAACAAAAACCAGGGGGGTTGTGAGAGCCGCATTTGCAAATGGCCAGCTAAAAACATGGTGCCCCTGTCCCAACTGCGACAACTGGAAAAAGAAGACAGAGTTTGAAATGGGTAAACACCTACAGAAGTGGGGTTTTACGCCTAATTATACGGTGTGGACTTCTCATGGTGAGTCTGACCAACGTGCCAGAGTTGAGGTGATTCGTCGTTGCACCGACGAGCATGGTACCGGGATTGAAGACATGCTGCAAGACTTTGATGATGCTCGGGATTCGGACGATAAGATGGAGGAATCTGCAAAGGCCTTCTATGAAATGTTGGAGTCTTCAAAACGTCCTCTCCACGAGCAGACTGAGCTTTGTCAACTGGATGCCATCGCGCAAGTAATGGCTCTGAAGGCTCAATTCATCCTACGCAGAGAATGCTACGACGCGATGATGACGATATTTGGACGCTTTCTACCCAAAGGCCATGTACTGCCTGCAAACCTGTACCAGTCAGAGAAAATCCTCCGTGTACTTAAGATGCCCTATGGGAAGATACATGTCTGTGAGAATGGATGTGCCTTATTTAGGCTTGAGTATGCGGCCTTGAACTATTTCCCCATTTGCAATTCTTCCAGGTACATTCTGGTAGACAACGGTATGGGTGGGAAGAATCAGACCAAAATCCCCATTAGTGTTCTACGGTATCTGCCAATCGTACCAAGACTTCAACATCTTTTCATGGTTGAAGAGACGGCCAGACAGATGACATGGCACAAATTGGGCAAAATAACTGAACGAGATGCGGATGGGAACAAGATGCTAGTACACACTTCAGATGGTTTTGCGTGGAGGCACTTCGATGCATTACATAAGGATAAATCGGAAGATCCAAGGCAACCTAGAGTTGCCATCAGCACGGATGGGTTCAATGTGTATGGTATGACGGCAGCACAGTACAGTTGTTGTCCTGTATTTATCATTCCACTAAATTTGCCACCCGGAGAGATTATGAAAAGAAAAAACATTTTCCTGACGTTGATAATTCCAGGGCCCAACTATCCGGGGAAGAATATGAATGTGTACATGCACCCGCTTAAGGATGAGTTGCAAGAAGCCTGGGATAATGGGATCAAGACCTACGACGCGGCTACCAAAACAAATTTCAAAATGCATGTGTGGTACATGTACTCGACGCATGATTATCCGGCGTTTGCGCTATTCGCTGGCTGGTGTGTGCATGGAAGGTTCCCGTGCACCACATGCAAGGCAGCTCTTCAGTTTCCTTGGCTGCAGGCTGGTCACAAGTATTCTTGCTTCGACATGCATAGACAATTCCTGGATCCGATCACTTTTGCCTAGCTAAGGGCGTTAAACAAAAGCGCTTGTTGGGAGGCAACCCAATGAATCTATCCTTTTTCTTTCTGTTTTGTGTTTTCCACACTTTCACAATTCTGTTATGATTGTGTTTTTGTGTTTCTTTTTGCGTTTGTGCCAAGCAAAACCGTTATGATTAATCTTGGGGATGATCGTTTGGTCATGCTGGAAAAGACAGAAACTTTCTGCTCACGAAGAGAATTTTCAATTTTTTCTGTAAGAGATTTTGAATTGATTCTTTTTGCTGCTAATTGCTAAGCAAATTCTTCAGACTTCCATAATTTTTCAGAATTTTTGAAGTACGAGAAGTATACGAAATATACAGATTGCTACAGACTGGTCTGATGTTAACAGATTCTGTTTTTGTTGTGTTGGTTTCTTATTTTGATGAAACTATGGATAGTATTGGGGGGGTATTAGCCATGGAAGATTGAAAATACAGTAACCCAACATCAGCACAAGTAGAATTTAAGTTTGCTACAGTACCTGAGGAAGTGGTGGTTTGCTTTCGCATACTAATGTTATCACGAGTTTCTGTTTAAGTTTCGTGTTGTGAAGTTTCCAAGTTTTGCGTGAAGTTCTTATGGGCAAAGAGATAAAGAGTGGCAAGAGCTCAAGATTGGGGATGCCCAAGGCACCCCAAGAGATTCAAGGATGCCGTAAAAGCCTAAGCTTGGGGATGCCCCGGGAAGGCATCCCCTCTCTCGTCTTCAATTCATCGGTAACGTTACTTGGGGCTATATTTTTATTCACCACATGTTATGTGTTTTTGCTTGGAGCGTCTTCTATCGTAGGAGTCTTTTATTTTTGTTGTGTCACAATCATCCTTGTTGCACACCTAGAGAGATAAACATGCACTCACCGTGATTTTATCGAGCTTCACTTATATCTTTTGGTAGACAATTCAGCTCACATGTGCTTCACTTATATCTTTTGAGCTAGATACTTTTGCTCTAAGTGCTTCACTTATATATTTTAGAGCGCAGCGGTCCGTGGCTTGGTAGTTGATCTATGCTTTGAAAGTAGTTTCAAAAGGGGTAGTTATCCAAAGGGATACGAAAACTTCCACCTTCATGTGCATTGAATAGTTAGAGAAGTTTGATTCATCTCAATTAGTTTTGAGTTGTGGTTATGGTAATATTGAAGTTATGCTAGTAAGGTGTTGTGGATCTAGAAATACTTGTGTTGAAGTTAGTGATTCCCGTAGCATGCACGTATGGTGAACCGCTATATGATGAAATCTGAGCATGATTAGTCTACTGATTGTCATCCTTTGTGTGGCGGTCGGGATCGCGCGATGGTTTATACCTACCAATCCTTCCCCTAGGAGTATGCGTTGATTGCTTTGTTTCGATTACTAATAAAACTTTTGCAACAAGTATATGAGTTCTTCATGACTAATGTTGAGTCCATGGTTTAGATGCACTTTCACCTTCCACCATCACTATCTTCTTAGTGTCGTGCAACTTTCGTCGTTGCACAAAACCCACCATTAGCCTCCCTCAAAACAACCACCATACCTACCTACTATGGCTTTTTCAAAGTCATTCCGAGATATATTGCCATGCAACTACCACCATGACATGTGCCACCACATCTACATTGCCATTGCATGATCGTAAGATAGCTAGCATGATGTTTCCATTAATGTCTATGCCATGCTAGATCATTGCCACGGTACACTACCGAAGGCATTCCATATAGAGTCATAGTTGCTCTAAGTTTTGAGTTGAAAGTGTGATGATCATCATTAATGGAGCATTGTCCCATGTGAGGAAATACAAGAGGCCAAAGAAGCCCACCAAAAAAAGGAGGCCAAAGAGCCCACCAAAAAAATGAGAGAAAAAGAGAGAAGGGACAATGCTACCACTTTTTCCACACTTGTGCATATTAAGCACCATGATCTTCATGATTGAGAGTCTCTCATTTTGTCACCACCATATAGCTAGTGGGAAATTTTCATTATATAACTTGGCTTGTATATTCCAATGATAGGCTTCCTCAAAATTGCCTTAGGTCTTCGTGAGCAAGCAAGTTGGATGCACACCCACTAGTTTTCTTTAAGAGCTTTCACATACTCGTAGCTCTAGTGCATCATTTGTATGGCAATCCCTACTCAATCACATTGATATCTATTGATGAGCATCTCCATAGCTCATTGATATGCCTAGTTAATGTGACTATCTTCTCCTTTTTGTCTTGCAACCTCCACCAGACTCCACACCATCTATAGTGATATAACCATGGCCCATGCTCATGTATTGCGTGAGAGTTGAAAAGGTTTGAGAAAGTAAAGGTGTAAAACAATTACTTGGCCAATACCGGGGTTGTGCATGATTTAAATTCATTGTGCAATGATGATAGAGCTTAGCCAGACTATATGCTTTTGTAGGGATAACTTTCTTTTGGCCTTGTTATTTTGAAAGTTCATGATTACCTTGTTAGTTTGCTTGAATTATTATTTTTTCCACGTCAATAGCAAACTATTGTTTTGAATCTAATGGATCTGAACATTCACTGAAAGCATCAAAAATTCATTCTTTATCACTTCCCTACTCGAGGACGAGCAGGAGTTAAGCTTGGGGATGCTTGCTACGTCTCAAACATATCTATAATTTTTGATGGTTTCACGTTGTTATCTTGTCATCTTTGGATGTTTTATGTACCTTTTATATCTTTTTTGGGACTAACTTATTGATTCAGTGCCAAGTGCCAGTTCCTGTTTTTACTGTGTTTTTGGCTCTTTTCAGATCTAATTTTGGAACGGAGTCCAAACGGAATAAAAATCCCCGAAATGATTTTTTCCCAAACGGAAGAAGATCAGGGGGCCTGTGGGCCAAGCGAGGCGGGCGCCAGGGAGCCCACAAGCCCCCACTCCGCCACCAGGGGGAGGCGGCGGTGGCAGGGCTTGTGGCCTCCCTGAGCGCCCCCTGACCTAGATCTTTGGCCTATATATTCCCTAAAATACAGCAAAAAATCAGGGGATCCATGAAAATACTTTTCCGCCACCGCAAACTTCCGTTTCCGCGAGATTTCATATGGAGACCCTTCCCGGTGTCCTGCCGGAGGGGACTTTGGAGTTGGAGGGCTTCTTCATCATCATCATCGCCCCTCCAATGACTCATGAGTAGTTCACTTCAGACCCACGGGTCCGTAGTTAGTAGCTAGATGGCTTCTTCTCTCTCTTGGATCTTCAATACAAAGTTCTCCAAGATCTTCATGGAGATCTATCCGATGTAATCTTCTTTGGCGGTGTGTTTGTCGACATCCGATGAATTGTGGATTTGTGATCAGATTATCTATGATATATATTTGAGTCTTTGTTGATTTCTTATATGCATGATTTGATATCCCTGTAAGTCTCTTCGAGTCTTGGGTTTTGTTTGGCCAACTAGATCTATGATTCTTGCAATGGGAGAAGTGCTTGGTTTTGGGTTCTTACCATGTGGTGACCTTTCCCAGTGACAGTAGGGGCAGCAAGGCACACATTAAGTAGTTGCCATCAAGGGTAACAAGATGGGCTCTGTCGTTGATATGAGATTGTCCATCTACATCATGTCATCTTGCTTAAGGAGTTACTCTGTTCATTTGGACTTAATACACTAGATGCATGTTGGATAGCGGTCGACGTGTGGAGTAATAGTAGTAGATGCAGACAATATCGGTCTACTTGTTTTGGACATGATGCCTATACATATAATAATTGCCATAGATATCGTCACGACTTTGCGCGGTTCTATCAATTGCTCGACAGTAATTTGTTCACCCACCGTCTACTTGCTTTCATGAGAGAAGCCACTAGTAAACACTACGGCCCCCGAGTCTATTCACATCTATCATTTACACCTCCGCTTTTACTTTGCTTTGTTACTTTGTTGCTTTCAGTTCTCACTTGGCATACAATCTATAAGGGATTGACAACCCCTTCGTAGCGCTGGGAGCAGGCTTTTTGTGTTTGTGCAGGATCTTGTGATACTCCTCCACTGGATCGATACCTTGGTTCTCAAACTGAGGGAAATACTTACCACCGCTGTGCTACATCACCCTTTCCGCTTCGAGGGAACACCAACGCAAGGCTCCAAGGCCACGGGGGAAATCCTTTCCATATTTGCCTAGGAAGTCCCTTAAGGCATAGCCGCAGCAGAAGGATTCCTGGTGCCGTCGACACGACTATTCCAGGCGCCGTTGCCAGGGAAGCACAGCTAACATCAGGCCCCATGCCGGGGTGGGATGGAGTCGGCTGACGTGGTGGCGGACTAGTGTTGCTCTCTGTGTCGGGCTAGCGGGGTGGAGTTGGTTGACGCGATGGACTTGGAGGAGGAGTCGGTGGCCTTGGAAAGACGATGCAGTCCTTTCTCCATAAGCAGAGATCACGTAAGACTTCTTACGGTGTCTGCTGCCCTTCACCTCCAGGAATGCCAAGCTCTAGTGACTCATATCACGGCATCACTTCATCCACCCCGACATGAGCATAACCAGTTGGAATCGAAGTGGAATGGAAGGTTGCATCAAGGGGATTTGTTAAAGCATAACCGATCGCTGCCTTCATGGATATGTTCTTGAGTTTCATGTGTAGCGCACAACTTTGCGTCTCTCTGATTTCATCCACGGGGTAGCGAGCGAGTAGTGCATCATCGGCAAGGACCCCCGTGGAATCCATGCTGCTTTTCGGCATCGATGGAACGGTACTATCCAATGCTGGATTTGCTGGTTGTTGTGGCAGCTGAGGCGTCCTTTGCTAGCTAAGTGTGTCGATCTGCTCCTGCTGCCGCAAGAATTTGCATTCCAAATCCGCAAGCCGGTCAGCATCCTGCTTCTTCTTGGCTGCCTCCTGATTCTTCTTTCTCGAATGGATTTTGCAAGAGTCGCTCCAGTCCTTAAACCCCTCAATCCATGGAATAACGCATTTGCCTCGTGTTCGTCCCGGGTGTTTAGGATTCTTGAGGGTGTGTGTAAGCTCGACATTCTCTCTCTCGGGCTGGAAACCCGCCGTTCGAGCATCTTCTATTGCAGCAAGTATAACCTTTTTTCCACTGAATTCTGGAGTCTTGCCTTGTTTGCCGAAGTCGGACCATAACCTTTTTTCCAGTTGCAGAATTGGATGGCCATCTTCTTAAGAGCAAACTTCTTGACTTTCTCATGTTGTTTATCTGAGAAATGCTCTGGTAGGGTAAAATGTGTCATAAACGTATCCCAAAGCGTATTTTTTGCTCTTTCGTCCATAAAACTAACTGCTCGGTCTTGCTTAGGCATATGCCATTCTTCAATGGAGATAGGGATTTGGTCCCTGACAATAACTCCGCAATGACCTACAAATTTGGATGCATTCTTTTTGGGATGACCTACAGTCTTGCTTATCGTATCAATGTTGTACCTTGTGCCCTTGCGCAACTTTTTGGCCGGGCCTCGTACTGCCCTGCTCATAGAAGATTTGCTCGATCCGGAGGGCTAAAAGAGGAGATTCATTAATTAATATATATAGAGAGAGATCAATTAATACACATCTAATGATCACCATAGGCCAAATATATACCTCGCCGGACTTTGATTATTCAAGAAAAATTTCTTCAGCATCACCGTCTGGTTCTTCTTCGTCTCTTGGTTGTTCTTCCTCAATTCCCTCACCAGATGGGTTAAGGTATTGTGAGCAATCATCTTCTTCTTCATTCTCTTCGTTTCGAGAGCGTATCATGTCGTACAAGACATGCTCTTGATCATGGTCTCTATCTCTACCGTCCATAGTTTAGCTAACCGATAAAAAGAAAAAACAATTTAGTATTCACTTTAGCTAGCAAGATCATCATGTATATATATTATCACTAATACATCGAATAATTCACTTAATTAATGCATCATCGAGTAATCCACTTAATATTATCGAATATATAATCTCGAATACATCACTAATACATCTCTTGAATAATATCTAACTGATCAACCTACAAAGAGTTGCCGATGTACTGAGTCGCGGGCAATGGACACCAAAGAGGAGGAACCATCACTGGATCATAGATCGGGTGAGATCCCTGAAGAACCTGTCAGGTATTGGAGAACCTAGCGTCTAACGCCTCCATGTAGCGACGGACCTGCTTGTCCTCCTCCCTGACACGGCGACGTACCTCCTCCTCGGGGGCCGACCGCCTCAGCACCGAAAGTGGCCCACGTGACCGCCACCAAAGAAGCTCCGGGTCGACGACGGAAGCTCGATTCATCATCAAACTGCGCGCCCTGGAAGGTAGCTCCTCCCAGTGCCAGTCCGGCGGAGCCCAGTCCCGCACATGTTGGCGCCTCTCAAGTAGGTGGACACCACCGAGTCGACGAGGAGGATGCGGGCCAGGTATCATCGACGACGAGAACCAATTCTACAACTATATAAATTCCTACTATTTAATAAACTTTTACAAGTATTTAAGTGCAAAAATTGTAGTGTGAAAAGGTACCATATATACATGCCATGAGTGAAATTATTATGAATAGATCTGAAGTGTATGAAATGTCATTAGGTCAAAGTGATAGGATTTGGCGAGGGTTGATATTACTGAATTATAAACTAGCTAGGATGGTAATAATCTCCATGACTAAAGTGAACATGAAGATAGTTGGAGTCTTTTTAGATAAATTCCTACTCGAAGCAAAATCTAAGGTAGCATATGTCAATGCAGGTTCTGTTGGCAATCCATGACTAAAGTGAACATGAAGATCCCACATAGAAATGAAATAAAGCTTATATTACTTAGGATCATTTTTTCCTGGAATTTAAGGATGATTACTAATATGTTTAAGATTCATGCTTCTTTTGTTAATCACCAAATACATAGAAGTACCTACATGTGCCTTGAATGGAACATGAATACAAGTGAGATTATCAATAATCTATGAAGGAAGTGAGATTATCACTAATTTTAATCTATGGCAATCCATGACTAAGCAAGTGAACATAAATTGTGAACATGCAAGTTTCGTTGGCAATACATGGCGCCGCCGCGCTCGGGAAAGCCGGCGGCCATGGCTCTGCCGCGCTCAGGCAGGCCAACGGGAGGCGGATGGAGCTAGGAGAGGAGAGGAAGGAGTGGTCGAGCTCACTGTGGGAGCAGAGGAGGGCCGGGGCACAGCTGCTGCTTGTCGCCGGGCAGAGGGAGGAGGCGCACGCGGCCGGCGTCGGCGGCGGATGACAAGGACGGCTTCGAGGGCGGCAACGACGAGGAGGACGGCTTCGGAGGCGCACGCAGCCTAGCGGCGTCTGGGGCAGGGGCGTCGGCATTGGGGGGATCGAATGGAGAGAGGGAGATCGAAATTTCAGAAGTCCCTCTTATAAAGCCCCACCTTTAATCCCGGTTGGAGCCACCAACCGGGACTAAAGCTCTTTTTCAGTGGTTTATAAGCCCCTCTGTGGCTGCCAACTTGAAGTGTGTTATTATATAGAAATTTCGATCTAAATTTCAAAGTGCTAGTTGTGTGGTTGATGTAAAAGTAGCACTTTGAATTTAGGTTGAATTTTCTCTACAAGCGCATCTATTTTCACTTTTGCTATTTTTAGATGTCATTATTTTGCATATTAAAAGTTCTTAACAAAAAATACTTTAATATTAGTGTGTTCTATCATTATATTAAATTTGGTAATTTTTAGGTTATTAAAAAATGAAATGTCATGTGGAACCGTGATATTTCGGAAGAGATGATCCAGTTTGTATACGAAGTGAATCCTATTTTTGTCGTAACCCTCCCAACTTTTTAGCACATGCCATGTGGGTGAAATGATGATGCCATGCCAAGTTTTAGCCTTTTCCGTGTTCATTTGTAGCGCCTTTCAATTTAATGGTCATTTAGCTCAAATAAATCATTTAATGCATGGAAAATATCAAATGAGATGAGAAAGGGTTGAAAATTTATGAGGTGGCTTTGAATGATGCATATTGAGGGCACAAAAAGTCTCAAGTTGAAATAAGATTAAAAAATGATATGCCTTTGTAAGAGATGAGTATTCGTCCGGAACCTTGATACTTCGTAAGAGATAGTCCAGTTTGTACACGAAGTGCATCATGTTTTTGCCGTAACTCTCCCAACTTTTTAGCACATGTCATGTGGGTGAAATTGTGAAACCATGCCAAGTTTCAGCCTTTTCAAAGTTCATTTGTAGCGCTTTTCATTTTAATGGTCATTTAGCTTAAATAAATCATTTAGTGCATTGAAAATAACAAATGAGGTGAGAAAGGTTGAAAAATTATAGATGGCTTTGAATGATGCATATTGAGGACATAAAGAGTTTGGAGTTGAAATAAAATTAAAAAATAAAAATGCCTTTTTAAGAGATGAGTATTCGTCCGGAACCGTGATACTTCGGAAAAGATAGTCCAGTTTGTACACGAAGTGCATCCTGTTTTTTCCGTAACCCTCCCAACTTTTTATCACATGCCATGTGGGAGAAATGATGATACCATGCCAAGTTTCATCCTTTTCAGAGGTCATTTGTAGCGCGTTTCTTCGCATTTCAAATGCCAAAACACACATATATACCCGGAAACTCACTTAGAGGAAAGTGATGACAGTGAAAGCCAGTCAAATCCGATATTGGGATGTTGGGGTATAAAACTTTTTCTTCGCGTGTGCCCCTTTGCGCCGTAACCATGGACAATCTTCATCATTTAATAGGATGCTTGGGTCAGTCTTCACTCTGAAGGGACGAATTTCGTGAAACTTTTCATAATCTTGTGACATGTCTGTCTTGTCCTCCACTCCCACGATGTTTCTTTTTCCTAAAAGAACTATGTGGCGCTTTGGCTCATCGTATGATGTATTTGCTTCCTAACCTTTTCTTTTTCTTGGCTTGGTAGACATGTCCTTCATATAAAAAACCTGCGCCACATCATTGGCTAGGCCGAATGGTTCGTCTGTGTACCCAAGATTGTTGAGATCCACTATTGTCATTCCGTACCGCAGGTCTTCTTTTAACCCGCCTCCTTTCAGATTGACCCATTTACATCGAAACAAAGGGACCTTCAAATTATTTCCATAGTCAAGTTCCTATATCTCCTCTATGTAACCATAATATTTGTCTTTTGCCCTATTGTTTGTGCTTGGTGCATCAAAGCGGACACCACTGTTTTGGTTGGTGCTCTTTTTATCTTGGGCGATCGTGTAAAATGTATTCCCATTTATCTCGTACCCTTTGAAAGTTGATAAAGTCGAAGATGGTGACTTGGCCAACAAGTACAGGTCATCTCCAACTTCAGGGCCATGCATGAGACGTGTTTGCAATCAACCGCCGAATGATGACATGTGTGTATGTTTGATCCAGGGATCAAACTGCTCCGGGTTCTTGGAGCGTAAAATATTCATATGTTCCTCGATATACGGAGCCACCATGGTGGAATTTTGTAGAACTGTATAGTGTGCTTCCGCCCAAGAATGCCCGTCCTTACATATTATTGAATCCATTCCTAGTATGCCTTTTCCACCCGGTGTGCCCTCATGCCGTGATTCAGGAAGACCAATCGACTTAATATCAGGAATAAAGTCAATACAAAACTCAATGACCTCCTCTGTTTCATAGCCCTTGGAGATGCTTCCTTCTGGCCTAGCATGGTTGTGAACATATTTTTTTAAGACTCCCATGAACCTCTCGAAGGGAAACATGTTGTGTAGAAATACAGGGCCCAGAATGGCAATCTCCTCGACTAGGTGAACTAGGATGTGCGTCATGATATTGAAGAAGGATGGTGGGAACACCAACTCAAAACTGACAATAAAATGCACCAAATCATTATGTAACCTTGGTAGGATTTCTGGATCGATTAACTTCTAAGAGATTGCATTGACGAATGCACATAGCTTCACAATGGATGATCGGGCATTTTCCGTTAGAAGCCCCCTCAATGCAACCGGAAGCAATTGCGTCATAATCACGTGTCAGTCATGAGACTTTAGGTTCTGGAATTTTTCCTCTACTATATATATTATTGCCTTTATATTCGACGAGTAGCCAGATGGGACCTTCATACTGAGCAAGCATTCAAAGAAGATTTCCTTCTCTTTTTTGGTAAGAGTGTAGCTTGCAGGACCTTCAATCTTCTTTGGATGCATGCCGTCTTTTTCATGCATACGTTGCTGGTCCTCTCGTGCCTCCAGTGTATATTTTGTCTTCTCATACACGCCCAAGAAGCCTAGCAGGTTCACGCAAAGATTCTTCGTCATGTGCATCACACGTCTATTGCAGAGCGGACCTCTCGGACTTTCCAATAAGGTAGGTCCCACAATATAGATTTCTTCTTCCACATGGGTGCGTGTCCGTCAACGTCATTCGGAACCGATTTTCCGCCAGGTCCCTTTTCCAAAAATTACTTTTAAATCCTTGACCATATGAAGTATATGATCACCAGTATGATGGTCAGGCTTCTTCCGGTGATCTGCATTAGCTTCGAAATGCTTGCCTTCTTTTCTTAAGAGATGCCTAATCGAAAGAAATCGACGATGTCCTAGGTACACATTCTTCTTACATTTAAGTATATATTTTCGGTATCATCTAAACAGTGTGTGCATGCGTGGTATCCCTTGTTTGTCTGTCCTGAAAGGTTACTAAGACCAGGCCAATCATTGATGGTTACAAACAACAACACTCGTAGGTCAAATTCCTGCTGTTTGTCCTTATCCCACACACGTACACCTTTGATATCTCACAGATGTAAAAGTTCTTCAACTAGTGGCCTCAGGTACACATCAATGTCGTTGTCGGGTTGCTTGGGGCTTTGGATGAGCACTGGCATCATAATGAACTTCCGCTTCATGCACAACCAAGGAGGAAGGTCATAGATACATAGAGTCACGGGCCAAGTGCTATGATTGATGCTCTGCTCCCCAAAAGGATTAATGTCATATGTACTTAAACCAAACCAACAGTTCCTTGGGTCATCTGCAAAGTCCGTCCACTCTCTCTCGATTTTCCTCCACTGCGGGTACTCTCAACTTCCCGTCTTTCTTACGCTCGTCTTTGTGCCATCGCATCAACTTGGCATGCTCTTTGTTCTGGAACAAATGTTTTAAACGTGGTATCATAGGAGCATACCACATCGCCTTGGCAGGAATCCTCTTCCTCAGGCGCTGGACCTCAACATCGTCACTAGGGTCATCGTGGCCGATATTATAGCGCTCGGCACCACATACTGAGCATGCATTCAAATTGTCGTACTCCTCACCGTGTTACATGATGCAGTCATTGGGGCATGCATGTATCTTTTGCACCTCTAATCCTAGCGGGCAGATAGTCTTCTTTGCTTCGTACGTACTGTCGAGCAATTCATTATCCTTTGGAAGCATCTTCTTTAATAATTTTAGCAACTTTTCAAAACCCTTGTCATATACACCATTCTTTGCCTTCCATTGCAGCAATTCCAGTGTGGTACCCACCTTCTTCCTGTCATCTTTGCAATTTGGGTACAACAATTTCTTGTGATCCTCTAACATGCGCTGCAACTTCATCTTCTCCTTTTCACTTGTGCAGTTTCTCTTTGCATCAGCAATGGCCCGACCAAGATCATCAGCGGGCTCATCTGGTGCCTCTACTTCAGCTTCATCCCCCATTGTAGTACCATCATATTCAAGGAACGAAGAATAACCGTCATCATCATCTTATTTATTCTCTTCCATTAGAACCCCTCTTTCTCCGTGCTTGGTCCAACAGTTATTAGCCGGACATGAAACCGGACGTAAACAGGTAGACGTAAATGACTCTTGACTTAGAGTAAGTTTTCTCATTCTTACAGACAGCACATGGACAACACATAAAACCATCCCGCTGATTTGCCTCAGCCGTACGCAGAAAACTCTGCATGCCATTAATGAACTGGGGAGAGCGTCGGTCATCGTACATCCATTGTCAGTTCATCTTCATTACACAAGACTGAAAAGACCAAATTAATACAAGTTCACACATATGGTTCATACACATTTATTCTCATAAAACAACATAGAAGAGTTTCTAGCTAAAGCATTTAAATGCAATAACAAATTCGACCAAGATCGCAACTAAGGTAACAATTGATCCAACAACATAGTGATACCAAGCTCTTTATTAAGGGCATATTTTCTAATCCTTCTAATCTTCAAGCGCATTGCATCCATCTTGATATTCTGATCATCGACGACATCGACAACGTACAACCAATATCATCTTCTCTTCTTCAACTCTTTTCAATTTTCCTATCAAATCCTCGTTTTCTTTTTCAACTAAATTTAACTTCTCGACAATAGGGTTCGTTGGAACTTCCGGTTCAACTACCTCCTAGATAAAAATATCTATGTTAACTTCATGGGCATAATTGTCATAAACAAGAAATGCAACAAATAGTTAAAAAGAGAATATATACCACATCCGAACCGTAAACCGGACGAGGGCCGACAGGCACGGATATCAAAACCATGGCACTATGTATAACAAACAATCATACAAGTAAGAAAATTATATAAGTAACTATCTAAATAATACAAATAAGATCTTTTTTGTAAAAAGGATAAGAATAAGGGGCTCACCAAGGTGGTGCCGACGGCAACGGGACGGTGCGGGCGATCGACAGTGCTTAGGACGGGGACGACACTAAGTAAATCACACCTACACATATGCAAACTAGCAAGTTAATTTGAGCTCAAACTACATATAAATCAAATAAACTACCACATAATTACTCCCAAACTGAAATCCACAAATCACTATACTTATAGAGAATTGCACGAGCCGATCTAGCAATGAGAGATGAAAGGACAAAGTTGCTAACCATTGTGAACATTGGAGAGATGGGGTGCCTCAAACCTTGACAAATCTTGGCAAAAAATGGAGGTTGAGCTCGAGCCAGGGGGAGAACAGAGAGGGGAATGGAGAAAACAGAGCAATGTGCTCGGGCTGGACGGACTGGTTTATATAGGAAAATCTTTAGTCCCATTTTGTATTACAAACTGGGGCTAAAGGTCTACCTATAGTCCCGGTTTGTGATACAAACCAGGACTAAATGGGCTAGTGGGGGGCCTAGCCTGACACCAGACTGCCACCAACACTTTAGTCCCGGTTTGTATAACAAACCGGGACAATAGGTCAAAATTGAACTTGGACTAATGGTGACCGTGCCTCCCGGCCGCTCCTAGCCGTTGGAACCGGGACTAATGGTACATTAATCCCGGTTCAAAACCAAACCGGGACTAAAGGGTCAAACGAAAGAGCTGTTTTCTACTAGTGTAAGATACCTTTCTCTCCTTTTTTCATAAGGAAGATATATTTATCTCAATAAACATTTTTTAATTTTATTTAAGAATTTCCATGACATAATTTATACAGCTGTTAGTTAATACCAAGGACAAAAAATAGCGCGCTATACAAAACAATGTGGTCCCTCTAAATATGATATTAGCATGCTATAACGCGCTATTTGTTGGAATTATGCCCTAGAGGCAATAATAAATGTATAGTTATTATTATAATTCATGTATCAAGATAATAGTTTATTATCCATGCTATAATTGTATTGAATGAAGACTCATTTACATGTGTGGATACATAGACAAAACACCGTCCCTAGCATGCCTCTAGTTGGCTAGCCAGTTGATCGATGATAGTCAGTGTCTTCTGATTATGAACAAGGTGTTGTTGCTTGATAACTGGATCACGTCATTGGGAGAATCACGTGATGGACTAGACCCAAACTAATAGACGTAGCATGTTGATCGTGTCATTTTGTTGCTACTGTTTTCTGCGTGTCAAGTATTTATTCCTATGACCATGAGATCATATAACTCACTGACACCGGAGGAATGCTTTGTGTGTATCAAACGTCGCAACGTAACTGGGTGACTATAAAGATGCTCTACAGGTATCTCCGAAGGTGTTAGTTGAGTTAGTATGGATCAAGACTGGGATTTGTCACTCCGTGTGACGGAGAGGTATCTCGGGGCCCACTCGGTAATACAACATCACACACAAGCCTTGCAAGCAATGTAACTTAGTGTAAGTTGCGGGATCTTGTATTACGGAACGAGTAAAGAGACTTGCCGGTAAACGAGATTGAAATAGGTATGCGGATACTGACGATCGAATCTCGGGCGAGTAACATACCGAAGGACAAAGGGAATGACATACGGGATTATGCGAATCCTTGGCACTGAGGTTCAAACGATAAGATCTTCGTAGAATATGTAGGATCCAATATGGGCATCCAGGTCCCGCTATTGGATATTGACCGAGGAGTCTCTCGGGTCATGTCTACATAGTTCTCGAACCCGCAGGGTCTGCACACTTAAGGTTCGACGTTGTTTTATGCGTATTTGAGTTATATGGTTGGTTACCGAATGTTGTTCGGAGTCCCGGATGAGATCACGGACGTCACGAGGGTTTCCGGAATGGTCCGGAAACGAAGATTGATATATAGGATGACCTCATTTGATTACCGGAAGGTTTTCGGAGTTACCGGGAATGTACCGGGAATGACGAATGGGTTCCGGGAGTTCACCGGAGGGGGGCAACCCACTCCGGGGAAGCCCATAGGTATTTGTGGGGGTCACACCAGCCCTTAGTGGGCTGGTGGGACAGCCCACCAAATCCTATGCGCCAAAGAAGAAAAATCAAAGGAAGAAAGAAAAAAAAAGGGAAGAAGTGGGAAGGGGGAAGGACTCCCTCCCACCAAACCAAGTAGGACTCGGTTTGGGGGGGGAGAGTCCTCCCCCCTGGCTCGGCCGACCCCTTGGGGTTCCCTTGGACCCCAAGGCAAGGTCCCCCTCCCTCCTCCTATATATATGGGGCTTTTAGGGCAGATTTGAGACGACTTTCTCACGGCTGCCCGACCACATACCTCCATAGTTTTTCCTCTAGATCGTGTTTCTGCGGAGCTCGGGCGGAGCCCTGCTGAGACGAGATCATCACCAACCTCCGGAGCGCCGTCACGCTGCCGGAGAACTCTTCTACCTCTCCGTCTCTCTTGCTGGATCAAGAAGGCCGAGATCATCGTCGAGCTGTACGTGTGCTGAACGCGGAGGTGCCGTCCGTTCGGTACTAGATCGTGCGACTGATCGCGGGATTGTTCGCGGGGCGGATCGAGGGACGTGAGGACGTTCCACTACATCAACCGCGATCTCTAATCGCTTCTGCTGTACGATCTACAAGGGTACGTAGATCACTCATCCCCTCTCGTAGATGGACATCACCATGATAGGTCTTCGTGCGCGTAGGAAAATTTTTGTTTCCCTTGCGACGTTCCCCAACAGATATATAGGATGACCTCATTTGATTACCGGAAGGTTTTCGGAGTTACCGGGAATGTACCGGGAATGACGAATGGGTTCCGGGAGTTCACCGGAGGGGGGCAACCCACTCCGGGGAAGCCCATAGGTATTTGTGGGGGTCACACCAGCCCTTAGTGGGCTGGTGGGACAGCCCACCAAATCCTATGCGCCAAAGAAGAAAAATCAAAGGAAGAAAGAAAAAAAAAGGGAAGAAATGGGAAGGGGGAAGGACTCCCTCCCACCAAACCAAGTAGGACTCGGTTTGGGGGGGGGAGAGTCCTCCCCCCTGGCTCGGCCGACCCCTTGGGGTTCCCTTGGACCCCAAGGCAAGGTCCCCCTCCCTCCTCCTATATATATGGGGCTTTTAGGGCAGATTTGAGACGACTTTCTCACGGCTGCCCGACCACATACCTCCATAGTTTTTCCTCTAGATCGCGTTTCTGCGGAGCTCGGGCGGAGCCCTGCTGAGACGAGATCATCACCAACCTCCGGAGCGCCGTCACGCTGCCGGAGAACTCTTCTACCTCTCCGTCTCTCTTGCTGGATCAAGAAGGCCGAGATCATCGTCGAGCTGTACGTGTGCTGAACGCGGAGGTGCCGTCCGTTCGGTACTAGATCGTGGGACTGATCGCGGGATTGTTCGCGGGGCGGATCGAGGGACGTGAGGACGTTCCACTACATCAACCGCGATCTCTTATCGCTTTTGCTGTACGATCTACAAGGGTACGTAGATCACTCATCCCCTCTCGTAGATGGACATCACCATGATAGGTCTTCGTGCGCGTAGGAAAATTTTTGTTTCCCGTGCGACGTTCCCCAACACTATTAGCATGCTATTAGCGAGACATTGCACACTGATGAATTTAGTGAGACAATTTTCTATATGCTATAGCATGCTATTAGCGGCGATATATCGCGCTATTTTTTCGGTGGTTAATGCCCATCTTTGATACAATGTGAGTGTAGCTTGAAGCCGATAACCAACCCATTCTAATGATGTTCATTGGCTTGTTGTTGAAAGAATTACGTGCTATCTGAAAGATACTATGAACTACGAACTTCATTATACGGGATATCCATCGGTGCTTGAAGGGTATATTGATGCAAATTGGAGTAACTGACGAGGACCGTCAAGAACACCATAGGCGACAGCGCTGCCTCATCTTCGTCGAGGCGGATGAGTAAGCCATGGCGGAGCGCCGCCGACGCTACCCGCAGGACGTCACCAACGAGAACGCCTTCTGGGCGAAGAGGAGGGCAAATCGGCGCGCGGAAGGGGCGGACAGGCGCCGGCAAAAGGCACTAGTAATATCGCAGTGTCACCTGGGACAGGCGTTGACGAAGACGATCCTCGGTGGGAAGACGTGTTTCTGTCGACGTCGGACGACACCACCGAGGACGGCTCGGAGTAGTTTCTAGCAACCAAAGCACCGTAGTATTTTATGTATTTTTACTTGTATAGTAGACTAGTTAGTGGTGTTCGGTTCAACTATGCTATTTATATCGTTAAATTTTATCTACATGTTGTTTTTCAAATATTGTTCATATGTGTTTTGCTTGTTCGTGCGCGCCTTTTTTTGCAACGCCTCTTGAAGTGGCTCACGCGCGTAATATTTTACAGCGGTCACCGAAGCCAGCGCTCTGCTGCACACAAAAACTATCTATTTCGACACGCCGCCAGTCGGATACAAAACCATGTTGAGTGGTAAAATATGTCCGGACCATGTTGGCGGTTTAAGAGTCCGCGTTAAAGATGCTCTTACATTCTTTTCGAGCAGTAGAGAGTATATAATAAAGAAGTAGAGCTACCCCGCAAAGAGAGAGAGAGAAGTAGAGCTAGAGATTCGGTCCCAGGAAGAATTGGGACGTCACGTCCGGATGGCAGGAAATCAGCGAAGGTAGACTTCGAATACAATATGAAACAGATGACCATGTTCGTATTTGTATGCGTGATCACCAAATCTCAACAGACATGCAGGTTCGGAATCAGATTGACCAAACCCAAAGCAAACCCAAACCCAAACCCAAATCTCAACATACTCGTTTTTTCCCTGAAATAAAATAGGTGGCTCCAACCCTAGCGCTCGCCCACGCCGTGCTCATAGCACAGCTACCCAGGATCGCACATGGCCAAACTCGCGGCCACCGTTGTAGCGCTGCCAAGAGATGCCATCTTCGACATCCTTTCATGGACGCCTGTCAGGTCCGTGTGTCGCTTCCGATGCGTGTCCAAGGAGTGGCTGTCCGGCATCTCCACCCCTGCTTTCATCGCCCAGCACAGGTCCCGGGCCGGGTCGGAGCCGCTCGTCGTTGCCGGCTACGATGGCAAGCCCGATGGCATCCTGGTGATGGACATGAAGGGCAACGTGCTGCGGACGATCGAAGGCTTAGGGACCATCCGTAACTTCTGCTCCAATCTTGACAACTTCATCACCGTCCGCTGTGCTGATTCCATCCATGTCATCGATGTCACCACCGGGAAGAAGGTGCTCGTGATCCCCAGTGAATCGGACGAGTGCTACTATCACACCATCAGGCTAGGCCGTGCCGCTGTATCCGGTTCCTACAAAGTTGTTTGTATCGGAGAACGCCGAGACGTTCACCAGAACTGCGAGGTTATCACGTTGAGAGATGGTGCCAAGTGGAAAAGGGCGCAACCGCCACCGGTGCTTGTCTGTCTACCTGAATTGTATGGCTCCGGTTCCTCCGTCGATGGTGCATTGTACTTCCTCTCTGACTCCAATAATGTGCTCCGCTTTGACCTCGAGAGCGAGAAGTGGAGCAGAACAATTCGAGCACCACAGGAAGCGAATATCGACTTGCCGACATGGATAGGAGAAATACCTGCAACCAAGCTCAACGACGCCTTGTGCATGATTCAAACAAAGGTATGGCAGACACAGACTGGCCATCTATACATCAACATATGGCTCCTCATGGATCCCCATAACAGCATATGGGTCAAGATGTATACGATCCCGATGTCCCTCCGCCCTGCCGATTCTTTATGTGTGATGCCTTATAGGTCAAGGTTGCTCTTATACTACACCTCTCAAACCTGGCCCGCGGATGTGTTGCGAGTGTACGATACCTTTGCTTGGACAAGCACGGATGTGATGAAGCTGACCAAACACACCTTCGGCAAAATTGGTATTTGTAACTTGCACTTGGATAGCTTTGTGACTCCAGACATATCTAATGGAAGCCTTGCTTGAACACTAGTGGGGACAGGGCCTATAGCCCCGGCCCGTAAGGGGCTTTAGTCCCGATTTAGCAACCGGGACTAAAGGGGCGGGACTAAAGGCCTAACCTTTAGACCCGGTCCTATTACAAGCCGGGACTAAAGGTGCTCCACGAGGGCGCCTCGTAGCGCCTCAGGGGCAGGCCCTTTAGTCCCGGTTCGTTACACGGACCGGGACTAAAGATTTTCAGATTTTGCTGGTTTTTGGGGGTTTTTTTAATGAAATTATTTTTGGGTTTTAGGGTTTTAGGGTTTAGGTGTTCGGGAGATTAACGTGATGCCTTGTTTGGTGTTCGGGAATTAGTTTTCATATAATTTAAATAGAAATGATTATGCATATATATATATATAAGATTAACTTATCTTACAAGCGAGCATATATATACAATTATATGCAGATCTGAATTATCGGGACTAGAGCCCGTCTATTTGATTACATGGACGAACATCAGTAATGGCCCCTAATTACACTAAATCGTCCTTTGTCATCTATAGCTTCCGTCCTCAGAAATCCCGCAAGCTCCTCTGCAACAGCAATCGCGCGTTGCTCTGGTAGGACCTTCGTCCTCATGCCCGTGTGCTATATAAGAAGAGGAGATGAATATGAATATCAATCATGATAACAAAGAATGACGGGTAAAAATAGAGGTGTGAATGTTCATTGCTTACGTCGAATCTGTGATCCTTGAGCTCAAAGGTAAACGTGTGAATGGTCTCGCAAACATAGTATCCGCATAGATGCGTTCCCCGTGGCTGCTGGTCGCACTTTACGAGAATAAAATATATATAATCAAAATAATAATCTAGCATCATAATTAATAGAAGTATATCATACTACTACTTACCTGAGCCGCTCTAAAGGTCAGCTTCTCAGGAAAGTTACCGGGAGTCACGCACTTGAACCGCTTCCAAACCCTGCCCGACAAGGATAATGATTTGCTAAGTTTTTCATTAATTGATATATCAGAAAATCATCGAAAGAGACCGATAGAGCGCAAGAATGATTAAAATTACCCATGGAGCATGTCCTGCAGGCTTTGGAACTGTTCCAAGGGTCTCGATAATGGGTCGAAGGCACCAACTCTTCCCTTATCAATTTGAATGTCCAACAGAATCCAATGGAAGTTGCACATGTATATATATATATATATATGTGTGTGTGTGTGTGTGTGTGTGTGTGTGTGTGTGTGTGTGTGTGTGTGTGTGTGTGTGTGTGTGTGTGTGTGTGTCAGTAACTTATCAATTACACTTATAAGTGAATGGACACAACAGAGTAAAGACCCTCACCTGAAGTTGTATGAAAACAGTATGTGGTCATAGAAATTTTGATCTATTAGAAACCTTAGAAGGTTTTCCTCCGTCTCCTTGGGTTTATCAGTTAGCGTCGCTATATGTATTTTATCTGGGTCAATAAACCAAATATTTAGGATGGTCTTACTTTTACAATCCAGAATCTTCATTCTGCATAATAGAGTACAAGTTATATATAGACAATGAATTGAAATAACTAAACAAGTTATATGTAGACAACGAATTGAAAAACTTACAGACAATAGCAACTCATAAGCGATTTGTCGAGGGTGTCACCATTGTACATCTGGAAGAGTTCATCAAAGTCGATATGGATTTCTTCGGAGCGGCCGTAGTACTCCCGTGGGACACTCAGCACGATCATCGTTCTCCCATTCTTTGATTCACTTAAGTACCATTGATGCAAGTAACACATATTTTTTGGGAGATCATCTTTGCTGACCAAAGGCTCTCCCATGACAAACTGTGGCTTAGGGGCTACCACAGCCTTGGGTATCCTGTCGTCTTGGGAAGCCAGCAAATCTTCAACCGAGATACCACATTGAGCCGCCAACTCCTTTGCTCTTTCAAAAGCTTGCCCCTGCACCGGAGGGGGAACATTCTCGGTTAACACCTTGAGGGGTGGGATCGACTGTTTGGCCTGTTGTCCAAGTTGAGGAATGTCTGATTTTTCTTGCTTGTAGTTGAACTTGATTTGCTCCCACTTGCACTTGCACGTGAGCTGCTCTTTTTCACTTCCTTCTGCAATGTGCGTGTATAGTCATCAGGCTTATAGTATAAGTCATACTGTGATGGAAGGGTTATGAAGTCTTTTGCCCATGCTATTTGCTTCTCGGTGTATTCCGGGCGGGGCTCGGGTTCCTTCTTTTTCATCTGCGCATCATGATGTTCCTTTGCTATCCTGGCGTTTTCCTCGGGGGTACGATCATAAGGTCTGATAGGAAGATTAGCATGAGGTACCTTTGGGAGGGGCGACCGTTTGCGCTTTGGGGGGCTCCGTCGCTTAGGAATCATCGGTGGAGCGTTCTTGGTGGCACGCTTCTGCTTAGTATCCTGTGCGGGCGGCGGCGGAGATGGACGACCCAAGTCCGGCGGCGGTGATCGAGATGGACTCGTGTTGTGCTGGCCGACGTCATGTGGAGGGCTTGGAGGTAATGGAGGTGTAGGTGACGTGCGACGACTCGGAGGCGGTGTTGTCCTTGGGGCCGAGCCTGGAAGCTTGATGTAGTTCTTGTCCCATAGGATGACTCCACCCAGTACTTCTCCGAGTGTCCTCTCATCTTCGGGTCTAGCTATGTCGAGCTCCATATCATGAAACCCCGTCATGATTTCATCCATCCCGACTTTAGCAAAGCCAGCTGGAATCTCACGGCCATGCCAGCATGCATCAGGGCCAGAAGGTAAAGCTTGTCCGACGGCCACCTTCATGGATATGTTCTTGAATTTCTGATGGAGTTCACATGATGTTGACTCCTTGATTCCATCCACGGGGTAGCCGGGACCGCCCTCTATCATTCTTCGTGCATCGTCGGGCGGGGCCTCAGATTCAGCCACGCTGCTTTTCCGCTTAGATGGGGCGCCGGTAATATCAAGTGCAGGATCTTCCTGGCGAGGTACTCCTCTAAGCTCATCAATATGCTTCTGTTGCTCGTTAATCCTGGCAAGCAACTGGTTGAACTTGTCATTCTCCTCATCCTGTTGCCGCTTCTTTGCTCTCTCTCTCGGCTTCTGTAAGTGTCTTGGTCTCTGGCAAACCCAAGCCACCACGGGTAAGAAGGACCGAAGCCTCGCGTTTGTCCTCCATGTTCGTCATTGCCGAGGACCAGTGTGAGCAAATCTTTATCTCTATCTGCAGTGAACTTTCTTATTCCCTCCTTAATTTCTTTCACTATCCTTTTCCAATTCTCCCTGGTATCCTAAGACCGTCATTGCAGATGAGGTCCCCTGTTTTTTCATCGTACGACCCACCATGCGCAAGGAACCAATTTCTTGCTCTCAATTCCCACTCATCACGGAGTGGTTCAGGTACGATGCCTTTATCTAGCAGATCTTGCTCTTTCTTATCCCACTTTGGGATGGCAGTCTCATAGCCCCCTGGCACCAGCTTGTGGTGATATTTCTTCTTGTCGGCATTTATCTTGTTCTTTTCTGATAATGCCTGGGCATCTTCTGACTCCTTGTACTCTTGAAATGCCTTCCAGTGATTCGCCTGCTTGGCTAGATACCCCTCGAATACTGGCACTTTCTTTGTCTTCAGATAGTTTTTCCATAGCTTCTTCTTCCAGCTACGGAACAGTTCCGCCATCTTCTTTAGAGTCCACTGCTTGACTTTGGCCCTCAGTTTGTCTGCGGCGTCTTCATTCTCACATTCTGGCAGGTTGAAATGTGACATGAGATCACTATCGGCTGCCCCTTTGCGCTTGTTCCACTCCTGAACGCTGATCGGGACGTGATCCCTAACGAGAACTCTGCATTGCTTCTTGAATGTGTCAGCAGCATTCTTAGGAAGCTTGGGTTCGCCCGTAGGCATTATCACCTCAAAGGTGTAATGCGTCCGTGCATCCAACTTTCTAGTCGGGCCTCGTTTCGTAGTTTTGCTCGATGTGGAGGCCTAAGAGGGAGAAACATTCGTCAAATGAATGTATATGTATACAATATAGAGCTATCTCCAATATTTTTCACATATTACAAGTGATTGTCGAACTTCATATGTATACCTCGCCGGACTTTATTATTTCTTCACCGGCTTCTCCATCAGTGGAGCTATCACCTTCTCCGTCATTGGACCTATCTCCTGCCCCATCGGCTTCATCTTCGTGTCGCTCGACCTCCATTCCAACGTCGTGGTTTAGATATGACGACGAAGATTCAGCTGGTTCAACGTCGGGGCCGTCTTTGATTATATCTTCGAGAAGTTCTTCCTCTTCGAGGTTCCTGATATGTGGATCCATAGTTCAGCAAAAAACGGATTCTCTTAACCTTTGTACCAAAAAAGAATTATTCTATCAGGAACTCCGTTCCAAAACAACTTTAGTCCCGGGTCGTGGCAAAACCAAATCGTAAAATAAAGTAGTATTCAAATTAGCATGCATTCAATTATAAGCAAATACATCATCTCTTTTGTCCGTACATCGTCGAATATTATCACTAATACTCCCCGAATACTATCATATGTATAGCATCACTGATACATCTAGAACCGTAGCGCCCGACGGGTATCGGCGCGGGCGGTGGACACCCAAAGAGAAGGAACCATCACAGGATCATAGCTCCAGTGAGATCCCCGAAGAACCTGCCAGGTATGCTCGAACCTGCCCTCCAACGCAACCATGTAGCGACGGACGTGCTCATCCTCCTCGCTGACACGATGACGTACCACCTCCGCGGTGTCCGAAAGCCTCGGCACCCTCACTGGCCCATGCTACTGCCACCAAACAAGGATCGGGTCAACGACGGGCTGGCTCCTCACCAACCTACGCCCCCCAGAAGGTAGCACCTCCCAATACCAGCCGGGCGGAGCCCAGTCCCGGACAGGGCCCCTCTGATCAAGCAGGTGTCCTCCGCCGAGTTGACGACGAGGATGCGGGATAGGCATCGTAAAATGAACTAAAAAATAAACTAGTTCTATTAATTTTCTTGCTAAAAATAAACTATTAACACTTAAGCATATACAATAGCAAAATTAAACTATTAACACTTAAGCATATACAATATTACTAATTTCCTTTTTCTTCTTTTCTTCTCCTCTCCTCCTCTTCTTATTCTCCTTTTTCTTCTTTTCTTCTCCTCCTCTTCTTATTTTCCTTTTTCCTAATTCTAAATATTACTAACCCTAATAATCTAGCACAAACCTAATAACAATAGGAATTAAATGACAAAAAAAATCTTTTTCTTCTTTTCTTCCCTTTTTCTTCCTTTCTTCTCCTTTTTCTTCTTTTCTTCTCCTTTTTCTTCTTTTCTTCTACTGGCCAGGGTGTTGGGGAGGAGGGGCGGGGGCTTACCGGCCGGAGGTGTCGACGGCGCGCGGCGAGGAGGACGGCGAGGAGGACGGCGCGGAGGAAGGTGCGACGGCGCGGAGGACGGCGCGGCGGCGAGGAGGACGGCGCGACGGCGAGGAGGACGGCGCAGCGGCGAGGAGGACGGCCGACGGCGAGGAGGACGGCAGGCGGCGGCGAGCAGGACGGCGGGCAGCCTGACGGCGTCGTCGAGTTCGTCGATGTGCCGCGCCGGGCACGAGAACGAGAGGAAGAAGAAGAGAAATGGACGATTTGGGTTGGAAATTTTCGAAGTCCCGCTTATATAGGTGGATCTATAGTCCCGGTGCGTGGCTCGAGCCGGGACTAAAGACCCCCTTTAGTCCCGGGTGGAGCCACGCCCCGGGACGAAAGGCCTCTTTTCGGGCAGACCAAGAGGAGGGAAGCAGGGGGTCTTTAGTCCCGGTGCGTGGCTCCAACCGGGACTAAAGGGGGTCTTTAGTCCACGGGCGTGGCTCCACCCGGGACTAAAGCCCCTCCTCGGCTTCACGATAAGTTTAGTCCCACCTCGCCCAGCGAGGGGGACTAACACTTGTTTATAAGCCCCGTCACAGCTTGTCCATCGAGCTACTCTCTAAAGCAGGCTTACGGGCCTAAACTTACTGAAAATTGAAACTATATTCGAAATTGTGGAGAAAATTCAATCTGAATTCAAAGTGAGTTCAGTTTGAATTTAGCTTGAATTTTCTCTATGAATTCATATATAGTTTCAATTTTTTCTATTTTCAAAATTAATTATTTTGACTATCCAAACTATTAACTTATTTTGTTATTTTCAATTAAAAACTATGTTTATTAAAAATTCTTTTTGCATATTTGAGAATTTGACAAAACTATGATAATGAAAAGTGTTTGAAATTGAATAAATAATTCAAAACTATTTTCTATTTTCAAAAGTAATTATTTTGACTATCCAAACTATTAACTATTTTGTTATTTTCAATTAAAAACTATGTTTATTAAAAATTCTTTTTGCATATTTGAAAATTTGACAAAACTATGATAATAAATAGTGTTTGAAATTGAATAAACAATGCAAAACTATTTTCTATTTTCAAAATTAATTATTTTGACTATCCAAACTATTAACTATTTTGTTATTTTCAATTAAAAACTATGTTTATTAAAAATTCTTTTTGCATATTTGAGAATTTGACAAAACTATGATAATGAAAAGTGTTTGAAATTGAATAAATAATGCAAAACTATTTTCTATTTTCAAAAGTAATTATATTGACTATCCAAACTATTAACTATTTTGTATTTTCAATTAAAAACAATGTTTATTAAAAATTATGTTTGCATATTTGAGAATTTGACAAAACTATGATAATGAAAAGTGTTTGAAATTCAATAAATAATGCAAAACTATTTTCCATTTTCAAAAGTAATTATTTTGACTATCCAAACTATTAACTATTTTGTTATTTTCAATTAAAAACTATGTTTATTAAAAATTCTTTTTGCATATTTGAGAATTTGACAAAACTATGATAATGAAAAGTGTTTGAAATTGCATAAATAATGTAAAACTATTTTTTATTTTCAAAAGTAATTATTTTGACTATCCGAACTATTAACTTATTTTTTTTAGCTAGTTGACCCTGAAATTGAAAAGCACTACAAATGAACTCTGAAAATGTTGAAAGTTGGCATGCTATCATCATTTCACCCACATAGCATGTGTTAAAAAGTTGAGAGGGCTACGACAAAAACTGGATGCACTTCATGTACAAAACGGACAATCTCTCTCGAAGTATTAGGGTTTCGAACGAGAACTCATCTCTTACAAAGGGATTTCATTTTTTTGAACTTATTTGAATTCCATACTTTTTGTGTGTTCAACATGCACCATTCAAAGGCACATCACAAAATCTCAACAATTTCTGACTTCATTTGGTATTCTTCGTGCATTTACTTTTTTTTGAGCTAATTGACCCTGAAATTGAAAAGCACTACAAATGAACTCTGAAAATGTTGAAAGTTGGCATGCTATCATCATTTCACCCACATAGCATGTGTGAAAAAGTTGAGAGGGCTACGACAAAAACTGGATGCACTTCGTGTAGAAAACGGACAATCTCTCTCGAAGTATGAGCGTTTCGAACGAGAACTCATCTCTTACAAAGGGATTTCATTTTTTTGAACTTATTTGAACTCCATCCTTTTTGTGTGTTCAAAATGCACCATTGAAAGGCACATCACAAATTTTCAGCAATTTCTGACTTCATTTGGTATTTTTCGTGCATTTACTTATTTTTTGAGCTAGTTGACCCTGAAATTGAAAAGCACTACAAATGAACTCTAAATATGTTGAAAGTTGGCATGCTATCATCATTTCACCCACATAACATGTGTTAAAAAGTTGAGAGGGCTACGACAAAAACTGGATGCACTTCGTGTATAAAACGGACAATCTCTCTCGAAGTATCAGCGTTTCGAACGAGAACTCATCTCTTAGAAAGGGATTTCATTTTTTTGAACTTATTTGAAATCCATACTTTTTGTGTGTTCAAAATGCACCATTCAAAGGCACATCCCAAATTTTCAGCAATATCTGACTTCATTTGGTATTCTTCGTGCATTTACTTATTTTTTTGAGCTAGTTGACCCTGAAATTGGAAAGCACTACAAATGAACTCTGAAAATGTCTAAAGTTGGCATGCTATCATCATTTCACCCACATAGCATGTGTTAAAAATTTGAGAGGGCTATGACAAAAACTGGATGCACTTCGTGTACAAAACGGACAATCTCTCTCGAAGTATCACCGTTTCGAACGAGAACTCATCTCTTACAAAAGGGATTTCATTTTTTTGAACTAATTTGAATTCCATACTTTTTGTGTGTTCAAAATGCACCATTCAAAGGCACATCACAAAATTTCAACAATTTCTGACTTCATTTGGTATTCTTCGTGCATTTACTTATTTATTTTTTTGAGCTAGTTGATCCTGAAATTGAAAAGCACTACAAATGAACTCTGAAAATGCTGAAAGTTGGCATGCTATCATCATTTCACCCACATAGCATGTGTTAAAAAGTTGAGAGGGCTACGACAAAAACTGGATGCACTTCGCGTACAAAACGGACAATCTCTCTCGAAGTATGAGCGTTTCGAACGAGGACTCATCTCTTACAAAGGGATTTCATTTTTTTGAACTTATTTGAACTCCATACTTTTTGTGTGTTCCAAATGCACCATTCAAAGGCACATCACAAATTTTCAGCAATTTCTGACTTCATTTGGTATTCTTCGTGCATTTACTTTTGTTTTTGAGCTAGTTGACCCTGAAATTTAAAAGCAATACAAATGAACTCTGAAAATGTTGAAAGTTGGCGTGCTATCATCATTTCACCCACATAGCATGTGTTAAAAAGTTGAGAGGGCTACGACAATAACTGGATGCACTTCGTGTACAAAACGGACAATCTCTCTCGAAGTATTAGGGTTTCGAACGAGAACTCATCTCTTACAAAGGGATTTCATTTTTTTGAACTTATTTCAACTCAATACTTTTTGTGTGTTCAAAATGCACCATTCAAAGGCACATCACAAAATTTCAACAATTTCTGACTTCATTTGGTATTCTTCGTGCATTTACTTAATTTTTTTGAGCTAGTTGACCCTAAAATTGAAAAGCACTACAAATGAACTCTGAAAATGTTGAAAGTAGGCATGCTATCATCATTTCACCCACATAGCATGTGTTAAAAAGTTGAGAGGGCTACGACAAAAACTGGATGCACTTCATGTACAAAACGGACAATCTCTCTCGAAGTATTAGGGTTTCGAACGAGAACTCATCACTTACAACGGGATTTCATATTTTTTGAACTTATTTGAATTCCATACTTTTTGTGTGTTCAAAATGCACCATTCAAAGGCACATCACAAAATTTCAACAATTTCTGACTTCATTTGGTATTCTTCGTGCATTTACTTATTTATTTCTTTGAGCTAGTTGATCCTGAAATTGAAAAGCACTACAAATGAACTCTGAAAATGTTGAAAGTTGGCATGCTATCATCATTTCACCCACATAGCATGTGTTAAAAAGTTGAGAGGGCTACGACAAAAACTGGATGCACTTCGTGTACAAAACGGACAATCTCTCTCGAAGTATGAGCGTTTCGAACGAGAACTCATCTCTTACAAAGGGATTTCATTTTTTTGAACTTATTTGAACTCCATACTTTTTGTGTGTTCAAAATGCACCATTGAAAGGCACATCACAAATTTTCCGCAATTTCTGACTTCATTTGGTATTCTTCGTGCATTTACTTTTGTTTTTGAGCTAGTTGACCCTGAAATTTAAAAGCAATACAAATGAACTCTGAAAATGTTGAAAGTTGGCGTGCTATCATCATTTCACCCACATAGCATGTGTTAAAAAGTTGAGAGGGCTACGACAATAACTGGATGCACTTCGTGTACAAAACGGACAATCTCTCTCGAAGTATTAGGGTTTCGAACGAGAACTCATCTCTTACAAAGGGATTTCATTTTTTTGAACTTATTTCAACTCAATACTTTTTGTGTGTTCAAAATGCACCATTCAAAGGCACATCACAAAATTTCAACAATTTCTGACTTCATTTGGTATTCTTCGTGCATTTACTTAATTTTTTTGAGCTAGTTGACCCTAAAATTGAAAAGCACTACAAATGAACTCTGAAAATGTTGAAAGTAGGCATGCTATCATCATTTCACCCACATAGCATGTGTTAAAAAGTTGAGAGGGCTACGACAAAAACTGGATGCACTTCATGTACAAAACGGACAATCTCTCTCGAAGTATTAGGGTTTCGAACGAGAACTCATCACTTACAACGGGATTTCATATTTTTTGAACTTATTTGAATTCCATACTTTTTGTGTGTTCAAAATGCACCATTCAAAGGCACATCACAAAATTTCAACAATTTCTGACTTCATTTGGTATTCTTCGTGCATTTACTTATTTATTTCTTTGAGCTAGTTGATCCTGAAATTGAAAAGCACTACAAATGAACTCTGAAAATGTTGAAAGTTGGCATGCTATCATCATTTCACCCACATAGCATGTGTTAAAAAGTTGAGAGGGCTACGACAAAAACTGGATGCACTTCGTGTACAAAACGGACAATCTCTCTCGAAGTATGAGCGTTTCGAACGAGCACTCATCTCTTACAAAGGGATTTCATTTTTTTGAACTTATTTGAACTCCATACTTTTTGTGTGTTCAAAATGCACCATTGAAAGGCACATCACAAATTTTCCGCAATTTCTGACTTCATTTGGTATTCTTCGTGCATTTACTTTTGTTTTTGAGCTAGTTGACCCTGAAATTTAAAAGCAATACAAATGAACTCTGAAAATGTTGAAAGTTGGCGTGCTATCATCATTTCACCCACATAGCATGTGTTAAAAAGTTGAGAGGGCTACGAGAATAACTGGATGCACTTCGTGTACAAAACGGACAATCTCTCTCGAAGTATTAGGGTTTCGAACGAGAACTCATCTCTTACAAAGGGATTTCATTTTTTTGAACTTATTTCAACTCAGTACTTTTTGTGTGTTCAAAATGCACCATTCAAAGGCACATCACAAAATTTCAACAATTTCTCACTTCATTTGGTATTCTTCGTGCATTTACTTAATTTTTTTGAGCTAGTTGACCCTGAAATTGAAAAGCACTACAAATGAACTCTGAAAATGTTGAAAGTTGGCATGCTATCATCATTTCACCCATATAGCATGTGTTAAAAAGTTGAGAGGGCTACGACAATAACTGGATGCACTTCGTGTACAAAACGGACAATCTCTCTCGAAGTATTAGGGTTTCGAACGAGAACTCATCTCTTACAAAGGGATTTCATTTTTTTGAACTTATTTCAACTCAATACTTTTTGTGTGTTCAAAATGCACCATTCAAAGGCACATCACAAAATTTCAACAATTTCTGACTTCATTTGGTATTCTTCGTGCATTTACTTAATTTTTTTGAGCTAGTTGACCCTAAAATTGAAAAGCACTACAAATGAACTCTGAAAATGTTGAAAGTAGGCATGCTATCATCATTTCACCCACATAGCATGTGTTAAAAAGTTGAGAGGGCTACGACAAAAACTGGATGCACTTCATGTACAAAACGGACAATCTCTCTCGAAGTATTAGGGTTTCGAACGAGAACTCATCACTTACAACGGGATTTCATATTTTTTGAACTTATTTGAATTCCATACTTTTTGTGTGTTCAAAATGCACCATTCAAAGGCACATCACAAAATTTCAACAATTTCTGACTTCATTTGGTATTCTTCGTGCATTTACTTATTTATTTTTTTGAGCTAGTTGATCCTGAAATTGAAAAGCACTACAAATGAACTCTGAAAATGTTGAAAGTTGGCATGCTATCATCATTTCACCCACATAGCATGTGTTAAAAAGTTGAGAGGGCTACGACAAAAACTGGATGCACTTCGTGTACAAAACGGACAATCTCTCTCGAAGTATGAGCGTTTCGAACGAGAACTCATCTCTTACAAAGGGATTTCATTTTTTTGAACTTATTTGAACTCCATACTTTTTGTGTGTTCAAAATGCACCATTGAAAGGCACATCACAAATTTTCCGCAATTTCTGACTTCATTTGGTATTCTTCGTGCATTTACTTTTGTTTTTGAGCTAGTTGACCCTGAAATTTAAAAGCAATACAAATGAACTCTGAAAATGTTGAAAGTTGGCGTGGTATCATCATTTCACCCACATAGCATGTGTTAAAAAGTTGAGAGGGCTACGAGAATAACTGGATGCACTTCGTGTACAAAACGGACAATCTCTCTCGAAGTATTAGGGTTTCGAACGAGAACTCATCTCTTACAAAGGGATTTCATTTTTTTGAACTTATTTCAACTCAGTACTTTTTGTGTGTTCAAAATGCACCATTCAAAGGCACATCACAAAATTTCAACAATTTCTCACTTCATTTGGTATTCTTCGTGCATTTACTTAATTTTTTTGAGCTAGTTGACCCTGAAATTGAAAAGCACTACAAATGAACTCTGAAAATGTTGAAAGTTGGCATGCTATCATCATTTCACCCATATAGCATGTGTTAAAAAGTTGAGAGGGCTACGACAAAAACTGGATGCACTTCGTGTACAAAACGGACAATCTCTCTCGAAGTATTAGGGTTTCGAACGAGAACTCATCACTTACAAAGGGATTTCATTTTTTTTGAACTTATTTGAATTCCATACTTTTTGTGTGTTCAAAATGCACCATTCAAAGGCACATCACAAAATTTCAACAATTTCTGACTTCATTTGGTATTCTTCGTGCATTTACTTATTTATTTTTTTGAGCTAGTTGATACTGAAATTGAAAAGCACTACAAATGAACTCTGAAAATGTTGAAAGTTGGCATGCTATCATCATTTCACCCACATAGCATGTGTTAAAAAGTTGAGAGGGCTACGACAAAAACTGGATGCACTTCGCGTACAAAACGGACAATCTCTCTCGAAGTATCAGCGTTTCGAACGAGAACTCATCTCTTACAAAGGGATTTCATTTTTTTTGAACTTATTTGAACTCCATACTTTTTGTGTGTTCAAAATGCACTATTGAAAGGCACATCACAAATTTTCAGCAATTTCTCACTTCATTTGGTATTTTTCGTGCATTTACCTATTTTTTTGAGCTTGTTGACCCTGAAATTGCAAAGCACTACAAATGAACTCCGAAAATGTTGAAAGTTGGCATGATATCATCATTTCACCCACATAACATGTGTTAAAAAGTTGAGAGGGCTACGACAAAAACTGGATGCACTTCGTGTACAAAATGGACAATCTCTCTCGAAGTATCAGCGTTTCGAACGAGAACTCATCTCTTAGAAAGGGATTTCATTTTTTTAACTTATTTGAAAACCATAATTTTTGTGTGTTCAAAATGCACCATTCAAAGGCACATCCCAAATTTTCAGCAATTTCTGACTTCATTTGGTATTCTTCGTGCATTTACTTATTTTTTTTGAGCTAGTTGACCCTGAAATTGAAAAGCACTACAAATGAACTCTGAAAATGTTGAAAGTTGGCATGCTATCATCATTTCACCCACATAGAATGTGTTAAAAAGTTGAGAGGGCTACGACAAAAACTGGATGCACTTCGTGTACAAAACGGACAATCTCTCTCGAAGTATCATCGTTTCGAAGGAGAACTCATCTCTTACAAAGGGATTTCATTTTTTTGAACTTATTTGAACTCCATACTTTTTGTGTGTTCAAAATGAACCATTGAAAGGCACATCACAAATTTTCAGCAATTTCTGACTTCATTTGGTATTTTTCGTGCATTTACTTATTTGTTTTGAGGTAGTTGACCCTAAAATTGAAAAGCACTACAAATGAACTCTGAAAATGTTGAAAGTTGGCATGCTATCATCATTTCACCCACATAACATGTGTTAAAAAGTTGAGAGGGCTACGACAAAAACTGGATGCACTTCGTGTACAAAACGGACAATCTCTCTCGAAGTATTAGTGTTTCGAACGAGAACTCATCTCTTACAAAGTTATTTCATTTTTTGAACTTATTTGAAATCCATACTTTTTGTGTGTTCAAAATGCACCATTCAAAGGCACATCCCAAATTTTCAGCAATTTCTGACTTCATTTGGTATTCTTCGTGCATTTACTTTTTTTTTGAGCTAGTTGACCCTGAAATTGAAAAGCACTACAAATGAACTATGAAAATGTTGAAAGTTGGCATGCTATCATCATTTCACCCACATAGCTTGTGTTAAAAAGTTGAGAGGGCTACGACAAAAACTGGATGCACTTTGTGTACAAAACGGACAATCTCTCTCGAAGTATGAGCGTTTCGAACGAGAACTCATCTCTTACAAAGGGATTTCATCTTTCTGAACTTATTTGAACTCCATACTTTTTGTGTGTTCAAAATGCACCATTGAAAGGCACATCACAAATTTTCAGCAATTTCTGACTTCATTTGGTATTTTTCGTGCATTTACTTATTTTTTTTGAGCTAGTTGACCCTGAAATTGAAAAGCACTACAAATGAACTCTGAAAATGTTGAAAGTTGGCATGCTATCATAATTTCACCCACATAACATGTGTTAAAAAGTTGAGAGGGCTACGACAAAAACTGGATGCACTTCGTGTACAAAACGGACAATCTCTCTCAAAGTATCAGCGTTTCGAACGAGAACTCATCTCTTACAAAGGGATTTCATTTTTTTGAACTTACTTGAACTCCATACTTTTTGTGTGTTCAAAATGCACCATTCAAAGGCACATCACAAAATTTCAACAATTTCTGACTTCATTTGGTATTTTTCGTGCATTTACTTTTTTTTGAGCTAGTTGACCCTGAAATTGAAAAGCAATACAAATGAACTCTGAAAATGTTGAAAGTTGGCGTGCTATCATCATTTCACCCACATAGCATGTGTTAAGAAGTTGAGAGGGCTACGAAAAAACTGGATGCACTTCGTGTACAAAACGGACAATCTCTCGCGAAGTATTAGGGTTTCGAACGAGAACTCATCTCTTACAAAGGGATTTCATTTTTTTGCACTTATTTCAACTCAATACTTTTTGTGTGTTCAAAATGCACCATTCAAAGGCACATCACAAAATTTCAATAATTTCTGACTTCATTTGGTATTCTTCATGCATTTACTTAATTTTTTTGAGCTAGTTGACCCTGAAATTGAAAAGCACTACAAATGAACTCTGAAAATGTTGAAAGTTGGCATGCTATCTTCATTTCACCCACATAGCATGTGTTAAAAAGTTGAGAGGGCTACGACAAAAACGGGATGCACTTCGTGTACAAAACGGACAATCTCTTTCGAAGTATTAGCGTTTCGAACGAGAACTCATCTCTTACAAAGGGATTTCATTTTTTTGAACTTATTTGAACTCCATACTTTTTGTGTGTTCAAAATGCACCATTGAAAGGCACATCACAAATTTTCAGCAATTTCTGACTTCATTTGGTATTCTTCGTGCATTTACTTTTGTTTTTGAGCTAGTTGACCCTAAAATTGAAAAGCAATACAAATGAACTCTGAAAATGTTGAAAGTTGGCGTGCTATCATCATTTCACCCACATAGCATGTGTTAAAAAGTTGAGAGGGCTACGACAATAACTGGATGCACTTCGTGTACAAAACGGACAATCTCTCTCGAAGTATTAAGGTTTCGAACGAGAACTCATCTCTTACAAAGGGATTTCATTTTTTTTGAACTTATTTCAACTCAATACTTTTTGTGTGTTCAAAATGCACCATTCAAAGTCACATCACAAAATTTCAACAATTTCTGACTTCATTTGGTATTCTTCGTGCATTTACTTAATTTTTTTGAGCTAGTTGACCCTGAAATTGAAAAGCACTACAAATGAACACTGAAAATGTTGAAAGTTGGCATGCTATCATCATTTCACCCACATAGCATGTGTTAAAAAGTTGAGAGGGCTACGACAAAAACTGGATGCACTTCGTGTACAAAACGGACAATCTCTCTCGAAGTATGAGCGTTTCGAACGAGAACTCATCTCTTACAAAGGGATTTCATTTTTTTGAACTTATTTGAACTCCATACTTTTTGTGTGTTCAAAATGCAGAATTGAAAGGCACATCACAAATTTTCAGCAATTTCTGACTTCATTTGGTATTCTTCGTGCATTTACTTTTTTTTTGAGCTAGTTGACCCTGAAATTGAAAAGCACTACAAATGAACTCTAAATATGTTGAAAGTTGGCATGCTATCATCATTTCACCCACATAACATGTGTTAAAAAGTTGAGAGGGCTACGACAAAAACTGGATGCACTTCGTGTATAAAACGGACAATCTCTCTCGAAGTATCAGCGTTTCGAACGAGAACTCATCTCTTAGAAAGGGATTTCATTTTTTTGAACTTATTTGAAATCCATACTTTTTGTGTGTTCAAAATGCACCATTCAAAGGCACATTCCAAATTTTCAGCAATATCTGACTTCATTTGGTATTCTTCGTGCATTTACTTATTTTTTTGAGCTAGTTGACCCTGAAATTGGAAAGCACTACAAATGAACTCTGAAAATGTCTAAAGTTGGCATGCTATCATCATTTCACCCACATAGCATGTGTTAAAAATTTGAGAGGGCTATGACAAAAACTGGATGCACTTCGTGTACAAAATGGACAATCTCTTGCGAAGTATTAGGGTTTCGAACGAGAACTCATCTCTTACAAAGGGATTTCATTTTTTTGAACTTATTTCAACTCAATACTTTTTGTATGTTCAAAATGCACCATTCCAAGGCACATCACAAAATTTCACCAATTTCTGACTTCATTTGGTATTCCTCGTGCATTTACTTAATTTTTTTGAGCTAGTTGACCCTGAAATTGAAAAGCACTACAAATGAACTCTGAAAATGTTGAAAGTTGGCATGCTATCATCATTTCACCCACATAGCATGTGTTAAAAAGTTGAGAGGGATACGACAAAAACTGGATGCACTTCGTGTACAAAACGGACAATCTCTTTCGAAATATGAGCGTTTCGAACGAGAACTCATCTCTTACAAAGGGATTTCATTTTTTTGAACTTATTTGAACTCCATACTTTTTGTGTGTTCAAAATGCACCATTGAAAGGCACATCACAAATTTTCAGCAATTTCTGACTTCATTTGGTATTTTTCGTGCATTTACTTATTTTTTGTTGAGCTAGTTGACCCTGAAATTGAAAAGCACTACAAATGAACTCTGAAAATGTTGAAAGTTGGCATGCTATCACCATTTCACCCACATAGCATGTGTTAAAAAGTTGAGAGGACTACGACAAAAACTGGATGCACTTTGTGTACAAAACGGACAATCTCTCTCGAAGTATTAGGGTTTCGAACGAGAACTCATCTCTTACAAAGGGATTTCATTTTTTTGAACTTATTTGAACTTCATACTTTTTGTGTGTTCAAAATGCACCATTGAAAGGCACATCAAAAAAATTCAACAATTTCTGACTTCATTTGGTATTCTTCGTGCATTTACTTATTATTTTTTGAGCTAGCTGACCCTGAAATCTAAAAGCACTACAAATGAACTCTAAAAATGTTGAAAGTTGGCATGCTATCATCATTTCAGCCACATAGCATGTGTTAAAATGTTGAGAGGGCTACGACATTATTACATTATTGCACCAATATTCCTATCTATTATTTGTGTTTTCTTCTGGGTCGTAGCCATGGAGAATCTTCATCATTCAGTAGGATGCTTGGGTAAGTTTTCACTTTGAAGGGCGGAATTTCATGAAACTTATTATAATCTACTGACATGTCTGTCTTGTCATCTACTCCCACGATGTTTCTTTTCCCTGAAAGAACTATGTGGCGTTTTGGCTCATCGGACGATATCTTCTTTTGCTGATTTCGTTTTCTCGTTTTTGTAGACATGTCCTTCACATAGAAAACCTGAGCGACATCATTGGCTAGGACAAATGGTTCGTCCATGTACGCAAGATTGTTGAGATCCACTGTTGTCATGCCGTACTTTTGGTCTACAACTACCCCGCCTCCTGTCAGCTTCACCCATTTGCACCGAAACAAAGGGATCTTAAAAGTAGGTCCATAGTCAAGTTCCCATATCTCCTCTATGTACCCGTAATATGTTTCCAAACAGTGCCCATTCTCGTCTGTTGCATCAAAGCGGACACCACTATTTTGGTTGGTGCTCTTTTTATCTTGGGCAACCGTGTAAAATGTATTCCCATTTATCTCATACCCTTGGAAAGTACATATAGTCGAAGATGGTGGCCTGGCCAAACAGTACAGCTGATCTCCAACGGTGTCGTCATTCATGAGATGTGTCTGCAACCAACTGCCTAAAGTCTTCTCGTGTTCCCCTTTAATCCAAGAGTCAGCCTTCCCCGGGTTTTCGGAGCGTAGAATATTCTTGTGTCTCACGATATACGGAGCCACCACGGTGGAATTGTGTAGAACTGTGTAGTGTGCTTGAGAGAAAGAATGCCCGTCCATACATACTTTTGCTTTCCTTCCTAGTGTGCCTTTTCCTGTCAGCCTACCCTCATACCGAGATTCAGGAACACCAATTGGCTTAAGGTCAGGAAGAAAGTCCACACAAAACTCAATGACCTCCTCTGTTCCATAGCCCTTGGAGATGCTTCCTTCTGGCCTAGCACGGTTATGAACATATTTCTTTAAGACTCCCATGAACCTCTCGAAGGGGAACATATTGTGTAGAAACACATGACCGAGAATTCTAATCTCTTCGACTAGGTGAACTAGGAGGTGTGTCATTATATTCAAGAAGGATGGCGGGAACAACAACTCAAAGCTGACCAGACATTGGACCACATCAATCTGTAACCCTGGTAGACTTTCTCGATCGATTACCTTCTGAGAAATTGCATTGAGGAATGCACATACCTTCACAATTGCCAGGCAAACATTTTTCGGTAGAATTCCCCTCAATGCAACCAGAAGCAATTGCGTCATAAGCACGTGGCAGTCATGAGACTTTAGGTTTTGGAATTTTTTGTCTTTCATATTTACGATTCCCTTTATATTCGACGAGAAGCCAGTCGGGACCTTGATACTGTAAAGGACTTCAAAGAAGATTTCCTTCTCTTCCTTAGTAAGAGCGTAGCTGGCACGCCCTTCAAATTGCCCCGGATGCATGCCATCTCTTCCTTTATGACGTTCCTGGTCCTCCCGTGCTTCCGGTGTATCTTTTGACTACCCATACAAGCCCAGGAAGCCTAGAATATTCACGCAGAGATTATTCGTCAGGTGCATCACGTCGATTGCCGAACGGACTTCATGGACTTCCCAGTAGGGTAGCTCCCAAAATATAGATTTCTTCTTCCACATGGGTGCGCGCTTATCAGGGCCGTTAGGAACAGGTTGGCTGCCAGGACCCTTTCCAAAGATTACTTTTAAATCTTTGACCATATCAAATACTTCAGCACCAGTACGGATGACAGGCTTCCCCCGGGGTTCTGCCTTGCCATTGAAATGCTTGCCTTTTTTTCTTTAAGGGATGCTTGGGCAGAAGAAAACGACGATTGTACGGGTACACATTCTTCCTACATTTGTCCAGATATACACTTTCTATCTGATCCAAACAGTGCGTGCATGCATTGTATCCCTTGTTTGACTGTCCTGAAATGTTACTAAGAGCAGGCCAATCATTGATGGTTACAAAAGCAACGCTCGAAGGTCAAATTCCTCTTGTTTGTGATCGTCCCACACATGTACACCTGGTTCGGCCCACAGCTGTAAAAGTTCATCAACTAATGGCCTTAGGTACACATCAATATCGTTGCCGGGTTGCTTTAGACCTTGGATAAGCACTAGCATCATAATGAACTTCCGCTTCATGCACAACCAAGGAGGAAGGTTGTAGATACATAGAGTAACGGGCCAGGTGCTGTGACTGCAACTCTGCTCCCCAAAAGGATTCATGCCATCTGTACTCAGACCTAACCATAAGTTCCTTGCGTCAGCTGCAAATCTCGGGAACTCTCTCTCGATTTTTCTCCACTGCCAACCATCAGCGGTGTGCCTCAACTTATCGTCTTTCATACGATCTTCCATGTGCCATCGCAGCAACTTCGCATGATCTTTATTTCTGAACAGACGTTTCAACCGTGGTATTATAGGAGCATACTACATCACCTTGGCAGGAACCCTCTTCCTGGGTGGCTCGCCCTCAATATCACCAGGGTCATCTTTTCTGATCTTATACCGCAATGCAGTGCATACCGGGCATTTATCCATATTCTCGTACTTCTCACCGCGGTAGAGGATGCAGTCATTAGGGCATGCATGTATCTTCTGCACGTCTAATCCTAGAGGGCAGACAAGCTTCTTTGCTTCGTACATGCTGGCGGGCAATTCGTTCTTTCTTAGAAGCATCTTCTTCATCAATACCAGCAACTTTTCGAATGACGAGTCAGTCACACCGGTCTCTGCCTTCCACTTCAGCAATTCCAGTGTGCTACCCAGCTTCTTCTGGCCATCTTCACAAGTTGGGTACAACAATTTGTTGTGGTCATGTAACATCTGCTCAAACTGCAACCTCTCCTTTTCTATGTCGCAACCTCGTCGTGCATCAGAAATGACCCGGCCAAGATCATCAGCGGGCTCATCTGGTTCCCGTTCTTCATCCTGATCTTCTTCTTCATTGTCTTCCATTGCGGTATCGGCAACTCGGGGAACATAGATCGGTAGTTGTTATCATCGTTCTCTTCTTCTTCATCGTCATCTTCCATCATAACCCCTCTTTCTCCGTTCTTGGTCCAAACATTATAGCCCGACATAAAACCGGACCGAAGCAGGTGGCTCTGAATGACTCTTGAGGAAGTGTAATCCTTCTCATTCTGACATTCAACACATGGACAAAACATATAGCCACCACCATGCTTGCTCGCATCGGCTACATCTCGAAAAGAATGCACGCCTTCTTTGTAAGCGGTTGTGCGTCGATCACCGTACATCCATGGATGGCTCATCTGCGTTATACGACAGTATGTCAAATACAATCACGATCCTAAAAATTAGTACCGCACGGTCTAAACGAGGAAATATAGTTGCTAACCTTTTAGAATAAGTAGAAATAAAGAGGAAGAGGTTTAAGTGTGGCTCGGGCATCTCATATCGTAGTTGTGTTCGGTGAACTGAAGCGGCATCGCTCTAACACACATTTCAACAAACACCTCTAGTGCATAAAAAAAATGGAGAGCTAGCACACACCCACATTCTTCCATCCAAGAAAAATGCAAGGAAGAGGGGAGAGGGGGGTTGTGCTATATATAGGCAGAGGACTTTAGTCCCGGTTTGAGACACAAACCGGGACTAAAGGTGGCGCACATGCGGGCTGCACACCGCGTAGCCCTTTAGTCCCGGTTTGAGACACAAACCAGGACTAAAGGCTCCTTACAGGCCGGGACCAAAGCCTCGTGGGCGGCATTGCGATTTGGGGCGACGTGGCCGGGCCTTTAGTCCCGGCCCAGAGGGAGGCCGGGACTAAAGGGTCCAGGCCAAAGGCCCGTTTTCCACTAGTGTCAGTCAGGTCTATTTACTTTATGCTTTTTTCCGATTTTGTGATGGATTTGATAAGAACCCCTTTTTTGCTTTATTGGTAAATAAATAAATAATAATAATAAATTGTTTCTTGGGCATGCATTTCACAAAAACTTAATTTAGTTACCAGCTCCAATTTTGTACTTATCATAATGAATTTAGATATGAGAGTCTCCAATTAAACGCAGGTGTCCTCCGCGTCGTCGCGACTCGGGGGGGCGAACCCTCCCGCCGCCGCCGGCCCCCTCTCCACCCTTCCATCCGCTTTGCCGTTGCCAGAGGGGACGCCGGCGAAGCCGCGCGCGCCCCGGGGATGGCGGCGGCGGGATCTTGGGCTTTGCCGGCTTTGGCCCGCGGGGTCTGGTGCTACGGGATCTCGCCCACCCAGGCTGCCATGGCAGATGCGGGGCGCGCGACCAGTAGGGAGCGGCGGCCGAGCGCGTCTGCGGTGGCAGGGGCGTTGTGTGCGGCAGCCACAGTTTCAGTGGTGTCGGCTCCGGTCAGGGGGCGGTGCACCTGGTTATGGTCAGCCGGCGGTGGCTGCTATGGCGGCCGACGGCGCGCAGATCTGGTGGTTGTCCTCCGACCCTCATCTGTGGGCCTCTCTCCTGCTGACTTGGTGGTGCCGGCGTTTGCGAGAGCCCTACATGCGGGTGAAGCCGGTGGAGGAGATTCAGATTGAGGGAAACCCCTTGGTTGGCCCAGGCCGGCCTCGCCGACGACGACGCTCAAGGGCGCCGTTTTTCTTTTTGAAGACGCCGGTATACATTTGCTCCTCTGCTCCCCCTCCTTGCCTCTCGGGTGAAACTCCGGTGGGCGACGGCGGCGTCCTTGACATCATGACCTTCCTGAAGGCGTCGCCTTGAGGGCTGAGTGGTGGTGGGCACTGTGTGGGTCCTAAACGGTTGCTGATGGTGGGCTCTGCTTCGGGGGAAACCCTACGATCTGGTCTTCCAGATCGTACGATGACGGTACTTCGGTGCCGGTTCTCTTTTGGGAGCATCGTCGGTGGAGCAGCGCTAGCGGACTGAGGCAGGAGGTGGAGCGGCTTCGTCTTGCACGGAAATTCGATGGAAAATCCTCAGCAGATCTAGCATGTCCGAAGTGACAACAACGAACACATTCATGTCCATCCAATATCCTCAGCAGATCTAGCATGTCATGTGTTGTTAGAGCCATAGAAGAAGCGAGAGAAGCCATTGCTAAGCACCATTGACCGAAGGGTTAAAGTGACACACGAAGGTGTCCTACCTAAAGCCCAAGGTCAAGGAAAAACTAAGTCACGCCTCTAGAGCGGTGTCTTTCGCGCAGGGGGTGGGGTGGGGGTGGGGTGTTAAGGATTTAAGAAAAAACTATTTTCCACATGCATAGTAATAACGCCCCTCGAACCCCAGCTCACCCTCGCCACTCATCCCTGCACTCTCCATCTAAGGATCCAATGGAGGAGGGCATTGATCTACTAGAGGAAGAGGGGCAATGCCGAAGAAAATTTAGAGCATCAGCAGTGTGTTAGAGGCGGCACTGCCTCTAAGCTGGGGCTCACGAACTGCCTCTAAGCTTTATCTAAAATGTCGCAGTGTAACGTTGCCTTTAACCTGGAGCCCACCTTGAATTACAGAGTATTGGATATATGAATTGCACTCCAGCGCTTCTCACTTTTAGTCTTCATCCACCATATGACATGTAGGACCAGCCAATTATTTTAGTGCTTAGAGAGGCTTGGAGGCAGCCTCTAGTCATAGAGGTGATGCTAAGCAATTTGGACTTAGAGGCAGCCGGTGCAGTGTTTGGAGGTAGCCTCTAAAGCCTTAGAGGCAGCTATAGAGGCGGATATTCCCACATCGTGGATGCTCTTATACAACCTTAAGATAAGTGGCAACTACTAATATTTTGTTAGTAGTTTAAACATCATAGCTTATGAATACTGACCAATTATGTTATTTATGTCTATCTTAGAACGTTTTTTATAGGCCAAAGTATGGAAATTTTTTGAGTTAAATGCACTTTGCATTTTTTTTAATTTGTGAAAAGGCCTAAAGCAATATATATTAAGTATCCCATGTCCTTATATACACACTTTTACAAAAACAAAACATTGAAAATCATGGGGGTGTCGAAGTCTTCTTTCTCATGCATCCATCGCCGGCACACTTTAAACAATACATTGAAAGCTATATGGAGTCATGTTGAAGGTGGAGCTGGAGTTTAGCAGAAGATTTCACTCTGTGCTGATGGAAGGGCCATGATGACCCACAAGTATAGGGGATCAATCGTAGTCCTTTCGATAAGTAAGAGTGTCGAACCCAACTAGGAGCAGAAGGATCTGACAAGTGGTTTTCAGCAAGGAAAAATCTGCAAGCAGTGAAATTATCGGTAACAAGTGATTGTGTGGTGAAATGATTCGTAGCAAGCAACAAGTAACAAAAGTAGCAACGGTGCAGCAAAGTGGCCCAATCCCTTTTATAGCAAGGGACAAGCCTGGACAAAGTCTTATAGGAGAAAAAACGCTCCCGAGGACACACGAGAATTTCTGTCATGCTAGTTTCATCATGTTCATATGATTCGCGTCCATTACTTTGATAGTTTGATATGTGGGTGGACCGGCGCTTGGGTACTGCCATTACTTCGACAAGCATCCCACTTATGATTAATCCCTCTTGCAAGCATCCGCAACTACGAAAGAAGAATTAAGACAAAGTCAAACCATACCATTAAACTAGTGGATCCAAATCAGCCCCTTACGAAGTAACGCATAAACTAGGGTTTAAGCTTCTGTCACTCTAGCAACCCATCATCTACTTACTACTTCCCAATGCCTTCCTCTAGGCCCAAATAATGGTGAAGTGTTATGTAGTCGACGTACACATAACACCACTAGAGGAAAAACAACATACAACATATCAAAATACCGAACGAATACCAAATTCACATGACTATTATTAGCATGACTTATCCCATGTCCTCAAGAACAAAAGTAACTACTCACAAAGCATAATCGTAATCATGATCAGAGGTGTAATGAGTAGCATCAAGGATCTAAACATAAACTCTTCCACCAAATAATCCAACTAGCATCATCTACAAAGAGTAATCAACACTACTAGCAACCTTACAAGTACCAATCGGAGTCGCGAGATGGAGATTGGTTACAAGAGATGAACTAGGGTTTGGAGATGAGATGGTGCTGATGAAGATGTTGATGGTGACGAGTCCCCTTCAATGAGAGGAGTGTTGGTGATGACGATGGCGATAATTTCCCCCTCCAGGAGGGAAGTTTCCCCGGCAGGATCGTCCTGTCGGAGCTTGATGACCCACAAGTATAGGGGATCAATCGTAGTCCTTTCGATAAGTAAGAGTGTCGAACCCAACGAGGAGCAGAAGGCTCTGATAAACGGATTTCAGCAAGGTAATAACTGCAAGCACTGAAAGTAGCGGTAACAAGTGATTGTGTAGCGAGGTGAAACGTAGCAAGCAAAGAGTAACAAGTAACAAGTAGTAGCAACGGTGCAGCAAGTGGCCCAATCCCTTTTGTAGCAAGGGACAAGCCTGAACAAAATTTTATAGGAGGAAAAACGCTCCCAAGGACACACGGGAATTTCTGTCATGCTAGTTTCATCATGTTCATATGATTCGCGTTCGTTACTTTGATAGTTTGATATGTGGGTGGACCGGCGCTTGGGTACTGCCCTTACTTGGACAAGCATCCCACTTATGATTAACCTCTCTCGCAAGAATCCGTAACTACAAAAGAAGAATTAAGACAAAGTCTAACCATAGCATTAAACTAGTGGATCCAAATCAGCCCCTCACGAAGCAACGCATAGACTGGGGTTTAAGCTTCTGTCACTCCAGCAACCCATCATCTACTTACTACTTCCCAATGCCTTCCTCTAGGCCCAAATATGGTGAAGTGCTATGTAGTCGATGTTCACATAACACCACTAGAGGAAAAACAACATACATCATATCAAAATACCGAACGAATATCAAATTCACATGACTATTATCAGCATGACTTATCCCATGTCCTCAGCAACAAAAGTAACTACTCACAAGACATAATCATAATCATGACCAGAGGTGTAATGAATAGCATCAAGGATCTGAATATAAACTCTTCCACCAAGTAATCCAACAAGCATAAACTACAAAGAGTAATCAACACTACTAGCAACCTTACAATTACCAATCAGAGTAGCGAGACGAAGATTGATTACAAGAGATGAACTACGGATTGGAGAGGAGATAGTGCTGATGAAGATGTTGATGAAGATGCCTCCCCTCCGACGAGAGGAGTGTTGGTGATGACGATGACAACAATTCCCCCCTCCGGGAGGGAAATTTCCCCGGCAGGATCGTCCTACCGGAGCTCTAGATTGGATCTGCTCAAGTTCCGCCTCGTGGCGGCGGGGAAACCACGAAAAAGCTCTCGTATGATTTTTTTTCCAGGTCAGGACGCTTCATATATCAAAAGAGGGGGGCTAGTGGGCCTTCAGGCAGCCCACAAGCTTGCCCACCGCCACTAGGGGGTGGTGGCGGAGTGGGGGCTTGTGGGGCCCTGGTGGCCCCCCTCCGGTAGTTCTTTCGCCCAGTATTTTTAGTATATTCCAGAAAAAATCCACGTAAATTTTCACGGCGTTTGGAGATGTGCAGAATAGTGGACTAGGATTTGCTCCTTTTCCTGTCCAGAATTCCAGCTGCCTGAATTCTCCCTCTTCAAATAATCCTTGCAAAGTAAGAGAGAAAAGGCATAAATATGGTACCACAAGTAATATAGCAGCCCAAAAAGCAATAAATATCAACATGAAAACATGATGCAAAATGGACATATCAACTCCCCCAAGATTAGACCTCGCTTGTCCTCAAGCGAAAACCAAGTTCCATAAACATGTCCACATGTTTGGGGACGAAAGTGTCGATAAAACATAATACGGACATGAGGGCATCATGATCACACATAGAACAGCAATATATCATAAAGATTCTTATGGGAAAGTAAAAATTCCTTCACAAAGCAAAGCATGAAGCAAAAAACCTTACCGAGAAGTAACCAACAATAGTCCATAATCATTGAAGCAATTGCAATTTATCACAACATGAGAAAGATTCAAATAAGAGCTTGTAAGGCAAACCCACATACTCAATCATCTCTTTCGTTTTCCACAATTGTTACAACTCACGTGGTACTCATGGTGTCAAAGTTTCAGCTGAACACAGAGGAAGATAGGGGCTTATAGTTTTGCCTTCCAACAGTTTACCTCGAGGGTAAAGTCAACAATAATAAAGCATGAGTACTCAACTCCAAGTTGATATATGAATATAGATCTTTCCTAAGCATGTGATGGTAGCCAAGACAAAGGCAAAAATGGAATTGGTGAATATCACCATGACTCTTACAAGGGTAAAAAGTAAAGGTACAAGATAGGCCCTTCGCAGAGGGAAGCAGAGGTTGTCATGCGCTTTTGAGGTTTGAATGTGTGTCCTCTTAGTGCGGAGGAACGTCACTTTATATTGCCTCCTGTGATAAAGAACTTTATTATGCAGTCTGCCGCTTTTATGTCTTCCTCATCACAGGTTCGTACAAAACTTAGTTTCCACACACTAATAGATCATACATATTAGAGAGCAATTTTTATTGCTTGCACCGATGACAACTTACTTGAAGGATCTTATTCAATCCATAGGTATGTATGGTGGACTCTTATGGCAAAACTGGGTTGGAGGTTTATGGATGCACAAGTAGTATCTCTACTTGGTGCGGGAGTTTTGGCTAATATGAGGTGGAAGCAATCGTCACATGCTAAGGGATCTCTAATCATATAACATTGTTTGGAACTAAGCAAACACAATTCATTATGTTGTCTTCCTTGTCCAACATCTACTCCTAGGCACGTAATAGTTTGGTGAGTGCTCACAATTGTGAAAAGTGTCTAAGATGATATATTTATATGTGAACCTCTCTTTCCTTATTACTTCTTATTAATTGCAACAATGACTAATGTCTATGTTGATTTATTCTCAAAAAGTTTCAATCATCATACTTGTCATAAGTGAAGTTATCACTTTCCATAAGATCGTCTCATGATCTTTCATGCTATCTTTCTTTTCATACTTTTGATCATGGCACAAAGCAAAGCCCTTGACTAAGACACTCTTTATTATATAGCTCGTAAGCTCGAATACAACGGGGGTGAAACAAAAGCAAAAGACTCAAACTAAAAACTAAAGACTTATTCCTCTAAAAGAAGAAATAAAAACTGAAAAGGAAAGAACTAAAACAAAGGTAAAAGCAAAAGATATAGAGGTCATACGATACCAGGGCAACTCCCCCAAGCTTGGCAGAAGCCAAGGGTATTGCCCATACCAATGCTTAGTTGTCTTCCTTTGGTGGTGGTGGTGGTGGTGTTGGAGCAGTCTTGAGCTTGTCTACTTTCCACTTGAGCAAAAAGTTTTGCTCCCTTAGATCGTCATTTTCCTCCTCAAGTTTCAACACTCTATGGCAAAGTTCATGCTTACTCTCCTGCAAGAAACGAGAAGGGATAAACAAGGTCTTAGGCTTCTTCCTATGGTCAGGGAGGCTTGACTTCTTGAACTCCACATGGGTGTTTGCAGGTTGAGGTAGAGGAGCCTCCTCTTCATCGGAACTCGTTTGCTCCTTCCCTTTGGGCTCATAGTCCTCTTCCTCATCAATGGTCCATGTTGGAGCATATATCTCCATATGTGGTTTTGCTACTTGATGACAATTCCTATGGACTAATGGTTGCCTTAAGTTACATTTATAGGATTTGTCCATAGGCACTTCTTGAAGTCCATCTGTTGGGTTCAAGGAGTTTATATGATGACCAAGATGGTATTCAAGGTATTATCCAAAGAATGGTCATAGAGACACATGGTTGATCAAGATCTCAGACAAAGAGTAAATCAAGATGATCAACACACAAAGCGTACAAGATGTACCGAGAGGGATCAAGTGATCCCATGGTATGGACTTGTCCATAGGCACTTCTTGAAGTCCATCAGTTGGGTTCAAGGAGTTTATATGATGACCAAGATGGTATTCAAGGTATTATCCAAAGAATGGTCATAGAGACACATGGTTGATCAAGATCTCAGACAAAGAGTAAATCAAGATGATCAACACACAAAGTGTACAAGATGTACCGAGAGGGATCAAGTGATCCCATGGTATGGTAAGCATTGTCCATTACGTGTTTGTGTACTAACCCATGGTCTTCATGAGAGTTCTATGTGGGGGTTAGGTGTGTTTACATGGGCTTGCGTCAAAGGGAAGATCTCATACAACCCATGGAGTATGACGTCAAGTTGTGATCATCATCAATGGTTGATCAAGATCTCAGACAAAGAGTAAATCAAGATGATCAACACACAAAGCGTACAAGATGTATAGAGAGGGATCAAGTGATCCCATGGTATGGTAAGCATTGTCCATTACGTGTTTGTGTACTAACCCATGGTCTTCGTGAGAGTTCTATGTGGGGGTTAGGTGTGTTTCCATGGGCTTGCGTCAATGGGAAGATCTCATACAACCCATGGAGTATGACGTCAAGTTGTGATCGTCATCAAGATTTCGATGTGCAAGTTCAAGTGGATCAGCACGAAGATAGCATGCTTGAAGCTTGCCATCCATTGTGGTGGCAATGGACTTGTGAAGATATGCTGAAGAGTGGCTCACCCATAGTGAGTATTGGGGAGAAATCAACTAGTCTTCATCAAGCCAACACAATCAAGAAAGGTGGTCCATCTTGAGGAAGCCAAGATCAGCATCATCTAGCTCAAGACGACGAGGTGCAAGGTATAGGTTTGCCCTTGATAGGTTTTTTGGTTAGGATAGATTGCCGTTCTATCAAGGGGGGCTCTCAAGTGAGTAGCTTGATCGTATCGTTCGTTGAGAGCTCAAACCATTTGCATCCTTGCATCATACTTCTTGGTTCTTGTTTGGTGTTTCTCTTTGTGAGTTTTAGAGCTTATGGTCATCTTCGTGACAAGCTCGAGTTCATCGAAAACGGAGTCCATATGCATCTACTATGATGTTTTCGATGTTGGAGTTTTTGCCGGTTCTTCATTCATAGAGATCTCACATCTCTAGATCTTTGGCATATTCATAACCGCATGGTCTTAAGATTTCGGAGCCCTTGTCGTCCTGAATCCAACAAGCTTGGGTTTGCTCGATTCGGAGCTTGTATGTGAAAGTTATGGCTGTTTCAGTGGCGAGCGGTAGTACCTCTGGACCTAGCGGTAGTACCGCTGGAGTTGGCGGTAGTACCGCTGGCCCTAGCGGTAGTACCGCTGACTGGCGGTAGTACCGCCCCTGGTCAGCGGTAGTACCGCTCCAGGAGCTTAGTACCGCCTGCCTAGCGGTTGTTCGTGGACGGACCTTTTTGCGAAGACTTTCTTGGCGGTGGTAGTGCCGTTGCACTACCATGGGCCCAGCGGTAGTACCGCTGGGGCCAGCGGTAGTACCGCTAGAGTGCCAGCGGTAGTACCGCTGAAGCTAGCGGTGGTACCGCTAGCTGGCGGTAGTACCGCTGGAGTGCCAGCGGTAGTACCGCTGAAGCTAGCGGTGGTACCGCTAGCTGGCGGTAGTACCGCTGGAGTGCCAACGGTAGTACCGCTGGAGCTCGGGCAGAAAGTGGGGGTAACGGTCTGATTCCTTCCCCCACTATATAAAGGGGGTCTTCTTCCCCCTTGGTCTTATCCATTAGTTGAGCTCTTGTTCTATCTCCATTGTTGACATTCTTAGAGCTTGATTACTCTCTATCCCTCCAATGATTCTTGCTTGTTCTTGAGGGAAAAGAGAGAGGAGATCTAGATCCACATCTCCACCAATCACTTTCTCCTCTGTGTGAGGGGAACCCCTTGGATCTTGATCTTGGAGTTCTTTGTGAGCTCCTTGTTCTTCCTCTCATATTTCTCCATAGCTTTTGTTGTTGTGGAGGGATTTGAGTGTGAGGGACTTGACCACTTCGTGTGTTCTTTACATTGCATTAGTTGCATCGGTTTGAGTTCTCCACGGTGATACGTGGAAGTGAGAAGTTGAGAAGCTTACTACATTTGGTACTTAGTACCCTTGATATTGTTCTTCGTGGATGCTTTGGCGTCCTAGAAGCTTGGTGGTGTCTCGGAGATCAATCAGTGTGGTGTGAAGCTCCGGGAAGCGTCGGGGTCTCCAATTAGATTGTGGAGATTGCCCCGAGCAATTTGTACGGGTACCGGTAACCGCCCCCAAGGGTTGCCATGTGTACGGGTTCGGTGACCGCCCTCAAGGGTCCCTTAGTGGAATCACGGCATCTTGCATTGTGCGAGGGCGTGAGGAGATTACGGTGGCCTTAGTGGCATCTTGGGGAGCATTGTGCCTCCACACCGCTCTAACGGAGATTAGCATCCGCAAGGGTGTGAACTTCGGGATACATCCTCGTCTCCCCGTGCCTCGGTTATCTCTTACCCGAACCCTTTACTTATGCACTTTACTTTGTGATAGACATATTCTTTATTGTAATATATCTTGCTATCACTTAGTTGTTTATCTTGCTTAGCATAAGTTGTTGGTGCACATAGGTGAGCCTAGTTGTTTGTAGGTTTTGTGCTTGACATATTAAACGATTAGTTTTATTCCGCATTTGTTCAAGCCTAAACCTTAACTATTTTAAAGCGCCTATTCACCCCCCCTCTAGGCGACATCCACGTCCTTTTCAGTCCAGCCATATGGTTCCAAGTCCCCATAAATCCTAGAGTTAGCACGATCATCGGCCACATAGATTTCTTCTTCTGAATCTTGAGAAGACATCTTGACCTAAATCTGCGGCAGACAACAAGCTCGAAACGAAAACAGAGGAAAACTGCGTGATACGGAGATCAAAACCTTCAGGCGACTATATATTGATTTTTTTCTGGGCCAGAAGGAGTCCTCCGCAAGAAAACGGAGTCCGGGAGGCACACGAGGTGCCCACAAGCTTGCCCACCGCCGCCAGGGGGTGGTGGCGGAGTGGGCCCTTGTGGCTGCCTCGTTTGCTCTCCGGACTGCTTTTTATTTTTCTAATTTTCAAAAAATTCCAAAACTGAGGAAATTTCCTATTGGAAAAGTATCAGAGTCCAATTTCTTGCGGAAACAGATACATCTTCTTTTCAAGGTCTGAAACAGGTTGATAAACATCCCTTATGTACTCGTGTGGAGTTATGACATTGATGATATTGGTCTCAACATTTATGGGAGTACCAGAGATGTAATGCTTGATTCTTTGCCCATTTACCACTCTAGGAAAATTTCCTTCCATGTTATTGATTTTGATGGCACCGGAACGATATACTTCCTCGACAACATAGGGACCTTTCCATTTAGGGAGAAGCTTGTCTGCAAAGAATCTCAAACGAGAATTGTATAGCAAGACATAATCACCTATATTGAACTCTCGTTTCTATATCCGTTTGTCGTGCCATCTCTTAACCTTTTCCTTGTACAACCTCACATTCTCGTATGCCTGGGCTCTCCATTCATCCAACGAGCTGATATCAAACAACCGCTTCTCACCGGCAAGTTTGAAATCAAAGTTGAGCTCTTTGATTGCCCAATAAGCTTTGTGTTCCAGCTCAAGAGGTAAATGGCAGGCCTTACCGTAAACCATTTTATACGGTGACATGCCCATGGGATTCTTATAAGCAGTCCTATAAGCCCATAGTGCATCATCAAGTTTGCTAGACCAGTTTTTTCGAGATCTATTGACGGTCTTTTGTAGGATCAACTTGATCTCCCTATTACTCAACTCCACTTGACCACTAGACTGAGGATGATAAGGGGATGCAACTCTATGGTTGACATCATACTTAGCTAGCATCTTGCGGAAAACACCATGAATGAAGTGTGAACCGCCATCAGTCATCAAGTATCTAGGGACTCCAAATCTTGGGAATATGACTTCTTTAAGCATCTTAATAGAAGTGTGGTGATCAGCATTTTTAGTGGGGATAGCTTCTACCCACTTAGTAACGTAATCCACAGCAACTAAGATGTGAGTGTACCCATTGGAACTCGGGAAGGGTCCCATATAATCAAAGCCCCAGACATCAAATGGTCCAATGACAAGTGAATAGTTCATAGGCATCTCTTGACGCTTACTGATGTTCCCTATCCTTTGGCATTCGTCACAAGACAAGACAAACTTACGGGCATCCTTGAAGAGAGTGGGCCAATAGAAACCTGATTCCAATACCTTATGGACAGTTCTATCTCTAGCATGGTGTCCTCCGTATGCTTCGGAATGACACTTCTGCAGGATCTGTCCCTATTCATGTTCAGGCACACAACGTCTAATAACACCATCTACTCCTTCCTTATAAAGGTGAGGATCATCCCAGAAGTAGTGTCTCAAATCAACGAAGAATTTCCTCTTTTGTTGATAGGTGAAACTAGGTGGTATGTATTTGGCTATGATATAGTTTGCATAATCGGCATACCACGATGCACTAAGTGAAGTGCGGATGACAATTAATTGCTCATTAGGAAAGCTGTCATCAATTGGTAGTGGGTCATCAAGGACATTCTCTAGCCTAGACAAGTTATCTGCTACTAGGTTATCAGCACCCTTTCGGTCAACGACGTGCAAATCAAATTCCTGTAGCAGGAGAACCCATCTGATCAGCCTAGGCTTAGCGTCCTTCTTCTCCATGAGGTACTTAATAGCAGCATGATCAGTGTGAATAGTGACTTTGGGATCAACTATGTAAGATCTGAACTTTTCACACGCAAACACGACTGCTAAAAATTCCTTCTCCGTAGTGGCATAGTTTCTCTGGGCACTGTCTAGAGTTTTACTAGCATAGTGAATGACATTCAACTTCTTGTCAACTCTTTGTCCTAGAACAGCACCAGCAACATAATCACTAGCGTCACACATGATTTCAAAGGGCAAGTTCCAGTCAGGTGGTTGAACAATAGGTGCGGTTATCAAAGCCTTCTTAAGTATTTCAAAGGCTTCCTCACAATCATCGTCAAAGACAAAAGGAATATCCTTCTGCAAGAGGTTGGTAAGAGGCCTAGAAATCTTAGAGAAGTCTTTGATGAACCTTCTATAGAAACCAGCATGACCTAGGAAACTTCGTATACCTCTGATATTTGTGGGGTATGGCATTTTCTCAATTGCATCGACCTTAGCCTTATCGACTTCAATGCCTCTTTCAGAGATTTTGTGTCCTAAGACGATACCTTCATTAACCATAAAGTGGCACTTCTCCCAATTCAAGACAAGATTGGTTTCTTTACATCTCTGTAAGACTCGATCAAGGTTGCTGAGGCAATCATCAAAGGAGGACCCGTAAACAGAGAAGTCATCCATGAAAACCTCGACAATATTTTCACAAAAATCACAGAATACAGCCATCATACATCTTTGAAAGGTGGCAGTGTTGGAAATATGCCCTAGAGGCAATAATAAATTAGTTATTATTATATTTCTTAGTTCATGATAATCGTTTATTATCCATGCTATAATTGTATTGATTGGAAACACAATACTTGTGTGGATACATAGACAAAACACTGTCCCTAGTAAGCCTCTAGTTGACTAGCTTGTTGATCAAAGATGGTCAAGGTTTCCTGGCCATAGGCAAGTGTTGTCACTTGATAACTGGATCACATCATTAGGAGAATCATGTGATGGACTAGACCCAAACTAATAGACGTAGCATGTTGATCGTGTCATTTTGTTGCTACTGTTTTCTGCGTGTCAAGTATTTATTCCTATGACCATGAGATCATATAACTCACTGACACCGGAGGAATGCTTTGTGTGTATCAAACGTCGCAACGTAACTGGGTGACTATAAAGATGCTCTACAGGTATCTCCGAAGGTGTTGGTTGAGTTAGTATGGATCAAGACTGGGATTTGTCACTCCGTGTGACGGAGAGGTATCTCGGGGCCCACTCGGTAATACAACATCACACACAAGCCTTGCAAGCAATGTGACTTAGTGTAAGTTGCGGGATCTTGTATTACGGAACGAGTAAAGAGACTTGCCGGTAAACGAGATTGAAATAGGTATACGGATACTGACGATCGAATCTCGGGCAAGTAACATACCGAAGGACAAAGGGAATGACATACGGGATTATACGAATCCTTGGCACTGAGGTTCAAACGATAAAGATCTTCGTAGAATATGTAGGATCCAATATGGGCATCCAGGTCCCGCTATTGGATATTGACCGAGGAGTCTCTCGGGTCATGTCTACATAGTTCTCGAACCCGCAGGGTCTGCACACTTAAGGTTCGACGTTGTTTTATGCGTATTTGAGTTATATGGTCGGTTACCGAATGTTGTTCGGAGTCCCGGATGAGATCACGGACGTCACGAGGGTTTCCGGAATAGTCCGGAAACGAAGATTGATATATAGGATGACCTCATTTGATTACCGGAAGGTTTTCGAAGTTACCGGGAATGTACCGGGAATGACGAATGGGTTCCGGGAGTTCACCGGAGGAGGGCAACCCACTCCAGGGAAGCCCATAGGCATTTGGGGGGGTCACACCAGCCCTTAGTGGGCTGGTGGGACAGCCCACCAATCCCCTATGCGCCAAGAGAGAAAAAAATCAAAGGAGAGGAAAAAAAAAAGGAAGAAGTGGGAAGGGGGAAGGACTCCCTCCCACCAAACCAAGTAGGACTCGGTTTGGGGGGGGGAGAGTCCTCCCCCCTGGCTCGGCCGACCCCTTGGGGATCCCTTGGACCCCAAGGCAAGGTCCCCCTCCCTCCTCCTATATATATGGGGCTTTTAGGGCAGATTTGAGACGACTTTCTCACGGCTGCCCGACCACATACCTCCATAGTTTTTCCTCTAGATCGTGTTTCTGCGGAGCTCGGGCGGAGCCCTGCTGAGACAAGATCATCACCAACCTCCGGAGCGCCGTCACGCTGCCGGAGAACTCTTCTACCTCTCCGTCTCTCTTGCTGGATCAAGGAGGCCGAGATCATCGTCGAGCTGTACGTGTGCTGAATGCGGAGGTGCCGTCCGTTCGGTACTAGATCGTGGGACTGATCGCGGGATTGTTCGCGGGGCGGATCGAGGGACGTGAGGACGTTCCACTACATCAACCGCGATCTCTTATCGCTTCTGCTGTACGATCTACAAGGGTACGTAGATCACTCATCCCCTCTCGTAGATGGACATCACCATGATAGGTCTTCGTGCGCGTAGGAAAATTTTTGTTTCCCATGCGACGTTCTCCAACAGTGGCATCATGAGCTAGGTTCATGCGTAGATGTCTTCTCGAGTAGAACACAAAAGTTTTTGTGGGCGGTGATGTGCGTTTTGCTGCCCTCCTTAGTATTTTCTTGATTCCGCGGTATTGTTGGATTGAAGCGGCTTGGACCGACATTACTCGTACGCTTACGAGAGACTGGTTTCATCGTTACGAGTAACCCCCTTTGCTCAAAGATGACTGGCAAGTGACGGTTTCTCCAACTTTAGTTGAATCGGATTTGACCGAGGAGGTCCTTGGATGAGGTTAAATAGCAATTCATATATCTCCGTTGTGGTGTTTGCGTAAGTAAGATGCGATCCTACTAGATGCCCTTGGTCACCACGTAAAACATGCAACAACAAAATTAGAGGACGTCTAACTTGTTTTTGCAGGGTATGATTGTGATGTGATATGGCCAATGATGTGATGTGATATATTGGATGTATGAGATGATCATGTTGTAATAGAAATATCGACTTGCACGTCGATGGTACGGCAACCGGCAGGAGCCATAGGGTTGTCTTTATACTAACATATGTGCTTGCAGATGCGTTTACTATTTTGCTAGGATGTAGCTTTAGTAGTAATAGCATAAGTAGCACGACAACCCCGATGGCAACACGTTGATGGATGATCATGGTGTGGCGCCGGTGACAAGAAGATCGTGCCGGTGCTTTGGTGATGGAGATCAAGAAGCACGTGATGATGGCCATATCATGTCACTTATGAATTGCATGTGATGTTAATCCTTTTATGCACCTTATTTTGCTTAGAACGACGGTAGCATTATGAGGTGATCTCTCACTAAAATTTCAAGACGAAATTGTGTTCTCCCCGACTGTGCACCGTTGCGACAGTTCTTCGTTTCGAGACACCACGTGATGATCGGGTGTGATAGACTCAACGTTCACATACAACGGGTGCAAAACAGTTGCACACGCGGAACACTCGGGTTAAGCTTGACGAGCCTAGCATGTGCAGACATCGCCTCGGAACACATGAGACCGAAAGGTCGAGCATGAATCGTATAGTTGATATGATTAGCATAGGGATGCTTACCACTGAAACTATTCTCGACTCACGTGATGATCGGACTTGAGATAGCGGATTTGGATCATGTACCACTCAAATGACTAGAGAGATGTACTTTTTGAGTGGGAGTTCTTAAGTAATATGATTAATTGAACTAATTGTCATGAACATAGTCTAATGGTCTTTGCGAATTACGATGTAGCTTGCGCTATAGCTCTACTGTTTTTATATGTTCCTAGAGAAAATTTAGTTGAAAATTGATAGTAGCAACCTTTGCAGACTGAGTCTGTAAAACCGAGGATTGTCCTCATTGCTACGCAGAAGGCTTATGTCCTTGATGCACCACTCGGTGTGCTGCACCTCGAGCGTCGTCTATGGATGCTATGAACATCCGACATACACGTTACCGATGACTACACGATAGTTCAGTGCAAGATACTTGATGGCTTAGAAGCAAGGCGCCGAAAACGTTGTAAAATGTCACGGAACATAAGTGATGTTCCGAAGAGATGAAATTGTGATTTCATGCTTGTGCCCTTGTTAAGAGGTACGAGACCTCCAAACAAGATTCTTTGTCCACAAAGTAAAGGAGAAAAGCTCAATCGTTGAGCGTGTGCTCAGATTGTCTGAGTACGACAATCACTTGAATCAGGTGGGAGTTAATCTTCCAGATGAGATAGTGATGGTTCTCCAAAGTCACTGCCACCAAGCTATGAGAGCTTCGTGATGAACTATAACATATCAAGGATAGATACAATGATCCTTGAGCGATTCGTGATGTTTTTACACTGCGAAAGTAGAAATCAAAAGGGAGCATCAATAGTTGATGGTTAGTAAAACCACTAAGTTTCAAGAAAGGCGAGGGCTAGAAGGGATACTTCGTGAAACGGCAAAACAGTTGCTGCGCTAATGAAGAGACCCAAGACTAAACCCAAACCCGAGACTAAGTGCTTCTGTAATGAGGGGAACAGTCACTGAGGCGGAGCAACTCTAGATACTTGGTAGATAAGAAGGCTGGCAAAAGTCGAGAGAAGTATATTTGATATACATAATGTTGATGTGTACTTTACTAGTACTCCTAGTAGCACGAGGGTATTGGATACCAGTTCGGTTGCTAAGTGATTAGTAACGCGAAATGAAAGCTACGGCGTAAACGGAGACTAGCTAAAGGCGAGGTGACGATACGTGTTGGGAGTGTTTCCAAGGTTGATATGATCAAATGTCGCACGCTCCCTCTACCATCGGGATTGGTGTTAAACCGAAATAATTGTTATTTGGTGCTTGCGTTAAGCATGAACATGATTGGATCGTGTTTGTTGCAATACGATTATTCATTTAAAGAGAATAATGGTTACTCTGTTTGCTTGAATAATCACCTTTAATGGTTTATTGAATCTCGATCGTAGTGTTACACATGTTCATAATATTGGTGCCAAAAGATACGAGGTAGTGATGATAGTACCACTTACTTGTGGCACTGCCGCTTGAGTCATGTTAGCATAAATTGCATGAAGAGGCTCCATGCTGATGGATCTTTATACTCACTTGATTTTGAATCACTAGTGACATGCAAATCATACCACATGAGCAAGGCCTTATTTTCATTGAGATGAAACAAGATAGTAACTTGTTGGAATTGATATATTTGATGTATGCAGTCCAATGAGTGCTGAGGCACGCAGTGGATATCATTATGTTCTTACTTCACTGACGACTTGAGTAGATACAGGAGTATTTACTTAATGAGTCACAAATCTGAAATATTGAAAAGTTCAATTCTGTTTCAGAGTGAAGTTCGTCATAACAAAAGGATAAACTGTCTACGATATGATCATAGAAATGAATATCTGAGTTACGAGTTTTGGTACGCAGTTAAGACAATGTGGAAGTTGTTTCGCAGTTCATGCCACCTGGAACATCATAGTGTGATGATGTGTCTGGACATCATAGCCACGCACTATTTGGTATGATGCATACTATGATGTCTCTTATCGATTTACCACTATCGTTTATGGGTTATGCATTAGAGACAACCGCACTCACTTTAAATAGGGCACCGCGTATTTCCGTTGAGATGACACAGTATAGACTGAGGTTTAGAGAAATCTAAACTGTCGTTTCTTGAAAGTTTGGGGCTTCGACACTTATGTGAAAAAGTTTCAGTCTGATAAGCTCGAACCCAAAGCGGATAAATGCATCTTCATAGGATATCCAAAACAGTTGGGTACATCTCCTATCTCAGATCCGAAAGCAAAGTGTTTGTTTCTAGAAACGGATCCTTTCTCGAGGAAAGGTTTCTCTCGAAAGAATTGAGTGGGAGGGTAGTAGAACTTGATGAGGTTATTGAACCATCACTTCAACCAGTGTGTAGCAGGGCGCAGGAAGTTGTTCATGTGGCGCCTACACCAATTGAAGTGGAAGCTGATGATGATGATCATTGAGCTTCGAATCAAGTTACTACAAAGCTCGTAGGTCGACAAGGTCGCGTACTGCTGCAGAGTAGTACGGTAACCCTGTCTTGGAGGTCATGTTGTTGAGCAACTGTGAACCTGCGGGTTATGGAGAAAGCGATGGTGGGCCCGGATTCCGACAAATGGCTGGAAACCATGAAATCCGAGAGAGGATCCATGTATGAAACCAAAGTGTAGACTTTGGAAGAACTACTTGATGGTCATAGGACTATTGAGTAAAGATGGATCTTTAAAAGAAGACAGACGATGATGGTGATAAGTCACTATTAAGAAAAGCTCGACTTGTCGCAAAGATGTTTTCGACAAGATCAAACAGTTGACTATGATGAGACTTTCTCACTCGTAGCGATGCTAAAGGTCTGTTAGAATTATGTTAGTTGTTGATGCATTATTTATGAAATATTGCACGTAGGATGTCAAAACATTGTTTCCTCGACGGTTTCCTTGAGCAAACATTGTATGTGATACAACCAGAAGGTTTTGTCGATCCTAAAAGATACTAGCAAGTATGCAAGCTCCAGTGATCCTTCAAAGGACTGGTGCAAGCATCTCGGAGTTGGAATATACACTTTGATGAGATGATCAAGGATTTTGGGTTTGTACAAGGTTTATGAGAAACTTGTATTTCCAAAGAAGTGAGTGGGAGCACTATAGAATTTCTGATAGGTATATATGGTTGACATATTGTGGATCAGAAGTAATGTAGAATTTCTGTAAAGCATACAAGGTTGTTTTGAAAGAAGTTTTCAAAGGAGTACCTGGATTACGCTACTTGAACGTTGAGCATCAAAGATCTATGGAGATAGATCGAAAAGCGCTTAATGGAAGTTTCAACAAGATGCATGCCTTGACAAGTTTTTGAAAGGAGTTCAAAATAGATCAGCAAAGAAGGAGTTCTTGGTTGCGTTGTGAGGTGTGAATTTGAGTAAGACTCAAAACCCGACCCCGGTAGAATAAAGAGAATAGACGAAGGTCGTCTTCTATGCCTTAGCCGTAGAATCTAAAGTATGCCATGCTATGTACCGCACCTGATGTGTGCCTTGACTCAAAGTATGTTGAGAGGTACAGAGAGTGATCCATGATTGAATCACTAGCAGCGGTCAAAATTTATCCTTAGTAACTAATGGACTAAGGAATTTTTCTTGATTATGGAGGTGGTTGAAGAGTTCGTCGTAAAGGGTTACGTCGATGTAAGCTTTGACACTAATCCGAATAACTATGAGTAGTGAAACGGATTCGTATAGTAGAGTAGATATTTGGAGCATTTCCGAATAGCATGTAGTAGCAGCATCTATAAGATGACATAAAGATTTGTAAAGAACGCACGGATCTGAACGTTTCAGAACCATTGACTAAAACCTCTCTCACGAGCAAGACGTGATCAGACCCGATAACTATATGGGTGTTGGATTCGTTGGAATCACATGGTGATGTGAACTCGATTATTGACTCTAGTGCAAGTGGGAGACTGTTGGAAATATGCCCTAGAGGCAATAATAAATTAGTTATTATTATATTTCTTAGTTCATGATAATCGTTTATTATCCATGCTATAATTGTATTGATTGGAAACACAATACTTGTGTGGATACATAGACAAAACACTGTCCCTAGTAAGCCTCTAGTTGACTAGCTTGTTGATCAAAGATGGTCAAGGTTTCCTGGCCATAGGCAAGTGTTGTCACTTGATAACGGGATCACATCATTAGGAGAATCATGTGATGGACTAGACCCAAACTAATAGACGTAGCATGTTGATCGTGTCATTTTGTTGCTACTGTTTTCTGCGTGTCAAGTATTTATTCCTATGACCATGAGATCATATAACTCACTGACACCGGAGGAATGCTTTGTGTGTATCAAACGTCGCAACGTAACTGGGTGACTATAAAGATGCTCTACAGGTATCTCCGAAGGTGTTGGTTGAGTTAGTATGGATCAAGACTGGGATTTGTCACTCCGTGTGACGGAGAGGTATCTCGGGGCCCACTCGGTAATACAACATCACACACAAGCCTTGCAAGCAATGTGACTTAGTGTAAGTTGCGGGATCTTGTATTACGGAACGAGTAAAGAGACTTGCCGGTAAACGAGATTGAAATAGGTATACGGATACTGACGATCGAATCTCGGGCAAGTAACATACCGAAGGACAAAGGGAATGACATACGGGATTATACGAATCCTTGGCACTGAGGTTCAAACGATAAAGATCTTCGTAGAATATGTAGGATCCAATATGGGCATCCAGGTCCCGCTATTGGATATTGACCGAGGAGTCTCTCGGGTCATGTCTACATAGTTCTCGAACCCGCAGGGTCTGCACACTTAAGGTTCGACGTTGTTTTATGCGTATTTGAGTTATATGGTTGGTTACCGAATGTTGTTCGGAGTCCCGGATGAGATCACGGACATCACGAGGGTTTCCGGAATAGTCCAGAAACGAAGATTGATATATAGGATGACCTCATTTGATTACCGGAAGGTTTTCGGAGTTACCGGGAATGTACCGGGAATGACGAATGGGTTCCGGGAGTTCACCGGAGGAGGGCAACCCACTCCGGGGAAGCCCATAGGCATTTGGGGGGGTCACACCAGCCCTTAGTGGGCTGGTGGGACAGCCCACCAATCCCCTATGCGCCAAGAGAGAAAAAAATCAAAGGAGAGGAAAAAAAAAGGAAGAAGTGGGAAGGGGGAAGGTCTCCCTCCCACCAACCCAAGTAGGACTCGGTTTGGGGGGGAGAGTCCTCCCCCCTGGCTCGGCCGACCCCTTGGGGATCCCTTGGACCCCAAGGCAAGGTCCCCCTCCCTCCTCCTATATATATGGGGCTTTTAGGGCAGATTTGAGACGACTTTCTCACGGCTGCCCGACCACATACCTCCATAGTTTTTCCTCTAGATCGTGTTTCTGCGGAGCTCGGGCGGAGCCCTGCTGAGACAAGATCATCACCAACCTCCGGAGCGCCGTCACGCTGCCGGAGAACTCTTCTACCTCTCCGTCTCTCTTGCTGGATCAAGGAGGCCGAGATCATCGTCGAGCTGTACGTGTGCTGAATGCGGAGGTGCCGTCCGTTCGGTACTAGATCGTGGGACTGATCGCGGGATTGTTCGCGGGGCGGATCGAGGGACGTGAGGACGTTCCACTACATCAACCGCGATCTCTTATCGCTTCTGCTATACGATCTACAAGGGTAGGTAGATCACTCATCCCCTCTCGTAGATGGACATCACCATGATAGGTCTTCGTGCGCGTAGGAAATTTTTTGTTTCCCATGCGACGTTCTCCAACAGGCAGGTGCATTACATAAGCCAAAGGGCATACGTCTATAGGCAAAGGTACCGAAAGGGCAGGTGAAAGTGGTTTTCTCCTGATCAGATTGTGCAACTGGTATTTGGGAGAAACCAGAATAACCGTCTAGAAAGCAGAAGTGTGTGTGTTTGGATAGTCTTTCTAGCATTTGGTCGATAAAAGGCAGAGGGTAATGATCTTTCCTAGTGGCCTTATTCAATTTCGTAAAATCGATCACCATCCTATAGACAGTAATAATCCTCTGTGGGATCAATTCATCCTTATCATTAGGGACAACGGTAATGCCTCCCTTCTTAGGGACGCAATGCACCGGACTCACCCAATCGCTATGAGCAACAGGATAGATGATACCTGCTTCCAGTAGCTTTAGTATTTCTTTTCTTACTACCTCTTTCATCTTAGGATTTAATCTCCTTTGATGATCAGCAACTGGTTTGAAATCAGGATCAGTTTTAATCTTGTGCTGGCATAGAGTAGGACTAATGCCCTTAAGATCATCAAGAGTATATCCAATAGCAGCACGGTGCTTCCTCAGAGTTTTTAGTAACTTCTTTTCTTCATGCTCTGAGAGGCTAGCACTAATAATAATAGGATATATATCTTTTTCATCAAGATAGGCATACTTAAGAGTATCAGGCAACTATTTTAGCTCGAACACAGGATCACCCTTTGGTGGGGGAGGATCCCCAAGCAGTTCAACAGGCAAGTTATTCTTAAGGATAGGATATTGTTCTAAGACAACTCTATCTGTCTCATCCCTTTCATCCATATGCATATCATTTTCATGCTCAAGCAAGTATTGCTCTAAGGGATCAGTAGGAGGCACGACAATAGAAGCTAAGGCAATAGTTTCATCCCTACTACGCAACTCCTTTTCATGAGGTTGTCTACCAAACTTGGAGAAATTGAACTCATGTGACACACCTTCAAAGCCAACAGTGACAGTTTGCTTCTCACAATCAATATGAGCATTGACAGTATTGAGAAAAGGTCTACCAAATATGATGGGACAAAAGCTATCTTGTGCGGTAGCAAGAACGAGGAAATCAGCAGGATACTTTGTTTTACCACACAAGACTTCAACATCCCTAACAATTCCCACAGGGCAGATAATATCTCTATTGGCAAGCTAAATAGTGACATCAATGGGTTCTATCTCAACAGGTGAAATCTCATCTTTGACTTCATCGTATAAGGATTGAGGTATTGCACTAACACTAGCACCCAAGTCACATAAACCATGATAACAATGATCTCCTATCTTAACAGAAACTACAGGCATGCCAACAACATGCTTATGTTTGTCTCTAACGTGAGGTTTAGCAATTCTAGCAGCATCTTCACAGAAGTGAATATTATGTCCCTCAACTTCTTCAGACAGAAGATCTTTGATAATAGCAATGCTAGGTTCAACTCTAATTTTCTCAGGGGGTGTAGGTGTTCTAATGTAGCCTCTACGTATCATAGCTGAAGCTTTAGAATGATCCTTTATCCTAACACGGAAAGGTGGTTTCTCAATGTAAGCACTCGGAACAACATGATCATTATAGGCAATGACTTTCTCTTCAATTGGAGTGGGTTTAACTACATTGACTTCTAAAGGAGGATGATATTTAAACCACTTCTCTTTGGGGAGATCAATATCAGCAGCAAAGGATTCACACAATGAAGCTATTATCTCAGAGTCAAGTCCATACTTAGCGCTAAAATCACTAAAGGTATTTGTCTCAACAAAGGATTTAACGCAATCAAACGTGAAATTCATACCTGACTCCTTACATTCTTCAAGCTCCCAATCTTCAGAGTTGCATTTAATTCTCTCCAATAAATTCCATTTGAAGTCAATATCTCTCTTCATAAAAGAACCGGTACAAGAAGTGTCAAGCATGGTGCGATCATCATGAGAAAGCCGAGCATAGAAGTTCTGAATGATAATTTCTCTCGAGAGCTCATGGTTGGGGCATGAATATAACATTGATTTAAGCCTCCCCCAAGCTTGAGCGATGCTCTCTCAGTCACGAGGCCAAAAATTGTAAATATAATTCCGATCACGATGTACTAAATGCATAGGATAAAACTTTTGATGAAATTCCAATTTCAACCGATTGTAGTCCCATGATCCAGTATCATCACATAGCCTATACCATGTCAACGCCTTATCCTTCAAAGATAAAGGAAAGACCTTCTTCTTAACCTCATCCTCGGGCACACGTGCAAACTTAAATAAACCACAAACTTCATCTACATAGATTAGATGCAAGTCTGGATGTGATGTTCCATCTCTTGTAAAACGATTAGCCAGCAGTTTCTCAAGCATGCCCGAAGGAAATTCAAAGAAAATATTTTCAGTAGGTGCAACAACTTGAGGAGCAACCATTCGTGCTTCTGTTCGAGGTGAAGATATCCCGAACAAGCCCCTCAAAGGATTAGTATCCATAGTGACAAGTGACAACAAATTTCAGCACACTATATGAATGTTTCCTTACCAAGTTCCACTTACCAAAGGCGCTTCACTCCCCGGCAACGGCGCCAGAAAAGAGTCTTGATGACCCACAAGTATAGGGGATCAATCGTAGTCCTTTCGATAAGTAAGAGTGTCGAACCCAACGAGGAGCAGAAGGATCTGACAAGTGGTTTTCAGCAAGAAAAATTTTGCAAGCACTGAAATTGTCGGTAACAAGTGATTGTGTGGTGAGATGATTCGTAGCAAGCAACAAGTAACAAAAGTAGCAACGATGCAGCAAAGTGGCGCAATCCCTTTTGTAGCAAGGGACAATCCTGGACAAAGTCTTATAGGAGAAAAACGCTCCCGAGGACACACAGGAATTTCTGTGATGCTAGTTTCATCATGTTCATATGATTCGCGTTCGTTACTTTGATAGTTTGATATGTGGGTGGACCGGCGCTTGGGTACTACCCTTACTTGGACAAGCATACCACTTATGATTAACCCCTCTCGCAAGCATCCGCAACTACGAAAGAAGAATTAAGACAAAGTCTAACCATAGCATTAAACTAGTGGATCCAAATCAGCCCCTTACGAAGTAACGCATAAAATTAGGTTTAAGCTTCTGTCACTCTATCAACCCATCATCTACTTACTACTTCCCAATGCCTTCCTCTAGGCCCAAATAATGGTGAAGTGTTATGTAGTCGACACTCACATAACACCACTAGAGGAAAAACAACATACAACATATCAAAATACCGAACGAACACCAAATTCACATGACTATTATTAGCATGACTTATCCCATGTCCTCAGGAACAAAAGTAACTACTCGCAAAGCATAATCGTAATCATGATCAGAGGTGTAATGAGTAGCATCAAGGATCTGAACATAAACTCTTCCACCAAATAATCCAACTAGCATCAACTACAAAGAGTAATCAACACTACTAGCAGCCTTGCAAGTACCAATCGGAGTCGCGAGATGGAGATTGGTTACAAGAGATGAACTAGGGTTTGGAGATGAGATGGTGCTGATGAAGATGTTGATGGTGACGAGTCCCCTCCGATGAGAGGAGTGTTGGTGATGACGATGGCGACGATTTCCCCCTCCGGGAGGGAAGTTTCCCCGGCAGGATCGTCCTACCGGAGCTCTAGATTGGTTCTGCTCAAGTTCCGCCTCGTGGCGGCGGCGAAACCACGAAAAAGCTCCCCTCTAATTTTTTTTCCTGGACGAAACCCTCCATATAGAAAAAGAGGGGGGCCAGTGGGCCAGTGGGCTTCCCACAAGCCCCCATGGCATGGCCTGGGGGTGGCCGCGCCGTGCAGGCTTGTGGCCACCTGCACGCCCCCCTCTGGCGCTTCTTCGGCCCAGTATTTTTGATAAATCAGGACAAAAAAATCCTCGTTGATTTTTACGGCGTTTGGAGTTGCGCAGAATAGGTATCTCAACTTTGCCCCACTTTCAGGCCAGAATTCCAGTTGTCGGCATTCTCCCTCTTCATGTAAACCTTGCAAAATAAGAGAGGAAAAGCATAAGAATTGTACCATGAAGTGAAATATCAGCCAAAGAAGCGATAAATATCAACATGAAAACATGATGCAAAATTGACGTATCAGGCTACGACGTAAATGCATGGAGAGTCGAAGCCTATTTCAGCGTATAACGAGAGGCACGTGGATCGGACTGGGTATCAGTGGTGTGATGGAGACGTGTTACTCGGCATCGGTCGGAGATGATCCGTGGTTCTCTGAAGTAGGGGATTGAGTGGGGTGTGGGTCTGCAGCCCTAGAGACTTGACCAGGACAACAGAGGCTCGACGCGAGGACGAGGCGTGCGGTAAGCACATGACACAACAACAGACCAATGCACTAATGGTGAGACATGTGGTCATACAAAGTGTGTAGGGGTGCTGAAGTAGTGTTGACGAGTACCAGATTCATGTTGGTGACTGGGTCTATCGTTGCTTGTTGATGGACAAGAGTTGACCATGGAGAATCTGAGAAAGTGACGAAAAGTCTGAAATTGTCAAAAGCGGAGAGAGTGCATGGTTGTATGTTCTATGGTGTTCAGTGTGCATGGCGAAGTACAGATGCCAAGTCCAGAAGGAGACGGAGTGCTATAGCTGTGGGACATGTTTGAGACAACTATGAATTTGACTCAGGGTGCCACAAGGCGACGGTGAAATTACTTCAAGTTTCAGCCGGACGGCCAAGAAAGAGCGATGATGTTATATGTGGCATCCAATATGTGGGTTGTTTACTTTCACGCAAGTCAGTGATCACTTTATGATGGCGTTGAACAGATACTCCGAAAATTGGAAGCACAAAGTAGAGTAATGAGGAACTTAGTTTTGCTCGAGTGTTGACTGTGAAGAAGACGAGAAGGGACTACAGTTGCAGATGGAGTCACATGGAGTCTGGGATTAGCAGTGATGCTCATGGCGTATATCAAGTCCAATATACATGAAGGTTTAACGCATGGTCGAATCCAAGATGACGGAGAATATATTCACCAAGGTAGAGTTTGTTAGAGTTGTGCCGGATATTGTATACAAGGTAGATTACAGTTGAACTTTGAGTAGTATTATGTTGAAACAGTATATGGAGTCGTGTCCTAATAGGACACTTGTATCCCTGACATATCATATATAGTGGGAATAGACTCACAATATAATCTATGCCGACATAATAGCACAGACGCGCAGGGGGAGAGCCGACGACGTGTGCCGTTGCCCGGACGATCAGGGTGCGATATTATGACGGTGTCATGAAAAGGAGCGTTGGTAGTGAGGCCACAGGGATGTAGCCATATCGATGAACCTCGTTAACAAACCTCGGTGTCGTGATCGCTCGATAGATTGATAGGACACCTCGGATTATTCTAACAGGGCGAGCGAGCGGTACAGGAAAATCGACGCACGATCCGCCCTCACCAGTGTCAGCGAGCGAGCGGCGGCGGCCGCCGCCAGGACATAGGGCCAACCCCGTCGAGTGCGGGAGATCCTTCACCACACATGAGATGGAGCAGGCTCGTAGCTGCGCTCCACCTCGCGCTGGGTGGAGCGTCGGTCTCAACTGACGGGGGCGCTCATCCATTCCCGCTGTTGTTCCTGAACCGCGTCGCCCTTCCCCTCGTGTCCTTGGGCCGCCGTGCGCCTCAACCGTCCCAGTCCGACGTGCCGCCGCGACCAGCTCGCTCACCGGCGCACGCGCCGCTCGAGCTCAGGTCGCTGATTCGTCGGCCAGCGCGGACCCGAGCAGACTATGGAGAGTGTCCTCGGCTTGTGTCCCGGGGAGTCCTATTTCTGCCACATATTTGGGTCCAGTTTGTGTGAGCCGACAACAAACATTGTGCTATGTTGCTCTTAGACCTCCATCCCATTTCATTCTTGTGGACCAAGCCATCAATTGTGCTATGTTTGTTTGAATGCTTGTAAAATTTCTCATCTCTTAATACATTAGGAATGCTATGCTCATGCATGTTCTTGAAAAAAAAAGTTATGTGTGTTCTTCTTGCCCTTCCATCAGATGAGTTTGGAGCATAAGGTGGATAAGAAACCCATGAATCTTATCAAGGTTTTCTGCCTTGACGTTGAGGATCTCACGGTATATGTCGGAAAAGGCCTGCGCCCCGCTTTGATTTGGCCTCGTATTACATCGTTCTTCTGTTGCATCTCATCTATCTGTTGTCTTTGTGATCCAATGGAGTAGTCGAGGACTTCGCTTACATACTTTCGGACGAGATCAACCCATATCCATGTGAATCAATGTTTTCCTCTATTTCCTGTGGATCACAATATGTAAATACACATATTTATATGAGCGATAATAAAGGAGTTGAATTGTCCAATTAGCTGAAAATAGATCAAGATGCATTTTTTTGTCATATACACACCTTTCCAAGTTGGCGTAAATGTAAAACTCTCGCTCTGGATTCCAATTCGTGTACCATATATGCTTATCAACAAGGCGTTGACATCCGCAAAGTAGCACATGTGCCCTCGCTCGATTCCCGATATTTTCGACGCTGGTGGCGTAACTGCTGGATCGAACAAAAGTCGCGCTACAACGACGAGATGATTCGTTGGATAGGGCCGGCTGCATTGGCCGTGGCGAGCTCATGACGTAGGCAACATGGCCATACTAGAGCTCGTCCAAGGCGGCGAAATCCCAAACTTTCGACACGCATCGCCGACGTGGGTCCATAACTAAAAGGAGCAAGTTAGGGAGAAGTATTCTATGAAGAATTGAAAATGAATGTATTTAAGAAACAAAAAGGGCTACCAACACTTATATAGGCAAAACTTAGTGCTTGCGTTCACAAAGAGTGAACGTCAGCACTGCGTTATGTTGTTATGACGTGTCGGGATATCCAACGCTAGCAATATCTTTCGGCTGGTCAGCATAACTCACACTTTGATGGCGTTTCAATTTGTATCCACGTCAGCACTATCTGTACTAAGCTGATGTATTAATTTGGCCAATGCTTGACGCTATTTGAAAATAATAGTGCTGGCATCGCTTCAAATTAGCGTGTCACCAACATAAAATGTGGCTAGCTATATCTTCACTAGTGGTTGGATGATGATCAACCACTTTTGTGCCCACTTACTAGTCCCTGTGTGCTGACCAATGTGAAAAAAATTACAGGTTGACGTTGGAGATGTCCTAACTTAGTATGTTATATAAAATTATCTAACCAAACTACTTCTCCGTCTTTTTATCTTTTTCCGCTTTTATTTACTTTTAGTTTTCCTTTTTATGAATAGCAAACCTTTTCAAATATTATAACCAAGTAAATACTAGAAAATCAAACGACTTTCTTCTAAGTTCTTTTTACACTAACTAACTAGCAATTCACAAGCAAATGCTTAATATATGCAGCTAGGTAACTAAAACTCCACGCTATCCCCATAGTTTTCAAATATAGTGCTTATATATTTATTGAAAAGTTAAACATCATAATTTTTGGTCAAGTTTGTGGAGAAAAAAATAATTTACATCTAAAATGTCAAACATACATCATTACATTCATCATAATATCATAAGATGCAATTTCATAATATGTATTTATGGTATTGTAGATATAAGACGAATGCGGAAGGAAATTTACGGGTTACCGTTGGAGATGCCCTAAACATAATACAGTATATAAAACCAGCTAACTAAGCTACTTCTCCGTCTTTTTTTCCCTCTTTAATTTACTTTTAGTTTTCCTTTTTACGAATAGCAAACCTTTTCAAATATTATAACCTAGTAAATACTACCTCCGTCTTAAAAATTTTGTGTAAAATTTGTTTAAATATGAATGTAGCTATCACTAACTAGTTATCTTAGATAATGATTTTAGGACGGAGGGGTAGTAGCCAAAGAGGTGTTGTCATCGCCAAATCTGCAAAACTTTGCATATTTTGGACCGGAGAGAAAACCGTTGTCCTCAGTCGGCCCATTCCATGAATTCGGACTGGACGGGGTCCAGAAAGGCCCAACGAGGTGACCATTCGACCCAGTGGCAACCGAATTCGGACTGGACGGGGTCCAGAAAGGCCCAACGAGGTGACCATTCGACCCAGTGGCAACCACGTAATTTCGACCGCCCGGCCGAGCCCTTATATGCTCCCTCCCGCTCCCCAACCCTACCGCGCCGCCGCCCCCGAAGAAGCCACCAGCCTCCTCCTCCTCCTCCCTCGCCGCCGCCCGCCGAGGTTGGTCGCCGGACGCCATGGCTCCCACCAAGAAGTCGGTACGAACCGCACCCCTCTCCCTCCTCCTCATCGGCTCCGAGCTGATTCTCTCCCGAGGTGATTTGGTCGTGGCCGTCGTCGCCGCCTGACGGACCTCGATTCCGACTGTGTGCAGAAGAAGAGCACGGAGAACATCAACAACAAGCTGCAGCTGGTGATGAAGAGCGGCAAGTACACCCTCGGCTACAAGACCGTCCTCAAGACGCTCCGGAGCTCCAAGGGTATGTATGGTATCGGTCGCCCCTCTCTTTTTCCACGCCGCCTGTCTATGTTGCTCCGATCCGCCGTGGCGAATGGTTGGTCAGTCCGTTCGTTTGCTGGATCCTTGCATCGGAAATGCAGAAACAGTCGGGTCGCAGATCTGTGATTCGGCCGTTGTGTAGATTCGAGCTGGTGATGGTTGTCGTTTGGTTACTTCTGTGTGGAACCTTAAGCCCCTTCTAAAGTTCACCGCTTTAGCTGGCTAGATAGATAATTTGTGAGTTCGGTGGGGGATAGGTTGCAGACTGGGAATTGAATTCGTAGAATGCCATGCCCTGAATGTTAGGATATGGTCAATGTCGTTTTGCGGTTCTGTAGTGTTGGGCTTTGGATTGGAAAAATGGTACCGAAGTTTGGCCCTTGAGCATCCTTTTGCTTCCTTCAGTGATCAGTTCGGTGCCCTGGAGCAATGCTTGCTGCGATGGGATGCTGCTGAGACCAATGGAGTTGATGCTGTGATATTCGCTGTATTGTTTGTATTTTCGAATTTGGACTCTGGAATGGGACTGAAGTTTACCTCTTTGGCTTGCTTTTGCTGTGCCCTAGAGATGAATACAGCGCCCTAGAATAATACCAGCCTCTTGATATACATCCCTCCCAGATTTCCTCCATATCTGGGGGACAATGGAGGTTGGGATAGCTGTTGTTTGCTGACATTAGTTCACACTGTTGTCTAGCAATTTGACAATACCTCGCACTGTTTTCTGTAGCAATTTGAGGTTATGTTTTGGGAATTTCAGGATATATTGGTTATGTCGAATTTGTTTGTCGATAGGGCCTTTGTAGTTGATCTAGTCCCATTTAGCCCCAAGGAGATGTATTCTCAGGTGATTTAGTTTTAAAGAACGATGGAGGTCTAGTTTTAAATTTTCAGGTTAGAATTCATTCAGGTTATTATGATGTGCAATTTGGCCCTGCATGTTTTGATATTATGGTGCCGCTGCTGTATAGGTTAAACTAGCACAGTCTGCAATGCTTTATATTTTTTAGGTAACTATTTAAGATTACCCTGTGCAGATGATAAAACATGCGCTGGACTCATTTATATCCTATCCGTCTTAACTAACTTATTCTGTAATGCATATTTTTTTGGCTAACTATTTAAGATTGCCCTTGCAGTTAAAACATGTCGGGGACTCATTTATATTGTATTTGTCTTAACTAACTTATTCAGTAATACATATTATTTTTGGGTAACTACTCCCTATCTAAATACTATAACATGACTAGATACATTCATATCTACACAAATCTAAGACAAGAATTTTGGGATGGAGGGAGTATTTAAGATTGCCCTTTGCAGTTGTTAAAACATGTGCTGGATTCATTTATACCATTTTCGTCTTAACTAACTTATTCTGTAGTGCATTTTTTTTTTGGGTAACTATTTAAGATTGCCCTTTGCAGTTGTTAAAACATGTGCTGGACTCATTTAGGAATCGAGGGAGTATCCGTTATCTCTTACATGTGGCTCTGTTCATATAGTCTAATTTTGTCTCTCGGTTCAGGCAAGTTGATTATCCTTGCAAACAACTGCCCTCCACTCAGGAAGTCTGAGATCGAGTACTATGCTATGCTCGCCAAGATCAGCGTTCATCACTTCCATGGAAGTAAGTTTATTTGATCCTAGTCTGAAACCTTTTCTCAATGCTTGTTAAAGCTAAGTAGCTAAGTAGTTTAGCTTGTTTATATCAAATAATGAATTGTGGTCTAATGCTAATGAATGTATCCTTTCAGACAATGTGGATCTTGGAACTGCCTGCGGCAAGTACTACAGGGTGTGCTGTTTGAGCATCCTTGACCCTGGTTCGTCCCTGTTAAACTCAAAACTCTCTGGTCATTTGTCATTTGCCCTATTAACTTTACTGAGCATTTACCACACATGTTTTCAGGTGACTCGGACATCATCACCACCGTTCCTCAGTGAAGACAACCTTACCTATCCTAGTCTTAAGACGATGTAGCGTGGAGAGTCATGCTTAGTGGGCCAAGGGCCGTCTCTTGTTATCGAGCCAGAGCTGCCAATCGCAGTTTCAGACCAAACATGGCTGTTTTTGTAAGGCATTCCTATGGTTTTGTTTTATGAGATGTTTATTCCTATGTGGTCCTTTTACTGTGTGCGATGGGATGATTAGTGGTGTTAACATGTTTTGCATGCGTGGAAGCGCTGGTGCAGTCTTAGATGAAAGAATTTTTGTTTTGCCCTGGGCAGCGATTGAGCATACTTGTTCAGGGTTGCCTGGTTGTTTTTGTGAAACGATTTCACAGAATATGGCACACTGATATCACTATGGCCAGAGCTGTCGATTGTGAATTTGTTACTGAGGCTTGTCTCTCTTGAACAAAGAAAGCCTCAAGTGATTAGGTTTCTGATTAGGTTTTAGATTTGGAGTGGTCGGTGGTAGAGCCCATATCTAGATCCTGGACCATTCTTGCATGGATACCAAAAAGTCTATAATCAGGAGTACAGATTCAACAGTATGCTTTTTGTAGTGTATACTTTCTGTTTTGTTAGTCATATGAATGGTGATAATTTGACCTGAAATATTAGAGGCTAGTAAACATGGACGGAGGGGGTATTATCAAAGTTTCAAATGACGCCTTTATCATTGCTTTAGTGATTGAAGCGGCATGATTCTATTTTGAACTTTAGATATCATACACAAGTACACTCGAGTATTACATTATTCGTTAATACTTTATCCCTCTGTAACATAATATACGATGTTTTTTGACACTGACAGTATCAAAAAAGTCTTACATTATGTCACGCAGGGAGTATTCGCCAAGCTTGCAGTGAATTTATCTCTGGTATTATCATACACGATCTTTCTTTTTGATGAGCGGCTTGTTGGAACACAATTTTCAATGCGTTAGAGAGAGTATTATGAGTATTGCCATTTATTCGAGTATCACATTATTTGTTAAAAATCGATGTATTGTGAATTTGGGATGCAAACTTGTAAGAAGCAACTTTGATTCACATTAGGAAGCAAATTTTTAATCGTACTGAAAATAACATTTCAATTATTAGCACAATAAATCTCAACCATACGAGAAAATATGCTAGACCAATTAATTCGTCCATTTTGGGATCACGCTGAGATTTGAAATGTAAATTGTTGGGCGTCGGCCTCCCGCCCTTGAAATCGGCAGCTTCAAACCCGATCGAGATGCAGAGAGTGTTGTACCTCGCGGCTGTCGGCTGCTCTTGATCTCCATCGCCGGCGCCGGTCTCATTGCCGCCATTCAGCCGCTGCTCTTGATCTCCATCGCCGGCGCCGGTCTCATTGCCGCCATCCACGAATATGTTTGATACCTTCTCCTTGGCAAGCCTGATGAGCTTCATGAGGTCTTCGATTTTGCCGCTCGGCATCGTACTGCATGTTGTTTGTATCACCTGGGCGATGACGCAGTTGCCCTAGTAGCCTTCCTTCGCGCCACTGCCCTAGTAGCGTTCCTTGGCGCCGACGAGACCACACATGTGCTCGTGAAGGTGAGGACGGAGAGGCGCCGGCGTCCTCGTTGCAGAGGCGTAGCATATATGGGGAAAATGTGTGAGAACAATCAATTGGTCCACTTTAGGTTCACGTCGAGATTTGAAATGTAATTCTTTTGGGAATTGTAAATGCAGTATGAATTGAGAACAGTAAAACCGAATCTAAACCAATCCTTCTCATGACCCAACAATTTCAGTTGTCGTATTTCGCTTCTGGATCATTTATAGCCATAATATCTTTGTTCCAGCTTATTTATCATGATTTGGCCTGTCTGTCCTATTGTGCCACTTTTCTTATGACAATTTTCACGACATTTGATTGGGCTTTATTGGACTGCTATGCAAGCCTACAATATGTCAAATATCGCTTACCTGATTCGTAATGTTGTTTGTGTTACTTAGTCTAAACTTTAACAATAAAATCATATCCATATTTAAAACTTTATTTATGGACAAATATATGAAACAAAATCTATTATTCTATAATAAAAATATAATCCATATTTTAAAACTTTATTTATGGACAAATATATGGAATAAAATCTATTATCCTATCATAAAAATAGACGGACACGCATCATCAAAGATCTACTAGCTCCGTTCCTAAATATAAATCTTTTAAGATATTTCACTATGGATTACATACGGATGTATTTAGATATATTTTAGTGTGTAGATTCATCCATTTTGCTTTGCATGTACGTCTTTTTTTCAACAATTCTTGTCTTAGATTTGTCAAGATATAAATATATATAGTCACGTTTTAGTATTTAGATACATTTATTTCTAGATAAACATAAGACAAGAATTTTGGAACGGAGGAAGTAATATTTAATGGAATTTCTTAAAAGATTTATATTTACAAACGAGTCAATTATATCACTGATGTCATAATTTGGCGTAAAAAGTAGGTTAAGTGTTAAAACTTGTGACATACATTAAATCTGATGAAATAACTTGCCTTTGACGTGCGTAAACGGTGCAAATCACGTTTTCATACAAGCAGCATGCTGATTAGGCACATCAACAGGGCATGGAGCCGGCTGCCAACGACTTGACGGCAAATTAGACATGTGGTCTGCTAACAGGAAAATGGCTCAGATTTTTTTTCCTCGTGAAACCCACAAACAATTGAAAAGCTAGTGTGTGCGAGAGGACTCATACCGCTCTCGTGTAGTTGGCAGCAGCGCAGCTAACCATCTGACTCGGGACTATTTCAGGTAATAACTGCAATACTGCGTTTATATATTCTTGGGAAATTCTATCGAAAAGCGCCGCATCATCGACATCCCGTGCGACGGCTCTCTTCGTCATGCAATGATGTTATCAAATTCGTTCTACATGACGGGATTTTTTAAAAACTTTTATCTCTTAAACCGTTAATTCGACCGATGATCCGTTTTCGCCGTTGACTTTGTTTCGAGGAAATCTTCAAAACTAGATCCCATGTTGATATGTTTCGATAACCTTTTTTTTTCTCGTACTTACTATATTTATTGCACTTACTTGTCATATTAGTAAGTACTTACTTGTCCGATAAAAAAATAACTTAATCGCTAAATTTTTAGAAATTACATATAAATATGACATTTCGACATAATCAAAATGGCAAGTACAAACAACTTTTTTTAGGCGATTACGCGCAAAAATATGACAACTCAACATATCTAAAACCGGTAACTACAAAAAAATATTTTTGGTCATCATTTGTAAATATGACAACTCGGCATAGCTAAACTAACAAACACACAAAATAGTTTTCTGATAAAGTTGTATGTAAATATGACAAGTTAGCATATTTAAATTGGCAAACACAACCTATGACATGCTTTTGTATCATGTATAATGAAAACGGCACAAGGCTTTGTACGAGACAACATCAAAAAGTGTTAATTAAGTTATTTTTCTCAGGCAATTAAGTGATTAATAATATGACAAGTGGGTCAAAAAATGTGGCAAGTATGAACGGAAAAAAATAGTTGACGGAACATGTCAACATGGGATGTAGTTTCGAAGAACTCGTCGCGAGAAATTGAATAGTGAAAGCGGATCATCAATTGAATTAACGGTTTTGTAGATAAAACTTTTTGAATTTCAAACATCAAAGGAAATCTTGATGACATCCTTGCATGCATGTAGGAGTTTTCATTATACATTATAATATCATTGCATGCATGCATGCATGAGAGAGATACTTCACGACACACTAATTTTGCATTAGATGAGTGATTAACAGGGTCTTAATTTTTGCATGGAAAAATGATTAACTAAGCCGCCGCACCGCAAGAGACGGGTGCGGCGCCGCTTTCTAGTGATGTCCTATATTCTTTGACTACTGAGTGGGCCAATCCCTACTGCCCATTTTGCACTATTTTGTTTCACAAATTGTTCACAGATTTAATGAAATATTAATGTAATATATAAAAATATTCATGCTTTAAGTAACTTTTCATATATTCATATGTTTTAATAAATGCTTATGTAGTTTTAAATTATAATTTACAATTTTTTCACATAATAATTGGCCAATGGAGTGAAATAAAATTATATTTTATTTGAATACAATGCTAATATAAGTTTAAAATACTCATGATTTCAATAGAAAAATTATGTAATTTATATAAGTATGCATTGTCATTTTGAATTCTATTTTATTTATGACACATGGTTACAATTTACATGTATTATATTTTTATGTTTAAAAAATAACAGTACGAAATTGGCCGCTGGGACTCCAGCCCACCTAATTCAGAAAGGTTGTATATGCCACGTATCCGTTAATCATAATTTGCTCAGAAAAATCAGTTAACTACATGCGCCCCCTACAAAAACATAAAAAAGTTAATGACAAAGAATACTCCTTATATAAGTTATGCATCAGAAAATCACAAGGAACTCTGTCGGTTCTTTTGGTTTGCCTGCGTCGGCAGGTCAAACGATCCAATTTCTACGGAAGAATGTTTTTTGCATAATAATATGGGTGGCTGACAAATGAACCCCATGCGCCTCCATTTGTGAGAAAAATATAGATCTCAGCCAGGGACTTTATCTTGAGAATGAAAATTTCAAGTTTGTTTCTGCAAAATAACAGACGTCCGTCATCAAGTCGCTGACAGCAGGCCCCATGTCATGTTGACGCACCTAATAAGCAATGTGTTCATATAGAAATGTAATTTGTACCGCAAAAATGCTACACTTATCTAAAAGTTCTACGTATGTTACTTAACTTTTCTAAATAATCTCCCCTCCCCCTCCAGATTTCAAGTGGGTGGGGCCTTTCCTAATTAACCCCAATTAAAAGAGGACACTTAAGCAACTACGTTAGTTTACATAGCTACCCTACGTAGGTGTAGCATTGCTGTTTGTGCCGTATATGCACGCCACAATCAAGTTGTGACATCAACTCAATGTATGCCACAAGTTTTAACATTAAATGATTTTTTGGTGATGTAATTGACTCTTTACAAACGGAGGAAGTAGTAGTTCGTATTACATGTAGGGGCGGTCAACTCCGGAGTCGAACTGCTAGCTCCGGCTTGATGCAAAATATGAGACTAATTAATTTGTCCAATTTAGGTTCACACCGTGATTGAAAATGTAGTAGAAAAAGATGGGAATCGTAAACGCAACACGAATTCGCATCATATGTTGAGGGCGGCCAACTCGGCTACGAAGGCGTCGGCGTGCTCCGGCTTGACGCAAAAGGACACGACGTTGACGCCGTCGTCCCCCTTGCACGGCGGGCACACAACGCCGACGAACCCCACCGTCCGGTGCGGCTTCCACACCACGCGCGCCGCCATCCCACGCCCGAAATCCACGGCTTCGAACCCAAGGTTCCTCCAGCTCGTGACAATGAGCGTGTTGTACCTTGAGCACGGGGGAGCCAGCTGCTGCTCATCCCTACCGCCACCGACGACGCCGGTCTCGTCGCCGGCATTCACGACTAATATGTCCGATACCTTGTCCTTCGCAAGCTTGATGAGCTTCACCAGGTCCTTGACGTCGCCGCTCGCCACCGCGGCGCCAGTGGCTTGGACCTGCTGCATGGTGACGCAGTTGCCGTAGTAGCCTTCCTTGGCGCCGACGAGGCCGCGCACGTTGCTCGGGAAGGCGAAGGCCACTGCAGGGTCGTCGGGGCCGGCGTCGGAGATGACCGCACGGGTGCGGCACCGCCAGAGCACGGCTGCGACGGCTTCGAACACCGTGCAGTCGCCGGCGCACTCTTCTTTGATGCGGCCGATCAAGCTCGAGGGGATGGTGACGTCGAGGCTCGCGAGTTCCTCCGTTTCGACGCGCATCTGGGATCTCACGGCGGCGACCATCAGCGGCGGGAGGCGTGGCACCGATCCGTCGGTTTCGGACCTGACCGGACCGACGGCCGGCGCCGGCATCCCCCGGGCGAGCTCGCCGACGGCCCGCAGGAACTGCGCCATCCCCGCCGCGTCGGCCACGACGTGGTTCCACGACACGCCGACGACGAACCCGCCGCAGGAGAACTCGGTCACCTGCATGAGCAGAAAGGGGTCGCTGAGCCGGCAGTACTCGGCGGGGTAGCCGACGGCGAGGTCGCCGAGGAGCAGCGCCGATCTCGTGGCCTCGTCGTCGAGGGCACAGCTAGCCGACGCGCCCACGAAAGGGACACCCTCGCCGGTGCACGCGACGTGGTGGAGCTCCCCGTCGTCGTCGCCGGTGGAAGCGAGGCGGCCGGCCATCGGGGGATAGTGCATGAGCGCCTGCGACAGCGCCTTCTTGATGGCCTCGACGGGGTCGTGGATTGGTTGGTTGAAGACGAGGAGCAGCGTGACTGGGACGGGAGGTATGCACCTGTCGAAAGAGGAGAGATGGACGATGCCGGCGCATGGGCCGGCGACCACCGCCGGCATGGACTTGCTAACTAGTACAATGTTCATTATGCCGTGCTTTATAAGTATTTCTGCTCTGAAGCCACGGTTGGCCTGGCTGTTCATATAGGCGCAGTGTACGCACGCCCTCTTGCATCCAAACGAAAAGTGTGTGTTCTTAGCTAGGATTTTTTTTCCTCATGCAATCATAGAGCATTGTCTGTAGAGAAAGGAATATTGTAGCTCATTTGTTAGCTGCCCATGAAGAGGGATCCCAGACTTGTCTGGACGGGGGATCCTCCGGCTTTTATTGTATCTAGCCAAAGCCGCCATGGTGACTTTTCCCAAAAAAAACTGCATTTTTTGTATTTTTTTGTTTTTGTTTTTTTAACCACAACAAAAAAATGTACAGATTGCACACCTAAAGAATCAAACTTAGGACCACATACTACTGAGCACCAACTCTTACCACTACCTCACATCAATGTTTGTGATGTTTCAGAAGCGGAAACACTTAGAGCAAGCACAATAAGGTACAGTCAGCAAGCTGTAAGGATTAAAATACTACATTTTTGTTGAGTTGGATGAGAGAGAAGAGAAGAGAGAAGGGAAGCGGGCTCTTCGTGAAGAGCTAGCTCTAGCACGTGCTCCTAGGTGCTTTGTGAGAATGAAAGATGGACCATATATGATAAAAGTAGTACTCTTTTATAGCTAACTATTGTACAAGCTAGCTATAAGATGCACTATAAGATAGCTTATAACCAGCAGTTGGCTATACTACTAACCATGCTCTTGAGAACATAGTAGAGTGTCAAGATTAGAAGAAAATTTTGGATTTTTTTTAAAATTACGAAGAATTTTGAAATATGCCGGATATTTATGAGAACACAAACAACTTTTAAGTTTTTGAATTGTTTTTTGTGACCAAGGGTCATCTAAGATTTTTATGTGTAAAGATTAAAAGTTACTAACAAACGGTCAGCATTTGTGAACAATTTTTTAAAATGAAAAAAAGTTTCAACATTTGAGTATTTTTTTTCAAAAGCGCAACAATTTTTTTATACTTACAAGTATTTCTTGAAGAACAAGAACTTAATTTGCTTTTCAAAAACCCAAACAATTTTTGAAAAACAATGATTTTTCAAACTCCAAACACTTTGTAAAAAATAGTAAATAAGAAGATGAAAACAAAAAATAATGTTTAAAAAAAAAGTAAAGGAACACTAGTGGAAAACTGAAAAAAGGATAAACAAGGAGAAAGCAAGAAGAAAAACAAGACAAGCAAAACGGATCCTAGCGACTTGGGCCGACCCATATGCAATTTGCTTGCTTCTACCCTTCTGTGAAACAACGACATTCTGCCGCAGTGAGTGGCGTATAGGACTTGAGGTGTGGACTTGAAAGTGGTAGAACACCTACTATGGGGTTAGTTGTGGCTTGAAGAGGGGACTTGCAACTGGTACAAGAATATCAAATACTAGACAAGATACGGGTCAAGAGGTGGCCATGCAATCGGAGCCACGAAAACACCTACATGCCTAGTTGTGATTCGACGATGTACTTGCAACGACGTTATAACACAACTACGACCAGGTTGCGAGTGGAGGGGTGGGCTTGCAACTTGTACGACAACAACACCTACGGGCCAGTTGCAAATCGATGGAAGACTTGCAAGTGGGTCAAGACCTTCAAGGGCCCTAGCTGTGAGTGAAGGGGGGACTTGCAAGTGAGACAAAAAGTAGGGTGAGTGTAATAGCGAGTTGACGTTGGACTTGCAACTAGTGTGAAAAAGGATTGAGAGCAGTTGCGAGTTGATGGTGAACTTGCACCTGGGGACATACTTCGAGCCATGTTGCGACAGAGTTAAATAATGATAAAGCTCGGTTGCAAGTTATGAGTGACTTGAAGCTAATGCAAAGAAAGGTTGGGCCTTGATCGAGGCTAGTTGAGAGTCAATGATGGACTTGCAATTCAGATAAAAATATACTTCGGGCCTAATTACGAGTCGAGATAGACTTGCAACTAGAACAAAAAAAAGGGGCGAGTTACGAGTTAAGGATGGACATGCAACTATGACAAAAAAATATTAGAGACCAACCGTGTTTGGTAATGGATATATAGCTAGCACATACGTTTAAAAAAACGCTGATAGAATAGTTCTAAATTAAACGGTTCATAAACTGGTTGTATGTCGGGCTCAATTGCATATCGACGGTAGACTTGTAACTTGGACAAAAAAATGCCCGCTTCAATTGCATATTAGAGATGGGATTGCAACTGGGGATAAAAATGCCCCCTACACCTAGCTTCCTGTCGATGATGGACTTGAAATTCGGAAAAAAAAATTGTGAGGTCCCGGTTGCACTCTAAGGATGGGGTTGCAACTGGGGCAAGAAAACAGGCAGGCCGCCCCAATTGCATGTCGAACGTGGAGTTGCAACCGGGATAGAAAGGTTTAGACTCTGTGTTGCGTGTCAAATTTGCAATTAGAGAAAAAATGGATCAGCCCCCAATTGCATATCAAGGGTGGACTTGCATCTGGAATCTCCAAATTACATGTCGGGGGTGAAGTAGTAACTGGGAATAAAAATGTGCGAACCGCCAGTTGCATATTGAGGGTGGAGTTGCATCTAGAAAAAAGGACCAGCTTGCATGTTGGGGGTGGTGTTGCAACTAGATAAAAATAGTTGCCCCCCTTTGGAAAAAGGTTGCGTGTCGAGGATGGACTTGCAGTTAGGGAAAAAAGCCCACACTTACATGTCGAGGATTAGAGTTGCAGCTAGCACAAAAAGGGTCGGACCTCCTCGTTGCATGTTAACAGGGTGCACTTGCAAAATGGGACCAAGAAATGGATCACACTTAGTTGATCATAGAGGGGTGAACTTGCAACTAGGACACAAAAGACACGACAATTGCATGTCGGGGCTGGAGTTATAACTAAGACAAAAAAATTACTTGATGAAAATCACAAAAATACAGAATACGAATCGGGTGGCAGACTAGTGAACAACGAACACATGATGAGACATAGGAGTATGGATGTGCATAAGAAATAACCCACTATCAAGATTTGCAAAATATTTTAGAACAATCAGGAACTTAGATGTGACATTGCTAAGTTTGTTTAAAAGTTCATGAATATAAAAAAAATAGGGGTAAAGGAAAACTAAAATGGAAAAAGGGAAAAAAGAAAAAAGACAAAACAAAAACAAAACATATTTTTTTTTTAAAAATTAAAAAATGCAATTTAAAATCTTTTTTGTCACCGAGCATTCATGTAGATATGCATGCTTTCTTTTTTATGTTTTTTTTGGAAAAGGAGGATATAACTCCGTCCTCTACATCTGGACGATGCATGCGGCTATTTTATTAATTATTCATAAAGATCATATAATGTAATACATCAGTAAGCGTGAAGCCATCATCTAGGCACCACATGTTGTTATTCCTATCCCTTTATTGAAGGGGTGCTGAATATCCAAGCCAAATACCAAATAGACATCGCATCAAAGCCTAACACCAAAAGCCGGTGCCCCGTCCCAGCCACATACCAGGACTGAGTCACACACCGGACCGGCGCACTCCCAGAGGATGTTGTCGCCATCTTCCATCCAGCCATCTCCAGAGCAGGAATTGATGTATCGACCTTGCTTGACCTGCCGTCGACGCCATCATGGCGCTAGACAATGCCACCATCCTGCGTGTATCCGTCCGCACGCACCCGTCGATGAACCTCCATGGCACCATGCCGTCGGGATCCGCCGTCAGCCTAGCGGTAGATGTAACACCAGTCCTCGTCTTGTCCTCTCCAGCAAGTATGTGCTCCAAATCGATGCCTCCAGGAGGGGCAACAGTATCGAAGGTGCCATCATTGTCCGATTCGGTAGACCCAGATCCAGGGCTTATCGAGGGTGCCATCATTGTCCGATCCGGTAGATCCAGATCCAGGGTTTCTCCCGGAGCATCACGAGTGGGGTGGAAATGTACGAAGCCTCGCCTTGGAGACTATGGGTGTTGTAGGGGATCTTAATTGGAGGGATAATTTCACTTAGGAACCTAAATTCGCCTTCGTGAGGATTTGAACCCAGGTGTTGGGTTGGTACATCCACTCTCCCAACCAGTTGAGCTAGGCCCAATCGACATGCCTGCATAGATTAACACAAATAGAAAAAAAATTCAAACATGCCTCAATGCCACATAGGAGATGTATACTGAATATATGATCTATACACAAAGATAGAATTGCAGAGAGAAAAGAAAAATGCAAAGGCTCTCATAAATGAAGCTGCTGCAGCGAACTGATACTAGTCAAACTAACAAACCAAAAGATTTTTTTTAGGGGACAAATCAAAAGATAAAAGGACCCGACTATAGAGGGGCGCCGTACCAGAGCGTTGCCGTGCGGTGGCTCTTATACTAATATGCATGAACGTCGCTATCACGCGTTATTAAAAAACGGATTTAACTCGCCTCGCATGCACATGCACCTAAATATAGACATAAAGATTCTCTCCAATGCTTGAAATTCAAATAGTTTTATCTATAAAACCGTTAATCCAACCGATGATCTGTTTTCGCCGTTGGCTTTGTCGCAACAAGATCTTTAAAACTAGATCACATGTCGACATGTTTCGATAATTTTTTTTTTCTTCCCCTAATTGCCATATTGTTCCACTCACTTGCTATATTATTAACCACTTTTTTGCCAATAAAAATAACTTAATTGTCATATTTTTTGATGTCGTTTCGTGTAAAGATTGTCGATGCTTATAAATGCAGTTCCGAAAATGTTTTGATGTGCTTATCATTTTTATTCTACTAAATTGACATGTGGTCTCATAAAGCTTGTAGGTGCTTATAAAATCACAGTTGCCACGTATATTTTTTGTGCTTGTTATTTTAATCCTACCTCGTCATCATATTATCTCATACAACTTGTCAGTCATTGTAAATATGACAAGTTGGTATATTTTGAATTGGCAAACAGAACCAATGACATGCTTTTATATCATGTATTATGAAATCTGTTACAAGGCTTTTGTACGAAACTATATTAAAAAATAACAATCAAGTTATTTTTTTGAGGTAAGTAAGTGGTTAATAATATGATAAGTGGGTCAAAAAATGTGGCAAGTATAAATGGAAAAAAATAGTTAACGAAACATATCGACATGGGATCTACTTTCGAAGAACTCGCCGCGAGAAAGCCAATGATGAAAACGGATCATCGATTGAATTAACGGTTTTGTAGATAAAACTTTTTAAATTTCAAACATCAAAAGGAATCGCATGTTGTCTGTAGCATGCAAAACTCTTTCCTCTCCCTACTCTAATGGTCCCACACGATATGCTTAAAGTTAGATGGGTCAGTCTGTCCGCCGCACGGCAACGCAGCCATGCACACACTGCCAATTAGATTTTCCCAAGATAAAAACGACAAAATGGCCTAGCCACATGGGCTGCAGGAACACGCACACGTTGTGGTACGAGTCTCGGCTCAGCAATGCTGCTGCACGAGCGGCCAGCGCGTTTAAAACACGAATTTTGAAAAAAATATTCTAAGATTTAGAACTTACTCGTAGATGTAAGGTAACTATCTCACCTTTAGATATGAAATAGGAAGTCTGAAAAAAAGTGAACTTTGTCGAGCATTGTACTCGGTAACAAAGATTATTCGTCGCATTGCACCGTCTTTGCTGTTAAGGTTGTATACGAGGTCGGATGAAGATAATTCAAAAATAAAGGTGTTTATTTTATCGAAACAAATATTTCTATTGTTGAACACTTCTTCATTTTAGACCATACTAAAATAACTGCATTTCCTGTAAAATATTCCAGCAATCACGATGGTTCACATAATTTTAATTGTTTTTTACTTCTTAAATGTGGTTTGATGGATCTCAATCAAATGAAAGGGAAATTTTCAATCAACCCACCGAAATGAAAACGGAAATCAATGAATTTCAACCAAATTAGTTCATCACCAAATTTGGTTGGACTATTGTTGAAGTTCAAATTTGAAACAATGCAATGACCTAACCTTCACTAACAGGGCCAGCGCCATGCTGCCTTGCCCAAGCCCTTTCTTACAGTGTTCTTGTGTCACCCTGGAAATCCCCGTCAAGCCCTTTGTCGCTCTTCGGCACCGGCAACCAGCCCTTGCTTTGGACCTGCTCTGTCAAGCTCCTTCCTCTCGTTCACTAGCTCACCGCCACGGACAACCATATCGTCCCAGCAGGGCCGGCCCATAGGCCGGGGCAACGGGGCGCCCGCCCTGTGCCCCAGGGAGATAGGGGCCCTGGCCCAGGTAGTAGCACAGTATATGTTTTGCGATATTTCTTTCTTAGATCCAGAAAATAAGAGGAAAAAAGGCCAAGACACTATCAAGTTAGCATCAACGGATCAAAAGAATCGATGGCTAGTTTGGTTTTCTTTGTTCACAAGGGCTCCATTTGGTTTTCCCGCCCCCGGGCCCAAAATATGTATGGACCGGTCCTGCGTCCCAGCGGTCAACTAGTTCCTGGCCTCCCGGGGCTGTCTCTAGCTCAGGGTTGCCCTCTTTACGGATCGACCAATGAAAAGAAATCACACAACCAATAAATACCCCAGAACAATATTTAAATCAATGGATTCTCAATCGTGGATCACAAGTTGCTCATTTTGATTGTTTTTTTCAAATGATACGTGTAAGGATCACTTAAAAATACTTCCACCAATTCATACTAGCTGTCTCTTAGAGTAACTCCAGCAGACTGTTACAGTATATGTGAATTGCATTAGCCCTTTTCATCAGTTTAGACTGTTGGTTGCGTTGGCTACTGCATGAAGCTTAACATGGTATTAGAGCTAAGGTCTTGAGTTCAAGAGTTTCGAGCGCCGTCGCTTTCTTTCGGTTGCACGTGTTGACTTATCTTCCCCGTCACACGTATAGCCCTTTTCATCAGTTTCGACTTTTGGTTGCGTTGGCTAGTGCATGAAGCTTAACACAGACCCCATATATCGTGGACCAGTATCACACGGTTACATTTTGTGAAAAACGCTTTTTATGGGCTGGCGAGGGCCGCGCACGAGTGCAGAAAAGCCTAGCTGTAGCGTCGCAAAAATAGCCTTATTGGCATGGACACCCGACGCATCAGTATGACGTCACAGTTAAAGAATAGTGGTGACACGCCAGCAATATATTACATATTGCCGACGTCCACGTAGTCCAAAGCCGACAATTTATTTTTTGGATAATAAAAAAGTAGTACTACATAAAAGGTTCTTATCAATTAAACGTCACCAAGAAAAACTGATCAATTAAACATACTCATAAACTTAATAAGATTTTAAAAAATCACAAAAGATAGTGAAATATTGGATAATAAAAAAGTAGTACTTCATAAAAGGTACTCATCAATTAAACGTCACCAAAAAAACTGATCAATTAAACATACTCATAAACTTAATAAGAGTTTAAAAATTCATAAAAGATACTGAAATAATTAAACTACTCTTCATCAAGGATTACTGACGAATCTTCTTCGGAATTCTCTCTTCATCATTTTTGAAGTGAGCAAGTTCTGTCTGTACTCTGTCGTGTTTGTCCTGAATAATTTTTTCTTCTGCTTTAGTTTATTCCTCTCCTTCATCAAGTCATCCTTCTGCTCCCTTAGTTTGTTGTCTTAATGAGGGCATCAACACCCTCTGTGAGTAGACTATCCCTTTCATTCCTCATAGAGACATTGTGTTCTTCCAATTTTTTAATGAGCCACTGAGCACTCCTTATTTTACTTGTCCACATCATACACCGATTCGTTGTTCCTTGTAGAATTGTGCATTATATTTGTTCTTTTTAAAATTATGTACACAAGCAAATTAAAACTTGTAGTAGCACTGAAAACATGTAAACATTGCTAGATTGAGACATATGTTCTCAGATCCATCTAATATAAAGAACTGAAAATATATCTTAGAATTCATATGAACCTCACCATTTAATTAGAATGAAGAATTTACAAATAACATGCATTCCATGTGTCGCTCGACATTTTTATATTGTACTGTATATGAGAAACAGATATACTTGATAACATTCACATGCAGAATTACAGTAAAATTTACATGTGTGCTCTTTTGAATAGATTTTGTCAACCATTCCATAGGTTTGTACTCACTGTTTAGTTTGGCAGAGTTGAATTGTCAATGTTCAAAATGCATATACTTTTATCTATCATGACAATTTGTACCCACACTGTAGATGCCACTACACCATTAAAGCTCATAGTTAGGGTTTTTTCTAAAATGACTCAATAAGTTCTGATTTTTTTTCCAAACCATAGTCCAGTTTGAGCATTGCATTGCAACTGCACATCCCTCCACTGCACTCCATTCCATAGTCTAGGAGATCAGACCCATTTGCACATTTTAAAATCATAAAATATTATCCCCAATGTGTGGTCCAGAACTGAATTTCCTCCAAACTTACACAACTTCCACCAGGTTGCGAGTGGAATATATGATCTATACACAAAGATAAAATTGCAGAGAGAAAAGAAAAATGCAAAGGCTCTCATAAATGAAGCTGCTGCAGCAAACTGATACTAGTCAAACTAACAAACCAAAAGTTTTTTTTAGGGGGACAAAGCAAAATATAAAAACGACAAAATGGCCCAGCCACATGGGCTGCAGGAACACGCACATGGTGTGGTACAGGTCTCGGCTCAGCAATGCTGCTGCACGAGCGGCCAGCGCGTTTAAAACACGAATTTTGAAAAAAAAAATCTAAGATTTAGAACTTAGATGTAAGGTAACTATCTCACCTTTAGATATGAAATAGAAAGTCTGAAAAAAAGTAAGAGAACTTTGTCGAGCATTGTACTCGGTAAAAAAGGTTATTCGTCGCATTGCACCGTCTTTGCTGTTAAGGTTGTATACGAGCTCGGATGAAGATAATTCAAAAATAAAGGTGTTTATTTTATCGAAACGAATATTTTTATTGTTGAACACTTCTTCATTTTAGACCATACTAAAATAACTGCATTTCCTGTAAAATATTCCAGCAATCACGATGGTTCACATAATTTTAATTGTTTTTTACTTCTTAAATGTGGTTTGATGGATATCAATCAAATTAAAGGGAAATTTTTGATCAACCCACCGAAATGAAAACGGAAATCAATGAATTTCAACCAAATTAGTTCATCACCAAATTTGGTTGGACTATTGTTGAAGTTCAAATTTGAAACAATGCAATGACCCAACCTTCACTAGCTAACAGGGCAGCGCCATGCTGCCTTGCCCAAGCCCTTTCCTACAGCGTTCTTGTGTCACCCTGGAAATCCCTCTAGGCCCCGTCGCTCTTCGGCACCGGCGACCAGCCCTCGCTTCGGACCTGCTGTGTCAAGCTCCTTCCTCTCCTTCACTAGCTTACCGCCACGGACAACCATATCGTCCCAGTCGTCAACCAATTCCTGGCCTCCCGGGGCCGTCTCTAGCTCAGGGTTGCCCTCTTTACGAATCGACCGATGAAAAGAAATCACACAACCAATAAATACCCTAAACCAATTTTTAAATCAATGTATTCTCAATCGCGGATCATAGGTTGCTCATTTTGAAAAAAAATCAAATGATACATGTGAGGATCACTTAAAAATACTCCCACCAATTCTTTTTTTTGCATCGAAAATACTCCAACCAATTCATACTAGTTGTCTCTTAGAGTAACTCCAGCAGACCTCGTATATTGTGGACCGGTATCGCACGGTTACATTTCACGAAAAACGCTTTTTACGGGCTGACGAGGGCCGCACACGAGTGCAAAAAAGCCTAACTGTAGCGTGACGAAAATAGCCTTATTGGCATGGACATCCGACGCATCGGTATGGCGTCATAGTTAAAGAATAGTGGTGACACGCCAGCAGTATATTACATGTTGCTGACGTCCACGTAGTCAACACCGACAATTTATTTTTTAGATAATAAAAAAATAGTACTTCATAAAAGGTACTTATCAATTAGACGTCACAAAAGAAACTGATCAATTAAACATACTCATAAACTTAGTAAGAGTTTAAAAATTCATAAAAGATACTGAAATAATTAAACTACTCTTCATCAAGTATTATACTCAAGTGACGAATCTTCTTCCGAATTCTCTCTCCATCATTTTTGAAGTGCGCAAGTTCTGTCTGTACCTTTGTCCTCTCTGTCCTGAATAATTTTTTCTTCTACTTCAGTTCATTCCTCTCCTTCATCATGTTATCCTTCTGCTCCCTTAGTTTGTTTGTCTTAATGAGGGCATCAACACCCTCTCTGAGTAGGCTATCCCTTTCAATCTTCATAAAGACATCGTGTTCTTCCAGTTTTTTAATGAGCCACTGTGAATGCTCTAAGCACTCCTTATTTTACTTGTCCACATCATACACCTATTCGTTGTTGCTTGTAGAATTTTTCATTCGTTCTTTTTTAAATTATGTACACAAGCAAATTAAAACTTGTAGTAGCACTGAAAACATGTAAACATTGCTAGATTGATACATATGTTCTCAGATCCATCTAATATAAAGAACTGAAAACATATCTTAGAATTCATACGAATCTCACCATTTAGTTAGAATGAAGAATTTACAAATAACATGCATTCCATCTGTCGCTCGACATTTGTAGATTATACTCCCTCCGTCCCAAAATAAGTGACTCAAAAATGATACAATTTTGTACTAAAGTTAGTGCAAAATTGAGTCACTTTTGAGTCACTTATTTTGGGACGGAGGGAGTACTATATATGAGAAACAAATATACTTGATAACATTCAGATGCAGAATTACAGTAAAATTTACATGTGTGCTCTTTTGAATAGATTTTGTCAACCATTCCATAGGTTTGTACTCACTGTTTAGTTTGGCAGAGTTGAATTGTCAATGTTCGAAATGCATATACTTTTATCTATCATGACAATTTGTACCCACACTGTAGATGCCACTACACAATTAAAGCTCATAGTTAGTTTTTTTCTTTCTAAAATGACTCAATAAGTTCTGAAATTTTTCCATACCATAGTCCAGTTTGAGCATTGCACTGCAACTGCACAGCCCTGCACTGCACTCCATACCATAGTCTAGGAGACCAGATCCATTTGCAAATTTTAAAATCATAAAATATTCTTCCCAATGTGTGGTCCAGAACTGAATTTCCTCCAAACTTACACTAGCAAGTTCTCTATTTTGACCAACCAACCCCACTACCTTGTCTAACAACCAACGTGGCCTAACATTATCACCCCAACCCTACTAATCCTGCATATATTACCTAACCCTAACCTAAACAAAATGAGAGAGGGAGGGACGCCGGACTTACCGTGTAGGTGCTCGTGGGTGTTGAGGTGTGCGTGCAGTGTCGGGTGGAAAGGGGCCGCATCTGGCGGCGACCGTGTTTGGCGGGGCAGAGGTGGGGATCGAGAGGAGGACGAATGGATTTGGGAATCGAGAGTGAGGATGAAAGGTTAAGTGCTCTTGTTGGTGAAAAATGACGCGCCACAAAAAATAGTTGTGGTTACCCATTTCTTCACTAGTGGCGGTAGGACAAAACCCGCATCACGGAATTGTCAAACAGAATATTCTGTTTTACAGTTCCGTGATGAGGATTCTACTCCGCCCCGACCCTCGCTAGCCGAAAAATATAAAAATATAGCTTACAATTTAACATCAATTCCGCCAATTTGCAACAATTTAAACAACACTAGTGGGGACGGGGCCTTTAGCCCCGGCCCGTAAGGGGCTTTAGTCTCGGTTCACCAACCAGGACTAAAGGAGCAGGACTAAAGGCCTAACCTTTAGGCCCGGCCCTGTTACAATCCGGGACTAAAGGTGCTCCACGTGGGTACCTCATAGCGCCCCAGGGGCAGGCCCTTTAGTCCCGGTTCGTTACACGGACCGGGACTAAAGATTTTCAGATTTTGTTGGTTTTTGGGTTTTTTTTTGAATGAAATTATTTTTGGGTTTTAGGGTTTTAGGGTTTAGGTGCTCGGGAGATTAACGTGATGCCTCGTTTGGTGTTCGGGAATTAGTTTTCATATAATTTAAATAGAAATAATTATGCATATATATATATATATATATATATATATATATATATATATATATATATATATATATATAAGATTAACTTATCTTACAAACGAGCATATATATACAATTATATGGAGATCTGAATTATCGGGACTAGAGTCCGTCTATTCGATTACATGCACGAACATGAGTAATGGCCCCTAGTTACACTAAATCGTCCTTTGTCATCTATAGCTTCCGTCCTCAGAAATCCCGCAAGCTCCTCTGCAACAGCAATCGCGCGTTGCTCTGGTAGGACCTTCGTCCTCATGGCCGTGTGCTATATAAGAAGAGGAGATGAATATGAATATCAATCATGATAACAAAGAATGACGGGTAAAAATAAAGGTGTGAATGTTCATTGCTTACGTCGAGTCTGTGATCCTTGAGCTCAGAGGTAAACGTGCGAATGGTCTCGCAAACATAGTATCCGCATAGATCCGTTCCCCGTGGCTGCTGGTCGCACTTTACGAGAATAGAATATATATAATCAAAATAATAATCTAGCATCATAAATGTATTGAAAATTAATAGAAGTATATCATACTACTACTTACCTCAGCCGTTCTAAAGGTCAGCTTCTCAGGAAAGTTACCGGGAGTCACGCACTTGAACCTCTTCCAAACCCTGCCCGACAAGGATAATGCTTTGCTAAGTTTTTCATTGATTGATATATCAGAAAATCATCGAAAGAGACCGATAGGACGCAAGAATGATTAAAATTACCCTTGAAGCATGTCCTGCAGGCTTTGGAACTGTTCCAAGGGTCTCGATAATGGGTCGAAGGCATCAACTCTTCCCTTATCAATTTGAATGTCCAACAGAATCCAATGAAAGCTGCACATGTATATATATATATATATATATATATATGTATGTATGTATGTATATATATATATATATATATATGTGTGTGTGTGTGTGTGTGTGTGTGTCAGTAACTTATCAATTACACTTATAATTGAATGGACACAACAGATTAAAGACCCTCACCTGAAGTTGTATGGAAACAGTATGTGGTCACAGAAATTTTGATCTATTAGAAACCTTAGAAGGTTTTCCTCCGTCTCCTTGGGTTTATCAGTTAGCGTCGCTATATGTATTTTATCTGGGTCAATAAACCCAATATTTAGGATGCTCTTACTTTTACAATCCAGAATCTTCATTCTGCATAATAGAGTACAAGTTATATATAGACAATGAATTGAAATAACTAAACAAGTTATATGTAGACAACGAATTGAAAAACTTACAGACAATAGCAACTCATAAGCGATTTGTCGAGGGCGTCGCCATTGTACATCTGGAAGAGTTCATCAAAGTCGATATGGATTTCTTCGGAGCGGCCGTAGTACTCCCGTGGGACACTCAGCACGATCATCGTTCTCCCATTCTTTGATTCACTTAAGTACCATTTATGCAAGTAACACATATTTGTTGGGAGATCATCTTTGCTGATCAAAGGCTCTCCCATGACAAACTGTGGCTTAGGGGCTACCACAGCCTTGGGTATCCTGTTGTCTTGGGAAGCCACCAAATCTTCAACTGGGATACCACATTCAGCCGCCAACTCCTTTGCTCTTTCAAAAGCTTGCCCCTGCACCGGAGGGGGAACATTCTCGGTTAACACCTTGAGGGGTGGGATCGACTGTTTGGCCTGTTGTCCAAGCTGAGGAACGTTTGATTTTTTCTTGCTTGTAGTTGAACTTGATTTGCTCCCACTTGCACTTGCACGTGAGCTGCTCTTTTTCACTTCCTTCTGCAATGTGCGTGTATAGTCATCAGGCTTATAGTGTAAGTTATACTGTGATGGAAGGGTTATGAAGTCTTTTGCCCATGCTATTTGCTTCTCAGTGTATTCCGGGCGGGGCTCGGGTTCCTTCTTTTTCATCTGCACATCATGCTGTTCCTTTGCTATCTTGGCGTTTTCCTCGGGGGTACGATCATAAGGTCTGGTAGGAAGATTAGCATGAGGTACCTTTGGGAGGGGCAACCGTTTGCGCTTTGGGGGGCTCCGTCGCTTAGGAAACGTCGGCGGAGCGTTCTTGGTGGCACGCTTCCGCTTAGTATCCTGTGCGGGCGGCGGCGGAGACGGACGACCCAAGTCCGGCGGCGGTGATCGAGATGGACTCGTGTTGTGCTGGCCGACGTCATGTGGAGGGCTTGGAGGTAATGGAGGTGTAGGTGACCCGCGACAACTCGTAGGCGGTGTTGTCCTTGGGGCCGAGCTTGGAAGCTTGATGTAGTTCTTGTCCCATAGGATGACTCCACCCAGTACTTCTCCGAGTGTCCTCTCATCTTCGGGTCCAGCTATGTCGAGCTCCATATCATTAAACCCCGTCATGATTTCATCCACCCCGACTTTAGCAAAGCCACCTGGAATCTCACGGCCATGCCAGCGTGCATCAGGGCCAGAAGGTAAAGCTTGTCCGACGGCCACCTTCATGGATATGTTCTTGAATTTCTGATGGAGTTCACATGATGTTGACTCCTAGATTCCATCCACGGGGTAGCCGGGACCGCCCTCTATCATTCTTCGTGCATCGTCGGGCGGGGCCTCAGATTCAGCCACGCTGCTTTTCCGCTTAGATGGGGCGCCGATAATATCAAGTGCAGGATCTTCCTGGCGCGGTACTCCTCTAAGCTCATCAATCTGCTTCTGTTGCTCGTTAATCCTGGCAAGCAACTGGTTGAACTTGTCATTCTCCTCATCCTGCTGCCGCTTCTTTGCTCTCTCTCGGCTTCGGTAAGTGTCTTGGTCTCTGGCAAACCCAAGCCACCACGGGTAAGAAGGACCGAAGCCTCGCGTTCGTCCTCCATGTTCGTCATTGCCGAGGACCAGTGTGAGCAAATCTTTATCTCTATCTGCAGTGAACTTTCTTTTTCCCTCCTTAATTTCTTTCACTATCCTTTTCCAATTCTCCCTGGGTATCCTAAGACCGTCATTGCAGATGAGGTTCTTGGGAAACGTCGCATGGGAAACAAAAATTTTCCTACGCGCACGAAGACCTATCATGGTGATGTCCATCTACGAGAGGGGATGAGTGATCTACGTACCCTTGTAGATCGTACAACAGAAGCGTTAGAGAACGCGGTTGATGTAGTGGAACGTCCTCACGTCCCTCGATCCGCCCCGCGAACAATCCCGCGATCAGTCCCACGATCTAGTACCGAACGGACGGCACCTCCGCGTTCAGCACACGTACATCTCGACGATGATCTCGGCCTTCTTGATCCAGCAAGAGAGACGGAGAGGTAGAAGAGTTCTCCGGCAGCGTGACGGCGCTCCGGAGGTTGGTGATGACCTTGTCTCAGCAGGGCTCCGCCCGAGCTCCGCAGAAACGCGATCTAGAGGAAAAACCGTGGAGGTATGTGGTCGGGCAGCCGTGAGAAAGTCGTCTCAAATCAGCCCTAAAACCTCCGTATATATAGGTGGGAGGGAGGGGGGCCTTGCCTTGGGGTCCAAGGACCCTCAAGGAGTCGGCCGAGCCAAGGGGGAGGACTCTCCCCCCCAAACCGAGTTGGACTAGGTTTGGTGGGAGGGAGTCCCCCTCCCTTCCCACCTCCTCCCTCTTTTTTTTTCTTTTCCTTTGATTTCTTATCCTTGGCGCATAGGCCCCTCTTGGGCTGTCCCACCAGCCCACTAAGGGCTGGTGCGCCACCCTCATAGCCTATGGGCTTCCCCGGGGTGGGTTGCCCCCCCGGTGAACTCCCGGAACCCATTCGTCATTCCCGGTACATTCCCGGTAACTCCGAAAACTTTCCGGTAATCAAATGAGGTCATCCTATATATCAATATTTGTTTCCGGACCATTCCGGAAACCCTCGTGACGTCCGTGATCTCATCCGGGACTCCGAACAACATTCGGTAACCAACCATATAACTCAAATACGCATAAAACAACGTCGAACCTTAAGTGTGCAGACCCTGCGGGTTCGAGAACTATGTAGACATGACCCGAGACACTCCTCGGTCAATATCCAATAGCGGGACCTGGATGCCCATATTGGATCCTACATATTCTACGAAGATCTTATCGTTTGAACCTCAGTGCCAAGGATTCGTATAATCCCGTATGTCATTCCCTTTGTCCTTCGGTATGTTACTTGCTCGAGATTCGATCGTCAGTATCCGCATACCTATTTCAATCTCGTTTACCGGCAAGTCTCTTTACTTGTTCCGTAATACAAGATCCCGCAACTTACACTAAGTTACATTGCTTGCAAGGCTTGTGTGTGATGTTGCATTACCGAGTGGGCCCCGAGATACCTCTCCGTCACACGGAGTGACAAATCCCAGTCTTGATCCATACTAACTCAACTAACACCTTCGGAGATACCTGTAGAGCATCTTTATAGTCACCCAGTTACGTTGCGACGTTTGATACACACAAAGCATTCCTCCGGTGTCAGTGAGTTATATGATCTCATGGTCATAGGAATAAATACTTGACACGCAGAAAACAGTAGCAACAAAATGACACGATCAACATGCTACGTCTATTAGTTTGGGTCTAGTCCATCACGTGATTCTCCCAATGACGTGATCCAGTTATCAAGCAACAACACCTTGTTCATAATCAGAAGACACTGACTATCATTGATCAACTGGCTAGCCAACTAGAGGCATGCTAGGGACGGTGTTTTGTCTATGTATCCACACATGTAAATGAGTCCTCATTCAATACAATTATAGCATGGATAATAAACTATTATCTTGATACATGAATTATAATAATAACTATACATTTATTATTGCCTCTAGGGCATAATTCCAACAGTCTCCCACTTGCACTAGAGTCAATAATCTAGCCCTCACATCACCATGTGAATTATATTGTAATAAATCTAACACCCATACAGTTCTGGTGTCGATCATGTTTTGGCCGTGGAAGAGGTTTAGTCAGCGGGTCTGCTACATTCAGATCCATGTGCACTTTGCATATATTTACGTCCTCCTCCTCGACGTAGTCGCGGATGAGGTTGAAGCGTCGTTTGATGTGTCTAGTCTTCTTGTGAAACCTTGGTTCCTTTGCTAAGGCAATGGCACCAGTGTTGTCACAGAACAAGGTTATTGGATCCAGTGCACTTGGCACCACTCCAAGATCCGTCATGAACTGCTTCATCCAGACACCCTCCTTAGCCGCCTCCGAGGCAGCCATGTACTCCGCTTCACATGTAGAATCTGCTACGACGCTTTGCTTGGAACTGCACCAGCTTACTGCACCCCCATTAAGAATAAATACGTATCCGGTTTGCGACTTAGAGTCGTCCGGATCTGTGTCAAAGCTTGCATCGACGTAACCTTTTACGGCGAGCTCTTCGTTACCTCCATACACGAGAAACATCTCCTTAGTCCTTTTCAGGTACTTCAGGATATTCTTGACCGCTGTCCAGTGATCCACTCCTGGATTACTCTGGAACCTTCCTGCCATACTTATGGCCAAGCTAACATCCGGTCTAGTGCATAGCATTGCATACATGATAGAACCTATGGCTGAAGCATAGGGGACGGAGCGCATATGCTCTCTATCTTCATCAGTTGCTGGGCACTGAGTCTTACTCAATCTCGTACCTTGTAACATTGGCAAGAATCCTTTCTTGGACTGTTCCATTTTGAACCTCTTCAAAACTTTATCAAGGTATGTGCTTTGTGAAAGTCCTATCAGGCGTTTTGATCTATCCCTATAGATCTTAATGCCTAGAATGTAAGCAACTTCTCCTAGGTCCTTCATAGAGAAACTTTTATTCAAGTAACCTTTTATGCTCTCCAAAAGCTCTACGTTGTTTCCAATCAGTAATATGTCATCCACATATAATATTAGAAACGCCACAGAGCTCCCACTCACTTTCTTGTAAATACAAGATTCTCCAACCACTTGTATAAATCCAAATGCTTTGATCACCTCATCAAAGCGTTTGTTCCAACTCCGAGATGCTTGCACCAGTCCATAAATGGATCGCTGGAGCTTGCACACCTTGTAAGCACTTTTGGGATCGACAAAACCTTCGGGTTGCATCATATACAACTCTTCCTTAAGGAAACCGTTAAGGAACGCCGTTTTGACATCCATCTGCCAGATTTCATAATCGAAAAATGCAGCTATTGCTAACATGATTCTGACGGACTTAAGCATTGCCACGGGAGAGAAAGTCTCATCGTAGTCAATTCCTGGAACTTGTGAAAAACCCTTTGCCACAAGTCGAGCTTTATAAACGGTCACATTACCGTCAGCGTCCGTCTTCTTCTTAAAGATCCATTTGTTCTGAATAGCCTTGCGACCCTCAGGTAGTATCTCCAAAGTCCACACTTTGTTCTCATACATGGATCCTATCTCGGATTTCATGGCTTCTAGCCATTTGTTGGAATCTGGGCCCACCATTGCTTCTTCATAATTTGCAGGTTCATTGTTGTCTAACAACATGATTGATAAGACGGGATTACCGTACCACTCTGGAGCAGCGCGTGATCTCGTCGACCTGCGTGGTTCAACAGAAACTTGAACTGGAGTTTCATGATCATCATCATTAACTTCCTCCTCAACCGGCATCGCAATGACAGAGGTTTCCCCTTGCCCTGCGCCACCATCCAGAGGGATGAGAGGTTCGACAACCTCGTCAAGTTCTATCTTCCTCCCACTCAATTCTCTCGAGAGAAACTCCTTCTCGAGAAAAGCTCCGTTTTTAGCAACAAACACTTTGCCCTCGGATTTGAGATAGAAGGTGTACCCAACTGTCTCTTTTGGGTAACCTATGAAGATGCACTTTTCCGCTTTGGGTTCCAGCTTTTCAGGCTGAAGCTTTTTGACATAATCATCACATCCCCAAACTTTAAGAAACGACAACTTTGGCCTTTTGCCATACCACAGTTCGTATGGTGTCGTCTCAACGGATTTTGATGGTGCCCTATTTAAAGTGAATGCAGCTGTTTCTAATGCATAACCCCAAAATGATAACGGCAAATCAGTAAGAGACATCATAGATCGCACCATCTCTAACAAAGTACGATTACGACGTTCGGACACACCATTACGCTGTGGTGTTCCAGGCGGTGTTAAATGCGAAACAATTCCACATTGTCTTAAGTGAGCACCAAACTCGAAACTCAGATATTCACCCCCACGATCAGACCGTAGGAACTTGATCTTCTTGTTACGATGATTTTCCACTTCACTCTGAAATTGCTTGAACTTTTCAAATGTTTCAGACTTGTGCTTCATCAAGTAGACATAACCATATCTACTTAAATCGTCAGTGAAGGTGAGAAAATAACGATATCCGCCGCGTGCCTCTACGCTCATTGGACCACACACATCGGTATGTATGATTTCCAACAAGTCACTTGCACGCTCCATTGTTCCGGAGAACGGAGTCTTAGTCATCTTGCCCATGAGGCATGGTTCGCACGTGTCAAGTGAATCAAAGTCAAGTGACTCCAAAAGTCCATCAGCATGGAGTTTCTTCATGCGCTTTACACCAATATGACCCAAGCGGCAGTGCCACAAAAAATATGGTGCTATCATTGTTTACTCTAACTCTTTTGGTCTCGATGTTATGTATATGCGTATCTCTATCAAGATTCAATATGAACAATCCTCTCACATTCGGTGCATGACCATAAAAGATATTACTCATAGAAATTGAACAACCATTATTCTCAGACTTAAAAGAGTAACCGTCTCGCAATAAACAAGATCCAGATATAATGTTCATGCTCAACGCAGGCACTAAATAACAATGATTTAAGTTCATCACTAATCCCGATGGTAGCTGAAGTGACACTGTGCCGACGGCGATTGCATCAACCTTGGAACCGTTTCCTACGCGCATCGTCACTTCGTCTTTCGCCAGCCTTCGTCTATTCCGCAGTTCCTGCTTCGAGTTGCAAATGTGAGCAACAGAACCGGTATCAAATACCCAGGCACTACTACGAGAGCCGGTTAAGTACACATCAATAACATGTATATCAAATATACCTGATTTTTCTTTGCCCGCCTTCTTATCTGCCAGATACTTGGGGCAATTGCGCTTCCAGTGACCCATACCCTTGCAATAGAAGCACTCTGTTTCAGGCTTAGGTCCAGCCTTGGGTTTCTTCGGCAGATTGGCAACAGGCTTGCCGCTCTTCTTCGAATTGCCCTTCTTGCCTTTGCTGTTTCTCTTGAAACTAGTGGTCTTGCTCACCATCAACACTTGATGCTCTTTACGGAGTTCAGACTCTGCGACTTTCAGCATCGCAAACAACTCGCCGGGAGACTTGTTCATCCCTTGCATGTTGTAGTTCAACACAAAGCCTTTATAGCTTGGCGGCAGTGATTGAAGGATTCTGTCAGTGATAGCTTCTTGCGGGAGTTCAATCCCCAGTTCAGCTAGACGGTTCGAGTACCCAGACATTTTGAGCACATGTTCACTGACAGACGAGTTTTCCTCCATCTTGCAAGCATAGAATTTATCGGAGGTCTCATACCTCTCGATCCGGGCGTTCTTCTGAAAGATAAACTCCAACTCGTGGAACATCTCAAATGCCCCATGACGCTCAAAGCGACGTTGAAGCCCCGGTTCTAAGCCATACAAGACTGCACATTGAACTATTGAGTAGTCCTCCTTACGTGCTAACCAAGCGTTCTTAACATCCTGATCAGCCGTAGCGGGTGGTTCATCTCCTAGCGCAGCATTAAGGACATAATCCTTCTTCCCAGCTTGTAAGATTAGCTTAAGATTACGAGCCCAGTCTACAAAGTTGCTTCCATCATCTTTCAACTTAGCTTTCTCTAGGAACGTATTAAAATTCAGGATGACTGTCGCGTGAGCCATGATCTACAACACAAATATATTCAAAGTGGACTTAGACTATGTTCAAGATAATTAGAGTTCAACTTAATCAAATTATATGCTAGACTCCCACTCAAAAAGTACATCTCTCTAGTCATTTGAGTGGTTCATGATCCACTTACACTATCCTAAGTCCGATCATCACGTGAGTGGAGTATAGTTTCAGTGGTAAGCATCCCTATGCTAATCATATCAACTATATGATTCATGATCGACCTTTCGGTCTCATGTGTTCCGAGGCCATGTATGCACATGCTAGGCTCGTCAAGCTTAACCCGAGTGTTCCGCGTGCGCAACTGTTTTGCACCCGTTGTATGTGAACGTTGAGTCTATCACACCCGATCATCACGTGGTGTCTCGAAACGACGAACTGTAGCAACGGTGCACAGTCGGGGAGAACACAATTTCGTCTTGAAATTTTAGTGAGAGATCACCTCATAATGCTACCGTCGTTCTAAGCAAAATAAGGTGCATAAAAGGATTAACATCACATGCAATTCATAAGTGACATGATATGGCCATCATCACGTGCTTCTTGATCTCCATCACCAAAGCACCGGCACGATCTTCTTGTCACCGGCGCCACACCATGATCATCCATCAACGTGTTGCCATCGGGGTTGTCGTGCTACTTATGCTATTACTACTAAAGCTACATCCTAGCAAAATAGTAAACGCATCTGCAAGTACAAACATTAGTATAAAGACAACCCTATGGCTCCTGCCGGTTGCCGTACCATCGACGTGCAAGTCGATATTTCTATTACAACATGATCATCTCATACATCCAATATATCACATCACATCGTTGGCCATATCACATCACAATCATACCCTGCAAAAACAAGTTAGATGTCCTCTAATTTTGTTGTTGCATGTTTTACGTGGTGACCAAGGGTATCTAGTAGGATCGCATCTTACTTACGCAAACACCACAACGGGGATATATGAGTTGCTATTTAACCTCATCCAAGGACCTCCTCGGTCAAATCCGATTCAACTAAAGTTGGAGAAACCGTCACTTGCCAGTCATCTTTGAGCAAAGGGGGTTACTCGTAACGATGAAACCAGTCTCTCGTAAGCGTACGAGTAATGTCGGTCCAAGCCGCTTCAATCCAACAATACCGCGGAATCAAGAAAAGACTAAGGAGGGCAGCAAAACGCACATCACCGCCCACAAAAACTTTTGTGTTCTACTCGAGAAGACATCTACGCATGAACCTAGCTCATGATGCCACTGTTGGGAAACGTCGCATGGGAAACAAAAAATTTCCTACGCGCACGAAGACCTATCATGGTGATGTCCATCTACGAGAGGGGATGAGTGATCTACGTACCCTTGTAGATCGTACAGCAGAAGCGTTAGAGAACGCGGTTGATGTAGTGGAACGTCCTCACGTCCCTCGATCCGCCCCGCGAACAATCCCGCGATCAGTCCCACGATCTAGTACCGAACGGACGACACCACCGCGTTCAGCACACGTACAGCTCGACGATGATCTCGGCCTTCTTGATCCAGCAAGAGAGACGGAGAGGTAGAAGAGTTCTCCAGCAGCGTGACGGCGCTTCGGAGGTTGGTGATGACCTTGTCTCAGCAGGGCTCCGCCCGAGCTCCGCAGAAACGCGATCTAGAGGAAAAACCGTGGAGGTATGTGGTCGGGCAGCCGTGAGAAAGTCGTCTCAAATCAGCCCTAAAACCTCCATATATATAGGTGGGAGGGAGGGGGGCCTTGCCTTGGGGTCCAAGGACCCTCAAGGAGTCGTCCGAGCCAAGGGGGAGGACTCTCCCCCCCAAACCGAGTTGGACTAGGTTTGGTGGGAGGGAGTCCCCCTCCCTTCCCACCTCCTCCCTATTTTTTTTTCTTTTCCTTTGATTTCTTATCCTTGGCGCATAGGCCCCTCTTGGGCTGTCCCACCAGCCCACTAAGGGCTGGTGCGCCACCCTCATAGCCTATGGGCTTCCCCGGGGTGGGTTGCCCCCCCGGTGAACTCCCGGAACCCATTCGTCATTCCCAGTACATTCCCGGTAACTCCGAAAACTTTCCGGTAATCAAATGAGGTCATCCTATATATCAATCTTTGTTTCCGGACCATTCCGGAAACCCTCGTGACGTCCGTGTTCTCATATGGGATTCCGAACAACATTCGGTAACCAACCATATAACTCAAATACGCATAAAACAACGTCGAACCTTAAGTGTGCAGACCCTGCGGGTTCGAGAACTATGTAGACATGACCCGAGAGACTCCTCGGTCAATATCCAATAGCGGGACCTGGATGCCCATATTGGATCCTACATATTCTACGAAGATCTTATCGTTTGAACCTCAATGCCAAGGATTCGTATAACCCCGTATGTCATTCCCTTTGTCCTTCGGTATGTTACTTGCTCGAGATTCGATCGTCAGTATCCGCATACCTATTTCAATCTCGTTTACCGGCAAGTCTCTTTACTCGTTCCGTAATACAAGATCCCGCAACTTAAACTAAGTTACATTGCTTGCAAGGCTTGTGTGTGATGTTGCATTACCGAGTGGGCCGCGAGATACCTCTCCGTCTCACGGAGTGACAAATCCCAGTCTTGATCCATACTAACTCAACTAACACCTTCGGAGATACCTTTAGAGCATATTTATAGTCACCCAGTTACGTTGCGACGTTTGATACACACAAAGCATTCCTCCGGTGTCAGTGAGTTATATGATCTCATGGTCATAGGAATAAATACTTGACACGCAGAAAACAGTAGCAACAAAATGACACGATCAACATGCTACGTCTATTAGTTTGGGTCTAGTCCATCACGTGATTCTCCCAATGACGTGATCCAGTTATCAAGCAACAACACCTTGTTCATAATCAGAAGACGCTGACTATCATTGATCAACTGGCTAGCCAACTAGAGGCATGCTAGGGATGGTGTTTTGTCTATGTATCCACACATGTAAATGAGTCCTCATTCAATACAATTATAGCATGGATAATAAACTATTATCTTGATACAGGAATTATAATAATAACTATACATTTATTATTGCCTCTAGGGCATAATTCCAACAAAGGTCCCCTGTTTTTTCGTCGTACGGCCCAACATGCGCAAGGAACCAATTTCTTGCTCTCAATTCCCACTCATCACGGAGTGGTTCAGGTACGATGCCTTTATCTATCAGATCTTGCTCTTTCTTATCCCACTTTGGGATGGCAGTCTCATAGCCCCCTGGCCCCAGCTTGTGGTGATATTTCTTCTTGTCGGCATTTATCTTGTTCTTTTGTGATAATGCCTGGGCATCTTCTGACTCCTTGTACTCTTGAAATGCCTTCCAGTGATTCGTCTGCTTGGCTAGATACCCCTCGAATACTGGCACTTTCTTTGTCTTCAGATAGTTTTTCCATAGCTTCTTCTTCTAGCTTCGGAACAGTTCGGCCATCTTCTTCAGAGTCCACTGCTTGACTTTGGCCCTCAGTTTGTCTGCGGCGTCTTCATTCTCACATTCTGGCAGGTTGAAATGTGACATGAGATCATTCCAAAGATTATCTTTGTACCTTTCGGCGACATAGTCACCATCGGCTGCCCCTTTGCGCTTGTTCCACTCCCGAACGCTGATTGGGACGTGATCCCTAACGAGAACTCTGCATTGCTTCTTGAATGTGTCAGCAGCATTCTTAGGAAGCTTGGGTTCGCCCGTAGGAAATATCACCTCAAAGGTGTAATGCGTCCGTGCATCCAACTTTCTAGTCGGGCCTCGTTTCGTAGTTTTGCTCGATGTGGAGGCCTAAGAGGGAGAAACATTCGTCAAATGAATGTATATGTATACAATATAGAGCTATCTCCAATATTTTTCACATATTACAAGTGATTGTCAAACTTCATATGTATACCTCGCCGGACTTTATTATTTCTTCACCGGCTTCTCCATCAGTGGAGCTATCACCTTCTCCGTCATTGGACCTATCTCCTGCCCCATCGGCTTTATCTTCGTGTCGCTCGACCTCCATTTCAACGTCGTGGTTTAGATATGACGACGGAGGTTCAACTGGTTCAACGTCGGGGCCGTCTTTGATTATATCTTCGAGAAGTTCTTCCTCTTCGAGGTTCCTGATATGTGGATCCATAGTTCTGCAAAAAAAGGATTCTCTTAACCTTTGTACCAAAAAATAATTATCAGGAACTCCGTTCCAAAACAACTTTAGTCCCGGGTCGTGGCTCCATCCGGGACTCCTAGATTTCTGCATAGTATTCAAAGTAGGAGTACTTTTCCAATTTGAGCATTCAATAAGCAAAACCAAATCGTAAAATAAAGTAGTATTCAAATTAGCATGCATTCAATTATAAGCTAATACATCATCTCTTTTATCCGTACATCGTCAAATATTATCACTAATACTCCTCGAATATTATCATACATATAGCATCACTGATACATCTAGAACCGTAGCGCCCGACGGGTATCGGCGCGTGCGGTGGACACCCAAAGAGAAGGAACCATCACAGGATCATAGCTCTAGTGAGATCCCCGAAGAACCTGCCAGGTATGCTCGAACCTGCCCTCCAATGAAACCATGTAGCGACGGACGTGCTCATCCTCCTCGCTGACACGGTGACGTACCACCTCCGCGGTGTCCGGAAGCCTCGGCACCCTCACTGGCCCATGCGACCGCCACCAAACAAGGATCGGGTCAACGACGGGCTGGCTCCTCACCAACCTACGCCCCCCGGAATGTAGCACCTCCCAATACCAACCGGGTGGAGCCCAGTCCCGGACAAGGCCCCTCTGATCAAGCAGGTGTCCTCCGCCGAATCGACGACGAGGATGCGGGATAGGCATCGTAAAATGAACTAAAAAAATAAACTAGTTCTATTAATTTTCTTGCTAAAAATAAACTATTAACACTTAAGCATATACAATAGCAAAATTAAACTATTAACACTTAAGCATATACAATAGCAAAATTAAGCAATAATCTAAGAAACACTATTAACACTTAAGCATATACACTATACAATATTTCTTCTTCTTGTAACCCTAAACTAATTTTTCCTCTTCTTCTATTTCTCCTCTTCTTCTACTTCTTCTTCTACTTCTACTTCTCCTCTTCTTCTACTACTTCTCCTCTTCTCTTCTTCTACTTCTCCTCTCCTCCTCTTCTAATTTGTTCTCTTCTTCTATTTCTCCTCTTCTTCTATTTTTCCTCTTCTTCTCCTCTCCTCCTCTTATTATTTGTCTTTTTCTTATTTTCTTCTCCTCCTCTTCTTATTTTCCTTTTTCCTAATTCTAAATATTACTAACAATAATAATCTAGCACAAACCTAATAACAATAGGAATTAAATGACAAAAAAATATTTTTCTTCTTTTCTTCCCTTTTTCTTCCTTTCTTCTCCTTTTTCTTATTTTCTTCTCCTTTTTATTCTTTTCTTCTACTGGCCGGAGTATTGGGGAGGAGGGGGCGGGGGGCTTACCGGCCGGAGGTGTCGACGGCGCGCGGCGAGGAGGACGGCGCGACGACGAGGAGGACGACAGGCGGCGAGGAGGACGGCGCGACGGCGAGGAGGACGGCGCGGCGGCGAGGAGGACGGCGAGGAGGACGGCGCGGCGGCGAGCAGGACGGCGGGCAGCCTGACGGCGTCGTCGAGTTCGTCGCTGTGCCGCGCCGGGCAGGAGAACGAGAGGAAGAAGAAGAGAAATGGACAATTTGGGTTGGAAATTTTCTAACTCCCGCTTATATAGGTGGATCTTTAGTCCCGGTTCGGGGCTTGAACCGGGACTAAAGACCCCTTTAGTCCCGGGTGGAGCCACGGCCCGGGACTAAAGGCCCTTTTTCTGACTTCATTTGGTGTTTAAAATTCACCATTCAAAGGCACATCACAAAATTTAAACAATTTCTGACTTCATTTGGTATTCTTCGTGCATTTACTTATTTTTTGACCGTCGATGATGGTCGCTATTCCTTCTTTCCCTAATGCATAAAAAATATCTAGCACAAGAAGAAGAAGGAAAATCGACCCCACAACAAAAGTGGTTCCGCGGCACGCCATGTGGTTCCGCTGCATGCCACGTGGTTCCGTTGCACGCCACATGGGACTAATGGTCTTTCATTTTTAAATGATTGTTTTAATCAAAACCAGATCTGTTACAAAAGGGATTTCATTTTTTGAACTTATTTGAACTGAAGACTTTTTGTATATATATGTGGTCGAAATGCATGATACCATGAAGTTAGAAAGGGCTAAACCATTCAAACGTAGCAAATGAAGTTAGAAAGGGCTAAACCATTCAAATTTCGAAACTATAATGGCACAAACAGAAACTAGACATATATAAATTGGTCCAAGCAGTACATGATACTAGTCCAAACATGTGACAGCCCGGTGCCGACGTTCTAGAAGCTTCCCTTCTCTTTCCGTTTTCGTCGTGTGGCTTATTTTAATTGTCGTGTAATTGTCGCAACATGCGCATCATCAGCATTGCATCGGCGTCTCCGTTGCCGCCAGTTTTCAAACTTGCGTCCGTTACTAGTTGCCGGTTCTCGTCGTTGTTCGTTCCGAGTCCGTCCGCACACGCACGCGCCCGCGGCACCGTCGAAACCCTGTTCTTAAAGCGCGTTTAAAACTTTCTCTGATCGGGTTGAGATTTGACGTGCGGTCGTGATTAGTTATAGCTAGGCCGCCTGTCGAATTTCGTCGCGATCGGAGACCGTCTGGTACCCGAACCCTCGCCCGTAGCGGCACCGTATTCGGTATACCGTCGGACGTGTGTCAGTGTTTTGAATCGCGTTGCCGCGCCGCCCGTTCTCCCGCTCGTCTCCGGATGTCTACACAACACGGCCACGTAGCACGCCCCGCGTTCAGAATCGTCCGAATCCGACCCCGCGGTTGGATCCGGATCGCGATTCCGGTTAACCGAGCCCCCCATTTGTCTATAAATACCCCTTCTCCTTAATTTTGGACAACCTCTCTCCTCCCACCTCGGGATCCGCGCCCCACCTACCAAACCCTAACCCTAGCCGCAGCAGCCCCTCCCCACCAGCGCCGCCGGCCCGCCCGAGCCCGCGCGCGGCCCGCCGGGCCCGAACCCCGCCGCCGAGCGCCGAGCCCCTGCAACCCCGAGCCTCCCCCATGGCTCGCTGCTCCCGTCGCCGGCGCCGCCTCTCCCCGCGCCTCGCGCCGCGCAGCCTTCCGCCGCTGCGCCTCGGGCGGCGCCGACCAGCACCGTCGTCGGCAGCCGCCGCCGCGCAGGGCCCCCTCCGGCCGCTGTAGCCCCAGATCCCGCGCGAGCCGACCTCGTCGACCAGGGGTCGCCTCGAGCGCCGCCGCCGGGACCTCGCCCCTTCGGCCGCGCCGCCGCGCCTCCCTCGCCAGTGGCCGCCTCGCCTGCCTCGCTGCGCCCCGTGTTGCCCCCCCCCCCTCGCCGGCCGCCGCAGCACCGCCCGGCACCGCCGCTCGCACGTCCCGCTCGGGAGCAGGGCAACGGGAGCGCCTCCTCCTCCCGCGTGGGCCCCGAGCTGGCCCAGCCGGGACGGCCCACCTCCCTCGGCCTCGCCCAGCTCCCCGGCCCATCTCCAGCAGAGCCCGTCCGGTCCAGGTGAGAGCCCCCCTCGAGCCTCTCTACCTCGCGCCCCAGGCGCCTCTTAGTGCTTTCGCGCATGGATTTCGGCCCAGTAGACATTTGGGAGTTAGTCCGAATTTAAATTCTTTTCAGGGTTAGACTAGATTTTAAACCCCTGTAACTTTTAAACCGTAAGTCGGTATGACGCGTGTTTTATATCGTTTTGGGGTAGCTTCGCGAGTAGAACGCGATTATCCAACATGCATATTTATTTAACGCTGTTTAGAGTGCCTAATGCCTCGTTTTACGTGCTGTCTTCATAAGTAGGTGCCCGCATTTATTTTCCTCGCGTGTTTGTTTTGCCCGTATGCCATAGATTTAATGTCCATGTTTTAGGGACCATATTTCTACGTATTTTAGAGCGGTCACTCGTATTTTTCCGTGTAGGGTGTTGCCGGTAGTTTATTTTCCCGTTTAGAGGTATTATCTCGCATTATTGGGTGGCGATATTTTGTGTTGCAAACCCCACATTTTATATATGTTTTCGGGGTAAAAATAATCCCATGGATTTTTCTGTGCAATTAGTTTTAGCTTTTGAGGAAGTTAGTTCGCGAGATATTTTGCCGTGATGCTCTTTTGTTTAATCCGTAGGTTTTATTCCGGGCCTCGTTTGAATTAGATGTCAACTAGAGAGTTGATCTCGGATGTTTTGTTTAGCCCCTGGTATTTTTGGTTGCAATAGAAATGCATGTTTAGGTGTTGTTTGCTTGCTCTCAAGTTGCTTGAATAGTGTTGTTTCAGAGGAGCTGAAATATTTCTAAGTCTGGAATCTGCTATTATTTTGTTGCTGTCTTGTCTAGCTTGCATCTTGTGTTCTGTAGCTCTTTTGAGGTTGGTCCAATGGAGTTAGTTGTTCCCCTTATGTTTCTCTAGCATTCTGTGAAGTTTCATGCCATTTTGGAGTCCTGTAGCTATAGGTTTTGCTGCTGTCAATATTGCTTCAGGCTGAAAACTGCACTTTCAGGAGGTGAGATTTTCACCAAGTCTGAAATAGTGCGTGAGGTGTCATTTTATGTCTTCTTTTCCTAGTGCTCCTTGCTGCCATGTTAGTTGTTGTTAGTTGTTTGTAGTAGTGCGTCTTTCCCTCTTGCATGCCATGCCTTGCTTGAGCTCATCGGAGTTGTGTAGCCGAAGTTGCGAGGCGTAGAAAGTGCTATGTAGCTGTTTTAGGCAGATTGTGGTGTTTTCTTGTTTTGCTCGTAGTTTTCGAATCGTAGCCCCGATTTGATCGTGTCCTACATGAAACTTGCTTAGAGTCTTATGTAGTTTCATTTTCTCTTGTGGGTTGGTTGTTTTGAAGCGCTCGTAGCCGTCGTTGCACACATATCGCATTCATGTCATCATATCTTGCGGTGCTCGTAACTTTTGATCCGTAGATTCGTTGGAGATGTTCTCTACGTGTAGGTTGCTTGCCTTGACGCGTAGAATCACGTAAACCTATTTGTTTTGCTGTTTAACAACCAATTAAATGCATAAGTTCAGATCTGGACAGAATTGTAAATTAACTTGGGAGGTCGTCTCGGAGATGCTATATATCATTTCCGACCTCATTTAAAATGCCTAGACAGGTAGTTTAAATTCCGCTTCACCTCTTGCATGTTTGACAACATTAGTATTGCCGTGTAGATAACCGGGAGTGAATTAAATAATTGACGTGGAGTTTCGTCAATATGCAACTCGTGCATATTGAACTTCACTTAATGTGTAGTGTTTGATTGTGTGAATTGTCATGCCGTGACTTGCATGTATTCAGTAGCTGATGCATCGTATGTGTTGTGCATCGTGTGGTGTATATCGTGTGTTGATTGTGTTTCCGGTTTGCTTCGTCTCGATAGAGTTCCGCAGCGTGCCGGATTGTGAGGACCCGTTCGACTACGTCGGTTCGTCTGCTTCACGGAGGCATTCTTCTTCCAAGCGGGATCTCAGGCAAGAGGATCATTTCCCCAGATACCATTACTATCATTGCCATGCTAGTTTTACCGTTGCTACCGTCTATGTCTCGTTGCCTACCACATGTTAAATAACAGCCTCTCAACAATGCCATGTTAACCCTCAACCTGTTCAACCTAGCAAACCACTGATTGGCTATGTTACTGCTTGCTTAACCCTGTTGATAGCGTTGCTAGTTGCAGGGCAGTTGCTTCCTTGCAAAGCATGGGTTCCTTGTTATATCACCATATTTAATGCTATTTAATTTAATGCACCTATATACTTGGTAAAAGGTGGAAGGCTCGGCCTTTCTAGCCTGGTGTTTTGTTCCACCTTTGCCCCCTTAGTTTCGGCTACCGGTGTTATGTTCCATAAATGAGCGCTCCTAACACGATCGGGGTTGTTATGGGGACCCCCTTGATAATTCGTTTTAGATTAAGGCTGGTCTGGCAAGGCCCAACTTTGGTTCTACATTTGCCTAAACACCTAATAAAATTGCATAGGGACTTTCCGGACCCCGAGGATAATTTAATCAACCCCCGGGCCAGTGCTCCTCATGAGTGTTGGTCCAAACTAGAGCCGTTTGCGGGGCCAACCCGGGGCAACTCGGGAGATTTCTATCAGGCCACCGTACGCTGTGCTTATCCGTCGTGTCCTGAGAACGAGGTACGCGACTCCTATCGGGATCGTCGACACGTCGGGCGGCCTTGCTGGATTAGTCTTACCTTTGACGAGATATCTTGTGCATCGGGATTCCGGTGATGCTTTGGGTAATCTCAGAGTTGAGGTTTTCCACTAGGGAATCCGACGAGATCGCGAGCTTCGTGATTGAGGATTTCTATGCGGCTTGTGGTAATTTGTAATGGACTAGTTGGAGCACCCCTGCAGGGTTAAATCTTTCGGAAAGCCGTGCCCGCGGTTATGTGGCAACGTGGAAACTTTGTTTAACACTGGTTCTAGATAACTTGAAGTTAATTTAATTAAAACTTGCCAACTGTGTGCGTAACCGTGACTGTCTCTTTCGTGAGTTCCTTCTCCGATCGAGGACACGGTGGGGTTATGACTGACGTAGGTAGGTGTTCAGGATCATTCATTTGATCATCAGTAGTTCACGTCCGCTATGCGTAGATCATCCCCCTCTTATTTCTGGTACTCGTGAGTTAGCCACCATATATATGCTTAGCTGCTGCTGCAACCTCACCACTTAACCATACCTCACCCATTAAGCTTTGCTAGTCTTGATACCTTTGGAAATGAGATTGCTGAGTCCCCTGTGGCTCACAGATTACTACAACACCAGTTGCAGGTACAGGTAAAGGTTACTGGACGCGAGCGCGTTGATTGTTCATTTGGAGTTGCTTCTTCTTCTTCTTCTTCTTCTTCTTCTTCTTCTTCGATCTAGGATGGGTTCCAGGCCGGCAGCCTGGGATAGCAAGGATGGACGTCGTTCTTCTTTTGTCGTTTATTTTCGTCCATAGTCGGACCCTGCTCTTACTCTTGATGATTATGTAATGTACTGATGTGACTCTGATGTAGTTTGTGGCGAGTGTAAGCCAACTCCTTGTGTATCTCTTCTTTTCAGTACATGTACTTGTAACGATATCCATTCTTGCGACACGACGAGATGCGCTTCTATCCCTGACGAGGCCCTCGTGCCAAATTAAGGATAGGGTCGCATCTTGGGCGTGACAAGATGGTATCAGAGCAAGGACCGACCTAGGAGCCCCCTTGATTGATCGAACATGGCCGAGTCGAGTCTAGTGAAAAACTATTTGAGTCTTAGTTATATATTGGAGAGTAGGATTCTTTTTTCTCCTCTTCTATGCTCTGGTGAGGAATCTTGACGTGATAATTTACTCTACTCCTCTTCCCACTCAAATTTTTTTAGGATCACGCGGATATTCTTGGAATCTATATGATGCCGATGTGACGGAGTTCTGTCTTGGTGCCTCCTGTCTGACTTGATCTTCTTCCGGGGAGTTGAGCTCCAGGGGATTCTTGAGTACATCGTTATCATTCAGATTTCTTAGTATCTCAGAACGAAGGATGTTCGTAATTGCTTCAATACTAGTAGTGGCGAGATAACCCCGATGTCCCTAGTACTGGTGCAGATTGTTCAGGGGTACTGCCATACTTTGTATCGTTGTGATCACGAGGGTCTGTTGTAGATGAAGGTCCGAGATTCTGGTCGTGTGTTGACGGATGTGATACAAGTGACGGTTTAGTATAGGAGTTGTGTGATATTACTCCTTGTATCCGTGTACCAGATTGCATGACCAGATATTTCGGGAATTCGTAGGTGGGAATTCAAGTAGTTACTTATAGGACATTCTTTCAACAAATGCATGATGTTAGGTTGGGGTTCGACTTCTAGTGGATTCGTTTGTTCACGGTCGACTTACAGCGGTACACGTTGTGTCTTAAAGAGTCCTTGTAGCTTGCTACGACTTGGGGACGCTTCGTATGTCGGGTGCACTGCCTTGCACTTGATGGCTTCTGTAAATCGTGCCCGTGCGATCCTGTCCACGAAAATATCGAACGGAAATCTTTCTCATGAGTTTGTTCTGGCTAATTGCAAGCCGCATCCTTGTTTTGTTGAATGTGGTAATTCAGTTGCTTCGATGTCAAGTGGTGAATTCAGATCTTTCCTAAGTGGTGTTCTCATTTTTTTTATGTGAATGCTAATCCTTTTTCTCAATCAATCGTCTTATCAATTTTTGTCAACCGGGGTCATCGTATCAATTCCATTCAACCGGTGTGTTTTTCTCCAAGGGGATTCAATCCTCTCCAATTTTGTCAAGAGCATTCTCTTATTCCATCTGGAGTTCATCTCATCTGTCCCATGTTGTCTTTGTTTTTCCCGCCCTCCCACCCTTTTCTTCAGTGATTCAATTTTCATCCAGGGGTTTTCTTTCTTGTGCTTCCGCTATCTTTTCTTCCGTGTCCTATCCGGTGATTCGTTGTGAAGATTCTCAGAAGCTTCGTGTTCATCTTTGTTCAATCTTGCTATCTTTCCGGTGAAGTTAATTCAGTTGTCGGTGTTCATCATATCCTAATTATCCTTGTAATTCTTTTTCATGTTGGAGATTCTTTCAGGCTATCTTGGTTATTCATTCCTCTTTTTTCATCCGGAGTGCTGAAGATATCTCTGAGTTTCGAGTTTCAATTCTTTTAATTATTTCGAGGTGCTCAACCTCATCTAGTTCTCTTCATACCGGTGCAATATCAATCTTTCTACTAATCTTTCAACGGTGATTTCTTTGAGTGGGCCCATAACCCACAGGTTCTTTCCCAGGATCTCACCTGACTCTTTCAATCATTTCCGGAGATTTTTAAATTCTTTTCAACTATGACCTAAGTATGATTTTCATCAGTCATATTCCTTCGTCAAGACATATTTGAATGAATTCTCATTTCTCTCAACCTTGCATATTCTTATCCCGGAGTGTCACATTAATTCTTCGTGATGTTGTTCTCGTCATCGTTCTCAACTTGGAAATTCGAATGAGTGTTTCTCTCAGTCTTGTTCCATTCTTGTGAAGACTGTCATCTCAGCTTCGTGTATCCTCTCATTTGTTGTCAATCATGAGTAATCCCTTTCGTGCTATCCGGTGCTTCTCTGAGTGGTTTTTATTTCTCGTTCCTCCGAAGACCATCATTTTAGAAGATTCTTCGTTCTCAGCTTTCAGCTTCATCCTCAATTCTTCTCAATTGTTGTCTCTTCGTTCGTCTCAATTATTCCGGTGCCTTATTCTAGTTTTCTCTCAGGTGGCTCGTGATCTCTTCATTCTCATGTATCTCCAGTCACTCATGGTTGCCTCATTCATTTCAACTCTCATCGGTGCCTCTTTCAAGATTTCTTCTAGTCTCTGCTTAGATCTCTCCTTAATCATTTCAAGAAGAATAAGTGATATGCTAGATCCGTTGCTTGTCATCAATTAAACTTGATGAAGGATAAGCATAACATAATTCTCATTCTTGTTCATAAGTAATCTGAATTCTTCTTCCGGAGTGGCTCATGATATCAATTATCTCTCGTGTACTATCTTTGTTTTCCGAAGTTCCAAGTTCTTTTAAGTATCTCTTTGTGAAGCTTCATCTAATTCTTGGTAAGGCCATAATCTTATTCATTTCTACCTTGATATCTTTGCATCATTCTTTTGTATACGGAGGTCCTTCTTGGTGGTTCATCAAGGTTTCAATTCATTCTCAAAGTGTTCTTCAAGATTTTGTTGCAGAACCTCAAGTATCCGTTCTCTTGCATTTCTAAGTGCATTTGTTCTTCCTTTATCCTTTGATGTGGCATTATAGCCTTCTTGTTAGTGTAGGAGACTTGAAGAGTTTTCCTCTCAAGAACGAGATAATTAAACCCACCAATTCTTTGGTCATGAGATATTTCAACCCATGATTTCTTCATTGAACTATCTTGGTTTGGATTCACCTAAATCTTTTCCTATGGAATGTTGCTATCATGGTGCTTGTCATTAATCCAAGTTTTCAGTGTATCCTCTTGGGGTAAGATTGTTCATTTCTTGTTTCTCCCAACCCGTCCTTGTTTCTTGTAGTGGTTGGTTGTCACCTCATATTTGTTGAGATGATTTCCATAAACCCACTACTGTCTGTTCTTTTCGTTGGTGTTTTTCCAACAACTTCGTCCAATTCTTCTTGCAAGGATGCTTGTCAAGTTCAATTGAGATGGTAGTTGTCATTCTTTTCTTCATTCTCTTCTTCCGCTTGAGCTAGTTCATATTCTCTTCTTCCGGAGGCATTGTGGTATTGCTCTTTGGGTCTATTATGTTGTTCTATCAAGATCATGGTGTTCCCTAATTCTATTTACTTGTTTGTTGTGTGTATTGTCTATTTCTTCCACTTTTCCGAATTTTTGTCCCATTTTCCTACCGAAGTGCTGCCGAAATTTTCCGTGAATTCTGGCTTCTTTCTCATGTCATTCCTCACCTCCTTGCAACCGTCAAGGATCTTGGTTTCACTCGTTTGTCAAGAAGCGACTAAATTTTACCTCTTGCTTTCTCATCCTCTCCCCCTTTCATTCTTGGATCTCGGGGCGAGATCCTCTTGTAGTGTAGGAGTGTTGTGACAGCCCGGTGCCGACGTTCTAGAAGCTTCCCCTCTCTTTCCGTTTTCGTCGTGTGGCTTATTTTAATTGTCGTGTCATTGTCGCATCATGCGCATCATCAGCATTGCATCGGCGTCTCCGTTGCCGCCAGTTTTCAAACTTGCGTCCGTTACTAGTTGCCGGTTCTCGTCGTTGTTCGTTCCGAGTCCGTCCGCACACGCACGCGCCCGCGGCACCGTCGAAACCCTGTTCTTAAAGCGCGTTTAAAACTTTCTCTGATCGGGTTGAGATTTGACGTGCGGTCGTGATTAGTTATAGCTAGGCCGCCTGTCGAATTTCGTCGCGATCGGAGACCGTCTGGTACCCGAACCCTCGCCCGTAGCGGCACCGTATTCGGTATACCGTCGGACGTGTGTCAGTGTTTTGAATCGCGTTGCCGCGCCGCCCGTTCTCCCGCTCGTCTCCGGATGTCTACACAACACGGCCACGTAGCATGCCCCGCGTTCAGAATCGTCCGAATCCGACCCCGCGGTTGGATCCGGATCGCGATTCCGGTTAACCGAGCCCCCCATTTGTCTATAAATACCCCTTCTCCTTAATTTTGGACAACCTCTCTCCTCCCACCTCGGGATCCGCGCCCCACCTACCAAACCCTAACCCTAGCCGCAGCAGCCCCTCCCCACCAGCGCCGCCGGCCCGCACGAGCCCGCGCGCGGCCCGCCGGGCCCGAACCCCGCCGCCGAGCGCCGAGCCCCTGCAACCCCGAGCCTCCCCCATGGCTCGCTGCTCCCGTCGCCGGCGCCGCCTTCCGCCGCTGCGCCTCGGGCGGCGCCGACCAGCACCGTCGTCGGCAGCCGCCGCCGCGCAGGGCCCCCTCCGGCCGCTGTAGCCCCAGATCCCGCGCGAGCCGACCTCGTCGACCAGGGGTCGCCTCGAGCGCCGCCGCCGGGACCTCGCCCCTTCGGCCGCGCCGCCGCGCCTCCCTCGCCAGTGGCCGCCTCGCCTGCCTCGCTGCGCCCCGTGTTGCCCCCCCCCCTCGCCGGCCGCCGCAGCACAGCCCGGCACCGCCGCTCGCACGTCCCGCTCGGGAGCAGGGCAACGGGAGCGCCTCCTCCTCCCGCGTGGGCCCCGAGCTGGCCCAGCCGGGACGGCCCACCTCCCTCGGCCTCGCCCAGCTCCCCGGCCCATCTCCAGCAGAGCCCGTCCGGTCCAGGTGAGAGCCCCCCTCGAGCCTCTCTACCTCGCGCCCCAGGCGCCTCTTAGTGCTTTCGCGCATGGATTTCGGCCCAGTAGACATTTGGGAGTTAGTCCGAATTTAAATTCTTTTCAGGGTTAGACTAGATTTTAAACCCCTGTAACTTTTAAACCGTAAGTCGGTATGACGCGTGTTTTATATCGTTTTGGGGTAGCTTCGCGAGTAGAACGCGATTATCCAACATGCATATTTATTTAACGCTGTTTAGAGTGCCTAATGCCTCGTTTTACGTGCTGTCTTCATAAGTAGGTGCCCGCATTTATTTTCCTCGCGTGTTTGTTTTGCCCGTATGCCATAGATTTAATGTCCATGTTTTAGGGACCATATTTCTACGTATTTTAGAGCGGTCACTCGTATTTTTCCGTGTAGGGTGTTGCCGGTAGTTTATTTTCCCGTTTAGAGGTATTATCTCGCATTATTGGGTGGCGATATTTTGTGTTGCAAACCCCACATTTTATATATGTTTTCGGGGTAAAAATAATCCCATGGATTTTTCTGTGCAATTAGTTTTAGCTTTTGAGGAAGTTAGTTCGCGAGATATTTTGCCGTGATGCTCTTTTGTTTAATCCGTAGGTTTTATTCCGGGCCTCGTTTGAATTAGATGTCAACTAGAGAGTTGATCTCGGATGTTTTGTTTAGCCCCTGGTATTTTTGGTTGCAATAGAAATGCATGTTTAGGTGTTGTTTGCTTGCTCTCAAGTTGCTTGAATAGTGCTGTTTCAGAGGAGCTGAAATATTTCTAAGTCTGGAATCTGCTATTATTTTGTTGCTGTCTTGTCTAGCTTGCATCTTGTGTTAGCTCTTTTGAGGTTGGTCCAATGGAGTTAGTTGTTCCCCTTATGTTTCTCTAGCATGCTGTGAAGTTTCATGCCATTTGGAGTCCTGTAGCTATAGGTTTTGCTGCTGTCAATATTGCTTCAGGCTGAAAACTGCACTTTCAGGAGGTGAGATTTTCACCAAGTCTGAAATAGTGCGTGAGGTGTCATTTTATGTCTTCTTTTCCTAGTGCTCCTTGCTGCCATGTTAGTTGTTGTTAGTTGTTTGTAGTAGTGAGTCTTTCCCTCTTGCATGCCATGCCTTGCTTGAGCTCATCGGAGTTGTGTAGCCGAAGTTGCGAGGTGTAGAAAGTGCTATGTAGCTGTTTTAGGCAGATTGTGGTGTTTTCTTGTTTTGCTCGTAGTTTTCGAATCGTAGCCCCGATTTGATCGTGTCCTACATGAAACTTGCTTAGAGTCTTATGTAGTTTCATTTTCTCTTGTGGGTTGGTTGTTTTGAAGCGCTCGTAGCCGTCGTTGCACACATATCGCATTCATGTCATCATATCTTGCGGTGCTCGTAACTTTTGATCCGTAGATTCGTTGGAGATGTTCTCTACGTGTAGGTTGCTTGCCTTGACGCGTAGAATCACGTAAACCTATTTGTTTTGCTGTTTAACAACCAATTAAATGCATAAGTTCAGATCTGGACAGAATTGTAAATTAACTTGGGAGGTCGTCTCGGAGATGCTATATATCATTTCCGACCTCATTTAAAATGCCTAGACAGGTAGTTTAAATTCCGCTTCACCTCTTGCATGTTTGACAACATTAGTATTGCCGTGTAGATAACCGGGAGTGAATTAAATAATTGACGTGGAGTTTCGTCAATATGCAACTCGTGCATATTGAACTTCACTTAATGTGTAGTGTTTGATTGTGTGAATTGTCATGCCGTGACTTGCATGTATTCAGTAGCTGATGCATCGTATGTGTTGTGCATCGTGTGGTGTATATCGTGTGTTGATTGTGTTTCCGGTTTGCTTCGTCTCGATAGAGTTCCGCAGCGTGCCGGATTGTGAGGACCCGTTCGACTACGTCGGTTCGTCTGCTTCACGGAGGCATTCTTCTTCCAAGCGGGATCTCAGGCAAGAGGATCATTTCCCCAGATACCATTACTATCATTGCCATGCTAGTTTTACCGTTGCTACCGTCTATGTCTCGTTGCCTACCACATGTTAAATAACAGCCTCTCAACAATGCCATGTTAACCCTCAACCTGTTCAACCTAGCAAACCACTGATTGGCTATGTTACTGCTTGCTTAACCCTGTTGATAGCGTTGCTAGTTGCAGGGCAGTTGCTTCCTTGCAAAGCATGGGTTCCTTGTTATATCACCATATTTAATGCTATTTAATTTAATGCACCTATATACTTGGTAAAAGGTGGAAGGCTCGGCCTTTCTAGCCTGGTGTTTTGTTCCACCTTTGCCCCCTTAGTTTCGGCTACCGGTGTTATGTCCCATAAATGAGCGCTCCTAACACGATCGGGGTTGTTATGGGGACCCCCTTGATAATTCGTTTTAGATTAAGGCTGGTCTGGCAAGGCCCAACTTTGGTTCTACATTTGCCTAAACACCTAATAAAATTGCATAGGGACTTTCCGGACCCCGAGGATAATTTAATCAACCCCCGGGCCAGTGCTCCTCATGAGTGTTGGTCCAAACTAGAGCCGTTTGCGGGGCCAACCCGGGGCAACTCGGGAGATTTCTATCAGGCCACCGTACGCTGTGCTTATCCGTCGTGTCCTGAGAACGAGGTACGCGACTCCTATCGGGATCGTCGACACGTCGGGCGGCCTTGCTGGATTAGTCTTACCTTTGACGAGATATCTTGTGCATCGGGATTCCGGTGATGCTTTGGGTAATCTCAGAGTTGAGGTTTTCCACTAGGGAATCCGACGAGATCGCGAGCTTCGTGATTGAGGATTTCTATGCGGCTTGTGGTAATTTGTAATGGACTAGTTGGAGCACCCCTGCAGGGTTAAATCTTTCGGAAAGCCGTGCCCGCGGTTATGTGGCAACGTGGAAACTTTGTTTAACACTGGTTCTAGATAACTTGAAGTTAATTTAATTAAAACTTGCCAACTGTGTGCGTAACCGTGACTGTCTCTTTCGTGAGTTCCTTCTCCGATCGAGGACACGGTGGGGTTATGACTGACGTAGGTAGGTGTTCAGGATCATTCATTTGATCATCAGTAGTTCACGTCCGCTATGCGTAGATCATCCCCCTCTTATTTCTGGTACTCGTGAGTTAGCCACCATATATATGCTTAGCCGCTGCTGCAACCTCACCACTTAACCATACCTCACCCATTAAGCTTTGCTAGTCTTGATACCTTTGGAAATGAGATTGCTGAGTCCCCTGTGGCTCACAGATTACTACAACACCAGTTGCAGGTACAGGTAAAGGTTACTGGACGCGAGCGCGTTGATTGTTCATTTGGAGTTGCTTCTTCTTCTTCTTCTTCTTCTTCGATCTAGGATGGGTTCCAGGCCGGCAGCCTGGGATAGCAAGGATGGACGTCGTTCTTCTTTTGTCGTTTATTTTCGTCCGTAGTCGGACCCTGCTCTTACTCTTGATGATTATGTAATGTACTGATGTGACTCTGATGTAGTTTGTGGCGAGTGTAAGCCAACTCTTTGTGTATCTCTTCTTTTCAGTACATGTACTTGTAACGATATCCATTCTTGCGACACGACGAGATGCGCTTCTATCCCTGACGAGGCCCTCGTGCCAAATTAAGGATAGGGTCGCATCTTGGGCGTGACAAAACAGTACATAATAATAGCTACCATAGATATATATACAAGTGTTCGACGTTCAGAACACTACTCGTCTGAATCGTCTGAATCAGAATGTCCACCTTCCTCGAGGTGACGCTAGCCATAGTTGACGACTCGAATCTTGCGGTACAACTCGTATGAAACGTATGCATCTTTTGCTGCATACTCAATGTTGATAGGATCAAGTGGGGCCTTCTCCCAAAGTTTGTGCTGAGACTTTGGGAAACTGGTCTTCATATCACCATATTCCTCGTCGATCAAGGCAACTGCCATATGAGCCATCGAAGTCCTGTCATGTCGAAGCCTGAATACCGTTTGGAGATCAACGAGGCAACCAGCTGGTATCTCAATACCGAAGCTGTGCCTCATCTTCAGCTTGTTGTTCCTTATGTCAACGGTAGCAAAAGTGATGCCGCTGCGAAGGAAGTCCATGAGTTCTGGACAATGCTTGTCACTACTGCAACAGAAACAAATTAAAATGGAACAAAAGTTACATACTGCTGCAATAAGGAAACATGTTTCACTACAACTAAAGAGAAAATTATCTTTAGGATTCAAATAGAACATATGCAATGGAACCTAGAGAGATCAGTATAGCTATCCAATGGAACCTAGAGAGATCACTAGCTATATGCAATTTTCATGACTATGACATATCATATTGCTATCCAATGGAACCTAGAGAGATCACTAGCTATATGCAATTTTCATAACCTTGGATCAAAGAACACCGCATAAAATTGTATCACTACAACTATGATTTCAATGGAACATATTGAACCAATCCGATTTTTCAGATTGTGGAACACTATTCCAATCAGATTGTGTTCCCTTCAACTAATCAAAATTGTTTCACTACAACTATTTGAAGCGAACCAACTATGATTCCAATGGAACATAATAAACACTAGTTGATTCTAATACGATTTTTCAGATTATGGAACACTATTCCAATCAGATTGTGTTCCCCTTCAACTAATCAAAATTGTTTCACTACAACTATTTGAAGGGAACCAACTATGATTCCAATGGAACATATTAAACACTAGTTGATTCTAATACGATTTTTCAGATTATGGAACACTATTCCAATTAGATTGTGTTCCCCTTCAACTAATCAAAATTGTTTCACTACAACTATTTGAAGGGAACCAACTATGATTGAAACAAATAAACTTACAATGTCATTATCTTGGATCAAAGAAAGCCTCAAAACTTACCTCACCCATTGGAAGATCAAGACATGGCGTGCGAAGCATAGTTGGATGACGGCAACACCGCGTTGATCGGCCGTGTACTCCAGATCAAGCCCCAAGAACTTCTCATGCTCCATTGCGTCGTCAAACCATTTTTCCTTCAACTGTTCAAGAAAAAACGGCACCTCCGTGCTCTCGTTCGTGTACACGACATCGAGCTTGGTCGTGCCATGTGTGAGCACCTTAAGAAAGCGACTTGGCATGGTGGAAGAAGAGAAGGGAAGAAGAGAGGAGAAGAACATAGAGGGAGAGCGAGAGAGAAGAAGAAACAGAGAAATGGCGACTGTGCTTCGGTTCGTGCTTTTCATCGCCCGAAACGACGCGGGATGCAAACCGTTTGGGTCTTTAGTCCCGGGTTGAGCCACCAACCGAGACTAAAGAGGTATACCAACGGTTGCCACCACTACGGCAGGCCACGTGTTAGTCCTTTAGTCCCGGGTTGAGCCACCAACCAGGACTAAAGGGGGATACGAACGGTTGCCACCACCACCGCCCGCCGCGTAGCCCTTTAGTCCTGGTTTGGGACACGAACCGGGACTAAAGGCTCCTTACGGGCCGGGACTAAAGCCTCGAGGGAGGCATTGAGAATAGGGGCGACGTGGCCGGGCCTTTAGTCCCGGCCCAGAGGCAGGCCGGGACTAAATGGTCCCGGCCAAAGGCCCGTTTTCCACTAGTGCAATCAAACACAGTTTGTGTACAAATTAAGCAATAGTTTTCAATAACAAACCTCACGCAAAATCCATCATCATCTCCATGACCATCAACAACAACATCATCACTCTCCACCTCCGCCACCCATTCCCCCACTGGCACTGAAGCCATCACATCTTTCAGACATCATCCTTCTCTTCAAGATTTTCCTCCTTGCCATATCATGGCATGTTTTGGTGATGTCGTCCATTTCATTATGGTTCATTGTCATGATGTTGTTCTCCTCTAAAATAAGCTTGGGCCAAAGCCTTGTTCTTCCCTGCAAGGGCTTTCCTCTCCTCAATGGCAGCCTTGCGCAACCCCTCTTCCTTGAAGACCACAATTCTAGCTTCTCTCACGCTTTCTTCTCGGCCAACTCCTTCTTCGTCTCCATTGTGTTGATTGCCAACACCTCATCTGATTGCACCATGATATCTATCCTATCATGCAAGCTTGATGTCTCCGATTCTCTCTTGAACTTGTCCGTGGCCTTCTTGTTTCCATCTGACTTGTTCTTGTTTCTTGGTCCATCATCATCTTCATCATCATCATCCATCTTGGTGAGTGAGCCTCTCTTAGGCGGGGATTCTTTCTCAATCAACTGTGACTTTTGGCTATGTTGAAGCAATTTCCAACAATGCTCTAGGTTGAATGACCTACCACGTGAAGCTTTCATGTCCTTGTATAATTCTCCTACAAAACAAAAATAGTTTCACCATAAGAAACATGCTTGAAACATTTAAAGTACAATGTGAGAAAGAACTCACATGGTCCGATTCAATGGTGCCACTTGGTGGTGCATTGCGAACTTTTTTCAACCAAGCTGCCCAACGGCTACAAACCCGCTTGATGACGTCCCAGTGACCCCGAAGAGACCTAAAGGTCCGCGGTGTTCTATTGGGATACTCCGTCGTCATGCGGAAGAATTGATCCTCTATCCTTTGCCAATACTGCTTTGCGGTTTGGTCCGTGCTGGTCGTCGCATCAAGGTACACAACTTCATACGCCTTGATCAAGATTGATCTTCAAATGGCGTGTAGTTCTTGGATCTTGCACCTTTTTTTGGTTGCTCTTTGTCGACCGCCGCCTTGTCAATCTCCATCGCCCCATCTTATTCCCTTACTGTGATCGTGCACGCCACCATCCAACTCATTCTAACCATAATAACCGATCGGTGCTTGATCAATGTCGATGGTGTTGTCATCCAACTAGTGCACAAACTCGACAGTCGCATTGTGCAAGCTGTCCTTATAATTATGATCAATAATTCACGAACAAATGTAAATGGCAAACAAATAAATAAGTTAAAAAAGTTGCATTCCTTGCTCCCATTTCTTCGAAAACGTTGGACGCGGTGGTAGCATAGCCATCCGCGGGCATCCTTGGGGTTGCTCTCGCCGGTGCTCTTGCGCCCACCTTGTTGTGCTTCACAACTGAGACCTTGCCTTTCTGAGCCGGCGCCAGCTTCCCTGGAATCGCAGCGCCGCCATCGACGACAACGGTGGGCGGACGTGCCTGCCTGGCGGGGACTGCAGATAAGACGCCATGGACGAGACGCTGCCCTGCCACTTGCGGTGTGGTGCAGACGAGGGTTGACCAACGTCGGGCGTGCCATGGGCGGCTACGAGATCTGGCGGAGGGTTTACCGCGTGGTTGACCTCGACGGTGACGGATGATGGTTCGGAGGCTTTCATGGCGGCGATGGGCGGACACAGATGATGGTCCAGAACGGCCGGAGGGAGATCAACGGAGGCGGACCGAAGTGGAAGCGGGAAGTGCTGTGCTGAAATGTCTCTCCCACCAAAATCTCTACCGATAGGGGTCGTGCTCAGGTCGCACTCCCAACCTGCGAATCTAGACGTTGAGGGCGAACTTTTATCGTGGCCCACAATTTTTTTATGGTTTAGCGACCGATACGTGATCTATTCGGAATTTGGTCGCAGTCGATACTATATACTCCCTCCGTTCCTAAATATAAGACCTTTTAAAGGTTTTATAGCTAACTACATACGGATTTATATAGACATACTTTAGAATATAGATTCATTAATTTTGCTATGTATGTAGTCTACTAGTGAATGAAATAATTTAAAAGACTTATATTTAGGAACGGAGGGAGTAGTACATATATATATATCACGCCTCTCTAATTAAGCTAGTAAGCTGCAAGCCAAATATTAGTCATCAGACACAGGCCAAGCTGCCTGCCATGGCGGGGTGGTTGAGCTTGTGCCTGGTAACAATTTCCACGGTACTGGCCCTTTTGTTTCTCAAGCTCTCCGGCCGCAAGAACAAGGCCAAGAAGAAGCTGCCTCCTGGACCATGGACTCTCCCCATCATCGGCAGCCTCCACCACGTCGTCAGCGCCCTACCGCACCGCACGATGACGGAGCTGTCTCGCCGGCATGGGCCGCTGATGTTCCTCCGGCTAGGCGAAGTCCCCACCGTGGTAGTCTCCAACGCCGAGGTGGCGGCGCTGGTGATGAAGACCAACGACCTTGCGTTCGCTAGCCGGCCATGCAGCGCGACGCAGGACATCTTTGGCTGCGGCGGCAAGGGCATCGCCTTTGCCCCCTACTCCGACCACTGGCGCCAGATGCGCAAGATCTGTGTAATGGAGCTGCTCAACTCCAAGCAGGTGAGGCGCATGGAGGGCGTGAGGGCCGAGGAGGCGGGCAACCTCGTCCGCTCCATCGCCTCCTCGACCGGCGCCACAGTCAACGTCAGTGAGAAGGTGAGGGCGCTCAGCAACGACGTCGTGTGCCGGGCGGTTTTCGGCGGCAAGTTTGCTCAGCAGGACGAGTACCTCCGCGAGTTGGACGAGGCGTTCGCGCTGGTGGGCGGCTTCTGCCTCGTCGACCTCTTCCCGTCGTCGCGGCTGGTGCGGTGGCTTAGCAACGGCGAGCGCCGCATGAGGAGGAGCTATGCACGCATACAGCGCATCATCGCTGCTATCGTCGACGAACGCAGGGCCACGCAAGCTGCCGGAGATCGCCCCTGCGGCGACGACGATGAGGACCTGCTGGACGTACTGCTCAGGCTACAGCTGGAAGACTCGTTGGAATTCCCTCTAACCAAAGAGATTATGGGAGCCGTCTTGTTTGTGAGTATTACTTTACTTCCCACTACTGTACTCCATGACTCCATCCACCATGCCTGGGTAACATAGGTGCACAAACTCATTATGGATGATATCATGTACTCTCTCCGTTCCAAAAATTTTGTCTATGATTTATCTAGAAATGAGTATTGTGTACTCCCTCCGTTCCAATAACATACAAGTATCATGTACTGATATCATTATGGATGGTAACATAGGAGCCGTCTTGTTTGTGAGTATTACCTTGCTTCCCAGCATGGTTTTCAATTTTAGTTTGGGAAAGAATTCACCACTAACCGAAATCTCTGAAATTCAGTGAAATTCAGTAATTTCAGTTTAAATTTCGGCCAAAGGGTCGAAATATTCACTTGAATATAATTAAATACTTCAATTTTTTTTAAAAAAAATTCAAAAACTATTTGATTCCCAGTGTACTACTGAAATAACTGAAATATTTTGGCCGAAACATAATATTTCAGTGTCTACTGAAACTAATGAAATTCAGTAAATTTCATTAAAATTTCACTAAAAATGAAAACCATGCTTCCCAGTATTGTCCTTTTTCACCATAATTATAAATAAAATACGAGATCTGATCTGCCTCCATGACTCTAGCCACCATATATGCCTGGGTAACATAGGTGTACAAAATCATTATGGATGATATCATGTACTCTAACAGTATAAGAGAACTTAGCATCCTAGCTAGATTCCTCACAAAATTAAAGAGATGTTCATTACTACATGACAATGTTATAAAAAAAAAATACTACATGACAAGTGACTTCTAATCTTTTATAAACACGATTAAACCTTGCAAAGTTTTATACCACTGAATATATCAAGGCGAGTAATTACTATTTGTTTCATGAACATATCTAGGAAGAACAAATATAAAATAAAAATTGACAGAAATGAATTATAGCTTTTTTTTGTGAGGAAGGAATGAACTATGCTTGATGCAATTAGAAACACATGTCTATCCGGGATGATTGAATAAAATGTTAGGATGGTTTTATTGTTTGAACACTTTAGATCCTATAAATTGTGACAATAAATAGGAAAACCTGCTTGTATAATAGGAACAATTTAAAGTCGAATTAATATGTATTTTAAGGTTTACCCAACATGACATATAAATAAATATAAGGTGCATCCCCGACTCTTGAAATTCGTCACCATTAGCGCATATGAATGAAACGTGGGAGCTATTGTTTCATACTAATCTTTAACTGCTCGTACCATTTGTTTCCAGGACATGTTTGCGGCAGCCACACATACCACATCAACTGTTTTAGAGTGGGCTATGTCAGAGCTCATGAACAATCCTGAAGTTATGGTTAAGGCACAATTAGAGGCGCGAGAGGTCGTACGTCAACATGGAGCTGTCATTACTAATAACGTCCTTGCGGACCTACACTACATGCAGAAGGTCGTCAAGGAGGTCCTTAGATTGCATCCGCCCAGTACTCTAATCCCCCGCATGACTAGAGAGGATTGTACCATCATGGGTTATGACATGTTTAAAGGCACCAATGTATATGTTAATGTATTCGCAGTTTCCAGAGATCCAGGATGCTGGAAAAATCCTGAGGAGTTTAAGCCCGAAAGGTTTGAGAAGAACACCATAAATTTCAATGGAACATACTTTGAATTCCTTCCCTTTGGAGCTGGACGACGACAGTGCCCTGGGATGTTGTTCGGTACATCGACGGTAAACATCACACTGGCATATCTTCTGTATCACTTCGAGTGGACGTTTCCTATCGGGACTAACCTTGATATGTTTGACATGTCCGAGAAATTTGGGTTGGCGGTAAGCAGAAGGCATGACTTGCAACTCAGAGCTATTCCACACGGCAGCTTGAAAGCTATGGGGTTAAAGTGATAGAGAAAGCATGTACCTGCGTGGCATTGTATGATATTATATCCGAACCTTCAGAATATGTACATCCTGCGTGCATATTATGCAACATATAATAAGAGCCGTTGGCCTGTCTAAACAACATTATTGTGCGTCATAGCAGATATTGCACTGTAATATTAATTGATACATATTTATGATATTTTTAATAATAGAAGAGAAAACTATATTATCTCCTCACGTTTACAAGAAGTTGGCAACCGGCCCCTAATAATTTTTTAATTGACCTTTAGTCCCTCAATTTCCAAAACCATATTCATTTCGTCCAAAACCCTAAACCAGGGGAAAACTTCCTAGGTGTCACTGGTTTTCTGGCTCCTAATTTGTCATGTTGGTCGAGCGATTATGATCTCCGCCGTCATTGTCATTGCTTTGCATAAATAATCTTTGAGCTCCCGATGCTTCTAGAAATCTGGAGAGGAGGGCCTCCAAATGAGATGGCACCATGCTCCGCCTTTAAATAGTGTCGTCGTGAAGGAGGAGGATGACTAGAGGTGGCGAGCAACAACGCCGTGGGGCTCAGATTGAAGGTGGTGTAGAAGCCTCTTGTGCTACTGCCAGAGGAGGAGGTCGGGGCACGAGTGGAAAAGGGGGCATCAGTCCTGATTCTGAAAATAAATCCATCAAAACAGTTTTTCTTCTATACATAGGAATTTTTTGTATTTTTTATCATGAATACGTTTCCTGGTATTTTTTTCACGAAATTTCACACAGTAGTAGATCGGGAACCCAGGTTTGATATTGCCAAATCACCGAGTTTTATTTTTCAAATTTCTTGGTATATTTTAAATATAATGTTTGTATAGGGGTGTGTACCACCCGGGGTGCTACAAATCCGCTTCCACGATGACTACCGCTTGTGTTATTTGCTTCTTTTCGTTAGTAATCCTATTACAGTGATATTTTCTCCCAGTGGGTTTATGAGGCCTCTTTTTATTTTCGGTCGAAGTTTAATCATAGATTTCACTACTGAATGTAAACTATAACGAATGGAGGAAGTATATGTGAAGAAGGTTATACCATGGACAATGTCTTCTGAGTAGAAACTAACTAAAATACTTTTTGTCGCGTATACTTTGTATTTTTTTTAGCAGAGTGCAATCAAAGTCACTCACATACACGAGCGTACACTCATCCCTATGAACGCATGCATGCATACCCTATACCTATGAGCACCTTCGAGAGACTAAGACGGCACATCATCTCGGGATTGACGAAGTCGCCACTGACACCTTCGTTGTTGACGGGAACGTCTCCTTCTAACCATCCAACCACGAGTTGCTTTGCATATACTTTTGTATTTTGTTAGTAGTATAAATGGTGAAAACTGGGGAGACGGTTAGAATCATCCTCCCGATTCGACACCTCGCGTCTGCTGCATCGAGAGCCAACCATCTATCGGATAGTCCCTCTCCCCGCAAGTCTTAAGATTTTGCAACATCTCCATGTTTATGAAACATGTGGAATTTAGCAGTGACAATACGACGGTGCCGATGCGGGCAAAGATATCCGCAGTTACAAACATATGTTCGCAACATTACCTTTTGTTGCAAAAAAAAAAAAAAAAACACAAACTTTCTTACAAAAATCTTTCACAACATGACATATATTGAAAAAAGTTCCGCAACATAACATGTGTTGCAAATGTGCCAAAAGTTAAGAACATGCTCGGTGCTAAATTGTAGCAGATTTGACGCCCCGTGAGGCGACGAATCTTCGAAAAAAAAATCCACCGGCCAAGACTTAACACGCTACAAAATATGAGAAGCTAATAACCTGTACAGAGGGAATTTAAATCCACCACTGCAATATTATTATTTTCAACCATCCCACCAATCAGCCGCACCCCATATCAGCACCCGTGTGCCAAGGACATCAACGTTTTGAGATCTGCCGTGCGCCAGCAGCCATCGCCCATCTTCCCAATTTGTATCGTGTTCCCAGCACATCGCCTTCAGTCGCGTATTGCCGGCCGTACGCCAGGAAAAGTGCATGCCCGCACGCATCTCCGAACCATCGTCACATAAACGGGCTACCTGTGGCCCGAGCATCAAAACGCCGCCCTTACCATGCCAGCACCTGTAGCAAACTCTCTTCTTCTAAAATGGATGTAGTAGTTTATATGCCTATTTAAAACTGGTCCACGTAGCCGCTCCCTCCCTCCCATTCCTAGCCGCCCCTCAGCCTCACCCCACCCCCTCCCTTCCTCGCCGCCGCTTGAGGCAGCCGCCGGCAAGCCCGCGACGTCAAGGATGGTGGCAGCCGGGACTAGGCTGCCCTGCCTATGCGTGGGGAACCCCGGATCTGAAGCGGCGGCTTCATTGGCGAGGCACGGGGCGGTGGATCTGGCGTCTCGGCCGCGCGGGTAGCGGGATCCGGTGGTCGTTGGCGTCCGGCAGCAGCTTCTGCAGTGGTCGGTGCGCGCGATCTGGCGTCTTCCCTCCTCCCCTGTTTGGCGTGCGGGCCAGCCTGGTCGGACCGCGCTTCCTTGGATCGTTGATTCTGTACATGAGGCGCTGCTGGTGGCGGTGATCTAGTTCGGGCGAAATCCCTGGTCGGCCATGGCCGGCCGCATCGATGGCGACGCCTGAGGGCGCCCCCCTCCTTGGAGGCGTCGGTATGGACTGATCCCCTCACTTCCCCTTTCCCTAGGTCTCCCAGACGAAAGCTTAACTTTGTTGGGCGGCGGTGGCGCTCACGACGCCGTTCCCTTCTTGAAGGCGCAGCGTTGGGAACCTTGGGCCTGGGTGGCGCTTGTGGGTGGTGGGCGATGGCGGTGGTGCGGCCCTATCCTAGCATGGATCTGCGTCCGTTGCTTGGACATGGACTCGCGTAGATGGAGGTCGTCGTTTGGTGTCATGGTGGCGTCGATGGCGGAGGCACCTGTCAAGGCTGGTACCTCAATCTGATCTGAAGATGGACCAGTGGAAGATAGCGTCGGACTGGTTTGTGCCCCGGACCCGGTATGTGGCTCGGTCGGGACCTCCGGCTTTAGATGTTAGGCTTAGGTTAGAGGTCTGGTTTTTGGTCCAGCTTGCACCCCTTCGTCATATGGATAGGAGTAGCGGCAGATGTTGTCAAGATGACGGATTCAGGCATATTGTTGTACTACTTTGTAAGGTCCTCGAGAATAATCAATAAAATGACCGCATGCATCTCCCAGATGCAGAGGCCAGGGGTCATTCTCCTTTTCAAAAAAAAAAAAATGCCTATCTAAAACTCATGACAAGATCTAAAAACTCGTGAAAGCGGCGATTGGAAAAACCAGAGCTCGTAAGCAGCTAGACTTGCTGTGCAATGTCCAGCAATGGAATAGGAAAGTTGTGCCGTGACCATAGCTAGCTGCTGATGTCCTTGGCCGTTGAACATTGTGGCCTCCCAATCTCTACTACTAATAAAAGATCAACCCGCGATTCATCGAACTATCCATCGTCATCCCCGGCCTCAAGATCCCTTCCTCTTCTTGCACATACGTACATATCCAACAGGGGAGATTTGTCAACTGATTGGCCAACTAATTCGCTCAGATGGACAAGATGACGATCCTTTCGGAGGCCATGAAGTACGTCCAGGATCAGCAGGAAAAGCTCAAGGCACTCGAGGACCGAAACCTCTGGAGCATACATGCAGTCGGCGGTGCTCTTCAAGATGTCGTGCACCGCTGTGCCGGAAGACGGCGTCGACGGCTGCTCCACGTAACCGTCGGCAGGGGGGCAGTAGCTGGAACTGGTAGCACTACGCCCGACGACCGAGAGCGCGCTACCGGAGATCGAATCGAGGATCTCGGAGAGCAACGTGATGCTGAGGATCCACCACGAGGTCGCCAAGGGGGTGCTTGTCAGGCTGCTCGCCGAGATCGATGGGATACATCAATGTCATCCTGTTCCCGGCTTGCACTATCGTCATAACCGTCATGGCAAAGGCAGGTTCGATTAATTTACTCTCAGTCTACCAATTCTTATTACAGTTTACAAGCTTCTTAAGGCCTTGTTCGGTTGACAAGGAAGTGAAAGGGATTTAGCAAGAATTAAGGGGATTAACTCCCTAACAAGTCAAAATCCTTTTCAATTAATTGTCTCCAATCACCTTGAGAGGAGGATTAACCGAATAAGGCCTAAAAGGGAGATTTTCTTCTGCTACGACATCTTTTATGGCTACAGCTGTGAAGTTACTGTACTTTACATAGTTTTCTACCATCTTTTCTTCACTACTTTTACTGAGTGTAGTGTAGTTTTTGCTAAAAAAAATTCTTTCAGTATATTGTACCGATTGATAATGGTTGAAGAAGCAAAGTGTGTTTATCCTTACAGTGAACAAATAGCTTTCATTCAAGTGTTAATGCAAGTGTCATACTAACCTGTTGAGATCGACAATTGAACTGAAAATCTTTATTTGTTATATGTTGTCAGGTGGACGGGGGCTTAAATGTCTTGAACTGATGTGCGCGGTCCTAGCCGGATGGCCATCATTGCAGTTGGTGTCATTAATTCATCACTTTTGACAAAAAGGGTTGGGCAGTACTAGGCGCCGGCGCGTTGGCCGGAATGCTCGGCCAGTCGCGCGCGGGCCCCCCGATCCGTTAGCTGCACGCGAGCCACATCGTTAGATCTTTATGCAGCAAAATTTCTCGATGCAATAAATTTTGTTCACGATGCAACAATTTTCATCAACGGTTGCAACAAAAAAATAGTTGTAGCAAAAATATCTATGTGATGGTAGCAAAAAAAGAAGATGATGATGCGCGGTAGCAAAACAAAATAAGTGTTGTAGCAAAACAATCCGGTGAACTCGGGTTGCAACTCTGACGAACGTGCATGCAACTTTTTTACTGAACGGTTGCAGCAAAAATGGATACCGGTTGTAGCAAAAATTAACACGGTTGTAGCAAAAGTCAAACGCCGGTCGTAGCAAAAATTCAACAAACTCGAGTTGCAACCAAAGCGTGGATGTAGCTTTTTAAATGGACAAATTGTAGCAAAACGCCAAAAGTTTGTATCAAATTTACATATGGTTACAGCAAATCTGACGAAAAAATGTTGCATACCCCTGACCAACGAGCCGCGCAGGTCACGTGCGACCGGCCGAACGATTCGGCCGGCCCGCCGGCTCGAAGCGTTTACCAAAACAGTTTCGTCCGCTTTATATATAAAGCAACCATCACTGAATAAGCCGAACCAGCCGATACAAACACACACACAGCACACCACACACACCCTAGGCTGGTACAAAGACGCTGAAAATAGCAACACCACCCTAACAAACTCGAAGCAAACATGAGATGAAACAGTCACTACAAGAAAAACGCTCAATTATGACCCCAAAAAATGACGCTGGTTTAATTGGTCACTGATCCATGACCAAAATTTTAAAATTAGTCATGGCAAGTCTAAGAGGGTCCAAAACCCATAACGTTATGACCTTTTGCGTCCATTAGGCCATGATCCTATTGCACAAAATGGTCATTAAGATGTATAGAATTATTTATAATTATATTTCAATGCTACCATGACCAAATATAAAATCATAAACATATGTGTGAAGGTGATTGGATGACACCTCATCAATTTTGCCTATGTGTCATGTATAGAGAGCAAAAATTTGTTTTATACATATATGGATGAAGTAAATTATATTAGATAAATACCAATAAATTATAATTATTCATTTTAATATCCTAAATATTTTAGAAAATACAATATAATTACCAAAATGAAATATATGAGCCCATGCTAATCTCATAATGTGTAGACCCTATTTAGATAAATATTTTTGAAAGGTGGTATAGGGTACCTTAACTTGGTGTTTCAAACAACAAAAAATTAAACATGATAATAAAAAATATGTGGGTGAATTTTTCAGTAATGCCAAATACTATCATAATTAAATGAAAAGTGTTTTCACCCACAACACTCAACCAAAAAATATAGCTTTCTTTTGAGGGAAATAATAAATATTGTACAACTCATTTTAGGCAATCAAAAAATACAACTTGAGACAATAAGATTTATTTTCTAGTACCTGCAAAAAAGATCTATTTATTTTCTACTACACCCTAAAAAATATTTGCTTTTCACTAAAAAACATGAAACGGGTCCCTTCAAGGACATCCGATAGAAAACATGAAATTGATGGCTTGGAGAGAAGCAAAAAGAAAAGCACCGAGTAATTTCTTTTTGGAAACTAGGTTGGGATTAGGAAAATTTTGGGCACTGCACGGTGCAAGGGTTTACAAGTGGGTGCTGCCTCCTCGTCTTGCAAGCACAGCCACCACAACCCATCCCCCAGCCACGCATCTCTCTCTCCGCATGAGCCGCCGCCCCCTCCTCCGTCCCCTCCGCCGCCACCATCGCTCCATCCGCCGCCCCTCCGCCGCCTTCGCTTGCATAATCTCTTCGCCATGCTCCACTTCCCCTGCTTCTTCTCTGACTTCTTCACCGCATCAGGGACACATCGATTCGCTGTCACTGCTCAAGGGCCTGGCCGGATCATGGTGCTACTAGCCAGATCCATGCGGCGCCCCAGCGGTACTTGATGCGGTTGAGTGCTCCGCCGTGTTATAGCGCCTTCACGCCACTTCCTAAGAGTCGTTCGCGCCGTCGACTATCACGAAGGAGAAGACAACCTTGAGGAGGACTTGGCCGATGTCGTCTTCATCCAGCTTGCTACGATGTTTCCTAGTTTGCGAATACTTGACATCCCCGAGTGGCGCCGCTTCCCGACGTTCCCGACCTTGCGGTACAGATTCTCGGAATCAACACGTACTTCACTCTCCTCCCCATCCTACTCCTCTAGAAAAGGTGCACGAATTGAGAATCCCCAACAGAATTAGATCGGTATACTAGCAAGCTATTGTTCGTGATAGTATTGTCCTATGCAATTGTAATATTCTGTTTTGTAGTTTGTTACTTTGGATCTATGTGTGGTGAAGTACCTGCTTAATTTCCCCTATTTTCTTAAATGATTCTTGTGGTCTGATATGGATGCGTGCGTGATGTTCCATGGTACATTCACTAGGTATGAGCACACAGAGTAGCACAACACATGTTTTTTAGTATAAAAATGGTTAAACAAACTTTAGATGGATTCATCTTTCTGTGCATATTCTTGCAGGGTATATTGATAATTATCACATCGTATGTGAGTAGGAACCTGCTAAACAGCATGTAAACACCACCCCTCTCCTGCATTGGGATTATATGAGATATTTATTTTATTAGCTGTTTCTCTTGATTGTAGGCAATCGCCTCCTCACACGAAGGGTGCAGGCATGCACCTACTCCCCCAGAAATTCTAGTCGCATATATTTATATCCTACTCGATGATCTTGGCCATGATGTGCTTATCCATAGTGAATGAGTTTCAGGTATGTTAGCTGTTTTGGTGCATTTTCTTGATGCTTTAGGGTACTAGCCCCATGTAAGCCTTTTAAAATGCATCCTTGCTCATGTATAGTTACCTATAAGAAATTATCATGTGCAGTACTACATACACTATTTTCAGATTTCATCAAAGATAATATAAGCATTCTTTGCTGATGTCCTGCTTATTTTTCACTCTATTGGAATTAAGATGGTTGTGTTGTGGGGAATTACAACAACACTTTTGTTTCTGTTTGAGATTATGCTTGATTCTACTGATTGCAAAGTAACGTGACATCGAAATTAATATGAGCGGAGCAAAAAAAAGTAATCTTAAATCTCTATTACTAATCTCAAGATCCTGAGGTAACCAACCTAATTTAGAGGTTTTATACCAAATTCCAGCTTTGTCACATATGTTCTGGTAAATGAAAAACATACAACAAACCAAAAGTCAGAAACATCTATTTAGACGGCTAGTGAAACCTAATGATAAGCCATTAAAGTCTTTAAGTTTCTAGAAAGCTATGAAGAGGTTGAGCAATCAGAGAATTTAACTACGTGTTAGCTATTTGATGCTAATGCGAGCACATATGACCGAAACTATTTTTTCTTGGAATTGTAAGGCCAGAAGCAGGGACGGAGCCAACATGCAAGCATAGGGGGGCAAGTTTGTACATGAAGGGGGCAAAGTTCATATGAAATGATTTTTTTGGCTACAACAATTACTATTATAGTAGAAAAACAATTTGTTAGGGGGTCTAGCCCCCCTTCCCCCCCCCCCCTAAATCGTGCCTGGCCAGAAGTTGAGCAATGACGCATACACCACTATATATGCTAAGTAAGCCGATGGGTAGATGTAGATACGCACATGCATCCATGCATGTCCCAAACTGAAAAGCAATTCATTAGTGTTTTTTTACACATCAGTCAAGGCATCTAGCCTGCTTCTGCATCCTGGTTGGTTGCTGATATTGATAACTGAAGATTCAAAGGCAACCACGGAAACATACCGAGAACCGACGGTGGAACAGAATCTGCATCTTTTAACTCATTGTGTGCATGTGCTCTCTTGTCATCCTTGTCGATGCACCTGGGAATGATAGATACTTTATTTTGTCGCTGGAGACACATCATCATGAATAAATAATGCGTGCTGGTCGGCGGACCATCGGAGCAAGATTGATTTAGAGCGCTGACGGCTTGGAGCCAAGGATCGTGGGAGGCGGAGGCTAACCATAATGTGTGGTCTAGCAATATTATTTTCATTGAAACTGTGTTGCACTACAGATCAGATCGTATTCCTCTAGGATTTTAACCACAGTTACTTATTAATCATATTGATTAAGTAAATGATATAGCCAATTGATCCCAAACATAAAGATTTTTTATGAGAAGAAGTGCGAGTGCGACTATTCTTGTTCTCTAATCTTTACCTGCATAAATAATAACCTGCCAATATGGATGATTGTCCTTGGTTCCTCTTGATATATTAACAACTTATCCAAATAAAAAGCACTTTGTTGCTAACTGCATTGTACTGTGACAAACAAAGATAAAGCGATACATCCAGTTCAAGAAAAATCAAGATCTTCAAAAGGAAGTAAGTCTAATCTATCGTTATATAAAGCTGTTTAGCTTAGATGCTTTCTTATGGTCGCATTGCATTACGTATTTGTTGTCATGGTCAAACTTGGAAATCAGATCAACAATGCATCTAAGAATTTAGGAATCGCATAAAGGGCTACCAAATCAGTTAGGTCGGCTGCCGAAACTCTCATTTTTTTTCATGTACTATTTTCAAACATACAAACACTAAGAAAAAGGAAACAAAAGCAGTTAGATGCATGATGCTTGGATATGCACCAACCTGACGTTATTGTGCCTAGTTGTAGCATCATCCAACACATGCGGCTGTATTTCACCCGAACCTGATGTTATTCCTTTGTTGTTTCCACCACTCCCCTGGTAGTACCCTGCTAATAGTCATCTGGTGCTCAGCTTTGCAAGTCGTGCGTCTGTTTGTGCCTGCATAGCCTGCCTGGGCAGCACGGGTAGGTGAACCCTCCACCAAGGGCACCTGCTAATTAATCTGTCACTCGTGCTGATGGAGAACATGCAATGGATTTTTTCACTTCCATCTTGACTTACATTGGTTTCATCTACAGAACGAAATTACATACTGGATTAATTATGAAGGAATTAGAAGACCAAGAGATAATAGATCAGATCGTAGTGTCTCTTCCAGATTAAATATTTTTGGGTATCATCACTGTACGTGTGCAGAAATATAATTTGTATTTACTTGTGGTCCTCCTCACTTCATGTTCATTGTAGAAATTAATGTACAACAAATATACTACTATGATCTTATATGTCCTGGGTTCCTTGGTAATTGGGTATGAATTTAGCACCATGTAATTATAGCTTAAAAATGCATACTGTTTTGGTCCTCCTCACTTAATTATTCTCGGATCAACTTGTTGTAATTTTAGTATTCGATGCAATTATTTGTATTTATTTTATTTCCTTTGTTCCATATTTTTGATTCTCATGTTTTATCCTTTCAATGTCAGGTCTGATATGCTTAGCTGAAGAAATTGTAAAAGAAATACTCTCAAGCCATCCTTTCAGTGCCATCCATTATTTTTGTTGTCATGTTTACGTGCCAACAAGTTGATATCGTGACAGTACTTGGAAATGAAATACTCTCAAGCCATCCTTTGTGCTTTGTTGTAATGTATACGTGTTTCTCTTAGCTTTGTGTACTTAGAAAAATATTATAACTATTTTGCTGTGAAGAGGCATGCAAATTTTGCTATGTACTGGCCATCAATGTATTTCTTGAGATATCTATTTTAAATGAAAGTTGGATTGCGACTCCATGGCTTAAGTCTTTTCAGACTAGTCCAGTAAGCTGACAACAAAAAGAAAAATCTGGTCATGTATAGTATATTTACAGCATAAAAGCATTATTGGGCTGAATTTATGGGTTCGGCCCATTTAGGTTCCTCATTGGCCCGTCTTAGTAGTGCCATGTCACTTCCTGTGTGGCGTACATGTCATCATTTTTGCCATGTCATCTATTATGCCACATGAATGTTGCCACATCAGCTCTGCCATGTCACTTCCTGTGTGGCGTACATGTCATCATTTTTTCCATGTCATCTATTATGCCACATGGATGTTGCCACATCAGCTCTGCCATGTCACATCCTGCATGGACCAAGTAGATGGCTAACGACCAAAATTTTGGTCATAGGCTCGATGACCAAATGTTTTGGTCAAGGGTGCCTCTTGACCATTTTTAAACAAAGGTCATGTTTGTCCGTTCTTGACGGCCAACTGTTGACCTTTGAAATTTGGTCATAAGAAGGTCATAAACAGAAAATGTTGACCATTTTGCGACTAAAATAGGGGGTCATCGATGGACATATTTCTTGTAGTGAGTAAGCACAACTACAAAGTCGTCGGGACCCTCAATGGTGGGAGAGCCAGCACGAAGAGAAGAAGCCGTGTATGACAAACAATGGGCTCCAAGGTGTCACCTTCAGCAAGGGAACGACACCGTAGTGTCGCCACCATCCAATCGAAGGATTAGGGTTTCCCGTGGAGCACCACGGCGACAGATGAGATACCGCAACGGTGCCTTCAAGAAGGGGGCCGACGTAAGAACGCCGCCACTCCCGGCCTGTCAAGGCAGATAGGGTTTTCACGCCGGTCAACAGTCATCATAATCGGGTTGGGTTACGGACGAACACGACGCTGCCATTGAACGACACACCCCGGTCAACATGCTGCCCACACGGCCATGGTGACCGGACAGCACCCGAGCCGCGTGCTCCGCCCATGAGCACCCGGCTTCCACCAACCGGGCCGCCGCCACGGCATCCGAGCCCCTCCCTCCTCCAGGGGCTAAACAGACTAAAGCATAGCCTCACGAACAGGGACTAATGGCAGCATTAGTCTCGATTTAAAAGTAAACTGGGACTAATGCTTCGAACCAAAGCCTTGTTTTCTAGTAGTGAGTACATCATAGCTAGCATGCATGGTAGTATAGTATAGTCGTGAACTACAAGTTAGCTAGCTACCAATACTACCATGCAGTCCTCCTCCGAAGCACATCTGCACATGAGCTAGCTTCGAATGTTGGCTTGCTAGCTACCCGCATAGGCGACCACACAGCGCTAGTGACGCGCATGCAGGCGACTCCCGTCTCGTTGGTCAAAACCATCTACATGGTCTAGACTCTAGAGTGCTTCTCGAAAATTGCTACGCCTACATGGATATTGCTACCGAACATGTTTACAGTGAGAGGTAGATTCCTTCCAACTACACAACTCCAGCCTATGTTATATAACTAATGACACATTCGATAGTAAAATAGTTTATAATTATTCTCAATTCCATCGATTTTTAAATACCATAGTTTTAGTTACTATGATTTAAAAGGGTAGGTCGCCTGCATTTTTAATACTTGTGGTGATGTCACCTTAATAAATAGTGTCATTCGCATACTACCAATTAAGAAGAAAGAAAAATAAATGCAATATAAAAAATAATGAAAAAATTTGAAGACAATTTACACTTTTTTTCATTTTTATACTATGCAATAGTCAAATTTACTCAAAAAACAAGTTTCTAAGCAGCAACAAAATTTTGGCATTGATATTACCATTAAAGAATAAAGAAAATAAAAGTAAAAAAAAATCAAAATAATGAAGTTTTTTAAGCAAGAATGAATTTGTAAAATTGGTATTACCCTTCGAGAAGAAAGGAATAAAAAATAACTAAAACAAAATAAAATAATGAGTTTTCTTAGTATGGATAAATTACTAGCATTGTTATTAGCAGTTCATAAAAAGAAAGTCCAGATAAATAAAAGTAAAGTTTCCTAACGAAAAATAAATTAGTAGCATTGGTGCTGCCATTTTAGATTTTTTTTAAACTATAACAAAATCTAAATAATCAAGTATTTAAGAAAGACTAATTTAGTGGATATTTTCTTACCCTTAAAGAAGAAAGAAATGAAATAAAAAGTAAAATCAAAGTAACATGAAAATTTGCACATGACTAATACAAGAATTGCGCTTTATTACAATATGCAAGAGTAAATATACAATAGTGATTTGTTTTCCGAGCAGCAATTTGAATATAGAAATAATAAATTAGATGCATTGGTATTATCCTTCAAGAAGAGAAAACAATGAAACATCAAAATAATGAAATTTTCTAAGGAAAAATAAATTAGTGGCATCGGTATTACCATATAAGTAGAGAGAAAAAAGTGGCAACGTTTGCACACATTTTGCGTAGAAATTGTGCTTTTTGAATTATGCAAGAATAAGTATATAATATTGAAATTTTGCGTTCGAATTACCCTAAAAAATAACAAATATCAAATAAACTGAAATAAAGTAAAAAATGAATCTTGCTCAGGAAAATAAATTAGTGGCATTGGCATTACCCTTTAAGTAAACATTTGTACCAAATGTTTAAAAAATGTTTTTAAAAATAAATATATGATGGTGGAATTTCTGCAAAAACGAATCCTGAGAAGGAATGAATTATTGTCTGTGGTATTACCCACGAAGAAATAATAAATTTAAATAATTGTAAAAAATAAAAATAAGAAACAATAAATTTGTAGCGCTAGTATTACCCTTTAAACAATAAAGATAAGGGATGTAGTTAAATAAAATTGCATGCAACTTCGCGGTAACCTTTTACTTTTCGTAAACATGCAAACAATAATCATATAATAGTGAAATCCTCACACATAATACATAGTATTGATGCGTATACATTTACATTAATCCAAAATAAAAAAAAATATGCACAAAAGAAATATAAACACCAAGTAACAAAGAAAAAGAAAAACAAATAAAAGCAGAAAAAAAGAAACTAAAAGAAGGGAAATCCGAGAGGGATGGATCAGACAGTCAATGGGCTTTGGCCTAGTACAAAATCGACCTACTCAAATATGTGGTCGGTTGGAACAGACAAGCCCAGCCCAACAATTAGCCAGTGTCCGGAAAAAGAACGCTGAGTGAACTTAGAGAAAAAGTTAACCGTCAATAATCGGCTGACCAAAATTTAAAGTTGAGGCAGCTTACAAGTAGCTAAAGTGCCTAGATAAGGGAAGTTGAAACGCCTTTTGAAAGAAAAGGGACTTGAGTATGTTTTTTTTTATTTGGATCGTGCACTGGGTTCTGGTTAGAACTCAGCTAGCTGAGATTTCCTACGGTCTCATTCACATACTATTATTGTATTTTTTATTTAGCCTATTTTTTTTTTAGCCCATCATTTTATTCTTTTAGGCTGACATGTCATATTTTTGGTTGTTGTTGTTACGCGTCCCATCTACCGGTCCAATAACTACTCGTTCGGTTTTTATTGTTGCACGTCCCATCTTTAAAAAAAAATCGCTGATAGAGAAAAAAAATAAGCGAAAAAAGTTAGCTTGTTAGCTTCAACTACTCTGATCATCGAAGATTCTTGTGCAAAGAAGTAGTGTGTCGTTATTATATGTATTGTGATGTCATAATTTGTTTTTCTTAGTAAAAAACAAATTGATTCTAGCTTTTCCATGTAGTTGTTGCACAAATAAGATTTACAGTTGCGCCTCGCTTATGAATACTTGCAGTTGCGACCTGACTATGAATACTTGCAATTGCGACACGACTATGACTACTTGCAGTTGCGATTAAACTTTGAATACTTGCATTTGCGACCCGACTTTAAATACTTACAGTTGCGACCCGACATCGAATACATATAGTTGCCACCCGACTTTGAATACTTGCAGTTACGACCCGAGTTCAAATATTTGCAGTTGCAGCCATATTTTAAATCTTGCAGTTGCGATCCGACTTTAAATATTAATGTCATTAATAGAAAAAGGGAAACAAGAAAAAAAATACCAAAACACTAAATAAAAGAAGGACTACAAAGTAAAAACAAGGACTAAATCTCACACTCCATGTCCTTCTCTTCTCACTCTAAGCCACGAGGATAAAACGAAGTGCGCGTCGCTAGGACAAAAAAGGGCAGCAACGAAAACAAAAACGGCACAAGACGAAAGAACAACAACAACAAAGTGCAACATTTCCAATCCAACATGAGGCGTGAAAAAGAAAGAAACTGCGCCGCAACGGCTGTGAAAGTGAATGAGACCAAACAAAAACTCAGCTAGCTGAGATTTAGCAAAACCGTTATGCAAAACCCGATGAAAGGCAGTGCATGGTCCTTGTTGATTGGAGTTGTGGCTGCTTGCATCTCAAGCCGTGACGGCGTACATGCTGATCATCATGATGTGGTGGGCCAACCAGATCTTCTGTGTGAAGCCGGCCAGCTTTCAATCCCCCCTAACTTTCATCAGCAAGCCGGCTCCCAAAGCTCGCAGAGCACAGAGTTTGGCCGTTGTGTGTTTAGCATCTGTTTCGTACGTACTACTAGCTGTTGATAGAAGCACATCCAAGAGTTTTGGAATCTTTCATTGATGATTGAGGAAGAGCGGCACTGAGCATGTTTAGCATCACTTCACTTCCATCCCGCTGCATTAATTGGACGGGTCGAGCTAGAGATGTTTCTCCTGTTGCAAAGTCGGTCATGTTTGCTGCTCATAGTCTAAATAGTGATGAGCTTAAGAGCATCTCCAACAGCGACACAAAAAGGTGCACGCACTAAACCGGTATTTTATCGTGCGCGGGACAGATTGGCGCGCTCCAGCGACGGCGGAAAAACCGCGCGCGAGGGAACCGCTAGCGCGCGAAAAGGCGGCAGCTCGCGCGTCATTTTTGCAGCGCCGCGTCCCGCGCGCCCATAAAAGGCAGCGCGCCCATAAAAGGCAGCGCGCTGCCGCTTCCTCGCGCCATCGCCGCGCGCGTTCTCTCTCCCTCTGCCTCTCACGCCGCTGCCGCCGCCGACGCGCCACCATGCCGCCGCGCCGCCGTTCTGCGTCGGGCTACCGCGGCGTCCGCCAGCGCCCCAACGGCGGGTTCTACACCGAGATACGCTCCGGCGATCTCCGGCTGAGACTCGAAACCTACGACACGGCGCACGAGGCCGCGCGCGCGTTCGACACGGCGGCGTGGCGCCTAGGCAGGCCGCGCCTCCAAATGAATTTCCCGGACGTCCACACGCTCCAGCAGGCGTTAGACCTCGCCCCGCCGCCTCGTTTAAACTCCGCACAAGACCGTGCGGAGCACACTGCGCTGCAGCGCCGCCTCCTCGTCGCCCAGGAGGACAAGCGGGTCATGGCGGAGTGGCGTCGGCGCCACCCGGAGGACGTCGCCTACGAGCAGGAATATTGGGAACGGCGCCGCGAGGAGAACACGCGCCGGCGCCGCGAGGAGCGGTTGGACAGGCGTCGTCGGAAGGCATTGGCGTGTGCGCAGGCCGACCTCGTCAATGGAGGCGGGAGGTCCTTCTTCACTGAAGAAGATGAGCGTTGGTTTGACATCTGGCTGTCAACCTCTGACGACACCAACGACGATGATGATGGTGCAGATGACTAGAGCGACTAGGAGTTTTTTTGTTTTCGAACTATCTAGCACCGAACTATCTATCTATGTTTTCGAACTACCTATCTAATTGCAATATATGTAAAATAACTTTATATCGTTTTTATTTAATGGAATTTACTTTAAAAAATGTTGTGCGTGCGCTGCATTTTTGGGCACTGCTGGAGCGGCACGCGCGCGCTGCATTATAGCGTGGTTGTTGGAGCCAGCGCCTATCCCTGCGCTAAACCAGCCGGCGCGCGCGCTCTAAATACATTTTTTGGGCGCGGCGCCAAGCGCGGCTGTTGGAGATGCTCTAAGCACTGAAACCAACTAGATGTTGCAAGGCAACATCAGATGTCCCACCTTCGTTAGTGCACTTTTTCACGGCATGCCTCAGATCTTTCATTCTTTCTCTGACCTCTTCACCTTCCTTTCCTTCCATCAGTCTTGTGATGGCCGCCTGGACGTTCCCTCTCTTCAGCTGCTTCTTCACCTCCACCTTAACCCCCACCTTCCACACATCACACACATACCTGCTAGTGCCCATCTGATCGCTGATCAACGGTCTGCATATCATCGGCACGCTGACGGACATGCTCTCCGTCGTCGAGTTCCAGCCGCAGTGCGTGAGGAAGGCGACCACAGACGGATGCTTCAACACCTCCTGCTGTGGAGCCCAGCTGACTATTCTACCCCGGTTGCCTATCTTGTCTTGCAGTTCTTCGGGGGCCAATAGCTCCTGTGCGACGTCTTTCCTGCGAATTGGATGGAATGGGACGTTGTTCGACAGAATGGCTCGGCAGCGACACTTTTGAGCGAGTCAATAGCTCATGTGCGACATGGCCCTTAAGCTGAACTGATATCCTCATTAGCTGTTATGGGTTGGACCCACAACGTATCCACGTAAGCGCGGGACCCACCACTTGTCCAGTAAGCGCGGGACCTACCTCGTCGCGGCTAGAAGCGATTTCGCCCGTGCCCGTCCGTCCGCCGCCGCCCATTGCTTTCCCCTTTCCCCATTCTTCTTCTTCCTCGGGTCTCCGGCGACCTAGTGCAGATGTCCACCTCCTCGGCCACGCAATCAACTGGCGTCAGTATGGTCCAGCGATGCTCACAAGGTGCCCTAACTGCCCAGCCCAGAGCCTCTCAAACGGTTGGTGACTAAGACTGATGAGAATGGCAATCTTGGGCGGGAGTTTGTGAAATGCTTGAGCAAACCAATGGCAGGAAGAGATGGCAAGGTTAGATCTCGGTTCTAAGCCCGTTCTTTCGCTGTTGTTTGCTTTGATTTCTCCATATTTCGTTTTTTCTCCTCGAATTTGAGATTTAGGGTTCATTTTGTGGTTTCCAGATCCTGAAGAAATGCACACATTTCGAGTGGATTGATGAATATGTTCACAGGATTAAATCTGAGGGCTACATTGATTCTAGCGTGGCCGCAACCTGGGAGCTCAATTTGGGCGGGGTGCCGCAGATGGAGAATTGGGGGAGCTCGGACAGAGGGGCGGGCAGAGTTGTACTGATGGCGAGGTACTTGGAGTCTGAACTGACCGATGAACTGAAGAAGATAAAGAAAAATCAAAGGGAGATGATCGATTTGCAGAAGCAAGCAAATATCATGGCAGTGTTTTTTTTATTGCTGTGTCATTGCTCTGTTTACGTTTTACTTGCTATTCATCGTCATTAGAGTGGCATTTAGGTCTGTCCAGTGTAGACGATGTGATCTGTGCGCCATGACAAGTTCATGTATGTTAAATGAATTAGCAGTTTGGAACACAAATTATTCAGTTTTCATGTTGTGTTTCCTCTGTTTTTTGTTCTTCAGTTAACAGAGTACACACCCAAATTCAGTTTGCAGTAAAAAAAACAAAATTGGACTGCCGAGTGCGAGACCAAAGAAAGTTCAGTTTGAGTACAAAACAATTATTCGTGGGCTGGCGAATAGATGTTGGGCCCAAAATAAAAACGACGGATTATAACCAGGCCCAAAGGTGTAATTTACAAAAGGTACTACTGATTTCAATAGGAATAACCAGGCCCAAAATTATTTGACTGGTCATGTATGATTTTCAATAGGAAATAAAAACGACGGATTATATACAACAATCCAAGTTCATTTATCTTAACAGGGTTGAACATCTAATCTGATTTGTATTATTTACAAACATGGCCTAAGCGGCCTGCAAGATACAAGTGTAAAATCTACAGAGCAAGTACTACACGGGGCAACTACACTTGAGGAACGTCATGCACGTCTCCTGACTACTCCTTTTCCTGGGCTTACTCGCTTGAGAACGACTGTGATGCGTGGAATAGTGGCTGGAACAGGTTATGGCTGCTTCTTTTCTGGCATTTACTCGCTGTTCTTTTCTGCAGAATCGCCTGTTCTGGCTGGAATTGGCCCGGCTGGAACAGGTTCTGGCTGCCAAACCGGAGCCCCTTGTCGCTGCGGCAGCGCTCCATTGTCCCCCCCTCCATTGCTGCCTTGCTGCTCCGGGCCCTGCTGCTCCTGGGTCAACCAAACGAGAGATTAGTTCCTGGTGAATGGTGACAAGATAAACACAGAACCATGAATGGTGAGAAGAAAGGATCAGCCCAATACCTGGTGCACTGCGTCATGGTCACTGATAAATATATAAACTTACAGATAGCCCCAAATAAACACATAGATGTGCACAATATAGATAAGATATAAACGGGCCCGATATAAACACGGGCATCACATAAACTGGCACAACAGTACGTAGGGCACAATAGTACGGGCGATTACAATAAACTTACAGATAACATAGTGTTTAACATTACAGATCCGATAGAAAGATTAAACTAAGATAAACCCGGCATGGAGGGGTGACGGGCGCGCGTCTTCACTCCTCGTCGTCGGCCGGCGGGAGGTTGTAGGGGAGGGTGTGCATGGCGTGCTCGTTGGGCCAGATGCTGTCGAGGTCGGTGAAGATCTTATAGGTGGTGAAGCAGATGAACTCGCACCCGCCAAACCAGACACGGCCGAGGAGGTGATACGCGTCGTAGGGGTTGCGGAAGCGCATGATCATGCCCGTTCCTCCCATGCGAGACTCGTCGATGGTGAACATATGCGGAGTTCCCACAGGGAGGTGGCGATAGAGGGCGCGAAGGAAGAGCCTCGCGAACTCCCGTCCACCCCGCCAGCGCGACATGGCCCAGACCCGGAGCTGGTTCTCCACGATGACCCCAGCGGGGTACATCCTTTCCGGCCTGGTGCCGGGCGCTCTGAACGTCGGGCCGTGGAACTCCATGCCGGGGCTTGCGGTTGCTTGGATGTGAGGAGGGCAAGGAGGAAGATGAAGATGTGCACGGGGCAGAGGAGGGTTAAATAGCAGGGGCTGCGTCGGTTGCGGTTCGTCGATTCAGTTGCAGCAATTAATGGATGCCGCCCATTTGCGTTTGCCTATTGGGTCAAAGGTTGCGTCGCCGATTCACACACTGCGTCGAGCACGCCCGCCGTTCAAACTTTCGTCGGTGCACCGAGTCGAGCACGCCCCCCTCATATTCAAAGCCCATTCAGACTGCGCTGCTAATGGCTCTGATGCGACGCGTGCATGCATGCAGAAAAACCGACGCGTGTCATGCAACAAAGAAGCACACAAAGTCAGAGGCGCGTACGCCACATCCATGCACCGATTCATTTCCAATCGTCGGATCTTCACCGAACTGACTAGATCCAACGGACAGGCCCTCACTGGGCCCTCGATCCAAACCACCGCTCGCCAGCCAGTCAGCACACGCGGATCACGGGCGGATCACAAACATGGCGGGGTCAGATCCAACCGCTGACTCAGCAATGATCGACGGCTATAAACATGGCGGGGTTTCGGATGGGGTTTCCGGGGTTATGGGGTTTAGGGTTGCAGTGAGCTAGGGTTGAGCACAAAAAATTCAAAAAAAATCAAAAAAATATGAAACTTTCTCCCACTGTCTACTGATGCAACTACGTTGCTATAAAAAAATTGAGTCATGTTATATCCATGTTTAAATGAAAAAGATTCACACAATTCATGTTATTAATGAAATGATCTAGGGTAGAGCATAAGTAATTCAAAAAAAATTCAAAAAATACAAAACCAGCGCACATTGTGTACTTATTCAACTGAGTTGCTATAAAAAATGGAAACTTGTTATATGCAAAGTTTAAAACCAAAATTCACACGTTCACGATATCGACGAAATGAGCTAGGGTTGAACATAATTAATTCAAAAAACATCAAAAAAATATGAAACCAGTACACATTGTCATTTTACATCACATACTTAGCAAACAAAAATATAAACTTTGATTTTGAGTCGGTCAACGTTTTTTGTGAAAAAGTTGACTGTTTTTCAAATGAGCACAAATAATTTAAAAAAAAAATCAAAAAAATGAAAACTTGTGCCGATAGTCCTATTATGTTGCATAGCAATCAAACAAAATATATAAACATGGTATATATACAATTGCAGGAAAATGGATTCAAGAAGATGGGATTTTGTTACAATGTACAATGTACTATGGAGGGGTTTAGGATTGGGTTTTCGGTGTTTAGGGTTGTAGTGGGTTAGGGTTGAGCATAAAAAAATCAAAAAAAAATCAAAAAAATATGAAACTTTCTCCCACTGTCTACTGATGCAACTACGTTGCTATAAAAAAATTGATTCATGTTATATCCATGTTTAAATGAAAAAGATTCACACAATTCATGTTATTGATGGAATGATCTAGGGTAGAGCATAACTAATTCAAAAAAAAATCAAAAAATACAAAACCAGCGCACATTGTGTACTTATTCAAGTGAGTTGCTATAAAAAAATGGAAACTTGTTATATGCAAAGTTTAAAACCAAAATTCACACGTTCACGATATCGACGAAATTAGCTAGGGTTGAACATAATTAATTCAAAAAAAATCAAAAAAATATAAAACCAGCACACATTGTCATTTTACATCACATACTTAGCAAACAAAAATATAAACTTTGATTTTGAGTCGGTCAACATTTTTGTGAAAAAGTTGACTGTTTTTCAAATGAGCACAAATAATTCGAAAAAAAAAATCAAAACTTGTGCCCATAGTCCTATTATGTTGCATAGCAACCAAAAATATATATGAACATGGTTTATATACATTTGCAGGAAAATGTCTTTAAGAAGATGACGTTTACCCTACCTTATGAGGTCGTTTGTCACACATTTTTCATGACCATGGCTCTAACTTAACAAAAGAGCTCAGAATGATGACATAACAACCATATTTGAGTTGTTGTGGTATCATTGAAATATCATACCCGAGTCAAAAGTTCAACTTACTCCAAATTTGAATTTAAACCGAAATTTTTATTTTTCATCAAATTTGAAATTCAGTTTGAAAACAATAATAATCAAACAAGTTTTGATGGAAACATGTGGGTACATAGTGCCCAACAAATTTTATTACATGCCATAAATTTCAAATGATCAACAGTTCTATCTCTTCCGACCACGCCGTGTACCCTTCTTCGCCTTGGCATTTCTTGTTTTTGGTTGTACTGCACACACAAGTTCACTGATCATCTTGGTTTTCTTCACTGGACTCGATGCTATCGCCTCATGAAACTCGATATCAGCTTCGGTTTCGACAATTTCGATAGTGTGCACAACTTCAGTTTCAGTTTCGACAGTGTGCACAACTTCAGTTTCGACAGTGTGCACAGCTTCAGTTTCAGTTTCGACAGTGTGCATAGCTTCAGTTTCAGTTTCGACAGTGTGCACAACTTCAGTTTCGACAGTGTGCACAGCTTCAGTTTCGACAGTGTGCACAGCTTCAATTTCGTCATTTGCAGCACCAAACTGTTGCATCCACTGACTTGTTTGCCTTCTGCTGCCACTCACTCTTGCTCTTTTTGTTGGCCAACACTGTTTGACAACAATAGGCTGACTTGGAAGCTTCCTCCTGAAAACAACAAAGCATGCCACATATTTATAATTTAAACAAAATCAGAATATGAACAAACACAGATAAACAAGCACATACTTTCTCGGATTAGGAGGAGAGAAAATGCATAGTCTGGATCCCTCTGTGTGCCCAAGTATTTGGCACCTTTTGCATCTGTTTTTGTTACCCTTTTGAGCCCTTTTTGGCTTTGCATCTTTCTTGTCCTTCTTGCCCTTCTTACTACTCCCACCTTTTTCAAACCATGCTTTGAATCTACTCTGTTTAGGTCTGCCTGCCTTTCTTTTTGTTAGAGGAGGACACATGGAATATTCAAGCGGCACTTCTGGCCATTGTTCCTGATCTGTAAGAGGTGGAATTGGAGTTGCATATGCAGCTCTGAATTTTGCAACCGAATAATACTCATGCAGATATGGATGCATATTTATCTTTGGTTGGCCGGCTAAGAATAGAATGGCATCATCACATGGTTTACCAGTGGCCTGCCATTCGAGGCAACTGCAATCATGCAATTCAGTATTAACAACATGCCTCCTTCCAGTCTTGTTATCTCTAACTTCAGCACCCCACAGTGATGATTTTTCAACAGACAAATGTGTAAGACCTCTACTTCTGTTGACCACCTGTTGCACCACTGCTGGAAGTTTATCACCTTGCAGACAATCAGCAATCTTTTTTCTCAATTCCCAGAGCCGCATGAGCATGATCCTGATTTGATCAACCATGTCATGCACATGCAAATCTTTTAGCTGCTTCACCTTGTTGTTGAAACTTTCTGCCAAATTATTGTTGATATGGTCACACTTGATGACAGTGTTGAATCCTGACCTGTACCATAATAAAGAATAGTAGGTGTTCAACCATGTACCAAACTCCTCACATGTTGCCATTACCTTACTAATATGATATGAATGTGTCTGTTTAGTGTAAGATCTTGCTGCTGGCCACATTCTCCCAAATTCATCTCCTCTGAATTTTTTGATCAAATTCATCCACAAATGGCCGAAGCACTCCCTTTGCTCAGCATGTGGGAACACATTTTTAACTGCATTTTCTAGACCTTTGCATGCATCTGTGTGTATTGCCAAAGGTGACACTGGCCCTAAGCATCTTTTCAACTGCATCATGAACCATGTCCATGAAGCCTCTGTCTCTGACTGAAACAAGCCAATAGCAACTGGAAACATCCAGTTATGTCCATCTAGAGCATTACATGCTGCCAACTGACCATTCCACTTGCCTGTCAAAAATGATGAGTCTATTCTCAAATATGGACGACATCCTGCTTTGAAGCCATCGATGCAAGGCTTTAAAGCCATAAAAAATTTGGAGAAATAAACCTTGCCATCCTCTGATACCTGTTGGGGAACGCCGCATGGGAAACAAAAATTTTCCTACGCGCACGAAGACCTATCATGGTGATGTCCATCTACGAGAGGGGATGAGTGATCTACGTACCCTTGTAGATCGTACAGCAGAAGCGTTAGAGAACGCGGTTGATGTAGTGGAACGTCCGAACGTCCCTCGATCCGCCCCGCGAACAATCCCGCGATCAGTCCCACGATCTAGTACCGAACGGACGGCACCTCCGCGTTCAGCACACGTACAGCTCGACGATGATCTCGGCCTTCTTGATCCAGCAAGAGAGACGGAGAGGTAGAAGAGTTCTCCGGCAGCGTGACGGCGCTCCGGAGGTTGGTGATGATCTCGTCTCAGCAGGGCTCCGCCCGAGCTCCGCAGAAACGCGATCTAGAGGAAAAACTATGGAGGTATGTGGTCGGGCAGCCGTGAGAAAGTCGTCTCAAATCTGTCCTAAAAGCCCCATATATATAGGAGGAGGGAGGGGGACCTTGCCTTGGGGTTCAAGGGACTCCCAAGGGGTCGGCCGAGCCAAGGGGGGGAGGACTCCCCCCACCAAACCGAGTTGGACTTGGTTTGGTGGGAGGAGTCCCCCTCCCTTCCCACTTCTTCCCTCTTTTTTTTTTCTTTTCCTTTGATTTTCTTTCTCTTGGCGCATAGGCCCCTTTGGGGCTGTCCCACCACCCCACTAAGGGCTGGTGTGTCTCCCCAAAGCCTATGGGCTTCCCCGGGGTGGGTTGCCCCCCCCCCCGGTGAACTCCCGGAACCCATTCGTCATTCCCGGTACATTCCCGGTAACTCCGAAAACCTTCCGGTAATCAAATGAGGTCATCCTATATATCAATCTTCGTTTCTGGACCATTCCGGAAACCCTCGTGACGTCCGTGATCTCATCCGGGACTCCGAACAACATTCGGTAACCAACCATATAACTCAAATACGCATAAAACAACGTCGAACCTTAAGTGTGCAGACCCTGCGGGTTCGAGAACTATGTAGACATGACCCGAGAGACTCCTCAGTCAATATCCAATAGCGGGACCTGGATGCCCATATTGGATCCTACATATTCTACGAAGATCTTATCGTTTGAACCTCAGTGCCAAGGATTCGTATAATCCCGTATGTCATTCCCTTTGTCCTTCGGTATGTTACTTGCCCGAGATTCGATCGTCAGTATCCGCATACCTATTTCAATCTCGTTTACCGACAAGTCTCTTTACTCGTTCCATAATACAAGATCCCGCAACTTACACTAAGTTACATTGCTTGCAAGGCTTGTGTGTGATGTTGTATTACCGAGTGGGCCCCGAGATACCTCTCCGTCATACGGAGTGACAAATCCCAGTCTTGATCCATACTAACCCAACTAACACCTTCGGAGATACCTGTAGAGCATCTTTATAGTCACCCAGTTACGTTGCGACGTTTGATACACACAAAGCATTCCTCCGGTGTCAGTGAGTTATATGATCTCATGGTCATAGGAATAAATACTTGACACGCAGAAAACAGTAGCAACAAAATGACACGATCAACATGCTATGTCTATTAGTTTGGGTCTAGTCCATCACGTGATTCTCCCAATGAAGTGATCCAGTTATCAAGCAACAACACCTTGTTCATAACCAGAAGACACTGACTATCATCGATCAACTGGCTAGCCAACTAGAGGCATGCTAGGGACGGTGTTTTGTCTATGTATCCACACATGTAAATGAGTCTTCATTCAATACAATTATAGCATGGATAATAAACTATTATCTTGATACAAGAATTATAATAATAACTATACTTTTATTATTGCCTCTAGGGCATAATTCCAACAGTCTCCCACTTGCACTAGAGTCAATAATCTAGCCCTCACATCACCATGTGAATTACATTGTAATAAATCTAACACCCATACAGTTCTGGTGTCGATCATGTTTTGGCCGTGGAAGAGGTTTAGTCAGCGGGTCTGCTACATTCAGATCCGTGTGCACTTTGCATATATTTACGTCCTCCTCCTCGACGTAGTCGCGGATGAGGTTGAAGCGTCGTTTGATGTGTCTGGTCTTCTTGTGAAACCTTGGTTCCTTTGCTAAAGCAATGGCACCAGTGTTGTCACAGAACAAGGTTATTGGATCGAGTGCACTTGGCACCACTTCAAGATCCGTCATGAACTGCTTCATCCAGACACCCTCCTTAGCCGCCTCCGAGGCAGCCATGTACTCTGCTTCACATGTAGAATCTGCTACGACGCTTTGCTTGGAACTGCACCAGCTTACTGCACCCCCATTAAGAATAAATACGTATCCGGTTTGCGACTTAGAGTCGTCCGGATCTGTGTCAAAGCTTGCATCGACGTAACCTTTTACGGCGAGCTCTTCGTCACCTCCATACACGAGAAACATCTCCTTAGTCCTTTTCAGGTACTTTAGGATATTCTTGACCGCCGTCTAGTGATCCACTCCTGGATTACTCTGGAACCTACCTGCCATACTTATGGCCAGGCTAACATCCGGTCTAGTGCACAACATTGCATACATGATAGAGCCTATGGCTGAAGCATAGGGGACAGAGCGCATATGCTCTCTATCTTCATCAGTTGCTGGGCACTGAGTCTTACTCAATCTCGTACCTTGTAACACTAGCAAGAACCCTTTCTTGGACTGTTCCATTTTGAACCTCTTCAAAACCTTATCAAGGTATGTGCTTTGTGAAAGCCCTATCAGGCGTTTTGATCTATCCCTATAGATCTTAATGCCTAGTATGTAAGCAGCTTCTCCTAGGTCCTTCATAGAGAAACTTTTATTCAAGTAACCTTTTATGCTCTCCAAAAGCTCTACATTGTTTCCAATCAGTAATATGTCATCCACATATAATATTAGAAATGCCACAGAGCTCCCACTCACTTTCTTGTAAATACAAGATTCTCCAACCACTTGTATAAACCCAAATGCTTTGATCACCTCATCAAAGTGTTTATTCCAACTCCGAGATGCTTGCACCAGTCCATAAATGGATCGCTGGAGCTTGCACACTTTGTCAGCATTTTTAGGATCGACAAAACCTTCGGGTTGCATCATATACAACTCTTCCTTAAGGAAACCGTTAAGGAACGCCGTTTTGACATCCATCTGCCAGATTTCATAATCGAAAAATGCAGCTATTGCTAACATGATTCTGACGGACTTAAGCATCGCTACGGGTGAGAAAGTCTCATCGTAGTCAACTCCTGGAACTTGTGAAAAACCCTTTGCCACAAGTCGAGCTTTATAAACGGTCACATTACCGTCAGCGTCCGTCTTCTTCTTAAAGATCCATTTGTTCTGAATAGCCTTGCGGCCCTCAGGCAGTATCTCCAAAGTCCACACTTTGTTCTCATACATGGATCCTATCTCGGATTTCATGGCTTCTAGCCATTTGTTGGAATCTGGGCCCACCATTGCTTCTTCATATTTTGCAGGTTCATTGTTGTCTAACAACATGATTGATAAGACGGGATTACCGTACCACTCTGGAGCAGCGCGTGATCTCGTCGACCTGCGTGGTTCAACAGATACTTGAACTGGAGTTTCATGATCATCATCATTAACTTCCTCCTCAACCGGCGTCGCAACGACAGAGGTTTCCCCTTGCCCTGCGCCACCATCCAGAGGGATGAGAGGTTCGACAACCTCGTCAAGTTCTTTCTGCCTCCCACTCAATTCTCTCGAGAGAAACTCCTTCTCGAGAAAAGTTCCGTTCTTAGCAACAAACACTTTGCCCTCGGATTTGAGATAGAAGGTGTACCCAACTGTCTCTTTTGGGTAACCTATGAAGACGCACTTTTCCACTTTGGGTTCCAGCTTTTCAGGCTGAAGCTTTTTGACATAAGCATCACATCCCCAAACTTTAAGAAACGACAACTTTGGCCTTTTGCCATACCACAGTTCGTATGGTGTCGTCTCAACGGATTTCGATGGTGCCCTATTTAAAATGAATGCAGCTGTTTCTAATGCATAACCCCAAAATGATAACGGCAAATCAGTAAGAGACATCATAGATCGCACCATCTCTAACAAAGTACGATTACGACGTTCGGACACACCATTACGCTGTGGTGTTCCAGGCGGTGTTAACTGCGAAACAATTCCACATTGTCTTAAGTGAGTACCAAACTCGAAACTCAGATATTCACCCCCACGATCAGACCGTAGGAACTTGATCTTCTTGTTACGATGATTTTCCACTTCACTCTGAAATTGCTTGAACTTTTCAAAATGTGTCAGACTTGTGCTCCATCAAGTAGACATAACCATATCTACTTAAATCGTCAGTGAAGGTGAGAAAATAACGATATCCGCCGCGTGCCTCCACGCTCATTGGACCACACACATCGGTATGTATGATTTCCAACAAGTCACTTGCACGCTCCATTGTTCCGGAGAACGGAGTCTTAGTCATCTTGCCCATGAGGCATGGTTCGCACGTGTCAAGTGAATCAAAGTCAAGTGACTCCAAAAGTCCATCAGCATGGAGTTTCTTCATGCGCTTTACACCAATATGACCCAAGCGGCAGTGCCACAAAAATATGGTGCTATCATTGTTTACTCTAACTCTTTTGGTCTCAATGTTATGTATATGCGTATCGTTATCAAGATTCAATATGAACAATCCTCTCACATTCGGTGCATGACCATAAAAGATGTTATTCATAGAAATAGAACAACCATTATTCTCAGACTTAAAAGAGTAACCGTCTCGCAATAAACAAGATCCAGATATAATGTTCATGCTCAACGCAGGCACTAAATAACAATGATTTAAGTTCATCACTAATCCCGATGGTAGTTGAAGTGACACTGTGCCGACGGCGATTGCATCAACCTTGGAACCGTTTCCTACGCGCATCGTCACTTCGTCTTTCGCCAGCCTTCGTCTATTCCGCAGTTCCTGCTTCGAGTTGCAAATGTGAGCAACAAAACCGGTATCAAATACCCACGCACTACTACGAGAGCCGGTTAAGTACACATCAATAACATGTATATCAAATATACCTGATTTTTCTTTGCCCGCCTTCTTATCTGCCAGATACTTGGGGCAATTGCGCTTCCAGTGACCCATACCCTTGCAATAGAAGCACTCTGTTTCAGGCTTAGGTCCAGCCTTGGGTTTCTTCGGCGGATTGGCAACAGGCTTGCCGCTCTTCTTCGAATTGCCCTTCTTGCCTTTGCCGTTTCTCTTGAAACTAGTGGTTTTGCTCACCATCAACACTTGATGCTCTTTACGGAGTTCAGACTCTGCGACTTTCAGCATCGCAAATAACTCGCCGGGAGACTTGTTCATCCCTTGCATATTGTAGTTCAACACAAAGCCTTTATAGCTTGGCGGCAGTGATTGAAGGATTCTGTCAGTGATAGCTTCTTGCGGGAGTTCAATCCCCAGTTCAGCCAGACGGTTTGAGTACCCAGACATTTTGAGCACATGTTCACTGACAGACGAGTTTTCCTTCATCTTGCAAGCATAGAATTTATCGGAGGTCTCATACCTCTCGATCCGGGCGTTCTTCTGAAAGATAAACTTCAACTCCTGGAACATCTCAAATGCTCCATGACGCTCAAAGCGACGTTGAAGTCCCGGTTCTAAGCCATACAAGACTGCACATTGAACTATTGAGTAGTCCTCCTTACGCGCTAACCAAGCGTTCTTAACATCCTGATCAGCCGTAGCGGGTGGTTCATCTCCTAGCGCAGCATTAAGGACATAATCCTTCTTTCCAGCTTGTAAGATTAGCTTAAGATTACGAGCCCAGTCTACAAAGTTGCTTCCATCATCTTTCAACTTAGCTTTCTCTAGGAACGTATTAAAATTCAGGATGACACTTGCGTGAGCCATGATCTACAACACAAATATATTCAAAGTGGACTTAGACTATGTTCAAGATAATTAGAGTTCAACTTAATCAAATTATATGCTAAACTCCCACTCAAAAAATACATCTCTCTAGTCATTTGAGTGGTTCATGATCCACTTACACTATCCCAAGTCCGATCATCACGTGAGTTGAGTATAGTTTCAGTGGTAAGCATCCCTATGCTAATCATATCAACTATATGATTCATGATCGACCTTTCGGTCTCATGTGTTCCGAGGCCATGTCTGCACATGCTAGGCTCGTCAAGATTAACCCGAGTGTTCCGCGTGCGCAACTGTTTTGCACCCGTTGTATGTGAACGTTGAGTCTATCACACCCGATCATCACGTGGTGTCTCGAAACGACGAACTGTAGCAACGGTGCACAGTCGGGGAGAACACAATTTCGTCTTGAAATTTTAGTGAGAGATCACCTCATAATGCTACCGTCGTTCTAAGCAAAATAAGGTGCATAAAAGGATTAACATCACATGCAATTCATAAGTGACATGATATGGCCATCATCTCGTGCTTCTTGATCTCCATCACCAAAGCACCGGCACGATCTTCTTGTCACCGGCGCCACACCATGATCATCCATCAATGTGTTGCCATCGTGGTTGTCGTGCTACTTATGCTATTACTACTAAAGCTACATCCTAGCAAAATAGTAAACGCATCTGCAAGCACATATGTTAGTATAAAGACAACCCTATGGCTCCTGCCGGTTGCCGTACCATCGACGTGCAAGTCGATATTTCTATTACAACATGATCATCTCATACATCCAATATATCACATCACATCGTTGGCCATATCACATCACAATCATACCCTACAAAAACAAGTTAGACGTCCTCTAATTTTTTTGTTGCATGTTTTACGTGGTGACCAAGGGTATCTAGTAGGATCGCATCTTACTTACGCAAACACCACAACGGAGATATATGAGTTGCTATTTAACCTCATCCAAGGACCTCCTCGGTCAAATGCAATTATTAGTATCTATCTCGACAACACTGTCAGGTGACCTTTTCTCCACCTCTGCTTTGAAATTGAAAAGCAGCCTAAATGTGTTTGCCCAATCACCATACAAATTCTTCATTGCCCTTTGTTTAGCCTTCCACACTGTGGTATAATGCAGTTTAATGGGGTACAACTTTTCCAAGTCTACTTCAAGTCTTTTTGCAGTAGTGTTGGGTGTTTTGGCCAAAATTTGAGTTATCTTTTCTGCAAGCCAAACCTGTGATGTCATGCTTGATTTTTTCTGTGAACTTGTGAGACAAGTATGTTTATTAGGGATTTGGTTAACCCTGACAGTACTTCCATCAGGCTGCAGTCTAGCAGATATGTACCACTTGCAAGCCCTCCTACCACTACCATCGAAACCTCTGCACTTAGCATAAAACTTCTTTCTATCATTCCAAACTGTCTTGGCATCAAACTGATGTCTGACTGCATAAGTCTTGAAAGACAACCTGAACTCATCCATGTTTGGACACAACTTCCCCACTCGAATGACAGGGTTTTCTTTGTCATACACATGCACTAGCTCTTCATCATGTGCATCATCTACATCATCTGCAGCATCTTTCATCAACTGTTCATCTACATCACTCAATTCTCTGTCATCATTATCACTTGTATTAGCTTCATCCCTCTCCTCCTCATCTCTGTCATCGACTGGAATGCCAAATAGTTTGGCCATCTCAGTATCAGCAATTGGTGCAATGACCAAATCAGTAGGCTCCTCCAACTCAACTGCATTACAATCAACAACATTAACATTTCCCTCTTCTGCATGTGCATTAGCTCCATCGGCTATTACTGTTAGATCCGTAATAATGAGAACGATATGCCTCTGCGAAGCCCAATCATCATCTGCCTTCTGCATAGCCAAGTGTGACGGCACATAACCTACCTTCGAGTCAATATTCAGATCAACGAGCTCAGCAAAAAATTCAGCCCTGAGGCTTGCCCAGCCCTCTTGCCTATCGATTTAAACAACAATATCTTCACCATCTTCAATTCTGACATACTCTCCTTGGAAATCATCATACCGCAATAGTGAAACCTCTTGCTCTGGACCCCAAAGCACAGTTTCCCCAATTTTCTCCACCAATTTCCTCACTGCCTTCTCTTCCATCGACTGTATCTCAATGGGATCAATTTCTGCACAATCAACCTCTCATTTCACAATTGTGTCTCTCTGGATGTTCTCAATGCTACCATCAACTAATTTTGCCGTCGATGTAAAAAAATTGATTGCAAATTCAAATGTTTCAGCAGCATTCCCTCTGTTATAGGCGGGCGGACAGCGTCAGACAGAGCAAAGATTGCCTTCAATCGCACTCACAAAATGGGCGGAAGGGAGGCGAATTACCTGTTCGAAGCTGAATCTGGCGGCTCCTTCTCGACCTGACCAAGGGCTCCTCTCACCGCGCCGCCCCCTCTCACCTTCTATCGATTTCACCAAGCAAAACAGAGAGCTCAGATCTACAAGGCGGAGGGGATTGGGACTAGAGTATCGACTTCACTCACCACCATGGCCGCCGCCGCCGCCGAAAGGGGGCTACGCCGAGAAAGAGGGCTCCACTGCCGTAGCCGCCGCCGGAACTGAAGATGTCGGGCAGTTTCGGACAGCTCTAGTCGGGCAGTTTCACGAGATGCGGTGCTAATTAATTTGGGCCCAAATTAGGTAAGACATGACTTAACGCAAATTGGACTAGTTGACTATGGTTTTATCGCATGTGTGGCCGTGAGCTATTTTCTCCCTGCAAACCATCGCACGAGAGCTATTTCATCGAAAGATGTCGCACTGCTTCCAATTCACAAAAAAGACGTCGCACAGGAGCTATTGGCCTGTTCTTCGGGGAGCGTGCTGGACTCGCAACCGTGCACCAGCCCCGGCCGGACCACCCACACAAACGGGCGATGGCGGTCGGCCAGGCCCCAGGCGATCTCCAAGAACTCGTGTGTGTCGATGCCCACTAGGCTCCCAAAGCTCACGTAGATCACAGAGCTTGGCCGTTGTGTGTCCAAGTCCAACCAATCCAAACAACTGCGATCTTCTTTCAATAGGCTGCTCTCTACTGACGAAGACGATGTCATCGTGTGCAGAGGGCCGACGGCGAACACCGGGAGGGTGATCTCGCTGCGGATTCTCTCGATCTCCATGCCCTCGATGTCTTCAAACGTGTTGATTATTAGGCCGGACGATTGCCGCACGCCGGCGACGATGTGGGCGAGAAGATCGGCGTACGCGAGGTGTCCAGCCATGTCCTTGACGGAATCCAAGTCTCGTACAACGAAAACGAAGGGGGGAAGCTCCTCGACTGTAGTGTTCAAATTTGACTCTCGACAGATGAGAGACATGAGCACAATCATTGAGTATATACCACAGACCAATATTTTGAGTAGGCAATATGAACTGCTGATCTAGCTAACGGACTAGTCACACACCCACGGACATGGATACACACACACGCTATGCAATTGATCCTATTTTCGTACGTGCACTAGATCCATCGATCTACGTCTGTTTCTTCAAAGCTGAATCCGACAAACCGCACATGCATGACTGTTGGTTGGCGATTGGGCGGGCCTCCAAAACCTTATCTCCGACCATCTCCACTGCATATATCCTGAGTTTTCTACTCCTATGCCCTGTGGTATTTTTCCATGGCGCGACACGTATATATATCAGGTTCCACTTTAAAATGCAAGTACTATCTTTTAGTAGACGGATAAAATGCAAGTACTTGTACTACTACTGTTATGGTAATGATAGTTCAAATCTAGCAACACTGGTTAATTGTGTCTTTGTTTTCGGGTATGGACATCCGTGGTGCAAATACACTGGATGCGGATATCAATCGGTTATAATTTTCTCTCGTTCGACAAACTGTAAAAGAAAAAAAGATAGACCTCCAAACTCCAAACAAAGAACACAACAATGGCAGTTTGGTCTTACCTTGGACGGGCAAATAGCTCTTCCGGCACAGACTTGGGTACGCCATGTACACCAGGAACCTGGCGGCGCTGCTGGTCATGAGGGCCAGAGCGGCCAAGCCCAGCTCCCTGGCCACGGAGAGCGGCGCGTACCAGTCCACGTCCGCCACCACGAAGGCGAGGCGGCCGTCCTCCCCCTCCTCCTCCCTGAGGGCGCCGGTGAGGTAGTCGCGGAACGGCGCCGCACAGTTCTTGTTCAGCTCGAAGACGAAGGACGCAATGTCCTCGGACGCGGCGAGCTCCGGCGGTATGTTGTCCGGGATGGTGACCAGGCGGTAGTCCGCCGGGAGCTTCCGGCGGTCCGGCGCGCGGGTCTCCGGGTGAAGGATGGTGACGGCGAGGCCGCGGGAGTGTAGCGCGGCGGCCAGGCGCAGCATGGGATTGATGTGGCCTTGGTATGGCAGCGGTAGGAGGACCACGCGGCGGCGGCCGCGGTTGGTGCTGCTTGGCGCCATGGTGATTGTGTTAGGCCGTGAGTGCGTTGTGTGGTGGATGCAGAGGAGGAAACCTAGTTTGTGTTGGATTTTTCCGAGAGAGATGATCTAGTTTGTGTTGGAGTTTTGATAATAAGCCTTTGGTGTAAGGAAAAAAGCTTACCTTCAACTGATTGACCGCGCTCCTTCGTCTGCCGGTTCGGCAACCATCGGATCGGTCATTGATCGGACGGACCAAACCAATCCTGCTTCTGCGTCAGCCGCGACCGTTTTTCTAAAACAGAGCAATTGTTTCAGGATCGTCTCCTGCAGCTGAGAGCCCGTTTCGCGTTGCTCTCTCTTGCTGCTCGGTATAGGAGGGCACGGGGCTAGTGGCACAATAGTATTAAATAGCAGGAAAAAGAATAACTCAAAAATCTATTTTTTAGTAAAGTTATTCATAAAATAAAATAAATAAAGTAAAAAACGAAACAAAAATACTAGTTTTTTTTAAATGCCACCTACTCGGCCACCACAACCTGAATACGACTAGAAACCCAACAAGAGAGTTGGGCCAGGATTCAGACCCGCAGAAGGCCCAGTAGGACCACCGGCAGTGACAAATTAGGCCCGGAAGCCTGCGGTTGAGAGGAGCCCGAGAGGGTGTGCGCACCAGCGCTTCCCGGACTCTCTCGACTAGCGAGGTGTGACTAAACATCCAACCGCACCGCGGCTGTGGCAGGCACACGCCTTCCCGGACTCTCTCGGCTAGCGAGGTACGATGTTGTAGGGCTACTATCGAGTACCGAGGGTGACACCTCGTTACATACTCCGATGTTAGCCTTGTAGTGTAGTTTACCGGCGGCGGTTCTCGAAGGGGGATTCCTCCTTCACTACCTCCGGTAACGACTCTGTCGTACAACCCCTCAAGCGTGGTCCACCGAGGCTGATTCCGCCCTGACCACCTTGACGGTTGCATCGTTCGGAATCCATCGAGGGTGATATATCGGATCCCTCTAATGTTATAGCCACACGGTTACTTGACCTTGGTACTGGGAACATTGATGGATGATGTGTTGCGGGTGGATTCCCGCGCGGATGTGTCGATGAGTTAATTAAAATGCTAAGGATTTGGGTATTTGATTTGGGTTGGTCGGAGACCTTTTCGCACTAACCGGCTACGCGGGAGAAGTTATGGATACTCGACGTCGTGGTATCAGCTGAAGCTCTTCAGACATCAGCAATGGAGCGACGCGTGCACGAGTGGTCTGGATAAGCATCGTTCTTGTATAAGAGGTGCCAGGTCAGACATCGGCCGCCCTCGCAACGTGCAGGAGAGCAATGGGTGATGGGCCCATGAACCTTGCGCGCTTACGTTTTGGGTCGGCGGGCTGGCCTCTCTGTTGAGCCTAGGTGGGGCTGCGACGTGTTGATGTTCCGAGGCCGGGCAAGACCCAGGAAAGTGTGTCCGACCAGAGTTTATCAAGCATGACGGGAAACTTGGTGCACCCCGGCGGTGAAGAAATTAACTATACAGATAGCCATGTCCACGGTTACAGTACGACTTAGAGTTGTGCCCGAATCTTATACAACTACAACTGTTACTTGTAGGAATAAACAAGACGTGCATATGTGTGTCCGAGTCGGACACTGATGACATCTATAGTAGTAGTAGGATTAGAATTCCTAAACCGAGTAGTTTAGGTTGATTATCCTAGCTGCTATATATAGTCACATACCTCCTATAATCGTACCAGACCAGAAAAGCAATAGAAAGAATACACAAGACCATAGAATCGTTGTGTTGGTTTGACGTACAAACGTGTTGTATAGATTGATCAAGCAGCCGGCGTAGCTAGCTTCATAGCTAGCGTCCATCAAAAACCATCCACCATCGTGCTTGCTAGCTTTGGCTAGTATTGTACGTGCACGCTGCGTCCTCGTGCACCGACTGTTTGGAAAGTAACCGAGCTTTTCCGTGCGTGTATTGCCGGAAAATATACGGCAACACCGCCGACGTCGGGTCTGGGCCAACAATTGGTATCTAGAGCCTCGACGATCTACGATGACAGACAGCGACGCTGAGTCGGTCAAGTCCGGCAAGGGTGGTGCCAAGGCGAACAAGAACGGCGACAAGGTAAAGAAGGGCGTCAAGTCAGCAACCAGTGGTGAAGGAAAGAGCGGCGTCAATGTCCAGGCGCATCACAACATCCCCATCCAGTACCCGATGCTCACCGACGCCAACTACGGTGTGTGGGCGGTGAAGATGAAGATTATTCTCCGAACCCTCCGAGTGTGGCAGGCAATCATGGACGACGACGTCGATGATGAGTCTGATGAAGGTGCCATGGCCGCCATCGCTCAGTCCGTGCCGGATTCCGTGCTAATGACATTGGCGGGCGTGGAACGCACTCAAGGAGATGAGGATCGGAGAAGATCGCGTCACCAAGACTCAGGCACAAGTGCTGAAGCGCCAATTTCTCAAGCTGCAGATGGAGGAAACTGAATCGGTGAAGGACTACGCCATGTGTCTTACTACTCTGGTGGGAGAGATCCGCGCGCTTGGTGCAAAGCTCAAGGAGACCGAGATCGTGGAGAAGTTTTTCAGTTCAGTGACTGATAAATTCACGTACATCATCGGCACGCTCGAGCAGCTTTACGACATCGAAGACATGACCATAACGGAGGCGATCGAACGCTTGCGGACATGGGAAGAGAATGCTCGTGGCTGTCGGAAAGGCAAAGGAGGAGGTAGTGACCAACTCATGTACTCGCGCGCAGATTGGGAGGCCCCAAGTAGCAAAGGAAGGCGTGATGGTGGCGAAGGCTCAAGCAACGTGAAACGCGATGGACAAACCGGAAAAGGCAAAGGAAAAGGCAAGCCACAAAATCATGGTAAGGCAGACCGATCTAAAGGGCGGAAGCAACGAAACTTGGATATGTCCGAGGTCAAGTGCTATAACTGCAACGAGATGGGTCACTTTGCAAAGGATTGTCCGAAGCCTAACAAGCGGGAGATCAAGGCAAATTTGGCAAAGCAGGAAGACTAAGGTCCAGGTCTTCTGATGGCCGAAGTTTGTGATCTCGCTGAAACGGTGGTTGTGAAACCAAGCCGGAAGGTGCTACTTCATGAGAAAAAAGTGACACCAAAGTTATCCGGTGATCAGAACTTGTCGTGGTATCTCGACATGGGTGCCAGTAACCACATGAAGGGGTGCAAGGAGAAATTCCTCGAGCTGGAATACGATGTTGAAGGCTCGGTCAAGTTCGGTGATGGTTCAGCTGTGGAGATTTGCGGGCTAGGATCTGTCATATTCTAGGGTCTCACAGGCGAACATCGCATACTCACCGGAGTGTACTACATCCCACGGCTTCGCAACAACATCATCTCTATTGGGAAGCTTGACGAGAATGGATGCAAGGTGAATATCGAGAACGGAGTGATGACGATCTTCGACAACCTTCAAAATGTGCTAGCTCGTGTTAATCGCACACGGAATAGGCTCTATATCCTCAACCTTGATCAATCTCAACCGGAGTGTTGGCTCGCCAAGAGTGATGATGATTCGTGGTTATGGCATGCTAGATTTGGACACGTTAACTTCTACGCCTTGAAGAAGATGTCAAAGATGGAGATGGTATCCGGGATGCCATTTATCGACCATGTTGATCGAGTATGTGACGCGTGCTTGGTTGGAAAACAGCACCGCAGGCCGTTCCCTGTCCAGTCTACCTACCGTGCAAGTGATGCACTCGAGCTGCTCCATGATGATCTATGTGGCCCTATCACCCCGGCAACTCACGCTGGAAAGAAATATTTCTTCCTTGTGGTAGACGACTACTCGAGACATATGTGGGTCATTCTCCTACGATCTAAAGATGAGGTGTTTGAAGCGTTCAAGAAGCTGAAGGCCGCAACGGAGATGGAACACAGGTTGAAGGTTCGCGCTCTACGAACAGATCGCGGCGGAGAGTTTACGTCGAATGAGTTCAATGACTACTGCGAGAAGATTGGCATAAAAAGGTTCCTCAGGCACCTTATACGCCACAGCAGAACGGGGTCATTGAAAGGCGCAATCGAACCGTCGTTGACATGGCAAGGAGTTTACTCAAGAGCAAGAACCTGCCGGGGACTTTTTGCGGAGAAGCTGTCTCGACGACGGTCTATCTTCTCAACCGGGCTCCAACGAAGGCGGTGATCGACAAGACTCCGTATGAAGCAATTTACGGACGTAAGCTGAATGTGTCTCATCTACGGACATTCGGGTGCGTGGCACATGTGAAGACGGCGGAGCCGCACCTCTCAAAGCTTTCCGATGGTAGCACCAAGATGGTGTTCATCGGATACGAGAGGAGTTCCGGCACCAAGTCATACCTCTTCTATGATCCACAAACCAAGCGTCTACAGATTTCACGCGACGTCCTGTTTGAAGAAAACAAAGCGTGGAATTGGAGTGCAGCAGCGGACGGTGCTCCAAACGGTAACATATTCACGGTTGAATTTCCAACTGATGATGATGCAGGGGAGGATGTCCAGATGGTTGGCAAGACGCCCAACCAAGGTGACCAAAATGGTAGTGATCATCATGGTGCCGACACAGACGACGACGCGCATAGGTCGCAAGGAGATAGCGACAACGCCACGCACGACACAGCCGGAGACCTCGACGACAACATCGACAACGAGGCGCACAGTGACGACGACAATCAAGATGATGGTCACGGTCACGACGACTACGCCGACGACGCGGATGTCGATGACACACCAGGGTCTCAGCCGTCTTCCTCAAGTGCATCAACACCGACACAATTTGTGTCGCCTCCTTCGCAAGCCACAACGGACTCCTCAGGGCCTCGTCGCTACAAGACCCTCAAGAAAGTCTACAAGTACACAAAGCCAGTTACGCTCGAATACTCCGGACTATGTCTTTTCGCAGTTGAGGAGCTGGAGACTTCGTAGAGGCGAGCAAAAGTCCTAGCTGGACGCACGTCATGGATGAGGAGATGAAGGCGATTAAGAGCAATGGCACGTGGACTTTGGTAACCCGACCTCCAAACCAAAAGACGATAGGTTTGAAGTGGGTTTACAAGTTAAAGAAGGACACGAAGGGTGCCATTGTGAAGTACAAGGCAAGACTCGTTGCAAAGGGCTACGTACAACGTCAAGGAGTTGACTATAATGAGGTGTTTGCACCAGTTGCTCGACTCGAGACAGTGAGAGTGCTCCTAGCTTTGGCAGCACAAGAGGATTGAAAGGTTCATCATATGGATGTTAAATTCGCTTTCCTCAACGACGATCTCACAGAAGAAGTGTACGTAGAACAACCCCTCAGCTACGAGAAGAAAGACGAAAAAGCGGAAGTTGACAAGCTAAAGAAGGCACTTTGCGAGCTGAAGCAAGCGCCGAGAGCTTGGAAATCAAAGTTAGACCAAAGTTTGGCCCCGTTCGGGTTCAAAATATGTCGACACAAGGATTCAAAAAACAGTCTACCAAGCACCGAAGAACATGTGAAGGTTGAAGAGACAACCAACGAGAAGTGTTGCTCAAGCTACGAATGAGTCGATGGTAGCAAAGTCGGTGAATGGGACGCTACAAGGAACGACGAAGCTAACGTCAAGGATAAAGCCTACGAGTAGTCGCATTTGGGATCCAGGTCGACATTAAAGACCACGTCATGTTTAGGTGGTGAATGTAGGAATAAACAAGACGTGCATATGTGTGTCCGAGTCGAACACTGATGGAATCTATAGTAGTAGTAGGATTAGAATTCCTAAACCGAGTAGTTTAGGTTGATTATCCTAGCTGCTATATATAGTCACATACCCCCTGTAATCATACCAGACCAGAGAAGCAATAGAAAGAATACACAGGACCGACACGGTCCTGTTACCATAGAATCGTTGTGTCGGTTTGACGTACAAAGGTGCTGTATAGATTGATCAAGCAGCCGGCGTAGCTAGCTTCATAGCTAGCGTCCACAAAAAAACATCCACCAGCGTGCTTGCTAGCTTTGGCTAGTATTGTACGTGCACGCTGCATCCTCGTCCACCGACGGCTTGGAAAGTAACCGAGTTTTTTCGTGCGTTTATTGCCGACGTCGGGTCTGGGCCAACATTACTTAACTGGAATGTTTGCTTCAGGATTGATTCCTTGCAGGGACCCGACGAAGAACCTCCGGGCATGACTTTAATTAATATTGCTGCAACAATATGACTATTAATTGTGTTGCCTGCTGTACTCTCGTCTATTGCTGCAAGATCCCTAAAGATGCTAGTGTTCAATAGGACTAGTCCCCCCTCTCTATTCTCGCATTGCTGTAGTCAGTCGACATATAACCCCTTCCTTTGATACAGATACATCATTTAGCATAGTTCTGATGTCAGTCTTGCGAGTACTTTGGATGAGTAGTCACCGTTGCTTTGCTCCCCCTTTTCCCGTTGATACGTTGCTGCGATCAGATGATGGAACCCAGGAGATGGCGTATCCCGTCGCCGACGACGGCTCCCCCGACGGTGCCTACTACTACGTGGAAGCCGCTGACGACCAGGAGTAGTTTAGGAGGTTCCCAGGTAGGAGGAGGTCTCGCCTCGTTCGATCGATGTATCTTTTATGCTAGCCTTCTCTATGGAATTTACATGTTTCATGTCTGTAGTCAGATATTTGTTGCATCCACTGACTCGTGTGTTTATCGAGCTTCTGTATTCTAGCCCTCGAAGCCCCTGGCTTATAATATGAAGCTTGTATGTTTTTATTTATGTCTGGAGTTGTGTTGTGATATCTTTCCGTGAGTCCTTGAGCTTGGTCGCACGCATTTGCCTATATGATTAGTGTACGATCAAATCGAGGACGTCACAATCGCCTTCACCACCCATAACATATTCACCAACTTTGACAACATCTTCCCCACCCATGAAGGCATGCGCACTCTCCCCTACAACATCGAGGACGAGGAGTGAACACGCGTCTGGAGTGGCCAGGTAGAGTTCGGTATTATCCAATATGCCGAGCTAGGTTATTTGTAAGGGCATTACTATAAACCTTATTAATATCTATGGAAATATCTATATATGTAATGTTCATCTTTTCTATATATTAAGGGTATATATTAATCGAGTTTCAATTTATATTAACATGATTGTATATTATTTGAATTTAATATCATCAATGTGCGCGACGTTGCAACTCTCCTTGTATATTTACGTGAGATTAAGTAAATTTTTACATAGATGTAGTATTATTGAAAAATATGATCAATACCTAGGTGGAAACAACACGCGAGGCTGATTCAGTTTTGCATGCCCCACGTCAGCCACGAACCGTAAGATCAACCGGCCACGCGAAATCAGTAACCCAATTAATAATGCATGCTGCCAAATGTTGATCCCATACAACTGTATGCACCGACAATATGAATGCATCTGGCCTTACACGTCGGTCCTATGCGTCAGCACCGGCATCTGTGGTTCCCAGTTGAAGCTTTTTGCCGCACAGTTGTAACTTTTCAAAACGCCAGTTGCAACTTCAGGCGGTGTCCCTTGATTTGTTCCCCACAACAGCTCGCTGTCATACCCGTTGCCGTCCGCTTGAGCTTGTAACCCATGGTCGCCCTCGCTTCTGAGCTCACATGCCATGCCCCCTTGTAGTATCACCGGTGCTCGGCCCCGTCGAGTGCGGTCATGGCAGAGGGCGCAACCATGGCTATATTGCGGGTTCCACAGGAGAGTGAATAAAGTAACGAGAGGAAGAAGAGAAGCGGTCGTGAGAGAAAGAAGAAAAATAGAAGACGGTTGGTCACGGGCCCAAGCGATTAGCAAATGTACCCGCTCTTGTTGAGAAATTTCATCGAACATGTCGTGTGCGGGTTGCCCATGATCACCCACTCCCGAACGAGCTGCGGGGACTCACATTCTTGGACTGATGGCTACTGCATGGCCGAAAAGCTGTCCGGAAGGGACCAGCCAACCGTCTCATCCTCCTCCTCCTCGGTCTCGACAGTATCGGACGGCACAATCCGCGCCGGCACTTGCATGGATGGGGTAAGAGGAGCCCGGCGCGTCGGAGGAGACATCTCAACAAGGGCGCTCGCATGTAACTGTGCGGCCAACTCCCTCAGTCACTGCCGGCGATGGCGCAGCTTACGGGCGATGTTCTCCGGCTTGCAAGACGAAGCAGAGGAAGGCCCGCCGATAGACGAGGCAGACTGCGTCTCCATCACGGCAGTCGGGGACGGGTTGGAAGACATCACGGCGGTGCATCGGGACATGTGGTGAGGATGGAGAGCAAGGGTACCGGACGGCGAGGGGTCGGACGCGGGAAATATTGTTAGGCGGCAGGAGGAGGAGGAGGAAGGGTTTGGGGATTTGGTGCAATTTGAGGTAGGGTCAATCTGTCGGATCCGACGTGACGGATGTGTCGGTGCGCTTCTGGGCTTTCGCATATCCGTCCCATGTATGGACTGAAAATGTAGGGTGTCGATTTGTCCGAACGTTTGAGGTCAGTTTGAAAGGTCCGTTCGAAATGATTTTTTTATGATCGAACAATAACCGAGCTGTTTGTCCGAACTCGTTTGAAGAGGGCTTGAGATGTCTGAGGGTAGATGCTCTAAGCCGAGGCCAGGAATCGCATTCCACTGAGCATATGCAGCTCTGTACAAGAACCAAACTACTAGCTCTGATAGGCTTGAGGGGACAGCATCTCTCTGCGAGACAAAGAAACAAAGTTTTCCTCCTCTGCAATGCATCCACCACACAACGCACTCACGGCCTAACACAATCACCATGGCGCCAAGCAGCACCAACCGCGGGCGCCGCCGCGTGGTCCTCCTACCGCTGCCATACCAAGGCCACATCAACCCCATGCTACGCCTGGCCGCCGCGCTACACTCCCGCGGCCTCGCCGTCACCATCCTCCACCCGGAGACCCGCGCGCCGGACCGCCGGAAGCTCCCGGCGGACTACCGCCTGGTCACCATCCCGGACAACATACCGCCGGAGCTCGCCGCGTCCGAGGACATCGCGTCCTTCGTCTTCGCGCTGAACAAGAACTGTGCGGCGCCGTTCCGGGACTACCTGGCCGGTGCCCTCAGGGAGGAGGAGGAGGGGGAGGACGGCCGCCTCGCCTTCGTTGTCGCCGACGTCGACTGGTTCGCGCCGCTCTCCGTCGCCAGGGAGCTGGGCGTGGCCGCGCTGGCTCTCATGACCACCAGCGCCGCCAGGTTCCTGGTGTACTTGGCCTACCCAAGTCTGTGCCGGCAGGGCTATTTGCCCGTCCAAGGTAATGCCAAATCGCCATTGTTGTGTTCTTGGTTCGGAGTTTGGAGGTCTAGCTGCCCATGTTTTCAATTCGTCAAACGAAACAAGTTTATATTTGATGGATATCCGCCAAAAATTCTGGTTTCAATCGAAATGAGAACACTGTGTATCACATAATAGTAGCTTGGTTGTATGCATCGATTGATGCGGGGTTGAACCTCCTTTTCTAAAAAAAAAAAAAACAAAAAAAAAACATAGTAGTAGCTAGGTTCGTTCTCGGAACAACAGCATAACCAGCGTTGCTAGATCCAAACTATCGCTAACAAAACAGCGTTGCCAGTACTTGCATTTTTTAAGTACAACCTGACGTGTCCCGGCAAAAAAATAATAGGAGTAGTACATGAAGACGACATGCATATACAAAACTCACGATATGATGGTCAAAGATAAGGTTGTGTGTGACTGTGACCCCGAAACATCACCTAATCACGTTAGTCCATCTCCATTCTCACGTGGTTGCGATCATCGAATAATAAAAAACAAGGATTAAAAATTTCAAAAAAAAAAACAGGATGCGCGATCTGGCAGCGGCCTCCCGGCCCAGATATGGGTCCTGCAGGGCCCATCTAGGCTTGAGCGGGCCAACGGCGGAGCGGGTCTGCAGCGGAACTTCCGGGAGTCAGGGGAGCGGCGACGAGCGGCTGGGTGTTGGCGGTGTAGTTGCCAGCCCGCTGCAGCATGGCCGACAGGGCTTAGCGGGCTTGTTTCGGGGCCGGCTGGGCCATGGATGGCCTGGTATGCCCTGTTATCGTGTTCGGACAGTGGTCGCGGCGGTGCCGGAGGCATGGGCCTCCCGCACGTCTGCGGTGGAGGTGGATCTCCTCCCGCTCGATTTCGGTGCTACTGCTCCATCATTTGGCGAAGCTCTCCGGTCTCATTCGCCTCGTGTTGGTGTTCGCAGTGAGACTGCATGAATGGTGGCGCAACCGTGCTGGCGCATCGGGTTAGACGGTGGTTTGGATGATCGGCTCCGGTTAGGCGGTGGGGTGTGGAGTGCGGGAGAAACCCATCGGTTCATCCGGCTCCGATGAGGTGACACCGACGGGTGCCACCATTCCTACCTGGAGGGTGTCGGTGGTAGCCATCCCTTACCACCTTCCACGTGTCGGGGGGGAAACCCTAGGACTCTTCTGGGCAGCAGCTTCGTCGACGTCGTTTCCCTTCTTGGAGGTGCTAATTGGCATGCGGCGGATCGAAGCCTCGGGCTGTGGTGGTTTGTCTTCGAAAGGCGCAGCAGTGGCGGATCATCCGCTCTTTGTCGAGCTAACATTGTTGGCATTTGTTTCTTTTTCCTTTTTTTGGTTTGAGGTGTTGTTCGCCCTAACCATGATCTATGTACAGTGTTGATTGCTTTGTACACAAAGCGGGGAAACCTTTTTTCGATAAAACAAACACTATAATTTGTTCTTTTTGCAATAGAGAATTTTTTAAACACGTGAATATATTTTTAGATTTCTATGACCAAAGCCATTTAGTGCTAGAAGGGTTGGGCATACTTTTGTTGTGCAATTGGTGTTGTTGGTGTTTCAAAACTTTTTCACTCTAATTGTTTCAGACAAGACAAACCTTTTTAAGTTTGACCAAATTTGTAGAGAAATATATAAATATCTATAATATCAAATAAGTAACCTTAGCTTCACTACGAAATGTATTTTTATATTTTATTTATTTAATATTGTGGGTGTTAATATTTTGGGCTCTAGACTACGTCAAATCAAAAGAAATATGACTTTCATAGAAGTTAATACACCTTATATTTTGGAACTGAGAGAATACCTGGTTTTATGAGTCGGGACTACGATGTATTGTAATTTTTTTATAATGTATTGTTTTGGTGGGCCTTTCGTAGTTTGGGGAATATTCTATGTTAATCACTACGTGTACGATATTGGTGCTATAGTATTATATATGCTCGTGTTTCGTTTTTTTAGGTAATAAGAGGCTGTGCAGTATTGATATGTTTTTATATGTGAGTTGTTGTCTATTGATTTAAAAATTCATTGACCCGGTCAGAAATGTGAACCAAATCCAAAATTGTATACCTAAATCGAATGGTAGAGCTCTAAAATTAAAAAAGCATATTGAATTCAAATAATTTAATGAAAGAGCTTCTGAAGAAATTGTTAACCAGCTATAATTTCGTGACCCAATTTAAAATTGAAGACCCAGTGTATGAAATTAAATATACTTTGTAGCTAGCTTGTACGTACTCATTACACATGCGTGATCGAAAACAGCCACATTGCGTATTCAAACGGGTTTTGTCCTATTAAAAGCGAAATTCCACTTTTACGGTCGCACATTGGCAACCACACGGTTTGTTACTTAATTGTGTGAATTTATTTATTTTTTGATTGGTTGGAGCTGATATTGTATGATCGTGTTCATCTGTCCACAGAGTCAAATTTGAACACTACAGTCGAGGAGCTTCCCCCCTTCGTTTTCGTTGTACGAGACTTGGATTGCGTCAAGGACATGGCTGGACACCTCGCGTACGCCGATCTTCTCGCCCACATCGTCGCCGGCGTGCGGCAATCGTCCGGCCTAATAATCAACACGTTTGAAGACATCGAGGGCATGGAGATCGAGAGAATCTGCAGAGAGATCACCCTCCCGGTGTTCGCCGTCGGCCCTCTGCACATGATGACATTGTCTTCATCAGTCGACAGCAGCCTACTGACAGAAGATCGCAGCTGTTTGGACTGGCTGGACACACAGCGGTCAAACTCTGTGCTCTACGTGAGCTTTGGGAGTCTGGTGGGCATCGACACAGACGAGTTCTTGGAGATGGCCTGGGGTCTGGCTGACAGTCAGCACCCTTTCCTGTGGGTGGTCCGACCGGGGCTGGTGCGTGGCAGTGAGTCCAGCACGCTCCCCGGCGAACTGCAGGAGAAGATGGGCAACAAAGGCAGGATAGTCAGCTGGGCTCCGCAGCAGGAGGTGTTGAGGCATCCGTCTGTGGCCGCGTTCCTCACGCACTGTGGATGGAACTCGACGACGGAGAGCATATCGGAAGGCGTGCCGATGATATGCAGACCATTGTTCGGCGATCAAATGGGCACTGCCAGGTATGTGTGTGATGTGTGGAAGGTGGGGGTTAGGGTGGAGGTGGAGAACCAGTTGAAGAGAGGGGAAGTCCAGACGGCCATCACAAGACTGATGGATGGAAAGGAAGGTGAAATGGTCAGAGAAAGAATGAGAGATCTGAGGCATGTGGTGCTCAAGTGCACTAGCGAAGGTGGGACATCTGATGTTGCTTTGCAACGTTTAGTGGATTCCAATGTTTAGTTACACAACTGTTTAGAGGCTATGAACTGTCTATTTATTCGTACGAGTTTCTAATTAAAATATTGATCATTAAAGATGTTGCGTTTTTCATTGTCCAAATAAAATATTGATCATTAAAGATATTATTTTTTTCATTGACCTAAGCAGTGGGATGAGAAGTTCGAAAGAACATCAACTTCTGCAGGCTTTGTTGTAAACGAAGCTAACAAGTGTATATACTACGCCATGGTGGGGTGAAGGAGTTATTCTCTATCTGTATGTCGATGACACACTGATCTTTGAAACCAAACTTGATTTAATCAAGGGGGTTAAGGATTTCTTATCTCTTTGTTTTGAGATGAAGGATCTAGAAGTAGCAGATGTTATTTTAAACATCAAGCTGCTGAGAGATGAGAATGGTCGGATTACACTGCTTCAATCTCACCATGTGAAAAAGGTCTTGAGTCGTTCTAGATACAACGACTATAAGCCTTCTCCAACTCCATATCATGCTAGTGTATTGCTTCGAAAGAATCAACGAATAGCTAGAGGTCAACTTAAGTCTTCTCGGATTATTGGCTCACTTATGGATTTGGCGAGTGCCATGTGTCCTGACATCTCGTTGGATGTGAGAAAACTTAGTCAGTTTGTATCAAACCCAGGAGATGATCATTGGCATGCGCTTGAGAGAGTTATGCGCTATTTAAACAACACTGCGAGCTATGGGATTCACTACACCGGGTACCCGAGAGTACTGGAGGGTCATAGTTATTCAAATTGGATATCTGTTGTTGATGAGATTAAGGTCACAAGTGGTTATGTTTGCACACTTGATGGTGGCGCTGTGTCTTGGAAGTCTTGCAAGCACACCAATTTAACAAGGTCAACTATGGAAGCAAAACTCATAATATTAGATATGACCACTGTTGAAGCAAAGTGGCTTCATCAGCTCTTGATGGACTTACCTATGGTTGAAAAAACAATACCCGTTATCCTCATGAACTGTGATACTCAAACCGTGACCATAAAGATAAACAGTTCTAAGGATAATATGAAGTCCTCAAGGCATGTGAAGAGGAGATTGAAAGCTATCAGAAAAATGAAGAACTCCGGAGTTATTGCGTTGGATTATATCCAAACGTCCAAAAACTTGTCAGATTCCTTTACAAAGGGTTTATCACGTAATGTGATGGAAAATGCATCGATGATATGGATCTGATAACCACCATATGAGTTGTCCATAGTAGTAACACATTCTATGTGATCGTAGATCCCATGAAAGAAGTGGGAGACAAGTTGTTGGGCAGTTGGAAGGAAAGTATCATTATATTTGTTATCCCACTCCATGAAGATGGAATACTCTCATAATCTGCATGGTAGGTTGATACTTATCTTAATATGTTCCAAGTGGCTCATTTGTGTAAGCACAGATATTATCTTGCAGAGCATCTCCTGAGGAAACACCTATATGAATTTGAGTGTTAAATGTCGCAGTCTATGAGAATTTGGTGTTCTCTAATAAATTCATGAAAGACCCCTGAGTATGGTGTATACGCTCCATCCACGGGGAAGCCATGTGGCAGCCTAGTATCGTAAAGGATTTGTGTGAAACTAATCCCACAGAAAGGTTGTAGTTTAAGACATAGTCCATTATTCAAGCTATGATCTAGTGTAGCATAAAATTCTAAATGAAAGTTCAACTTAACAATCTTCATCAAGAACAGGTATATAAACAATGTTTTTAAACTAAGAGACGAGATGTGCCAATGAAACTTTGTGGGGGGTTATCAGATTTTTGCTAGTAGGCCTTTGGTCCAAAGCCCAACTAGAATCTGAAATTCCCATGGCCCTTTTTTGACTTGGGTTTGTGTGTGGTGTGAGTGGGACTAAAGGTTTGACCCATATTGCTAGTTGGGAGACAGCTACACCACCTTATAAGGTGAGCTCTTCTAGCACTTGTAGGGGCATGAGAAGAGAAGAGGCTCTCGCGCACTCCTCCTCCACCGCCCGCCTCGCCACGCCTCGTCATGACGCAGGTTGCGTGATTAACTATGTGCTTATTTTTGTCGGTCAAGAATGAAGAATCCAAATGCTCCCGGATCTGAGACGTCGTATAACCCACGTATTTGCACCTGGACGCGTATATTTATGCGTGAGGTCCCTACCAACCCTAGTCGTCGCCATAATATATGGTTTCGCACCATTCCAGATCATTGCACCGCCATCCAAGTCTTCTCCATCGCTTCTTCTGGGGTGCACCGTGAGAAGGGACAACAAGCGTCTGGAACCCCGGCTCTCGTGATTCTGTACGACAGACGGGCGATCAGGTTTTGGGGAAGCGCACTCGCACGACTGCTGACAACATCTACTTCAACACACACTGTCATGCATTCGTCCCAGTTACCTTTTTTTGAAACTTCAATAAATATCAAGTAACGGGGGAGATTCGAACTCCAGACTGGTAATTTTGTACCACACGCGGTAACCAACTAGAAATGTAACCTCATGTACTAATTTGCCTTTCTTCTATTTTCTGTGCACGCACGATATGTTTCATTTTTCTGTTTTAATTTATTTTATTTGGTCTTTTTTTGTTTTTTTAAAAGCCGTTTTTATTTTCTCAATTCGCTACTTTTTCCTAATTCTTTTCATAAATTAACTTTTCTATTTTTCAAAAAAATATGAACTTTCTAAAATTCTTGAACATTTTTTAAAATCTATCAAAATTTTCAACTCCGCTGACATTTTTCCAAAATCATCACAAAATTCAAATCCCGAACTTGTTTTTGAGTCCTTGAACAAATCCATGAATGGTTTAAGTTTGGCAAATCAATGAACTTTTTCAAAATTTGCGAATATTTTTCAAATGGGTATTTGTTTTCTAAATTGGTGAAACTTTTCTCAGATATGCAAAAAAATTGAATGTATGAAATTTGCCAAAATTTGTGAATCAACAAGATGCGTGAAGTTTTCACAAATTCAGGAAAAATTCAAATTGATGAACTTTTTTTCAAATTACGACCCTTTCCAAGTCATGACCTTTTTGAAATAGTTAACTCGTTTTCATATCCATTCATTCTTATTCCCAATACTTAAAAAAAATAGCTGTGAACTTTTTCCAGTTTTTATGAACTTTTTCAAATTCGATGAATTTTACGAATTTGTAAAATTTTAGCCGTGAATTTCGTTTTTCAAAACATGAGCTTTTAGTTCGTGAAGTTTTTTCGAATTTCATGAACATTTTCTAAATTCTTTGATAAAAATAGATTGGCAATTTTTTCCCAAATTCGTGAACTTTTTTCATTTTTATGAACTTTTCAAACTCATACCATCATTTTTCAAATTCACGTTTTTTTTTCAAATTTTTTGAGCTTTTCTCAAATCCGTGAATGTTTCCAATCGGCAAACTTTTTCCAAACTCGCAAAAAAAAATAGTTTGGTCTTTTTTCAGGTTCATGAACTTTTTTTCTAGTTTGCGAAAAAGAAAGATTTAACCTTTCTAAAGTCGATGGCTAAACAGCCAGAGTTCACCACTCAACCATGAACGAGCTAAGGAAGTGGACCGGCCAAGCGAGCGAAAGTAACAGTGAGCCGAGCTAATGAGCACGTTGGGCTGGTCCAAGTGCGTGGCTGCGGTAGAGATAGTTCTACGAAGGTCGAAGGTGCACCTGAGTGTCAGTGTAGGAGGACTCTTGAGCTTTCCAATGGTTACGTCAACACGGCGAGATCCTATGGGTAACCTTTCGCAACGGCCTCTAGCGGTTACTCGGCAGTACGTATATGGAGCTCATCCTGAATTAAGTTGTGGTGCGCTAAGTCACTGACACATGCCGTGCGTTGGGTGCACTAGCAGGATCTCTTTTTCTCCTGCAGTCCTGCAAGTGTTTTGGGTTTTTTTTTCGTGTTTTGGATTGTGCTTGATTTTTCCGAGGCTTTCATTATTTCTTTTAGTTTTCTGTTCCTTCCTTAAAGCACATCATGCAGAAAACATGGATGTGCTTCTTCGTTAAGTACAGTTATGCTACCCTGAAAGAGAAAACACACAGTTGTGCTTCGACGTGAAGCACATCTGTGTTGCTTTAAAAAAAATTAAAAGCGCAGTTGTATTTCTCAGAAAAGTGAAACTCACCAGGGGCGGAGCCAGGATTTGAGTATAGGGGGGGGGGGGGTGAAACGGACAACAGTCACAAAAAAATCATATATATGGGATCACATAAAAATGTATCTCAAATATTTATTGTATTAGTTGTGCATGTTATAATTTAGATACAAAAAAATGAAATTATAATATGTGTATGGTTATCGCTTTAAATTTAGCTCTATGATGAATATCCACAAGACCATACAATTAACAAGTTGATATTTATTTTCTTTAACATATGACCCAAATTCTCTGGATCAATTTTGGACAACAGGTACATAGTGGGTGTCTCATTATATGCATACCAAAAGTAGAGTAACATGGAATAATGTCGTGTAGCGCCCTCGACCTAAAAATATGGAATTTTGGAGGTATGTTTCAGTCCCATAGCCCCTTCCAAACTAGATCCAGATATATCATCCCAACCCCCTCATTCAGATGAACTCTTAACTGTGAAACAACCATATTTGGTAAATTGACAGGCAATAAAATCACTCTCACCGTAAGAAGGCAGATCGCATATTAAAGAACCTCTTGGCATCTGTAGCCATAATTTGTCATTGAAAAGATGTTCATCCCACTCTCCCGTTGCGGAAATGATCGAATCATGCACAATCCAAAGCAAGCACCTCCCACGAGGGGTCATAAAATCCCTAGTTCTCCTCCATGTACAGTGTTTGTTACGCCATACGTGTTCACTGTTCGCCTTACATCCCTGTCAACACAGTCCTGACTCCTGACAAGGTAATTCTCCTTGCACTACCACATCAATGTAATTGGTCGTATGCAAAAAATTCAAATGCATGTGCACTACTTTTACTAAACATGATTGAACCACCACTTAACCGATCGCTAGGAGAAGCAAACATTCTGGTATAATCTAACTTCGCATGTACCCTTTCCCCGCTTGTATCATCAAGATGAGTCTTAGACAGGAAAATGATATATGGACCGTGCTACTTCTGGATTGTCTGAAGCGAACAGATTGCTGCCCTCGCCAGTTCTAAGTTCTAACTCGGTTTAGCTTGGTAGATCTCTTATCGAATTTTCCGCAAAAAAAAGGTCTCTTATCGAACGATGTTGAAAGAAAGCAAGAAGGTTATGTACAATTACTTCCTATGCCTAGTGCATACGCCTCATGACGATGGTGTTTTTCTTGATTTAAATTAGAATAACTTGCAATACCTCAACATGCCTATAACGCCTTCATTCAGGTTTTTTGCTCATTCTGTTGGTACTTTCCATATGTACACAGAGGTTTTCTTGAGCATTCATGTGTTTCGTGTGTTCAATCTGCCGTACTGTCAGCTATTGTTGGTGTGTCCGCCTTATAGTTAGATGAGTGTCTGGCTCCTTTCTAGTCATCTGTAATGGATCATACAAAGGAGAGGGTTATCCTTCTGTTGAAAATATTAAATACGAAGCTGCAGCTCAAGTGGGATTGTGGGATATACTGAGCGAATGAATAATAATATATTGCGTTAATACGCTTCACCATCCCATCCCACCTACCTACTTTTGATCCAGGTTTCGTATAGCTATCCCTCTTGTCCAACAATTGTTGGAGGATGGACAAGATGCATATAAAGATCCAATTGGACGATCAACAGGGTGCATATAAAACCCAGTTGGAGAATCAACAAGACGCATACAAAGATCCTGTGATTATGTAGAATCGATTAACTTTATTGATCTTAACCTGACTACCTGCTGTTGATCACATAACTGCCCCTCTTCGTTTCAACTTTCAACACAACTACCCATCTTCTCGTCTGGCTTAGCTAGCTAGCTAGCCAACAACCAAAGAATTACCAAGATGCACATAAAGATCCTAGATCCAAGCCTGCATATTTATCACTGCCATGTATGAAAAATTATGATGCATCGACAAATGTAGCATGTCATTATGAAAAGAAAAATATTGTTCGTTGAACCTATGTACTGTCTATAGGGACTAAACTCTAAACTCACACAGATGATCACAAGGTATACCGTGCATGCATGTCATGTTAATCAAACAGTCACAACTTCTGTCAGCACATGAGTTCTTGAAAAAAGATGGAAAGGTAAGCTAAAATGCAGCCTCATTATTTAAAGATCTTGATCGTGCAAGCACGGGCTACTTAAGTAGCTTGATCACTTGCGCATCGAACGATTACCCAAAACCCAAACACAGCAGCAAAACCCAAGACAGGACCGCCCATACTCATCTCCAAAGTTCGCTACTCTCAGCCATGGAGAAAACTGTAGCACTAGCTCTGCTGCTACTCTTCACTCTCCTCATCCCGACGCATCGGTTCGCGGAAGGTCAGGCCAACTGCCGGTCCCAGATCAGCCTTGCAAACGAGGCGTGCAGCCTGAGGAACTTCCCGGGGTCGAGGCCCTACGTGCCCCGGCAGCTACTCAACGAAACCTCCACGTCGACGACACCCGGCAGCAAGGACTACGAGCTTCGGGCCCGTCACCATGACGACGACGATGACGACGAAGAAGGGGGAGAACACGAGGGGCGGCACCGACGTCGACAGCGGCACCGCCACAGCGCCGACAACGGCGAGATGGACCCGTATGACACAGCCTGCTGCCGCCGGCTGATGGCCACCGACAACTCGTGCATCTGCCAGGCGTCGGCGCGCCTCCCGGTGTTCATGGTCTCGGTGAGGCACGTCATCAAGCTCACGCCGGTCGAGGGCTGCGAGGTCAACTTCGAGTGCCCTGCCACCTTGTCACCACTAGGCTGATCTCTCATTACATTGATTGCGTCAATGTCTACACCAAATCGCCAGTTCACATTCCGTACACAGAGATTGAATTCTACTGCTTTATCCATATTGTAATAAAGATAGATTAACAGAAGTTGTATCATTGAGAAGAAGATCTAAATTACAGTACATTCTTAACTGAAGTCTGATCGATTGAGTACATTGTATTTTATTTTCTCACTATAATTCGGAATTAGCGAGCGACCAATCACCAAGTCCAGTTTGTCATCCAAGGACGGCAAAGGCAGGTTGGCAAGATCGGCGACGGCGATGAGGTCGTTGCTGGCGAGATCCTCCGCCAGGAATGGCTCGACCATCTGCCGCTCATCAGCGTACGGCAGCGCCTCATGGGGCATGATCACTTCCGGCAGTGGCAGCGGCGACGACGGCGGCGATGTCAAAGAAGGCATGCATGGCGCCAACGACGGCACCGTCGCCGCCCCCGCATCTTGCTTCATTCTCGTCTCTAACTGATCCGATTCATCTGACACAAGATCGATCTTGTGGCCGTTGCCACCCAAGTCTGTCGGCGACGCCGTCGCAATGGTAACCTGAACGTAGCCGCTTAGCGAGAAGCGCATCACGAAGTCGTCGTACGCGACCTTGGCGTCCGCCTCGGATGGAAAGGTGCCGATCCATCGGCGGACGTTGAGCCGGTGGCTCCGGAAGTCCGCAACCCACCGGCCGGGCTGCCGTTCATACAGGCCGCGGAACCTTCTCGGAGGTGGTCTCTGACTCTTTGGCGCGGCCCATCCTCGGCACCGGCCGCCGGCGGCAGCTTTAGATTAACTTGAAGAATATTAGATGGTCCAACGCCTCGACCCAATGTCAAAACGCATCGGCTTCGCGTCGCCGATCCATTTTCGATCAAAATTTAGGACTGAAATGCGTCGGCGTGGATGCAAATGGACGCGCGTCCTCTCGGTGTCCGTCCCCAACCACCGCGGTCTATATTATTTATGACGGCCGCCATCCTCGGGCCCACGCATCAGCGACCGCGGCCGGCCTTTTTTTATCCGAGCATGCGGTGGGTTCCGCCATCTACTTACAGAACCCCACCCGTCCACATCCAGCCACGTCCTCGGCGACCAAAACCCTAGCACCATGACCGGCGACTTTCCAAACAAGGGCAAGGCCCCGCTCTACCCCTGCGCCATCTCCCCGCCGCCATCTTCCCAACGGCCTCGCCAGTGTGTGAGCGTCCCGGTGCAGCAAGCGCGATGGCACTGGGAGCACCGCGTGCCGCTTCCTTACCCCGATGTCACGCTGCCGCACAGCTTGCATCTGGATCTGGAAAGGATTCCGGTGTCGGCCATGCCGCGGTCGGCGCGGGTGCATGCGGAGGAGGTGAGCCATCGTCGGCGTCTGCTAACGATGGAGCAGCGGTGAGACCCTACGTACGCGGTCGACTCCCCTAACTGGGAGATGTGGTTCCGGTGGAGCACGAGGAGCAGCGCCGTCATGGCGTGCGCAAAGTGCAACCAGAAGGCTCTCCGCCGTCCCCGCCTGTCGTCAGCGACGAGGACCAGGAGGCTGAGGCCACCTACCGGGAGGCGCTCGCAGCTGTCCTCCGCGACAATGAGGAGGAAGCGCGGCACATGATCGACGAGGAGGCGCGTACCAGCAGCAGCTCGCGGAGGCCATCGCGCTGTCGGCCGCCGGTGACTGCGTCGTGCCACCTCCGTCGAAGCCCGAGCCCACGGAGCCGCGGGAGTTCTACCAGTGGACCGGCGTCGTCCACGAGTTCGTCACGGCACCGCCCATCTGGCTGAGCACGGCACCGCAACAGGAGCAAGCCTACCTCGAGCACTGGAGGGCGCAACACATGTTTGCGGAGCGCGTCGAAGGCCTTCGGCTCATGGAGCTGGAGAAGGAGGAACGACGAGAGGCAGAGGCGGAGGAGCGTGCCCTTGCTGCTGCATTGCCACCACCACCAGCACAGCCCGCGCCGGCGGGTCAGACGATGGAGGCGCCGACAGGTGCACTCTGGAACACGGTGTTCCCCTGGGCCGACCCTGCGCTTGCGCTGGTCTACCTCACCGGCCCCGATGACGAAGATGACGCCGCCTAGGGCTGCCCTCGTAGTTTTAGGTTTTTTTATGTTTAATTAATGTAATGCGAACGCGTGGACTCTCGCCGGCCTTCGTGGTCGGCTTTTAATGTTTAATTATGCACTTACCCCTCGCTGTCGTTTTTAATTATGTATTTTTTTCGCACGCCGACAAAAAGGGTCCGGTCAGTGTTGGGCGCATGCGCCGACCCATTTGCGAAAGCGGACGTTTGTGTCCGCCTGGCCGACCCAAACGGACAAAAAGCAGACAAAATTGCCGTCCGTTTGGGTCGGCCCCTTGGATTTGCTTTTATATGTCTTTAACAGTCGTGAGTAATGACGGTTACAAGAGTTGTGTCGTTTAGAAGAGGTTCAAGATACACAGCATATGGACAAAACCAATATTTTAACTGCTAGATAGAATATTCTAAGGAATATGCTAATTATCTAATTAGGCTAAACGTAAAGATATTTTATTCCTAACACTCCCTCTTGAACAACGCTGTTAGTAATCTTCATTGTCTTGAGTGGTGTAAAATCTTGCATTGTCTTGATTGTCTTGATCTTGTAACTTTGAGAATCATTGATCTTAAATTGTCTATGTTTTCTAAAATTCCTGCAAAAATATAAGGAAAACAAATAGAATTTGATATATACTGTTAGGATAATTACTTATCTCAGGAAAATTGTTGGAAAAACTCATAAGGAGAGAACATAATATATTTATCATCAAAGGATGATAATAAATAATTTTTAGTTCTAAGAGTTTTCTCCCTCTGAACTTTGCAAATTTCGTAGTCGTCTCATACCAATGTCATGAATGCACTCTTGAAATGTTGCTGCTGGTAAAGACTTAGTGAAAAAATCTGCAAGATTGACACAAGATTTTATTTGCAAAATATTAACTTCTCCATCTTTCTGTAATTGATGAGAAAAAATAGTTCTGGGGAGATATTTTTTGTGATATTACTTTTAATATATCCCATATGCATTTGGGCAACACATGTGGCATTATCTTCAAAGATAATGGTGGGTGATTCTAATGAACTGATTTCACATGACATGTGAATATGGTTTATCATTCTGCGAAGCCATACACATTCTCATGAGGCTTCAAATAATGCAATTATTTTAGAATAATTAATGGAGGTTGCTACCAAAGTTTGTTTTGGTGACTTCCATGAAATAGCAGCTCCACCATATAAAAATACAAACCCTTTTTGTGATATGGCATTATGAGGATCAGAAAGATATCTAGCGTGAGTATAACAAATGAGGGTCATGTCTTGATTTTTCCGATAGAATAAACCAAGATCTTTAGTACCATGTAAATATCTGAAGATGTTCTTTACTCCCGTCCAATGACGTTTTGTTGAAGCTGCACTATGTCGAGCCAGTAAATTTACTGCAAATGCAATATCTGGTCTAGTACAATTTGCAAGGCACATTAGTGCTCCTATGGCAGTCAGATATGGAAACCCAGGTCCCAATACCTCCTCATTATCATCCTTAGGTCTAAAAGGATCCTTATTCATATCAAGTCATCGGACGACCATAGGTGTTTTGGACGGATATGATTTATCCATGTTGAATTTTTTCAAAATTTTCTAAATATAAGCGGGTTGATAAACGAGTATTCCTGAGGGAAAGTGCTCAAGTTGTAAACCTAAGCAGAATTTGGTTTTTCCCAAAATTTCATTCTCAAACTCCGTCATTAAATGATTGTGCGCTACAGTTACATCTGTTGCATTGTCGATGATGTTTAGATCATCAACTTATACTGAGATGATGCAAAATCCCTTTGAGGATTTCTCTAGAAATATGCATGTGCAATCATTGTTATTAGAGTATCCTTTACTCAGAAGGAACTCACTTAGTCGGTTATACCACATTTTCCCAACTGCTTCAAGACATAAAGTGACTTTTGTAGTTTTACACAATACATGTTGTGATTTATATTTGGATTCGGAATTTAAGTCCATCAGGGAATTTCATATAAATTTACGCATCAAGTGACCCATATAGATAAGCAGTCACCACATCCATTAACTGCATTGATAGATTCATTTGTACTGTCAAAGATATTAAGTATTGAAATGTAATTCCACTCATTACAGGAGAATATGTATCGTAGAGTCGATACCGGGTCTCTACGTAAACCCTTGAGTTACTAGTCTCGCTTTATATCTCACCACCTCATTGTTTTCGTTCCTTTTTCGAACAGAACCCCATTTAGCTCCCACAGGGAAGACTTTATGAGGAGTAGGCATTATTTTAGAAAATACCTCTCTTTTTTGTTAAGCGAGTGTAATTCTGCCTCAATTGCTTCCTTCCATTTAGGCCAATCCGAGCGCTTAAGGCACTCTTTCATAGATTTAATTTGGCTCTGAATCCAATTGAAGGGTTTCAGCCATTTTTGAGGAGAAATCTGTGTCGACAACTGTAGTGCTTCTATTGTATGTTTCGCCTGAATCAATATAATTTATGGATATTTCATTAATTTCTTCAGGCACCGTGTGATTTCCCATAACAACGGCGTCTTTGTTTCGGTATCCCAACATTATAATTTGTGTGCACATTTATGTTGGGTTCTAGATGTTGAACATCTATTTGGTGTCCATCAACTTGAGGTTGATTTGCATTTTCTGTCATAGATTTTAATATTCTTTATTCCGCAGAGGCTTTAGAGAAGCCTTTTCCCTTGTGACCATATTTCTCCCTCTTTTATTTGTAATTGGGAGTTGAGTAGTATTATTTGGTACCTCTATTCACTTCGGTGCATTAACTACGGGGATATAATATTTAGTGACACCTTTGTGATCAGTAAATGCTTATGACAGGTTATTTGCAAAGTGTTGCAAATTAATCTATAATTTTTTGAACTTCAAATTCAGATTCTTTAGTATGTGGATCTAAGGACTGAATGCGTGTAACATTTCAATCTATTTCCTGGCATTCTTTGTTGTTTGCTTCTCCCCCTAATGTCGGGAAATGGTCCTCATCAAAAATTGAGTCAGCGTACCGGGCTGTGAACAGGTCCCCTGTTAGGGGTTCTAGATATTTTATAATTAACGGAGAATTATATGCCACATAGATTCCTAATTTTCTATGAGGGGCATAGAGGTACGTTGCGGTAGTGATATCGGTACGTATACAACGCAACCAAATTTTCGGAGATGGGAAATACTTGATTGATTTCCATGTACTATTTCAAACGGGGAAGTTTCATGATATGCATTTGGTCTGACTTGCATCACATCTGCGACGTGTAAAACCGCATGTCCCCAACAAGAGGTTTGTAAATTGCAATTCTGTAATAGTGGTTTAGCAATTAATTTTACTCTTTTGATTAAAGATTCAGCCATTACATTTTGAGTATGAACATAGGGCACTAAATGTTCTAGATGGATTCCTAAAGCCATACAATAATCATTAAATGCACGTGAACTAAATTCAGCAGCATTATCCATTCTTATTCTTTTTTATCATGTGTTCGGGATGATTCGCTCTCAGTTTGATAATTTGAGCAATTAATTTGACAAAGGCATGAATACTTGTTGATAATAAACACACATGTGACCATCTAGTAGATGCATCGATTAGCACCATGAAGTACCTAAATGGTCCAAATAGTGGTCGTATTGGACCACATATATCTCCATGAATTCTTTGAATAAAATTAAGTGACTCGTTTTTAACTTTTAGGTAAGATGTCTTAATAATTAATTTCCCGGTAGCACAGGCGGTGCATACAAAATCTAATGATTTGGGAAATCTTTTAATTGGTAAATTATGACCAACCGATTTACTTATAAATTTTCTCATCATACCTATTCCACGATGACCAAGGCGATCATGCCAAGTCTTGAATTTATCAAGATTTGAAAATTTTATTTTGTACTCAACATAAGGTACGGGTTTTATGTATGTAAAGTATAATTCAGATTAAAATGAAGGGAATTTCTCAAGAGTTTGTTCCTCATGTCCGTTGTGTTTTGTTAAAAGCAAATATTCTTTGTTATCCATGTCTATTGTTTTTAGATGGAAATTGTTAGATTGGATATCTTTGAAACTTACAACGGTACGTGTAGATTCAGGATACAAGAGTGCATTCTGAATTACGATAGTAGTACCCATAGGGAGTGTGAATGCATGTGGCTCTTCCTGAACCCATAATTGCTTTGTTACTTCCTGTTATGGTCATAACGTTTTCCTTTCTCTTAGTAAGAGTTGCTTCCCTTAGAATCGTGTTAGTGGTAGCACTATCCACTAAACATAACTCTTCTTCCATCGGATTGTTCCCGTTAAAATTCTATAGATAGAAAGAGAATATTTTAGAAAATAAATTTACTTCTTATTCATATATTCATCAATTTACATACATAATATTTATATTACAATCATAAATATAAATTTGTTACAATATTATATCTTATTCACATAATATAATATACGTAGTCTGAAAAATCTTTATTCAACTTATTGTTATACGATATACAACATCTTGTAGTATTAAATAGCTAAGTGATGTCAACTTGTTTATGGGGATTAACCGAGGTCTCCAAAAACATCTCTGGTGTAATCCACAAGTATGTCTTCATCGAGATGATATCATCCTTTGGCTTGTATACTTGAATAGCGCTGAAGTGAGCTTCAGCTTTATTTCCATGAACTTGTTTGCCTTTTCCTCCATACTTCATGTATAGATCCACAAGGTGCTTGGCAATTCGGCATTGATTAGTATGATGATTCATGCATCCCCACCTTTGACAAGTTTGAGAGTTGTCATTTTGATCATTTTTCTTGAAATGACCTTTCCCCTTAGTTTGACCGTTGGTCTTTTGACCATTGTTCTTTTTCCATTTTCCTTTGGATTTCTGGAAGTTCCTTTTACAGTTTCAAAATTTACTAGTAAAATGAGCATTAGCGTGTGCTTCAGGTATAGGCATGACCCATTGGGCGAGCATTGTGATTCTTCATGAGAAGTTCATCATGCTTCTCGGCCTGAAGTAATGTGTATATGAGCTTAGAATACTTTGTGTATTTCTGTTGACGATACTGCCATTGCAATATCCTCATCGAGGGATGGAAAGTGCATAAGGTTTTCTCCATTAAGTCCTCATCTGAAACTTGTTGATTGCAAAATCTCAGTTTGGAGTTAATTTTATGCACGACAGAATTATATGCAACAACAGACTTAAAGTCCTGAAACCTTATAAGAGACCATTCTCTTTGGGCTTCTGGCAACATTACTTCTCTTTTTTGGTCATATCTCTCCTTGAGGGAGTCCCATAAAGCTAATGGATCCTCCTCCATTGAATATTCAGTTTTTAAATCAGGATGGAGGTGGTGCCTTATGTAGTGCAATGCTGCATACTTTGCCATTTGAGGTATTTCTGGAGTATTTTCGGGGGGTGCGGCAATGCAAGGACCAAGGCTATGTCCACTTAAGAATATTTTCATATCCATGGCCTATGATAGATAGTTACTTCCATCTATTTGTAGTTCTTGGAATTCTTTCTTATTGATGTCAGCCATATTTCCTCCATGTATGATCATGCATTTGATTAATTTTACTTGATAGTAAAATTTATTTTGGTAAACAACAAATATGTTTTAGAGAAACATTTATAATTTGTAAGCCATATATTTGAAGATCATCGAATTTTGATATATTTGGAAGAGCACTATGGAGGCATAAAAAAATGCCTCTGAGTAATAGGCAAACTGTAATATATAGTAAAGATGCAATTACTGTGTGATTGCACAAATATAATTCAAAGTAATCACATATTTTATTTTGGCTTTTTTTGGTATCTCATACTAAAAGACAATTTTGCAAGAAAAAAAATCTCTCTCAAATGCAAAAATAAAACTACTGTACCAAATAACATGTTGTAATATACTAAAAAAATATTAATAAACATGTCATATTACAGATATTAATGGATATAAGGGCTAATGGGCTACGATATAGATTTACAAATCATACATGGTTAAAGGACAAACTGAGAGTCCTAAACATAAGTTTATAGCACACTTAATATTGCTAAAGGAGTAGATCTCCAGCTTGGGAATACAAACTGGGAGTACGTCTAATTAGTATGTCTAATACAAACTCGAGTATATTAGTACTACACATCACGAGTGATAGGAGACGTGCCTGTTTGGTCTATTTTTGTGGCCCATGGCTTGTGTCGGCGCCGCTGTAGCGTTGGACGGGTACGGTCCCAAATCTAACGCCTCTTCTCCCGAAACACCAGTGACACTGGCCCACTGGCCCTGCTTCACGTCGGCGCTCATGACCGGCTTCTTCAGCGGCGGAGTGGCCCCTCCGGAGAGGAGGAGGGGAGGGTGGCCTCGTGGAGGCGGAGATCCACGACACGGCCGGTGAGGCCGAGTGCCTCGAGCGACCAGGTGCCGACGTGGATTCCAGCAGGGCGAGCAGCCATGGCGGATGCAAGGCGGCAGGGTAGCACACGGGCTTCCAACGAGGGCGTTGGGAGTGCGGATGGTGGCGCTGCTTCCTGGTGCTCCTTCTCCTCCACATCTGGCGCTCGAACGTTGAGGTCGGGGAGTGTCGGGACAGCAAGCATCGGTGCGGCGGCCCCGATCTCCTCTATCTTCACCTTCGCCAGGAGGTTGATGACGAGCCGGGGCTTGGGCGCGTCGAGAGGGACTGTAAACGGCAGCGAGGAGAACTGCGGCAGTGGATCATAGCCCGGCGGGTCGAAGTGCTCCGGGTCTTCGTCAGATGGCGTCGGAGAGAGGAGGCTCGACCCACACCCGTAGCTTGGACAAGAGTACATTAGCGGAGGCGGAGGCGGTGTCGCGAGTTCCTCGTCGGTGAAGGAGCAATCTGGGTCATCAACGAGCCATCCGGCGCTTGGTCCGGCAAGCATCCACTCCATGGGCGCGTACATCGGCGGAGAAGCCGGCAGTTGGGCGGCATTCATGGTGATGTTGGAGGCAGATGCCTCATCCTTGATCCCAACCTCTGCAGCGACGTTCGGCACTGCAGCAACCTGTTCGTCAACCACGTTCGGCACTGCGGCAACCTGTTCGTCAACAACATTTGGTCCCGCGGCAACCTTTTGAGGCATGACTAGGACCTCTTCCCTGGGTTCGACGGCCATCCGATGGTGGACATGATGCAAGTGTTGGCGATGGGCATGGCGGCGGCGGGGGCCACCACCAGGGCCATATCTACGATGGGGAACATGGTATGGTATAGTGCCCAGCGATGGCGATGGCCACCGTTCCAGTTCAGGCGACGCTGATGGCGGGGGCCGAAGTTCCGATGACGAGCGGCGGCTAGACCGAAAGTCCGGCGATGAAGACGGAAGCCACGGTGCTCCCTAGCCACAAACCAGGCAAAAGCAAAAACAAGGTCCGACAGAGAATCCATCTCTTCTCACCTTTCTTCTCTTCTCTAGTCTATTCTCTCTGTACTAGAGCGATGCGCGCATGATAACGCGAAGAGAAAAGAATGAAATTGAAATGAATGGAGTTATCTCATTGATAGTGACTGTAAGTATTTATATGTCCTTAACAGTCGTGAGTAATGTCGGTTACAAGAGTTGTGTCGTTTAGAAGACGCACAACGACGGTTCAAGGTACACATCGTATGGACAAAACCAATATTCTAATTGTTAGATATAATATTCTAATAAATATGCTAATTGTTTAATTAGATAAAATCTAAAGATACTTTATTCCTAACAATAAGCATAGGCCCATCGTGTTTTGTGCCGGCGTGAAGAGCAATTTTTTTGCGGGAAAAAGTATTTCATTAATTAATTATTATGGTCTTACAATCATTTGTGATGATAATACTAACGGCCTATTTTTTTGTGTCATAAAAATCTGATAACTAAGGGCCTGTTCGTTAGTCCTCCAGCTCCATTTAATATTCAGATTCAGAATCTGCGGAGCACCCAATCCGTGGCTTTGTAAATTTGCACTACAGCCTCCTCCGCAACGATCCGCTCCATACCAGAGTTGTGGAGCGGAGGGACTACCTACAGGTACTAACTTTGTTCTGTTTTTCCTTTTCTTGTTCTTTCATTTCTTTTTAATTTTTTGGCTCGCTTTTTCTTTCCTTTATTCTTTTTCTTCCAATTTCAAGCAAAAACATTTTCTAAATTCGAAGATCAATTTTTTAAATTCCAGTATATTTTTTGAATTTATGAACAAATTTGTATAAATGCAAAATTTTCAAATTTAAACATTTTCTAAAGCAAGAATATTATTTGAAAATTAAGCACAATTTTTGAACATGAACTTAGTTTAAAATTAAGAAATTTTGATATTATGTACATTTTTTGAAATACAAAGCATTTTTTTGAAATATTGAACTTTTTTTTGAAATACCAAACATTTTTTCAAGTGATAAATGTTTCTGAAAACAGCAACTATTTAAATACATAATATTTCCATAGAAAGCAAAAACATTTATCGAACTAGAAAATAATTTCTGAAAATACAGGACATTGTTTCAAAATAACAAATATTCATCAAAATTTAAGAACTTTTTTTGAAAATATAGAACATTTTTAAATAAGCAAAAGCATTTTTCAAATTCGAAGTTTTTTTCTAAATTCCAGTATATTTTTGGAATTTCTGATCAAAGTTTGAAAAACAACAAATTTTTCAAATTTGAACATTTTACAAAAGCAAGCACATTTTTTAAAATTTAAGAATAATTTTCGAACACGAACTTAGTTTAAAAATGTAAGAAAATTTTGATATGCTGAACAATTTTTAAAAATACCGAACATTTTCCTAAAAAACCAAAGATTGTCTTGAAATACCGAAGATTTTCTGAAACTCCTGGACATTTTTTGTAGTTATGAATGTTTTTGGAAAACGGCAACCATTTAAATTTTAGAATATTTTCTAAAATGTTAAAATATTTCTCAAATTTGAGGAAACAAATTTTGAAAATCTAGAACATTTTTGGAAAATCCTGAACATTTTATGAAAATACAGCACATTTTTCTAAAAAGGAAAAAAAAAGGAATTTGAAGAACAATTTTTAAAAACTCCCAAACATTGCTTAAAAATCAGAACATTTGTTTAAAAAGACGAAACAGTTTTTGCATTTGAAGAACAATTTTTGAAACTCACAAACATGTTTTTAAATTCCAGAACATTTTTTGAAAATCCGGAACATTTTTTGAGAAAGCAAAAACAGTTTTAGCATTTGAAGAATAATTTTTGAAATGCCGAACATTTTTTGAAAATGTAGAATGTTTTTTGAAAATCTAGAACATTTTTTAGAAAGCAAAAACATTTTTCGAATTTGAAGAAAAAATTTCAAAAATCCCAATTTTTTTTTAAAAATCTAGAACATATTTTGAAACATAAATAAAAATGAAAAAAGAAACAGAAAAGAACAAAGAACAAAGAAAACAAAAACGATGATTCAGGTACCCTTTTATAATAATTTCCTAAAACAAGAAAAAACCCGGCTGAAAACCTGTTTTAAGAATGTAGTGTAATTTTAACCATATACACTTTTTAAAAGTTCTTCTAATTATCATTTTTGTAAGTCGAATTTTAATGTTAAAATATGATTACATTTTGAATAAAAACTTAACAAAATGGGAAAGCACAAAAAAAGCGCAGACAAAGAACAAACCAAATACATGAAACCTCTGACAAACCAAACCCCTAGCACCTCTGTTAAGGCGACCCACTCCTAAGAAACTATATGCAGGCGTGCGTCCTGTTTGCTATAATATATCACTTGCAAAGAGCGATACAGGTGTGTCGCGTTTTCTCAATGTAACTAGAAGATCTTCATTCCTAAAGGGTTGTCTGGGTAATTAAGAAGATTGTAGAGAAGGAGATCTCATTAAACGGGATCTCTACTGTAACCACCTAAACACTCGTTTGGCTAATCAAACTAATCTGCGTATATGTAAAATTGGTTTTTCTAAAAGCTCGAAAAGCCAGCTTTAATTTTCTAAATTGATGTATATAGAACTAAAATATGTTTAGATACATCTTTTTCGGCGACAAGTAATTCCGTATGAAGGGAGTATTAGTTTTCCCTTTCGCTATACAAATTGAATATCATGCCTAATACAACAGTTTTGGCCCCGCTATTGTCCTTCATATGGCAAGGATAGCAGTGGGGGCAGCACGTGACAGCCGCTCTCTGTTCTCTCACACATGAATTCATCCTTTGTCTAGTCCGGTATGGAATCAACTTATAATTTGATGATCGAGTTGATTCCACGATTATAAATTCATAACCCTAGCGGAACGGATCTACTAATTCTTTTATTACAGTTAGTAAGAGGGGTCTTGAACTAAGAAATAGACCTAGAAGCTAAAAGAGGGTATTCTGAGCAATTGCAAGAATGGGGTTCATTGATGTTATCACACATACAGTCATACTCAATTCGATGGAATTGTTTGGTCTTAAAGGGGACTTCTATAATTTCACATATAAGGGTTATTTCTTGGTTTCGTCAAGTCATTAATAAACTTGATTATTTTTAGATAATACTCCTTTCGTTCCATAATATAAGAGCATTTTTGACATTAATGTAGTGTTAAAAACGTTCTTACATTGTGGGACGGAGAAGTTGTAGATAGAAAGAACACTCATAAGGATTCGTATTGAAACTGATAGCCAAAATTGCACCTTCATCAAAACAAACCAAAACAAAACGACCTATTGAGACACTCATAATATAAGAGCGTTGCAGATTAGATTTGTTTTGATGAAGGTGCCATTTTGGCTATTTTTTTTGTATTCTTCAGTTTAGACTCTTCAGAGCCAGAGCTACTTTATCAACATATTTTTTTTACCACACGAGCATCTCTATGACATGAGTTCTTATGTTCTGGGAACAGTGAGACTGGGCTTAATTAATTATGTTGACAAATCACTTTTCTTATCTTAAAGTAGATAAGTGATTAGCGGAGTTGAGAGAAAAGTTCTTTTGTTGTTTCCCCATGATCAAGATATGGCAAAGCCTTTCATGGGATTCTAGGGAACACATACAACATATGTGGTGCCTTTTGTAAGCTAAGCTGGGGTATATTGAAGTAATTGTGCTTTAGTTATTCCTTTATATTTTCGTTATATGATATTGATATAGTCATGATGGCTCCCCTTCACTGCCCAGTTTTTCTAGAACATGTATCCTTTTGTTCACAAAATAGCAGACATGCGTATGAGATTCCTTAATCGGTTTTTCAAACATTCTTGCCCAATAGCTCCACATCAGCGACCTAGCTTTTTAAGCCTATGTATGCTCGCAAGCTGTAGCGGCCATCATGCCCTGCAAATTGTTTCGATGTAACATAATTTCTTTTTTCGCTCATTTTGGGAGTACTCAGCTGATTGATATGATGCCCTTAATAAATTTGGTTACTCCAATGCGATTCCTACATGGTAGGGTTGTACTATCAACTCCACCTTCATCTCTTTTGATAATTTTATTATTGTTTCTTTTGATTTCAACAATTCACGTGGTGTCTCATCGCTCAAGGGAACTCGATAAAGAGATCAAAATCAAGTTCGAAACAGACTTTGTGCATGGGGATTGGAAAGTCATCAATTATATGGTGCCTTTGAGAGAGTAACATATGGGTGGGCTGCTCTTCTACTACCATGGAAACACTTCACAGCTACATCTAAAAGTATATGGTCCTCTTTTGGGGAGATGCACAGACGTGAAAACACCGACCAACCTCATCGGCAAAATCCGCCTTTGCAGTTCAAACTTCGGATCCTAGCGAGATTGAGAGGGTGTCTTGTCACTTAAACTAAACATATATGCACTTCCTGTGTATGGTGATATGCAGAAACAATCTGTGGTTTGTGCTTGAAATGCAATCAATCAGTACGCAACGATCGAACAATCACAGTGCGAGATAACAACCGAGGGATCGCCACAAAGTACGGTTAAAACAGTTTATACTTTTACTAGCAAAAGCACCCGTGCGTTGCAACGGGAAAAAAATAATACCACATATTTTTAATTAAAGAATTTAGAGAAAGAAATTAAAGGAAAGAGATAATAGTATTGCACAGTCCATTAGGCGTGCCAATGCCCAGCCTTACCCACTCCTAAATCCCCTAACCTAGCCCGTGACACCACATAGTAAATTTGGCCTCGCGCTCAATGAGGAGAACCGCGCCACCATCGGCGTGCTGGGCGCGGTGCCTCCCCTGCTGGACCTCCTGACCTCCCCCGCCCATCACCCGCGCGCGCCGCGACGCCGGGATGGCCATCTACCACCTCTCGCTGGCCGCCGTCAACCAGTCCAAGGTCGCCCGCTTCCCGGGGGCATCCAAGGCGCTCCTCAGCGTCGCGTCCAGCGCCGCCGAGCCCACGCCCATCCGCAGGCTGGCCCTCATGGTGATCTGCAACGTGGGCGGCTGCTTGGAGGGCCGCGCCTCTCTGATGGACGCGGGCGTCGTCGCGGCCGTGTCCGGCATCCTCCTCTCCTCCCACGACGTCGCCGAGCTGGAGGAGTGGTGCGTGGCGGCGATCTACGCGCTGAGCCGCGCCAGCCTCCGGTTCCGCAGCCTGGCGCGCGCGGCCGGCGCGGACAAGGCCCTCCGCTGCGTGGCCGAGGAGGGGACCCCCGGCGGCGTCCGGCACGAGATGGCGAGGAAGACGCTGCGCGCCATGCGGGGCAACCTGGACGAGGAGGCGGACCTGACCGGCAGCAGCCTGGAGTGCGGCGACGGGGACGACTACGGCGGGAGCATCGTGTCGGACGGGTTCATGTCGTTCCAGTTTAATTACCTAAAAGATAGGGGCTTTTTAAAAAGGCAGCGATGGGTTTTCCGACGGAAGCAGTAGCCTCTTTATTATATATATATATATATATATATATATATATATATATATATATATATATATATATATATATAGCAAAAGGGCCCATGCGTTGCAACAGGAGAAAGAAATACCACACGGCACACGCTCTTAATTTATAAAAAATGTCTATAGTTTGAGAATTTATAGTTACGATACAAATAAAGATGGTCTTAACCTACAAAAATGCAGTTCAAAATTTCACAGGTCTTCTATTTTAACACGGCTTGCATGTAGATTTAATACGTACAATGAATCAGTCAAGTGACCTTCAGTTTCATCTCTAATCCTGATTTTGTTGACGTGTTCATTCCCAACCCGGATGAGTATCGGTATAAAAGAAAGACAAATAATGACTTATTTATTAAGATTGCACCCGAGATAGTATTTTTATGAAACGCTTAACAGATAAAATAATATCATATTTAAATTCTACATATTTTTCTAATCAAATTCCATGTATAATATGTTAAATTTGGAGTTACGGTTTAAAAGATATGAGTATTTAAAAAAATATTTAATATATACTACGAGTTTAATATCATAAACAGTAAGTGCTTTTTTTGTAAAATCACCTCGGTGGGTTTTCCGACGGAAGCGATAGCCTCTTTATTATTAGGTAAAGATAAGACAGAATCCCAGTGATAGGTTCTGCAAGAAAGATAATCCAGGGGTTGCATTGCAAGGCATTGGTAACCTCAACAAGAAGGACAAGATATGTACTACAATGATATTCAAAGATCATCCTTGACACTGATGTTTAGAAGTTTAGCCAGCTCGCCACTTTCATATGCGTCAACGGTATCTGCATTTTCCCCATGAATGAAAATAAAAAGGTGAGGAGTCGGGACGGAACAAGAATTCACAGAAATACTTGTTGTAACTGATCTATGTACCATCAGAGCCTCCCAAGTGCTTTCCACGGATGAAAACCTGAGGAACAGTACGCCTGCCAACCATGTCAGATAAGGCGTCCTGGATTTCCCCACCATCCTCTGCATCACAACCGGAATACATCTTTTCATTGAAAAAATTCTGTGAATTGTAAGCATTTACAACATGTCCGGAATGTTGGTATTCCCAGTCTAAGAACCAATGTAATGTAACAAAAAGAATTCTGTGCATCTTTTCATCAAAAGGAGAAAGCCAGTTTTTGTTGCAAGAGAATAGCAGCAGGGCAAACATGTGCCCACTGCCACCCATAAGTGCAGAATAACACACAAACAAACACCTATTCCATCACGTGCTACCAAAGAGTAATTTGAACCCTGTTGTTTTAGTATGTGATATCATTCTTAAAAATCTATTTCATAGATACCACCAGGTTACTTTCTATGGAACTTCCACTGGTGGTAAAATCATGGCTGAATGCCCTAGACATATATACCCCAAGATGACCCGATTCTGAGAACAAAAGGACATAATCAACTGTACTTGTAGTAGAGGACATAACAGTATATATTTAAGGCAACATCTTTACAGATAAAGAAAAAAAGAGACTGATAAGGTACAGCAAACCAGTGAACATGGATGTACCTCGCTGATCAAGCTCGACGACATATGGATCCTTCTTCAGTTCAAGCTCCTTGAACACAGCCTTTGCCCTTCTACAATACCTGCAAATTTTGAGTACTTAAACTGTTAACATAGTGTTTCTTCTGACAGTACGAAAACACTAAAATGTGGTAAGTCGGTAGTTGTTAGGTTCTGCAACTATGGGCAGTTGCAGAGTCAGGAACCGAGCAGGCGTGGCGATGAATTATTCAATATCAACCAACATACACCATAGTAGGAGTGCATTACCACCGACGCTAACATGAACCTCTAATCTCCAGATCAAACTACCAATTGTTTTTTAAGCCACAAACCGGCAACAATTTCATCATTATTCAATTAGTGCTGTTCTTTGTTTTAAAAACTTTTGCAAGTGTCTGGCATCTTTTGGGTATATCTATCCACCCTATTCCTAGCAAATTGTGAAATTACAAAAGACAAAACAGAGTCTACTGAGAGTTCAGCATGCATCCATCCAAAGATACACCAGTTTTCTAGTTACAATATATTTGGGGTTTCATGGGATGGAATAAACAAGGACAAATTTACACACCATCCTAGAGTTGGCCTTTGCCGAACGACTAAATTGGGGAACAGCTGGTTGGGGAGTTGATCGTAGTACCAATACCGCTGGAGCGCCAGCAGGAATCGCTGCTGCCTGCCTCCTGATGCCTGGGTTTATGAAGATTAGAAATTTTGAGAGGGGAAAGACAAGAAGAAGCGCGAGTCATAAACCTCTGGTGCTAGCACAAGCGATGCATGGAGTAATAGAGATGTACAGATCACTATATCGTCGCTCCAGTCAGCCAGGTGCTGGTGCCATGGGGCGGCTGGTGCTGCGCTTACACCTAATACATACTCACTTGCGCCATTGGCTGGACCGGTGCTACAGCCCAGGTAGCACGAGCCGTAGCTCCGCCCATGACCATGGGCATCATCATCATAATTCATTATGCACATCATCTGACTACATCAGTGGCTTCCAGTTCCATATTATCTGACCATATCAGTGCCACCCCGCATAGCCATGTGCTCTTCACAAGTTTCCATGTTCAAGTATTCAACTTCACACAAACATTTAAGTTTAGCTTATCAAATTATACTTGCAAGAGTTCTGGTGAGCTAACCAGACTCGAGCTTGTACAGGGCAAACTCAAAATGCTAATGTAATAGAGCATTCTAAAAAGGAAAAGAAGAGGTCCACATTCTCCTACATCATCTATGACATGAACCAGAGGCTCGATTAATAAAACGACTAAATCAGAACAAACAGAATTTTAGATTGGTTCAGATACGGCAAGCAGTGTAAAGAAGCACCGTCGCTCTCTCGTCGTCTAGCGCATCAACAACTTTGAGCAAAATTAACAGTCGGAACACCAGCAACAGGTAAGGCCAGATAAGCGCGGTGTCCCCCCGATTCGTTCAGTACCAACAACAATCAGGTGTTGCCTAAAGCTTGCTACGGCTCAAGTTCCGGTTTCCCGTATTGGATTGAAGAATTCCAAAGCGGATAGAACCCTGGACCTGCGTTCGGACGGTTCATACCATCCTGGCTCTGCTCCTGCTGCAAAACGAAGCAAGAAATCGCCATGCTACAGTCGGATCCTGGAAAGGAGAGAGAGGCTATTCTCTCGGTTCCTCCGGCTGCATCCACATCCATACGATTTTGTCTAGGCCATGGGGCTGAACCACTAGTCAAGACCCTAGATAGACGCCCTGCAGCGCCGCCGTCAGATCAGAGCGCGACGCGCAGCAACCACACCCAAATCCTAAGGTTCATGGGCGCGGACAGGCAGCGGATCGAGGAGCGGGGGGAGGAGAGAAGGGAGAGGGAGGGGGGGCTTACGGGCAGTAGGACTTGGAGAAGATGACGACGTCGTGGGCCTTGACGGTGGATTTCACGAAGGCCGTCGGCGTCTTGGACGCCGAGGCGGATCCGAAGGCCGCGAGCGCGATGAACGCGGCCGCCGCCGCCGCCACGCCGAAGCGCCGGACCGTCGTCGATGCCATCGGGGTCACGCCGCCGGCGAGGTCGAGGGAGCCCGGAGACGGCGAGGTGGGCTCTGGGTTTGGGGGAGATCGACTGGTCTGACGAGTCTTCTTCTTCTTCTTCTTCCCAGCGTGCTATAGGCTCCGTGCCTCGTTCGGGTCGCGGTCACGGAACGTGGGAATACGTCTTCTTGTTTCGGCCGTGTAAAGCTAATAAAATACGTCCGCGATGGCTTCTCCTCTTCTGTTTTGTACGCAAAAATAGGGAGTACTCCCTCCGTAAACTAATATAAAAATATTTAGAACACTATTTTAGTAATCTAAACATTTTTATATTAATTTACAGAGGGAGTAAAAGATTATTATTTTTCATAGAGAAGAATCACCGGCCAAGATCAGTGTGAAGCAAAATTGATCCGCAAGTTGGATTTCATTGTTCTTCGGTTACTCTACTGCCTCTTATTCATAATAAATGTCACAGCTTTGAATTAAGGTATAACTAACCTTAGTTCAAAACTATGACACTTGCTTTGAATCGGATGGAGTATATCTTGTCGACCAACAACAATGGACCGACGACTATTCATCGGCACTACAACGGATGAAAATTCATGTCGTGAATGGTGAGTTTAACCGTTATTCGAGCTTTGGAAAGAAAGAAGCCATCGCAAACAGGTGCGAAGTCGGGAGCGTCGATGATAACACTATTTACAACCGAAAATGTGTTTAATCAATCAGGAGGAAGTGAATGGGAGAATTCGATGATCCTTTTTTGTTCTTGGAAGAAGCTAAATCATCGAAGAAATACTTGCGGAATGAAGGGAGGTAGACAATTCTGTACATAATATATTTGATGAATAAATTGCAACAAATCCAGTGCTGTTGTGCCAAGGAGTATACAACATTTCCTAAACCTCTTCACAATGGTTTATATTAGAAGGACTGGACGCGCTTTGCTGCGTTGTTAGATTAAAAAAAATTATCACTATATTTCAAAATACAATATGTATTATTATCTTTAATGTCAACCATTTTAAATTTGATTAAATTTATAGGTAAATATAAAAAAATCATAATATCAATTTGTTATGGTTATATTCATCATTAAATGAATTTTCATATTTTTATTTAATATTATGGATGTCGATATTTTTGCTCTCAACTTGGTCAGAGTTGAAGAATTTGATTTTCCAAGAAACTAATACCCCTTATATTTTGAAACTAATGGAATATTTTGTTTTCATGTGTGGGGGAGATGACATCGTGTGTTTTATTTTTATTTTTTAATTTGGTAATTTGATGAGTCTTTCGTGGTGTGATTCTATATTATATGCCAACCAACCTTGTATATGTGAGAAATTTCTACGCCGACGGTTGCATGAGCGTGATTGATATGTTTTTATAGGCCAGTTGTTATTGATTGATTTAAAAAACTGTTGGTTCAGTCAAAATCGTAAACCAAACCCATTAGAAATCATAGTGTATTTGTCTAAAGAATTGAACGAGTGAGTTTTCAAAAAGTGTTGACCCAGTCAAAACCGGATGACCCAATTTTAATTGATGTCTTGAAGATCTTAATTGAATGTGAACTCTTTAAAACTAAGGAGTATAGTGTTATAAAGGTATTAATAAAATAATTAAATAAAAATAGCTTTCAGAAATTATTAATCAAGTCAAAATTGAATGTCACGATGTCAATTAGAGACCTTAATTGAATGTGGGCTTTCCAATACTAAAAAGATTAGTGTTATAGTATATTATGACAACGCAAATAAGTACCACATCATAAACTTGCACCAATAAGATCGTGGGTCCATTCTTTATTGGAAGCTTAGAGCATCTGCAGTCGTTCGACCCCCCAACGGCTTGAAATAGCGTCGCTTAGGGGCCAATCGACGCTGAATTCGACGGTGAGGGGGGGGGGGGGGGGCTTGGGTTCCCAGCCGACCCTCCAAGGTCGCCCCCAAGCCGGTGCTTTCGGCCCAATTTTGGCGTAAATTTGGCCCAGGTTCGGCCCACATTCGACTCATTTTCGGCACAATTTCAACAAAATTTTTTTATGACAAAGTTCATTATGGAAATCAATACAAATCAAATAGTTCAACGAAGCAAGCTCATAATTCCAACACAAATATAAACGAATCGAACTAGGTGTTGCCTTTAGCCTCCATAGATGCTCCACCAGCAGTTTTTGATGCACCTATGGGTCTCGGATCTCCTGGCGCGTATTCAAGAAGGCAGCCCATATTGTCGGTACCTGATGATCAAGAACTACATGAAGACCTTGCCGGCGAGGATCATGAGATGCTCTTTGTCGGCGGTGTCGGCCTTGGCTTCCTCCTCCATCAGAGCCGCAAACGCATCCTTATTGTGTTGGTCCATGGCCGAACAGTCAAAATACCGAACACCTGGCGGGCGTGGTGGATGGGCAGTCACCTGTATCGCCGCCTGCTTGGCCCTGGAAAGCATGGCGGCGAGGCGGGCGGCGCCGGGATCGGCATGACGGCATCCTGTGGCGCGCAAGGGCGAATTTGCCGGGGAAAAGGCGTTTCTCGCCGGACAGTGATGTCCCACACGTCGCTTTTCCTTTCGTCGGAGCCCTAAGTACCCCTCAACGTGCTGGGTTCGGTCTGGGATCGTCGTCACAAAAAATGGGCCCAACCAACAGAATTCGGCGTCCGAGAGGCAAGTGGGAGGATTTTTCAACGCCGACGACAAAAAAGATGCCTAGGAGGCCTGTTGGTGGTGTGGCTGGAGATGCTCTTACATGCATGATGGGAAAACCATGCAAAATCAGCTTCTAGGTGAGCCAGGTTCAATCGTTCTACTTCTTGCCCTACTTACTTTCCAGTCAACAATATTGGGAAGACAACAAACACATACTGCTTGCAAGGGAACACATGTGGATATCTTGAGACACCAATCTACTCTTCCTCGACCTGGTACTCATCGTCGTGGTCGTGGTCGTCGTCGTCGTATTCATCGACATCGTCATCTTGAGTACTAGCACTGTTACGGCGGAACTGTTCATCTCGTACCTCCCGTCATCCTCGTTGATGAACGTAACTCCAGACCATACACCGCATGCCTGTGCTTCACCACCAGCCAGCGAAGCAGACGATCCTCCTTGTTTAGATAGTGCAGTTCTTTAGTGAAGGAAGGTGGCACCATCATGGTCATTTGCATAAGTTGACCTTGAGCGCTTCCAGGAGAAGCAAGCAGTGTCATTCAGCTGCATGACAATATCGAGGATCTCCAAGGATATGGAGTAAAAAAAGGTGCTGAAACCGTCAATTTGATAAGCTCGCACTTTTTTTTTAGAAAAGAAGGCGTTGCCCCGGCCTCTGCATCAAGTGATGCATGCAGCCATTTTATTAATAAAGCAAAATGGTCCGAGACAAAACTACAAGGTAGTATGAGAAAAGAGAAAAAGAAGACAAAAGAAATTACACGGTGATCAGACCACCGAAAAGCCGACTACAACCCACAGATAAGCTGGCTAAGGACCAATCCTATTAGCATGTCGCCATCCATATCGGTTGAAGATAACCTGAGCTACCATCTCTCATCGGACACACCCAGTAACCAAAGGCTCCCTGGTTTCCACAGGAGTGAGTAAGGACCACGTGCGGATCAATCCGGTAGCCCTGAAGATAACCTGCAAAAAGTTAATGTGATGTAATCTGTTAAAAACTAGATCATTTCTGCAGTTCCATATCGCCCACAACAAGGCACAAGTTCCAACCCGAATTAGTTTGACAAAAAGTACATTAACCCCGTTTAGCCACGTCCCAAATAACATGCGAATGCTAGTAGGTGGGGTAATGTTAAAAACAATTTGTAGTGAGCGCCATACTAATTTCGCCATAGGACAATCCAGAAAGAGGTGTTTAATCGACTCATTCGTTTGACAGAAGCTACATCTTTTATTTCCTTTCCAGTTTCTTTTAGCCAAGTTATCCTTAGTTAAAACAACTCCCTTATGAACAAACCACATGAAGATTTTTATCTTAAGGGGAACCTTGACCTTCCAAATATGTATGGACTTTGGAATGGACGACGTATTAATAATATGGTCGTACATTGATTTCACTGAAAAAATACCATTGGTGGTCAGCCTCCAACGAATGCTGTCGGGAAAATCAGACAGGGAAATATCCATCAGTCTTCTGACTAGATGTAACCAACTTACCCATCTATTTCCGATCAAGGCTCTGCGAAATTGGATATTAAGAGGAGTATGCCGCAGTATTGCCGCAACGGAAGTCTGTTTTCGTTGTGTAATATGATAAAGTTGCGGATACTGTAAAGCCAAAGGCTGCGGTCCTAACCAAGTATCTTCCCAAAATCTAGTACTTTCACCGTTCCCAACGACGAATCTAGTTCTGTTGAAGAAAGCAGCCTTTGTCCTCATTAGACCCTTCCAAAAAGGGGAATCACCCGGTCGCGCAGTGACTTGGGCTAGGGTTTTGTGCTGTAGATATTTGTTCTTTAGAATTTGACCCCACATCCCTTGTGATTCGACAGACAATCTGAATAACCACTTGCTAAGTAGACATCTGTTCTTGGCCTCGAGATTTTCAATTCCCAAACCCCCCTGATCCTTGGGTCTACAAATAATATCCCATCTAGCAAGTCTATATTTAGTCTTGACCTCATCGCTCTGCCAGAAAAATCGAGATCGATAAAAATCCAACCTTTTCCTCACCCCAACCGGCACTAGGAAAAAGGACAGGAGAAACATTGGCATACTTGTCAACACTGAGTTGACAAGAACTAAACATCCTCCGTAGGATAGAAGCTTGCCCTTCCAGCAACTTAGCTTCTTCTCAAAACGATCCTCGATACATCTCCACTCCTTTATGGTCAACTTTCGGTGATGAATGGGGATACCTAAATATGAAAACGGTAGCATGCCACCCATACATCCAAAAAGTTGGTAATACGTGACCTATTCAGCTTGTGCATCCCCAAAGCAGAAAAGCTCACTTTTGTGAAAGTTAATTTTCAACCCAGATAGTTGTTCAAATAAACATAATATGAGCTTCAAATTTCTGGCCTTATTGAGATCATGTTCCATGAAAAGGATCGTGTCGTCCGCATATTGTAAGATCGAGACACCCCCATCAACTAGATGCGGTACTAGTCCCCCTACTAAATCTTTGTCATTAGCCCTCCTGATCATCAGCGCCAGCATATCCGCTACGATGTTAAATAAAATAGGAGACATAGGATCTCCTTGCCTAAGTCCCTTAAGCGTCTGAAAGAAATGACCCACATCATCATTTACTTTAACACCGACACTTCCTTTTTTTATAAAACAATCCACATGCTTTCGCCAAATATCACCAAACCCTTTCATACGTAGAGTTTGTTGCAGGAAAGACCATTTAACTTTGTCGTATGCCTTTTCGAAATCCACCTTGAATATAACTCCATTTAGTTTCTTGGAATGTAGTTCATGCAGAATCTCATGCAGAACGACAACCCCTTCAAGAATATTCCTACCCGGCATAAACGCTGTCTGCGAAGATTGCACAACCGAATGTGCCATTTAGTTAGCCTATCTGTTCCCACCTTTGTGAAAATTTTAAAGCTGACATTGAGCAGGCATATAGGACGAAATTGTTCAATTCTGGAGGCACCCTCTTTCTTCGGTAATAGCGTAATCGTACCGAAATTAAGATGGAAAAGTTGCAGGTGACCAGAGTACAAATCATTGAACATAGACATAAGATCCGCCTTAATAATATGCCAGCAACGTTTATAAAACTCAGCCGGAAACCCGTCTGGACCAGGAGCTTTACCACATTTCATACCCTCAATTGCCTGTAACACCTCTTTCTCTAGGAATGGTGCGGATAGACTCTCGTTGTCGGCTTGTCCAACTTGAGGAATATCCGCAATCTGATGCTCGTCCATAGACACAAAGCTATGATCTGGAGCACCAAACAACCGTTTATAGTAATTTGTGATGTAAAGTTTAAGGTTCTCATGCCCTACTACGGTACCCTCATCTTGCTCGAGTTGTATGATTCTCTTTTTCCTATGTTTGCCATTTGCAATCAAGTGGAAAAACTTTGTGTTATTGTCCCCCTGGACAAGTGCCCTAACCTTGGCTCTGACAGCCCATTTCATTTCCTCTTCCCTTAGCAGCACACGCACCCTTTGTTCGGCCTCATATTTTGACGACCTTTCATGTTCATCTAACATGACGGTCTCAGCCTTACGATCTAGGGCATCTATAAAGTGAAGCAGTTGGTCTTGCTCCTCTTTATACTGTCCAGACACATTCTTAGCCCAACCTCTCAGGAATTGTCTAAGATGTCGGATTTTGCGTTGCCAGATGTCGACACTTGATGTCCCATCCGTATGTTTACTCCATTCTCTAGCAATAATGTCTAAAAATCCCTCACGAGAGAACCAACTGGCCTCAAATGAGAAGGCATCTTTTTTTCCTTTGTGTGTGGCATTTCCAGAATCTAACAATAGTGGAGTATGGTCAGATATAGCCCTCTGCATGGCACTAACTGTGACTAGAGGGAACTTCTGCTCCCAGTCAACACCAGTCAGTACTCTATCCAGTTTTTCGAAAGTCTCGTTAGGTAAGGAATTTGCCCAAGTAAATTTCCTACCGGAAAGTTCAATCTCCCGCAGATTCAGACTCTCTATGATCGTATTAAACATAAAGGGCCATCTACCATCAAAATTATCATTGCTTTTCTCACCAGGTCGCCTAATGATATTGAAATCACCACCCACCACCAGTGGTAGATTTTCATCGCAAATTCTAACCAGATCAGCCAAGAAAGCAGGTTTGAGCTCCGTTTGAGCGGCACCATAGACCGCAACTAGTGCCCACTGAAACCCATCGTCCTTGTTTCTAATTCTAAATTTTACTGTGAAGTCACCTAATATTACTTCACGCACTTGCAGTGTATTGCAACGAACCCCGAGTAAGATCCCTCCGGACCTTCCTCTTGGAGGGAGACAATGCCATTGAAAATCCACTCCTCCAGAAAGGGAGTTAAGAAAGTGCGATGTAAAGTTATCCCGCCCCGTCTCCATCAACGCGATGAAGTCAAGACTATGCTGTAACGTTGATTCTGCAAGGAACCTAATTTTAGCCAAGTCTCTAAGACCTCTGCTATTCCAAAAAAGTCCTTTCATATTTCATCATAATTTTTTTTTGCAGTCTTGAATCTAGCACTCCTACGAACAGCCGATACTGGATAAACTCTTCGTTTCGAATTGCGCCTTGGTTTATCCGAAGCATACTCCTGGTCCATATAACCATGAATATCTTTAGCCGTATCATTAAGATGGGTAGAAGATACGTGCGAATCATCGAACGCTGCTTGCGTCTGTCTAATTTCCTCTTCAGGTAGTAAGTTTTGACATATTAAATTCACTCCCCCCATATCCGATATCTCCTTATCATTCATAGGTCTAACTGCCGCTAAGTTTCGAATAATATCCAATGCCCTATCAACTTTCAAGTCTAATAAGTCATTAATAGATTTTGAAACTTGTTGAGTAGTCTCACCCAAAGACACCCCCACTGCCTTAGCATTATCTAAAATCTCTTGCTTAGTGAAATGAAGAATAGAATGTTCAGTATTAAAATTCATACCTGTTGAATTCTGAACCTCCTTCATTTTGGCCATACGCATCGCCCGTCCAATCTGCAGGTCATCCGCATCTGGCTGTGATTGTACCCGATGACTGGCGCGTCTATCCGGCCCCATCGGATTGGGAACACCTCCAAAAGCTATGATAAGCTCGCACTTGTTGAGAATGAACTTGAGAAGCGACATCACTTGCAGTGATTGGACTCCTTGGGGTCCGGGATGTGCCTGTATGTTGGCCATTTGAATCGCCAACGAAATTAACACCAGTGGTTGGGACAGACAGAGAACCATGTGCGGCAGTGGAAGTGGGAGAAGCAGAGGTTTCAGCTAAGCTGGAGCTTATGGCAGCAGTGACTGATATGTAAGAAAAGCCCAATTGGTGAGCTCGCCGGAACTGTGGTTGGTGGCCAATGTGTGGCAGCCAGAAGGATCGTAAAAAGGGGTGAGCAGAAGGGCAATGCTACCATCTCATGACTCACATGAATCACTTACTGACTGGCCATTTTCCCCAAGAATACTTATGAACCCCAGAACGTGAAAGATTCAAACACTGTACCCTTCTATTCAGTAGTCAAAGCAAACAGGTCACACGAGCCACTCGAGCAGTGCAAACCTGAGCTCTGATTTAAAACAGTAACTGCGATCAATAGAACGATCTGGGCCCAAACAATTTATGCACTAAAACACTCAATCGATCACATCGAGGCCAATACCCACGAAAATTCTAACAGCCAACGGCCAAACCTACTTGGGCATTTCATCGAGCATGTCAAAGGCACCACCCATCACCAAGACCCAAAAGGCTAAAGGCCTAAACGCTCATACCAGCTTCAGCATTTCTTCATGCACACATCAATCTAGCCGAAAGATTTTGGTGGTAGCTTTCGCCACAGCCGGTTGTAACAAAAAACATCATCGCCATCGTCAGGGTTGCAACATCATCATGAATGACAGCAAAAGTCATCGCAGGTGGTAGCAAATGTAGACATAGGTAGTAGCAGAAACTTTATTCGCCGTCGTCGGAGGCCTTGTCCTCGTCAGAATTGGATGTAGCAAATTTCATCATAGGTTGCAGCTCCTCCGTTGCCTGGTTCCAACATTTCACATCAACGGTTGCAACGTCCCTCGCGGCGCCAGTTGTAGCAGCTCTTGAGCGGGTGATGCCCGAGCTCATCCTTCACAGCGATGATGGTTTGCGGCTAGCCGTTTCCCCTGAGCAACACCGGTAGCGATGGTGGCGCGAGGTGCAGGTGGCCTGGGAGAGGCAACACTAGTGAGGGGGGGCTAAAAGGTGGGCGGAGATGGGGCCGGCGATTGCCATGGCGGATGAACATGAATTGTTCGAGAGGGACTATGAAGAAGACGAAGGCCTTTTTTTAATACCACACCCCCTTTATTAATTAGGTACAATTTTAGCATCAGATACAATGAGAGGAATAACAACTAACGGGGTTGCATCCAACCATACTTGAGGAGGAGTGAATCTAGCTAGTCTAGCTAATTCATGGGCTACTATATTGTTCTCTCTATAACAATGTTCAAAAACAATATGATTCAAATCTAAGGACAAGAAGTAACAATCATCAAAGATCGCGCTGCCACTGAAGATGAATATCCTTCTTTGAGTGCTGAAATCAACTCCATATTATCTGAGTTTACTTCAATTCTGCTACATCTAGAGGCTTAAACAAAACCTAACTGTAAATTGCTTCTGATGTGAAGGCGTCATAACAGATTTCAATTTTTGCATTCGTAGCAGCTATGAACTTGTCACTATGGTCTCTCATGATAACACCTACCGAGCCTTCAAGAGAGTCTTGATCGAAACCCGCATCCACATTTAACTTGACATAATCACGCCTCGGTTTCTTCAAGACACCCACACGAATTTTTGGCTTTGAGCAATTCGCAGCAATGAAATTTGCCGCCAAGGCTCGTACAACAAGGTTGATTTGTGCTGCCGTTTGTGGAACACCTCCATGTGTAGTTTTCCTCCTTTCCCACCACAAGAACCAACAACATATAGACATAGTTTCTCTCAGCTTCGGCAATCCTAGCACATGGATATGATTGTCTGGTAAGCTTAGAAGGAATTCAGCCACTGCCTCACCACACAAGTTCATCTGTAATCCAGACTTTATCACATCGAGCACTCCAAGGAGTTTCCATATACCTGAACCGCAACAGGACATTCAAATAGGAGATGGCGGATATTCTCCGACCCTTGGTTGCAAACTAGGCAATGTGACTTGATCTTGATGTGTCTGTCAGCTAGTATTGATTTGGGTTATTGCCACTCCCGAGCTTTTATCTCTAGTACCAACATTTTCTTCCAACTGGCCAGTCGCTTCCTCCCCTTGCTTGTGCCTCTTATTTTGTTTGCGTGGGGAGACATAAACTAGAGGCAGCAAAGGTACATGCGACATGACATCAGCCATCACCAAAGCTAGTGGATTCGTCCCACCATCCCCCGCTCCATCAATGTTCGGACTTTGCCTCGCAGACCTAGAGCTTGATGCATTTTCAACAGAGGGGCGCTTATTTTGCGACTGCGAGCTATCTTTCACCACCACCATGATGTTGCTCTCCGGGTTTGCAGGAATATCATCATCCTCCCCCTTTCAGTTTCCATTCTCCCCCAGCATTCACCGGGTTCTGATTCTCTGCATTGAAGTGCCGACTTTGGTTAGGGTTATACGCGCCTCTCTCCCTTCCTCTTCCTACTGCACCTCCTCCAAAAGCTCGTCCTCTCTCGGGTCCAGCCACACCATGACCAGCATGACCAGCTCTGAAAGCATTAGCTAACACAAATACCCCCATCCAAAGGATGAGTCGTCATGTTCTTCATCCTCGCATTCTTCATACCAGTGGCCAAATTCCCCACAACTAAAACAGAAGGTGGGCAACTTTTCATACTTTACTTGATAACGAACTCGCTCATCTCCCTTCTTCCCTGTCACAAACCGCTTTTATCTTCGCATTGATGTCAATATTGACTTTGACACAGACAAATTCTCCGAAGAACCCACCCGGTAGCCTTAGCTGAATCTCCTCTACCTCACCCATGCGTGAAGCCATCCGTCGATGTGCTTGTTTTATCAAGGAATTGTTTGGGAGGCGATGGATCTGCGCCCAAACTGCAATTTTGTCCAACTGGATGGATTCGGGGTTTGTAAAACCGCCATGCTCCTTCATTATCACTGCTTGGCCCCTAAAGAGCCATGGACCTTCAAACATCGCCTTGTTCCAATTTGCTAAATAACTGAATTGCGTAGTGAAGAGATTCTCATTGACCTTCCTCCAAACTACAAGTCTTGTTGGGTTCCATGCTGGTCGCATGTCCCCACAGAGTGCACTCGGACTGAAGGTTTTTGGGGTATGAACCCTAGCAATGGCTAGCCACTTGGCCGCCGTCATCAGGTTAGGGAGTTCCTCTTCCCAAAGGAAGTCATCATCTTCTTCTTCCTACAGGTTCAAGCGAGCCACCAGATCTTCCGCACTCTCCCTTGGCCCCCTCCTCTGTGATCCAGGGTCTTCGGCCGCCATCATCTTCGATCGGGATGCTACGATCAAACCCTAAAACTTCTCCCCTCGCAAAGCCCCCGACCCCCCTCGCAACAATGGCATGGTAGGATCACGAGGATCCCCCTTGATCAGCCCGAGTATGAGGGAGGAGAACCAGGGAGATCCGCATGGATACGAGGTAAATTCCGGCGTGGGCGCCGGAAGCGAGTGAAACCCTTATTTTTTTCGCTAAGGGAGGGGTCAGATCTAATCATCCGCCCAGCTGATGATGAAAATTCAACATGTGTAAAAGCAAAGGGGGGAGAAGCGCAAATGCCTAAAGCCCCAGAAAGATTTTGCCTTTGGTTTCTTCCCTTCCCAATAACCTCCTGAAGAAGATGAAGGCCTGGTAGAGGAGGATGAAAGGAAGAAGAGGAAAATAAGGCCTAATCGGTATGTCTGGATTAGAAGTGGTTCAATTAAGATGTTGGATCACGCCGAAGGGAAACATTTCTCAACTCATTCACATATGCAAGTAGCCCAAAATCCATGCAACCTACTCCCTCCGTTTTAATAAGACTTATATTTAAAAACAAAGTGAGTACCAAACACCTGTCAAGGTGTGGCACCGATGAGGTATTCGCGGTGTTTCTTTTTACCTTTTTCACGAATTACCAGTAGTGATGGCCATGGTACGCGTTAGTGTAGTCAGTTTTGTGTGCCATAAGCATATAGTGTTGGTAATAACCGAGCACATGAGTTGGCAGACGTTGGGTACTAAGGAAGTTTTTGGACAGCACAAGTTGTTGATGACGAACCCACCAACTCTATATGCTGTTTGGTGGCCGGTGATTTCGATGCCATGTCTTAATAAAGTATGTTTATATGTTGTTAGAATATTGTTTCATTTAGATCACCTACTAAAAGCAAAGGAACAGACAGTAATATTTTAGAAAATAAAAGGCAAGTAAAAAACACAATGCAACTTCCTACTCATTTTTCTTATCACTCATTGGCAGGGAGCATCCCCCGTAAATTATGTTTATTTGTAGTCTATATAACTATGCGGCCTATTACACAATAAGTTCATGTGAACCTGAACCATTGAGAAAATAAAAGAGAGACATGCACAAAATAGAAACTGAGGACATAACAACAGGTGTACACATAAGAGCATCTTCGATAAAAATGTCCATGTCTATATTTGGATGTCACAATGGTTTAAAATAATTCTTTCATATACACATCTAATTTTGCATCGTCTATATACATGAATCATGACAGATGGACTGACGCTATGGAAAGGGAGAAATCATGAAAGTGCAACTGGGTTTAGATGATGCCTCCACATTGTCCAGCGATGGACATTGTCGAGGTCGACTTAGAGGATGTGCGTGTTTGAACAATCATATGGACAAGCTATTGAACTCTGTTTTGAGCTCACGTCATTAAAAATTAATATAGGTGTTCATATAGACAAGCTACTGGAGATGCTTTAACAAAACACTACGAGCGCGCCGACGAATATGATGCTACCAGAGTAGACAATCCAATTTTCACTCAATTTCATTTGATGCTAGAACTTTTTTCCGGACATCTCGAGGTCGACAAAGTACAAACGCACCAAATAATCCAGGGTCTTCCACTTAATTTGTGATATTAGCTCGAGAAGATCATTTTCTTTAGACAATTTACAACCTATCTTCAGTTACTGTGGGAAGAAATCCCAACAGTTTCGGGTAAAAATAAAATAATAATCCTGCTCTATCTTATGTTGTCTCATGTGTGAGTCTATGTATATGATTTGTTCCATGAGCTGGGGTTGGGCTCCAAGACGAGGGAGGCGTAGATGAGCTCGTTCCAGGCGTCCGGCACGCCGGGGAGGCACCAGTGGCTGCAGTCCTGCTTCCTCTTTGACACCTTCCTCCTCTTGTCCGGCGCCATGCCGTAGAGCGACGGGTGGCCGTCCTTGCGGAAGCTGGTGAGCCTGGTGACGTTGAGCAGCCGCACCGGGAACCGCATCCGCGCCACTACCTCGTCCACGATCCGCATCTTCTCCGGGTAGCTGTCCACCACCGCCCCCCTGAACGCCGGCTCCGTCTCGCCGCTGCACGAGCCGCCCGAGTCCCACTCCCCGCCCCTGAAATGCGCCGTGGAGTACCCCCGGTAGAAGACGACGCTCTTGTCGGGGTCCATGTTCTTGTCCACCCACCGCGCCCATGTCTGGAGGGCTCGCCGGTAGGCTTCCGTCGAGTCGAACTGCGGGTACAGCGTGTCGCCTTCCTTGTAGTAGTTCGTGCTGCAGTGCACACACACACGCATTGTTCATCTGTTTTATCGATCGATCGATCGATGATTTGAACCTGCTGCAGAGGAGCAAATCAATGGACGGATCGGAGCGGTGGCAATGGCACGTACCCCCTGGCCGTCTTGCCGTGCGTCCACCAGTGGCCGGTGTTGAAGACGAGGACGTCGGCCTTCTTCCACCGGCCGGCCGTCTTGTCGATGCGGTCGATCTGGAGGGTCGGGTTGGAGCTCCCCTGCCGGTTCACCCGCACCCCTTCCCGGACCAGGAAATGCGACCGCACGAACTCCACCGTGCAGTCAAAATCCTACGTACAACAAGAATCACCCATCGTCCAACCTTCCATCAATGGAGCTTGCTTGGTTGATCGATCGCGCGCGCGGGCCATGCATGGGACGGAGGTTACCATACCGGGAACCTGAAGACGAAGTAGCCGCGGCCCTTGGAGATCCGGTACCCGTGGGTCTCGAACATCCTCGACTTGTCGGGGAGCGCGGCGCGGAGGATGCAGAGCATGGACTCGAACTGGTTCCGATTCATGGAGTCGCCCACCAGCATCAGCCGCCGCCCGCGCAGCCTCCACAGGAGGTCCGTCGCGTTGAACCTGGGCAGCAGGCACCGGCGCGGCGCCCAGCGCCACCGCGTGTACCCGGCGTCCTGCCGCCCGTTGGACGCGCACGCGTACGCCTCGTCCACGTACGGGCACGCTCCCGGCGCGTACAGCGGCCGCGTCGGCTCCTCGTCGTCGTCCCTGACCCACGTCCCGTCGTAGATGTCGCACCGTTCTTCAGATGTATCCCCGCCGGCTGCCTTGGGCGGCGGCGGCGTGGGCCGTGGGATAGGTGACGTCGTCTGTTTCAGCGGCGGCGGTGGCGTGGGCCGTGGGAGAGGTGACGTCGCCTGTTTCAGCGGCGGCGGCGGCGTGGGCCGTGGGAGAGGTGACGTCGTCTGTTTCAGCGGCGGCGGTGGCGTGGGCGGTGGGAGAGGTGACGCCGTCTGTTTCAGCGGCGGCGGTGGCGTGGACGGTAGGAGAGGTGACGCCGTCGGCGGGGGCGGTGGTGGTGGTGAAGAAGGTGACGAGGTAGCCTGTGGCGGAGGTGGTGGCGTTCTCGCCGTCCGTGGAGGTGGTGGTGGTGACGGGTGTGAGACGCGAATGGAGGGGAGCCAGGAGAGGCGGTGGGAGGAGAGAGCGTGCGGGGAGGTGGCGGAGGGGCGGAGCAGGAGGAGGAGGGGGAGGGTGAGCGGGAGGAGGAACGGGACGGAGACGAAGGCGGCGAGCGGGAGCAGGAGGCGCCACGGGAGCGGCGGCGCGGGCGGCATCGGCTTGCGGACGGAGGCGGAGCCAGATCACTGGAGTTGAGAGACTGAGTCGGCGCGATGCGAGAGCTCCGGGTTCCAGCGAGCCGTCCAAGGTGGCGGGCCGTGGATCCTTGGGACGTCAGTTGCTCCGGTCAGATCGAGCAACCAGAGGTACGTACGTACACGGCTCGCAAGGAAAGAAGACGGGCCGGGTGGAAGGCCTGCTTGTGCTGCCAGCAGACCGGACGCTGCACTTCCCACCACCAAAAAAGTTGGCCACTGTACTATCATAGAGAATCTCCAGCAGGCACGCTTCGCGCCGCGTCCAAAAAATGCGTTTATAGCGTGCGCTTCGGCTGGTTTAGCGCGGGGATAGGCGCTGGCTCTAACAGCCGCGCTATAATACAGCGCGCGCATCGCTCCAGCAGTGCCTAAAAAGCCAGCGCACGCAGCACGCACAAACGACATATACATCACATATACGCAGGACTTCGGAGGCGCGCGAGGGCCGGCCGGACTGGGAGGGGGTGGGGCGGAAGCGCGGCGGCGCGGGGAGGCCGGGGAAGCGCCTGAACGGTCGCCGGGGGGCGCGGGCGGCGCCCGCAGCGGAGACAGGCCGGGGAAGCGCCTGAGTGGTCGCCGGCGGGCGCGGGCGGCGACGTTGGCCCGGGGATAGGCTGGGGAAGCGCTGAACGGTCGCGGGGGCGCGAGCGGCGGCGGCGGCGCGGTCGGATGAGGGAGGAGCAGGAGCGCGGGAGAGAGGAGGAGCGCGGGAGAGAGGAGGAGCAACCGCGGGAGAGAGCAGGAGCGAGCGCGGGAGAGTCGTGCGCGCGGGAGCCGGCGCAGCAAATAAGGGGCGCGGGATTGCGTTTCGGCCAACGCGCTGAAATGGAAATGGCGCGCGCGTCGTTTTTGCGCGCCCGCTGGAGCTGCCCGCCGCGTTGCGCGCGCTCTAAAACTGCCTTTTTTGCGGCGCGGCGCTTGTATAGCGCGCCTGTTGGAGATGCTCTTAGACGGTGTTTGTTTCCTGGGACTTATTGGTTTAGGGACTTAAAAAGTCTCTATAAATCCCACCTAAACCAAACACAAGGGACTTGTTGGAACTTATTGTGATGATTTGGGACTTATCAAATAAGACTCTCAGGGAGGAGCTTATCGGGACTTATCCCGGGCCGGACCTACCCCGCATCGCTCCAGGCTCGTTCCCCGCACGCCGCCGCGCCTCTCGGTCCAATCGGCGCTGCCGCCCCGCCTCTCGCCCCGTCGCCGCCCCGCCTCTCACTCCGGTCGCCGCCCCGTCGCCGCCCTGCCTCTCGCTCCGGTCGCCGCCCCGTCGCCGTCCCCCCTCGGTTTGTTCTGCCTCGGTTCGCCGCCCCGTCGCCGCCCCGTCGCCGTCCCGCCTCGGTTTGTTCTGCCTCGGTTCGCCGCCCCGTCGCCGCCCCGCCTCGGTTCGTTCTGCCTCGGTTCGTTGCAGCGGTGCCTCCAATCGCCGGACAGACCCTCTTCCGAGCCTCGTTGCAGCGGTGCTTATCCTGTGTGCCGTATGCGTTGGCCGATGACGATCCATGTGAACAAGTGTATTATTAGGTGCAACATGGACTTATAAGTCCCTGTAAACAAACAGGTAGGGACTTAAGACTTATAAGTTCCTGTAAACAAAGAGATAGAGACTTATGACTTATAAGTTGGGACTTAAAAAAAATTTAGGACTTATGAAACAACCAGGGTCTTAGAAAAAAGAAGGACCATTGCAAAGGTAAAAATGGGAGCCCTATTCTTGATGTCCGTTTCATCTCGTTGGGAGATCAGTTTGCTGTTGTCTGTACAATGCCGGTCACAATCTGAATCTTGTTGATAATATTAAGGGAAACGTTGGGTAGCCGGCGCGTCGACCGAACCTTTCGGCCGGTCACACGCGGTCCGTGCGTGTAGCTGGGCAGGCACGTAGCCTGTAGTTGGCTAGGCCGGTGTTCAAATTTATTATAATCGACGTTCAAATTTGCTACAATTATCTATGAAAAAAGCCGTATCCATGTTTGGTTGCAATCCGAGTTCGTCGATTTTTTTTTGCTACAATCGGCGTTTGATCGTTGCTACAATCCGTGTTGATTTTCGCTACAACCGGTATTAATTTTTCCTACAACCATTCACTAAAACGGCTTTATACACGTTCGTCAGAGTTGCAACCCAAGTTCACCAGATTGTTTTGCTATAACCCACATTTTGTTTTGCTACCACGCATCATCAGCGTCATTTTTTTTTGCTAGGACCACGTTGATAATTTTTGTTACAACCATGTTTTTGCTACATTCGTGGTCGAAATTTGCTACATCGCTGCTTGTTTTTTCTACCATCAATGATTTTTGCTGCATGGACAGATCTGACGATCAAACAATATTCGATCTGACTGATATGGCAGATCTGCCGGCTCGCGTTCGACTGGTCGAAAGTTTCGACCGACACGCCGATGCAGATCAGTCCCTTAATATTAAAAGGAGAACCGTTGTCGTTTCTTCGGAGTCAGACATATGACCCAATTATGACTACCCAAGAATTGTTTTTTCTGCAATTTAAAGTACAGCGAGTGATTGATGATTTGATCAATGGCTAGGATATATTATCTACTCTCATCTCTTCTAAAAAAAGGAGGATAAGAGGGAAACATGCTAAAACAGCTCGTTGTTAAGATGTCCTATGTTAATGGGACCTCCTAACTGTTTATTTCTATTGGCAAATTGTCCGGATGAAATTTCGACTAGTAGAATCGCCCACGTAAAATAAGCGTGATTTTAGCCGCACGATGTCCTTTTCTTCCCCAACCGCTTCGTTAAAAAGAAAGCAAAAGCAAACCATAACCCCTGTGCTGACGGGAGGATATGTCCGCCGTGACTTCATAGCGTCTGTTCAAAGAGCACCCGGTTCCTCTAGGACGGGATCGTCCATCTCCCGATGCGCGGATCCATTGATCGGACTCGTGGACTTCGAGTCCCATCAGAGAGGATAGGCCTATCTCGCGGAGGAAATGACAGAGGCAGAGGCGGCTAATGCGGCGGTGTGGGCGGTCGTAGAGGAGGAAGCCATCCGCGCCTGTATTTTGAAAAAACGGTAATGACGGAATACGCACGTCCTCGCCCGTGAGCAGAATCAGGTGTTCCATGGAATGGCCGGACTGCCGCCAAAGGAGGAGAAGGAGGTCGGGGTGGTGCCATGGACAGCTCCGGCGATGAGCAAATCCGACTCGATTCGTGCTGCATATTCGATTGGTACTTCCGTGACAAGGCAAGGACGTCGGAAAGGACAAGGGCAGCTGTAGATGATCTCCACCATAGCCAGACATGCCAAATTTTGGCATTCCGATGGCATGTTTAGTAGTGATGGAGTAGCCGGACGACGTGTGTGCATCGACGTGTGTGTCCGAATAAAAACTGCATTATTTGAGACGTGGCCGGTCAGTGTCTACGGACGTGCCCGGGCGCGTCCGCTATATCTGGCCATGGCCGGGCCGGGCCCTAAAAAGCCCATGACAGAAAAATGAGGCCCAGGCCCAGCCTAGGCCCTGCCATCAGGCATACCTTGAAGCCCAAACCCAGCCCATCTATTGAAAAGCCCGTCGGGCTTGGGGCCGTGGGCCGGGCCTCTTTCTTAAAATCCTAATATGTCAATCCCAAACCGGTCCGGCCTTGCTGGTGGGCTCAAAACTCAGGCCCAAGCCCGACTCATGGCCAAGCCCATAGTCCTAGGCCCTGGATTTTGGGTCCGGTCCGGAGATGCAAAGGTATAGCGTCCGCGGACGTTTGAGGGTCTGGATTTGAGGGGTCAGGCCGTAGATGCTCTTAGTAAACCGATTGTCCCGCCCTGCTTGATTCGTCGCCGATGGTCGCCACATCAACCCAAAAAACGCCGATCGTCGGGCGGCTGCATCATTGTTGTCGGTTTAAAAAATTGTCCTAACAATATTTTTGCTGGTAAAACTTATATTATTCGATCATCAACCGTACAATCTACCTTACATAACTGAATAACTTCTCGGAGGCCAGAGCCCAGCCAGACTACAGTTCTACCTTCCGATCTAGCAAACTTTGATAAAAAAATCTGGAACTAAATTTTGTTCACGGTTGATATTTGTAATATGTGCCATATGAAGAGACTTCAGATACTTGATTTTCATATTTTGGCTGGCTTTATATCTTGTGTGCTATATGTTGAGATAATTCGCTTAACTTCAATGCCGTCACTAATTTGCAGATTGAGTGGTACATGACCGACCTTCTCCAAAGAAGCATGTATGAGGTAAATAAGAGCACTGATCGTTGAACTTGAAAGAGCAACCATTTTTGATGCATAATGAACAAAATTAAGCCATGACAGAACCCCATTGCATTTAGTAAATTTTGGCATAACCCCGCCACCGAAAATTGAAGTTCTAAAGAATAAGGATTGAGAGAAGTATTTGTAAGTCATGACTAGGAGGTGCTTGTGGGTGTTAATGAAATACTTGAGTACTTTGTTTTCTTCTTCCAAAACTCCTTAGTTTTATAAACACTTCAAAGAAAAGCCATTCTATTGAGAGAAACACTTTTTGCTAGCCTAAAACTTGGTCAACAACGAAAATTTTGGTTTGAGAAATTATAATTAGTGATAGGAGACTATACATGGTTAGGCAACGAGCTTATGTGCAACTATTCATATGCAAATGCTCTCCTAACTGAAATTGCAGGGTAAGTGAAGATGGATATATCATATCTTTCTGAGTCGGTAAAACTTCTTTCTACTCATGTCAAGCTCCCTTTCATTCTCTCGATCTCTTAGTTGCTCGAGGACGGGCAAGTTTTAAGCTTAGGGAAGTTGATTGCTCGAGAATTTGTGATTATTTTTTAGTAATTCTTATTTGGTTTTCACCGGTTCATGCCACTTCTCAGTTATTTATAATGCTATTCCTTCGAAAAGAGAAGACATTTTGTTTTTCTATTGTTGGACAGGAAATATCAATTATAGAAGGAAACCAAAGAGCCAATCATGTAACATGGATCAACTTCCATGTGGAAGCCAAGCCGCCATGCGCATGAAAGCAAAAAAGGCCCTTCATGCGAGTGCACCCGCTCACATAAGCGCTCGTACACAGACAAGCAGACTATAGAGACACGATTTGTGCAGCGCAAGTTCTACTGCTTTTTGGTTTCTTCGATCCTTTTATTCAGTGATTCAACGTGTTGCCGAACAACTCGCAACAACCCCGTCGTGCCTGCGCCATCCCACGGGCGAAGTCGTGCAGCTGGCTTGCTCCCTATTCGCACGGAGCACAAAGCGGTTGTGCCCTCATGCACTAAGAGAAAACTAACTGAAGAAAAAACGAAAGTCGGAAAGTTTCTGAAACTACTAAACTTATGATGCAAAAACTAACACCTACCTTATTTTTACGCATCTGACATATCCAACAGTCTCCCCCTAATTCAGGTGCACCCCCTGACGTCGAGGATGCCGATCTTCTTCTTGTACAACTCTTGGAAACGGGTTCCTCCGATTGACCTTGGTCAAGATATCGGCCTTCTGTTTGCTGGAGCAGATGAACTTGACCACCAAAGTCCCCTTCCTGATGTGATCATGTACGAAGTGATACTTGAGGTCGATGTGTTTACTCCTGTCGTGCACAACAAGATTCTTCCCAAGCGAAATAGCAGATTTGTTGTCGATGAAAATTTTGAATGCACCTATACCTTTTCCCAACAGTTCTCCAAGCATGCGCGCCAGCCATATCCCCTGGCAGGCCGCGGTCGATCGGATGATGTACTCTCCCTCACATGAGAAGAGAGCCACCATCCTTTGCTTTTGTGATTGCCAGATAATTGGAATCCCACCAAGGAAGAAGATTGCTCCTGATGTGCTCTTCCCGTCCAAATCGCCGGCCATGTCGGAGTCGCTGAAGCCTACAAGCTCCAGACGGTCACCGTGGAGATAGGTGCAGCCGATGGTGAGCGTCCCGGAGATGTACCGGAGGATGTGCTTGACAGCGGCGAAGTGCTCCGATGTTGGTGCCTCCATGAACAGGATCATGAGCCCAACAGCGTAGGTGATGTCAGGACATGTGTGAACCAGATATCGAAGGCTGCCGATGATGCTCCTGTAAAGCATGGCATCGACTGGAGGGACGGAGCTCGCCTTGCTCAGCTTGTAGTTTGGCTCGAGCGGCAAGTGCGTTGGGTTGCACTGCTTCATGCCATTCCAACAGCTTCTCGGCGTAGGATGCTTGATTTATGGTGATGCCGAGCGTGCTCTAGTGCACCTCGAGGCCGAGGTAGTACCTCAACAGCCCCAGGTTACTCATGTCAAAGAGACGCTTCATCTCCTCCTTGAATCAGTGCATCTCCTGTGTGTTGTCTCCCGTGATGACGAGGTCATCTACATAGACGGCGACAAGTAGCTGGGATGCTCCGATGCCGCGAGTATACACGGCGTGCTCCGTTTTGCTGTGTGTGACCCCAGCGGCACAAGAGTGTTGTCCAGATTGGGGTTCCACCCGCGAGGCGCTTGCCCGAGGCCGTAGAGCGCCTTTCGTAGCTTGTACACCTTCTCTTCCTCGCCCCTCCATGAGAAGTCGGGCGGTTGTGTCACGTACACCACCTCTTCAAGGACACCATTGAAGAACACTGATTTCACGTCCATGTGGTGCACTTCCCATCCGCGATGTGCGAAAATGGCCAGGAGCACCCTTACCGACTCTAGACGTGCCACCGGCACGTAGACCTCCTCAAAGTCCACGTCGGAGCACTGGACTTACCCATTCGCCGGCCACCAGCCCGGCCTTATTGGGGATTGGCTAGAAATGGCCTAAGCAAGGTTCCTTCTATGTCCATTTTTTGAAACAGAGGCAAAAAATTTGCCTCATCCATTAAATAAGAGAGAATGGAGTTTGCTACATGCCACCAAAATATACGACATGCGGATTACTCGTGATCAATAAAAGACCCTAATTCCTTCGCTCCACCAATTACCCAAAGGTTTGCCTCGGTGGAGATGAAAGCAAGCAGGATTGACGGCGGGGCACTCTTATGCTTGAAAACCCACACATTTCTCTAGTTCCAGACCATCCAAAAGACAAGCATGGTGATGGAGGCCTTGGCTTGTCGATCTGGTGTTCCATCGATGCAAGTGCTTGCCCACCAATCCTCAATCGTGTCAAACAGGGGCCAAGTGGAAGTGTCTAGCCCGAGCATGGGGAATTTCGCAATGACCAAAGTTCAAAGGCGCCGGGTGTAGCGACACTTGAAGAAGAGATGGGGCCCACACTCCTGTATCCTCGTGCAGAGAGGGCAAACATCAAAATTTGGCCGTCCCCGCTTTCACAATCTATCCGCCATCCAGATTTTATCCTGAAGAGCGAGCCAGGCAGCTTTTTTTTTTTTTACTTTTGGGGGTGTCCAAACCTTCCATACCATCATGTCCATTGACAAGGACCATCCCTAGGACTTGCTCCTTGTATATGCTGAAGTCATCGAGTACTGCCCGTTGCTTGTATGCTTCGAGATGATTTCATCCTCGGTGAGCTCGTCAAGGTGGAGCTCATTGAGAAGCATCCAAAGAGTGAGGAATTGTGTGATGTGCTCGGCTGTGATGTTGGTGGGGTTTTTGATCTTGAGGATCCACGCGTTGTGCTTGAGGGCCTCCCTAACCTTCCAATTATTTCTCTTAAAAGCTTCATATGAGAGGGGCAATGTCTTTTGGCATACGCCCTAGAAGCCAAGGAGAGTCCCAAAAGGGTGTCATTGTGCCTTTACCAACGGTGATGGTGGTGGAAGCATAGAAAATACTGAGGTCCTCCGCATCACATGGATTCCCCAATCCCACCCACATCTTGGTGGATTATGTCCATTCATACCATGGCCATCGCAACCGGAGAGCCCTCATGAACTTGTTGGTGTTGAGCACCCCAAGCTCACCATATGAAAGTGGTCGACAGACTTTCCCCGAGTTCACCTTGCATTTAGTCCCGGTTGTCTTGTCCGAGCCGGACCATAGGAAAGCTCTTTCGAGCTTGTTGACATTGTGGAGGATGGTTGGCCGGATGATCAACGTGGTGACGGGGTAGACCAGTTGGGATGTGAGCACGAACTTGACAAGGGTCGTTCGCCCGATGATGGTGATGTTCCGGACATCATATGCTGGCAGCTTGGCAGTCACTTTGTCCAAATTGAAGGTCCATCAATTTCAGCTTCTAGACGGAGAGGGGGAGTCCCAGGTATCGCAACGGAAAAGACGTCCACGCAGCCGGAAAGCTTTGAGTTAGGTGGTCCAGATCAACATGGTTGGAATGAATGGGCATGACCGAGCTCTTTTGGAAGTCGGTGCAGAGGCACGTGACGTCCCCAAACCCCTTCAATACGACGGCAAAGTTTTATCAACATCCTGCTTGTTCGGTGCCAAGAATACGGCCGCGTTGTCTGCATAGAGAGAAGTCCTCATCATGACTCCCCTTCCCCGGATTTTATGGAGTAGCCCCTTCTGTGTTGCCATGTCAAGAATTTTTTTGAAGCGGGTCGACGGCGATGACAAATAGAAGCGGGGAAATAGGGTCCCCTTGTCGAAGCCCCTTTCCATCTATGTCCATTTAGAAGACTAACTCTATACCACGTGTATCTTAAAAGTAGACTCCTGAGACTACCCTACCCTGGGACGTAATTGGATGGATGGATTAACAATTAATTAATGGGTATATGATTATTCTCCCACTATAATGCTTCAAAAGAATTTTAAATTTGACTAGACTAGGCTGCACGTATCCATACATGACACATTCACATTGCCACCATGCATTGCTATGAATTGTTTCTAGTCTTCAAAGAGCATTTATGCATGGTCACTAATAACCTTAGAAAAAAAGCATACTCACCTACATATTATCTGCATGTATGCGCATTTACAACAACAATAAAAACGAAAACTCCATAGCAAAAGGTCCTCAGATAAGAAATTATCCTTGGCATAATGCTTTATATCCACCACTTTAGTTACTTACAAAAATAAGAAGACCTACATGTTGATAGATCTATGCAAGTATGCCGCAGTGATCTACATGCACTATTGTGACAGTAAGTGGCTAACTAGGAAGAACCAGGACTTATAAGGAACACGTATTTGGTATCCATTTCATCTTGCATCCAATATGTATATGAACTTGTGTTCTATGTTTCTTGTTCCTCTGTCTGGTCGGACGGATGGCCGTCGTTTTGCGAGTATGACAAATATACGTCCGGCGGCGACTTCGGTGAATACTTATTTATGATACTGGGTATAGGGATCTGCCGTTGTGTTTTGATTGGACTGAAGGAGTTCCAGCGAAGATGGATCATGCGGACGTGGTATAAGTGTCGATTGAAGTAGCACTATATACCTTTTCTTTATCTGTATACTTTAGACGAGTAGTATCAAATACTTCATTCCTGATTCATGGGTGTTGAAAAATTCTATGTAGGAGCATATACTTCATATAGGGAGTAGGAGTATGTTCCATCGTTGCTAAAAAAATTCTTGCTGTTTGTACTTGTACGGGCTTTCTTGCTGACATATTAGGTTATGGTTCATGTATTCATGATTAGTATATACTTCCATATTTTTATGCTAAGTATGTACTTCATTTATATGTGATTCCTTATGTACTTCTTTTATCTGTTTTTTGCAGCACATATACTTCATTTATCTGTGATCCGTATATACTTCACTTATCTGTGATTAGTGTATACTTCATTTATCTCTGATTATTACGTATTTCATTTTTTGGTGCTAAGTATATACTTCATTTGTTTATAAGTATATACTTCCTGTGAATGTCGTATGTAGTCCTTCCTTTGTAACTAGGAAATGTCGTACGTACTACTTCATTTTTTTGTAAACTATTTTGTTATACCACGACAGGGTTGTTGTAGATGATGAAGAAGGATTACTTGATTTGCCACATGAATACGCCGATCATGCGATACTAGTTTCTAAGGTGGGAAAGATTTTCATGACTGAAAGAGATGCTTTCAATCTGTACAACATCTATGATGTACGGATTGGTTTTGGAATTCGGCTATCGAAGCTGCGTTACAATGCAGCGAAGAAATTGAGTATGCGGGAATTTTGTTGTTTGCATTAGGTAACTGATAACGATGTATTTTTTTGGGACTGGCCATATATGTACGACAATGTGGTATAACTATGCAATTTTTGTGGTCTTTTTGTAGGGAAATAATCCTAAGACAAAAAAACCTTATGTACGTGTTGGTTGTGGTGCCATGTTGAGGATTAATAGACCAACCGGTGAGGGTTCGTGGACAGTGACTAAGTTTGTAGAGGACCATAACCATGAACCGAAGGAGACAATTGGCGTGACTAAGAATTACAAGTCACATAATCAAATTGATGAGGGGACTAGAAATGTCATTGCAGACATGGTGGATAGTGGTATGAGGTCGACCAACATGTATGGTTTATTATCAGGGTTTAATGGAGGAGCTTCAATGGTCCCATTCACGCGTAGGATGATGGATAGGCTAGCTTATGCTATCAAGAGGGATGAGTGCGGTCAAGATGTTCAGCTGACCCTTGATGTTTTTAAAGAGTTGCAGAGCAATTCCAACAACTTTTTCTATAGTGTGTAGGTTGACAAGGCATGCCGTGTGAAGAATATATTTTGGTCACATGTTGTATCTAGGAGGAATTATCAGGCCTGTGGTGATGTTGTGACATTTGATACTACATATAAGACTAATAGTTACAACATGCCGTTTGCTCCGTTTGTAGGAGTCAATAATTATTTTCTGAGCATATTGTTTGGGTGTGCATTACTTAGAGATGAGACAGTTGAGTCTTTCAATTGGTTGTCCTCTACTTTCAGGAAGTGCATGAATGGAAAGGAGCCGCAGTGCATACTTACTGGTAATGTTGTTATGTTATTGTAGAGTATATATATGTAAGTTACTTTGTTTTACTGATTACCTAGAGTTTTATGATAGATAATTGCCAACAGATGGCAGCATCTATTGCGAAAGTTTTTCCAAAAGCTTCCCATCGTGTTTGCAAGTGGCATATACTTAAGAAAGTGAGGGAAAATTGTGGAAATATTTACAGCATTATAGAAACGTTCAAAGAAGACTTCCACAGGGTTTTAACTCAGATGTTGATAGTCGATGAGTTTGAGGGGGCATGGAAGGAATTAATGTCGGAGTATAAGCTGGAAGATTGTGTGTACCTAAAGCAGATGTGGGATATCAGGGAAAAGTGGGCGTTCCCATATTTTGGACACCTGTTCTATGCTGGAATGACCACTACACAAAGGAGTGAGTCTGTGAATTTTCTTTTGAAAAGGTTTGTTATGCCAGCCTCTTCGATGAATGGTTTTGTATGGAAGTATGAGAGATTCTTCAAGATAGATTGCAGATGGAAGATTATGAGGAATTTCATACTCGACATGTAAGTATATTTGTTGCTTTCTAATTTTTTGAGTATACCACTTTGGCACAGTAATACATTATGACAGAACAGAGCATGCATGACAAAGTTGTTATGAAGACTAGATCGCCATTGGAAAGACATGCTTCCAAGGTATATACTCGTGGTGTGTTCAAATTATTCGTGGAGCAGCTATCCGAAAGTTTGTCCTTCAAGGTCATCACCACTGATGACGAGACTATTTTTAAAATAGTACGTATTGGGGGCTTTGCTCGAAACATTTGGCGACGACACCATTATGAAGTGTATGCAGACATTCAAAGCATGACATTTTCCTATGTATGTAAGATGAAATGATCGATATGGTTGATTAGAGGGGGGGGGGGTGAATAGGCAACGACCTCTTTTTAATTAATCTTAGCAAGTTAGGGTAAACAACATACGGGTTCACAAGAATAACAACAATGGGGTGAACCGTAATGAGGCTAACAACAAGAGCTACTAAGACAAGTAAGAGATAGACAACAACATAAGCATACACAAAGTAAAGGTTAGAGATAACCACAAGTGGAACCAATGAAGACGAGGATGTGTTACCGAAGTTCCTTCCCTTTGATAGGAAGTACGTTCCCGTTGGAGCGGTGTGGAGGCACAATGCTCCCCAATAAGCCACTAAGGCCACCGTATTCTCCTCACGCCCTCACACAATGCAAGGTACCGTGATTCCACTATAGGTGCCCTTGAAGGCGGCGACCGAACCTTTACAAACAAGGTTGGGGCGAACTCCACACAAAGCTTGGAGGCTCCCAACAAGACCACGAAGCTTCACCACAATGGAATGTGGCTCCGAGGTGACCTCAACCGTCTAGGATGCTCAAACACCCAAGAGTAATAAGATCCACAAGGGATTGGTGGGGGAATCAACTTTTCTCTTGGTTAAAGTGTAGATGTAGGCCTTCTCAACCAATCCCTAAAGAATCAACAAGTTTGATTGGCTAGGGAGAGAGATCGGGCACTTTTGAGCTTAGGGAGCAACAATGGAGCTTGGGAGGGTAAGAGATAGGGTTCCACAGCTAGAAGAACCCCTTATATAGTGGGGGGGGGGAATCCAACCGTTTTCCCACTCACAGCCCGTGCCTAGCGATACTACCGCTGGATGCAGCGGTACTACCGCTGGCTGCAGCGGTACTACCGCTGGCACTCCAGCAGTACTACCGTTGGCTACAGCGGTACTACCGCTGGGCCCATGGTAGTGCATAAGCACTACCGGGCCAACCACCGCCAAAAAGTCTTCGCAAAAAGGTCCGTCGAAGTACAACCGCTAGGAAGGCGGTACTAAGCTCCTGGAGCGGTACTACCGCTGACCAGGGGTGGTACTACCGCCAGCTAGCGGTACTACCGCTGGCTGCAGCGGTACTACCGCTAGGGCTAGCGGTACTATTGCTAGGGCTAGCGGTACTACCGCTAGGCACAGTGGTACTACCGCTGAGGGACCATTTGCTTAGATGAGATAAGCACAGAGGCGGGAGCCACTCCAAAGTTGCAGGTAAGGGGAAGGAAGATAAAGTGAGTGCGTGCAAAATTGAGTCCACCCAAACCTTTCCACTACGGGTCCCCTCTTAATAGTACGACGTTCCTATGACTCAAAGAAAGAGAATCGTAGAGTACACCGTGCTTGTGTTCCATGGAAAGAGGGGGCGAGTCGTCTTGTGCCGTTGACATGTGTTATCTGAAATCTTAACACACACGGTTAGTCCTTTGCGGTACTGTCATCAATCACCAAAATTACTTAGGCATAAACTATGCCCTAACATAAGATGTTTGAGCACAAGGGTATACTGTGTTGTCAGGTGCTTAGTGTAAGTTCCTTGGCATTGAAGGGCCTGTTCGACAGCTCGCCAACTCCCAGTTTCACCGAATCTAGCAGCGGAACTGGCCCGAACACGCTGGCTCCGGGAGCTAGCTTCTGAGATGTGTAGCCTGGGCACGTACAAAAAACTGGAGCGGCTCGTTTGGACCTCCCAGAAAACGCAAAAGCTGGAGTTCGCTTATATTACAAGGATGTGCCACCGCCAAGTGCCATACCTGTTTGATAGAGAGCCTGATACATCTCGATCCCCACTCGTCCCGTGTCTCCTCGCTCGATTCCCCTCCGAGCGCGCTAGGGTTCCTCACCCCGCCGCCCGGTCCTCCCCTGACTCCTCCTCCCTCCGACGAGCGATGACCATCTCCGACCCCTGCAGCAGCCAGCGAACGAAGGCCGCTGCCCTGACCCCCGTCGCCAGGCCTTGCCGTCTCTTCTCGCGCGTGGCTGGCGGCTGCCCTCCACTCGGAAGCGAGAGGAAACTGGATCAAGTAAAAAAGGATGTCAGCCCATAGGTAGCGAGAGGAAACTGGAGCTGACGTACCGAACGATTTTCAGATCTCGGGAGCGCTCCACTCGAAAGCTGGCGACTGAAACAAGAAGCTGGATTTGAGGATTTCCAGGAGTTAGGGAGCTGCCGAACAGGCCCTAACCATACAATTTTGGACACACTTAGTATAAAATCATATAATGGTCTTTTCATTGTTTTTGTAGGTCCTGATACATGATGGCTGCGCTGAGATCCCAGAGAGTATGTTTTGAAGCGATGGAGGAAGGATGCTAGAGAGCGTGTGCCTTCATTCGTGGAGAGTTACAAAGATTATGTTGATGCCGCCGCTTCTCAGATGTGCATGCATTTGGTGCTCCATACGACATCAGAGGAGGTAACTCGTCTTGGTAACAAAAGCATGAAGGCTTACAAGGTGGCGATGGAAGACCTAAATCAGTTGGTGGAAAACCTAAGAAAGGTTATTTTGGAGGAAGAGCAGGCTAATATGGAAGGGGCTGAAATGCAGGCTGAAGAACATAATCAAGACACATGATCCTACAACAGGTGATGGTGATACAACCCAGAGTAAAGGAAATAGTAGTCTGAATGTCCATGAAGTCGGTGAAGGCCCATTTGATAAAGGGGTGAGTATGGAAGATATTTTGCCACCTGTTAAGAATCGTCCCAGAGGCAGGCCAAAAACTAAAAGATGGAAAACTGGTGGGGAAGTAGCTAGTACGAAGAAAAGTGGTAAGAAAGTGGGTGGCAGTAGTGATACCACATGCGAAGGTGGCAATGCTTCTGGGAAGAAAGAGACAGACATCATTATGTATTGTGGAGAATGTGGCGACCCAGGACATAATAAGTCGACTTGTGGGAAGCCGTCCACATACAAGAGGAAGTATGTTTACAAGGAATAGTTGCCTTTAGTGGTTGTTATTTTTTTAGCGGTGACTAAATAGGTTGTAAGCACTGCGTATTGCAAATTTTGGAACATGTCTTTATTCTAGTCTTGTTTGGTCTTCATTGATAATGCAAAAGTTTGCGTGAACAGTTTTCATACATTAATGGTACTGGTGATGAGTGGTTATATATGTATAGTAGGCACAGTACGAAAAACTGAAGGTTGATTAATTTTTCTTTGGTCGTAAATTTTGCAGGTGGTTGAATGGTACTTGTAGATAGTAATTGGGTTTTTTAAAAGGAAATTTTGGTTTATATTGCAGGTATTGGGTATGATGGAGTGAAAAGGTATATAGTGTCTGGTCTACAGTATGTACTGCTTTGAGCACCTTGTAGTATGTTTGTTATGAAGGGTCGGGAGGTATGTAAAAGTTAAAAATTGTATATGGTCAATGACACAGAGAATAAAGGAAGATCAAACGTTCTCTATATATAGTCGACACCGTACAAGAAAAATGAAGGTTGCTGAATTTTTCTTTGGTCCTAATTTTGGGGGTGGTTGATTGGTACTTGTAGATAGTAATAGGGTTATTGAACAGGGAATGTTGGTTTATATTGCAGGTAATGGGTAGGATGAAGTGAAAAGGTAGATCCTGTATGGGGTGTAGTACTACTCCTTTGAGCACCTTGTAGTATGTCGTTTGATGTGAAGGGTCTTTAGGTATGTTAATGTTGAATAAATTGGAGTATGGTCAATGACACAGAGGATATAGGTAGAAGAGTGCAATCGATATTAATTTCTGAAAGTAACTAGATTATGCACGTACAATAACATAGTGATGCGAGGTATAGTGTGTGTGGATACGTATCAAGAAAATATGTATGTAAATGTCTGAAACGGTAGTTGGTTTGAGTACAAATGAATGCGGATAATGGTAAGTATTACTCTAATCCCTAAGCTGGCTGAGCTGGAGTTTGACCCAATCTGGAAGAGAAACTTCATTCATCTTGAACGTGAGCAAGTCCAGTAGAAAAGTGCACCTTAGGTCGTCAGAATCCTGCATTATAAATTGATGATGAAGAGGTTGAGCTACTTGTGATTGTAAAAGTTGTCATGTTTAAGTAGCGAGTAAATACCTTGGTTATTAAATTTATTAGACGGAGGCCATTCCAGTTCCGCATGAAGTTCAGGACATGAAAACCACAATCATCCCTGGTAGTTCTTGAATGTTATATGAATTAGCGATGGTGACTTAAGAAGCAACCGAAAAGAGTAGAACTTACGAGTTTTGTTGTTCGGGTATGTTCTCTACCACCTCGATATCCCAGCTTGATATGTCCTCGTCCCATCCAGGAAAAGCTAACCTCATGCACTCGGCGAGATGATACGCTATGCATGACATGTCTTCTGATGTCTAGCCATTCTAGATTCATTAAAGGGGACTAATCCACTGAGGGAGTTGAGTATCGATGTTTTCTTGTTCTCCATGTCGAATGCATACAATGCATAGTGATTAACTAGATGTACTGGTTTGAGTATCTGGAAAGGATAAATGAAATCGTGAAATTATAAGGTAAAATGATTAAATAGTGGTGCCCGGTACAGTATATATATGTTGATACCTGATGGCTTTGTGAAACATCATATGGTATATGTGTTCCAGTGAAGTGTCCTAGCTGGTGCTCTCGAACCCAGAATTCGCCCCCCGCCAAGGCGAATCTCTACAGGCATAGTACAAATTAATCATGGATTAAAAATGATTGAAGAAATGCTCGTGTTGTAGATAAAGTCTTATTACAAAGTCGAGGTTTATGAAGTGTCTCCATCCCAAATAGTTTGTTCCGTCGAACCATTGTACCTTATTCAAGAACATTTTGCGAATAGCAAAATTTAAGCAGTCAGTATCCATCCAGCCACCACGTGCAATGTATTCCTGGAGAGTCCGTAACTTTATGGAGATGTTGAACGGACTAAAACTTTGAAGCCATACTTCACTGGTGGTGCGAGATAAACATTATTAGTTAAAAGTCATAAAATAGGTCTGTTGAGATATTAAAACTTTTTTTACTAATGCTCACTCTAACAAGGCTTTATTCGATATTGTTTGAATGTATGAATAAGTTGAGCGGGCTACCCGTGTATCAGTACGTGTTACTGAGCATTGCTTGGTCAGAAAGGGGGGTAAAATTTTCGCATTCCGCTTTATTTTTTGGGTGTTTTTATCTCTTAGAAGGTGGGATGGTGGATTTTCTACTATGTATCTATGTTGTTGTTCATCTCCATTGGTATCCTCTGCAGTTAGTGCGACGGTCCACTCTTGAGCCAGGCGAGCAGCGGATGCTGGGGAGATTGACGATTTGTGCTTGCTTGGTGAAGCTGATTCAAATAGAAGGATTAGTTAGGAAATGTTACATATTAAGTTGTATAAAATAGTAATATGGGAAAGAAAAATTACCAGAAGCATTAGGAGTGCTTGGTGGAGTGTTGTATGCTAGATTTTTGTAGGTATTACTTGTTGTTCTACCTGGACCAATGTTGACTTCCGATGTCGTTAGTGGTTGATCCCTCTCTGTCATGCTAGTATGTTGGCATGGTAAAATTGTATGATTCCTGAATGATGTTGGGGTAAGGCCTGAAAACAAAGGAATATAACAGATTTAACACGATGCTTGAAGTAGTAGTGGGTGACTTGAGGCTAAGTAACCAGTTATAGGTATGTAGTAGTGAAGCATATGAATGTCGTTGGTAGAGGTATATGTAATATTTATGGATGAGGAAATTATGAGAAGTACCTGATTTGTGGTTCGAATGAGGTGCACGATGACTGTCCATACTGTGGGGTGTATTCTAGTTGTCTGAAAGAACATTCCGAAGGGTGGCCCTTACTGCTATTTTTCTTGAATTGAAAACAGTAGTGCACAAGATTTTGTTTAGTTTTTCAGATGCTTGATTGGCTAAAGGATTGTCGATACAGTTTTCAAAATCTGAAATATCTTGCAAAATAGATGAGAATTCTCCTTGAGCACTGGAGATTGCATCCTTTATGGAAGAAGAAGCCTGAAAACCAATTATGTCAACATATAAGGCCTGATGAGTGCTTGGGTGTGACTTTAGTTTAGTCAAAACAACGAAAACAAGTTGTTACCTCTTCTCCATATATCGATCGTAATATATTATTATTATATACTTAAAACGATAGAAAACAAACGGTGGTGATATGACATTGTAAAAACTAAGATGTATGAACGGTCAAGATTATCAACTACGACATGAAAAAAACTGAAACGAATTGATATGCATAGAAACCGTGTATATTAGGTGACGTACAAACTTAGGACAGGTACTAAACACGGCAAAAACAAAAACAGATTGATTTGCTGCCGGATTATGCAAGTACTACACATAAGAGAAATAACCCTGAAACGGACTTTGATGTGCAGTATATAGTAGTTTGGATGTAACAAAAGTAGGAAAACAATAGTCGTAAGAGCAACTCTAGCAGACCCCGCATTCCGCCGGCCCGCAAAACGCGTTTGCAGTTCGTGCAAAACCACTTTTGCGGGCCGGCGCGGGCTGGCACAGATGCAGACCCCACAAACGGATCCGTAAAAAAATATATTCGCGGAATATGCTTTTTTACGGGTCGACTTCTGCGGGTTCTGCTCGGGCTCCACCGCGACGACCCGCAAACAGAAAAACTGCAAATCTCGCATTTGACATAGGGTTTGGCAAACAACTTCAAATTCAAACGAAATAAACAGTTTGCGCGCAAATAAAAGCGAAGTTCATTACGCAAAAGAGGGCATGCAAAGGTTTGCGCCCATGTCCGGCATCATCTTGGGGGTCGGTCTTCACTCCGTGCCATGGAGTCCATATTAAAGTTCATCGGGGCCACCGAATCCACATCCGCCGCTTGTTCCAACTCCCGCACCGAAATCGTCCACATTGGCACCATATGGAGCAGAGAAAACATCACCGGACCTGGAACACGGACCGGTCGAGGCAACCATTCTCCTCTTCAAGATCTCTCTCCTTGCCATATCATGTCATGTTTTGGTGAGGTCGTCCATGTCATTGCGGTTCATTAACATGATCTTGTTCTCCTCGGCGAGCAACAATGGCATCGATTTGGTTTCAGAGGCGCGTGCTTTTCTCTCCTCAATGGCAGCTTTGCGGAGCCCCTCTTCCTTGAGCATTTGCCATTTTTCTTGCTTCTCTTTTGCCTTCTTCTCGGTCAACTCTTTCTTGATCTCCAACAACTTCAACAACATCAACTCGTTTGATTGCACCATGTCATCAATCTTCTCCCTCAAGCTCGCTGCTTCTTGCTCTCTCTTCATCTTCTCTTTAGTCTTCTTGTCACCATCGGGCTTGTGCAAATTTCTTGGGCCATCATCATCCTCATCTTCATCCATGTTTATAAGTGAGCCTCTCTTTGGTGGGGATTCTTTGTCGATCAACTTCCACTTGTCGCATTTTTGGAGCAACTCCCAACAATGCTCTAATTTGAAGAATTTGCCTTCCGAAGCTTCCATGTCCTTGTATCTATGTTGAGCAATCTTGTACTACAAAATGTGAACAAAGTGATGCAATCATTTCCCATGATACATTATGATGATGCACAAATTGAACAAAGGAAAAATTAGCTCACATAGTCGGACTCCACGGTGCCACTTGGAGGTGCATTGCGTACTTGCTCCAAGCAAGCTGCCCAACGGCTGCACATAGGCTTGATATTCTCCCAACGCCCTTGAAGTGACGGAAATGTGCGTGCAGTCCTATTAGGATACTTTTTCATAATGCGGAAGTATTGATCTTCGATCCTTTGCCAATATCTCTTGGTGGTTTGAGAGACACCCGTGCATGCATCAAGAGACACCGCACTCCATGCTTGGATCAAAGCTTGATCTTCCAAGATCATGTAGTTCTTCGATCTTTGACTTTTCCCACCCTTTTCTTGTGATTGCTCAAACGCTTCTGCTTCGATCTCCTCCAACTCGTCCGCAACACCATGATCATCCACGCCGCCTTCCGTTTCATTGTAGTTGAATAGTTCGAAAGAGGCTTGATCAATGTCAACCGCGTTCGTGTCCAACATGTTCATGAACTCGGTTGTTGCATTGTTCGAACCACCGCTATAGCGAATGATAACAAGTCACGAGCTATCAAGACTAATGGCGAAAAATGAAAAGGAATCGCCAAGACCGAAGAGGCATACCTTCCGGCCATTTCGTCGAACTCCTCGGCCGCGGGGGGGGGGGGGGGGGGTGCGACATCGTTCAACAGCTTCGTCGGAGCTCCTCCTTGCGGGGGGGGGGGGTGCGACATCGTTCAACAGCTTCGTCGGAGCTCCTCCTTGCGGGGGGGGGGGGGGGTGAAGTCAGAGGTTGAATAAGGTGGCTTCCTTGAAGCCGGAACCTTCCTCCTCTTTACGCCTGCGGCCTTGCCAGCCTTCTACGCCGCCGGCCGGGATCGTACTGCGGCGTTGGCGCCCGGAGCGCGGGCTGTTGCGGCGGGGGCAGCCGGATTCCTGCCTTGCACGACCACGGTGCCCTGCCTCTTTCGGGAAGGCGCAGCGTGTGCTTGGGCGACGGCGGCGGGGGCAACATGGCCGGCGACGAGATCCGCCCGAGGGGAAGGAACATGTGCAACCTCGACGGTGACGGCGGACAGCATGGGGTCCTCCATGGCGGCGAGGAACGGTCGGGGAGGAGGAACCGGAGCTTGCGGAGGGGGGCAATGGTAGCAGAGGGTGCGGGGAGCGGGGAAAGGGTGCGCGGAAATGTCCCTCCCGCCAAATCTCGCGCCGGATAGGGGTTCAGCTCGGGTCGGCCTCCCAGCCCGTGAAGATGGAGGTTGGGGGAGAAGATTTGTCGCGCCCCACAAAAAATTTTGCGGGTCAGCGCGGGATGCGGGGTCTGATCGTGCGGATTTTCCGACCCCGACCCACAATTTGGCGGTTATTTTGCGGACCGGGGCGGGATGCAGGTCTGATAGAGTTGCTAGAGTTGCTCTAAGAAATATCAGTAGCCATGACCACATACACATGCATGATATGGTAAGACATCAATTCTTTTTTATTAGCTGGGCTAATTACTACTAGAAAAACGGAGCCACAGTCACTATTGACAGAGAATGAAAACATCCTAGAACACATGTCAATGTAAAAAGTACCTGTTGATACCTGACAGTAAGACAAAACGACAGGTCACACAACATTGCATGTGATGATGTTAAATTATGAAAGTGACCAAGAGAGAAGGTTTCACCAAAAATGTTGAAAGCAACATATTCGGTCATTGCATACAAATTGGGTTCACTTTTTTTATCTGAGTTGTGTGTTGCGTTGAAAGAGCATAGGAATGGTAACACAAAAACAGTACTACACACGAGCGAGTGGGGAAAGTGTTTCGGCGGTATAAAAATATAGGTTTATATCGATGGTTAGCTGGCACATACAATTAGAATAAGATAGACAGTCCCGTAAGAATATGAATATATTGCAAATATAAAAATAAGCCACCATGTTCGTTCACTGAGGATTTAACTATATTTCACATACGAGTTTCGAAATAACAAAGAAAGGTTAGGAACATGATTTTCCTACCATGTCGTCTCAGGGACTCAATAGCTAATTCGAATAAGCTATAGTTGCAAATAGATGCATCTACAAGCATATAGGGTGGGAATGACACTAGACACAAAAGATTGATGGTTGATATTTGTGCAAGCGCATCTCATTACCATGGATAAATGTTGGAAACACAAATCAGTTGTAATAATAAAATAATTCATTTCAATATGCTAAATATTAAAACTTGACACAAATAACATGGATGCAATCTCAAAATACATTCTACAGTGATTGATAGTTTGTGGATAGTGTGGTTGAGAGAATGGGCAACAATTGATGAATACACCAAGTTAAAAGGGGTGGATGGTGTGCGGAAGCTTTTAGATGCATGAAACTGTGTAAGGTATTCATAACAATGTCACGAGAGGAGACGAATGGAGAAAGATAAAACAATGTTGTCTTGGTTAAGAAATCTCTAGGATAAATTTTAAAACTATTGTCATAAGAAGTTCAACCTTTTGTCACACTACCAATCCACAATGAACCATATATGACATCTTAGATTATGAAGAATATGTGTAAGAAAATTTAACGATTTACGTAAAAATATGTTGCGTGGTTTTATGTAAACATTGTATAGTATTAGCTGTGTAAGGTGTTCATAACTTTATATTAGTGCACTCACATAGAAATTTGTGACAAAGTTAAAAGTACACAAGAACTAAGTCATTATCCGAAGCAACATATATACATAACATTATATATGAAATCTAAATACATAGCATCAATATAGCCTTTTGAGATCATATGTTTAAATTTAAACGGGGTTCTCTTTTCATGAACATATCTAATTCCAGATTTCTATTACATAAAAATAACTTTATAATATTGTATCACACCTTACAAAGGAGTTCATTTTTACTACAATCCGTTATCAAAATATAATTGTTTATGTATAAATTTAAAATGCTAAAATCATGAGTAAAAATCTAGCCGCGCAAATGCACGGTTTTTTTTTCGAAAAAGGAGGCTAAGCCCCAGCCTCTGCATCGAGTGATGCATGCAGCCATATATTAAGTATAATCAAATCTCGGCAAAGTACAAGAAAGGAGTAACAACAAAGTGCACCCAAACCGGGGATGACAATAAGATCTAGAAGACTAAACACCTATCCTATTAATATGACGCCATCCAAACTGGTTGAAGATACCCTGTGCTACCATCTTCCAACGGACACACCCAGTAACATAGGTTCCTTGGCTGCCACAGGAGTGAGTAATGACCACGTGCGGATCAGTGCGGTAGCCCTGAAGATAACCTGCAAAAAGTGAATATCGCGTAATCTATTAAACACTAAGTCATTTCTGCAATTCCATAGAGCCCACAATAGAGCACACGATCCGACACGAATAAGTTTAGCAGATTGAACATCAACTCCCTGTAACCATGTCCCAAATAACGAGTTTATACTATTAGGAGGAGTGATGTTGAGAGCAATGTGAAGCGAGCGCCAAACCAGTTTAGCCATAGGACAATCGATAAAGAGGTGTTGAATACTTTCTACCCTCGGATAGAAGCTGCATCTAGGATTACCATTCCAATTTCTTTTGGCAAGATTATCCTTTGTTAGAATAACCCCTTTGTGAACAAACCACATGAAGACCTTAATTCTAAGTGGAACTTTGATCTTCCATATATGCACTGATTTTGGAATAGGTGTAGAATCTATGAGATCTAAATACATAGATTTGACCGTGAAAACTCCATTTGAGGTTAGCTTCCAATAAACACGATCAGGTCTGCCAGAAAGGTTAACATCCATCAACCTTCGGACAAGATGCAACCAGGTAGTCCATCTTTCACCAATTAAGGATCTACGGAATATTTAGAGGTATCTCGCGTAATACTGACGCAACAGACGCTTGTCGACGTTGGGAAATATGGTACAACCGCGGGTATTGAAAAGCTAAAGGCCTATCCCCTAGCCAGGTATCTTCCCAGAATCTAGTCGACTCACCATCTCCTAGAATAAACCTAGTTCTGTTGAAGAAGGCATTTTTAACCCGCATCAAACCCTTCCAGAAAGGCGAATCAATCGTGCTGTAACCTGAGATAAGGTTTTAGATTGTAAGTACTTGTTTGTCAGAATCTGTACCCACATCCCTTCTGTTTCCATAGATAATCTAAACAGCCACTTGCTGAGTATACATCTATCTTTAGTCTCTAAATTTTCGATTCCTAAACCCCCTTGTTCTTTAGGCCGACAAATAATGTCCCATTTAGTAAGCCTATACTTAGTTCTGACCTCATTGCTTTGCCAAAAAAATCGGGATCGGTAGAAATCTAATCTTTTTCGCACCACTGCAGGTACTTCGAAAAAGGATAAAAGAAACATAGGCATACTTGTTAATACTGAATTAACAAGTACCAACCTTCCTCCATAAGATAGGAGCTTGCCTTTCCAGCAACTTAATTTCTTTTCAAATCGATCCTTGATGCATTTTCATTCCTTATTTGATAGTTTTCGATGATGAATAGGAATTCCTAAGTACGTAAAAGGTAAATTCCCAGTTTCACACCCAAACAGTTGATTATATGTGTTTTGTTGATTATACGTAAAAGGCAAATGGGCGGGTAACTGAGCTAGTTTAGTTGATTTGAAACGCGTGTGCAAAAATTCTGAAATGTTGGAGATACATGGTTGGTTAATGTTTGTACTGGGAGTCGAATGATGCTTCTCCTCAGAGCCCTCTTCTGGTGCAGATGAGTAAATAGTTGGTGGTTTCCTCAGCTAACAAAAAGTAAAACAATTAGTACAAAAATGAATGAAAAATTGACAGCCTAATTTATTATAAATATAGACGCACCTGCAGCTTCCCAAACTGAGGGAAAGGGAACCCAAGGTTGTGTTTGCTTATCATGTCACTCATGATAATGCGATTGACGAGGTCATCATCAAATGCGGAAATTTTAGGACTAGTTTCACAGTTCACATCCTCATTTGGTGGCGCAATATGGTCCAGGTAGAGTGTCTATAGTACAGAAAACATTGGTTTCATAAACTTACTAAGAAAGTACGCATGTGGTATCTCAGATGATAAGTAGGTATGTGCTTAGTGTAAGGTATATACTATGGGCAAGTAAGTATGGTGTGTAAAATTGCCGGATTATATGATGGAAATTGTGCTTATATCATGTGAATACACACCTGGAGGACTAGTATACACCCGTTTATTAATACTTGAGAAGAATTCTGAAAACGTTTGGGCATCAAGCTGGCAGAATTCATGAGGTCATCAACGCTGCGCTGATATACCTTGTGGAAATGTAGTTCGCCAGTGAGTGTGGAGCCAGGAACTTTGTCATGACATAAAGGACAAATGCCGCCTTGAACGATCATTGGTCATTTAAGCTCATGGGATATGAATATTGTTTATTAAAAATTGTCTCCAAAAACTTAACAGTAACCTGTGAAAATAGTGAAACCTCAAAAATATCACAAAGAATCCTCTTATTCCGTTCTACCTCATCTTGGCTACATGTCTCACTGCTTTTCCCACCACATGGTACACCCAAGACTGAATTAACATTCCTCGCAGAGAATGGGATCACTTTATGAACATCAGCTCCGATGACACATGAATCAAGATCAATTTTTCTCAGAAGCCAGGCGCCATACTGCCAGTTAACTTTCATTAACTTCATCTGAAGAATGTCGTGAAGCCCTGTTTGACGGACGAGATCCTTTTTCATGTCATCAAAACTGTTAATTAAACTGACGACGGACCTTGGTTGGCATCTTGAATTTATTCTCGTGTTTTTTGCATTGTGTGACTTATCCGTGATCCTCTTACGGCGGTATTTATCAATCACGCGAGATGCGCTGCGTTACAACATGCCTTTCCTGAGCATGTATGGCTGGGAGTTCACAACCTGGGAGCAAAACTATGGAGATTCAGTTACAAGTAATGTACATACAGAAGAACAAAACATGGAAGAGAGATATTTGCTTTGCTCGTGAAAAGTTCCGTCTTGGAACGATAGAATTTGTTGCTGCGCTCTCTGATGATCATCAGCCAGATTGAGGCGCCCCATAGCTCTCATGTCCCTCTCCACCCCTCTGTGTGGCCTGCCCCTGAGCTGGGCTATCCTAGTAATCTTTGCCCCGCATGTTTTCTGTTTCTTTCCATAGCTCAGCAGGAAAGGAAGTATGTGCACATCGATATTACACATGGTCCATATATACAATACATTTTTGGTTCTGTCATGAAACCATATGCGCATAATTGTAATAGCGTCATCGATGGAACCGTATCTATACCTAATCTATATCTATACCATAATAATAAAGCGGCTATTGCTTCCGTCGAAAAACCCACCGCGGCATTTTTATATAAAAAAAACCCTGTATTTTTTGTTATTCAATCCGCGCTCCATCATTTATCTGCAATGTAAAAGGAAAAAACGATTCGTTGTAAAAATTATACCCGTACGCATCGCCTCCTCCCGTTGACCCTGGGCACCCTGGCATGTGCCCATGCCGCCGCCACACCACTCACCGCCGCGGCCGACCTCAATCGCCACCGCTGCTGATCTCAACCCACCCACCTCCACGATCGTACCTCTTCCCACTCACTGCCCCTGTTGCGGCGCTCGAGCGCATCACGTCGACCCTGGTCCACCCTGGCCTGTGCCCAGGCCGCTGCCACACCACTCGCCGCCACGGCCGACCTCAACCATCACTTTTGTCGATCTCAACCAACCCGCCTCCGCAGCCGTACCTCTGCCCGCTTGTTGCCCCCGTTTCGGCGCTCGAGCACAGCTTCTGGATCAAATCAACGCGACAGCTACAGTGACTGGGGATGATGCATATGCTCAATGCAGAACGGCGGCGACGCACGGATAAGGCGCAACGGAGCGAAGTATTTGCAGGTGGAGGCGGGCCTCCATGGCTCACACGGGGAACTCCGAGGTTATGGCACGGCAACGACGACTCCTTATGGCCAGATAGAGGCGCCTAACCCTTGCTCCCCTCATCGTATCCCCTCCTCCGACAGGAACTCATCATCTGGTGAGATCCCCTCCCCATGCCTCCAACCGTGTGCCAAGCACCGGCAAGAAATTTTGTTTTGTGGGAATTTGTTTGCTGATGAATGAATGTATTGAATGTAAGATTATATTGTTGTAGAGACAGAGAATGGAACACCACCTTCAGTTTGTCATCTGATCCCACATTCTCTACCCCATGAGTGAAATAAGATAACAGTCCATTGATCAATTCACGTAGCCTTTTTGTTTTGCTTTGCTTGTCCCGCTCCATTTCTCATCATGGTGGAATTAACAATGAACGGGTTGATTTCTCAACAAAATAGGATATGACTGACTACATTAGTTAGTTAGCTTATTATTTTAATAAATCAAAAAGATTATAAAAAGATTAAAAGCGTGTGGTATTTTTTTCTCCCGTTGCAACGCACGGGCATTTAACTAATAATAATAATAATAATAATAATAATAATAATAATAATAATAATAATAATAATAATAAAGAGGCTATTGCTTCCGTCGGAAAACCCACCACGACATTTTTATAAAAAAGCCCCTGTAATTTGGTTATTCAACCCGCGGTCCATCATTTATCTGCAACGCAAAAGGAAAACAACGATTCGCTGCAAAAATTATACACGTACGCATCGCCTCCTCCCGTCGACCCTGAGCCACCCTTGCCTATGCCCAGGCCGCCGCCACACCACTCGCCGCCGCGGCCGACCTCAACCGCCACCGCTGCCGATCTCAATCCACCCGCCTCCGCGGCCGTACCTCTCCCCGCTCACTGCCCCCGTTGCGGCGCTCGAGCGCATCGCGTTGACCCTGGTTCACCCTGGCGTGTGCCCAGGCCGCTGCCACACCACCCGCCGCCGGGGCCGACCTCAACCCCCACTGTTGTCGATCTCAACCCACCCGCCTCCGCAGCCGTACCTCTACCCGCTTGCTGCCCCCGTTTTGGCGCTCGAGCACAGTTTTTGGATCAAATCAACGCGACAGCTACAGTGACTGGGGATGATGCGTGTGCTCGATGCAGAACGGCGACGGCGCGGCGGAGCGAAGTACTTGCAGGTGTAGGCGGGCCTCCATGCTCACACGGGGAACTCCAATGTTATGGCGCGGCAACGGCGACTCCTTATGGCCAGATAGAGGCGCCTAACCCTTGCTCCCCTCATCGTATCCCCTCCTCCGGCAGGAACTCATCATCGGGTGAGATCCCCTCCCCATGCCTCCAACCGTGTGCCAAGCACCGGCAAGAAATTTTGTTTTGTGGAAATTTGTTTGCTGATGAATGAATGTATTGAATGTAAGATTGTATTGTTGTAGAGACAGAGAATGGAACACCACCTTCAGTTTGTCATCTGATCCCACATTCTCTACCCCATGAGTAAAATAAGATAACAGTCCATTGATCAATTCACGTAGCCTTTTTTGTTTTGCTTTGCTTGTCCCGCTCAATTTCTCATCATGGTGGAATTAACAATGGATGGGTTGATTTCTCAACAAAATAGGATAGGACTGACTACATTAGTTAGTTAGCTTATTATTTTAATAAATCAAAATAATTATAAAAAGATTAAAAGCGTGTGGTATTTTTTTCTCCCGTTGCAACGCAAGGGCCCTTTTGCTAGTGTATCCTCATATATATCCTTGGAATATCTCCAATTGAGGTTATAGTAATTTTAGAACGTAAAAATTAAATAATTAATTGATGATCGGACCACCTAACATTGTGCCAATGTCCTACAACTTTTGGCGCTCTATTTATACCTAGCCGCAACGGATACTCGGTTCTAAGGCGATGCGTTCGTGCGCCGAATTACGACATGGCCCTAGTGACGCAATACTAGAACTGCTGCTACTGAAGTAAACTGGATCGATTTTCACGCCATTTTGTTAAATGTGAAGCAGCATAGTGTAATTGACTAATACAATGATGATGTGCTACGAGATGATGCAATATTTAACCATTTTGGCGCGGCGAGTCCAGGCGTTCTTCGTGTATCAATAATCTTTCCATAAGTTCAATGTTAGAGCTCATAAAAGAATCAATTACTTATGGCGCCGAAACTATTCGGTCGCATAACGTATAGCCGAGCACTACCTCTCTGGCAGCTCTGGTTTCCTCGCAACATGCAGCTGGAAATATAATAGCCATGCATTATTTTGAATCATCGGTGAATTGAAACCTGGGAAATTTTGCACCAAATACAACTCGAAAAAGAAGAAGAAATGGACAAAAAACAACTCAAAAAAAAGAGAAGAAAATAAATAAATAATAACTTTTGGGCCAAATTCACCGAGCCCGCCCTTCCCGTTTTGAAATTCCAACCACCTGCCAATGTCTGGCCTTTTCAGCCCTAAACCAGTGCTGCCCCACTGCTCTCCACTATCCGATCGATCTAGGGCTAGCTAGGACAAGGTAACGGCGGAGCTGCATCCTTGTCTTATATATACTCCGAAATATTCCTCCACCCACAGCCAGCCGCCATCCGCACCTCGTGTCCCGTCTCGTCTCGTCTCCTCCGCCTTCCCGTCCGTCCAGCCGACGCTTGGTACCGGCGGATTAGCAGGGCAAACTACCCACGTCGCTTTTCCCGGCCTCGTGCTAACGCCAGCCGGCAGACCAAGCAATCGGCTTGCTACGCTAGCGGCAGGCGGCGAAAGCAATCGTGGCCCTTTCCTCCCCGCGATTCCACCCTGACCCCAAGGTTGGGTAAATATTGGTATCCTCCCGTCTCCTCCATAACCCTCGTTTGCTTAGCGCCGGCCGGCGGATCGTTAAAAGTTTAGTCCGCGGTGCTAGAGCTCTAGGCGGATCTGGGCTGGCATGGCCGTGCTTGCCTGCGTTGCGTCCGCAAGGAGACGAAGGTATGAGGGGCGGTTCGGGGCTGACGTGCGTTGCCGGGGATCGGATCTGGGTCGCCGGAATTAATTACTTCGCCGACGAAGGGCCGGCCGCTTTGGCGGTCCGTCGTCTGTCCGTCGATGTTTTCTTAGGATTTTTGTGGGACGACGGATCGTGGAGCGCACTTAGTACTACTATACTGTGCTTGTGTCATCCTGTGGCGGATGGATTTTCGTTTCCACCCCAGTTCCGTTCCTCGTGATCTGTGTAGCGGAGGTCGCGTTCCTACTACTTTCTAGAGAGAAACAGTGTCCAAGTCTCGTGATCTCATGCTCTTCTGTCAGTGAGCCTGACTGAGGTCCTTGTCCGAGATTGATTGTTGTCTCTTGTCTGTCTGAGGTCGCTCGGCCTGCTCCTGACCATGTCGTTGTCGTTGACTCAGGTCGCATGGTCGGCTCGGTGTTAGGCTTTGTACTGCTTTTCTTAGCCTACTTAGGCTGTACTTGCTGTATCCAAATTGGCACTTCAGCCTTCTTGCTTATATATTATATATCGACATTTGTTTCTGGCGAACCACAGACTTAACTCTGCTTATTTTTCTGCAGGAAGGAGGCGACGGTTTGGAATCGGCGACAGGTGCCCGCTTTCTGGACGGAGGGCGGCGAGTGGTCGGTGAGCCTGCAGTACTTCCTCCCCCCGCTCTCTGTTTTTATTCCCAACGACGATGATTTCTTTCTGTTACTCGCCGAAATCGACAGACGATTGACAGAAATTTTGTGATGGGTTTGACATCGACGGATATGGAGACTTGTGTCGTTACTGTGGATCATCAATTTGTAGTTGGTTTGTCTATAGCTTATTGGGGATTGAGGTTTATTGATTGCTTTGGGTGTTTTTATTTGCTGGTTGATTTGATTTCATCACCAGGATTTTCGCCCGTGTCAAATTAATTGGAAATGAAATTTGTTTTTTTATCAGCATAAATTTGTATGATGCTGGGTTGAAATTGGCTGATGGATGCACTTTGTAGTTATCAGGCTTTTCCCCCTAAGTAATCAGTCATACCCTTGAGTTGTTACTCCGGCGTTAGTTTAATTGAGACATGCATTTTGCTCACATTATGTGCAGTACTTTATCAACTGGCAGTTATCCCCATAGTTCATGTTCTATAGTGATCAGTCCTATTGCATCTTAGTAATCAGGTTTGTAGCCTGACAATTGTAGACCATTTTGTCAGTACATTTTTCAATTCAAATCTAATTTTAGCATGCTAGTTTTATTTTGTTTTGCCATGATTGCTGTTCTAGCTATTGTACCAAGCTCTGTAAGCTCTGGGATTTGTTTTTCAACTTGTCAGTTATATAGCAGTTATCCGATTTCTCCTTCGGAAATCTGCATGCGTTCTATAGCAAAGTCACTAGTCTCTTAATTTTTGTTCGTATCAAAAATTGCTTTGATTTTTGTTAGTTAGGATGCATCACTGTTGTTCTTTTGTTGCTATGAGTTCAGGATGTGTTTCTGCAATTTTGGTTTATGGCTATGGTCTGTACATTCAATAATTGCAATTAGTATTATGTATAATTGCCTTGCATAAACTACCAGTCAATTCTTAGCAAGTTTACCAACTGATGTGTGTGTTGTACTATTATTTACCCTTCTGGTTTTCCTCATTGTTAATTTAGCACATTTTCATTGATATTCCATGAGTAAATTTCATTCATGTCGTCTATGACTGTCAAATTGTAGTTTCCAGGACTGTTGTGTTTACATTACCATGTGCATTGTATTCAAATTACCATGCATTTAGTAGCAGATTTCACCAGTTTATTCCTCATTATTTTTCATCATGTACATTTGAAGGGGTGGTACGTTTTTCATACTTTGATTATGAAGTTCACTGTCCCCTCCGGCATTTCTATATTTTTTCAGAATATTTCGTGGGACATTTTTAACAGTTATCCTCCTCTTGTATGCGACAGGGCACAATGGAAAGGAAAAACAAAGGAAATGCTGCGATTCAGGAGGCAGATTCTTTGACGATGTTGAAGTCCCTCACAGATCAAAACAGGGATTCTTTCAGCCTGTTTTTGGCTGCTTGTAAGGACATGTTAGATGACAGGAAAAAAGCCATCGATGAGATGGGCTTCAAAAGCCTTCGGAACATCAAGTGTGACACCCCGTTCAACCCCCTTAGTCAGTGGCTTGTTGGTCTATATGACCCCGATTCCCGTGAGGTTGTCATTCCAGGTCGGGGGAGGATTCTCGTCAACGAAGAGTCTGTCCATCGAATAATGGGTGTTCCTCGTGGTGGAGATGATGTTACGTACAGTCTGCCTACGCAAGCCGAGCTTCAGCTTGCGGGTGAGTTGTTTGGTGAGCTTGGATATGCGCCAAAAAATGAAGAACTCCTTGATCTTATCATGAGTTCAAACAATTCCGACACCAAGTTCAAGCGGATGTGGTTTATGCTCGCCTGTAATACTGTCATAGCACCGACAACCTCCAACAAAGTCAACACCAGGTGGTATGCTATGATGGTAAGTTTTACCTGTTTTTTGCATGGTGTCTTCATCTCTTACACCATGATAACTTTCTCTGTTTTACTGTGGTTACTATACTGCTATGCCCACTGTTAAAATCTGCTTTCCTCCTTTTATTTTACTTTTCAGCAAGACATTGACAATGTATGCAACCTCAATTGGTCCAAGTTCATCGCTGATGAGCTACACAAGGCGCTTTTAGAGGGCAATCCTACGAAGGGTTGCCTTCTCTTCTACAACGTTAGCACTTTCACTTCTTTTAAAATTTTATTTCTTTATTTATTTTTTTGTTTGTATATCCTAACCACGAGAACATTTTACAGCTTCTGTACATTGATGCTATTGACCTTACTGGTCTTGGTATTGTCTTGCCTGATGGGGCTTTCGCAATTAATGTCTGGACAAATGAGCTGATATCTGAAGTGCTTCGTAAGGACATTCAGACGGACAACACTTCTTATGGGAAACTAGTGGTAATTTTTGTTCTTCGGTTTATGCATATCTTACAGCTGAATTTCCCTTTTACTCATTTGCATTTTTGTTTGTTTTTCATAATCTACCAGCTAAAACCAAGGTTTGGAATGGATTTGTGTTTGTTTGGTGGTTTTCAAGGTCTTGATAAATTCATGCGTCTTCACTCTGCGCCAAACTGCAGTAGCCAGGTGTGTACCTTTTTTTTGTATATGTAGGTCACTTCTTTATAGAAAGTCTAGTAGTTTATGTTATATCTCTAGGCTGGGTAACATCTACTCGGATTACCCTAGTAATCTAATATGTTTGTCGTGAGACATACTACATTTGCTGGAAATTCATTTATGTTGTTCTTCATTATCCTGACATCTTTCTGTTGCATCTTTTATGAGCAGAAATTCGACGAAGCTTCTGCACTTGTGGGCCATTTTTCATCACGTATGATGGGCCTCCTGGGTAAGCTTGTGCATGGTTTAACTTCTATGGATGATGAAGGTAGTGCGGAGGTCTCTTGCCACTTAGAGACCTGTCTTAGGGGGCTCTCTTCTGCTATCCGCAATACTAGAAGGACCCCTCCTTCAGCCCGTCCCCGTCGAGAAAACATTCTTGGCAAGCAACCTGTTTATGAGTCATACATTAATGATCAAAGCCCGGGTGGCGGTCGTGGCGGCTGTGAGAACGACGATAGCGACTCCGATGATGATACATATTATCGAATAGTTTATCATACTGAAGCAGAACCCTATGATGCTTCATGCAGTGGGGAAGATGTAGATGCTCGGAATAGTGCTACTACGAATGCAGATGTGTCGGCCATCAGAGGAGCAAAAGATGAAGGCACGCCAATTTGTGTGGGGGATAAACTTGTTCTCGAGTCACAAACTATGTTGACTAAACCTTCTCGCACCACATCAGTTGATGAACGGGAAGGCATGCTTAACCAGCTAGATATGATAGACACACAGGTTGAGGTGGCCCCTGTATCTTCCTTGAAGAGATGCAGTGCTTCTATTGTGAAGCCTCTGGATATGACTTACACGAGGCGCAAGAAATGGAGGCTACTTTCTCCGCCACAACCAGTTGCACCAGTTCATCCCACCCTTCTATCGGATAGCGTTGCCTTCCAAGAGCTTGGGGTTCATTTACCCGATAAAGTCGTTGGTGAAACCATTCCACCCGCCAGTCGGGAGAAGCAAAATTCGCGCAGGTGAGCTATCATTTTGTTTCCTTTTTCATTTTTGGTTTCATCATCGCTGTAAGGTAATTATAAGAGTCACTGTATAATAGTTTTAGGTGTGATTCTATAGTAACTTCAGTAGTTTCACATTGATAACTTCTACTTCTCATTTTTACACTTTCTTTAATTTTTCTCCAACCACGTTATCATTTTTCTATAGATGTATCAGGCAGATTGGCATGCCTAAGGCGTCATCCAATGCCTCAGGAGCAAGGTATTTCCAATTCCTAGTTTTTTTTGTTTCTTTTATGTTTCATAAAATATGCACTAATTTGATTCTCATTTTTTTAATATTTTTTATTTGCAGCAGGTCTCATGTAAGCACCCCGACAGATAATAAGTCATGTGATATGACATCAAGGTGAATCTCGTATTTTGTCTATCTTTTTAGTACCATTTATTTCTGTAACATAGATAACTTAGTTAAAATAGGATGATAATTTACAGTAGTAATATATGATAACATATTTCCTTCTCCTTTTTTCCTTTCAAAATTTTCAGCCAGAAAAAGGTAAAGAAGGCAGTGAGGAAGGTCTCTATTAGCAAGAGTAGGACTTCTACTCGCTTCAGAGCAATATCATCACAGCTGCCGCTGCAAGGAGTGGTTGGTATTGAAGGACCTTCCAAGGCGACATCTTCAAATGAGGTTGCACAAGATGGTGTAACGGGCTCCTCAGCTTCTTCCAAAGCTGCAACAACATATGAATGTGCAACTGATGTTCCTGTGGTCGAAGTTGTACACCAGTTGTCTGCACGGACAACCATCGCTACTGTTGTAGAAGACCTTGTTGATGTGGCTGTATTCACTGAAGCTAAAGCTTTAGGAAGTGTTACTGTGCCCCCCATTCTAGACGCTACTGAAGCTCAAGTGAAAATCCATGCTACAGAGGGATGTGTTGGTGAGCTTGTTGAAGTGCAAGATGTGCAAGTTTCTACCCCAACATCAATTGTTAGTGAAGACGAAGCCAGTAACATCCGAAAATTCTAATTTTAGAATGTTACTTATTCAAATGGATGAATTAAAACTTTCTTGTGTTAGATACTTTTATTTAAATTTTTACTTGGATTTGAAATTATTGGAGTTTATTTAATATTCAAATGAGAGGGAATAAGAGGTAGTTCCCAAATATTGAGTTGGATATTTAAATTGGACCTTTCAAATTATTCAAAGCAAGGCAATTTTATGATAGGAGATAACAGGACTTGTCCCCTGTTATATATAGTCGATAATGACTAGAATATAATTTGGAGCTCATGACATGTATTTGGACCATATACAAACTCTAAGTAATTTTAGAGGAATGTCGTAATCCTTATAGAAAGACCAATTGCACAAATATTTTCCAAAATTTATTTGCAGCTGGAACTATTTTTTCGGTCTCAAACAAGGTTCAACTTTGAAGCACAAGTGTAAACTAAAAAGAATAGTAGTCTTGCTCCCTCTCTCTTGCTTTTTTATTCTCTCGCAACTCTCTTTTTTTCTCTATTGAACCACCGGTGCATCCTTAATTTCATCTCTCAAAGGATGAGAAATACGCTGCGATGAAAAATATACACTTTGAATATCCTTACAACTCAACTACGCAAATGATAAAGATGATGTAAAAAATCTATGAATTCCTCTAGCAGTGTATCAGGATGTGCAATGATTTCGTTGCATATGGGAAACAATGAATATTGGTGGCCTTGCCACAACAATATCATGTCAACTCTATATGATCATGCGAAGCAAAATGACTACAAGGAATAAGATAATCATGTAATGATGAAAAATATTGCATGCCAATATATCTCAGAATGACATATAAATTAATTGATAGGTAGTTAGGATGGTCTTTTGAAGAAGATAAATTGTGGGCTTATGCATAAGTGAACTTACTGAAATAAAATTACGTTAAAGACCATGGTGCCAACTATGTATAGTTACCATGACAACCTATTTTTGCTGCCACCACAATTCAATTCATAGTACTAGCAAAATGTTCACACTAGCACATTCATGTACACATTACCTAAGCAAATTACCTAAGCAGGTATGATATCATACATAGATATTTCATAGCAGAAAACCTAAGCAAAATTTTCTAAGAAAAAATGATAAGAAATTTGAGCAACCATGAAAATCTTCTTAGGATAAAAAAACTTCCTAAACCTAGGGCTTGTGAAATAAACAATTATATTTTCATAGAAGCCGGTTTTATATTAATTCATCACAAGAGCATTTATTTACTTTCATTCCTTCTATTTCTAAAATTCTTGTTTAACGCTCACACACAGAAATATAAAGCATAGACTTTTTATTTTTATTTTATTTTATTTTCATGTCTTTCCTTTATTTTCATGTCTTTCTTTTATTTCCTTTCATATCTCTTTTCACCATCTAACATCACCTAACATCAAGATTAGCACCTAAGATTATACGAATATTCTAACATCATCGGCGGAGGATAGCATCTGTGGGAAAATATACATCTAACATCACAACAATCACCATCACATATAGCATCCAAGTACAAAGAGAAAATAAAGAAAAATATTACTACGAAACAAAAAAAGGGAAGGAGGGGAACCTATACAAGTGTTTGGTTGCAGGTGGTTTTAGTCTACTCCAAAGTCAACAACGAAGGCATTCAACGGGCGATGGGTGCGTTGGAGCACAAGATGGGGTTAGAGGTAGTCCGAGTCGCGTGTCATGGTAACTATGTGTGATCACCAATTCAATCACCAATTGAATCATGGCGCCCCATCGCTCTCCTTTATGTTTACCACCTCTGTGTGGCCGAGTGGGTGGTGGCGGACAACCTCTATGAACAGAGCGCACGGCGGGGCTATCCTAGTAATCCTGGCACCACATATTTTTTGTTTCTTTCTATAGCTTCACACAATATGATCAGTGAACAGCTTGGCAAGACAAGCGCTATGTGCACACTCAATTGCTTACCTAGCGGCTTAATTGGAATTTTATTAGTTACACATTGTCCATTTACACCGCACATTTTTGATAACTCTGGGTACGTACAACGCTTGTTGTGTCTGGGCTGGCTCGCCAGTATGCAGCCCCTAGTAAATACTACCTTCGTCCGGAAATACTTGTCCTAGAGATGAATGTATCTAGTTTCCATCATTGCTATCTTTGGAATATCTTGAATTAAAGTTATAGTAATTTTAGTCTGAAAAGAACTTAATATTAATTGGATGGTGGGGACACATAACAACCATCCTATACGCTGCAACTTTTCTCGCCCTACATATACCTAGACATAACGGATACTGTTTATAAGGCCACCCGTTCGTGAGCCGAATTATGACACATGTCCCTATTGACGTAATAGTTCAACCCTATTGGCATAATACTTCAATCGCTATCAAAGCAAGCTGGATCTCTTTTGACGCCATTTTCTAACACATGTGTGAATTAGCACGGTTTATGTAATTGAGTGATTCAATGATGTTGTGCTATAACATGATGTAATATTTCAACCATTTTGACGCGACGAGCCCAAGGGTTCTTCATGTATCAATAATCTTTTCATAAGTTCACTGCCAACGGCCATAAAAGATTAAATGCTTCTTGCACCAAAACTAATTAGCTGTATAACGGATAGCCGAACACCACCGTAAAATAATGACCATTACATTTTCACGCCAATACTAACACTAAGTTGGATGGTATATATGTATGTATGTATGTGTCCCACCATTCATTACAAGACAAAGGACAAGAATAATGTGTTCCTAAATTTCTATTTTCACAAGGGCGACATAGACCACCTTTCCTTTCTTTGCAACATGCACTTGAAACTCAGTGAAATATATAAATCAAAGTCATCTCAATTCTTTGATGAATTGAAACCTTCAAGGTTTAAACCAAATAAAACTAAAAAACAAGCAACATAATTTTTTTGAGCAAATTCATCAACCCTGCCCTTATCAATTCAAATTTCAATCGCCAACCAAGGTTTGCCACTGTCAACGACCCCTTTCCTACCAACACGTTTCTACACTGTTCGATCGATCATTGAGGGCGACAAGAACATAACGGTGCACACGATGTGTCCTTCCTTCAAGGAAATATATACATACCGCTGACCAAGACCCCCAAACAAGTTATCACCCCCCGTCTCTCCCTCTAGTCGCCGTTCATCCATAGTTACAACACTGGCTAGTGGCAGGCGCCGACTGAAATTCGATGACATCCACGACTCAAACCCAAGGTTTATTTTCACTCTAATCCTCCCGTGTATCATCACTAATCATCTTTTACTTGAACACAAATGAAAAATATATAGTTGCCAAGAACGCGTGGTTGGGTTGTAGACACTAACTAGTTGTGACGGAGGGACCATCACTGGATCCAGTTTTGACGAAGGCGACCGAGGGGGAGACTCCGTCGTCCGCATCACCGGATCCTCCATCGGCGATCTCTGAATGCGTGTCACTAGGGACGAGCCTGGGGTCGGGGGTGCCGGAATCATTAACTCCACCGTCTGAACCTCTAGTGCATTCATTGCATGTCAATCTCTACTCCTTGCATTGATATCGATTGATGGGTCTATCCATTGGCTATTGATCCGCCTGGTTGATGCGACACTTCCTCCACTTTTTTTTCCTTATTAATCTCTACCACCTATTCCACCCATAGTGCAATGTCCATGGCTCACGCTCATGTGATGAGTGTAGTTCAAAACCTGAAGTGCGTGAAAAGTATGAACCAAATGTCTGAGTTGACACCGGGGTGCTCATGATTTCTACTTGTGTTAAGAAGACGAAGTCATGCCATTGCTTACATATTCAATGAGTAGGGATAACATTCAATAAGCATCCTATATTTTGAAAAAGTAATGATTATGTTCTTATATTCATAGATATTATTATATTGATATTGATTACTTCATTGTTTGCCAATATTCATTCCGTACAAGAGATTACATTATAAACACGGTAGGTAGCATTCAACATAAAAAATCTATTATTATCATTTACCTACTCAAGGACGAGAGGGATTCAAGCTTGGGGGTGTTGATACGTCTGTAATGTATCTATAATTTTGATTGTTTCATGTTATTATATTATCAATTTTAAACACTTTTTATGCAAAACAATTATCATTTTTAGAACTAACCTATTAACCAAGTGCCTAGTGTCAGCTGTTGTTCTCTGCGTGTTTTTGGTTTTACAAAATATGCATACCAAATGGAGTCCAAACGCTAGGAAACTTGTTGACGGTTTTTTTGGATCGGAAGACACCCTAGATTCTTCGGGGGGGGGGGGGGGGAGGGAGTCCAGATGACAAACGAGGAGAAGGCAAAACAATAGGGCGCGCCATGTTGCCTTATGGGCCCCTCGTGGCTCCGCCTGACCTAACTCCACCTTTATAAATTCCCAAATATTCCAAAAACCCCAAAGAGCCACCCGAAATAATTTTCCGCCGCTGCAAGTCTTTGTTCTTCCACGGTCCCGTCTGGAGCCCTTTTCTGACACCCTGTCAGAGGGGGAATCGATCATGGAGGGCTTCTACATCAACCTTGCTACCTCTAGGTTGATGGGTGAGTAGGCTAACACAAACCTATGGGTCCATAGCAATTAGCTAGATGGCTTCTTATTTCTCTTTGATCTTAAATACCATGTTCTCTTTGGAGATCTATCTGATGTAATCCTTTTCTGCGTTGAGTTTGTTGGGATCTGATGAATTGTGGTTTTATGATTAGATTATTCAAATGAAAGTAATCGAGTCAACTCTGAAATTTGTCGTGTGTGATTTATATATCTACGTAATGCTTTTCGATCTACGGGTTTTCTTTGGCCAAGTTGATCTATCGATCTTTAGTGGAAATGGTGCATAGTAGTGGGTTCAATCTTGCGGTGTGACAACAAGGTTAGCGAGGCAAGTATTGTGTTGTTTCCACTAAGGATAAAACGACGGGGTCGGAACATACTCATCGTGTTTCTTGGTCTACATTATGTCATCTTACTTAAAATGTTACTCTGTTTGTTATGAACTTAATACCATAGATGCACGCAAGAGTAGGTCTACATTCCACGGACGTAATGCCTATCTATAATATCATGCCATGAATAGCGTCATAATTATGCAGTTTTTTATCAATTGCCCAACAGTAATTCATCTACCCACCATATATGATATGCTAAAAGAGAGAAGGCTATAGTGAAAACTATGCCCCCCGGGGTCTACTTTAATCATCTTGAAAAAACCAAAAATATATTGCTGCACTTTATTTACTTTTATTTTCCTTTGTATTTTATCGATGTACCATTAATAGATTTAATCCTTGCTTTCAACAGCATAAAGGATTGACGACCCTTTTGCCTGCATTGGGTGCATGTATTTGATCTTTTGTATGTAGGTGCTACTAACAGGTTGTTTGTTTGTACTCCTACTAGTTCGATAAACCTTGGTTCGCTTACTCTTCGGGGAAAATCCTAACACATCTCAAGTAGCACTGAACTGTCGAGGCGATTCAATGACGTTAATCATCACCGATTTGCAGTAATAATGATGTCACCTATAGAACGTAACATATTAGGTATTTATGTGACATTTTCAACCATCGTCATGTGGATTTTCATCATAGTATCTCAATTTTCTTGTAGTGATGTTTTACCCAGGCTCGAGCCCTCTTGATAAGGTAAAACCCTATGTCCTAGTTATTATGTGTTTGATTGTGATGGGCTACATGGTACACATTGTTCTTCCCCGATATGGTGTGAAGATACTCTAAGCTCTACACCTTTCGAATGTTTATGTACACACACTAAACTCCGCGGCTTATATAGACGCTAGGGGTACCTAGGTTTACAAATGGTTGGTTGCGATCCAGGGATAAGTATGTCAATTCTTCGAATACGCTTGAAGTGGATGGCAAGCCTTCATGAGGTCTACATCTTTATTACATCAAGGGATATGGTCGACATGGTCCATTTATTAGTCTTCGGTGGGTCCTCGGCCTAGCCGATGATCCACGGGCTGATGTGGCGACCACCACCTAGCCCAAGACTCCAACACCAGTGCCGACCCCCCACATGCCCCACACTCGGGACTAGCACTTGCAAGTAGTACCTTGGTATCTGGAATGCAAGTGGACAAATGGCAGCGAGGGGAGACAGGTCGGTGATGGTTATTTAATCGAGTAGAGGCAGTGCGGGGAAGCTGGAAAGGACGACATCCAATAGTAGGGGGTGAAGACAGGGAGGTGGACGATGACTAGGGGACTACGATCACTACAAGAAATATGCTCATATGTGATGTTTTTTAAAATGTCGTTGATGAATTCGTCATAAATCTATGACGATTTCATCCGAGATCGTCGTAAACCGTTTGAGGGGATCAAATCTACATATAAATTACGACGATGTGAGTCAAAACGTCGTAACCGCATAAGATGAGATCGTCATAACTTTTACGACGATTGTAAAAATGTCGTAACATGTTCTAACTATGTTGACATGTCACTCGTGGGTCCATTATATCCCACCTCATCCTAGTTTGTGAAGCAACCTACTATTCTATCATTCCAAAAATTCTCGAAAAATTCTCATAAATACTTTGGATCATATATTTCTCAAATATGTTAAAACCCTTCCTTCCATAGTTTACAAATAATTCAGCAATATTCATTTTCCTATTCTGAAGGAAGTGCTATTTCTATTTTTTTGATCGCCCTCAAAATTGTTGGGCACTCTTTCCTATCCAAATCATTGCCTCATGAAAACTTTCGTAATCATTTGCCTAGTAAATCTTTCTCAGCAAATTTCCAAAGTTTGTGTTCAGCTAACAACTTTGTGAAGGAAGTACTAGCTAGGAATATCCTGATGAGTTGAATTTTTTCCACATCTTCTATATGGCAAAACCATAGCTCTCCACAAAATTTCAGCCACATGTAACAAATCCATGTGAGCTCAGCATCCAATCTTTGTTTCTAGTAATATTTTCAGTTTGTGAATCAACTACATTTTATATTGCTTTATAGTTGATGAAAATTTACCACGAAATTAAACTTACCATATAACATAACTCCACCAAATTTTAGCTCATTTAATTCGGCCAGTTTCCGTCAATATTTTTCCCAATACTCTGTTCACTAGAGAGCATTGTAAAAGAAGTACAATTTTTGTTTATCCAAAATTTATGAAATTATTACACTGCCTTAATGTGCCCAAGTTATCATCCTCCTTCAAATTTAAGCTCAATCCAATCATGTATGTGAGCCTAGTTTCAATTACCATTTTCTGTCTGGATTAACACATTGTGAAGGAAGTGTCACTTTGGCATGTCCAAATGGTATAAAAATTTTACAGTGCCTTCATATGCCTAAATTAGCATCATACACCAAATTTCAGCTCAGTACATTCATTCATTTGATCCCAGCTTCAACATCCATATTTCTGCACAGTGTGGCACTTCTGCACAGTGTGGCACTTCGCAAATCATGATTTTTTCAGTGATTAGAATGAGTAGAATAATTGAGGAAACCTCATGGTGTTGGTGTATACGAATCCATCCATTAGATGAGAGTAAAGCCAATCTGAAGAGCTTGATTCAGTTTGTTATGGGATGAGCTTCTTATCTGATTACGAGCATCCTTTTTGTTCTATTGTACAGTAGTATGTTTTTCTATACTACTATATAGCGTATCACTATATAGCATATCCATCCTTTTTGTTCTATTGTACAGTAGTATGTTTTTCTATACTACTATATAGCGTATCACTATATAGCGTATCAGTGTGAATCAGACATTGAAATACTATCCGGCCATTCACTGGCTTCCATCCAGCGGCCTACAGTGCTTGGATTCGCAGCTACAGTGGCTCTGGGTGCCATCTAGGTCATTCCAAAGGCAGCCATGAATTGTCATAGAGTCAAAATTATTTGGTTCATTCTACATGTAGTAGATACTATGTTATTCTCATTTTTAGGAACTACTCCCTCTGTCCCAAAATAACTGTCTCAACTTTGTACTAGCTCTAGTATAAATTTGTACAAAGCTTAAGACACTTATTTTGGGACGGAGGGAGTATAATTTAAGAATTTTGGGTGTGGGTTCCTCTTGTCCCGTGTGACAGTCACATAACTAACTGAACGCATTAGCAAAACTGCAGAAGAACAACGACCCTTCTACTTGGAAAATATATAAGCTTTAATAAACCAACAACTGAATTACCACCAGGTTCCTGAACCTGGCAGCTCATCTACTGACCTTTCATGCTTTTCCGAGAAATGCAATCCATAAACCTGCTACTTGAAAAAAGAACTAGTATATTATGCACTCATCATTCTTAATGTTTTGCTCCTCGTGGCATTGTAACACATTGATCATGTTTACTGCTACTGTATTTTACTGCTATTTTCAATTAACTGCTTATTTTCAGAAAAGTTCCTAAGAGTGTGCTTCTGAATTGCATTTGTAGAAGAGGGGCCATGCCTATGCGACTGCCTCGGGCTGGGGCTGGTGCACCTTGGGCTGGGGCTAGGTTGGATCAGCTCCGCCTGGGAGAAGTTGCAGCAGTGCCTGAGTGGCAAGGAGAAGGCCTGGGTGCTGATGTGCCATTCTATTGTGCAGATGTGTTATTGTTCTATTATGCAATTCTATTTGTTCTTGCTATATTCATGTGTAAGGAAATGTATTCAAGAGATGACTTATTGTGTTCTGTAAACCTGGGAGATGTATTATGCGATGTTATATGATGGATGATTTTAATTTGACTTGGATTTTCTTGATTTGAATATGAACTATTGTTGGATTTAATATTGGACAAATAATTGGGCTGAAAAGGCCCAACAAATAAAATGAAACCAAAAATGAAAAAGGCCAAAACTGAAACTGGACCAAATGTATTTGGGCACTAAAAGGCCAGGGCCCAAATTATAATGATAAAAAAAATTCGAAAAAAACATACTAAAGTGGTTGTAAATAGGCTAAGGTCCAAAAGAAGTCCAATAAGAAAAAGCCCAAAAAAATAAAACCAGCCCATGTGATCAATTGAAATGGGTTGGGCTGATTTCAACTATGATGTTTTGATTTCGTCGTAACTTTGCCACGTAGGACTGCAACGTAGGACTGGGTTATATTGTCAACGATGATTTAGGATCGTCGTAAAGGTTACGACGATCCAGGAATCGTCGTAGAAGTTACGACGATTTCGATCAAAACGTCGGTGCTATTCATTTCTGATGCTCCGTTTTCGACGCTTGGTTTTTCGTCGTGAGATCGTCGTAAACTAAAAACCGTGACGATGTAGCGACGAAAATATAGTGTCGTGTATTAGCATATTCCTTGTAGTGGATGTCCTAGAGGGGGAGCGGATGTGCAGACATGTGCCCTAGCTTGTCAGGTCAGGATCGGAGTCGAGCGAGGGGAAAGAGATGTCTAGGAAGGAAGAGGAACGTGGTGACTTCATGACGTCGATGACACAGAGGAGAAGAGGTGGGGCGGGAAGGGTGTGTTGGAAATATGCCCTAGAGGCAATACTAAATGTGTTATTATATTTTCATTTTCACTATTAAGTTTATGTTTCTATGCTACAGTTGTATTGATTTGTGAATTGGAGATTCAAAGAAAAACCTAAATACATGTGTGGAAATATAAACACCAAGTGATTCCCAGTCTAACCTCTAACACTAGCTCATATATTTATTGATGATCTTGTTTTCCCGATCATGAGCATTGTTAAGTGCAACAAGGATGCTATCAATATATGAGAACACTATTATTGAGAACAATGGAGTTGCTATGTTATCGGTACTCTATATAACTTGTTCATGTTTGCATTATTCCTTGGACCATGAGAATATTGCATACCAATATGTCGGATGGATACTTTGAGGTTTACCACATGTCACTTTGTATGTGGATGTGAATACAGGCGACTTGTGGGTATTGCGAAAATGTATTTCGCGGTAGTCCTGATTAATCGAGAAACGACAAATGAGATAAAAGAGCACCGAAAGAGTTTCAGATAGTTCAAAATGGTTCAGATGGTCTCAGAATGGTTCTGGAAATTCCTGAAAGGTATAAGATGATTTTGGACAGTCCAAATCTATATATGAAAAAATGAAGGTTATTGGAATGGGTTCCAGAGACATCCTATAAACCTGGGATTTTATTTATGGAAGGAAAATCTGAAGGAGAGTCATCCGATGATGATCTCTAGTGGGATCAGAGGGGCCCACATGGGGCACTAGAGGGACATGAGGTCCCTAGGTCGAATCCTACTAGGTAGGGAAACTTTCCCTCCTCTGCCAAGTGGAGGAGGAGAAGGATTTTCCCTAGGCTGACCCCCCTCCTCCTCCTCCGTCTATATATATGTGGGGAGGGCTCCCCCTTGAGATACACCAAATCAAAGGGACCTCTCTCCCGCATAGCTCCTCGCTCTGCCAGTCTAATTGGCCTAAGTGTTTAGGTTCTTAATTAGACAGGCTCTAATCTCGGTCTAATTGGTCTAAGTGAATTAGACTCCTAATTAAATGAAAAGAGCCGCTAGGCTTTCTCGCTCTCTTGTTTTCTTGAAGTTTTTTCTTCCTGGGCATCGAAGCTCTGTCGGACTACTACCTCAAAACGTGTGGATACATCGGAGGTGCCATCTACTTTGACTCTTGACTCGGTGAACTCTTTTTGCAGCTGGGAGGTGTCATCTAGCCAAACAAATCGACGGGATCATTGTGCTGCATCGACTTGTCACTCCTTCTGCTACTCTGCACCATCAATGAGTTTGATCGTCAACGTCATCTTCATAGACATTCTGGGTGTTATTTTGTGTAGCATAGTTTTTTGTTGCTTAGCATGTTCCCCTATAGGGTGAGCGACGAGAGGGGAGGAGACGGGGGTGGCGGTGCGAGGAAGATAGAGGAGGTGGGGTGGGGAGGCTGAACGATGGAAGTTGAGGAGACGGGGTGGTGGCGCGAGGAATATAGAGGTTGAACGACGGTATTACCACGCGGCAGCTGCCCTTTATACCTCCCGGTACGAAATATTGGTTCTGCTCCCATCAAAACTATCAAATAGCTCACCTTGTCATCCGGAAAATTTCTGATGGCTCACGTTTATCCGTGAAATATCCAACAGTCCAGATTGGTCAGGGTTGAGATCGGAGGATTCAGATTGCTAGGGACGACTCATCGAACCACAAGAGTCGAGTGAATGTGATAGCCCATGTAAAACTATGGGATCCCGGTCTTAGTCACCTTTCATCTCCCACACATTTTTTTTTGTTTCGTTCCATAGCTCCACATCATATGATTAGTCAACAACTAAGCAGTACTACACAGCTGGTCGCTTTATCCTAGCTCCTAATTTGGATTATACTTATAGATGGTCCATGTACGGCACGTTTTTGGTAACTCAGGGTGGTACCCTTGCAATGTCCGGGCTGTCCACTAAATAGTTCCCTAAATTTAACCTTTAATTGTACTGGGGTAACTGAAACGCGCCAGCAATGAAATTACACATATCATCGATTATTTGGAATATCTGTATGGAGTATTTCATGGACAGCCTTTCCATAACTGGAGAAACCACCGATGTAGATTTGCTTCCCTTGGCTGGCCAACTTTGGTGGCGAGTAAATACTTTCCATAAATTGAATATTTTCATAATTGGCTACCCTACACCATGCCGGATGTGCTACATCTTTTCGCGCCCTTCGTATACCTAGGCGCAACGGATACTCATTTCTAAGGCGGCGTGTTCATGTGCCAAATTATGACATGCCCCTGGTGGTGTAATACATGGAATGCTATCGATGTAAGTTGGGCAACTTTTCGCGCCATTTCGTCACAAAAGTGTGAAGTATTAGCGCGGTGTTTTGTAATTGAGTGATACAATTATGTTATTTTACAAGATAACGTACGACAAGCCCAAGCGTTCTTCATATATCAGTGAACTTTCCATGAGATTGATGCTGACGGTCATGAAAAAATTAATTTCTTTTCGCAGCAAAACTAACTAGCCGCATAACGAATAGCTGAGTACTGCGGTTAAATAACAAACCATCACAATTTTACACCGACACTAAGCATAACATGGATGGTACGTAAAAATGCTCGATCCTTCTTTACAAGAGTAGAACAACACCAACAATGTGTTTCAGAATTTTTGTTTGGACAAGAGTGGCATAAATTTCACGTTTCTTCATAGCAAGCAGGTGGAACTCAGCAGCTAAATATAATAGCATTTTTGAATATTCGGTGAATTGGAACCTTCAAATTTCTGACCAAATTCATCATTCTCATGCAATGAGAGGCTCTGTATTACGAAATCCCTGCTATCATGGAGGAGCTTTCTTTGGCCATGAAATGGAGTAGCTTACCAGCGAACCTTCAAACCGATTATTGCTTGGAGGTTGTTTCAATGGTGAAGAGCGCTTAGCTAGATCAACGAATCGAAATATGCTTTTCCAATTAGAGAGATTAATTTCTCCTTCGCCAAGGAAACCTAGTTCTTGTATCGTCACTCATGGCTCCTTCGTACGTACAACAATTTGTGCAGGTAATTTCATGGCAACCTCTGGCAGATCGCAGCGTCGAGCGAACGACCGTGTGGCGTGAATTTGCCCTTGAGGACGTCCAAGACGTTACTAGACATGATTGTAGTCCCTAGATTTAGAGTGATATATACAAGAATTATTTTGCCAACGAAAAAAAAAGGGGGGAAATTTTGGACCAAATTAATACACCGCCCCGCCCTCCCCCGTTTTCAAACCTTGAACCACCTGCCTAGTTTTGGCCGTTTCAACCCTAGCCCCCCTTTCCTGCCGGCGCTGGCGCTTCCCAGACTGTCGGATCTGTCATCTAGGGCCAGGAGGACAGGGTAACGGCGCAGCGGCACCCTCGTCCTCTTGTCCCGATGGGGGATGTATATATGTAGCGCCGACCCCCCGGCAGAATTCCGCCACCCGCAGCCAGCCTCCACCCTGCACCTCGCGTCCCGGCTCGTCCTCTTCGTCGTTCTCGTCCGGCCGCTCCCGGCCCCATCCCTCCTCCTCCACCTCCGTCGGCTCGCCTCCCGTACGTCTACCCGAGCAGCCGGCGCACGGCACGGACGGATCAGCCGCCAAGGCAAACCCGCGTCCAGCCGGCAGACGGCGCGCGCCAGCAACCGGCAGACGGCCGGCCGCGACCGCTATTCGACCCTGACCCCAAGGTATACGGACCGAACCCTCCCCGTGTTCTGCTGTCTCCTCGCTAGCTAACCATCCATCTCTTACTTGGACGGGAACGGGGCCGGCCGTGGGCGAGAGAGAGAGAGAGAGAGAGAGAGAGAGAGATTCGTCCGCCCAGCCGCGTCCGCGACTTGACGCCCGTTGCCGGGGATCCGATCTGGGCCGCCGGCCGCCGCTTCGACCGGCCGTCTGTCGAACTTTTACTTGGGGTTTCGGTTTCCGCTTCGCTTCTCTTCCCGTGCCCCGGCCGCCGTGATCTGCGCGGCGGAGCCGGCGTTTCTCTTGCTCGTAGGAGTCTGCCTTGTTTTGTTTCCCTCTTCAGTGAGTTGGATCGGATCTGTGTACAGTGCAGTACGCAGCAGCGGCAACTTTGTCTCTCTCAATCTCAAGTGGCTGGACGAGGTCCATTTTTGTCTCTTGTCTCTCTTTTTTTTTTGTCTGCATATGAGCTCGCTGACTGGCTCGGTCCTGTCCTGACTCGTACTTTATCGTATTTGGGCCGGATAAAAAACAAAAAGTCCTACTTTATCGTATTTGGGCCGGATCTGTGGCCATCCGAGGCAAAATCATATATATATATAAAAAAAAAAAATCGATCTCCTTCTTCTCCTCGCCGCCAACTCGCCGTCGCCCATTGCGCCGCCGCTGACATTCCCCTCCTCGCCGCGCATGGCTGGCTCCCGAGCAGCTAGCCTCGGCGCCTGCCCATGCGCACGCCCGAATCACGGCGGCCCCCGTGGCACGCTCCGGCAGCCCAGATCCGGGCGGCACTCACGGGAAATGGACGGGAACTTCTGCGCTATCCACTGCTCCTCGCGGCCTCCCACTGACACCGCCGCTGCTCGGCCTCAACCCTCGCGCTGCTCCGTGCCCTTGCTGCTCCACAGGTTGACAGCCGAAAAACAATCACAATGGATCACCATGTAACAATCAACCGGCCGGGCATACACCACCATTTTTCTAAACTCTTCTGTTTACTGACCAGCTAAATGCTGGTGTAGGAAGTTTGTTCCGGCTTCGTGATCAAGTTCGGTCTCTGTCGTGGAGCTTCAGGATTCCTCATGAGGATATCCAGAACCTAGCACTTCAATTTGTTTAGGCGCGCGCGGATGTCTTGACAGCTAGCCACTGGAGTCTCAAACACGTCCATATACGCAGTCCAGGAGTGCATGCCTGCATATTCGTTTCCACAGGCGGGTGTGTCGGATTCCTGCATAATCGTTTCCACAGGCGGGTGCGTCGGATTCGGACTGGAAGCAGCGTTTATTACATACCAGAGATGTGTCCACATCCTGTCTTTATTGTCTCAAGTTTGGTAAATTAGCTAGTGATTGCAAAATCTTAACACGAGTTAATTTAGCCGGTCATCACAAATCATAATTAAGTTTGTGTTGCACTAAATTCGATATGAGCAACTCCTGCTGCTTACTCGGAGATGCTTCACATTGGATCTGTTTAGTAATTGCCAAACCTTTGACTGTATCGAAATAAGCCTTGTGTACTGCTGTGCTGCCCCTGTTATGGGCAACCTCTCAAGGTTTTCATATCGTCCTGCTAGCAGTGGGCTGTTTGAGTAGGAAGCATTTCATGCTTTTGGGTTTTTGCTAGCTAAATATGTATGTGAAAAGTAATTTAATTTGTACTGTTTGTGAATATTCTTGTTCAAGATTATTTTTTTAAAGCTTTCACCGTTGCATATGGAACTTCTGCTTATGAATTTTCTGCCTGCAGCGCACGCCTTCTCTTCTCTTTCGAAGGAAAGGCCATTCGAGTCTAGTCAAAATCTAGGGGTACTATGGTGATCTCAATGAGGGAGGTGGATCCTGTCTTCAAAGGAGCAGGACAAAAGGAGTATCCTTCAATTGCTAATCTCGTTGCCTACTTACATAATAATTTTCACTTGTTTTCCCTAGCTATGTTGGTATATATCCTAGAAATGTCATATGCTATTATTTCTCGTTACCATCATGCACTGCTGTTTTAAATTAATGATGTGTATTCAATTGGAGTTTTGTAGTACGATGAAAGTCTTGAGAAAATATCACATTTAGTCAATACACTAGCGAGCATGATGCTGCAATTGGTATAATATTACATTGCTTTGCATAATATTTGTTGACTTATCCGTGGATAGTCATCCTTAACAACCCTTAGTGGACTGGAGATATGGCGAATCGAAAAGTTGCAGGCTGTTCCTGTTCCCAGGGAATCACATGGTAAATTCTCAACAGGAGATTCTTACGTAATATTAAAGGTACTCTACCCTTCCTAAATTGTGTAGATGTGCCTAAGTTCTGTGATTGATTCTGTAAGGGAAATTTGTCTAGAGCTCTATATGTTGGTCAACAGTGCAACTAATTTCATTCCTAAAATTGTATTTGATGCAACCTCACTAAATAATGATTTATCATGCCTCCTTTCCTACCATAATGAAGCCATCTTCTACTGGATGGAGTTATTATTTTCTAACATATTTGATTGTTTCATATCTTGTTTATGTGATGTAATAATGATGATGATGATATCGTCAGCATACTGGAGATATGCCACCTCTATTATGTTTGTAATACTAGTGAGAATGCAGTTGCTTGAATTGAGATTAATAATTACTTCATAATTGGAACAGACGTCCGCCCTCAAAAATGGTTCTTTTCGTCAAGAGATTCATTATTGGCTTGGGAAAGATACCAGTCAGGTTTGTTATATCATTTCAAAATCTCATCCTAGCTAGTTGCAGATACCCTTGTTTATGAAATAGCGAACTTACTTGTTTTAGTTCAATTAATAAATAGGATGAAGCTGGTATAGCTGCGATCAAGGCTGTGGAACTGGATGCTGCTCTTGGTGGACTTGCTGTACAATACCGTGAACTGCAAGGAAACGAGACTGAAAAATTTCTTTCATACTTTAAACCTTGCATCATACCAGAGGAAGGTCAAGCTGCATCTGGTTTTAGTCAGGCTGTAGTCAATGAGCAGGAGCATGTCGTACGATTATTTGTCAGCAAAGGAAAACACACGGTCCATGTCAAAGAGGTGAATATTTTTTCTGCGCCCCCTGTAAAAAAAAATTCTACATGGATTTTGTCACTGCAATTTTTTGTGGTAGCTACCAAACAAACATGCCTCGTTGCTCTTCCCCGTAACAGGTTCCTTTTGCACGGTCATCACTGAACCATGACAACATACTTATTCTGGATACTAAGTCAAAGATATTCCAATTTAATGGATCAAATTCGAGTATTCAAGAGAGGGCTAAAGCCCTTGAGGTCGTGCAATACCTCAAAGACGCCAACCATGAAGGAAAGTGTGATGTGGCTGTGGTTGGTAAGTTCATGTTTGAGCAAAAGGTTTAAATTGAACAAAGTCCTTCTTTTCCAGAATTATAATGTACTCTTTCGACAGATGATGGAAAGTTGATGGCAGACGCTGATGCTGGTGAGTTTTGGGGTCTCTTTGGTGGATTTGCTCCTCTGCCAAAAACGACATGTTCTGAGCTCAATGAAGAAGATACTTCTTTCCCTTCATTACTTCTCTGGTAATATATTACAGGAAACATATCATAGGGCATTGCTATTATTTCAAGAGTAAATGCACTCTCTTCTATATCTATGGTTAAGTTGCGCATCTGTTTTTCCCTTCTCATAATATTGTTTTCCTTCATATTTTCAGTGTAAATGAGGGCCAAACATTTCCCATGGATTGTGAAAATCTAACAAGAGCGCTGCTAGATTCAACAAAGTGCTACCTTCTGGACTGTGGATCTGAACTTTATGTCTGGATGGGTAGAGAAACAGTACTTGAAGCTAGGAAACGAGCAGGATTAGCCGCTGAGGTAACATCTTATAGTTTCTGCTCTCTGGGCTGAATAATTTTCATGGTTGGTAATAATTTAGCAGTTTAGATTAATGGTGTGCCATATATGATTGAGAGATTCTGGTTCATAGAAAAAAAAATTCCTATGTCAGGTGGATCACAGAGATAATAAGTTAGACATAGCATTACTATGGTGATGAACCATATAATTGCTTATGGAAATATGGCCACCTAAAGCGTTGGTTAGGCCTAGATTAGTAATTTTATTTTTGCAGTGGCCAGTATTCACTTTTCCATGATGGTGCTTGTACTCTCACTTCTGTAGGAATTACTGCGTGAAGGAAATCGACCAAGATCTCACATTATTCGTCTCATGGAAGGATTCGAGACGGTTGTATTCCGGTCAAAGTTCAATAAATGGCCCAAGAAAGTTGAGACGGTTGTGTCAGATGAAAGCAGAGGAAAAATTGCAGGTTAGCATCGACATCATGGATTACTTTTTGTTGTTAGTCATGGATTATATATATTTTATTTACTTTCCCTATCACTGTTAAAACTTATTGATACCTAAATTTCCTTTTGTAGCCCTTCTGAAGCGCCAAGGATTTAATGTAAGGGGTGTGCCAAAAGCTGCTCCTTTGAAGGAAGAGTCTCAAGCACACATTGACTGCACAGGACACTTACAGGTCAGTTCAATTTCCTTTCTTGCTAAACATTTGCAACAACACCAATCACATACTTCGCCGTTATAGCTGTTTCATTCTTGCTTGTTGAACTGTGGTAAGAAACACTTGCTGAACTGTTGTGAGAAAACATTTGTCTTACAGGTTTGGCGTGTAGATGACCGTGAAAAGACTTCCCTTTCATTCTATGAACAATGCAAGTTCTACAGTGGTGATTGCTATATCTTCCAATATAGCTACCGTAGTGATGATGGGGAGAATTATCTTATCGGTACTTGGTTTGGCCAGAAGAGTATTGAGGTAATTATTTAACATGTTCTATCTTTTGAGTTGTAAGTTTTTGAAACAAGATTACTGGTTAATGGTTAATAGTTATTGGGAGTTAGTAAACTGCAATTTCTCTTGCCTCCCAGATTTGTTTCTCTCTGAGATTCATGACAGCAATCACTGCCTTATTTTACAATTTGGTTATATTTTTCTTCATGATGTACTAACATGTACTATAGACTACTCCCTCCGTCCGGAAATATTTGTCCTAAAAGTAGATGTATCTAAACTTATTTTAGTTATAGATACATCTATTTTATACATTTTTAGGACAAGTATTTCTGGACGGAGGGAGTATATCTAAAGATGCCTTTGTGTTGTGGTAAGTGTGAATATATCGAGCATTCCTTTTCTCTTATGGAGAACAACTTTGTATTAATTAGAATATGAGTGGGCCGCATCTCTAGACATACTTCAAAGCTCCCAAGCTGGAGAATAATTACCTAATCATGTATTTTTTGTGAGGACAGGAGGACAGGAGTGCAGCCTCTTGCCATGCTCATACGATGGTCGATTCACTAAAATTCCAGGCAGTTCTGGTAAAATAAATCAACTTTGTCTGCGGCTGAAAGATTCGTAAAATCTTGCTTGATTATTTCAACCTAAAAAAACTTTGATTATCACAGGTCCGCCTTTATGAAGGAAAGGAGACCATGGAGTTCTTTACTATATTTCAGAACTTGGTTATATTTAAGGTCAGTCTTTTACTAACACATTCTGCTAAGCTTCACTGCCAAATGTATCATTCATTTTACTCTGACAATATATGCACCCTTACATTGTGAAAAAAAATTCAATAATGCAGGGTGGTGCTAGCACTGGATACAAAAAATATGTATCAGAAAATGGCACTGAGGATGATACATATTCGGACAACGGGGTTGCACTTTTCCGGGTTCAAGGTTCAGGACCGGAAAACATGCAAGCGATTCAAGTTGACACGGTACATTCGGTTTCTATCTATCTTCACTCGACATGGCATTGTGCTCATGATGTTATGGCCACTTTATCTAGCTCTTGTTTGTGCTACATGTTGTAAGTTTGATATTGTACTTTTTACCAGGCAGCAGCATCGCTGAACTCTTCCTATTGTTACATACTACACGATAGAGACACGCTCTTTACTTGGGTTGGGAACCTAAGCTCCTCAATGGACCACGGGCTTGCTGAGAGGCAGCTAGATGTGCTCAAGGTATGACTACGATCATGTCGTGCAAATGTGTTTGATCATCCAAATGAGCTGCTATGCTTCCACATCACCCTGATTGACTTAATATGATATATAATTTATCTATATGTGTTTCTATTTCCCAATCTTATCTAGTTTTCATTTTAAAAATAATATTATGCACAATTAGTCACTACAAGAATCTTTACCATGTTGTGGAGATGATTTGTATTTCCTTGTTTCTTTGGTGAAAATTGACAATTCTGATCTTGCCACGACACTTCAGCCAAAAATAATCCCTTCCCAAAACTTTAGCCAGATCTAACCCTTTTGGTCAGTGCTAGCCACACTGGCTTTGAGGCAGCACAACCCTAGCACTACTTAGCACTGTGGTCAATGGTGATGATGAGGTGCCCATCCTCGCTGGTGGCAACATGTGAAAATCAATTGAAAAGTATCGTTCTAATTTTTCATTTTTTTTTCAAAAATACAGTATAATATGTTTCACAAACATCATAAAATTCAAAATCAAATTTAATTTCACTCGTGAGCTTTGAAACACAATCAGCATCGATTTCAGTAATTTCCCATTCTCACATGTGTCACTTCTTTGGTTGTTGAACTATTTTTTTCGTAGCTCCCAAGTGAAATTGAATTTGAAACTGAAAGCTTACATGCTTGTGGAATGCACCTCTCCAACACACTGTAGGGATTGTCCAAAAAATTATGGGTTCAAGATTGTGGGAGAATCTAGGGAGGTTCGATTCTCAAGATTATGGAAGAATTGGCCAAAAGAACTGGGCAATGTATTTGTTCTAAAGTTTTGAAACATTTGAATGATGCTTTTCACTTGGTTTTCACCGGTTTCTAGCCAAACTTAGTTTTCACCCAATACTTTGTCGGCACAGCCGGCACCCTCGGTACAAAGAATATGAGCAACACCTCTCTCTCCCTCCTGAAACCACCATCTCGAATTTGCACTGGACTGACCTATTTTTTTCATCGATTTCCTCATGTTCAAACCTAAACCATGCAATGTTTCAAAATATGTGCATAGTTGACACTGGCATTGCTATTGGTTATTGGTTTGTAGTGAAATGTTTCTTGAGCACTAGTTTACATGTACACTAATGCTCAACGGACATTCAATTTCAATTTTTTGGTGGGGAAACCACTTGGTCCAGTTGGGAGAGAGAAAGGCAGTGCCCCTATTGTGGCCGCTGAAGGGTGCATGAGTGGCCATGTGGGGCGTTTACATGCCGCAGAGGGCCAGCACCAGGTAATGATGTGTAGGTCAGTGCCGTGCTTGGTGGCACTGAATTTATCCACGTAGCCAGGTCAACAAGGTTGTTGGCCACACCGGTGCGTAGTGCTACCGTAATGGTAGGGTTGCTGGCACTGACCGGAAGGGCCAGATTTAGCTAAACTTTCTGGGAGGGATTATTTTTTTGGCTGAAGTTTTGTGACAAGGTTATAATTAGAGCACATCTTCTATACCATAATTTCTCTTAGCAGTAACACATCCACTTGCTGTACACGACAATTCTGCAACATGTCATAAAGTTCACATAGTTATTGCAGTCAGTATTCAGTATTCACCGCTTGACATATCTGCTTCAAGTTTATAGTTATATCGGGCAAGCTTATGTATCACATCAATAAATGCTTTTGCGATACTTTATGTATGTACTTTACCTTCATTTATGATTGCGCTCATCTATCTATATCATAACACCGACCCTTTCCATTTTACTCATCCACAGCCAAATCTCCAGTCAAGATTGCTCAAGGAAGGATCAGAATCTCATCAATTCTGGAAGTTACTTGGAAGCAAGTGTGAGTACCCAAGAGAGAAGATTGTGAGAGATCAAGAAAGTGACTCTCATTTGTTCTCTTGTACCTTTTCAAAAGGTAAAATGAGTTCATAAGATTTCTTGTATCCATTCATTTCTCTTAGACGTTTATCGTTCACTACAGACTGTACTTACCCGTTTTCTCCTTTTGAATTAATATATTCTGTGGCATACATTGGGGTAACGAAGGCGTGCTTAAGGTGAGAAATTCTAAAGTCTATATGTATTATTATGAAGAGAAGACGACATGATGAGAAATTAATGCTGGTCTACTGATGTTGCAGGCTAGAGAGATATTCAATTTTACGCAAGATGATATGATGACAGAGGACATATATATTTTGGACTGTCATTCATGTGTCTTTATATGGGTTGGACAACATGTGGACACGAATATCCGAGCACACGCTTTGAGCATTGGAGAGGTTTGTGATAATATCATGCTTCCTCAGTGTATATAGAAAGCGGATTTCTTGTTTTAGTTTATGCTGGATTCACGAAGCTTCCTTTTCTGCCAGAATTTTCTTGAACTTGATATTCTAATGGAAAACTTGTCAAAAGAAACACCACTTTATGTTATTACTGAAGGAAGCGAGCCCCAATTTTTCACAAGGTTCTTCTTCACTTGGGACTCTGCAAAATCAGCTGTAAGCATTTTGTCCTTGTGAGTTCATATTTTTTTTCTATCTTGTAAACATCAGAAGCTAACCTCATGTGTTTTGTTTTCTAAATGATTCAGATGCATGGTAACTCATTTGAAAGGAGGCTGTCTATAGTGAAGAATGGAGTAAAACAAATAAGAGATGTACGACTTCTGTAGCTTTTGATTTCCTTTTGCACACTCTGTATCGTGTATGAACGTTTAGATGAGAAAATAGCATTAGCAGGTGGCATATGCATTCCTTCTTATAAAGCTTAAATTTTGGTTATGTAATTGGCAGAAACCTAAAAGAAGACCGACAACATCATCACACACTGGAAGATGCATTGTACCTGATAAATCTCAGAGGAAAACTACGTCTTCCAGTCCTGACCGTGCAAGAGTTAGAGGAAGATCACCATCATTCACTGCATTGGCTGCCAACTTTGAGAACCCAAATGCCCGAAATCTGTCAACTCCACCTGTCGCTACAAAGCCGTCTCCAAGGACGACTCCAAGGACATCCCCTGAACCTGTGAAGCCACCCCAAAGGGCTGATTCAATCGCTGCAATCTCTGCTTTGTTTGAGCAGCCGAGACCAAATCTGATACCGAAGTCAAGGAAAGGTATGTGCTAGCATTCTTGGCAAGGAATATATTTTACTACTCCCTCCGTCCCAAAATAAGTGTCTCAACTTTGTACTAGGCTTGAGACAGTTATTTTGGGACGGAGGGACTACCTTGCAAACATAGTTCTCTTACCTGCTATGTACTTTCGATGTCCAAAGCTCGTCCTGCTGTAAAGAAGCACCAACCTGAAGCAAGCAAACCAGAGGCAAATGCCAAGGAGAACACCCCTGCTGCGGAGGATGGGAAGACTGTAGCTCCAGCGAAACTGGAAGATGCGAAGGAGGGTCAGCCGGAAGACGTGGAAGGGCTTCCCGAGTACCCGTATGATCGCCTGAGGACATCTTCCACCGATCCTGTCACAGATATTGATCAAGGCAGGCGTGAGGTATCCTACTGATCTCATGACGCTAATATCATCTAAGCCTCCTCCATACCTGACTGTCTAACACGGCTACACCGGCAAATTGCAGGTGTACCTGTCTTCGGCGGAGTTCAGGGAGAAATTCGGGATGACAATGGAGGCTTTTGCCAAGCTTCCAAAGTGGAAGCAGACTAGGCTCAAGATCACACTCCAGCTGTTCTAAAATCTTCCGTTGTCAGACAAGCTGTCAGGTCTTCTTAGTGAATGGACGATAGCGAGATATTTTAAAGGTAAAATCTCATTCGCCACAGGCACATCCGGATCTGTTGCACTCGCTGATATGTTTGGAGTTACTGCAAGTTTTATATCTTCTTTCAATGAATTCCTTCCCCTCTCGAAACCTGACATTTGAGGTGTTTTTTTACGTGAACTAGCAGGTGTTCTGCTGATGCATGAGGACAGGAAGAAATAGTTACAGGTTTCTTTCATTATTTCGAGCTGGAGGGTGTCCTCCTGAAAACAATAGCGTTACATATATACATATATGAGATGTGTAAGTTATAATTAGGCAACGGAACGAACCGGGCTGAAAAGCCCTTCTGTTGGAAAACTTTGGCGAGGGGAATCGATGTAACAGGAGTTTGTAAAACGCTGGCTGTTGTCTTGTATACTTCAAACTTTGGTACCTGAAGTTGTCATTCCCTGCGTGCGAATTTTTCGAGTTTCAATTACGACGCCTTTTTTTTCCGACTGATTTTCAATGTTAATTTGGTGTCTCGAGTAAAGATTATTTCAGTTTCTTTAGAAGAGTGTTTGGTCGAAGTATTGCAGAAATGTCCCACGTACAAGCATAGTAGAAAATAAATACAGGATACGTTATTGTTGAAAGTAATGAACCACTAGAAGAAAATACTTCAGGTATGGATGAATGAGTGTATGACACATCAAGGGGCTCATGCCAAAATCGCTGCCCCGCAGCTGGATTGGAATGGACGCGCAGCACGCAGGCTGAGCATATATAGTGGGCATGGCCCCTCTCAGCAGCAGCTGCTACCTTATACCTTGTCTTGTCGGGCATCACTAGACCTGGATTCTCTTAAAATTCAAATAAGGGGACTGCTAGGCATCCGTCGGTGAATTTATAGTAATCATCCGCCACCCGATTAGCCATCCGATATACGCGCGTGCTCCATTCGATCATCAACTCGGTCGCCTCCGCCCACCACATAAAATCTTGAAACAACGTTGCAGTTGCATAAACAAGCACGCTGCTACGCGTCCGGCTAACGGATTAAAAAGTGGCTGACGGATCTTTTGCAACACAGATTATGTTGCAATTTTTTTTGCAACAGAGAGCATGCTGCGAAAACGTCCGTAGATTTTTTGCAATACAATTTGTTATAGAATATTTTCTGCAACAAAGATTGTGTTGCGGAAACACTTGTAGATTTTTTTATAACATAGGTTGTGTTGCATAATGTTTTTTGCAACATCGGTTGTGTTGCAAGATATTGTTTGCAACAAAGTTCTTGTCGCAATTTTTTTTGCAACAGAGATTTTGTAGCAATTGTTTTGTGCGACATAGCTGATGTTGCAAAAACTTGTGTAAGTTACCATCGTCATTCCCGACGTGGTTTGCAGCATCGTTTTTATTGCAAGATACGACAAACAGGCCTTTGGTAGGCAAAGAAAAGAACAAAGGTGTGTGAGGACGTTTGAGGTTGCATGAATCAAGGACGGTCTAACGGCTACGCAGGTGGCGGAATTTTTTATGCAATCAGCCGGTAGAGCATTAGCTTTTGCCTTCAAATAAGCCTCGGGATCTGAATGATATTCAGGATTTTATGGAAAGGTATTGAATTCTTTGATGTTAATATGTTATGTTCTACCACCTCCGCGTCGTATCTCTGTGGCTACTCGGGGGGAACTCCCGCGGGACCACCACCTCCTCACCCCCCTCCTCCCTTGCACCTTGCCGCCCGAGGAGCCCGTCGGCGAAGCCCGGTCGGGCTCCCGGGAGGGTGTCGGCGAGGATTCAGTTCGTTTGGCGCGCGGGCGGATCTGGCGTGGATCTGGCGGATCCGGCGGGCGTGGCTTCAGTGCTGGCTCGTGAGGTTTTGGTGGCCCAAAGGGAGGGATTGCACAGTGGCAAGCTCGCGGCGGTCCTGTGCGGCACAGCTGCACGGGCGCTGGTCGAGGTGCGCGGCGAGTGCGTGGGGTGCGTTGGCACTAAGGGACAGTGGCGAGCCGGGCGGGCTGGCTTGGCATGAAGGGGCTGCGGCGAGCGCGCTGGATGCGTTGCGCCAGGGGAGGCCAACGGCGAGCGCGCTGGATGCATTACGCTAGGGGAGGCCAGCAGCAAGCGCCTGAATGCGTTGTGCCAGGGTAGGGCAGAGGCGCGAAGGGGCGGCCCCAGTGCTCTCTGGCACCGGGCAAATTTGACGAGGACATTCTCGGGGCCTCTGCTTCGGGAGTTCGCCAGCGTTGGAAGGGTGCGGGGAGATCACGATGCTCCTGCTATGGCGTGGTGGGGGTCTGCTGGTGGAGGCGCTTGGGCGGCCTGTTTCGCGCTCTAGCGGTGGCTTCGGCCGCGAGTGGCGCGGCCGGTGTGTGTCTGCGCGGTCTGGCATCACGTGGACGCCCCTGGGGTGCACGAATCGAAGGCCCATGACTACGAGGAAGTGCGCTCTGGTGGCGTGTGATGCAGATCCGGTCTCCGGCCGCCGGTGGTCTCCGCGTGGTGCAGTAGGTTGTGACGGCTCTTGGTGCTTCTTCATCGATGGGCAGCTTCGGTGGTGGTGATGCTTGGTGGTCTTGCTGACGCCAATGCAGGATGATGTGCAGTTGAGGTGGTGTGGAGCTGGGTGAAAACCATGCCTTGGCCTCGTGCCATGACCAGCGATGGCGGTGGTTGTGGACGTCGTTGATCTTCATGGAGGCATCGTTGCTTTGTTCTCCCACCCCTCTCCCGTGGATCTGGTCATTTCGGCCTCCCCGGGGGAAACTTTGATCTATGATTTGACGATGGTGGCGCCTTGGTGTTGTATTCCCCTTGAGGGTTTTGTCTTGGGAGCTTGGTGTCAGCGAGTGTGTCTAGTGGATGGTGATTGGCAGCGGGTGTGGCGTCCAGGCTTCTGTGGCAACGATGATGGTGGGAGCGATGTCGGCCACGCGGCAATGGTTGCGGTAGTCGGATCTTCTTCGCCGTGCACTACAGGAATCAGCTTCTTTGCCGTCTGCCATCACAAACGGCAAAGAGTAAATCCCGGACGGCAAAGAGAATACCACAGACGGCAAAGAATCTCACGGCCTGCAAAATTTCTGCGTCAGCCTACGACGGCATCGTACCTTCTTTGCCTTCTGTCTCCCCAAAGCGGACGGCAAAGAGCTTTGCCGTTAGCTTTTCATAGGAGCAGTCGGCAAAGTGCTCGAGACGGCAGCCGACAAGCGTTGCCTCCGTTAGGGGTTAACGGAGGCTTTGCCGTCTGCCCCCCCCCCTCTTCTTTGCCGTCTTCCTCCCCCCTCTTCTTTATCGTCTGCCTCCTCCTCCTCCCCCCTCCACTCTTTGCCGTCTGCCTCCTCCTCCCCCCTCCTCTGTGCCCTCTTCTTTGCCGTCTGTCTCCCCAAAGCGGACGGCAAAGAGCCTATATAGACACCCCAGGATGCACAGCTGGATGCCATGTGTCACCTTTGCCGTCTGCCAGCTGATGGCACGGGTCTTTGCCATCAGCTCGCAGACGGCAAAGAGCCCATATAGTACCTGTTTTTTTTTGTTTTATATTATTTCACAGCACACACACACACACACACACACACACACACACATATATATATATATTTGACAGCACATTTATATAATTCACCACACATATATGATATATAGTTCACCACACATATACTTGCCAACACATATATATAATTCACCACACATATATGATATACATATAAATCAATGTACATCCCCATATATCGAAAGAACCAACATACAAAGTATTGCATTGTTTATCCATATATACATATACATATAGTTCGACATTGTTCATCAACTCAAATGATAACTAGATGATATACATATAAAGTTCATCCATCGACATTGTTCAACTCCATGAATGCCAGCTTCCATGCATGTAATATATCCAATCTACAAAAATGTGAATAAGAAAGTCAGAAGAAGAACAAAATATGATGTTTTTGAGCTAATTATGTCATTTTAGCGGAAAACAAGCTAAGAATATAATATTCATGAGCTAACCAAGGTTCTTATGCCATTTTTAGCTTATTATGGCATTTTGGAGCTAAATGGGTTAATTATGTCATTGTTGGGGAAATTAAAGCAAGGATAATATGAAAGAGGAGAAGAAAGAGGAGGACGAGGAGAAGAAGAAGAAATCAAGAAAAAGGAGGAGAAGGAGGAGGAGGAGAAGGACTAGAAGGTCCTTGGCCTTCTCCTCCTCCTCGTCCTCCTCCTCCTCCTTCTCTTCTTCTTCTTCTTCTTTCTTTTTATTTTTCCTATTTCTTCTCCTCTTCTCCTCTTGTTGGAGCTAAATTACGTAATTATGTCTTTTTGGAGCTATATGGGCTAATTATACCATTTTAGAGGAAAACAAGCTAAGAATATAATATTCATGAGCTAACCAAGGTTCTTATGCCATTTTGAGCTTATTATGGCATTTTGGAGCTAAATGGGCTAATTATGTCATCGTTGGGGAAATTAAAGCAAGGATAATCTGAAAGAGGAGAAGAAAGAGGAGGAGGAGGAGAAGAATAAGAAATCAAGAAGAAGGAGGAGAAGGAGGAGGAGGAGGATCTTCTTCTTCTTCTTTCTTTTCATTTTTCCTATTTCTTCTCCTCTTCTCCTCTTGTTGGAGCTAAATTACCAAATTATGTCTTTTCGGAGCTCAATGGGCTAATTATCCCATTTTAGAGGAAAACAAGCTAAGTATATAATATTCGTGAGCTAACCAAGGTTCTTATGCCATTTTGAGGTTATTATGGCATTTTGGAGCTAAATGGGCTAATTATGTCATTGTTGGGGAAATTAAAGCAAGGATAATATGAAAGAGGAGAAGAAAGATGAGGAGGAGGAGGAAAAGAAATCAAGAAGAAGGAGGAGAAGGATGAGGAGGAGAAGGACTAGAAGGTCCTTGGCTTTCTGCTCCTCCTCCTCCTCCTTCTCCTTCTTCTCTTCTTCTTCTTCTTCTTCTTCTTCTTCTTTCTTTTCATTTTTCCTATTTCTTCTCCTCTTCTCCTCTTGTTGGAGCTAAATTACCTAATTATGTCTTTTTGGAGCTAAATGGGCTAATTATCCCATTTTAGAGGAAACCGAGCTAAGTATATAATATTCATGAGCTAACCAAGGTTCTTATGCCATTTTGAGCTTATTATGGCATTTTGGAGCTAAATGGGCTAATTATGTCATTGTTGGGGAAATTAAAGCAAGGATAATATGAAAGAGGAGAAGAAAGAGGAGGAGGAGGAGAAGAAGAAGAAATCAAGAAGAAGGAGGAGAAGGAGGAGGAGGAGAAGGACTAGAAGGTCCTTGGCCTTCTCCTCCTTCTCCTCCTCCTCCTCCTCCTCCTCCTCCTGCTCCTTCTTCTCTTCTTCTTCTTCTTCTTCTTCTTCTTCTTCTTCTTCTTCTTCTTCTTCTTTCTTTTCATTTTTCCTATTTCTTCTCCTCTTCTCCTCTTCTTGGAGCTAAATTAGCTAACTATTTCTTTTTGGAGGTAAATGGGCTAATTATCTCATTTTAGAGGAAAACAAGCTAAGTATATAATATTAATGAGCTAACCAAGGTTCTTATGCCATTTTGAGGTTATTATGGCATTTTGGAGCTAAATGGGCTAACTATGTCATTATTGGGGAAATTAAGGCAAGGAGAATATGAAAGAGGCGAAGAGAAACTTACCGTAGTGGTCATCAAGGAGGAGAAACACCTGGAGAAGGGTCGTGCGATGCCGCTCGGGAGTTATTCTGCAGAATAGATATTTTGCAGTGTCTCATTTAGCATGATGACACTCAATTATTAATACTAGTTTATAATGAAACTCACCGTGCCAATCGAAGAGAAGACGGGCATCGGCGGAGGGACTTGACCGCTCTTCTCGCATAGACCGTCAAGAGTGGGTCGTATTAGTTAGTAATGAAACATACATTACACACATGATTTGGCTAATGTGAAAAAAAATTTACCACAAAAAGCTTGTACAGGGCCCGTTGACCCGCCTCATTCCGGGACCTCTCCTCCTCAATCAATCGTGACGTGGTCTGGTCCCTCTCATCAAGAGCAGCGTGACTTGCCAATCTCTCTTTCTCAAGAGCAGCCTCAAGAGCAGCCTGGCTTGCCAATCTCTCTTTCTCAAGAGCAGCCTGGTTTGCCAACCTCTCTTTCTGAAGAGTAGCCTGAAACACCATTCCTCGTTACTACAGTAATGATCTATGGTGACACACATAATGAAATGGATGAAAGTGTTCTTAGTCCGTACAACTAACCTCAATGGCAAGTTCGACTGGCCGTGGACGACGCATTATCTCAGGACAGCTGCTCGACTGGCGTGCCTTGAGCTCCGAGAGAGTGAGTGGACAACGTATTATCCCATCTCCAATGGCTATCGAGCCATCGGGCCTCCCTGTTGGAAATACGCCCTAGAGGCAATAATAAATTAGTTATTATTATATTTCTTAGTTCATGATAATCGTTTATTATCCATGCTATGATTATATTGATTGGAAACACAATACTTGTGTGGATACATAGACAAAACACTGTCCCTAGTAAGCCTCTAGTTGACTAGCTCGTTGATCAAAGATGGTCAAGGTTTCCTGGCCATAGGCAAGTGTTGTTACTTGATAACGGGATCACATCATTAGGAGAATCATGTGATGGACTAGACCCAAAACTAATAGACGTAGCATGTTGATCGTGTCATTTTGTTGCTACTGTTTTCTGCGTGTCAAGTATTTGTTCCTATGACCATGAGATCATATAACTCACTGACATCGGAGGAATGCTTTGTGTGTATCAAACGTCGCAACGTAACTGGGTGACTATAAAGATTCTCTACAGGTATCTCCGAAGGTGTTCGTTGAGTTAGTATGAATCGAGACTGGGATTTGTCACTCCGTGTGACGGAGAGGTATCTCGGGGCCCACTCGGTAATACAACATCACACACAAGCCTTGCAAGCAATGTGACTTAGTGTAAGTTGTGGGATCTTGTATTACGGAACGAGTAAAGAGACTTGCCGGTAAACGAGATTGAAATAGGTATGCGGATACCGACGATCGAATCTCGGGCAAGTAACATACCGAAGGACAAAGGGAATGACATACGGGATTATATGAATCCTTGGCACTGAGGTTCAACCGATAAAGATCTTCGGAATATGTAGGCTCCAATAGGGGCATCCAGGTCCCGCTATTGGATATTGACCGAGGAGTCCCTCGGGTCATGTCCACATAGTTCTCGAACCTGCCGGGTCTGCACACTTAAGGTTCGACGATGTTTTATGCGTATTTGAGTTATATGGTTGGTTACCGAATGTTGTTCGGAGTCCTGGATGGGATCACGGACGTCACGAGGGTTTCCGGAATGGTGCAGAGACGAAGATTGATATATAGGATGACCTCATTTGGTTACCGGAAAGTTTTCGGGCATTACCGGAAAAGTTTCGGGCTCATCGGTAGTGTACCGGGAGTGCCGGGAGGGGTGACGGGGACCATCAAGAGGGCTGTCACGCCCCAAGGTGTCTCATGGGCTATGGGAAGAGATAAACCAGCCCCTAGTGGGCTGGAATAAGTTCCCACAAAGGCCCATAAGGTTTGAGAAGGGAAAAACAGAAGGTGGAAAGAGTTTCCAAGTGGGAAGGTGGAATCCTACTCCAAGTAGGATTGGAGTAGGACTCCTCCACCTCAAATTTCGTCCAAACCTGGAGGGTTTGAGGCTGCCTCCTCCCCTCCCTCCCTCCCATATATACTGAGATATGAGGGCTGATTTGAGACAACTTTTCCCATGGCAGCCCGACCACATACCTCCACGGTTTTTCCTCTAGATCGCGTTTCTGCGGAGCTCGGGCGGAGCCCTGCTGAGATTAGATCACCACCAACCTCCGGAGCGCCGTCACGCTGCCGGAGAACTCATCTACCTCTCCTTCTCTCTTTCTGGATCAAGAAGGCCGAGATCATCGTCGAGCTGTACGTGTGCTGAACACGGAGGTGCCGTCCGTTCGGCACTAGATCGGAGCGGATCGTGGGACGGATCGCGGGACGGTCCGTGGGACGGTTCGCGGGGTGGATCGAGGGACGTGAGGACGTTCCACTACATCAACCGCGTTCACTAACGCTTCTGCTGTGCGATCTACAAGGGTACGTAGATCGGAAATCCCCTCTCGTAGATGGACATCACCATGATAGGTCTTCGTGCGCGTAGGAAATTTTTTGTTTCCCATGCGACGTTCCCCAACACTCCCGCCACCAGATATCATCACCAGCTCTGGATCCAAAGGTTCCTGGCTAAGGTTAAAGTCATCCCCTTTCGTAGACTTCCCCGCGTCCCTGCATGCCACGAGCTTCTGGTGGGATGATATGTTGGTGAAGTTATTGGGATCATCCAGGTCAGACTCAGAGAATGCCTTTGCCTTCTTGTACGAGGTAGTATGGGCCATGCCATAAAGGTCGTACAAGTGTGGCATCTCCGTCTTTTCTGAACTGATGGTCAGGATCCAGGAACTGTCTATGCAAGTCAAAGCAAGAATACTTCCGACCCTCCTGCAACCAATGAAACTAAAGAGCTGCCTTGCATTGGGGGCACGGGAACCTTCCATGCACACACCATCCAGCGCATACGCTGGCAAGTCATGCATAGAGTACATGTACCACACATGCATTTTGAAGTTTTCTTTTCTAGCGGCATCGTATGTCTTGACCCCATTATCCCAAGATTCTTCCAATTCATCCTTAAGCGGTTGCAGGTACACATTCATATTCTTCCCCGGATAATTGGGCTCTGGAATTATCAACGTCAGAAATATGTTCTTTCTTTGCATAATCTGCCGGGGGGGGGGAGATTGAGTGGAATGACAAATACAGGTCAACAACTATATTGGGTTGCCGTCATGCCGAAGGGATTAAAACCATCCGTGGCGGCGCAGACTCGAGGATTCCTTGGATCTGCCGCTTTATCCTGATGCAATCCATCGAAATGTTTCCACGCTTCCCCATCCGATGTGTGTACCATCATCTTATTCCCATCCGTATCCAGTTCGGTTGTTTTGCCCAATTTGTGTCATGTCATCTGTCTGGCTGTCTCTTCGACCATGAAAAGACGTTGAAGTCTTGGTACGATTGGCATATACCGAAGAACACTAACTGCGATTTTGGTCTGCCTCTTCTCACCCATACCGTTGTCTACCACAAGATACCTGCAAGACTCGCAATTGGGACAATAGTCCAAGTGTGCATACTCCTTCCTAAATAAGACACATCCTTTCTCACATGCATCTATCTTCTCATAGGGCATCTTAAGTACACGAAGTATTTTGTCCGACTGGTACAGGTTTGCAGGCATGACATGGCCTTTGGGTAGGAAGCGTCCAAATAGTGTCATCATTGCGTCGTAGCATTCTCTTCCCAAGTTGAACTGAGCCTTCAGAGCCATTACTTGTGCAATTGCATCCAGCTGACAGAGCTCAGTGTGCTCATGGAGAGGACGTTTTGAAGACTCCAACATTTCATAAAAGGCCTTTGCAGATTGCTCCATCTCATCTTCTGAATCCCGAGCATCATCAAAGTCTTGCACCATGTCTTCGATCCCGGTACCATGCTCGTCCGTGCGACGACGGACCACCTCAGCTCTTGTGCGTTGTATAGACTCACCATGAAATGTTCACACCGTATAATTAGGCTTAAAACCCCTCCTCTGCAGGTGTTTAATCATTACAGCCTCTGTCATCTTTTATAGTTGTCGCATCCAGGACAGGGGCAATAGTTTCTTTCCTGGCCATTTGCGAATGCGGCTTTCACAAATTCCTTTGTTTTTTCAAACCATTCTTTCGTCATCTCTTTCTGACTAGGGTGACCGGTATACATCCACGCACAATCACTCATCTTGCGTAGCTACTAAAGACATAAGAAATATATTTATATATAATTTAGCATTTATATTCATCGGTTAATCAGGTTCGCCATTTTTATTACGTCCAGGCAACCTACACGCTAATAGGTAAAGATAGGTCCTAATCCCACCCGAGTATGTGTAGATTGGGTTCGTTTTCCCATGCTCTGCTCTGGATCCAACACAAATTTCGGCATCACCTCCCCGCTATTCTCCTGATACACGTCTCCGCGATAAACAGAGAGGATGTGCATCCGGAGAACAACAGGGAGGCACTGACGAAATTCCGCATCGGATCCAGAGCACAGCATACGGGAAAACGAACCCAATCTACACATACTCGGGCTGTCCATGGATAATGTTGGACAATTTGAAAGGATGGCGGTTATAAATATGCAAAGACATGCATATTTATAGATGTCGCCCTTTCGAACGGGAGACGCATATACTGATAAATTAATTTAATTACCTAAATCTAGAAAGTTTCATCCGGAAACCGAGCCATAGTAAATGAAGGGGCGGGGAGGAGATGAAATTTGTACTGACCCACGAATGCAGGGGCGGAGCTCGTACAACGCACGGGTAGGTCTTCGCACAGCAGACCTCACAGCGACGAGACAACTATCACATGTAAATCCACCCGATCAACACAAATATTCTAATTATGTCATTTTAGAGGAAAACAAGTTAAGAATATAATATTCATGAGCTAACCAAGGTTTTTATGCCATTTTGTAGCTAAATGGGCTAATTATCTCATTGTTGGGGAAAATAAGGTGAGGAGAATAAGATAGAGGAGAAGAAAGAAGAGGAGGAGAAGAAGAAGAAATCAAGAAGAAGGAGAAGGAGGAGGAGAAGAAGGAGGAGGAGAAGGTATTCTTCTTCTCTTCTTCTTTTCTTCTTCTCCTTCTTATTTTTTTCTTCTCCTCCTCTTCTTCTTCTTCTTCTTCTCCTCCTCCTCTTCTCCTCTTCTCCTCCTCCTCCTCTTCTTCTTGTTCATATTATTTCTATTAAGCTAACTAACTAACTAACCTAACTAACCAAGCTAACTAAACCTATCGCTAAACCTAGATAGCACTAAACAGCAAAAAAAACAGAATCTACCACTAAGTAACTAAAAAAGAATCTAGCTACCACTAAATACCAAACAATAAAAAATCAACTTCTTCTTCTTTTTTCTCTTCTTCTCCTTCTTATTTTTTTCTTATTCTCTTCTTGTCTTCTTCTTTACTTCTTCTCCTTATTTTTTCTTCTCTTCTTCTTCTTCTTCTTCTTCTTCTTCTTCTTCTTCTTCTTCTTCTTCTTCTTCTTCTTCTTCTTCTTCTCCTTTCTTATTTTTTTCTTCTCTTCTTCTTCTTCTTCTTCTTCTTCTTCTTCTTCTTCTTCTTCTTCTTCTTCTTCTTTTTCTTCACCTCCTCCTCCTCCTCCTACTCCTCTTCTTCTTCTCCTCTTCTCGTCCTCCTCCTCCTCCTCTTCTCCTCTTCTCCTCCTCCACCTAAATAACCAAGCTAACTAACTAACCTAATTAAAACTACTAACCTAACTAAATCTACCACTAAAACTACTAACAATAATCTAGCTACCACTAATTAACAAAACAAAACTAAATCTATAAATTAGCAAAAAAAAAGGACTCACCGGAGGGGGGCAGCCGAGGAGGAGGAGGGTGCGGCGGTGGAGGAGACGGCGGTGGAGGAGGGGCGCAGGGAGGCCGGGGAGGAGGAGGGCGCAGGGCGGCCGGGGAGGGCGCAGGGCGGCCGGGGAGGAGGAGGGCGCAGGGTGGCCGGGGAGGAGGAGGGTGCGGCGCTGGAGGAGGGGGTGCAGGGAGGCCGAAGGAGGAGGGGACGCAGGGAGGCCGGAGGAGGAGGGGCGCAGGGAGGCCGGAGGAGGAGGGGCGGCGGCGCAGGGAGGCCGGAGGAGGGCGCGGCGGTGGTGGTGGTGTCGGGGGTGAGAGAGAGAGGTGTCGGGGTGGCCGTTAGGGGGAGAGAGAGGCGCGTGGAGGTCGGGCTAACGGCCGTTAGGGGGGCACCCTCTTTGTCGTCCGCCTCCCGACGGCACAGAGGAGAAAAGCGGACGGCAAAGAGAGAGGCCGTTAGGGGGGAGAGAGGGGCTGCGGGGTGGGCCGCCCATGCTCTTTGCCGTCTACCTGAATGCTCTTTGCCGTGAGCTGGCAGACGGCAAAGAGCTGGCTGATGGCAAATAGTACCTTTGGCATCAGCCTGCTCTGTGTCGTCTGGTTTCTGGTAGCTGATGGCAAAGAGGGTCTTTGCCATCAGCGAGCAGATGGCAAATAACTGTTTTCCAGTAGTGGTGTCTGCGGTTTTGCCTTGGTTCGTTTGTTCCTATGGAGAAGAAGCTGCGATGATGGTGCCCTATGGTATACGATGACTGGATGCAGGTAGCCCATTCGATGATGTCCCGTGGCGTCAGCCGTACCTGGTTTTGTCCTTTAGAGTTCTTCGTCAGAGTCGGGGTTGCGTTGACTCGCCGCAGATGGTTGAGATTATGGCATATCTCTTCATGCAGTTTCATATGTCTTCTACAGGGTTGGTTGAGTCGACGATCGCCTACGACGGAGTCAGAATCGTTTTCTTAGAGTGTAGGGATGGCGATGACGCCTCTAGGGGAGGAGTGATGGCGATGACACCTACATGCTATCTCGTCGAGACCTTCTTTGGAATGGTATGCGTGAGATTTTTTATGTGTGCCACTCAACAGTTGTAACAATTTTCGCTTGGTTTTCCATAATTAACTGGGCAATTCTCTTCTGCTTATTTAATAAATGAGACAATCTTTGCCTCTGTTTCAAAAAATAAAAATAATAATAACATCTGGTTCAATAATTAAATATGTGAAAATTCATCTTCATTTGTAGTGTATTGTCAAAGAACATAACTTTACCAGGAAGACAGTTCGACCGCCAACTACCTATAGAGCACGTGATCATTTCTCGGGTAAGACAACAAAATCTGTTATTTTCAGAAAATGCTAGTCAGATGTTCAAGTTTTTAAGTAAACCTCTTTCTATTTCTCTCCAAAACAAACTTACACCGGTAAGGTTCTTCCTAAGAGGGCAAATACATGACTATTACTGTACACAAATTTTTAGTGTCCTCAACAACAAGAAGGCATCAACCTATGTGGATACGATGTGTGCGAACACATGATGAACCTATGCAGACATGTTTTATGTGGTCTCGATGCTAACAACATTGAACCAGTTAATCTGTTTCTTAATTACTATCATATACTCCATATGTATGTCATATCCTGATCTAAAAATATTCCAGTTCATCTACACACTGATGACCTCTAAACCACTCGTCGCTGATGAGTTGATGCCTGTTAGGAAATTTATCAACACCTTATTTATGAATCACTATATCAAGCCCACTGTAGACAACGAAGACTTCAATATTCATATCCCAAGAATAAGTATGCATTCATATAGTGTTATCAACAAAACATGTATGCATGGATGCATTGTTTTTCATGTGATCATGTCTTCGTATTTCATATAATATGATTATGCACTGCGCATGTCCATACATCTGTGGAATTTATTTAGCATTTGCTCAATTACATATTGTCATGAATTATGATGAATTTTCTTCCCATGGAAATTATTTGTTCAATTGCATATTGTGGTGAATTATGATGAACGTGCTTCATGTGGACACTATTTGTTCGATTGCATATTGTGACAAATTTGCTATTCACAAGATAATTTAAATGCGATATTTTATAATAACCTGGTCATTTCAGCGCACACTGTTGAAGCAATCAAGCGTGTGTGATCCATAACGGAAAGGATATGCAACTCTTGTGACCTATAGGAAAGGCACACGAGATATAATCCGGAACGTTGGTGATACATAAGAAATCACAGATGATTTGCAGCACTTGTACGTGTGTGTAGGAGCTCCTCAATCGTTTGCGATAGCACCTTATCTCACAAGTGAGCCAAAAGGAAACCATTCCCGTTGCAAAGCCGATCCAACGTGGAAATTTTTCAGAAAACGTTTGCGATGATATCATGCATGGCAGCGGTTGCCAAGGAAATCTCATGTGCGATGATGAAGATATCAAACACAGTTTCTACCATGGCCCGTGTGGATTAGGTAATGTTTCCCAAAGATATTAGACACGTTTAACTCGTGATAGACGTGTGTGATTGATCCCAAATCCCACATGTAGGCCTAGAATATAGTGTGTGTGATATGTTCGTGTATCACACACGATTATGTTTGGTAGATCGTCTCATTCATTGTTCATCATCGCCCACACATGCAAGACGACGGTTTAAACATTCACCGCGGAAAGAGGTTAAAAACTGTTTGTATAGTAAATCGCTGCATCAATGGCAGTCTAGTGGCAAATCTGTCCAAAAATAACAGTGGCGGGTTGCAATACGTGCCCGTCACTGGCAACTAAGTAGTAGTGCTGGGCATTCTTTTGTGCCCCTCACATGTATTCTATTCTGTCCATCACTGTTATTTTTGGATCCCAGTTTTTGAAAAAAGGAGAGAGAGAGAGCTGAACCAACACATCGGGCCCCACATCATGGCCTATCCACATCCATCCCCACATAGCCCTCAATTGAAACCCTTCCTTGTCTCCCTTTTCATGCCGCCACTGGCAGCCAACCATCGCCACCCTCCCACCTTTCCGCCCCCTCTTCCCTCACGGCTCACCGGGGACTATATCCTCGCTACCTCGCGCCGTCGCGTCCACCCATCCGGTTGGATTCGTCGCTTCCCAGCCATCCACAACTCTCCTAGGTGGCTAGGGTTTCGACAAGCTCCGACTTCGGCGTTGCTACGGAGACTCCGGTTGCTCCTCCCCAACCTCATTGTCTCCCGCACGCGCTGCTCCATCTCCTAGATGTCCTTGTCCTGCTAGAGGACGACGGCGATGAGCGAATGTTCTTCCTCAACCTCCACGACGTTCGGCGGCTGCCGCCCATCTCTGGCGAGTTCACCCATTGTGACAGCCCTATGCCGACGCCCCAGAAGTTTCCCCTTCTATTCCGTTTTCGTCATGTGTTTGTTTTTATTTGTCGCATCATGAGCATCATCTGCATTGCATCGGCGTCTCCGTTGCCGCCCGTTTTCAAAACTTGCATCCGTTGTTAGTTGCCGGTTCACGTCGTTGTTCGTTCCGAGCCTGACCGCACACGCACGTGGCCGCGGCACCGTCGTAACTCTGGTTTTAAAGCGTGTATAAAACTTTCTCCGATTAAGCTGGAATTTGTCGTACGGTTTTATTTATATATAGGTAGGCCGCCTGTCAAATTTCGTCGCGATCGGAGTCCGTCTGGTACCCGAACGGTCGACCGTAGCGGCACCGTATTCGGTCTACCGTCGGACGTCTGTCGGTGTTCTAAATTCGTGTCGCGCCGCCCGTTCTCCCTCTCGTCTCCGGATATCCCCTCTACACGGCCGCGTTCCCATTCCCGCGTTCGGAATCGTCCGAATCCGACCGCGCGGTTGAAACCGGGGCGGAATTTTCGCTAAACCTACCCCCCATTTGTCTATAAATACCCCCATGCATTTCAGACAGCCTCCCTCTAAACCCTCCTTGTTTTCCGCGCCACCTACCCCTAACCCTAGCTCTCCTCCCGCAGCCTCTCTCTCCCGCAGCCTCCGCCGGCCCGCGAGACCCGTTTCGGGCCCGCCGAGCCCATCTGGGCCCGGATCACGCCGCCGCCCACGTTCTGCCCCGAGCTCCCTCCTCCCGTCGCCGAGCTCCGTCGTCTGCGCCTCGCCGGCGCCCCGCTGGCCGCCTCCCGCGCGCAGCTGCAGCCTCCCCCGCCGCCTTGCCCTTCGGCCTCCGCGCCGCCATGCGCTACCAGCCCCACCGGCCAAGTCCAGCAGCTGCCGGCGTCTTCCCCGCCACCGGCCAGCAGCCGCGCACCGCCCCGCGCCTGTTTCGCCTCGCCGTCGCCTGGATCCGGTGCGGGCAGGCCGGATCTGCCAGTTCGCGGCCGGATCCCGCTGCCCCTCGTCGGTGTTCGACCCCCTCGTCCGTGCCCCGCCTGCTGTGCCGCCATGAGCAGTCCCAGGTCGGGAGGACGAGGGGACGAGGAACCCTGCGCCTGGGCCTCGCCTCGCGTGGGCCTGTGCCTCCCTCCAGGCCTGGACGAGCCGGCCCAGCTGGGCAGTGGCCTCCCCACCGCCAGCGCCAGCAGCTCCCCAGCGTCTCCCCCCTCGGCCCAGCTACCTCGGCCCAGCCAGCCTTCCGGTTCAAGGTGAGGCTCCCCCCAGCCCCTTTATGTAACGCCTATGCACTGGTTTGTTATATTGCGCCTGCGCTTTCGGGCCATTAGTTCATTTTTTTTAGGGTTGCGAATTATTCATTTTCAGGGTATAGAATATATTAAAACGCCCGTAGTTTAATATCCGTAAGTCGGATCGCGAAGATTTAGATATGTATCTTGTGTATTTTTCCGCGTAGATTCCGAATTTCTAACTTGCATAATTATTTGAGGCAGTTTGAAGTGCCTAATGCATTGTTTTGCGTGCTGTTTCAATAGGATCCGTTCCGTAGTTATTTCTCGTGCGTGTCCGGACTGCCCGTATACCGTAGATTAAATGTCCATGTTTTAGGAATCATTTTTGCATGTATTTTAGAGCGGTCATTTGTATTTTTACGCGTAGGGTTTTGCCGGTAGTTTATTTTCCCGTGTATAGGTTATTTTCCCGCAATTATGTGTGGCTTTATTTTGTTGTGCAACCCCACATATTTTATATGTTTCCCGGGTAGAAACATCCCATGGATTTTTCTGTGCAATTAGTTTTAGCATTAGAGGAAGTTAGTTCGCGAGATATTTTGCCATGTTGCCCTCTTGTTTATTTTGTAGGATTTATTCCGTACCCCGTTTCCTTAAGTTGTCAACTAGCGAATTGTTCTTGGGTGTTTAGACTAGCCCCTGGTATTTTTGGTTGCAATAGAAATGCATGTTTAGGTGTGCGTTGCTTGCTCTCAAGTTGCTAGAAATAGTGGTGATTTGGAGGAGCTGAAATATTTCTGAATCTGAAATCTGTTATATTTTGTTGCTGTCTTGTCTTTCTTGTATCTTGTGATGTGTAGCTCTTTTGAGGTTTGTCCAATGGAGTTAGTTGTACCCCTTGTGATTCTCTAGCATGCTGTAAATTTTCATGCCATTTGGAGTCCTGTAGCTTAGGATTTTGCTGCTGTCAATATTGCTTCAGATCGAAAACTGCACTTTCTTGAGGTGTAATTTTCACTAAGTCTGAAATAGTGTGTGAGATGCCATTTTGTGTCTTCTTTCCCTAGTGATCCATGATGCCATGCTAGTTGTTGTTAGTTGTTTGTAGTAGTGCTTCTTGCCCTCTTTCGTGTCATGCCTTGCTTGAGTTTATCGGAGTTGTGTAGCTCGTAGTTGTGGGGCGTAGAAAGTGCTATGTGGCTGATTTTGGCAGATTGTAGTCATTTCTTGTTTTGCTCGTAGCTTTTGAACCGTAGCTCCGATTTGATCTTTTCCTATATGAAACTTGCTTAGAATCTCGTGTAGTTTCATTTTCTCCTTCTGGTTGTATGTTTTGAAGTGCTCGTGACCATCGTTGCACACATATTGCATTCATGCCATCATATATTGCGATGCTTGTAACTTTTGATCCGTAGCTCCGTTGGAGATGATCTCTAAGTGTAAATTACTTGCCATGACGCGTAGAATCACGTGAACCTATTTGTTTTGCTGTTTAACAACTAATTAAATGTGTTAGTTCAGATCTGGACAGAATTGTAAATTAACATGTGAGGTCGTCTCGGAGAAGCTATATGTCATTTCCGACCTCATTTAAAATACCTTGATAGTTACTTTATTTACACTTCACCTCTTGCCATGTTTAACCACATTCAATATTGTCGTGTATTTAATCGGGATAGAACTAAATAGTTAACATGGGGTTTCGTCAATATGCAACTCGTTGGATATTGAACTTCAGTTAATGTGTAGTGTTTGATTGTGTGGATTGTCATGCCGTGACGTGCATGTTTTCAACTGCTCATGCATCCTATGTGTTGTGCGTCGTGTGGTGAATTCCGTGTGTTGATTTGTGTTTCCGGTTTGCTTCGTCTCGATAGAGTTCCGCAGTGTGCCGTATTGTGAGGACCCGTTCGACTACGTCGGTTCGTCTGCTTCACGGAGGCATTCTTCTTCCAAGCGGGATCTCAAGCAAGATGATCATTTTCCCAGATACCATTACTATCATTGCCATGCTAGTTTTACCGTTGCTATCGTTTATGTCTCGTTGCCTACCACATGTTAAATATCAGCCTCTCAACATTGCCATGAAAACCATCAACCTGTTCAACCAAGCAAACCACTGATTGGCTATGTTACCGCTTGCTTAACCCTGTGTTAGCGTTGCTAGTTGCAAGTGAAGTTACTTCCATGTGAGAACATGGTTTCCTTGTTGTATCACCATATTAATTGCTATTTATTTTAATGCACCTATATACTTGGTAAAAGGTGGAAGGCTCGGCCTTTCTAGCCTGCTGTTTTGTTCCACCTTTGCCCCCTTAGTTTCGGCTACCGGTGTTATGTTCCATAAATGAGCGCCCGTAACACGATCGGGGTTGTTATGGGGACTCCCTTGATAATTCGTTTTAGATTAAAGCTGGTCTAGCAAGGCCCAACTTTGGTACTACATTTGCCTAAACACCTAATAAAATTGCATAGGGACTTTCCGGACCCCGAGGATAATTTAATCAACCCCCGGGCCAGTGCTCCTCATGAGTGTTGGTCCCACCTGAGCGATGTCCGGCGCCCCTCTGGTCACCCAGAGGTTTAGCGATCTCGACGTCTAGCTCATCCGTCGTGTCCTGAGAACGAGGTACGCGACTCCTATCGGGATCGTCGACACGTCGGGCGGCCTTGCTGGATTAGTTTTCCCTTTGACGAGATATCTTGTGCATCGGGATTCCGGTGATGCTTTGGATAATCTCAAAGTTGAGGTTTTCCACTAGGGAATCCGGCGAGGTCGCGAGCTTCGTGATTGAGGATTTCTATGCGGCTTGTGGTAATTTGTGATGGACTAGTTGGAGCACCCCTGCAGGGTTAAATCTTTTCGGAAAGCCGTGCCCGCGGTTATGTGGCAACGTGGAAACTTTGTTTAACACTGGTTCTAGATAACTTGAAGTTAACTTAATTAAAATAAGCCAACTGTGTGCGTAGCCGTGACTGTCTCTTTCGTGAGTTCTTCTCCGATCGAGGACACGGTGGGGTTATGTCTGACGTAGGTTGGTGTTCAGGATCATTCATTTGATCATCAGTAGTTCACGTCAGTTATGCGTAGATCTTCCCCCTCTTATTTCTTGTACTCGTAAGTTAGCCACCAAATATATGCTTAGCCGCTGCTGCAACCTCACCACTTAACCATGCCTCAACCATCAAGCTTTGCTAGTCTTGATACCTTTGGAAATGAGATTGCTGAGTTCCCTGTGGCTCACAGATTACTACAACACCAGTTGCAGGTACAGGTAAAGGTTACTTGACGCGAGCGCGTTGATTGTTCATTTGGAGTTGCTTCTTCTTCTTCTTCTTCTTCTTCGATCTAGGATGGGTTCCAGGCCGGCAGCCTGGGATAGCAAGGATGGACGTTGTTCTTCTTTTGCCGTTTGTTTTCGTCCGTAGTCGGACCCTGCTCTTACTCTTGATGATTATGTAATGTACTGATGTGACTCTGATATAGCTTGTGGTGAGTGTAAGCCAACTCTTTATATATCTCTTCTTTTCAGTACATTTACTTGTAACGATATCCATTCTTGCGACACGACGAGATGTGCTTCTATCCCTGACGAGGCCTTCGTGCCAACTTGAGGATAGGGTCGCATCTTGGGCGTGACAAGTTGGTATCAGAGCAGTACCGACCTAGGAGCCCCCTTGGTTGATCGAACTTGGCCGAGTCGAGTCTAGTAAAAAAATACTTTGAGTCTAGTTATATATCGGAGGGTAGGATTCTTTTTACTCCTCTTCTATGCTCTGGTGAGGAATCTTGACGTAATAATTTAATTCTACTCCTCTTCTCACTCAACTTTTTTTAGGATCACGCGGATATTTTGGAATCTATATGATGCCGATGTGACGGAGTTATGTCTTGGTGCCTCCTATCTGCTCTAAGTCTCAGGGGAGTTGAGCTCCAGGGGATTCTTGAGCACATCGTTATCATTCAGATTTCTTAGTATCTCAGTACGAAGGATGTTCGTAATTGCTTCAAAACTAGTAGTGGCGAGATAACCCCGATGTCCCCAGTACTGGTGCAGATTGTTCGGGAGTACTGCCATACTTTGTATCGTTGTGATCACGAGGGTCTGTTGTAGATGAAGGTCCGAGATTCTGGTTGTGTGTTGACGGATGTGATACAGGTGACGGGTTAGTATAGGAGTTGTGTGAAATACTCCTTGTATCCGTGTACCAGATTGCATGACCATATATTTCGGGAATTCATAGGTGGGAATTCAAGTAGTTACTTATAAGACATTCTTCCAACAAATGCATGATGTTAGGTTGGGGTTCGACATCTAGTGGATTCCTGTCCACGAAAATATCGGACGAAATCTTCCTCACAAGTTTGTTCTGGCTAATTGTAAGCCTCACCCTTTGTTTTGTTGGAATATTGTAATTCAAGTCGCTTCGATGTCAAGTGGTGATTTCAGATCTTTCCTAAGAGGTGTTCTCATATTTTTATGTGAGAGTGCTAATCCTTTTGCTCAATCAATTGTCTCATCAATTTTGTCAACCGGAGTCGTCATGATTAATTCTTTTCCAACCAGTGTGCTTCTCTTCAACTGAATTCATTCCTCTCTAAATTGTTGCAGATCAGTCTCTGAATTATTTCCGGAGTTTGTCTCATCTGTCCCAAGTTGTCTTTGTTTTTCCCCACCCTCCCACCCTTTTTCTCAGTGATTCAATTTTCATCCAAGAGTTTTCTTTTCATTATGCTTCCGCTGTCTGTTCTTTTCTCTCTTACCCGGGGGTTCATTGTGAAGATTCTCAGGAGCTTCGTGTTCATCTTTATTCAATCTTGTCAGCCTTACCGATTAATTTAATTCAGTTGTCCGTGTTCATCATATCCTTTTCATCCTTGTAATTCTTTCCTATGTTGGAAATTTTTATCAGTCTATCTTCTTGTTGTCATTTCTCTCTATTCTATCTGGAGCGTTGAAGTTATCTCAGAATTCTTGTTCTCAATTCTTTAATTATTTCGGGGTGCTAACCTCATCTAGTTTTCTTATTCCGGTGCAATATCTCTCGTTCTAGCAATTGTTTCAACAGTGGTTTCTTTGAGTGGGTCCATAACCCACATGTTTTTCCCAGGATCTTTAGCTCTTGTAATCTTTCCGGAGATCTTTAATTATTTTCAACTATGACGTAAGTATGAAGTTCATCAGTCATATCCCTTCTTCAAGGTCTATTCGTATTAATTCTTATATTTGGCTCAACCTTGCATTCTTCATTATTCCGGAGTGTCTCAGTATTCTTGGTGTTGTTCTCGTCATCATTCTCAGCTTGCAGTCTGAAGGAGTGCTTTCTCGAATCTTTGTTCTTTCTCTTGGAGAGTCGTCATTTCAGCTTGGTGCTATCATCTTCAATTGTTTCTATCATGAGTAATCCCTTTCTTGCTATCCGGTGCATTTCTGAGTTGTTTTTATTTCTCGTTCCTCCGAAGGCCATCATTTCAGAAGATTCTTCGTTCTCAGCTTTCAGCTTTCATCCTCAATTCTTCTCCATTGTTGTCTCTTCGTTCGTCTCTCGATTATTCTAGTGCCTTGTTCTAGTTTTCTCTCATGTGGCTCAGGATCTCTTCATTCTCATGTGTCTCCATGCATTCTTGGTGTTCCCATTCAATTGTGAATTCTTACCGGTGCTTTCTTCAATCATTCCTCAAGTGATGCTTATCTCTCTCCTCAATCATTTCTAGAAGAATAAGTTTTATGCTAAATCCGTTGCTTGTCATCAATTTAACTTGATGAAGGATAAGCATAACATAATTCTTATTCTTGTTCTTCCTTCTTCCAAGGGATTTCAATTCTTCTTCCGGAGTGGCTCATGATATCGATTCCTTTTTCTCAAGTGTTCTTATCTTTCTTTTCTGGAGTTCTAAGCTTTTATCAAGTATCTCTTGTGAAGCTTCATCTAAATCTTGGCAAGGTCATAATCTTATTCTTTCTTCCTTCATATCTTTGCACCATTCATTTGTATACGAGGTCCTTCATGGTGGTTCATCGTGATATCAATTCATTCTCAAAGTGTTCTTCATGATTCAATTGGAGAACCTCAAGTTTTCTCATCTTGCATTTCCGAGTGCATTTGTTCTTCCTTTATCTTTTCAGGTGGTATTACAACATTCTTGTTAGTGTAGGAGCCTCGAAGAGTTTTCCTCTCAAGAATGAGATAATTAAACCCACCAATTCTATGATCATGAGATATTTTCAACCCAGGATTTCTTCATTGAGCTATCTTGGTTTGGATTTCACCTAAAGCTTTTCCTATGGATTGTGTTATCATGGTTCTTGTCATTAATCCAAGTTCTCAATGTATCCTCTTGGTGTAAGAAATTGTTCATATCTTGTTTCTCCCAATCAATCCTTGTTTCTGTTAGTGGATGGTTGTCACTTCATTAGTTTGAAAAGGTTTCCACAAGCCCACTACTATCTTGTTCTTTTCGTTGTTGTTTTTTCCAACAACTCCGTCCAATTCTTCTTGCAAGGATGCTTGCCAAGTTCATTGGAGTTAGTAGTTGTCATTCTTTTGCTTCATTTTCTTCTTCCGCTTGAGCTAGTTCATATTCTCTTGTTCCGGAGGCATTGTGATGTTGCTCTTTTGGGTCTATTATGTTGTTCTACCAAGATCATGGTGTTCCCTTGCTCTATTTAGTTGTTTGTTATGAATATTGTCTATTTTTCCCATCTTATCGAATTTTTTGTCCCATTTTCCTACCGAAGTGCTGCCGAAATTTTCCGTGAATTCTTGCTTCCTTCTCATATCATTCCTCATCTCTTTGCAACCTTCAAGGATCATTGGTTTCACTCGTTTGTCAAAGAAGCGACTAAGTTTTTACCTCTTGTTCTTTCTCATCCTCTCCCCCTTTCATTCTTGGATCTCGGGGCGAGATCCTCTTGTAGTGTAGGAGAGTTGTGACAGCCCTATGCCGACGCCCCCGAAGTTCCCCCTTCTATTCCGTTTTCGTCCTGTGTTTGTTTTTATTTGTCGCATCATCATCGCATCATGCGCATCATCTTCATTGCATCGGCGTCTCCGTTGCCGCCTATTTTCAAAACTTGCATCCGTTGTTAGTTGCCGGTTCACGTCGTTGTTCGTTCCGAGCCTGACCGCACACGCACGTGCCCGCGGCACCTCGTAACTGTGGTTTTAAAGCGTGTATAAAACTTTCTCCGATTAAGCTGGAATTTGTCGTGCGGTTTTATTTATATATAGGTAGGCCGCCTGTCAAATTTCGTCGTAATCGGAGTCCGTCTGGTACCCGAACGGTCGACCGTAGCGGCACCGTATTCGGTCTACCGTCGGACATGTGTCGGTGTTTTAAAATTCGTGCCGCGCCGCTCGTTCTCCCTCTCGTCTCCGGATATCCCCTCTACATGGCCGCGTTCCCATTCCTGCATTCGGAATCGTCCGAATCCGACCGCACGGTTGAACCGGGGCGGAATTTTCGCTAAACCTAGCCCCCCCCCATTTGTCTATAAATACCCCCCATGCATATCACACAACCTCCCTCTAAACCCTCCTTGTTTTCTGCGCCACCTACCCCTAACCCTAGCTCTCCTCCCGCAGCCTCTCTCTCCCGCAGCCGCCGCCGGCCCGCGAGTCCCGTTTCGGGCCCGCCGAGCCCATCTAGGCCCGGATCACGCCGCCGCCCACGTTCTGCCCCGAGCTCCCTCCTCCCGTCGCCGAGCTCCGCCGTCCGCGCCTCGCCGGTGCCCCGCTGGCCGCCTCCCGCGCTTAGCTGCAGCCTCCCCCGCCGCCTTGCCCTTCGGCCTCCGCGCCGCCATGCGCTACCAGCCCCGCCGGCCAAGTCCACCAGCTGCCGGCGTCTTCCCCGCCACCGGCCAGCAGTCGCGCGCCGCCCCGCACGCGTTTCGCCTCGCTGTCGCCTGGATCCGGTGCGGGTAGGCCGGATCTGCCCGTTCCCGGCCGGATCCCGCCGCCCCTCGCCAGTATTCGACCCCCACGTCGGTGCCCCGCCTGCTGCGCCGCTGCGAGCAGTCCCAGGTCGGGAGAACGAGGGGACGAGGAACCATTAGCCTGGGCCTCGCCTCGCGTGGGCCTGCGCCCCCCTCCAGGCCTGGTCGAGCCGACCCAGCTGGGCAGTGGCCTCCCCACCGCCAGCGCGAGCAGCTCCCCAGTGTCTCCCCCCTCGGCCCAGCTACCTCGGCCAAGCCAGCCTTCCGGCCCAAGGTGAGGCTCCCCCCAGCCCCTTTATGTAAAGCCTATGCACTGGTTTGTTATATTGCGCATGCGCTTTCGGCCCATTAGTTGATTTTTTTAGGGTTGCGAATTATTCATTTTCAGGGTTTAGAATATATTAAAACGCCCGTAGTTTAATATCCGTAAGTCGGATCGCGAAGATTTAGATATGTATTTTGTGTATTTTTCCGCGTAGATTCCGAATTTCTAACTTGCATAATTATTTGAGGCAGTTTGAAGAGACTAATGCATCATTTTGCGTGCTTTTTCAATAGGATCCGTTCCGTAGTTATTTCTCGTGCGTGTCCGAACTGTCCGTATACCGTAGATTAAATGTCCATGTTTTAGGAATCATTTTTGCATGTATTTTAGAGCGGTCATTTGTATTTTTACGCATAGGGTTTTGCCGGTAGTTTATTTTCCCGTGTATAGGTTATTTTCCCGCAATTATGTGTGGCTTTATTTTGTTGTGCAACCCCACATATTTTATATGTTTCCCGGGTAGAAAAATCCCATGGATTTTTCTGTGCAATTAGTTTTAGCATTAGAGGAAGTTAGTTCGCGAGATATTTTGCCATGTTGCCCTCTTGTTTATTTCGTAGGATTTATTCTGTGTCCCGTTTGCTTAAGTTGTCAACTAGGGAATTGTTCTTGGGTGTTTAGACTAGCCCCTGGTATTTTTGGTTGCAATAGAAATGCATGTTTAGGTGTGGTTTGCTTTCTCTCAAGTTGCTAGAAATAGTGCTGATTTGGAGGAGTTGAAATATTTCTAAGTCTGAAATCTGTTATATTTTTTTGATGTCTTGTCTTGCTTGTATCTTGTGATGTGTAGCTCTTTTGAGGTTGGTCCAATGGAGTTAGTTGTATCCCTTGTGATTCTCTAGCATGCTATAAACTTTCATGCCATTTGGAATCCTGTACCTTAGAATTTTGCTGCTGTCAATATTGCTTCAGATCGAAAACTGCACTTTCATGAGGTATAATTTTCACTAAGTCTGAAATAGTGTGTGAGATGCCATGTTGTGTCTTCTTTCCCTAGTGATCCATGATGCCATGCTAGTTGTTGTTAGTTGTTTGTATTAGTGCTTCTTGCCCTCTTTCGTGCCATGCCTTGCTTGAGTTTGTCGGAGTTGTGCAGCTCGTAGTTGTGGGGCGTAGAAAGTGCTATGTGGCTGATTTTTGCAGATTGTAGTCATTTCTTGTTTTGCTCGTAGCTTTTGAACCGTAGCTCCGATTTGATCGTGTCCTATATGAAACTTGCTTATAATCTCGTGTAGTTTCATTTTCTCCTGCTGGTTGTATGTTTTGAAGTGCTCGTGACCATCGTTGCACACATATTGCATTCATGCCATCATATCTTGCGATGCTTGTAACTTTTGATCCGTAGCTCCGTTGGAGATGATCTCTAAGTGTAAATTGCTTGCCATGACGCGTAGAATCACGTGAACCTATTTGTTTTGCTGTTTAACAACTAATTAGATGTGTTAGTTCAGATCTGGACAGAATTGTAAATTAACATGTGAGGTCGTCTCGGAGATGCTATATGTCATTTCTGACCTCATTAAAAATACCTTGATAGGTAGTTTATTTACACTTCACCTCTTGCCATGTTTAACCACATTTAATATTGCCGTGTATTTAATCGGGATAGAACTAAATAGTTAACGTGGGGTTTCGTCAATATGCAACTCGTTGCATATTGAACTTCACTTAATGTGTAGTGTTTGATTGTGTGGATTGTCATGCCGTGACGTGCATGTTTTCAACTGCTCATGCATCATATGTGTTGTGCGTCGTGTGGTGAATTCCGTGTGTTGATTTGTGTTTCCGGTTTGCTTCGTCTTGATAGAGTTCCGCAGCGTGCCGGATTGTGAGGACCCGTTCGACTACGTCGGTTCGTCTGCTTCACGGAGGCATTCTTCTTCCAAGCGGGATCTCAGGCAAGATGATCATTTTCCCAGATACCATTACTATCATTGCCATGCTAGTTTCACCGTTGCTATCGTTTATGTCTCGTTGCCTACCACATGTTAAATATCAGCCTCTCAATATTGCCATGAAAACCATCAACCTGTTCAACCTAGCAAACCCCTGATTGGCTATGTTACCGCTTGCTTAACCCTGTGTTAGGTTGCTAGTTGCAAGTGCAGTTACTTCCATGTGATAACATGGTTTCCTTGTTGTATCACCATATTAATTGCTATTTATTTTAATGCACCTATATACTTGGTAAAAGGTGGAAGGCTCGGCCTTTCTAGCCTGCTGTTTTGTTCCACCTTTGCGCCCTTAGTTTCGGCTACCGGTGTTATGTTCCATAAATGAGCGCTCCTAACACGATCGTGGTTGTTATGGGGACCCCCTTGATAATTCGTTTTAGATTAAAGCTGGTCTGGCAAGGCCCAACTTAGGTACTACATTTGCCTAAACACCTAATAAAATTACATAGGGACTTTCCGGACCCCGAGGATAATTTAATCAACCCCCGGGCCAGTGCTCCTCATGAGTGTTGGTCCCACCTGAGCGATGTCCGGCGCCCCTCTGGTCACCCGGAGGTTTAGCGATCCCGACGTCTAGCTCATCCGTCGTGTCCTGAGAACGAGATACGCGACTCCTATCGGGATCGTCGACACGTCGGGCGTCCTTGTTGGATTAGTTTTCCCTTTGACGAGATATCTTGTGCATCGGGATTCCGGTGATGCTTTGGGTAATCTCAGAGTTGAGGTTTTCCACTAGGGAATCCGACGAGGTCGCGAGCTTCGTGATTGAGGATTTCTATGCGGCTTGTGGTAATTTGTGATGGACTAGTTGGAGCACCCCTGCAGGGTTAAATCTTTTCGGAAAGCCGTGTCTGCGGTTATGTGGCAACGTGGAAACTTTGTTTAACACTGGTTCTAGATAACTTGAAGTTAACTTAATTAAAATAAGCCAACTGTGTGCGTAACCGTGACTGTCTCTTTCGTGAGTTCTTGTCCGATCGAGGACACGGTGGGGTTATGTCTGACGTAGGTAGGTGTTCAGGATCATTCATTTGATCATCACTAGTTCACGTCAGTTATGCGTAGATCTTCCCCCTCTTATTTCTTGTACTCGTAAGTTAGCCACCAAATATATGCTTAGCCGCTGCTGCAACCTCACCACTTAACCATGCCTCAATCATCAAGCTTTGCTAGTCTTGATACCTTTGGAAATGAGATTGCTGAGTCCCCTGTGGCTCACAGATTACTACAACACCAGTTGCAGGTACCGGTAAAGGTTACTTGACACGAGCGCGTTGATTGTTCATTTGGAGTTGCTTCTTCTTCTTCTTCTTCGATCTAGGATGGGTTCCAGGCCGGCAGCCTGGGATAGCAAGGATGGACGTAGTTCTTCTTTTGTCGTTTGTTTTCGTCCGTAGTCGGACCCTGCTCTTACTCTTGATGATTATGTAATGTACTGATGTGACTCTGATGTAGCTTGTGGCGAGTGTAAGCCAACTCTTTATATATCTCTTCTTTTCAGTACATGTACTTGTAACGATATCCATTCTTGCGACACGACGAGATGTGTTTCTATCCCTGACGAGGCCTTCGTGCCAAATTGAGGATAGGGTCGCATCTTGGGCGTGACACCCATGGCGATGAAGGATCTCCGACTATGGTGCGTGGGCATGAATCCCTCATGTCCTCACCTTCTCTTTCGGTCCTTCATTTGCTTGTAGGTTGCTTCGATCTGGATGTTTACTGAATATTTGTCCATGTTTACTGAATGTAACTTGATGACCTCTTATATACTTCACATTAGATAAAACTATAAGAAATACTTATACTTTTTATTCAGCAATAGACTTCATTGAATAACAATATAGTGATAATTTAAAGAATGCATAGAAGTTAATTCCGACAGCAATTTCTTACTGCTTCTCATATTTTCTTGCACCTGCGTGCAATCAAGTTTGGTACTGTGATCATGTAGATCACAGAGCATTAGGACCAGCATTCATATTAGTGAAAATGGGCTACAATGGATCACGGAAATTTATTTCTTCATCGAAAATAAAAAAGTTGCTACAAAATTACACTTAGATACATCGACGTGGTGGATGCTAATCTATGAGAGCAAGAGTTGGTCATCATGGTACATATCTCAATTGGCTAGTGTATCTGTGTCAATTAATAATGCTGATCTATGATCTGAATTAGTTTCTCGGCCCTTAGTTGCATACTTGCATTGCAGGCTGGGAGCAAGGAGAACATTGTCCCTAGTGTCCAAATTTTGGTCATAGAGGTGCAATACGGCCTCTGCAATGCTGTCAGGAAAGTGTCTGGTTTCCTTTGATGATTCCCTAACCTAGAGACGCTCCATTTACAGCTAAAATTAGTTGTTGCGTTGGCAATTTTGCCGTACTAGTGGCTATGCTATATCTAGCATCAGTCTAGCATGGTAAGAACTTAGAATGGTGAATTAGATCAACTCAGGATTCATGTGTTGTTGGTTTCGATCTATTATCTTGCTCATTGCTTGGCAAGATTGGAATAGATAAATGCTAGGGCCTTCCAACAAATCGAGACACCTCCTTTGATAGTTTTTGAATGAATAAAATAGAAGCTAATTGTTCGCAACCGGCACGCGCCAAGCATATACTTGAGTACTTTTGCATTAATATTTTCTTAGTTTTCAGTTGATACAATTCATAGATTGCAACAATTTTCTTGTAGTACTTTTGTATTTTACCTTTTTCGTTATCAAATAACATGTAGTTGTTATCTTATTGTGATTTTGGTGTTATATCCTTTGATAATGGACTACCAAATTGGGGTCACTATGTTCATGTTCATTCAGTTGTGAGATTTTATTTGTTCTTCAAATGCAAATCGTGAGTCGCACTTATCAGAAGATATTGTCCATGAAGCGGTATGTTAAGTTGGTACTTAAAATCTTAGGTCTTTCATGGGTCTTGCAATTTATTGTCTGTTTGCATTTTCTGCTCCTGCTACTTTAACCTGATAATACAAGTACTTTAACATGAGAGTCCAACCATGATGTTAGTGCTAGTGTCACATCTCATTTATGTTAATAAACGTTTTCTTGTTGGCCCTGAATCTAACTACGGCTGTAAATTATTAACCCAACAAGTATTATGACGATGGACAGTTAATGTTGAGTGTTCTTGATGTATTAAATATACTATAATTCATAGAGTAACTTTTGAAGCTTGTAGGAGTTTACATGCTAATAAATGATTTCTCCTCCTATACTTAAGATGTTAAATGCGCAACGTTACCTTGTCTTTATCTATAAGTTCTTTTTCTTATAGTAGTGATGCATACATCTCTTCTAAAACAATCCAGAATGAACAAGCTAAACACGCTACATTCATTCTTTGTTAGATGCACATCAGGTGGATTCTCACCCGTTGATGCTCATTTTTTATCTTGTTCATGGATTTATATCTTCATGACTTCATTTCTTTTTCTTTCGCAGATGAGAGCCAATTAGGAAAGAACTAGTGAGCAGAAGGCTATTAGGAGGAGCAACGCCTACTCTGTTTGGCCCATCCGTTCTTCCTATTTTATTTCTTGTCGATTAGAACATTAATGATATCTGTGTGCCATCCACATGTGAGCCTATGTAAATTTGTATATCGATTATGATGAATGTGAATTTGTATACTCCATGCAGCCAATATGTTATGTGTATGCACATCTGATAGTACTATGTATTACAGAAACTGTACTCTGTACATCATAGTACAACTACAATATGTTTATTAATCCTAAAACAACTAGCAGAGGCAGGCAGGGCTAGGTGCACGCCACTGGTACAAAGTAGGAATGCTAGCGGTATTCGAGTTACTAGTGGCGGGCCGGATTTTCTGCCCGTCACTGCTAACTGATTAACAGTGACGGACCGGTGCCCGTCACTGGTGGCCTGTTACCGGTGATAGGAAGCCAGTGACAGGCTTTCCTGGGCTCCTAGCCCGCCACTAATTCCCATTTTGCACCCACCACTGCTAGACATTCCTGCAGTAGTGTGCAACCGAGGCTAAAAAATAAACCTAGTTACAAAGTGAGTGTAGACTTGCAACTAGGACTAGAAAGCCGTTGACCCAATTGCAAGTTGAGTGTGGATTTGCAAATGAGATGAGAAAAAAGATTGGGCTTAGCTGCATGTTAAGGGTGAAGTTGCAACCAGGACAAAAGAAATCATCCTAGTTTTGATTCAAGGCTAGACTTGTAACTGAGGCCAAAGTAAATGAGCCAACTACAAGTTAAGGGTGGACCTGCAATTAGGATAAAAACGTCGGTCCAGTTGCGAGTTGAGAGTGGACTTGCAACTTAGATGAAAAAAATAGTGTTTAGTTGCAAGTCGGTAAAAAGAATTGTAGGTCTAGTTATGAGTCAAGGATGAAATTGCAACTGGTCGGGCTAAATTGCAAATCGATCTGAGACTTGCAACTGAGGTGAGAAAAATGTCCCCGTCAATCGCAAATATATGAGAAGTTAAACAAAGTGAAAAGAGATAGTGAAGAATGCAAATAGACAAGCTGATGTGCCTCCTTTTATCACTTGGGGTCTTTCCACACAAAGTAGCAACCCAAGAAAATATACACATAAAAATAGAAATGGGCTCAACCAGATATTGTGCCATAAGAAAAAATAACTACAACAAAAGAAGAAAAAGGACAAGATTCTGACCGCGTGTTTAGCATTAAGAAAACAATTTTGCTACAACGCATCTAGATGTGATATAAGTTTTTTTTAAGAAGATATGAGATAATTATTGACATCTAAGTACTATGTCAATGATCTTACGTAAAGATTCGCGTGTATATTCTTTTTTTACTATTTAATTTAATCATTCAGATGTGTAATAACTATGGCATATCTAAATGTGCCCTAGGCACACCTTTAAAAATCTAAGGGTGGGATTTTGCACATGGCTTAACTGTTTCTCATGTACTTCGTAATCTAAATGTTTTTATATTAGTTTACAGAAGGAGTATTAGATATGAATTAGCAAAAAAACCATATAAGAATTAGTAACATGACAAACAGTACACGTTCATCTACACCTTTCCTAGTAAAGCATTGATTTAATCCGAACGAAATTAGCACAGTACTAGTAGAGTATATGTGTTGGGTGATCAGTTAAATTCTTCGTCGTTGACCTGATCTTGTTTCTTTTTCTTCCCCTCCTTGGCCCCACCGTCCTCTGTAACTGTAGCTGTGCCCTCCACCATTTCCCTTCCTCGGTCGCTCCCGTCGGCTGCTGTGCCCGTGACGACGACGGGCGCCACCTTGAACTTGGCGTATATGTCACCCTTGTAGAAGTTCCTCGTCCTCCACACCAGCACTAGGGACACGAGCACGCCGGCGAGCGTGACCCCGGTGATGATGAGGAACGCGTGCTTGAAGCACGTCACCCCCTTGCATATCTTGTCGCCGACGGCGGCGGCGTTTCCGCCGTGCTGCCTGGCGGCCTCTGCGTCGTACATGCGTCCGGCGATGCGCACGTTGAGCACGTAGGCGCCGATGGGGCTGGCGGCGGATCCGAAGTTGAAGAGCGTGGAGTAGTACTTGAGGCCGAACACCTCGGAGATGATGGAGAAGAGGAGCGGCCACTGCGCGCCGAAGCAGAAGCCGAGGATGACGGAGGCGGCGTAGAGCGACTGCGGCACGCCGAAGGCGATGAGGAGGTGGCCGACGCAGGAGACGAGGAGCACGGCGGTGAGGGCGAGCGGGCGCGGGAACCTGTAGCGGGCGACGAAGAACTCGGACATGTAGCCTGCGCCGACGCGGCCGGCGTAGTTCCAGATGCTGATGAGGGAGACGAAGGTGTTGATGCTCTTGGGCGGGTAGCCCAGCGACTGGCCGATCTGCGCCATGTTGTCGATGGCCGTCAGCGTGCCGCCGATGCCGAACACCGACACCACGAAGAGCACCAGCATCTCCACGCTCACCAGCGCCTGCATGATGGAGTAGTCCTCCCCCAGCGCCGGCGGCTTGAACATGTTGGTAACGGTGAGGCAGCCCGTGATGCCGCCGCACTTTGGGTCGTCGCGGCCGTCGTCGTCTTTATCTTTATCTTTTGCCGCGCTTGATGCTGCTGGTTCCTCGACGGCGATGGCCGGCGGGTGCTGGAGGGACTCCTCGAGCTGGGAGACGGCGGTGTACTCCTCCTTGATGACGACGCCGAGGGGGAGGAAGAGGATGAGGAGGAGCACGGTGGCGCCGACGGCGTAGGCGGCGTGGGAGAAGCTGGGCACCTGCTTCTGCACCACGATCATGACCAGGAGGTAGGTGGCGAGCGCGATGGAGATGTAGAGGAAGCAGAAGAAGGGCCTGCTGTTGGGCTCGTCGCCCTCGGCGCGGCGCCGGTACGGCAGGACGCGGATGGTGTGCACGAAGAAGATGTAGACGGCGGCGGGGAGCCAGGCGATGAGGAGGACCAGCGACTTGGCGTCGTCGCCGTAGATGGCGAGGTAGAGCTGCGTGTATATGGCGCCGCTGAGGCCGACGAAGCCCTTGAGCAGGCCGATGACGATGCCGCGGCTCTCGGGGAAGTTCTTGACGCAGGCGACGAGCGCGCCGGTGTTGGAGAAGGTGAGCGCGTTGGCGCCGACGCACATGTAGATGCACATGAGCCACACGGGCGGCGCCGCCGTGCGCTCCGTGAGCGCCAGGTAGACCATGAGGTAGCCCGCCAGGTTCATGCCGGCGCCGATGAGGAGGACGGCCCAGGTGGGCGCCACCTGCTGCACCAGGCCGGAGACGACGCCGACGTTGGTGCCCAGGTCCTTGAAGAAGCCGAGCGTGTTGAGCGTCTGCTGGTTGTACCCCAGCACGGACCGCAGCTCCTTGGAGTAGAGCGCGAAGATGTAGGTCGACCCCGACGCCGCCATCACCACCATGGACGCGAACACCACGTACCACCGGCTGCGCAGCACCCGACCCACGAACGCCGGCGTGCACATCACCGCCGCGGCCCCCTCGCCGCCGGCCATTTCTTCCCCTTCACTGCTCGATCGATCTAGTTACTTGTTATCTTTGCGAGGATAGAATGATAGGTACAACACCAAGTGCAAGCTAGCTGCTACTTATAGCGACGTGACGACTAGTGTGTAACAGTGGACTGGTATTCTTGCCATGCCAAGTAGCTAGTTCATGGACTGAGAGAGACAGCTATGACCAATCGGACAACTAAAAGATTTGGAGAAACGAAAAGTACACGCATGGTGTAGCTGGTATGGTGGACTTTTGGTCAAGTTGCTGAGATTTGATTGGATGATACTGCATCTAGTGTTCACTGGCAAGCTCAAGAGATGGTGGAGCTGTCAAGTCATGCCTGGCCGACAGGTGCTACACTGAGTCATGCCTGGTTGGCAGGTGCTACGCACGACAGATCTTTTGGAGTCTTCGCATTTGGACGGATGAGCGCAGGACGATGGCGTCGTTGGGCGCCGTGGTGGCGTCGACGGATGTTTGGACTGGCATGGATGATACTGATCTCTTTTCTGAAGATGGGTCAGTGGTTCGATGATGATGGCGGCTTGTAAAACATGTGCGTGAGGTGTGCATTTTAGGTGTGCTGCACCGGCTGTTCCTCCCGATACGTTATGTGGATGGATTGGCGACAACACCGGTCTTAGATATATGAAGTGAGAGCACTCCACATTATCGAGTTTGTAGGTGTGAGTGGTGGCTTTGGATGGATTAATGTATACTTTTGTAAGTCTTTGTGAAATAATTAATAAAGATGGCTGCATGCATCGATTGATGCAGAGGCCCGAGGTTTAACCTCCTTTTTCAAAAAAAGCTCAAGAGATGGTATTTTCCCATGTCCATGTGTGAGTAGCATTGTTTGGGGATTAGTGGCGGCTAAGGTGTGTGTGGCGTGGATGTGGACTAAATCCAGCACCGCCAGCACATGTAGTTGACCAAATACTCCGTAGGCCGTAGCTTTCAGCTGGGCAGCTTTTTCTTCCGTCTCTCCCTGCGTTTTGGAACTGACCATGTGAACGAAAAAGGCCTGCCTAAGACAAATTCAAGGTGGCCAACATAAAATTAATATTGCTTTTGTTATGTTTGAATTTTGACATTGACTAGCTAGCAACTGGTGTGCGATCGCAACAGATTTAAACTAGACTAACAAAGATGTTCACAAACTTGAAGAAAATAATCGCCCGATTTTGTTGTATACTTTCTTTGTCTGAAATTACTTGTCACATAAATATATAAAAATAAATGTACTAAGAACTAAAATACATCTAGACGTATTCATTATGACAAGTTTTTCCAGACGGAGTGAGTATCATTAAAAGTATGTTAGATTTCACCCAAAATTTATTCCTTTTTATTTTATTTGCATTAGGTGGGGGAAGGATGGGGGTTTCTGCATATATGAAGCAGAACGGCGGGGTCTTTTGCCAAAATGCCACAACCTACTTTGCCTTTGTTAGATGCAGATCGAATGGTGAAAAATAAGAGAGGGTAGATATTGGAGTACCTGCAACAATCCATTATTAGCTGAAAAATGACAATCTCCTGTGTTGGTGATATGATCATTTCTTTTTTAAGAAACAACTTCCTTCCTCCACTTCTCATCGCCAAAAATCCAATATGATGAAACCACAAATGACTATGAACCATTGAAGATGTTTTTAACTGATACTTGTACTTTATAACATGACATACAATGCAGTTGCAATTGAGTAGAAGGAACTTATATATGAGGTTCGATAATCTATGGTCTTTTGGTATTAGTTGTTACTAAAGTACAAATTTAGCAAAGGAGTATCTAAGGCTTTGTGCACGTGTGAAGATTATTTAGGAAAAACCATATATTTATTCATAAAAATAGCAACACACAACATATATGGCTTCTCTCTGAAACATTCCGGAAAGACAGCACACAAGAAAATTTACATCACCATCGCCAAAGAATCTAGCCGCCGTCGACGCTCAAGCAATCGCCGGACGAGAGAAACATAGGCCTCGAACTTGCCAAGATCCAAGATAGTGCCATAGCAGCCAAGTTGCGTTATGAACCTCTGGACAGGCGCCGTCACAAGTGGCAACGCACATGTCGATGTGCATCGTCGGGCAAAGAAATACTTCACACATCTTGGATCACGGACTTGAAGGTCTCGACAGACAGAACCATCGGAAAACTTCAAAACCAACAACCATCTTCCACCGACAAATCTTTATGTGGACTATCCCTTGGACAAAACCGGCATTCCTGAGGCGACCAACTCCAAGACACAAACTTCCGGCTCCACGACGACGCTGGAGACGCATCCGACGTAACGCGGACGAAGCCGAATAAACAAGAACCTAAGCAAGATCTACACCGGCGTCTTGAGGAACTCGCTCGAACACAAATCCATGGGCTCCTTCACATCGCAGAAGAACGCCGTTGAGTCGGTGGCCTAGAAAACTTTATTCACGGTGACGACGTCGACACTGACCGATCGCAAACACCTGACATACCTATCCTAAGCCTATCTACAGACCGGACGGAAGGAACCGGACCCCCCCCCCCCCCCCACCCTCCTGCTGCCGCCGGAGCAACGAGCGAAGGGAAGGAGAGCCAACGCTCTCGCTGACGAGAAGGCAGGAACCGCATCGCCTCTCCTGCGCAGTTAGAGAAAACGGGCAGGCTAAATTTGTGACACGGCGGCGGCCTATTGAGCGAGCGGCGGTTGCGTCATCTCCTCCGAATCCTCGAGATGCGAAGAATTATTAAGGGGTCATAGACAGCTATGGCCAAGCTAGTTAGGAGCAATCAACTAAATAATACAGTACTTGCTATATAACAGAACTGCAAGCATGGATCATCAGTTATTAAGCAAAACCGGAGTTGAGTTCTCCAACGATATTGGGGAATAGAGTAATGAGACAGATGGAATGCTTGGAGATACGGTTAAGGTTGGTTCATCATATTATAATGCTCGTGCCCCTCATGGTGAGGCGATCCCATGGATTTTTCGTCGTGCCACTTGATTCTCGTTGACTTGGGAATATGGTCTGTCTGATCTTGATTGCTTGCACGACGATACATGACTTCGTTGGTAGCACATTATCACGCAGCTGCTGTCCAATGGATAGAGTAGGACAGCTAGCTAGATATGATACACAGATAAATCAATTAGTTATATAAAGTGTGTGTTCTATTTAGAACAATTCTAGCAAGAAATGTATTCATTCTATAGAGCTGAGCAATTGTGGATCTGGCGTTTTTATCCTTTTTTTTGTGTGTGCGGTTGGCTAGTTACTTCACATGGCAGAATAATTCAAATTGGTGGTGGCGGCTAACGTACATTACGAGATGATCCGAATAGATGGCTGCTAGCTAGTTTAGGATCCTCTATGATCACAACTTGAAGAAAAAATCATCCATGATCTGTGTGAGCTGTGAGATCCAACAATTGGTCGTGAACTTAGCTGTAATTAGCTTAGACCGTGTCATGCTCGGGATGTGACTAATTTTTTTAAAATATTGCATTTTTTTATTTCTTCTTGAAAAATATTGCACAAAATTCAGATTTAAAAAATAATATGGCCTCGCCTTAGGCGTGGCCGATTGGGACCTATCGGCCTAACCAAGACCAATAAGTCCCAATCGGCCTTGGTTAGGCTGATAGGCCTGTCAACCTGGCTTTCGGGAGCTTATCGGCCTTGGCGAAACCAATAAGCTCATGTCGGCCTTGGCTAGGCCAATAAGTCCCCATCAGCCTTGGCTTAGGCCAATAAGGACTAATTGGTGTTGGCTAGGTCAATAGGTGCATGGGATTTTTTTTTTGTTGCATGTTAGCTATTTTCCACGCTCCTTCCCGCCCCGTTTCCCACCAATTTACCCCCCATACTTTCCCGTCAATTTATCCTCCCATACTTTCCCGCCAAAATTGGCGGGAAATGGCGACGGAAAAAGAAGAAGATTCGAAGCAATCCAATGAATCGGCTATGGCGACGACGTTTCACCTTGTTTATGACGACGGCGACGGGGGGCGAACAGGCTCGGCGTCGGGCAGAAGGGCGGCGATGACCAAGGAAGGCAATGAGGTAGCGGCGATGCCGGCGGGCGGTAGGTTACCAGGAGGTGCGTCGGCAGCGAGGCAGTGTCAGTGGGAGAGGCAGTCGGAATGTAGTTATGTTGAATCAATGTGTCTTGTTTAGGTAGCAAAAGTAGTTAGACGTGCATGACCATGATTGTGGCAGCGTCGCACTATCAGACGAAACTTGCTCTTGCCATGTCTTCTCTTTCCCTTTCTTCATTTGGTTGGTGCCACGAGCCAAGGCATCAATACAAGTCTATGGTTGATAAACTTGGCCAATTTGGAAAAAACGAAGAATAGATCGCTGCCCCTCTACTACGACAACTTTCTCTAGTCCTCTCTCTCTCCCCTCTCTCTCTCTCTCTCTCTCTCTTCTCTCTTCTCTCTTCTCTCTCTCCCTCTCTCTCTCTTCTTGCAATTTCCATGCTTTATCAACTCTAGCTCTCCAGTTACCTTACAAAATCAGTGATGTATTTATACAACATAACGTGTCTTGTTGTGTTTGTGGTTTTCGTTAAAGAAGACGATGTCGTCTTGCTGAGCTCTAGCCCCCTAGGCAGGTCCGTGGATCGAAAGTAGAGAAAAGACTCGGGTCAGGTGCCACCAGCCCACGAGTATTTATCACTAATCAACAGCTAGCCCGAGCTCCATGTTTGTGGTAGCCATCAAAGGAGGTTGACGCGCATGCATGCAGCCTGATGCATCTTGTCGTTTGTCTCTCGTGTTTCCAACGTTTGATTTGTTTCAGTCTATGGCCTAACCATGCATCAAGGGAGAGGCAAGCAAGAGCTTTGGTCAAACGGTTCGCTCTTACTATATACTATATGAAAATAAAAAAGACCTCTAAAAAGTTGACATGCAACTGGCCTGTAGTCTAGAACAGCTGTCCATGCAGCCTTGTTGCAACATCTGACCAGCGCCGCATATTTGTCTTTCTCTTGCAGTTTCCACGACGGCCGTTCTTGTAAGAGCATGCAAGGCGCACTGGGGCTGGAGCCTATCAATTTCTAACCCAATTTATAATAGTGTAGATCAGGGTTACAAAGTAAAAAAAACTAGTGTTGGAGCTAGGACGGCTGTACAAACGTAAGTATAAAAGTAAAAGTTGCTGGAAATTTCGTGTCCTAGCATGTACTGTGTACTATTCTCTTTATTGCTAAGTATAAGTCTTTTAAAAGTTCTTACTAAAAATTGGCGGTAAATGGGGCGAGAAATGGAGGCTGGAAAATAGCTAACATGCAAAAAAAATCCCATGCACCTATTGGCCTAGCCAACACCAATTAGTCCTTATTGGCTTAAGCCAAGGCTGATAGGGACTTATTGGCCTAGCCAAGGCCGACAAGAGCTTATTGGTTTCGCCAAGGCCGATAAGCTCCGGGAAGCCAGGCTGACAGACCTATCGGCCTAACCAAGGCCGATTAGGACTTATTGGTCTTGGCTAGGCCGATAGATTCCAATCGGCCACGCCTAAGCCGAGGCCGTATTATTTTTGAAAATTCTGAATTTTGTGCAGTATTTTTCAAAAATAATAAATAAAATGCAATATTTAAAAAAAATAGTCGGGATGTGGCCATGGTTGACTGGTCGGCGGCGCATCCGGTCACATCTGATCTGGCGGGTGCCGCTGGCCGTGGTGGCCGTCTCCTCCGTCGAAGGTGGTCGGCCTGAGGCTGGATGGTCAGATCTCGAGATCGGCCATCTAGTTCCGGCTACGAGTCGGGAAGACATAGTTGTCGATGAAAACTGAACTAATGGCAGACGATGTCGGCGTTTTACGTCATTCTCTTGATGAAGGCATCGTCGTGTAACTACTATCAACTCACGCATGCTGCTCCGAGGGAAACCCTAGGATCTGGCCTTCCAGATCGAACATTGGTAGTACCACGGTCTCATTTTCTTCTTGGAAGCATCGTTTGTGGAACAGAGCTGGAAGACATAGGTAGGAGGTGGAGCGGCTTCGTCTTGCACAGAGCTTTTGGTGGAGATGTCAAGTCATGCCTGATCAACAGGTGCTATGCTCTGTCATGCCTGCTCAGCAGGTGCTACGCACGACAGATCTTCCTGAATCTTCGCGTTTGGACAGACGAGCGCATGGCGCCCAGGGCCGGGCCAGCAAAATTCGAGGCCCTGTACGAAACTTTAAAATGGCACTAGTAGAAAACAGGGCTATCGTTCGGCCCTGGCCAGCCCATTAGTCCCGGTTCTTCAAGAACCGGGACCAATGGGGGGTATTAGACCCGGTTCGTGAGCCCAGGGGGCCGGCCGGGGCCTCGTGGGCATTGGTCCCGGTTCGTGTGGAACCATTTGTCCCGGTTCGAGCCACGAACCGGGACCAATGGTCCTCGCTGCTGGCCCACAACCTTTAGTCCCGGTTCATGCCACGAACCGGGACAAATAACTTGCCTACATATATACCCACCGTCGCGGCAGAGCACTCCACAGTGCTCTGTTTTTGTCGAGCCGACGAGGGGAGGGCATTTGGGTGCTCTAGTTCACCTCCTATGCACATGAGGTGTTCGATGAAATGCCCGAGCCACACTAGTTAAGCTTTCTCCTCTCGAAATTCGACATCCGAGCTCCATTTTCAACGAGACTTGTCTAGATTTAGCGGTCCGTCACGCCCCGTCCCCGCCCCGTCTTCACCGCCGTCGATCGCCCGCGCCGATCTCGTCACTGGCACCACTGTGGTGAGCCTCTTGTTCTTATCTTCTTTCTGAAAGAAACAAATTCTGACTTCAGATAGATACTTGTCTAATTTTCTTACTTTTATTATTCCTTGTTATTATATAGTGCGACGGTTTTGGTATCCGCTCCCGTCGGCCCTCGTCCCGTCTATGATTCAGATGTGGTATATATTATCTTTTCATAACTATTTGGTTCATTTATTGTTTATGACAATTATGATGACCAACGTGAAATATATTTTTAATCTAGGAGGTATGTGAACCGGAAATTCCAACCCACCTAGAAATGCTTCTCGAGAAGTTAACTTTGGTTGAAAAAGAAAACAAATACTTGAAGGAAAAATTGAAAATAATTGAGGATAAGAATATGGAAATGGAGTTGCATGTTGCCGAGGTCATTGACGATCGCAAGATGAAGATTGATGCGATGTGGTTGAAGATAGATGCAATGCGCTTGAAGATGGATGAAATGCGCTTGAAGATTAGGAATATTAGAAAATATGTCATTGATAAAGAGGCTTGGTATCATTATTGTTGGGGAACGTCGCATGGAAAACAAAAAATTTCCTACGCGCACGAAGACCTATCATGGTGATGTCCATCTACGAGAGGGGATGAGTGATCTACGTACCCTTGTAGACCGTACAGCAGAAGCGTTAGAGAACGCGGTTGATGTAGTGGAACGTCCTCACGTCCCTCGATCCGCCCCGCGGACAATCCCGCGATCAGTCCCACGATCTAGTACCGAACGGACGGCACCTCCGCGTTCAGCACACGTACAGCTCGACGATGATCTCGGCCTTCTTGATCCAGCAAGAAAGACGGAGAGGTAGAAGAGTTCTCCGGCAGCGTGACGGCGTTCCGGAGGTTGGTGATGATCTTGTCTCAGCAGGGCTCCGCCCGAGCTCCGCAGAAACGCGATCTAGAGGAAAAACTATGGAGGTATGTGGTCGGGCTGCCGTGGAAAAGTCGTCTCAAATCAGCCCTAATTGCTCCATATATATAGGAGGAGGGAGGGGGGCCTTGCCTTGGGGTCCAAGGACCCCCAAGGAGTCGGCCGAGCCAAGGGGGAGGACTCCCCCCCCCAAACCGAGTTGGACTAGGTTTGGTGGGAGGGAGTCCTCCTCCCTTCCCACCTCCTCCCTCTTTTTTTTTCTTTTCCTTTGATTTCTTATCCTTGGCGCATAGGCCCCTTTGGGGCTGTCCCACCAGCCCACTAAGGGCTGGTGTGTCTCCCCAAAACCTATGGGCTTCCCCGGGGTGGGTTGCCCCCCCCCCCCCCCCCGTGAACTCCCGGAACCCATTCGTCATTCCCGGTACATTCCGAAAACCTTCTGGTAATCAAATGAGGTCATCCTATATATCAATCTTTGTTTCCGGACCATTCTGGAAACCCTCATGACGTCCGTGATCTCATCCGGGACTCCGAACAACATTCGGTAACCAACCATATAACTCAAATACGCATAAAACAACGTCGAACTTTAAGTGTGCAGACCCTGCGGGTTCGAGAACTATGTAGACATGACCCGAGAGACTCCTCGGTCAATATCCAATAGCGGGACCTGGATGCCCATATTGGATCCTACATATTCTACGAAGATCTTATCGTTTGAACCTCAGTGCCAAGGATTCCTATAATCCCGTACGTCATTCCCTTTGTCCTTCGGTATGTTACTTGCCCGAGATTCGATCGTCAGTATCCGCATACCTATTTCAATCTCGTTTACCGGCAAGTCTCTTTACTCGTTCCGTAATACAAGATCCCGCAACTTACACTAAGTTACATTGCTTGCAAGGCTTGTGTGTGATGTTGTATTACCGAGTGGGCCCCGAGATACCTCTCCGTCATACGGAGTGACAAATCCCAGTCTTGATCCATACTAACTCAACTAACACCTTCGGAGATACCTGTAGAGCATCTTTATAGTCACCCAGTTACGTTGCGACGTTTGATACACACAAAGCATTCCTCCGGTGTCAGTGAGTTATATGATCTCATGGTCATAGGAATAAATACTTGACATGCAGAAAACAGTAGCAACAAAATGACACGATCAACATGCTACGTCTATTAGTTTGGGTCTAGTCCATCACGTGATTCTCCCAATGACGTGATCCAGTTATCAAGCAACAACACCTTGTTCATAATCAGAAGACACTGACTATCATTGATCAACTGGCTAGCCAACTAGAGGCATGCTAGGGACGGTGTTTTGTCTATGTATCCACACATGTAATGAGTCTTCATTCAATACAATTATAGCATGGATAATAAACTATTATCTTGATATAGGAATTATAATAATAAACATAGATTTATTATTGCCTCTAGGGCATAATTCCAACAATTATGCTGTTGGGTCAATTGTTACCTTACTTGCGATTTTGATTGCGTTTGTTGTTGCATTTAAATGTTTTACATAGTTGTATGTTGTTTTATGAGATTACTTTATTTATTTATTTTTCAATAATAACGTTTGATCACTATTGTGCTTTGGTTTTAATGTGATGATGAACTTGTATTAATTTTTTCATTTCTCTATTCATTTTGTTCTGCAATGGTTTTTTGATATATACTTAATTTCATAATAGAGATGAACCGCCAACGGATGTACGGTGACCAACGCACTTTGGAGTACATTACGAACCGGAACTAATGCCCGAGTCGAGAAGGGTTGTAAATTGATGATGTGGCTTTGAATGGTGCATTTTGAACACAGAAAAACTATGGAGTTCAAATAAGTTCAAAAAAATGAAATCCCTTTGTACCAAACGAGTTTCCGTATGAAATCCTGATACTTCGAAAGAGATTGTCCGTTTTGTACACGAAGTGCATCCAGTTTTTGCCGTAACCCTCTCAACTTTCTCGCACATGCTATGTGGGTGAAATGATGATACCATGCCAACTTGGAACCTTTTCAGAGTTCATTTCAAATGCTTTTCAATTTCATGGTCTTATAGCTCAAAATAATCAGTAAATGCATGAAAAATAACAAATGAAGTCAGAAAGGGTTGTAAATTGATGATGTGCCTTTGAATGGTGCATTTTGAACACACAAAAACTATGGAGTTCAAATAAGTTCAAAAAAATGAAATCCCTTTGTAACAGACGAGTTGCCGTATGAAACTCTGATATTTCGAAAGAGATTGTCCATTTTGTACACGAAGTGCATCCAGTTTTTGCCGTAACCCTCTCAACTTTATCGCACATGCTATGCGGGTGAAATGATGATACCATGCAACTTGGAACCTCTTCACAGTTCATTTGAAATGCTTTTCAATTTCATGGTCTTATAGCTTAAAATAATCAGTAAATGCATGAGAAATAACAAATGAAGTCAGAAAGGGTTGTAAATGGATGATGTGGCTTTGAATGGTGCATTTTGAACATAGAAAAACTATGAAGTTCAAATAAGTTCAAAAAAATAAAATCCCTTTGTAACAGACGAGTTTCCGTATGAAACCTTGATACTTCGAAAGAGATTGTCCGTTTGGTACACGAAGTGCATCCAGTTTTTGCCTTAACCCTCTCAACTTTCTTGCACATGCTATGTGGGTGAAATGATGATACCATGCCAACTTGGAACATTTTCAGAGTTCATTTCAAATGCTTTTCAATTTCATGGTCCTATAGCTCAAAATAATAAGTAAATGCATGAAAAATAACAAATGAAGTTAGAAAGGGTTGTAAATTGATGATGTGGCTTTGAATGGTGCATTTTGAACACAAAAAAACTATGGAGTTCAAATAAGTTCAAAGAAATGAAATCCCTTTGTAACAGACGAGTTTCCGTATGAAACCCTCATACTTCGAAAGAGATTGTCCGTTTTGTACACGAAGTGCATCCAGTTTTTTCCTTAACCCTCTCAACTTTCTCGCAAATGCTATGTGGGTAAAATGATGATACCATGCCAACTTCGAACCTTTTGAGAGTTGATTTCAAATGCTTTTCAATTTCATGGTCTTATCAGTCAAAATAATCATTAAATGCATGAAAAATAACAAATGAAGTCAGAAAGGGTTGTAAATTGATGATGTGGCTTTGAATGGTGCATTTTGGACACAGAAAAACTATGGAGTTCAAATAAGTTCAAAAAAATGAAATCCGTTTGTACCAAACGAGTTTCCGTATGAAACCCGATACTTTGAAAGAGATTGTCCGTTTTGTACACGAAGTGCATCTAGTTTTTGCCGTAACCCTTTCAACTTTCTCGCACATGCTATGTGGGTGAAATGATGATATCATGCCAACTTGGAACCTTTTCAGAGTTCATTTGAAATGCTTTTCAATTTCATGGTCTTATAGCTCAAAATAACGAGTAAATGCATGAAAAATAACAAATGAAGTCACAAAGGGTTGTAAATTGATAATGTGGTTTTGGATGATGCATTTTGAATACAGAAAAACTATGGAGTTCAAATAAGTTCAAAAAAATGAAATCCCTTTGTACCAAACGAGTTTCCGTATGAAACCCTGATACTTCAAAAGAGATTGTCCGTTTTGTACACGAAGTGCATCCAGTTTTTTCCGTAACCCTTTCAACTATTTCGCACATGCTATGTGGGTGAAATGATGATACCATGCCAACTTGGAACCTTTTCAGAGTTCATTTCAAATGCTTTTCAATTTCATGGTCTTATAGCTCAAAATAATCATTAAATGCATGAAAATAACAAATGACGTCAGAAAGGGTTGTAAATTGATGATGTGGCTTTCAATGGTGCATTTTGAACACAGAAAAATTATGGAGTTCAAATAAGTTCAAAAAAATGAAATCCCTTTGTAACAGACGAGTTTCCGGAACTAAAGATCGAGCGAAACCACGTGGCGTGACGCGCAAACACGTGGCGTGCGGCATATGTTATTAGTCCCGATTGAGGACAAAAACCGGGACTAAAGATCTAACGAAACCACGTGGCGTGCCGCGCAAACACGTGGCATGCCGCATATGTTATTAGTCCCGGTTTAAGAAACGAACCGGGACTAAAGGATTGCCTATATAAACCCTCATGCCACATATTTTATTAGTCCTTTGTTTTTGGGCGTTGAGGTGTGAGCATGCATGCCATGCTCTTTCCACTCTAGCTCATGTATATGAGAAAAGAAGAATGCCGGCTGTTGTTATGGGGGTCGCTCTTCCTTCTTCCCCTTGTGCTAGATATTTGTTATGCATTAAGGGAAGAAGGAATAGCGGCCATCATCGACGGTCGAAAAATCAGGTGAGGGAGTGTCCACCATATATGAGAGAAACTTTAATAGAAAAAAGAATTATCATAAAATAAAATTAATAAGTAATTATAAACAAAATAAAATAAAATAAATAAGTATTTTGTTGTAAGTAGAAACAAAACAAAATAAGCTAATTAGCACTTTGATTTTAAGTAGAAACAAAACAAAAGAAACAAAAGAAAAAATAATCAGTAAATGCAACTAAAATCATCAAAGTACTTTCTGTTAAAAATCATTAAAAGCAAAAAGAATTTTCATAAAGAACTTTTTTTGTTCGAAACTTTAATGGCAAAAAGAATTATCATAAAATAAAATAAATAAGTAATTAGAAACAGAAAAAATTAAAAAATAAGTATTTTGTTGTAAGGAGAAACAAAACAAAATAAGCTAACTAAAAAAATAAACAAAACAAAAATAAAGCAAAAAACAAAACAAAAATAATGGAAAAAAATAAAAAATGGATGTTCCTCTCCACGTTGCAGCCGCGAGAGAGCTTCTAAACAGGCTCGAAAGCCCTTCGTTTGGCGAGGTGGGACTAAACATTCAACCGCACCACGGCTGTGGCAGGCAACCGGTACCAATGCAAAAAAGAAATAAAATAAATAAAGCAAAAAAAGAAAACAAAAAAACTGGGAAAAAATAAAAAAATTGCCACCAACTAGGCCACCACGGCGTGAATACGACTAGAAACCCATCCATGAGCCAGGATTCAGGCCTGCAGTAGGCCCAGAAGGCCCATCAGGCAAAGCATTAGCAAGTAGGCCCGTAAGCCTGTAGTGGAGAGGAGCTCGAGAGGGGTGCGGCAGTGGGGCTTATAAACCACTGCGCGCCCTCTCAACTAGCGAGGTGGGACTAAACTTTGGCCGCGACGCGGGCAGCACAAGGGCCTTTGGTACCGGTTCGTGGCACCAACCGGTACCAATGCCCACCCTTTAGTCCCGGTTGGTGCCACCAACCGGGACCAAAGGCCGCCGCTTCCCTCCCTTTGGGCTGCTGAAAAGTGACTTTGGTCCCGGTTGGTGGCACCAACCAGGACTAAAGGGGACATTGGTACCGGTTGGTGCCACGAACCAGTACCAATGGCATTGCTATATAAGCCAATAGTTGTGAAAATTTCGTCAGTTTCTTCGATTCCTCCGACGACGCCGCCAGGCTGCCCGAGTTCGCCGTCGTCGCCCCTGCCCCCGACCACGCCGCCGTTGCCCGGCCCGACCACGCCGTCGTCGCCCCTGCCCCCCGACCATGCCGCGCGCCCTCGCGTGCCTTTACCGCGCCCCTACCGGCCCCATCGACGCCGTCGCCGCCCTTTGCCCCATCGATCACCATCGCCCCTGCCCCGACCACGCCGCCGTCGCCCCTGCCCCGACCACGCCGCCATCGCCGCCCTCTACACCGACGCCGGCGCCGTGACTCTCCTTGGTCAGGCCGGCGCCGCCCACCGTGTCCTCTCCTATGTTCATATAAATGATGGTTTGTTTTTTGCATTTTTATAAAAATGTATATATGTATGTATGTTCTCTGTGCATATAAAAGTTAGATTTTTAGTACATTTGGGTACATTTTAGGTTAGTTTTATTTATATATGTTCTCTGATTTAGTACATTTTATGTTAGTTTTATTTTTAGAAATGTTTTATATATTTAGGAAAAGAAGGAAGAGAAGGAAGAAGGAAGAAGGAAGAAGAAGAAAAAGTTTTATATATGCAAAAGTTACATTTTTAGAAAAGTATTATATATAGCTAGAAAGATAACGAAGAAGAAGAAAAAGAATGAGAGGAGAAAAGGAAAATAAGAAGAGGAAGAAAGGAGAAGAAGAGGGGAGGAAGAAGAGGAGAAATAAATAAGAAGAGGAAAAAAGAAGAAAAAGAAGAGGAGAAGTTCTATTTTTTTTTCTTCTTTCTCCTCTATTCCTTTCTTCTTCTCCTTTTTTTTCTTGTTTTTCTTCGATTGCTTCTCTTATATTCCTTTCTTCTTCTCCTCTTTTTATTTCTTCTTTTGTCTTCTTATTTTTTATCGAGTATGTCGTTGTCGATATACCCCCTCCCGATCGAACTTCAAGATGAGGGGGGGTACCGATATACCCCCTCCCTGATAACATTATTTTCCCATGTATATGTATGTCGCGTCGTTGTCGATATAACCCCCTCCCGGATAACTTCGAAATGAGGGGCGGTCGATATATATACCCACTCTGGACCGTGATAACTTATACCACGGGAGCACCACCCCTCGGCCCTCTCGCTCGACCAAAACTCTCGAGGAACCCAAACCCTAGAGAAAAAACGATGTTGATCTCCTACCCCCTCCCGCCGCGCCCCTACCCGACAAACTCTCTCGAGGCCACCCAAATTTACCAAGTTAAAAGAGCGTTGTCGTCGAGGCCACCCCAAACCCTTGAAGCGTTGTGTCGAGGCCACCCCAAAACCCTTGAAGCGTTGTCTAGGCCACCCCAAACCCTAGAGAAGCAGCGTCGAGGCCACTAATATGATTCCTTATTGTGATTAGCTAGCTAGTTCTACGTTTGCCACTAATATATATCCATCTGTACCATGTCTGAATAATAATTGACATGTTGTAAATATTTGCAGAAACTATGGATCACTCCCGAGACGAAGAGGAAGAAGCGATGTTGGGGGGAGATAATCGCACAAGGAAGTGATGTCATTGCGTCGTTTCTCAGAGAAACCGATGGTCTGGAAGGACCGGGTGAAGAAGAGGGCTATGTTCATGATGATCTAGAAGGACCGGGTGTAGAAGAGGGCGTTCATGATGATCTGGAAGGACCGGGTGAAGAAGAGGGCGTTCATGACGGCTCCGTTGACCGAACCGAGTCCGGCCAGGTATATATATATTAGTTAAGCCCGTGCTGACTAGTTAATTGATGCATTCATTGTTTTCATATGTACACATATTAATTAACTCTCGTCTTTCTTCTTTTTTCTCTAGCCCTCCGGATCGACCTCAACTTCGGTAAAGAAACGAGGCCCGAAGAAAAAGTTGCGCTCGGATGAAAGGTTTGAGATCACAGCAATCGCGCGCGATGGCAAGCCGATTGAACCCATCCAAACAAGGGATGCATTTCATGCTCAGTGCGGGGTTCTTGTTAGGGACAAGATACCGATCAGTATCCAGCAATGGTTAAAGCCAAAGAAGGAAGACCCTGAGGTGCCGACGTCTTATGTCTCCGATAAACAGAAAGAAGATCTTTGGACAATAGAGGAGGATCCAGAGAAGCCAGTTAAAGAGGAATTGATCAAGTCTCATGCTCTTAAGAAGATGGCAGAACTATTCAGGAGGTGGAAGAATGAGCTGAAAACGTTTGTCGACAAAGAAGAGACACCAGAATTCACCGGTCAGTTTGAGAAGATCAGAGATCAATGGCCCGCATTTGTGGCCCACAAGACATCGGAAAAGAGTAAGAAGATGTCAGCGACAAACAAGAAAAATGCTGAGAAGAAGAAGCATCACCATCGCACGGGGTCAGGTCGTTACCTCAAAGCCCGACCTTTGTGGGACAAGGTTGAGAATGACCTGATTGCTAAAGGGGTCGAACCAGAGACATTGAGATGGCCAAACCGTTGCCGGACTTGGTTCTTCGGGGTTGGCGGAACCTTGGACCCTGTATCAGGGGAGTGCATTTGGACGGAAGAGCAACTTCGAATACCCGTCACGAAGCTTCAGCACTATATCACCGCAGCACAGGAAGGGGCGTTCATTCCAGACAGAGAAAATGACGAGCTCACAATGGCCCTCGGCAATCCTGAGCAACCTGGACGGACACGAGGCACGCCAGGCTCCCTTCCGTGGAAGGCTGGGTTTCCGGACGCAGGGGTTACAAAACCCAGGAGAGGAGGAAGAAAGCGGAGCATAGCCAACTGCAGGCGCTGCACGGAAGGGTACAAGGGCTAGAGGAACGAGAAGCAGATCGCAGCAAACGACCTGCCGAAGCTTCCCCTGAAGCTACCCCGCCATCTTAGCGGAGAAGCAGCGTGGCTTCCACCGAGCAGACTCAGCAGCTGGAGCCTGTCTTCACGTGCTACCCCGTGGATGCTATCACAAAGTCTCAACATTGCCACCTTATGACGCAATGATTGACATTCAAAGTCAAGGCGACTGTTGGCTCTGTTATACCTAATGAACCTGGCTCAACCTACCATGGCCAGCCGATTCCAGAAGGATATGCTAGGGTGATGGTGGATCAAATAATGGAAGGATTTGAGGACCTTGAACTTGACCACCCTACGGGTGAAGGGGAGATTCGGCTGGGTTCTTCTCTAAAGACTACATGCCTATGGCGGAAGGAGCTCATCCACCTTCCGAACTGGACGCCTCAGCCTCCTCCTCCTCCTCCGGCGAGTCAGGGCCCGCCTCCTCCTTCGCCTCCTCCGGCGAGTGATCAGGGCACTCAACCTCCTTGTCCGGCGCGTGACGGCACTCCGCCTCCTTCTCCGCCTGCGCCGGCGCGCCCGAGCAGCCAGCTGCCTCCTCCTTCTCCGCCTCGTCAACAAGGGCTGAAGAGACCCATCGCCGCTCCGGCTCCTCCGGCGCGTAGTCCTTCTCCTCCGCCTGGTAAGAAAGGAAAGACAGTCGCAACCGCTCCGTCTGCTCCGACTAGTAGCTGTACAGCCAGAGGCAGGCAATACAAATACGGTCCTTCTCTGAAGCCTCTAGAGAAGTTACCATACGAGAGGAGCCCGGAGGAAAACGAGAAGATCGTGGAAGCCGAAGTGAAGAACTTCTTTGAAGGGGTGAAAGCAAAAAAACATCCACCTCCGGAGGAGAAGATGGATCCGGTAAAAGCAAAGCGTACTCTGGCTGCCCTGAAGAAACCACCAAATCTCCGACGAAAGGCAACTATGAGCGCATTATTACAAAGTCATTTATCGAAGCGCAGCAGTCGGGAAGTACTATCAGTGATCAAAGGTTAACAGAACGACGAGTTGGGAAAAAAGTTGCCCATCTCAGCGAACAAGCGAACCAATCATCCCCCCCCCCCCCCGCTCAAGGTGTCTAGCGATATCGTCGCTAATCATCCCGGGATCTTGTTGCCCGGTACCAATCCTGCAGATTACCTGCCCGATGATGCACATTTTGATTTATTGAAGGTGGACGAACACAAATACGTGTACGGGAAGCCTCTCGTCAAAGATGAAAGATCTCTAACAACGATGATGCAAAGATTCCATGATTGATACATGAAAACTTGCAAAGAGTCTGGGGGGAGTAATATTTTGGCGCTGGGAGTTAGAAAGGAGCATGACCTCGTTGGACTTGAACTGTTTATGGTTCCATTTGAGGAATTCTTCCCGTTTTCCAATCTAAAGGCCCTCGATAAATTAATGATCACTTGATACTGCCTGTAAGTAGTACTACTTCTGTCATTAGGTCTCTATATATAGGCCAGCTCTTTCATTGCATGTATTTTTAATTATCCTCACTATATTACATGCAGATTGAAGATCGTCGAATTTAAGAAAAGACAAATCGGTGATATTGGGTTCATTAACACAAATCTCGTAGATGCATTTATGATTAAATCTCAGGCCAAAGATACCGAGGCCAACCTGCTACAATCGTTTGTATTGAATCAAAACAAAGCTATAATACTCTTCCCTTACAAATTCCAGTGAGTGTTACTGTCTTGTGCATATTCAGTTTCCCTTATTAGTCAAGTTTATAGTAATGTAATTGATGAGTTATGCATGCGTGCGCAGCTTCCACTATATTCTCCTAGAGATTAAGCTTGAGCAGAGACTAGTAACCGTCTTAGACTCGAGACGAAAAGATCCCAACAAGTATGCGGACATGACTGAAATTCTAGAGAAGTAAGTTAAATCGATCATTATCGCACCATATCGGCAAATTTGTTCATTTCCTGATATCAAGTAATTGTTTTCTTTGTCTGACAGGGTTTGGAAAAAATTCACCGCAAAAACTCCGGGACTGCCGAAGAAGCTGCAATTTATACACCTGAAAGTAAGTACTATAGTAGCATGTTCCACACATCTCCTAGTGATTCAAGCGCTAGTTTCATCAATACCATTTAGCATGCTTGCTAACTATCAGTTTGATTGACCTTTATTTCTTGTAAAGTGGTTGTGGCAGGAACGAGGGAATGATTACTGTGGATACTACATTTGCGAGTCCATCCGCCACGTGACCTGTGAGCGGGGCTACTCTGACAAACAATATGACATGCGTAAATAATAATATTCACAATTTTATTTTATTACCATCATTTGTGTTCAGTTTCATTTATTCATATATATGTATTGACCCCCTTCTTCAAATTAGATATATCGGATGCGGAATAAACTCCTACCAGCAGATCGTATGCGAGGAATTCAAGAGGAATTGGCGGCATTCTTTCTTAACCACGTGATCGCTAAAGACGGAGAAAACTATGTGGACCCTGCAGGGTTCAATTTTAATTAGAAGATTATATTGTAAGAGATAATTATATTGTATATATGTAGCCAATAACGTCGGATAGATATAGGAGAACTTGTTGTTCGACCAATCTCTCAGAGAAGGAGAGGTGGTCGATATCACTTCTCTTTGTATGCATATGTTCATGAAGATCTCCTGTTTCCTTTATTTTCTTACTAGCTAGCGTGTCTAGTCCTTTCTATACGTATAGTATGCAGCGTCGACCAAGCACGGAGATAAGAGAGGACACTTCTCTCTATTCATTAGCTAGCTAGCACAATATATGAAACACCTAAATTAACCCCCCAAAACCCCCAAACCCCCCCCCCCTTTCAAAAAAAACTCATCACCTAAAATGCTGACGCGTGGATGCCTTTTGGTCCCGGTTGGTGTCACCAACCGGGACTAAAGGCCCCCCTGCCCGGGCTCGCCGCACCGGCCATGTGGAGGCCCATCTGTCTCGGTTCGTGTAAGAACCGGGACTAAAGGCCAAGGGCATTAGTAACGACCTTTTAGTCCCGGTTCCGAAACCGGGACAGAAGGCCCTTATGAACCGGGACAAAAGGCCATTTTTCTACTAGTGTGGGCCCTACCTCACCTTAAAAAGACTATATGAATATGACTATAATAATATCCAAATCATAGTTTACTTATCCATATTTTCAAGCTGAGACTGTGGTAAGTCCTCAATTTTTTGTTTCTCACATGCTTTTGATAACCAGATTCATATTTTTTAAGTGAAGACCTGATTCAGATCTTGCAATGTTAGACGCTTAATTGTTAAAATTAATAAAATTACTATAAAGTTTCGACAAGACAATATACAGGGTCGAAATTGAAACTCACAGCGAAGATAAGGGCTCATGTAATCAATCACCGGTTGGCGACGCAACAACGGCCCTGTTTGGATCCTAGGGTTAGAGTTAGAGTGGGTTAGATTTGAACCATCTAACCCTCAAAGATCCAAACAGATGGGTTAGAGTTGGTTAGATGCATCTAACCCACCCAAGAGGTGCTTTTTTTGAGTTAGAGTAGGTGGGGTCCAGGGAAAGAGAGAGGTCTAAAGTAGCCAAATGATTAAAAAGAAGCATTTATTGTCCATCTAACCCTTCCATCCAAACACCTTTAGAATTAGAGTGAGTTCAGGTTAGTTCAAGGGTTAGAATCTAACTCTAACTCTAACCAGGTTAGAGTATTCAAACAGGCCCAACGCTTGAGAAATCGGAAATGGTGCGAACTTGCCTACCTTCCTGCATGGTGCAGGCTGTCGTTCTGTTTCTGTCGGCCGCTCGCTGCCTTACTCGCTGTCGCTGGGTCAGATCGCAGGGTGCTGTTGAGCCGTTCCTGCCAGCCACACGACGGAGCGAAGGGAAAAAAGAAAAAGAGTCTGGAGAAGGGACTCGATTGGATCGCTACATTTTTCCTAGATAGAGCCGTCGGCATCGACTCGATCGTGAGCGAAAGAGCCGCAGCAGCAACGGTCACTTCGGTCTGATCGCTGGGAGGCGTGAGAAGCGGAGAGGGCAGCAATCGGGAGGCAGTACATCTGTACGTGTGTGCAGGGCTGCAGGCGTGAGGCCCATCAATCCATCATCTATTGTTAATGCTAATCAGCTAATGAGGCCTATTAGTGCTAGATTACTTTTTTAGACAAATCAGTACTACACTACTAGTGCTGCATAAAAAATTTGAGGCCCCAAAAACCTGGGGGCACAGGTTGCACACCCCGAGGACCTGGCCTGGTGGCACCGTTGGACGTTGTGGTAGCGTCGACGGATGGACAAACTGAAAAAGGATGATACAGACATTAGTGGGGACGGGGCCTTTAGCCCCGGCCCGTAAGGGCTTTAGTCCCGGTTCACCAACCGGGACTAAAGGGTGGGACTAAAGGCCTAACCTTTAGTCCCGGCCCTGTTACAAGCCAGACTAAAGGTGCTCCACGTGGGCGCCTCGTAGCGCCTCAGGGGCAGGCCCTTTAGTCCCGGCTCGTTACACGGACCGGGACTAAAGAGTTTCAGATTTTGCTTATTTTTGGTTTTTTTTTGTATGAAATTATTTTTGGGTTTTAGGGTTTTAGGGTTTAGGTGTTCGGGAGATTAACGTGATGCCTCGTTTGGTGTTCGGGAATTAGTTTTCATATAATTTAAATAGAAATAATTATGCATATATTGTTGGAATTCTGCCATAGAGGCAATAATAAATGTATAGTTATTATTATAATTCCTGTATCAAGATAATAGTTTATTATCCATGCTATAATTGTATTGAATGAAGACTCATTTACATGTGTGGATACATAGACAAAACACCGTCCCTAGCATGCCTCTAGTTGGCTAGCCAGTTGATCAATGATAGTCAGTGTCTTGTGATTATGAACAAGGTGTTGTTGCTTGATAACTGGATCACGTCATTGGGAGAATCACGTGATGGACTAGACCCAAACTAATAGACGTAGCATGTTGATCGTGTCATTTTGTTGCTACTGTTTTCTGCGTGTCAAGTATTTATTCCTATGACCATGAGATCATATAACTCACTGACACCGGAGGAATGCTTTGTGTGTATCAAACGTCGCAACGTAACTGGGTGACTATAAAGATGCTCTACAGGTATCTCCGAAGGTGTTAGTTGAGTTAGTATGGATCAAGACCGGGATTTGTCACTCCGTGTGACGGAGAGGTATCTCAGGGCCCACTCGGTAATACAACATCACACACAAGCCTTGCAAGCAATGTAACTTAGTGTAAGTTGCGGGATCTTGTATTACGGAACGAGTAAAGAGACTTGCCGGTAAACGAGATTGAAATAGGTATGCGGATACTGACGATCGAATCTCGGGCAAGTAACATACCGAAGGACAAAGGGAATGACATACGGGATTATACGAATCCTTGGCACTGAGGTTCAAACGATAAGATCTTCGTAGAATATGTAGGATCCAATATGGGCATCCAGGTCCCGCTATTGGATATTGACCGAGGAGTCTCTCGGGTCATGTCTACATAGTTCTCGAACCCGCAGGTCTGCACACTTAAGGTTCGACGTTGTTTTATGCGTATTTGAGTTATATGGTTGGTTACCGAATGTTGTTCGGAGTCCCGGATGAGATCACGGACGTCACGAGGGTTTCCGGAATGGTCCGGAAACGAAGATTGATATATAGGATGACCTCATTTGATTACCGGAAGGTTTTCGGAGTTACCGGGAATGTACCGGGAATGACGAATGGGTTCCGGGAGTTCACCGGGGGGGCAACCCACCCCGGGGAAGCCCATAGGCATTGGGGAGCCACACCAGCCCTTAGTGGGCTGGTGGGAAATCTCACAAGTGCCCAATGCGCCAAGAGAAGAAAAATCAAGAGGAAAAAAAAGGGAAGGAGGTGGGAAGGGAGGGGGACTCCTCCCACCAAACCAAGTCCAACTCGGTTTGGGGGGGGAGTCCTCCCCCCCTTGGCTCGGCCGACTCCTTGGGGGGTCCTTGGACCCCAAGGCAAGGCCCCCCTCCCTCCTCCTATATATATGAAGCAATTAGGGCTGATTTGAGACGACTTTCTCACGGCTGCCCGACCACGTACCTCCACTGTTTTTCCTCTAGATCGCGTTTCTGCGGAGCTCGGGCGGAGCCCTGCTGAGACAAGGTCATCACCAACCTCCGGAGCGCCGTCACGCTGCCGGAGAACTCTTCTACCTCTCCGTATCTCTTGCTGGATCAAGAAGGCCGAGATCATCGTCGAGCTGTACGTGTGCTGAACGCGGAGGTGCCGTCCGTTCGGTACTAGATCATGGGACTGATCGCGGGATTGTTCGCGGGGCGGATCGAGGGACGTGAGGACGTTCCACTACATCAACCGCGTTCTCTAACGCTTCTGATGTACGATCTACAAGGGTACGTAGATCACTCATCCCCTCTCGTAGATGGACATCACCATGATAGGTCTTCGTGCGCGTAGGAAATTTTTTGTTTCCCATGCGACGTTCCGCAACAGTGGCATCATGAGCTAGGTTCATGCGTAGATGTCTTCTCGAGTAGAACACAAAAGTTTTTGTGGGCGGTGATGTGCGTTTTGCTGCCCTCCTTAGTCTTTTCTTGATTCCGCGGTATTGTTGGATTGAAGCGCCTTGGACCGACATTACTCGTACGCTTACGAGAGACTGGTTTCATCGTTACGAGTAACCCCCTTTGCTCAAAGATGACTGGCAAGTGACAGTTTCTCCAACTTTAGTTGAATCGGATTTGACCGAGGAGGTCCTTGGATGAGGTTAAATAGCAACTCATAGATCTCCGTTGTGGTGTTTGCGTAAGTAAGATGCGATCCTACTAGATACCCTTGGTCACCACGTAAAACATGCAACAACAACATTAGAGGACGTCTAACTTGTTTTTGCAGGGTATGATTGTGATGTGATATGGCCAACGATGTGATGTGATATATTGGATGTATGAGATGATCATGTTGTAATAGAAATATCGACTTGCATGTCGATGGTACGCAACCGGCAGGAGCCATAGGGTTGTCTTTATACTAACGTTTGTGCTTGCAGATGCGTTTACTATTTTGCTAGGATGTAGCTTTAGTAGTAATAGCATAAGTAGCACGACAACCCCGATGGCAACACGTTGATGGATGATCATGGTGTGGCGCCGGTGACAAGAAGATCGTGCCGGTGCTTTGGTGATGGAGATCAAGAAGCACGTGATGATGGCCATATCATGTCACTTATGAATTGCATGTGATGTTAATCCTTTTATGCAGCTTATTTTGCTTAGAACGACGGTAGCATTATGAGGTGATCTCTCACTAAAATTTCAAGACGAAATTGTGTTCTCCCCGACTGTGCACCGTTGCTACAGTTTGTCGTTTCGAGACACCACGTGATGATCGGGTGTGATAGACTCAACGTTCACATACAACGGGTGCAAAACAGTTGCGCACGCGGAACACTCGGGTTAAGCTTGACGAGCCTAGCATGTGCAGACATGGCCTCGGAACACATGAGACCGAAAGGTCGATCATGAATCATATAGTTGATATGATTAGCATAGGGATGCTTACCACTGAAACTACTCTCGACTCACGTGATGATCGGACTTGGGATAGTGTAAGTGGATCATGAACCACTCAAATGACTAGAGAGATGTCCTTTTTGAGTGGGAGTTTAGCATATAATTTGATTAAGTTGAACTCTAATTATCTTGAACATAGTCTAAGTCCACTTTGAATATATTTGTGTTGTAGATCATGGCTCACGCGACAGTCATCCTGAATTTTAATACGTTCCTAGAGAAATCTAAGTTGAAAGATGATGGAAGCAACTTTGTAGACTGGGCTCGTAATCTTAAGCTAATCTTACAAGCTGGGAAGAAGGATTATGTCCTTAATGCTACGCTAGGAGATGAACCACCCGCTACGGCTGATCAGGATTTTAAGAACGCTTGGTTAGCACGTAAGGAGGACTACTCAATAGTTCAATGTGCAGTCTTGTATGGCTTAGAACCGGGACTTCAACGTCGCTTTGAGCGTCATGGAGCATTTGAGATGTTCCAGGAGTTGGAGTTTATCTTTCAGAAGAACGCCCGGATCGAGAGGTATGAAACCTCCGATAAATTCTATGCTTGCAAGATGGAGGAAAACTCGTCTGTCAGTGAACATGTGCTCAAAATGTCTGGGTACTCAAACCGTCTAGCTGAACTGGGGATTGAACTCCCGCAAGAAGCTATCACTGACAGAATCCTTCAATCACTGCCGCCAAGCTATAAAGGCTTTATGTTGAACTACAACATGCAAGGGATGAACAAGTCTCCCGGCGAGTTGTTTGCGATGCTGAAAGTCGCAGAGTCTGAACTCCGTAAAGAGCATCAAGCGTTGATGGTAAGCAAGACCACTAGTTTCAAGAGAAACGGCAAAGGCAAGAAGGGCAATTCGAAGAAGAGCGGCAAGCCTGTTGCCAATCCGCCGAAGAAACCCAAGGCTGGACCTAAGCCTGAAACAGAGTGCTTCTATTGCAAGGGTATGGGTCACTGGAAGCGCAATTGCCCCAAGTATCTGGCAGATAAGAAGGCGGGCAAAGAAAAATCAGGTATATTTGATATACATGTTATTGATGTGTACTTAACCGGCTCTCGTAGTAGTGCCTGGGTATTTGATACCGGTTCTGTTGCTCATATTTGCAACTCGAAACAGGAACTGCGGAATAGACGAAGGCTGGCGAAAGACGAAGTGACGATGCGCGTAGGAAACGGTTCCAAGGTTGATGCAATCGCCGTCGGCACAGTGTCACTTCAGCTACCATCGGGATTAGTGATGAACTTAAGTCATTGTTATTTAGTGCCTGCGTTGAGCATGAACATTATATCTGGATCTTGTTTATTGCGAGACGGTTACTCTTTTAAGTCTGAGAATAATGGTTGTTCTATTTCTATGAGTAACATCTTTTATGGTCATGCACCGAATGTGAGAGGATTGTTCATATTGAATCTTGATAGCGATACGCATATACATAACATTGAGACCAAAAGAGTTAGAGTAAACAATGATAGCGCCATATTTTTGTGGCACTGCCGCTTAGGTCATATTGGTGTAAAGCGCATGAAGAAACTCCATGCTGATGGACTTTTGGAGTCACTTGACTTTGATTCACTTGACACGTGCGAACCATGCCTCATGGGCAAGATGACTAAGACTCCGTTCTCCGGAACAATGGAGCGTGCAAGTGACTTGTTGGAAATCATACATACCGATGTGTGTGGTCCAATGAGCGTGGAGGCACGCGGCGGATATCGTTATTTTCTCACCTTCACTGACGATTTAAGTAGATATGGTTATGTCTACTTGATGAAGCACAAGTCTGAAACATTTGAAAAGTTCAAGCAATTTCAGAGTGAAGTGGAAAACCATCGTAACAAGAAGATCAAGTTCCTACGGTCTGATCGTGGGGGTGAATATCTGAGTTTCGAGTTTGGTGCTCACTTAAGACAATGTGGAATTGTTTCGCAGTTAACACCGCCTGGAACACCACAGCGTAATGGTGTGTCCGAACGTCGTAATCGTACTTTGTTAGAGATGGTGCGATCTATGATGTCTCTTACTGATTTGCCGTTATCATTTTGGGGTTATGCATTAGAAACAGCTGCATTCACTTTAAATAGGGCACCATCAAAATCCGTTGAGACGACACCATACGAACTGTGGTATGGCAAAAGACCAAAGTTATCGTTTCTTAATGTTTGGGGATGTGATGCTTATGTCAAAAAGCTTCAGCCTGAAAAGCTGGAACCCAAAGCGGAAAAGTGCGTCTTCATAGGTTACCCAAAAGAGACAGTTGGGTACACCTTCTATCTCAAATCCGAGGGCAAAGTGTTTGTTGCTAAAAACGGAGCTTTTCTCGAGAAGGAGTTTCTCTCGAGAGAATTGAGTGGGAGGAAAATAGAACTTGACGAGGTTGTCGAACCTCTCATCCCTCTAGATGGTGGCGCAGGGCAAGGGGAAACCTCTGTCGTTGCGACGCCGGTTGAGGAGGAAGTTAATGATGATGATCATGAAACTCCAGTTCAAGTTTCTATTGAACCACTTAAGTCGACGAGATCACGCGCTGCTCCTGAGTGGTACGGTAATCCCGTCTTATCAATCATGTTGTTAGACAACAATGAACCTGCAAATTATGAAGAAGCAATGGTGGGCCCAGATTCCAACAGATGGCTAGAAGCCATGAAATCCGAGATAGGATCCATGTATGAGAACAAAGTGTGGACTTTGGAGATACTACCTGAGGGCCGCAAGGCTATTCAGAACAAATGTATCTTGAAGAAGAAGACGGACGCTGACGGTAATGTGACCGTTTATAAAGCTCGACTTGTGGCAAAGGGTTTTTCACAAGTTCCAGGAGTTGACTACGATGAGACCTTCTCACCCGTAGCGATGCTTAAGTCCGTCAGAATCATGTTAGCAATAGCTGCATTTTTCGATTATGAAATCTGGCAGATGGATGTCAAAACGGCGTTCCTTAACGGTTTTCTTAAGGAAGAGTTGTATATGATGCAACCCGAAGGTTTTGTCGATCCTAAAAATGCTGACAAGGTATGCAAGCTCCAGCGATCCATTTATGGACTGGTGCAAGCATCTCGGAGTTGGAACAAACGCTTTGATGAGGTGATCAAAGCATTTGGGTTTATACAAGTGGTTGGAGAATCTTGTATTTACAAGAAAGTGAGTGGGAGCTCTGTGGCGTTTCTAATATTATATGTGGATGACATATTGCTGATTGGAAACAACATAGAGCTTTTGGAGAGCATAAAAGGTTACTTGAATAAAAGTTTCTCTATGAAGGACCTAGGAGAAGCTGCTTACATTCTAGGCATTAAGATCTATAGGGATAGATCAAAATGCCTGATAGGACTTTCACAAAGCACATACCTTGATAAAGTTTTGAAGAGGTTCAAAATGGAACAGTCCAAGAAAGGGTTCTTGCCAGTTTTACAGGGTACGAGATTGAGTAAGACTCAGTGCCCAACAACTGATGAAGATAGAGAGCATATGCGCTCCGTCCCCTATGCTTCAGCCATAGGTTCTATCATGTATGCAATGCTGTGCACTAGACCGGATGTTAGCCTGGCCATTAGTATGGCAGGAAGGTTCCAGAGTAATCCAGGAGTGGATCACTGGACAGCGGTCAAGAATATCCTAAAGTACCTAAAAAGGACTAAGGAGATGTTTCTCGTGTATGGAGGTGACGAAGAGCTCGCCGTAAAAGGTTACGTCGATGCAAGCTTTGACACAGATCCGGACGACTCTAAGTCACAAACCGGATACGTATTTATTCTTAATGGGGGTGCAGTAAGCTGGTGCAGTTCCAAGCAAAGCATCGTAGCAGATTCTACATGTGAAGCGGAGTACATGGCTGCCTCGGAGGCGGCTAAGGAGGGTGTCTGGATGAAGCAGTTCATGACGGATCTTGGAGTGGTGCCAAGTGCTCTGGATCCAATAACCTTGTTCTGTGACAACACTGGTGCCATTGCCTTAGCAAAGGAACCACGGTTTCACAAGAAGACCAGACACATCAAACGACGCTTCAACCTCATCCGCGACTACGTCGAGGAAGAGGACGTAAATATATGCAAAGTGCACACGGATCTGAATGTAGCAGACCCGCTGACTAAACCTCTTCCACGGCCAAAACATGATCGACACCAGAACAGTATGGGTGTTAGATTTATTACAATGTAATTCACATGGTGATGTGAGGGCTAGATTATTGACTCTAGTGCAAGTGGGAGACTGTTGGAATTATGCCCTAGAGGCAATAATAAATGTATAGTTATTATTATAATTCCTGTATCAAGATAATAGTTTATTATCCATGCTATAATTGTATTGAATGAAGACTCATTTACATGTGTGGATACATAGACAAAACACCGTCCCTAGCATGCCTCTAGTTGGCTAGCCAGTTGATCGATGATAGTCAGTGTCTTCTGATTATGAACAAGGTGTTGTTGCTTGATAACTGGATCACGTCATTGGGAGAATCACGTGATGGACTAGACCCAAACTAATAGACGTAGCATGTTGATCGTGTCATTTTGTTGCTACTGTTTTCTGCGTGTCAAGTATTTATTCCTATGACCATGAGATCATATAACTCACTGACACCGGAGGAATGCTTTGTGTGTATCAAACGTCGCAACGTAACTGGGTGACTATAAAGATGCTCTACAGGTATCTCCGAAGGTGTTAGTTGAGTTAGTATGGATCAAGACTGGGATTTGTCACTCCGTGTGACGGAGAGGTATATCAGGGCCCACTCGGTAATACAACATCACACACAAGCCTTGCAAGCAATGTCACTTAGTGTAAGTTGCGGGATCTTGTATTACGGAACGAGTAAAGAGACTTGCCGGTAAACGAGATTGAAATAGGTATGCGGATACTGACGATCGAATCTCGGGCAAGTAACATACCGAAGGACAAAGGGAATGACATACGGGATTATACGAATCCTTGGCACTGAGGTTCAAACGATAAGATCTTCATAGAATATGTAGGATCCAATATGGGCATCCAGGTCCCGCTATTGGATATTGACCGAGGAGTCTCTCGGGTCATGTCTACATAGTTCTCGAACCCGCAGGGTCTGCACACTTAAGGTTCGACGTTGTTTTATGCGTATTTGAGTTATATGGTTGGTTACCGAATGTTGTTTGGAGTCCCGGATGAGATCACGGACGTCACGAGGGTTTCCGGAATGGTCCGGAAACGATGATTGATATATAGGATGACCTCATTTGATTACCGGAAGGTTTTCGGAGTTACCGGGAATGTACCGGGAATGACGAATGGGTTCCGGGAGTTCACCGGGGGGCAACCCACCCCGGGGAAGCCCATAGGCATTGGGGAGCCACACCAGCCCTTAGTGGGCTGGTGGGAAAGCTCACAAGTGCCCAATGCGCCAAGAGAAGAAAAATCAAGAGGAAAGAAAAAAAAGGGAAGGAGGTGGGAAGGGAGGGGGACTCCTCCCACCAAACCAAGTCCAACTCGGTTTGGGGGGGGAGTCCTCCCCCCCTTGGCTCGGCCGACTCCTTGGGGGGTCCTTGGACCCCAAGGCAAGGCCCCCTCCCTCCTCCTATATATATGGAGCAATTAGGGCTGATTTGAGACGACTTTCTCACGGCTGCCCGACCACGTACCTCCACGGTTTTTCCTCTAGATCGCGTTTCTGCGGAGCTCGGGCGGAGCCCTGCTGAGACAAGGTCATCACCAACCTCCGGAGCGCCGTCACGCTGCCGGAGAACTCTTCTACCTCTCCGTATCTCTTGCTGGATCAAGAAGGCCGAGATCATCGTCGAGCTGCACGTGTGCTGAACGCGGAGGTGCCGTCCGTTCGGTACTAGATCGTGGGACTGATCGCGGGATTGTTCGCGGGGCGGATCGAGGGACGTAAGGACGTTCCACTACATCAACCGCGTTCTCTAACGCTTCTGCTGTACGATCTACAAGGGTACGTAGATCACTCATCCTCTCTCGTAGATGGACATCACCATGATAGGTCTTCGTGCGCGTAGGAAAATTTTTGTTTCCCATGCGACGTTCCCCAACATATATATATATATATATATATATATATATATATATATATATAAGATTAACTTATCTTACAAGCGAGCATATATATACAATTATATGGAGATCTGAATTATCTGGACTAGAGCCCGTCTATTCGATGAAATGGACGAACATGAGTAATGGCCCCTAGCTACACTAAATCGTCCTTTGTCATCTATAGCTTTCGTCCTCAGAAAGGTCGCAAGCTCCTCTGCAACAGCAATCGTGCGTTGTCCTAGTAGGACCTTCGTCCTCATGGCCGTGTACTATATAAGAAGAAGAGATGAATATGAATATCAATCATGATAACAAAGAATGACGGGTAAAAATAGAGGTGTGAATGTTCATTGCTTACGCCGAATCTGTGATCCTTGTGCTCAGAGGTAAACGTGCGAATGGTCTCGCAAACATAGTATCCGCATAGATGCGTCCCGCGTGGCTGCTGGTCGCACTTTACGAGAATAGAATATATATAATCAAAATAATAATCTAGCATCATATATGTATTGAAAATAGAAGTATATCATACTACTACTTACCTGAGCCGCTCTAAAGGTCAGCTTCTCAGGAAAGTTACCGGGAGTCACGCACTTGAACTGTTTCCAAACCCTGCCCGACAAGGATAATGATTTGCTAAGTTTTTCATTAATTGATATATCAGAAAATCATCGAAAGAGACCGATAGAGCGCAAGAATGATTGAAATTACCCTTGGAGCATGTCGTGCAGGCTTTGGAACTGTTCCAAGGGTCTCGATAATGGGTCGAAGGCATCAACTCTTCTCTTATCAATTTGAATGTCCAACAGAATCCAATGAAAGCTGCACATGTATATATATATATATATATGTGTGTGTGTCAGTAACTTATCAATTACACTTATAAGTGAATGGACACAACAGAGTAAAGACCCTCACCTGAAGTTGTATGGAAACAGTATGTGGTCACAGAAATTTTGATCTGTTAGAAACCTTAGAAGGTTTTCCTCCGTCTCCTTGGGTTTATCAGTTAGCGTCGCTATATGTATTTTATCTGGGTCAATAAACCCAATATTTAGGATGTTCTTACTTTTACAATCCAGAATCTTCATTCTGCATAATAGAGTACAAGTTATATATAGACAATGAATTGAAATAACTAAACAAGTTATATGTAGACAATGAATTGAAAAACTTACAGATAATAGCAACTCATAAGCGATTTATCGAGGGTGTCGCCATTGTACATCTGGAAGAGTTCATCAAAGTCGATATGGATTTCTTCGGGGCGGACGTAGTACTCCCGTGGAACACTCACCACGATCATCGTTCTCCCATTCTTTGATTCACTTAAGTACCATGTATGCAAGTAACGCATATTTGTTGGGAGATCATCTTTGCTGACCAAAGGCTCTCCCATGACAAACTGTGGCTTAGGGGCTACCACTGCCTTGGTTAACCTGTCATCTTGGGAAGACAGAACATCTTCAACCGAGACACCCCATTCAGCCGCCCACTTCTTTGCTAATTCAAAATCTTGCCCCTGCACCGGAGGGGGAACATTCTCGGTTAACACCTTGAGGGGTGGGATCGACTGTTTGGCCTGTTGTCCAAGCTGAGGAACGTCTGATTTTTTCTTGCTTGTAGTTGAACTTGATTTGCTCCCACTTGTACTTGCACGTGATCTGCTCTTTTTCACTTCCTTCTGCAATGTGCGTGTATAGTCATCAGGCTTATGGTGTATGTCATACTGTGATGGAAGGGTCGTGAAGTATTTTGCAAATGCTATTTGCTTCTCGGTGTATTCCGGGCGGGGCTCGGGTTCCTTCTTTTTCATCTACGCATCATGATGTTCCTTTGCTATCCTGGCGTTTTCCTCGGGGGTACGATAATAAGGTCTGATAGGAAGATTAGCATGAGGTACCTTTGGGAGGGGCGACCGTTTGCGCTTTGGGGGGCTCCGCCGCTTAGAAATCGTCGGCGGAGCATTCTTGGTGGCACGCTTCCGCTTAGTATCCTGTGCGGGCGGCGGCGGAGACGGACGACCCAAGTCCGGCGGCGGTGATCGAGATGGACTCGTGTTGTGCTGGCCGACGTCATGTGGAGGGCTTGGAGGTAATGGAGGTGTAGGTGACCTGCGATGACTCGGAGGCGGTGTTGTCCTTGGGGCCGAGCCTGGAAGCTTGATGTAGTTCTTGTCCCATAGGATGACTCCACCCAGTACTTCTCCGAGTGTCCTCTCATCTTCGGGTCCAGCTATGTCGAGCTCCATATCATGAAACCTCGCCATGATTTCATCCACCCCGACTTTAGCAAAGCCAACTGGAATCTCACGGCCATGCCAGCGTGCATCAGGGCCAGAAGGTAAAGCTTGTCCGACGGCCACCTTCATGGATATGTTCTTGAATTTCTGATGGAGTTCACATGATGTTGACTCCTTGATTCCATCCACGGGGTAGCCGGGACCGCCCTCTATCATTCTTCGTGCATCGTCGGGCGGGGCCTCAGATTCAGCCACGCTGCTTTTCCGCTTAGATGGGGCGCCGGTAATATCAAGTGCAGGATCTTCCTGGCGCGCTACTCCTCTAAGCTCATCAATCTGCTTCTGTTGCTCGTTAATCCTGGCAAGCAACTGGTTGAACTTGTCATTCTCCTCATCCTGCTGCCGCTTCTTTGCTCTCTCTCGCGGCTTCTGTAAGCACGGGTAAGAAGGACCGAAGCCTCGCGTTCGTCCTCCATGTTCGTCATTGCCGAGGACCAGTGTGAGCAAATCTTTCTCTCTATGTGCAGTGAACTTTCTTTTTCCCTCCTTAATTTCTTTCACTATCCTTTTCCAATTCTCCCTGGGTATCCTAAGACCGTCACTGCAGATGAGGTCCCCTGTTTTTTCGTCGTACGACCCACCATGCGCAAGGAACCAATTTCTTGCTCTCAATTCCCACTCATCATGGAGTGGTTCAGGTACGATGCCTTTATCTAGCAGATCTTGCTCTTTCTTATCCCACTTTGGGATGGCAGTCTCATAGCCCCCTGTCCCCAGCTTGTGGTGATATTTCTTCTTGTCGGCATTTATCTTGTTCTTTTCTGATAATGCCTGGGCATCTTCTGACTCCTTGTACTCTTGAAATGCCTTCCAGTGATTCGCCTGCTTGGCTAGATACCCCTCGAATACTGGCACTTTCTTTGTCTTCAGATAGTTTTTCCATAGCTTCTTCTTCCAGCTACGGAACAGTTCGGCCATCTTCTTTAGAGTCCATTGCTTGACTTTGGCCCTCAGTTTGTCTGCGGCGTCTTCATTCTCACATTCTGGCAGGTTGAAATGTGACATGAGATCGTTCCAAAGATTATCTTTGTACCTTTCGGCGACATAGTCACTATCGGCTGCCCCTTTGCGCTTGTTCCACTCCCGAACGCTGATCGGGACGTGATCCCTAACGAGAACTCCGCATTGCTTCTTGAATGTGTCAGCAGCATTCTTAGGAAGCTTCGGTTCGCCCGTAGGCAATATCACCTCAAAGGTGTAATGCGTCCGTGCATTCAACTTTCTAGTCGGGCCTCGTTTTGTAGCTTTGCTCGATGTGGAGGCCTAAGAGGGAGAAACATTCGTCAAATGAATGTATATGTATACAATATAGAGCTATCTCCAATATTTTTCACATATTACAAGTGATTGTCGAACTTCATATGTATACCTCGCCGGACTTTATTATTTCTTCACCGGCTTCTCCATCAGTGGAGCTATCACCTTCTCCGTCATTGGACCTATCTCCTGCCCCATCGGCTTCATCTTCGTGTCGCTCGACCTCCATTCCATATCCGGAGGGGTTTAGATATGACGACGGAGATTCAGCTGGTTCAACGTAGGGGCCATCTTTGATTATATATTCGAGAAGTTCTTCCTCTTCGAGGTTCCTGATATGTGGATCCATAGTTCTGCAAAAAACGGATTCTTTAACCTTTGTACCAAAAAAGAATTATTCTATCAGGAACACTGTTCCAAAACAACTTTAGTCCCGGGTCGTGGCTCCACCCGGGACTCCTAGATTTCTGCATAGTATTCAAAGTAGGAGTACTTTTCCAATTTGAGCATTCAATAAGCAAAACCAAATCGTAAAATAAAGTAGTATTCAGATTAGCATGCATTCAATTATAAGCAAATACATCATCTCTTTTGTCCGTACATCGTCGAATATTATCACTAATACTCCTCGAATACTATCATACATATAGCATCACTGATACATCTAGAACCGTAGCGCCCGACGGGTATCGGCGCGGGCGGTGGACACCCAAAGAGAAGGAACCATCACAGGATCATAGCTCCAGTGAGATCCCCGAAGAACCAGTCAGGTATGCTCGAACCTGCCCTCCAACGCAACCATGTAGCGACGCACGTGCTCATCCTCTTCGCTGACACGGTGACGTACCACCTCCGCGGTGTCCGGAAGCCTCGGCACCCTCACTGGCCCACGCGACCGCCACTAAACAAGGATCGGGTCAACGACAGGCTGTCTCCTCACCAACCTACGCCCCCCGGAAGGTAGCACCTCCCAATACCAGCCGGGCGGAGCCCAGTCCCGGACAGGGCCCCTCTGATCAAGCAGGTGTCCTCCGCCGAGTCGACGACGAGGATGCGGGATAGGCATCGTAAAATGAACTAAAAAAATAAACTAGTTCTATTAATTTTCTTGCTAAAAATAAACTATTAACACTTAATCATATACAATAGCAAAATTAAACTATTAACACTTAAGCATATACAATAGCAAAATTAAGCAATAATCTAAGAAACACTATTAACACTTAAGCATATACACTATACAATATTTCTTCTTCTTGTAACCCTAAACTAATTTTTCCTCTTCTTATATTTCTCCTCTTCTTCTACTTCTACTTCTCCTCTTCTTCTACTACTTCTCCTCTTCTCTTCTTCTACTTCTCCTCTCCTCCTCTTCTAATTTTTTCTCTTCTTCTACTTCTCCTCTTCTTCTATTTTTCCTCTTCTTCTCCTCTCCTCCTCTTCTTATTCTCCTTTTTCTTCTTTTCTTCTCCTCCTCTACTTATTTTTATTTTTCCTAATTCTAAATATTACTAACCCTAATAATCTAGCACAAACCTAATAACAATAGGAATTAAATGACAAAAAAATCCTTTTCTTCTTTTCTTCCCTTTTTCTTCCTTTTTTCTCCTTTTTCTGCCTTTCTTCTCCTTTTTCTTCCTTTCTTCTCCTTTTTCTTCTTTTCTTCTCCTTTTTCTTCTTTTATTCTACTTTTTCTTCTTTTCTTCTACTGGCCGGAGTGTTGGGGAGGAGGGGGCGGGGGGCTTACCGGCCGGAGGTGTCGACGGCGCGCGGCGAGGAGGCCAGCGCGCGGCGAGGAGGACGACGGCGACGGCGAGGAGGATGGTAGGCAGCGGCGAGCAGGACGGCGGGCAGCCTGACGGCGTCGTTCGGGGCTCGATCCGGGACTAAAGACACCCTTCAGTCCCGGGTGGAGCCACGGCCCGGGACTAAAGGCCCTTTTTCGGCAGACCAGAAGGCGGGAAGCAAGGGCCTTTAGTCCTGGCGCGGCGCTCCAACCGGGACTAAAGGGTGTCTTTAGTCCCGGGGCGTGGCTCCACCCGGGACTACAGCCCCTCCTCGGCTGCACGATAAATTTAGTCCCTCCTCGCCCAGCGAGGGGGACTAACACTTGTTTATAAGCCCCGTCGCAGCTTCTCCATCGAGCTCCTCTCTAAAGCAGACTTAGATTGAATTTTCTCTATAAATTCTCATATAGTTTCAATTTTTTTCTATTTTCATAATTAATAATTTTGACTATCCATACTATTACCTATTTTGTTATTTTCAATTAAAAACTATGTTTATTAAAAATTCTTTTTGCATATTTGAGAATTTGACAAAACTATGATAATGAAAAGTGTTTGAAATTGAATAAATAATGCAAAACTATTTTCTATTTTCATAATTAATAATTTTGACTATCCAAACTATTATCTATTTTGTTATTTTCAATTAAAACTATGTTTATTAAAAATTCTTTTTGCATATTTGAGAATTTGACAAAACTATGATAATGAAAAGTGTTTGAAATTGAATAAATAATGCAAAACTATTTTCTATTTTCATAATTAATAATTTTGACTATCCAAACTATTATCTATTTTGTTATTTTCAATTAAAAACTATGTTTATTAAAAATTCTTAAAGTAGGTAGGGTAGCTCGCTCACCTGCACGTTGCTTATTAGTGTAAGAGTGTAGACTGCACGGAGATAATGGTGGTTGGAGCACCAGATGAGATTTTTATAGAGCGGAGTAGCTGAGAATGATAAGGGCTCTCCGTCTCATGTCATGTGAGTCAAGTCGAGTCGATGGGGCTCTTCCGTCTTGTACCGCCGCTTCGGTTAAGGACGGGCGACAGCTGCTTGGCTCGCACCCAAGTGAGCTTCGTGGCACTTGCATGCACCGCGCGTTGTCATCATTCGCGTGTGCTGCTCTGCTCGTGCTCTGCGGTGGCACTGGCACTTGAAGCTGCTTGGTCGGCAGCTGGATGCACGTGGAATTAACATGAACGCTTGGTAAGACATGTGTGTCGCGCCACGTGGCGAGGCCTTCAACTTGCTACATGTGGTCGCGTGCAAAAAAAATGCTCAATTTTTATAACACACTACATACGCAAACACTTATGTACACATGCATATGCTTATTTCTATGAATATACACACGCATATTTTATTTTTTGAGCATCTTCGAGGGACTAAGCCGGCATATGATCTTGACATTTATGAAGTCATCTTAGACGCCTCGTTGTTGATGGGAATGTCTCCTTCCACTGAAAGCATATCATCGAAAATCCTGAAATAAATACAAAAATGATGTAAGCATTATGATTTAAACTCTGATGGGTTGGAATGACACTGTGCCTCTAACCATCTAATCATATATGGTGGACACTAGCTCACCTGATTTTTCAACCGTCGATGATGGTCGCTACTCCTACTTCCCCTAGTGCATAACCAATATCTAGCACAAGGAGAAGAAGGAGAAACGACCCCCCACAGCAACAGTCGACATTCTTCTTCTCTTATGTATGGTGGACACTCCCTCACCTGATTTTTCGACCGTCGATGATGGTCGCTACTCCTTCTTCCCCTAGTGCATAACAAATATCTAGCACAAAGAGAAGAAGGAGAAGCAACCCCCACAACAACAGTCAGCATTCTTCTTCTCTAATGTATGGTGGACACTCCCTCACCTGATTTTTTGACCGTCGATGATGGTCGCTATTCCTTCTTTCCCTAATGCATAACAAATATCTAGCACAAGGAGAAGAAGGAAAAGCGACCCCCACAACAAAAGTGGTTCCGCGGCACGCCACGTGGGACTAATGGTCTTTCATTTTTAAATGACTCTTTTAATCAAAAACAGATCTGTTACAAAAGGGGTTTCATTTTTTGAACTTGTTTGAACTGAACACTTTTTGTATATATATGTGGTCGAAATGCATGATACCATGAAGTTAGAAAGGGATAAACCATTCAAAAGTAGCAAATGAAGTTAGAAAGGGCTAAACCATTCAAATTTGGAAACTATAATGGCACAAACAGAAACTAGACATATATAAATTGGTCCAAGCAGTACATAATACTAGTCCAAACAGTACATAATAATAGCTATCATAGATATATATATTCAAGGTGACGCTGGCCATAGTTAACGACTCGAATCAGAATGTCCACCTTATTCGAGGTGACGCTCGCCATAGTTGACGAATCGAATCTTGCGGTACAACTCGTATGAAACGTATGCATCTTTTGCTGCATACTCAATGTTGATACGATCAAGTGGGGCCTTCTCCCAAAGTTTGTGCTGAGACTTTGGGAAATTGGTCTTCATATCACCATATTCCTCGTCGATCAAGGCAACTGCCATATGAGTCATCGAAGTCCTGACATGTCGAAGCCTGAATACCGTTTGGAGATCAATGAGGCAACCAGTTGGTATCTCAATACCGAAGTTGTACCTCATCTTCAGCTTGTCGTTCGTTATGTCAACGGTAGCAAAAGTGATGCCGCTGCGAAGGAAGTCCATGAGTTCTGGACAGTGCTTGTCACTACTGCAACAGAAACAAATTAAAATGGAACAAATGTTACATACTGCTGCAATAAAGAAACATGTTTCACTACAACTAAAGAGAAAATTATCTTTAGGATTCAAATAGAACATATGCAATGGAACCTAGAGAGATCACTATAGCTATCCAATGGAACCTAGAGAGATCACTAGCTATATGCAATTTTCATGACTATGACATATCATATTGCTATCCAATGGAACCTAGAGAGATCACTAGCTATATGCAATTTTCATAACCTTGGATCAAAGAACACCGCATAAAATTGTATCACTACAACTATGATTTCAATGGAACATATTGAACCAATCAGATTTTTCAGATTGTGGAACACTATTCCAATCAGATTGTGTTCCCTTCAACGAATCAAAATTGTTTCACTACAACTATTCTAAGAGAACCAACTATGATTCCAATGGAACATATTAAACACTAGTTGATTCTAATACGATTTTTCAGATTATGGAACACTATTCCAATCAGATTGTGTTCCCCTTCAACTAATCAAAATTCTTTCACTACAACTATTTGAAGGGAACCAACTATGATTGAAACAAATAAACTTACAATGTCATTACCTTGGATCAAAGAAAGCCTCAAAACTTACCTCGCCCATTGGAAGATCAAGACATGGTGTGCGAAGCATAGTTGGATGACGGCAACACTGCGTTAATCGGCCGTGTACTCCAGATCAAGCCCCAAGAACTTCTCATGATCCATTACGGCGTCAAGCCATTGTTCCTTCAATTGTTCAAGAAAATATGACATCTCCCTGCTCTCGTTCGTGTACACGACATCGAGCTTGGTCTTGCCATGTGCGAGCACCTCTCCAAAGCGAGTTGGCATGGTGGAAGAAGAGAAGGGAAGAAGAGAGGAGAAGAACAGAGCGAGAGCGAGAGAGAAGAAGAAACAGAGAAATGGCGACTCTGCTTCGGTTCCTGCTTTTCATTGCCCGAAACGACGCGGGATGCAAACCGTATGGGCCTTTAGTCCCGGGTTGAGCCACCAACCGGGACTAAAGAGGTATACCAACGGTTGCCACCACTACGGCAGGCCACGTGTTAGACCTTTAGTCCTGGGTTGAGCCACCAACCGGGACTAAAGGGGGATACGAACGGTTGCCACCACCACTGCCCGCCGTGTAGCCCTTTAGTCCCAGTTTGGGACACGAACCGGGAGTAAAGGCTCCTTACGGACCGGGACTAAAGCCTCAAGGGAGGCATTGAGAATTGGGGCGACGTGGCCGGGCCTTTAGTCCCGGCCCAGAGGCAGGCCGGGACTAAAGGGTCCCGGCCAAAGGCCCGTTTTCCACTAGTGAGATCTCTTTTCTGAAGATGGGTCAGCGGTTCGATGATGATGGCGACGTCTAAAACGTGTGTATGTGGTGTATGCTTTAGGTCTGCTACACCGGCTATGGTTTCCGATATGTTATGTGGATGAATCGGCGACGCATCGGTTTTAGATATAAGGAGTGAGAGTACTTTACATTATCGAGTTTTGTAGGTATGAGTGATGACTTCTGATGGTTTGATATATGTTTTTGTTAGAGCTATGTTGAATAGTAAATAAATATGACTGTATGCATTGATTGATGCAGCGGTCGGAGGTTTAACCTTTTTAAAAAAAAGGTAAAACATAAGTTTGTAATCTTTTCGTGCAAAAACATATATTTATACTAACAAGAACAGTGGTGCTAAATAGTGTATGTTGTATTTAGGAGTATTTAGCCCAATTCTGTTTAGTCATAAAATGTGTTAATTTTATGTAGACGGCTGCTAACAGGTTTATTTAGACGGCTGCTAAATGTGTTATATTTAGGAGTACTGAAGCGGCGGCTATGGTACATTATAATTCCGATTAGACGGCTGCTAACAGGTTTATAATTATAGCTCTAGCTACTTAGAGCATCATTTGTATATTTGCATTCACTTGCTATTTGATAAATTTTGATAAAAAAACTTCTCTAACAGCTTTTGTATGGTCCCTCATCAATTTTTTTTACAAAGCTTACTATATTTGCACTCACACTTTGCATAATTGCCAAGTCAAAAAACACTTTGTAATTTTTTAGCAAACCTCCTAAAGCCTCACTTTGTCTCAATGACAAGTGGGTCCATATACTATTGTGTGCTGCGTGTGCGCTGTGTGTGCGTGTATGTGCGCGTGTGTAAGTGTTATTTTGTGTACGTGTACGCGTATGCGCTGCATGTGTACGTGTGTGTGGTGCATGTGTATGTGTGCTGCATGTGTGTAAGTATACGTGTGTGTGCATGTGTACGTGGACGCGAGTTATGCTAGTATGCATATAGATGTATGTATGCTAATGTGTAATGTGTCTATAACAAACTATCACCACATGTCATTGTGTGTTTTGTGCAAATATAACAATCCAATATACAAAGGCTATCAAAGAAAAAGAAAACATGTTAGCTTGTAAACTTCTCTTTTCTGTTGCTATAACAAAATTTAACAATTCAATATACAAAGTCTATTGAAGATGCTTTTAAAATCCTCGACGGAAACCCTAAAAAGATGATCCACGATAATCACGGTGACTTGTGAGATCCAGCATTTGACCGTGAATGCCATCATCTACATCATCTATTATCTATTATATTATATTTCCTTAATAGGAATTCATAATCGAGAAATTTGCAAGGGCACGCACCTCTCGCACATGCATGCGGCTATCCATTTGCCATAGGATTCAGCATTAATTTATTTAAAATGCTAAACATATAAAAAGTTACACACGGTTACATATTGATTAGGATTCTTCCTTCCTAACTAACCTCCTTTTTCCCTGATTTTCAAGGAGGTGGGGCCCATCCCCTTAATCTCCAATCAAAATTCGCTTGCTTGTAAAACGTCTGTAAACTAATGTATATGTAGCATTATTGTTAATTTATTCCATTGCCGTTTAGTCACTCCACTAGGGGTCCGTACATGTCAGATTTTGACAGAGTTGCATACTAGTGGATCGGGCGCGTCCTTGGCGTGCCTCGTGTGCGGTCAATTACGCACCTGTCTTTATGATGCAGTTGTGAACGTGCATATGCATGTTAGAGTAGCTTGGTTGTTAAAATATGAATAGAGTTAAGACAAACTTGTCAAAAAAGTGTTCAGTTATTAGGAATAACAAGGTAATCGGTCCATATTATCATATAGGTGACAGTTGTATAAGGTGAATATAGCACAACACTGAATTGAAATCAAAGCCTAACATGCTCCAAATGACAAGCGGTCTTTAAAAAGGAAATATACTTCGTCGGGCCATCAAAATGCAGGATTATCAGTTCTTTGAAATAAGGTAAAGACGTAGATCTATCCCCAAGCTCGCCAAATCCTAAAAAATGAGTATCCCCTCCATGTCATGTTCTCCAGCCATGTGTTCCTCTCGTGTGAACTCCGCATCATGTTCACCTGCAACACATCCCACAGATCGATCAATAAATTCTATGCAAATAAGAGATATCCAAAGGGTGGGAAATGGTGTGTCTACTTTAACCACATACTCGGGGCCATGTCTTGTAGAGGTCGGCCTTGTCGTAGCTGGTGGTGACCTCCTTGATGAAGTAGTGGTCCGGGGAGAAATGGACACACTCATGCAGAAGTTGGAAGAGGAAATCGCCGCCGGCTGACTTGCAAGCATTGAGGATGGCGTCGAGGTAGTTGTTGGACCGGTTATCGTTTTCAACCAGCGTGTCCAATTTTCTCATGGAACGTTCGAGGCTTCCAAGTCTTTACCTATTAATAAAGCACCTATTGCTTCTATGGTACGTCATGAAAATTGCCCCTGAAGTTTGTATAAATTACCCACCATGCCACCGGCAAGTAATAGAAAACGTTTCACAAAGCGAAATATCTCGGATTGGGCCGGCCCATGTAAGAACCATCTATATTACGCTCTGCATCCTGGGAGAATATCCAGCACACCGTATGGGCCGGCTCCGCCAGTTTTTTTAGCTCCGTTTATTTATTTATATTTAGTTCTATTTTATTTTTCTATTTTAAATAATTTAGAACTTCAAATAACCTTTAAACTTTTAATAAACTTAAAGTTTTAAATCAACATATTTTAAAAAATAAAATGTTTGTGACTTCAAAAACTGCACGGAGTTTTTGTAAAAAATGCTCGCATATACAATAAAATGTTTGCAAGTTTGAAAATATGTTTGTAAAATAAGAAAAGTTCATGATTTCAAATCAAACTCCATGTATTAAAAATTATTAAAAGCATTTAACAAAATGCTTTCTAATTCAAAGTATGTTAATGCATTTCAAAAATGTCCTAAAATTTTAAAAATAGCTAATGCCTGTTTTGATAGTTTTTTTTATTTAAATTTTTCCGTTACATTTTTGTTTACTTCTAATTTAAATAATTAAGAATTACAAAAGCATTTGCATATTAAAAATAGGAATTTGGAATTAAAATTCTGACGAAAACATAAAATGTTTGTGGATTCAAAAAAGGCGTCGGATTTTTATATTTGTTTTTGCAAATTCCAAAACAATGTCCGTGAATTTAATAAATATATAACTGACTTGTAAAAATGTTTGTTTATTCAGAAAAACTTCATGCGTTTTAAAAATGTTTGTGAATTTAAAGTAAAATCCTCCAACATCAAAAATTATGTTCGTCTTTTCTAGAATGGTCAGCAATTCAAAAGAAAATATTTAAACCTGTTTGAAATATAAAAAATATTCACGATTTTTAGTAAATGTTTGTAAATTGTAAAAAATCTTTTCGATTTTACAATTGTTCTCATATTTCTAAAATTGTTCATGAAAGAACTAATGTATGTAGTTAAACATTAATGTTTCTAATTCTTTGTGAAAATATACCTGTGCGATTTTTGAAGAATTAACTGTTGGATGGATCGGATTATTATTGTATGTTTTTTAAAAATTCTTGAAATTAAGAATAATTCTTTGAGTTACCAAGATTTTTGACAACCATGATATTATTTTTTTGAAAATGTAAAGATTGCTTCAACTTGTGAATAAATTTAAAAGAAGAAACATTTTCTTGCATTTGTGCACAAAATTTCCAAATCAAACGTTGATGTGTGAACATAATGTGGTCATCATCATTGAAGATTATGTTTTTTTTCTCCCGTTGCAACGCACGTGCCATTTTGCTAGTTTAATATAAGCTACCGATAGAAGTAGTTGACAGTAAACTATATAAGCATTAATCAAAGAACTATCCAGTACAACTAAATGCCTGTGCAATAGGATTTTACAGGAAAACAGAGGCATGCAACATTGCAACAGACACGGTCACAATGAGTGGAATCACAAACGAGAAAAAACGGTAGAAGTACTTGATGGTGGGTAACTACCCTGAAGGAAGCCTGCTGATGTGATAATGGCATGTCCGGTGCCGCCGCTACTTGCCTGGTCTGGAGCAGAAGGAAACGAAAATATTAGTTTACATGGCACCCAAACAGAATTTATAGTACTCCTTCTGTCTTAAAATAATTGTGTTAACTTTATACTAGCTCTAATACAAAGTTATACTAAGCTTGAGACATTTATTTTGAGACTGAGGAAGTAGTAAAGAATGATGTGGGCTTTGCATAGTGCGCGGCTTAGATGGGCCTTTAATATTTCTCAAAACAGGTAGGACGTGGGCAAGCCTATGAATCTTTTCATCCATTTGCAATTCAATGAAAAAGAAATGCAACTTTTTTGTAGCCCAAACGACCCTGTGTTCAGTAGGCACAACCATAATGCATGCACAGGAAAATTCTACATGGAAAGAACTCAACATAACTCGAGAGCAAAGACCATGCCATGTTTATAGCTCAAAACTCATGAATTTTGCTCTCTATGATTTAGAGAGAAATATTCAACATTTTAACTTACCTGCATGGATCAAGTATCTAAAACTTTTTTTGAGGGAAATATCTAAAACAATCACTTAGGCAATGAAATAATCTATGCAAACTAAAGGGAAATAAAGGTAATATTCGAAAAGAAGTGGTAAACAATGTTCTAGTCCAACTGCTTTGTGTTTTGGTCCCTAGTTGTTTTCTGAACTTTTGTTAATGAAAAAGTATAGATAGAACATAAGCACATGTGGATAGTCACCTCTATCTCTATGTTTATGCATGTGAGGAACAAATCAGCTCCAACTGGCGACCAATCGGAATAGCATTCATATCTTACTGTGTTTCTTATTATCTTATTATCTGCATCAAACCAACAGATATACCAATCACAAGCTCCGACTGGTTTAAAATTTCATAATCTAGTAGTGCACTAATTAAATTGAGAGAATGTGGATCACATAAGAAGGAACAAAAGGCCATCGGACACATTTTCGGCCAGCCAAAGCGAAGCGCGCACAACTACAGATAACAACACAAAGACGAGTAAATCAGCAGCGATCATGAATCAGTAAAAAACAATGGAAGAGCAAAGGATGAATTTGACGAGAAGAAGGAAGGGAAGAACACAACTATAGTTCGGACATTAAACCTTAAGCTGATATTAACACTATGAAGGACCTTCATATGATAAAAAAAAAGTCTTAGAGAAATAGCAGCTCCATAAAGTATCTCTAGTGTTAAAGTAAAAATAAACAATGCAAGAACAAGACCGATTTAATTCTTCACGTAATCTGACCACAGTACACCACGACACTCAAAGCAGCATCAAACAATCTGTCAGCATAGGTCACCTAAGGCGACACATTTAGTCCTGCCGAGAAAGGTCTTTCCCGACAGATAAATATATGCCGATAGAAAGTATTACAGCGTTGTTGAGATCTATGTCGATAGACATTTTTATACCGAATTACTTTTATATACCGACATATCATCTGACAGTGCGCAATGGCGACAGATAGTTCGACATCCATTGATATGTCGACAGTTCATCTAACGATGCTACGACGACACATAATGTGGCGTCCAATACTTAGACTGACAGACTTGCTGTGAGGACCCACATCTCAGCACAATTGCAAATCTACCATATATGAACATGAAATTAAATTCATAATGTCCATTTCATGTTCAGTATCCAATACATATACAAACAATTGCACTCTTCTATTCATCACAATATACCATCGATCAATCCTTTCATTCAACATATATACAAGATTCATCAGTTTTCTTCACTAAAATTTAGCTACAACCATTAAGCAAATACATAAGTCAACCTCTACGCTACGACCTGTACAAAATATGATGGCCAAATTCCTAAGGGTCCAAATGGTTGATCACTTGACTAGTACAATATATTATGAAAAAGACCAAGTCTCATATCCCCAAGCTGACATGGAATTCCATATGAACAAAATGTGTCAACCATGTTATCAACAAAAGCAATCACTAGAACATGTTAGATCACCTTATGGACTTGCTACTTTCTTCCATTTGTCCCTGCAAAAGAACTCATGCTTGAGTAATCATAGAAAATGTGAAATTGTTCAAATTTGTGAGTGGCCTGTGATCCCAAAAGATCTAAAAAGTAGAAGATATACGCAAACAGGTTACAGAAGATATCCTTATCAGAACATCGATCGCATTGAAGGATAGCACTAGCATATCATCACTAGTAGAAAACATACTTTACGTTTAGATTATTAGTCCCGGTTTGCTTCTGAAGCGAGACTAATGTGACCATTAGTCCCAGTTCATGAAGAAAGCTTTTAGTCCCGGTTTATTAGTAACCTCTAGTCCCGGTTGGTGTTATCAACCGGGACTAAAGGGGTGGTTGCAGGGTTGCGTTAGGCTGCGGCCCATGCGAGGGTCATTAGTCCCGGTTGGTAATACAAACCGGAGCTAAAGATTCTCACCTCATTTGCTATTTTTCATGCATTTAATGATTTTTTTAGCTAAATGACTCTAAAATTGAAAAGCTCTACAAATTAACTCTGAAAAGGCTAAAACTTGGCATCATATCATCATTTCACCCACATGGCACGTGCTAAAAAGTTGGAAGGATTACGGCAAAAACAGGATGCACTTCGTGTACAAACCGGACAATCCCTTTTGAAGTATCACGGTTCCGGATGAATACTCATCTCTTACAAAGGCATTTTATTTTTTGGGATCTTATTTCAAGTCCAGACTTTTTGTGCCCTCAATATGCATCATTCAAAGCCACCTCATAAATTTTCAACCCTTTCTCACCTCATTTGCTATTTTCCATGCATTTAATGATTTTTTTAGCTAAATGACCATGAAATTGAAAAGCACTACAATGAACTCTAAAAAGGCTGAAACTTTGCATGGTATCATCATTTCATCCACATGACATGTGCTAAAAAGTTGGCAGGATTATTCAAAGCCACCACATAAATGTTCAACCCTTTCTGACCACATTTGCTATTTTAGATGCATTTAATGATTTTTTAGCTAAATGACGCTGAAATTGAAAAGCGCTACAAATGAACTCTGAAAAGGTTGAAACTTGGCATGGTATCATCATTTCACCCACATGACATGTGCGAAAAAGTTAGGAGGGTTACGAAAAAAATAGGATGCACTTCGTGTACAAATTGGACAAGCCCTTTCGAAGTATCTGGGTTCCGGACGAATACTCATCTTTTACAAAGACATTTCAGTTTTTTAATCTTATTTCAATTCCAAACTTTTTGTGCCCTCAATATGCACCATTCAAAGCCACCTCATAAATTATAAACCCGTTCTCACCTCATTTGCTATTTTCCATGCATTTGATGATTTTTTAGTTAAATGACCCTAAAATTGAAAAGCGCTACAAATAAACTCTGAAAAGGCTGAAACTTGACATGATATCATCATTTCACCCACATGGCATGTGCTAAATTGTTGGGAGGGTTACGGCAAAAATAGAATGCACGTTGTGAACAAGCTGGACTTTCTCTTTCAAAGTATTAGGGTTCCGTACGAATACTCATCAATTACAAAGACATTTCTTTTTTTTAATAACCTAAAAATTACCAATTTTAATATAGTTATAACACACACTAATATTAAACATCAGAAAAAGAATAACTAAAAAAATCTATTTTTAAAGTAAATTTATTCACAAACTAGTGATTCACACAAATTTTAGTAAAAATCAAATTTAAACTAGGTAAATTTGAAATTTATTAGCGCTAATAGAATTTTTGTAGTTTTTTTACCTAACCAAAAAGATTCATTCAAAATCTGTAAATACTCTAACAATTATTTCAAATTTAAAAAACAGAAACTTTGGCATTGGCTTCATTGACCCAAATACCATTAATGATCATATGTTAATAAATCACAAAGACGAAACGACGAACAACATGTTATGATTTTTGGAGATACTAAATACCCAACAAACAATATTATTTCTTACACCTTCAATTGAGTGTTATTGTCTTATACTATAAATTCTATTTTGCTTACTCGATGTTAAGTGTACATACGTATAGTATTTGATGACTTATGCATGCATGATCACTTATACAACACAGTTTCCACTGGATCCTGCTATTCGTTTCGGTTGATGAGGGAAAAGTTCAAGTACTGGACTCACTAAAAAAAGACCCTAAAGAGTACATGAAGCCAAGGTTGATACTCGATCGGTAATTTCAATTATTATCGCATCATGTCGGTCTCTTTAATTCATTTCTTGATATCAAGTAACCAATGACTCCTTTATTCTTTTTCTTTGTCGGCCAGTGTTTGGACACGGTTCATCAAGAAGTTTCGCGGTGAATGGAAACTAAAGCTGACATGGACAACGCCCAGGGTAATTAAATAGTATTAGCTAGCTACGTCCACGCATCTCTTTAGTTCTAGTTTTAATACCATTATAATGCTTGATTGTTATCTGACCAAATTCTATTTTCGTAAAGTGGTGCATGCGGCAGGAACAGAGGAATAATCTATATGCATATTATGTTTGCGAGAACATTCCCTTTATTACCAAAGCAAGGAGCAAAGATGCAAGAAATTTTGGGGTACGTAAACACTATTCACAATTTTTTTATCATGGTCTAATATATATACACACAACTAATATATTCATATTGGTCTCCTTCTTTAAAGATGGAAGAGATGCGGCAAGCGCTGCTGCCAAAGGAACACATACGAGCACTTCAAGAGAAAATTTAGGCGTTTGTGCTTGAGCAGGTCATAGATCCCGCCGGAGAATACCACTACACCAATTAATGCATGCATGTAATGATCTGCAAGTTGTAGAAAACATTGTATGCACTATGAGAAATTCTATGATATATGATTGGTCCTACGAGAAAACCTATGATATATGCATAACGTGTACGGTATGTAGTAGCGTAAGATATGTTATAAATGAAAAAAAAATTAAATGGAAAACAATAAATAAAAAGTAAAAGTAAACAATAAACCACAAAACCTTTAGCCCCGGTTGGTGTTATCAACAGGGACTAAAGGTCCTCGCTCCCCGGCGCGCGGTGCCAGCCACGTGGAAGGGAATTAGTTCTGGATCGTGGCAAACCGAGACTAAAGGATGGGGATTTAGTCCCGATTGGTGAACTGGGACTAAATGCTCTTACCAACCGGGATTATAGCCCTCTTTTCTACTAGTGCATGTGCATATGACTTACTATAAAAAATTATGCACTCATTGATAAGCAATCAAATATGTTCTTAGGTATAAGGAATAAGGTTCTTATTGTATTTTTAGAGATTTAATGTTCCGCAACCAGCAAACAATCAGATATGCTCTTGAAATAATACATGTATTCGCAACCATATCTTTATCTAATACTAAAGCGGCTATTGCTTATGTCGCAAAATCCGTCGCGCCAGTTTTACATAAAAGCCCTTCTATTTTATGATAATCAACACACATATCTGTTTTTATTTGGGATAACGTTTTGTTTTTTATAGAAAAACCCCCTATCCAACCTAGATCCAGATCGTGTTCATCCCCTTCCTCTGTGGAGACAGCTACGGTGCGGCGGCGTAGGAGGATGGAGGACGCGCTGGCTGCAGCGGAGGATGGACCCTTCCTCTGCGGAGACGGCTACGGTGCGGTGGCGCGGGAGGATGGAGGACGCGTTGGCTGCAGCGGAGGATGGAGGACGCCCTGGCTGCAGCATTGCTTCTGGAGGTGTGGTCAACGCAAGCTAGCCTTGCAGCTTCGCGTCGATTCAGAGGAAGCGCGTCTCCTTCCTCGGTGCTACACGATGCAACGACGAAGCAGCAAGGGAGGCCGACCGACGGTATCGACTATGCCCAGGGCTGCAGGTGCTGGCGATGCTCGCTGCCACCGGCGTTGCGACGCTAGTCGCTTGAGATGGGAACGACCTCAGAATCTCTTCTTCAAGGTTTAATACTCGAACCAACTGAAGTGAAAAATAAGATTCGACTTATAATGAAGAATTCCACCTCGCTTTTCCGCAACAAATCACATCTACTTAAATATACGTGGGTTCAGAAAATCACCAAGCTGGGACATCTAATCCGAGGAAAGGGAGCAAGGAGGTCAGATGGGGTCGGAACTCGGAAGGAGGCTCTATGCAGCAGGAATCGAGATAAGATGCCACATATGCGCTTTCACACACACAGCAAAACCAACTATGCAGCAGGAATCGAGATAACCTCGGAGTAAGGAGGCGAGAGCTTGATTGAGAAAGAAGAAATAATTGATCCGGCGAGCCGAGACCCCAATCTTGTTGCGCAGCGGGGCCAGTCACATATGCGCTTTCACGCACATAGCAGAACCAACTAGGGCCTGTCTCGATCTCTCAGGACGATGCCACGGTGGGGACAACGCGGCGCCATGGGCTAGAGCACGGCACGGGTGCGTGGGTCTGTGCTGCTGGAGCACAGAGAAGAGGAAGGAGAGCAGCTCCGCGTGGCGATGTGGATGGATACAAAGAAAAAGGAAGGAGAGATGTGGATAAAGATCCACGTAGTGGGAGATAGCTCTCGGCGGTGTGGATAGCTTTTCTAATTGGCCGCACCGATTAGAACATACTAGCACCGATTGCAATTATTTTTCTTTTACATGTGCATCGATATAATTAGCTGTTGTTGTTTGTTGTTACTGTCATAGTTTAATATTCATGCCTACCGCATATTATGAATACATCATCAGATGTACAATAATTATTGCCATCAGATAGAGATTTATAGTTCCATCTCATGCAGCCACCGCCCAAAAAAAACTAGGGTTTTTTCGCCTCCAGCGTCGGCGACGGTCCGCCTCGTCTCGAGTGGCCTTAGGGCCATGGAGGCACGATGAATCCAGGCCCTTGCCACCCGAAGGAATCCATGTTTATATATCTTTTCGAGTTATGTTAGGGTCTCTGTGCTGCTAAAGAAGGCGAGACATCAACGGCTCTTTAAAGATGGAATAAGGTTTTTCACGTTCAGGCCCTGTTCTGATGGTGCATCTTGCATCATCGGTGGATGTGTGAAGGTGTGTCTTCAGTGGATCTGTCTTTGGTGGATTTGCTCGAATTTGTTCGTTGTTCATCTATGTTCATGTGTCTTCACGCTGGATTCTTTCGATCTACGTTATTCTTAATCGACGGTAACCTCCGCTGGTCCTATTACTGTTATACTAAACAACCCCACTTCAATGCACCATTACTATTTCATCCAAAAACAATACGTTTACAAATCTATTCAAAATTCTAAGATTTTTTTTTTGGATTAGTTATTAATCTCTTCAATAATATACAACAATTTCATCGTTTGTATATCCTGTTAAAAACAACAATTATACCATTCCTCTTCCATCCTATGATAGTGCTAAGCTGATGGAGGCATCATCAAAGGACATCGGCCCCTACAACTTTCTTAACGTTATCCTACGCCGAGTGTGTGCGTTATTTTAATTGCAAAAACCAAACTTGTGTGTTTTTTGAAGATAAGGAGTGTTTTAAACTCTTCTTGCTTTAAAAATTCTTGTATGATATTTTACTAGTTGCAATGCACAAACATTTATACTAGTATACATAAGCAGGAGATGCATTTTCAAAAGCCATTTCAAAGACCATATGCTACCGCAATACTGCTACAAAATAACATACTGGAAATTGGAACTAAGATCAAGAGACAATCATGAGAATATCTTTTAGTAATTGAGCCATCATATCTAGTGTAGTATTAATATTGTAGGTAGGACATGGGTTTCTTCCTCAATAAAAGATGCAGCCAACAGTGTCTTTGTGTTAATTAACTAACACACGACTTCTTTATTTTCTGAGAAGTACAAGGAAAAGGGAATCTAAATACTTGGAAAAACGAATTTAGAAACAAATTAACTAAAATACATAAAGGTGTTTGAGCATAATTGTTCACAAATGCTGCTTAAGCCAGTTCCTTCGCTCGGTAAGTATCGCAAGTAGAACTGCTAACGGTTTCCCAGGGCTCCTGCGTTCCTGCCGACGATGGCGGCGCATCCCTAGTTTCCATCGGCTACCTTTGAGGACAGCGATCCCCCGATCCCGTCTCTCCTTCTTCTCCGCCGCTCTAGCCCTCTGCTCTCCCCGGCGTCTACGCACAGTCGTGCGTGGTCGGCCCTACGATGGCGGAGGAGGAGGCGGCCCATGGAGTTTCTGTTCCTGGTGGTGCTTCGGCGTCAAGAGGAGATTTGTTGATCCGCGTTTTGGATCAGGTTGGCAAGGGTAAAGCGACTGCTGCGAAGGAGCCTGCACTATCTTCTGCGGGGGACAGTGCGGCAGCGATGTTTGATCGTCTCAACCTCACAACTCAGGAGTCTACGGCGTTTGTTCTCCAGGAGGATGATGAAGATTACCCTGGCTGTACGATATGGGCACTTGTTGGAAAGGTTCTTGCTCCTAACATTCTTCATATTTCAACGATCAAGGCTGCTCTTAGGCCTGTGTGGGTAATCCTAAAGGTCTGGAGTTTCACTCGTTGGGAGCAAATAGGTTTCTGGCTGAATTCGGATGCAAGGTAGATAAGGATCGTGTGAAAGAGGGATCACCATGGACTATTAGTAAGCACTGTATTTTGTTGATGGATTTTGATCCTTCTCTAAAACCCGGTGATGTCTGCTTTGATTCTCTCTCGATGTGGGTTCGTATCCTGAATCTCCCTTTTAATCTCATGAATGATGATCGTGGTAAAGCTCTGGCATCCACGTTGGGCAAAGTGGAGAAGATGGATGTCGATAACAAAGGGCGTGCATGGGGTGACTACCTGCGTGCAAGGATCTCTGTTGATGTCAATCAACCATTGATGCGATGTGTGTCAGTTTTTTCTCAAAAAAGGAGAGTAACTGATGTTTATCAAGTGAGGTATGAACGTCTGCCGTTATATTGCTACTCGTGTGGCTGTGTGGGGCACTCCTCTGTTGTGTGCCCAACGCCAGGGGAACGTGATGCTGAGGGCCTCCTTCTATATCATAGTTCCAGACTATGTGTCCAAGATGACAAGAAGAAATATTCAGGTAATCACTAGTAGAAAACGGGCCTTTGGCCTGGACCCTTTAGTCCCGGCCTGCCTCTGGGCCGGGACTAAAGGCCCGGCCACGTCGCCCCAATTCCCAATGCCTCCCTCGAGGCTTTAGTCCCGGCCCGTAAGGAGCCTTTAGTCCCGGTTCGTGTCCCAAACCGGGACTAAAGGGCTACGCGGTGGGCAGCCCGCATGTGCGCCACCTTTAGTCCCGGTTTATGTCTCAAACCGGGACTAAAGTCCTCTGCCTATATATAGCACAGCCCCCCTCTCCCCTCTTCGTTGCATTTTTGTTGGATGGAGGATTGTGGGTGGGTGCTTGCTCTCCACTTTTTTTGATGCACTAGAGGTGTTTGTTGAAATGTGTGTTAGAGCGATGCCGCTTCAGTTCACCGAACACAACTACGATATGAGATGCCCGAGCCACGCTTAAACCTCTTCCTCTTTATTTCTACTTATTCTAAAAGGTTAGCAACTATATTTCCTCATTTAGACCGTGTGGTACTAATTTTTAGGATCGTGATTGTATTTGATATACTGTCGTATAACGCAGATGAGCCATCCATGGATGTACGATGATCGACGCACAGCCGCTTACAGAGAAGGCGTGCATTCTTTTCGAGATGCAGCCGATGCGAACAAGCATGGTGGTGGCTATATGTTTTTTCCATGTGTTGAATGTCGGAATGAGAAGGATTACACTTCCTCAAGAGTCATTCAGAGCCACCTGCTTCGGTCCGGTTTTATGTCGGGCTATAATGTTTGGACCAAGCACGGAGAAAGAGGGGTTATGATGGAAGACGACGATGAACAAGAAGAGAACGATGATGACAACTACCGATCTATGTTCCCTGAGTATGCTAATACCGCAATGGAAGACAATGGAGAAGAAGATCACGATGAAGAACGGGAACCAGATGAGCCCGCTGATGATCTTGGCCGGGTCATTTCTGATGCACCGCGAGGTTGCGACACAGAAAAGAAGAGGTTGCAGTTTGAGCAGATGTTACAGGACCACAACAAATTGTTGTACCCAACTTGTGAAGATGGCCAGAAGAAGCTGAGTAGCACATTGGAATTGCTGAAGTGGAAGGCAAAGACCGGTGTGACTGACTCGTCATTCGAAAAGTTGCTGGTACTGATGAAGAAGATGCTTCCAAGAAAGAACGAATTGCCCGCCAGCACGCACGAAGCAAAAAATCTTGTCTGCCCTCTAGGATTAGACGTGCAGAAGATACATGCATGCCCTAATGACTGCATCCTCTACCGCGGTGAGAAGTACGAGAATATGGATAAATGCCCGGTATGCACTGCATTGCGGTATAAGATCAGAAAAGATGACCCTGGTGATATTGAGGGCGAGCCACCCAGGAAGAGGGTTCCTGCCAAGGTGATGTGGATGCTCCTATAATACCACGGTTGAAACATCTGTTCAGAAATAAAGATCATGCGAAGTTGTTGCGATGGCACATGGAAGATCGTATGAAAGACGATAAGTTGAGGCACACCGCTGATGGTCGGCAGTGGAGAAAAATCGAGAGAGAGTTCCCGAGATTTGCAGCTGACGCAAGGAACTTATGGTTAGGTCTGAGTACAGATGGCATGAATCCTTTTGGGGAGCAGAGTTGCAGTCACAGCACCTGGCCCGTTACTCTATGTATCTACAACCTTCCACCTTGGTTGTGCATGAAGCGGAAGTTCATTATGATGCCAGTGCTTATACAAGGTCCAAAGCAACCCGGCAACGATATTGATGTGTACCTAAGGCCATTAGTTGATGAACTTTTACAGCTGTGGGCCGAACCAGGTGTACGTGTGTGGGACGAGCACAAACAAGAGGAATTTGACCTTCGAGCGTTGCTTTTCGTAACCATCAATGATTGGCTGCTCTTAGTAACATTTTAGGACAGTCAAACAAGGGATACAATGCATGCACGCACTGTTTGGATCAGACAGAAAGTATATATCTCGACAATTGTAGGAAGAATGTGTATCCGTACAATCGTCGTTTTCTTCCGCCCAAGCATCCCTTAAAGAAAAAAGGCAAGCATTTCAATGGCAAAGCAGAACCCCGGGGGAAGCCTGTCATCCGTACTGGTGTTGAAGTATTTGATATGGTCAAAGATTTAAAAGTAATCTTTGGAAAGGGTCCTGGCAGCCAACCTGTTCCTAACGGCCCTGATAAGCGCGTACCCATGTGGAAGAAGAAATCTATATTTTGGGAGCTACCCTACTGGGAAGTCCATGAGGTCCGCTCGGCAATCGACGTGATGCACCTGACGAAGAATCTCTGCGTGAATATTCTAGGCTTCCTGGGCTTGTATGGGAAGTCAAAAGATACACCAGAAGCACGGGAGGACCAGGAACGTCATAAAGGAAGAGATGGCATGCATCCAGGGCAGTTTCAAGGGCGTGCCAGCTACGCTCTTACTAAGGAAGAGAAGGAAATCTTCTTTGAAGTCCTGTTCAGTATCAACGTCTCGACTGACTTCTCGTCGAATATAAAGGGAATCGTAAATATGAAAGACAAAAAATTCCAAAACCTAAAGTCTCATGACTGCCACGTGCTTATGACGCAATTGCTTCCGGTTGCATTGAGGGGAATTCTACCGGAAAATGTTCGCCTGGCAATTGTGAAGGTATGTGCATTCCTCAATGCAATTTCTCATAAGGTAATCGATCGAGAAAGTCTATCAGGGTTACAGATTGATGTGGTCCAATATCTGGTCAGCTTTGAGTTGTTGTTCCCGCCATCCTTCTTCAATATAATGACACACCTCCTAGTTCACCTAGTCGAAGAGAATAGAATTCTCGGTCCTGTGTTTCTACAGAATATGTTCCCCTTCGAGAGGTTCATGGGAGTCTTAAAGAAATATGTTCGTAACCGTGCTAGGCCAGAAGGAAGCATCTCCAAGGGCTATGGAACAGAGGAGGTCATTGAGTTTTGTGTGGACTTTCTTCCTGACCTTAAGCCGATTGGTTTTCCTGAATCTCGGTATGAGGGTAGGCTGACAGGAAAAGGCACACTAGGAAGGAAAGCAAAAGTATGTATGGACGGGCATTCTTTCTCTCAAGCACACTACACAGTTCTACACAATTCCACCGTGGTGGCTCCGTATATCGTGAGACACAAGAATATTCTACGCTCCGAAAACCCGGGGAAGGCTGACTCTTGGATTAAAGGGGAACACGAGAAGACTTTCGGCAGTTGGTTGCAGACACATCTCATGAATGACGACACCGTTGAAGATGAGCTGTACTGTTTGCCAGGCCACCATCTTCGACTATATGTACTTTCCAAGGGTATGAGATAAATGGGAATACATTTTACACGGTTGCCCAAGATAAAAAGAGCACCAACCAAAATAGTGGTGTCCGCTTTGATGCAACAGACGAGAATGGGCACTGTTTGGAAACATATTACGGGTACATAGAGGAGATATAGGAACTTGACTATGGACCTACTTTTAAGATCCCTTTGTTTCGGTGCAAATGGGTGAAGCTGACAGGAGGCGTGGTAGTTGTAGACCAAAAGTACGGCATGACAACAGTGGATCTCAACAATCTTGCGTACATGGACGAACCATTTGTCCTAGCTCAAAAAAAAGTAAATGCACGAAATATACCAAATGAAGTCAGAAATTGTTGAAATTTTGTGATGTGCCTTTGAATGGTGCATTTTGAACACAGAAAAAGTATGGAGTTCAAATAAGTTCAAAAAAATGAAATCCCTTTGTAAAAGATGAGTTCTCGTTCGAAACCCTTATACTTCGAGAGAGATTGTCCGTTTTGTACACGAAGTGCATCCAGTTTTTGTCGTAGCCCTCTCAACTTTTTAACACATGCTATGTGGGTGAAATGATGATAGCATGCCAACTTTCAACATTTTCAGAGTTCATTTGTAGTGCTTTTCAATTTCAGGGTCAACTAGCTCAAAAAAATAAGTAAATGCACGAAATATACCAAATGAAGTCAGAAATTGTTGAAATTTTGTGATGTGCCTTTGAATGGTGCATTTTGAACACACAAAAAGTATGGAGTTCAAATAAGTTCAAAAAAATGAAATCCCTTTGTAAGAGATGAGTTCTCGTTCGAAACCCTGATACTTCGAGAGAGATTGTCCGTTTTGTACACGAAGTGCATCCAGTTTTTCTCGTATCCCTCTCAACTTTTTAACACATGCTATGTGGGTGAAATGATGATAGCATGCCAACTTTCAACATTTCCAGAGTTCATTTGTAGTGCTTTTCCATTTCAGGGTCAATTAGCTCAAAAAAAAAAGTAAATGCACGAAATGTACCAAATGAAGTCAGAAATTGTTGAAATTTTGTGATGTGCCTTTGAATGGTGCATTTTGAACACACAAAAAGTATGGAGTTCAAATAAGTTCAAAAAACCATTGCAGAACATATGACCAAATTAATACAAGTTCATCATCACATTAAAGCCAAAGAACAGTAGTGATCAAATGTTATTATTGCAAAAAATAAATACATAAAGTTCTCTCATAAAACAACATACAACTATGTAAAACATTTAAATGCAACAACAAACGCGATCAAAATCGCAAGTAAGGTAACAATTGACCCAGCAGCATAATGATACCAAGCCTCTTTATCAATGGCATATTTTCTAATATTCCTAATCTTCAAGCGCATTTCATCCATCTTCAAGCGCATTGCATCCATCTTCAGCCGCATCGCATCGATCTTCATCTTGCGATCATCGATGACATCGGCGACATGCAACCCGAGTTCCACATTCTTATCCTCAATTATTTTCAATTTTTTCTTCAAGTATTTGTTTTCTTTTTCAACCAAATTTAACTTCTCGACAAGAATTTTTATGTGGGTTGGAATTTCCGGTTCACATACCTCCTAGATTAAAAAAATATATGTCACATTGGTCGTCATAGTTGTCATAAACACTAAATAAAACAAATAGTTATAAAAGATAATATATACCACATCCGAATCATAGACAGGACGAGGGCCGACGGAGGCGGATACCAAAACCATCGCACTATATAATAACAAAAAATAATGAAAGTGAGTAATTTATACAAGTATGTATCTAAATCATACAAGTAAGATTTTTTTGATTTTAAAAAGAAGATAAGAACAAGAGGCTCACCACGGTGGTGCTCGCAGTTGGTGCACGGCCAAACCTAGACAAATATTAAGGAAAATGGAGCTTGGAGGTCGAGCTTGGAGAGGAGAAAGCTTAAGTAGAGTGGCTCGGGCATTTCATCGAACACGTCATGTGCATGAACTAGAGTGGCAAGAGCATGGCATGGTCACACTTCAACAACCAAAAAACAGGGGATATGGCAGGCACGAGCGAGGGTTTATATAGGCAACACTTTAGTCCCGGTTCTTGCCACGCCCCGGGACTAAAGGCCCCTGCTTCCCGCCTTCTGGTCTGCCGAAAAAGGGCCTTTAGTCCCGGGGCGTGGCTCCACCCGGGAATAAAGACCCCCTTTAGTCCCGGTTCTTGCCACGCCCCGGGACTAAAGGCCCCTGCTTCCCGCCTTTTGGTCTGCCCGAAAAAGGGCCTTTAGTCCCGGGTCGTGGCTCCACCCGGGACTAAAGGGGTCTTTAGTCCCGGATCGAGCCCCGAACCGGGACTAAAGATCCACCTGTATAAGCGGGAGTTAGAAAATTTCGAACCCAAATCGTCCATTTCTCTTCTTCTTCCTCTCGTTCTCCTGCCCGGCGCGGCAAGCGACGAACTCAACGATGCCGTCAGGCTGCCCGCCGTCCTGCTCACCGCCGCCTGCCGTCCTCCTCGCTGTCGCCGTCGTCCTGCTCGCCACCGTCGTCCTCCTCGCCGCGCTCCGCCCTCCTCGCCGCGCGCCGCCCTCCTCCTCGCCGCGCGCCGCCGTCCTCCTCGCCGCACGCCGTCGACACCTCCGGCCGGTAAGCCCCACGCCCCCTCCTCCCCAACACTCCGGCCAGCACAAGCAAAGAAGAAAAAGGAGAAGCAAAGAAGAAAAAGGAGAAGAAAGGAAGAAAAAGGAGAAGAAAGGAAGAAAAAGGAGAAGAAATGAAGAAAAAGGAGAAGAAAGGAAGAAAAAGGAGAGGAAAGGAAGAAAAAGGAGAATAAGAAGAGGAGGAGAAGAAAAGAAGGAAAAGGAGAATAAGAAGAGGAGGAGAGGAGAAGAAGAGGACAAATAGAAGAAGAGGAGAGGAGAAGTAGTAGAAGAATAGGAGAAGTAGAAGTAGAAGAAGAAGTAGAAGAAGAGGAGAAATAGAAGAAGAGAAAAAATTAGTTTAGGGTTACAAGAAGAAGCGTATATGCTATTGTATAGTGTATATGCTTAAGTGTTAATAGTGTTTCTTAGATTATTGCTTAATTTTGCTGTTGTATATGCTTAAGTGTTAATAGTTTAATTTTTCTATTGTATATGTTTAAGTGTTAATAGTTTATTTTTAGCAAGAAAATTAATAGAACTAGTTTAATTTTGCTATTGTATATGCTTAAGTGTCCGGGACTGGGCTCCGCCAGGCTGGTATTTTAGAGTTTAGGTTCTAGCCAAGACCCGGGACTAAAGGTCCTCCTATATAAAACGAGCCTTCGAAGTTTCCAACCCCTCTTATATAGTTTGTTAGTTTATTAGTTAATCAAATGTCCGTTTTTTGCAGAACTATGGATCCACATATCAGGAACCTCGAAGAGGAAGAACTTCTCGAAGATATAATCAAAGACGGCCCGGACGTTGAACCAGCCGAATCTCCGACGTCATATCTAAACGATTCCGGATATGGAATGGAGGTCGAGCGACACGAAGATGAAGACGATGGGGCAGGAGATAGGTCCAATGATGGAGAAGGAGATAGCTCCACTGATGGAGAAGCCGGTGGAGAAGCCGGTGGAGAAGCCGGTGAAGAAATAATAAAGTCCGGCGAGGTATACATATGAAGTTCGACAATCACTTGTAATATGTGAAAAATATTGGAGATAGCTCTATATTGTATACATATACATTCATTTGACGAATGTTTCTCCCTCTTAGGCCTCCACATCGAGCAAATCTACGAAACGAGGCCCGACTAGAAAGTTGGATGCACGGACGCATTACACCTTTGAGGTGATAATGCCTATGGGCGAACCCAAGCTTCCTAAGAATGCTGCTGACACATTCAAGAAGCAATGCAGAGTTCTCGTTAGGGATCACGTCCCGATCAGCGTTCGGGAGTGGAACAAGCGCAAAGGGGCAGCCGATAGTGACTATGTCACCGAAAGGTACAAAGATAATCTTTGGAATGATCTCATGTCACATTTCAACCTGCCAGAATGTGAGAATGAAGACGCCGCAGACAAACTGAGGGCCAAAGTCAAGCAGTGGACTCTAAGGAAGATGGCCGAACTGTTCCATAGCTGGAAGAAGAAGCTATGGAAAACTATCTGGAGACAAAGAAAGTGCCAGTATTCGAGGGGTATCTAGCCAAGTAGGCGAATCACTGGAAGGAATTTCAAGAGTACAAGGAGTCAGAAGATGCTCAGGCATTATCAGAAAAGAACAAGATAAATGCCGACAAGAAGAAATATCACCACAAGCTGGGGCCAGGGGGCTATGAGACTGCCATCCCAAAGTGGGAAAAGAAAGAGCAAGATCTGATAGATAAAGGCATCGTACCTGAACCACTCCGTGATGAGTGGGAATTGAGAGCAAGAAATTGGTTCCTTGCGCATGGTGGGTCGTACGACGAAAAAACAGGGGACCTCATCTGCAATGACAATCTTAGGATACCCAGGGAGAATTGGAAAAGGATAGTGAAAGAAATTAAGGAGGGACAAAGAAAGTTCACTGCAGATAGAGATGAATATTTTCTCACACTAGTCCTCGGCAATGACGAACATGGAGGACGAACGCGAGGCTTCGGTCCATCTTACCCGTGGTGGCTTGGGTTTGCCAGAGACCAAGACACTTACAGAAGCCGAGAGAGAGCAAAGAAGCGGCAGCAGGATGAGGAGAATGACAAGTCCAACCAGTTGCTTGCCAGGATTAACGAGCAACATAAGCAGATTGATGAGCTTAGAGGAGTACCGCGCCAGGAAGATCCTGCACTTGATATTACCGGCGCCCCATCTAAGCGGAAAAGCAGCATGGCTGAATCTGAGGCCCCGCCCGACGATGAACGAAGAATAATAGAGGGCGGTCCCGGCTACCCCGTGGATGGAATCAAGGAGTCAACATCATGTGAACTCCATCAGAAATTCAAGAACATATCCATGAAGGTGGCCGTTGGACAAGCGTTACCTTCTGGGCCTGATGCACGCTGGCATGGCCGTGAGATTCCAGCTGGCTTTGCTAAAGTCGGGGTGGATGAAATCATGACGGGGTTTAGTGATATGGAGCTCGACATAGCTGGACCCGAAGATGAGAGGACACTCGGAGAAGTACTGGGTGGAGTCATCCTATGGGACAAGAACTACATCAAGCTTCCAGGCTCGGCCCCAAGGACAACACCGCCTCCGAGTCGTCGCAGGTCACCTACACCTACATTACCTCCAAGCCCTCCACATGACGTCGGCCAGCACAACACGAGTCCATCTCGATCACCGTCGCCGGACTTGGGTCGTCCGTCTCCGCCGCCGCCCGCTCCGGATACAAAGCCTGAGCCTGCCACGGATACAAAGCGGGAGCGTGCCACCAAGAACGCTCCGCCGCCGCCCGCTCCGGATACAAAGCCTGAGCCTGCCACGGATACAAAGCGGGAGCGTGCCACCACGAACGCTCCGCCGCCGCCCGCTCCTGATACAAAGCCTGAGCCTGCCACGGATACAAAGCGGGAGCGTGCCACCAAGAACGCTCCGCCGACGATTCCTAAGCCACAGAGCACCCCAAAGCGCAAACGGTTGCCCCTCCCAAAGGTACGTCATGCTAATCTTCCTATCGGACCTTATGATTGTACCCCCTTCCATGACAATATGACTTACACCATAAGCCTGATGACTATACACGCACATTGCAGAAGGAAGTGAAAAAGAGCAGATCACGTGCAAGCCCTCCACATGACGTCGGCCAGCACAACACGAGTCCATCTCGATCACCGCCGCCGGACTTGGGTCGTCCGTCTCTGCCGCCGCCCGCTCCGGATACTAAGCAGGAGCGTGCCACCAAGAACGCTCCGCCGACGATTCCTAAGCCACAGAGCACCCCAAAGCGCAAACTGTCGCCCCTCCCAAAGGTACGTCATGCTAATCTTCCTATCAGACCTTATGACTTACACCATAAGCCTGATGACTATACACGCACATTGCAGAAGGAAGTGAAAAAGAGCAGATCACGTGCAAGTGCAAGTGGGAGCAAATCAAGTTCAACTACAAGCAAGAAAAAATCAGACATTCCTCAGCTTGGACAATAGGCCAAACAGTCGATCCCACCCCTCAAGGTGTTAACCGAGAATGTTCCCCCTTCGGTGCAGGGGCTAGCTTTAGAAAGTGCAAAGGAGTTGGCGGCTGCATGTGGTGTCTCGGTTGAAGAATTGCTGTCTTCCCAAGACGACAAGATACCCAAGGCTGTGGTAGCCCCTAAGCCACAGTTTGTCATGGGTGAGCCTTTGGTCAGCAAACATGATCTCCCAACAAATATGCGTTACTTGCATCAATGGTACTTAAGTGAATCAAAGAATGGGAGAACGATGATCGTGCTGAGTGTCCCACAGGAGTACTACGGCCGCCCTGAACAAATCCATATCGACTTTGATGAACTCTTCCAGATGTACAATGGCGACGCCCTCGACAAATCGCTTATGAGTTGCTATTGTCTGTAAGTTTTTCAATTCGTTGTCTACATATAACTTGTTTAGTTATTTCAATTCATTGTCTATATATAACTTGTACTCTATTATGCAGAATGAAGATTCTGTATTGTAAAAGTAAGAGCATCCTAAATATTGGGTTTATTGACCCAGATAAAATACATATAGCGACGCTAACTAATTATCCCAAGGAGACGGAGGAAAACCTTCTAAGGTTTCTAATAGATCAAAATTTCTGTGACCACATACTGTTTCCATACAACTTCAGGTGAGCTTCTTTACTCTGTTGTGTCCATTCACTTATAAGTGTAATTGATAAGTTACTGAGCAAATCATTATCCTTGTCGGGCAGGGTTTGGAAGCGGTTCAAGTGCGTGACTCCCGGTAACTTTCATGAGAAGCTGACCTTTAGAGCGGCTCAGGTAAGTAGTAGTATGATATACTTCTATTAATTTTCAATACATTTATGATGCTAGATTATTATTTTGATTATATATATTCTATTCTCGTAAAGTGCGACCAGCAGCCACGGGGAACGCATCTATGCGGATACTATGTTTGCGAGACCATTCGCACGTTTACCTCTGAGCACAAGGATCACAGATTCGACGTAAGCAATGAACAATCACACTTCTATTTTTACCGGTCATTCTTTGTTATCATGATTGATATTCATATTCATCTCCTCTTCTTATATAGCACACAGCCTCTTCTATTTTGATATTCATATTCAAATTCATATTCATCTCCTCTTCTATTTTTACCGGTCATTCTTTGTTATCATGATTGATATTCATATTCATCTCCTCTCCACTTCTATTTTCACGAAGATCCTACCAGAGCAACGCGTGATTGCTGTTGCAGAGGAGCTTGCGACCTTTCTGAGGACGGAAGCTATAGATGACAAAGGACGATTTAGTGTAGCTAGGGGCCATTACTGATGTCCGTCCATGTAATCGAATGGACGGGCTGTAGTCCCGATAATTCAGATCTCCATATAATTGTATATATATGCTCGCTTGTAATATAAGTTAATCTTATATATATATGCATAATTATTTCTATTTTAAATTATATGAAAACTAATTCCCGAACACGAAACGAGGCATCACGTTAATCTCCCGAACACCTAAACCCTAAAACCCTAAAACTCAAAATAATTTCATTAAAAAAAAACCCAAAAACCAGCAAAATCTGAAAATCTTTAGTCCCGGTCCGTGTAACAAACCGGGACTAAAGGGCCTGCCCCTGGGGCGCTACGAGGCGCCCACGTGGAGCACCTTTAGTCCCGGCGTGTAAGAGGGCCGGGACGAAAAGGTTAGGCCTTTAGTCCCGCCCCTTTAGTCCCGGTTGGTGAACCGGGAATAAAGCCCCTTACGGGCTGGGGCTATAGGCCCTGTCCCCACTAGTGAATGTGGGCCAATCTTCCTTTGCTAACAAGTCTAAAACAGGATCAGATGCTAGTGTTCCTGCACCAAATAATGCGTCGTCTAGGGCGCATGGGAAGGAGGTTGTGGGTCAGGATTTTACAACTCCGAAACAAAGAAAAGCAAGGGCCAATCGTGCAAAGATCATATCATCTCCGGACAAGCATAATCTGGTTGATGTCTCGATTGCTGTTGCGGGTTCTGGGAAGCTGACTAGCATTACTGGGCAGAAACGTAAGGTGTATCTGCCGAAGGCGCAAGTGCAGCAAAATCTTGATACTTCCCCGCTACCCATGATTCTGGTAAGTAACAAGGGAACACCAGCTGCGTTTCAGTCAGACACGGCAGCGGATGGCCATATTTCAGGGATAGAGAAGAATAAGAAACAGCGAACTACAACAACAAACCGATCGGCGGATCAGGCAGAGGCTGCGGTGCAGCCCTGCCAGACGCAATGAATCTCTTATGCTGGAATTGTCAAGGACTTGGGTCGGACTCGACAGTTGGTGAGCTTCGCTGGTTAGTGAGGTTTTTTCGACCTTCCTTCCTCTTCATTTCCGAAACGAAGATGAAGGATTCAAGAGTTCAAAATTTCATGTGGTCTCTCGGTTATTCCGGGAGTTTTGCTATTAGCAGTGTTGGTCTTAGTGGTGGATTAGCTTTGTTTTGGCAACAACCATATACTGTTTCCCTAAAGGGTTTTAACTCACATTGCATTGATGTGATTATATCTTCGGAAGAGTGCATTCCCTGTCGGACAACTTTTGTGTATGGTGAGCCTCGCCGTGAGTTGCTTCATGACTTTTGGAAGTTGTTATCTAGGTTGTGCTCAGAATGGAAGGGTCCGTGGATTTGTTGCGGAGATTTTAACGAGGTTCTTTGCAGTGATGAACATCTTGGGGCCACCGAACGATCAGATGCTCAAATGTCTTTGTTCCGTGATTGTTTGGATGAATGCAACTTGGTGGATCTTGGTTATGCTGGACCGAAATTTACATGGAATAATAGGCAGATTGGAGATGATTTGGTGAGAGTCAGGCTAGACAGAGCTGTAGCAAATGGAGAATTTATGGATTTGTTTAATAATCACAGGGTGGAAAATATTATCACTACTACGTCTGATCATTTTGCCATTGTAGTCAAACTTTCCACACTGGCTGAGGAGATGAGGGCAACGCCGGTTCAACAAGAGTTTCGGTTTGAAGCGGCTTGGCTTAGAGCACCAGATTATCGTGAAACAATGGAAAAAGTTTGGGTACAAGGGCAGGACAGTCATATGTCTCTGCAATCCACATGTGATAATCTACGGCGTTTTGCCGGTTCACTTAAGAGGTGGAGTCATGATTCTTTTGGTTCGGTTCGCAAAGGTATTCTCATATTACAAAGTAAGATGAAGGTGTTGCGGGGGTCAATGCAGGCTAATTCTGATGAGATACGAATGACCGAACAATCTCTGTGTGAACTTTTGGAGACGAAAGAGGTAATGGCACGTCAACGTTCAAGGATAGATTGGCTTCGGGAAGGTGACAAAAACACTGCGTTCTTTCATGCACGGGCTTCGGCGAGGAGGCGCACTAACAGAATTACTAGCCTTTCCCTTGATGATGGATCAATGTGTGATAATATGTCCGAAATCAAAGGTATGGTTCACAGTTTTTATGCCCACTTGTTCAGTTCGGAACCATGTCCTTTGGCTGTTTCGGTCCTGGATGCTATCCCTCGTAAGGTCACTAATGAGATGAATGTCGATCTATGTAAAAATTGTACGGATGATGAAATAAAATCTGCTTTGTTTCAAATGGTTCCTACGAAAGCACCTGGACCGGATGGTCTCCCGGCTCTTTTTTACCAAACACATTGGGATTTTCTACAGAAGGAAATTTGTGGTGCTGTCCGAAGTTTTTTGAATGGAGGATCTATTCCGATTGGTTTTTGTGATTCAGTGATTGTGCTCATTCCCAAGATTAATAATCCCCAACATCTCAAGAATTTTCGACCAATCAGTTTGTGTAATGTTCTTTATAAACTCGCCTCAAAGGTACTCTCAAACCGACTTAAAGTTTTTCTGCCGGAGGTGATTTCTGAGAATCAAAGTGCTCTCAATCCTGGTCGTCTTATCACGGACAATGCTCTTATTGCTTTCGGAAGTTTACATACGATACGATCTCAGAGAGTGAAGAAGCCTTACTTTGCTCTCAAGATCGATATGATGAAAGCATATGACCGTGTGGAGTGGAATTTTCTTCGTGGATGTCTCTCTCGTTTGGGTTTCGCTGATTCCTGGATAAGCTCGGTGATGAGGTGTGTTACTTCTACTCGTTATGTTGTTCGGGTTAATGGAGATTTCACAGAACCTGTGGTGCCAACTCGGGGTATTCGTTAAGGTGATCCAATCAGCCCCTATCTCTTTCTTCTTTGTACTGAGGGACTGTCATGTTTGCTCAAACAACAGGAGGACCAAGGTGTGCTACATGGCATTAAAAATGGTCGACTTGGTCCTGCTATTTCCCATTTACTGTGTGCAGATGACAACATTTTCTTTGCAAGAAGTGATAGGAGGAGTGTGGAAGCTTTGAAGAATACACTTTCTCTTTATTGTCAGGGTTCTAGACAAAAGATTAATTTAGAAAAATCATCTATTTTCTTTGGTAATGGTTGCTCGGAGGTGATCAAGGATGAGGTCAAACATATTCTTGGCGTTTTCATTGAGTCATTACAAGAATCTTATCTTGGCATGTCTACTGAGGTGGGGAGATCAACTTCTCTGACTTTCAAATATTTGTATGATCGGATGTGGAAGTGTATCAACGGTATGTCTGATCGACCTTTGTCTAGGAAAGGTGTGGGAATTCTTTTAAAATCAGTGATTCAGGCGATTCCTATATACGTCATGAGTTGTTTCCATCTTCCTGTCGGTACTTGCGAGCAAATGAGGAGAATCATTGCTGATCAGTGGTGGGGCTTTGCTGATGGTAAAAGGAAGATGCATTGGCGATCATGGGATTGGTTGACCTGTCCGAAAGCTATGGGTGGTCTTGGGTTTAGGGATATGAATTTGTTTAATCAAGCTATGTTAGGAAAACAGTGTTGGCGGCTTCTCACGGACCCAAATTCCCTATGTGCTCGTGTTCTTAAGGGACAATATTTTCCAAATTCAGATTTTTGGGATGCTAAATGCCCACGGTCTGCTTCCTATACTTGGCGGAGTATACTTCATGGCATGGAACTAGTTAAGAGAGGTGTCCACTTGGGTGTGGGTAACGGTGCTACCATTAAGATTCAGGAGGATCATTGGATACCTGGTGTTAAACCTCAGTGTATGCGGCTGTTGGCTCCTCTTTCGGTTGGCCAGAGGGTGAATTCGTTATTCGCTGTTGATGGTTGTTCTTGGAACATTCCCCTTGTCCGATGAGTTTTTGAGGAAACAATTGAGGATCAAATTCTTCAAGTTCCCATCAGCCGATTTGGAGGTCTTGATTTTGTATCGTGGCCGCACACCCGTTCTGCTACTTATTTGGTCCGATTTGCTTATCATCTCGCCAGGATGACAAAGATGGTTGCATCCCGCAGTGTTTCGGGCCGGGGTATGTCTTCTAATCTTCGTGGTGATGCTATTTCATGGAACAGATTATGGGCGATCAAAGCACCAGGGAAGATGTTGATAACTATTTGGAGGTTTGCTCATGATTGTTTGCCAACCGGAATGCAATTACACCGGCGACATATTCCTGCATCTAAGGTTTGTGTCCACTGTTCTATTGATGAGCACGTAGAACATGCATTGCTTGTTTGCCCCTATGCACAAGCTGTTTGGAATGATGTTAAACATTACTTCAATCTACATCTTGGTCGGCAAGGTTTCACAAGCTGCAAAATATGGATCTTTGATTTTTTTTTTGGCTCGTTGTGATGATCTTGCTGCGACAGTCCTTGAAGTCACGTGTTGGCATATTTGGGATGCTAGAAACAAACTCCATGAAGAAAATATTACTCAGCATCCTTCTAGTCTTGCTCTGAAAATTAAAGCTTACGTTGATATGATTGTGGAGCATTTGTTCATTTCCTCCACCAACCATAGGCGTGAACCCTCTACAACAGCATCTAGGGTTCCGCCGCCGGCAGGTTGGATGATGATAAACGTTGATGCTGCCCTTTTTTCACATGACAGGAGCATGGGAGCAGGTGTGGTGATGCGAGATCATTCTGGTTCTTGCATTACTTGTTATGGTATTGGTGTTCTTAATGTGATACTTCCAGAGCTAGCAGAGGCCATTGCAATTCAAAGAGGTTTGCTATTTGCTTTGGGTGAAGGGTTTCACGAGGTTATTCTTGGTTCAAATTGTTTGACGGTTATCCAGCGCATCAATTCGCTGAGCCAGGATCGATCTTTGTGTGGTCCTGTGATTCAGGATATCAAGCAACTTAGAGCTTCCTTCACGAGTTGTTCAATATTTCATGTACGTAGGGAACAAAATGTTGCTGCATATTTATTGGCTAGATCATGTAATCAGCTAGAATGTCGTGTTTGGCGTGGTGTATCTTCGGAATGCATCCAGAAAACTATATGTATGGACATTACGCCATGATCTATAAAGCTTGAGTGTTATAAAAAAAATGCTGCTTAAGCCAGGTAGCATTATTTCCGTAGTTTTTTCATGAAGTGTCCGTAACTTTCAGCGACTAGACGCATCGATTAAGTTTTTATATGGAGTGTCGTGCGTGTTCGCGTCCTATTGAATTTACAAACAAAACGACATACAGACGTATATAAAATTATATGATCATCTTAAAGTACAAACCAAGTTAGAATAAATTTTAGTCTATCCTATACTTTCTAAACAATAAGGTTACTTAACATCCTCGAACAGTCATAACTATAGTGGTCCAGACGGTGAGACTGAAAATCAACCGTAATGAGGCGGCATGCTTGCTTAATAAAAGTGTATTTGAATTTGTGTTAAGAAAAAACAGGCAACTCTCTTCTGTTTCGGTCGGGTCCTAATTTTTTTTTATTTTCTTTTAGAAAAGGAGGATGACCCCCGGCCTTTGCATCTGAAAGATGCATGCAACCATTTGATTAATTATTCATAAAGATCTTACAAAGCAATACATTAATATCTCTGAAGCCGCCCTCTTGTCAATATCTGTCGCTACTCCTATCCAATGTTGAAGGGGTGCAGAAAGTGTGAGCCACATACCCAGACCTATGAGGGTGTGTTGGACTGGTTTGTGCCCCTGATCCGGTATGTGGCTCGGTTGGGGCCTCCGGTTTTAGATGTTAGGCTAGGTGAGACCATCAATCCATCTTCAGAAGAGTTACTGACGCATCGACCTTGCAAGGCCTGCCGTCGATGCCCCCACGGCGCCAGACAACACCTCCTCCCTACGCGCGCTCATCATCACGCATCCGTCATCGAGACTTTGCTGCGCCTCGCCGCCGGGACTCCACGACGTCGATGTGTCACAAGGAACGCCGCTCTATCGTTGATGCCGACCAATGATACCTCGAGCCCGTGTGTACCTCCATGAATGACGCCCCCAAGAGGGAAACGACACCAGAGCATTGTCTTCATCCGATCTACTGATCTAGGGTTTTCCCCGGAGGTAGCAAAGAGTGGCCTTGAACTTCTCCTCGGCGATGCCTTCAGGAAGGAAACGACATAGACAACACTGCCATCGCCGGCTTTGGCAGTAGCCGAAAGCAAGCTTTTATCCAGATCTGTTCGAAGAACCCATCTCTCCTACACGGGCCACCACATCCTGCGACGTCCCCGGAAGCGGGATCCCAAAATCCACAGCCACCGGCAACGCCACAAGGACCCACCACCTGACCGTCATCCCTGACGAAGGGGATGGCGCCACCATCATGTTCAGATCCAACAACATCCGAGAAGGAGAACCGATCTGGGGTTGTGAACCCCAGATCCGTCGGCAGCCCCCGCAGCGCCGCCAGGATCCCATCGGGCCGCCGCCCGAGCGCGCCAACTCCGCCTCCATGCCGTGCACCCAGAAACGCCGTCGCATCTCAGCGAGAGGATCCCCTCGTGAAGAAGGGAGGAAGTCCCGCCGTCCGCCGTCCGCTGGGCGAGCTTCGCTCGCCGGCCTCCTCCAACGACGGCGGGGAAGTAGGGGAGGAGGGAGGTCGAGGGCGGCGGCAGCTAGGGCGCCCGAGTCGCCCCTGGAGGCGACACGAGCGGTTCTATTCTCGTCTGTCCTAATGGACCGCGATTTAAACAAATTCTATAGACATCATCCGTCTCGATGTACATGCCCACATGCCCTTGGTAATATGGATCAGGTTCTGAATGATTAATGAGGCAAGTATTGCCGTGTGCACTGCTCTCTTTAGCGTTGTCCGTGCGAGATTAGAAGTTGTTGTTTGAGTCGGTACGTGTCTTTTTGTTGTACGTTTGGTCTTCTATTAGAGAGTCCACCTTATAAGATTGAGCGACGGAATTACAAGGTACTGCACCGAACATACCTTTGGCCAAGGTTCTGATGGATCCGTGGGCGAAAATACAACGAGTGGAGCTCCCGGAAGACCTCGTCCTCGAGGTGCTCGTACGTGTCGCCGACGCAGCCGCCCTCCGCCGTTGTGCCGCTGCGTGCAAGCGGTGGCGCGCCCTCGTGGACGACCCCTCCTTCGCCGGCCATCGTCGCCAGACACTGATGGCCGCCGTCGGCTTAAACGAGGCCGAGTGGGCGCTCTCCAAGGTGCTGCCATGGTCAGACGTCGGTCCGAACTACAGCCGGCTGCTGTTAACAAATGGGATGGTGCAGGGCGGTCCAATCCCGAGGATGTTCCCGGAGCTGGAGCTGGTTGGCGACAACGGCATGCATAACGAGCAGGCCGTGGCCGTCCTCATTGACGGTGAGGCGGGTGTCGAGAAGGTGGCCGCGGCCCCGTACATGAACGCCGCCGCCGCATACCGGATCTCTGGCCGTGGGTGGAATGAATTCGTTAGGGACAGCCGTATCTCCCGCGGAGATCGTGTCGACCTTTACATCGGCAGACGCGGCCCCGGCGAGCGCTGCCTACTCTTCTTCAATAACAAGGGCGACCATGTCTAGATTGAGGGTGCATCTTGTAGCTCTTTTAGTTCCCTGTGCGTAGCTTTGCTATGTTCTGCTTTGTTCATGTTTTGCACTTGTCTCATACTACTAGCCTTTGCCTGCGCGGCGACGCACCACCCTTTGCCGATAGAATCTTGTGTAGTTTTTTCGTTTAGTGTTGAAAAGAAATTGGTCGTTGTTTGATATTTTTTTAATTTGGTAGGTTTCCTTGAGGTGAACTTTGTTATATTGCATGTGGCTATCTTGCCGGCGAGGGCTGCCTACTCTTCTTCAAGGTTATATGGCATGGATGAAACCCTGCCGCTGGCGAGGATCCTTACCCTAGTGACGACGCACTAACGAAAACAAAGAGAAAAATCGTACCAAAAATAGCCCCTAAATTGTAGCGAGAATACCCTTGACATATTTGGGAGGAAATTCCTGATCAGTTTAAATAATAAATATGATTTCATGGTATTGCATTGCATCTGGACCATGGAATTTCCTTTGACGGACGGTCCATATTAACTCTTTTTACATGGAGTGTCGTATGTGTCCGTGCCCTATTGTGTTCACACAAACAAAACGCAGTTTGATATGTCCGGATAGGCCGGTGGTGTTGGAGTACTCGTAGACGAGCTAGGGAGAATTCATACTGGTTGTGTGGCGTTAGGAAATTATCCAGTATTGTTCTAGAATACTCGGAAATTACCCAGTGTTACTTCAGCAAGGTTGCCGTGCATACTCTTAATATGCACGGACCAGGTCAAGATTAATGAGGCAAGTGTCGCCGTGTGCACTTGTGTCTTTAGCCTTGTCCGTGAGACATTAGGAGTTGTTGTTCGAGTCGGCGTCATCGTTTGCTCCTCTATATATTTGCTCGCACCGTTGCACCTACTTCTACCGTCCGTCAATAAATGTACATATAATTTTTTTAGAACTAATTATAAAATGAAATAAAAAAAAACTGCATTGAAAAGGTGTAAGCTATCATCTTTTTCTCATCTTTAATTACTTTACACTCAATGAGCTAAGTGCATGTAAAAAGTAAGGAGACCATGTGTTTAATACTATTAATTTTGATTACCGTATGACGATGAGAGAGAAGTGTTTTATTTTATTTTATAATTCATTGGAAAGATAGATGTACACTTTTTTATGAACAAATTTTAAAATCAAATGTACACTTATTCATAGACAGAGGGAGTATACGAGCGCTTTTGTAAGAAGAATCAAGATCATAAGATTAGGATTGGGATCAAGGTGACATATATACAAGAAAACTAGTGTGTACGAGACATATCTTTAGGTCAGGGTTTAGCCATTGTGTTTAATATAGAGATAGAAGTTAGAGATAGAATATGTTTAACTCATGTACGACTTGCCTTTTACTTCAAGTCTCTCTCTTCTCACATGTACTCCTATATAGACTCCTACAAGTGTCAGATCAATAGGACACAAGAAACACAACATTCAGCCATCTATATTCTCCACAACCCATACGATGAGACTGAAAAACAATCCAGAAGTTACAAAAACGACCTACCCTCCATACCCAGTCATACAGTCAACGCATCACGGAAGTTGTTGCTGGAGTAAAAAACCAACGAGGTTGATCAAACAAACCGATAGCCCTTTATAACGATGTCGAGATAGTTAAGAACATAGAGTGGTGGCGCCATGGTCGAGGTAGCGATACGAGGATCGTCGTGGTCAAAGTCGAATCAGAGGCTGCCGGTGGCGAGGTAGTCGTCATACAGCCGTAGGCACAAGGTTCGCCGTGTTAGTCAATGGCGCACTGCCATTTTGCACAAAAAAAAAGTGCATTGCCGCGCCAAGATGAAGACGGGTGAACAAAGCGTCGCATCGGGTTTATCAAGACCTGGGCAGAAGAAAGCACCTGTGTTAATTAGGAAACTATCCATGCATTTGTTATTTCAAACAGATCGCGTGCTGTTAGTATATAAGGACTAGGTTCAGATTAAGAGGCAACTGTTGCCGTGTGCACCGAGTTTTTAGCCCTGAAAAATAATGGATAGTTTTACAAAGCCGGTAGCCTTTAGGAGTTCTGGTTCGAGCCGGCGTCTTCGATGTACTCCTAGGTTTGGATGGTCTTCTATGTACGTATTTATTACACGCACGCACGAGTGCTTTTGTAAGAGACCCGAACTCACGAGATTGACCATGAAGAAATAAAAGGGAATTAGGAACATACCTTTGGCTAAATATATGATGGATCTCCCGCAAGAGCTCATCCTCGAGGTTCTCGCACGAGTCGATGGCGGAGCTCCCCTCGTCCGTTGTGCCGCCGCGTGCAAGCGGTGGCGCGCCCTCGTGGCCGACCTCGTCCGCCGGCGTCACCAGGTGCTGATGGCCGCCGTCGGCGTGTACGAGGCCGAGTGGGTGCTCTCCAAGGTGCTGCGACGGTCAGACGTCCATCCGAACCAAAATCAGGTGATGCTCGCCCGGCAGATGGTGCGGGGGGGCCCCATCCCGAGGTTTTTCCCGGAGCTGGAGCTGGAGCTCGAGCTGGTCGGCGTCTGGAACGCGCATTATCACTCTCTTTCGCGGGCGGTGGTTACCCTCATTGACACTAAGGCCGGGGTTGAGAAGGTGGTCACGGTCAAATTCGTCAGCTTTAGGTTTGCCTACGTAATCGTTGCTCCTGGACGTCCTGGATGGGGAGAATTCGTGAAGGACAGTGGTATCTTCGAGGGAGACCGCATCGACCTCTATGTCGGCAGGCGCGGCAACGGCGAGCGATGCCTACTCTTCTTCAATAACAAGGTGACGGGAGTTCGTGACGGCTATGCGTCTCCAAGTGAAACGATCCTGCCACCGCGGCGCCGGCCAGCGCCTGCATGCTCTTCTGCATCAATAGCAAAAGACGCCCAAGGTTGATCGTGTCCTGATAAATACGGAGAGTAGCATCCTGTAGATGTCCTGCGAAGGGTAGTGCCACAATTTATGTATGCATACTTTTATAGTAGAGATCTTTGCCGGTAAAAAAAAACCTGAGAAACACTTTTTTTGTTCATTTAGGATATATTGTACTCGTTTAGGTTTTCTTTGCAGTGTCGGGTTTGTTTCTCTCTTCTTTTTTTTTTAACGGTGCTACGGCGGGCTTACGCCGGCCCGAACCTTACTAATAATAAAACAGTAACACATTTACACAGGAGGGGGAGGTGGAGGGAAGGGAGGAAAGAGGGAGTGTGGGTTACAATGCTTTAAGTTACAATCTCTCAGATAAGTGGAACAACATGATACACCAGTGTCACGCCCAAGATGCGACCCTATCCTTAATTTGGCACGAAGGCCTCGTCAGGGATAGAAGCGCATCTCGTCGTGTCGCAAGAATGGATATCGTTACAAGTACATGTACTGAAAAGAAGAGATAAATAAAGAGTTGGCTTACACTCGCCACAAGCTACATCAGAGTCACATCAGTACATTACATAATCATCAAGAGTAAGAGTAGGGTCCGACTACGGACGAAAACAAACGACAAAAGAAGAACGACGTCCATCCTTGCTATCCCAGGCTGCCGGCCTGGAACCCATCCTAGATCGATGAAGAAGAAGAAGAAGAAGCAACTCCAAATGAACAATCAACGCGCTCGCGTCGAGTAACCTTTACCTGAACCTGCAACTGGTGTTGTAGTAATCTGTGAGCCACAGGGGACTCAGCAATCTCATTTCCAAAGGTATCAAGACTAGCAAAGCTTAATGGATGAGATATGGTTAAGTGGTGGGGTTGCAGCAGCGCCTAAGCAAATATTTGGTGGCTAAACTTATGAGTACCAGAAATAAGAGGGGAAAGATCTACGCATAACGGACGTGAACTACTGATGACCAAATGAATGATCCTGAACACCTACCTACGTCAGACATAACCCCACCGTGTCCTCGATCGGAGGAGGAACTCACGAAAGAGACAGTCACGGTACGCACACAGTTGGCATATCTTAATTAAGTTAACTTCAAGTTATCTAAAACCAGTGTTAAACAAAGCTTCCACGTTGCCACATAACCGCAGGCACGGCTTTCCGAAAAGATTTGACCCTGCAGGGATGCTCCAACTAGTCCATCATAAATTACCACAAGCCGCATAGAAATCCTCAATCACGAAGCTCGCGACCTCGTCGGATTCCCTAGTGGAAAACCTCAACTCTGAGATTACCCAAAGCATCACCGGAATCCCGATGCACAAGATATCTCGTCAAAGGTAAAACTAATCCAGCAAGGCCGCCCGACGTGTCGACGATCCCGATAGGAGTCGCGTACCTCGTTCTCAGGACACGGCGGATGAGCGATGGTTACCACGCCAAACGCCGAGTTGCCCCGGGTAGCGTTAATAAGCTGCTCTGTTTTGGACCAACACTCATGAGGAGCACTGGCCCGGGGGTTGATTAAATTTCCTCGGGTTAATTACTCCCTATACAGTTCATTAGTTATTAGGCAAATGTAGTACCAAAGTTGGGCCTTGCCAGACCAGCTTTAATCTAAAACGAATTATCAAGGGGGTCCCCATAACGACCCCGATCGTGTTAGGAGCGCTCATTTATGGAAAATAACATCGGTAGCCGGTAACTAAGGGGACAAAGGTGGAACAAAACACCAGGCTAGAAAGGCCGAGCCTTCCACCTTTTACCAAGTATATAGGTGCATTAAATTAAATAGCATTTACATATGGTGATATAACAAGGAACCCATGTTATCACATAGAAGCATCTGCACCTGCAACTAGCAAAGCTAACGACAGGGTTAAGCAAGCGGTAACATAGCCAATCAGTGGTTTGCTAGGTCGAACAGGTTGAAGGTTGTCATGGCATTGTTGAGAGGCTGATATTTAACAAGTGGTAGGCAACGAGACATAAACGACAGCATCGAAATAACTAGCATGGCAATGATAGTAATGGTATCTGGGGAAATGATCATCTTGCCTGAGATCCCGTTTGGAAGAAGAACAACTCGGAGAAGTCGGCGAACCAACGTAGTCGAACGGGTCCTCACATTCCGACACGCTTGCGGAACTCTATCGAGACGGAGGAAACCGGAAACAAACATCAACACAGATATTCACCACGGCAAATACAAGACATGATGCACACCCTAATATGATGCATGATCAGTTCAATGATGCAAGGGATGACATGGCAAAACACCTCACGCAAACACTACACATTAAATGAAGCTCGATATGCAACGGGTTGCATATCGACGAAACTCCACATTTAATTATTTAATTCACCCTTGATTATTTACACGGCAAAATTAATATTGTTTAACATGGCAAGGGTGAAGCGACGAACCTACATGACATCCTAGTCGGTTATCAAACGGAGCACGGAACGTAGCTACGGGTACAAGCGCGTGCAGCTCACGATATATATGCCATGAATGCGTCATGCATGCGAGTTCAAACATCACGGGCAAAAAGAGAAAGAAACTTGTGTCGCCATCGCGAACGAAAGGGAACCATGGCGGCAAAACGGAAACGATGCCACGGCAATGTTCCGGGCCCGATAACTCGAGGAGAAACTGGTGCCAACGTATACGATGCGTGTGCGGAAACGTTAAATAAAGGTGGGGTGATCCCGGTTACCGGGTTCCCATGTGTCGAGGGCACGACGAAAAGGAAGACAGCGTGCACGGGCAAACAAACGGTGCATACATTCATTCAACTTGTTCAACACATACATCACATGCATACGGTACATGACATGTCCCCTCGGTATACCTTCGACGCGTGCATATCGGAGCGGATCGGTCGAAGCGGACGTCGTGGTCATCGTGGAAGTAGTCGTACACGCGCCGGTAGTTGAAGTAGTGGTACACGGTCTCGTCGACGGTAGTCGTTCGCTCGGCGTCGTGGTTCTCAGGTCTTCGGCGTCGGTAGTTGTTCACGAATCCGTGGATGTCCGGGGGTCGTCGGGGCGTCGTGGTACTCGGCGATCTTGTCGGTTCCACGGGGAGGGGAACGGCGCACGCGGCGACGCATGCGGCACCACAGCAAATGCATCGGCGCCGGCAGACAACGGCAAGAAGCACGACAACCAAGCCTATCATCTAATAGCAAAAGCAACAGCAAGCATAGCAGCTACGGCCACGGCAAACTTCAGGCCAGCAAGCAACTAGCAACGGGAAAGCAATAGCGCGGCATAGCACGGCACAACAACGGGATCAGCCACGGCGGCAGCACCTTCGCACAACACGGGACATCAACAACCAGCGCAGCAGCAAAACGGCGGCACAGCAACGCTAGCAACAGCAAGAAACGGCAGCGACACAACAGCGGACAGCAACAGGACGGGCTTCAGCAACAGGCTGCGGTCGGCAGCAGCGACATGCCGCAGCGACAGCAAGCAGGGCATCAGCTCAGCGGCAAGCAACAGCAACAGCACACGGCAACAAACAGCAGCAAGTATCAGGCGGCAGCAGGCAAGCGACGGCAACAACAAACAGCATCGGCGCACGCAGGCAAGCGATGGCAACAGCAACAGCATTAGGCAGCAGAAAAACGCCCAGCAACAGCAGCATCGACGGCGACGGCAAGCACAGCAACATATGGCCACGCAGCAGGACAGCTCCAAGCAGTAAACGGCAGGGGAACGGGCGATCATGGCTGCGGCGGCAAGCACGGCGGGGCGCCAGCAGGGCGAGGCCGGAGGAGGTCGAGGTCGAGGGCCCTCGCGCGGCGACCGGAGCCAGCTCGGGCACGGGCGCGGCGACCTGGGCGAGCACGGCGGGCGCGCGGGGCTTGCGCGGGAGGCCAGCACGAGGAGGCAGGGGAAGAGGCCGGCGACGCGGGGCGGCACGGCGGCGGCGCAGAGAGGAGGTCGCTGCGGCGTCGGTGCACGGGAACGCGACACGCAAAGGGGAAGCACGGCGGCGGGGCGGCTCGGATGGGAGGCCGGCGAGGCGCGGCTGCTCGAGGCCATGGTGGCGAGGGGGACCTCCGGATGGCGGGGAAGAGGCACAGGGCGGCTCGAGGGGAAGGAGGCGGCCATGGCACGGGGGGGGGGGGGGGTGCGGCGCTGGAGGCGGCTGATGACGAGGGGGACGGGAGGACGTGGGAGACGAGGGAGGCGATGGGATCGGGAGGACTGCGCGCTAGGTCAGGGAGGCTTGGCCTGGGCCTGGCGGCCTGGGCAGGCTTGCTCTCAAATTGGGCCTTTTCCCTTTAAATAAAAAAAACAGAGAAGAAACATAAAGGAAGAAAAATAGGGTTTTAACAAAATGAAGAAAATGCCTTTTATTTCTTTTAAAGAAATATGCCCAACGTTAAAATAGATTGGCATTTTTAAACGAATAAAAACTAAATCCTTTTAAAGAATTAAATTAAAACTCTTTTAACAAGAAGATAAAAATAACCCCTTTTTAAAAGAATTAAATAAAACCTCTTTATTTAAAGAATAAATAAAGCATTTTAAAAGAGAAAATAAAATGGGAGGGTTTTAAAATAAAACAAACGGAGAAATAAAATAAAAACCTAAGGATTGCCCCTACATTTAATAAAAGGACTTTTATTGAAAAGAAGAAGACGCACCCTTTTAAATAGGGATTTTAAACGAAGACTTTGGCAAAACCACAAAAAAAAACGAAATGAGAGAGGAGAGAAGGGGAGAAGGTTTAGGTCGGCGGTGCAACGGGGTTTAGCGGCGGCTCTTACGCACCCTCTTTCAACACTCCAACAAAACAACGCCACTCACGAAGCACTAACACCCAACAACACGGAGCAACAAGCAACACCGACAAAACAAAGATGACATGATGCCATGCATGATGCGATGATGCAAACTAAATGATGATGCAACGAATAACTCTAATCCCACGACGGAAACGGAAATAAAGGGGAATCTTCTTGGGCGTCGGTCTCGGGCTGTCACAACCAGTCCCGCAGAATGAGCATGGGTTGTTCACTCGAGCACCTATTCGACCAAAGCATGACGTCATCCGCCGTCGAGCGAGCGATGAAGTGAATAGGTTGCAGGTCCCCTCTGAAGACTTTGGCATTTCTTCTTTTTCAAATATTCCATAGAACGGCAATGATGATCGTGGAGCGAGTCTTGTTGGTAAGGTGTACTCTTTATAGATGTTTGAAATCCGTTGGAGGGAGAAGCAAACAGGGAGGTCAGCTCCTGCCAAAGTGGACGAAGGTGGCCACAGTGAAGGAACAGGTGGTCCGTTGATTCCGGAGTTGGGCAGAAAGGGCAGCTGCTTGAGTCTGTTAGCCCTCTGTTAAAACGTCTTTCGTTGATGAAGAGGCGACTTTTACATGCCAGCCATAGGAAAATTATGCACCTATTGGGGTGCATAGTTCTTCCAAATGGCCGGAGCAAAGTGATCCATGGGCTTGCTACGCCAGATGGCCTTGTATGCGGAGTTGCAAGTCAGAGGCTTGCCATCGATACGCCCCATCCGTTTGTCATGTACCTGTAAATTCAGGGAGACAACATCCAGCAAAGAACGCAGGTTTTCCAGTTCAAGGACAACAGTATGAGAGAGTCTCAGGACCAAGTCTAGCTGCAGCTCCGAAGAGCTGAGAGCGCGGACGACGTTGGCCGAAGGCCGAAGAGAATGGGAGAAAAGAGCGGGGAAAGTTGCTGCCATCAGGCTTGTGACCAGGAAGGAAGGGCCGAGCTCAGCCAACCTTCGGTAATCATGAGCGCAGAAGCATGCTTTGCGCAGAGATGTATACATGCTGAATTACAAAAGATGGAATAATATGAAGCTAGCTAGTTCATTGTTTCAGCCAACCCATAGGTCTCCAATTTCATGAAGGATCAGTGCCACAACCAACAGAGCTTTGAGGCGAGAAGCCCATTGTTTGACAAGTTCTTGACAATCTGTCTCGTGGATAGCATCAGAGTTGAGCAAACATCACGCCTTCTCCTAGTGCCAACGCCTCCGCGACGAACGGGTCTGTTACTCCTTCAAGCAGTTTGCTCCATGCTCAAGAAAGGTAGATGGCAACCTTGCCACTCTTTGTTTGCATCCAAATTTAGAGCGGCATTGGTGTTGATTTGAACACACCCTTCTGCTGGAGGGCGCCATTCATACCCTGGTAAAAAAAATTGCATGCTGATTAGGGATGTCAAGCAGTGCTAAATCCTCTCTAATGCGCCGATCAATCTGAAGTTCATCATGTGTCAAGCGATTTTTGAAGAGCCAGATCGCCCACATAATACTTATCAACTTCGCCGGCTCAACTTCCTGGAACCGGTCCTCGCATGGGATATCACGAGACCAAGTAATGGTTAGAGCGGAGGCATCTGAACGTCCAGGAACGAACAAGCTTCAGCCCATAATCTCTTGGCATGTGAGCAATGCAATAACGCATGTATCAAGTCCTCTTCCATAGCAAAACACACCCCACAAGTGTTGGTTCTTTTATGTGACAGCATTGTAAAGAAAATTCCTCAGGTAAAATGCCCCTCAGGATCCTTCACCAAAATACCCGCACTTTAAAGCATTTCCAACAGACGCGCTTCGACCGACGCCTAAAAAACGAATTTACAACGCGCGGTTAGCTTTTTTTAGGGCATCGACGAGCGTCGGCTCCAGCGGTCGCAGCATACTTAGAGCGCGCGGCGCTCCAGCAGCCAGTGCAAATAACACCCAAAACTTGTCCAACACGCTATATATAGTTCATTGTTGTCGTCACACCAACACAATAAAACATAAAAATAATATAGATAATATATTACATATAGATAATAAAACTAGTCCAACACATAGATAATAAACTAGTCCAACACATAGATAATAAACTAGTCCAACACGATAATAAAACTATCATAGATAGATAAAACTACTCTGAGTCGTCACTGTGGGTGCTGTTCGAGGTAGATAGTCATGCGTCCTAACAATGTTCATCGTCAGAAGTGAAGATCGACGTCCCACCGTTGTTGACGGCCACACACCGCGATATAGCGAGTAACATGCGCCGACGCCTGTCCTGCCGCTCCTCGCGACGCCTTGCCGTCCTCTCCGCCCAGAAGGCGTTCTCGGCGGCGACGTCCTCCGGGTGGCGCCGGCGCCACTCCACCATGGCTCGCTCGTCCTCCTCGGCGACGAGCAGGCAATGTTGCTGCTGACGGTGCTCCCCACGGTCTTGCTCCATGATCAGACGAGGGGGAGGGGCGAGGGCATGCGCCTGCTCGCGCGTGTAGATGTCGTGGAAGTTCATCTGCGTGTGAGGCCTTCCTAGTTGCCAAGCCGCCGCGTCGTACGCGTGGGCGGCCTCGAACGTGCCGAGGCCGATGCGGACTTCGCCGGACCGGATCTCGGCGTAGTAGGTGTCGTAGGGGCGCTCGCAGACGTCGCGGTAGCCCGAGGATGCACGGCGGCGCGGCGGCATGGTGGCAGAGGCCGGGAGCGGCGAGGGAGCGGCGAGGGAGAGGCAGAGGAAGAGGCGAGGAAGCGGCGAGGGAGAGGCGTGTGGCTATGGGTAGCCGTGTGGCGGGCGCGACATTTTATAGCGCGCTGAAAGCGGTGCGCCAAACACTACAAGGAATTTGCTAATACATGACGCTAGTTTTTCGTCGCTACATCGTCACGGTTTTTAATTTACGACGATCTCACGACGAAAAACCAAGCGTCGAAAACGGAGCGTCACAAATGAAGAGCAGCGACGTTTTGATCAAAATCATCGTAACTTTTACGACGATTCCTGAATTGTCGTAACATTTACAACGATCCTAAATCGTCGTTGACAATCAAACTCAGTCCTACGTGGCAAAATTACGACAAAATCAAAACGTCATGGTTGAAATCAGCGCAACCCATTTCAATTGATCACATGGGCTGGTTTATTTTTTGGGGCTTTTTCTTATTGGGCTTCTTTTTGGGCCTTAGCCTATTTACAGCCATTTTAGTATTGTTTTCTCGAATTCTTTTTATCATTATAATTTGGGCCCTGGCCTTTTAGTGCCCAAATACATTTGATCCAGTTTCAATTTTTATCCTTTTTTCATTTTTGAATTCAGCAACTTTTTGTTTCAGAACTTGGTTTCATTTCTATTTGTTTGGCCTTTTCAAACCAATAATTTGTCCAGTATTAAATCCAACACTATTTCATATTCAAATCAGGAAAACTCCAGGTCAAATTAAAATCATCCATCATATGACATCACATAATACATCTCCCAGGTTTACATGACACAATACATCTCCGAGGTTCACATCAGGTTTACATAATACATCCAAACTCCAGGTCGTTCTCCTCCTTGGGCTGGATGGCGCCTGCAGCAGCCACCTGCTTCTGCATCTCCTCGGCGATCCTCTTCAGGTGCTCCATGTTGTCAGGGCCTGCAACAAATAGACAGATTTTAGAACCATGCTGGTGTTTCTTTTATGCTGCCTACAGTACATAACAAAAACTAAACAAGCATCGATGTGTCAAAGCTAGAGAAAGAACAACACCAGGGAGGTAATAAACAGGATGACTATCAATTGCCAATTGACGAGCATAAAAACATTAACCGTGAGCTCATGTAAACTGAGCTGAGCAAAGGAAAGAAAAGTATATAATGTAAGAATGTGGCTTGATATTATTTTTCATACATGAAAGACAACAGGTAATGTGAGTCACTCAACAGTTAATAAAACGGAACATTTGTCAATTAATACTACCTATTCATAAAACAGAGATCATAAATTTCAAGCCCAATTGCCAGTACACAATTATAGATCAACTTTAAGATTATTAACCTAAAATATTTAGAGAGAATTCCTTATTTAACACTACCATAAAATTGGATGCCTTATTTGACATTGAAAAAAATATTTCTTCCCTATCTAACACCAACCTTAAATTTTTGTTCCCAATATAACATTTTCATCCATTTTCTGAGGTAACGGTGTTAAATTACACATGAAATAACATTTTTACCCTTAAACATCTATCTGAACATTAACTAGGTGCGTGCTCTGCTCTCCCTTGTAGTATCTCCCTATCAACACGCCAGTAAACAGAATAATCACGTATCTTACCACGCAGTACGTGGACTTGTTTTTTTTTTTTAACCATACATGCACAAGTGTATGAGTATTAGGATATGTATGTGTGCTTGCCAGTACACTCACGGTATTCGATACGTATAGATGTGTGTCTTCAGCCGCCGCTGCAGGTATTCAGGTATGTACGTATACTATGGTACATACAGATGGCCATGGTCATGCATGTCATCACCGTCTACTTGCTCACAATGCCTGTATGCATGGATGGGTACGTGAAGTAGTAATGTGCTAGCACACGTGTGTAACCTTGACATTGTATGTTGTTTTTTCTACAATACCATGTATAAGTACTTAGACAAAACTCTGTACAAAACCGCTTCAAACAAAAATAAAACACATAGACATGGGAAAGAGGATTAAAAGAATGGCATATACCAGTTATAGGGGTAATTTTGTCCTTTTATGTGCAATTTAACACTGTTTGCTCACTAAACGAACGAAAGTGTTATATTGGGAACAAATTTTAGAGTTGGAGATAGATAAGGAATAAATATTTTACCAATGTCAAATAGGGAACGTGATTTTAAAGTAGTGTTATATAAGGAATTCTTTCAACTATTTATTGGCTGGTCTCACCAAGTCACACAGAGTAGCATACTCACTGGACAAATAATAAAATGGAAGTCAAATACTTGAAGCACAAGTGCCAGCATAGGCTTATAAATCACCTTAAAAGATTATTAAACTAAACAATTTATTGGATGGCTACAGTAGTATCCTCCATGAAATTCAAACCATCAAGCTCGTGGTGAGCGGTTTTTGTTTTTCCTGCATCTACAGGGGAAAGCAAATAAGATCTACATTAACGACAGGTTGAATTAAGACTTGTGCACAAATCATAGTACTACTCAGTAAAATTGCAGTCGGCGCCTCAACTAGCAGAGAGTATTATCAGTAAACATACGACATCAAAGAAGGAAAAAATCTCAACATGGCATTAGTACCTGAATTTTTTGCCTCTGCGGGCTCCTGCTGCAAAGCTAGGGATGTCGATAGTGACACATGAAGACTAGAAAGAGAGAGCAATTCCCGGATACGGCGGAGATGCGACCTAATAGACCTCTCATCATATGTTGCTGAAAGAAACATTATTTTCAGCCCCATTGTATCAAATAGTTAAACCAACAACACAAATGGATAAATTGCATAACTGCCTGTATACATACCAGCAACCATCTCCAAGGAACAACCACCAGCAGTTATATCTGCAATCTCAGAAATTTCATTGTAGTTCTCTAACTGGTGTGTCGAGCCATCTTTAGTATGCAATATCAAATGTAGAAGCAAGTTTCAGGAGCGTCCAAGAGGAATTGTTTGACATCAATGACAGAATCTCCACGGCTTAGCTGCATATGCAATAGCACTATATGAATTAAAAAAATCCTGGTCCATGTTTCCAATACTCTATGATGGTTTCAACAGCTTGGCCTCAAAACAAACAACTTTGGAAATTAAAATATAAACTAGAAGTATGAAAATGAAAATATTATTATTACGAACATACATCAAACTAGTAGAGTAGTAGTAACATTTTCATATGAACAGTCACCAATCAAAATAGTTTTGCGCATATAAGCAGTCAGACTAAGAAATTTGTCCACCTAAATTCTAAAATATAAATGCCATTTGTTCTGGTAAGAGGCTGTAAAATCCAAAGAGGTAAAGAGAATACTTTCTCTACATTAGCAGGAGCTATAATTTTAGCATTATACTTTCTCTACCCGGTGGTATTTAAGTTTCTGATCAGGAACCACCTTATGCAGGACTGAAATTGAAAGTTATACAATTAGATTAACAAAGAAAATGAGACGGCAATTGTTGTCGCTGCAGAAACTGAATCAGTAAGCCTTACTGCCATAACAGATGATTTCGAATAGCATGACAAAGGGTCTGTTGCCATGACTGAAGAATCCATGGAAATGAAAAATGTTACTGAGATAATGTGAAGTAGTACCTCGTGCCTGAAGCACATCAAGATCGTGGGGATCGGTGACAGCGATTTCCTTGACGAACGGCACATGATCTGCAAATTCCAGCAGGAGAGCCATTAGAAACCTCGGTTAGCAAAAGGGAAAGTGCAGAATGACTAAGTGGGTAATGCACATAGGGCAGCAGCATATATATGAACGAATGTGGTGCATTAAGGTACTGCTTTAGTGGATTGTGCTCAAACAGCCTAAAAAGTTTACAACACCGTGGATCTAGCCGGCTCCCCAAATCCAATAACCCATCAATTAATAATCATCTACACTTGGTCTTTGTCAGCGCCATCTGGGTCACGAACTAAGTCTAGATAATCAATCCACCTACAGAGAGTCCTCACTGTACGCGGTGGCGGCGGCGGTGACCGAAGATGAGGAGGAGGAGCCACAACGCGTGGCGACGAACGACACCCCGCCGAGCGCTCGTCGCGGCGCTTGCAGCTCTGACGCGGCATGAAAGCTGATGGACGCATGATTCAGACAATGAATTCGAAGGAGCAACAAACAATATGACAGGTGAACAAGCAAACAATATATGAGGAACAGGGGAGCGAAGGGAGCCCTCACCGCGAAGAGCCGCTGGAGCTCGGAGGGGTCAGCTTCCTCCAACTGATGCACTGCCAAGGGGGGAGGGAACAGATGCGTCGCCTCCTTCGACGGCGAGGTCGCTCAGGAGATCGCTGACAGTGAGCAGTGGGCAAGAGGTCGCTGGACCGAGAGAAGTTTCGCAATGGCGGGACCGCGCGGAGGCCAGGCGGCGTCGCGGGATCGGAGGTGGGGTGGCTGCGCGGGATCCGGCCGGGGGGCGTCGCCGATGCGGAGCTCCTCACCTCGTGGCAGACGTCGGGATGCGGAGCTCCTCACCTCGTGGCAGACGTCGGGCTGCGGAGCTCCTCACCCTGCCGAGGGCGGGGGGCACGAAGCGGTGGCGGCCAGTGACCGTCGCATGCATCGAGCGGCCTTCGGATGGTGGGGTGGGGGCGACGGCCGCTACGGGAGGAGGAGGGGGTGGGGAGGGGAAACGACGACGTCGGGTGTGGTTGGGGGAGGAGGCGGGAGAGGTGAAGCGAGGGGCGGCGGTGCAAGGGAGGATGGCTGGGGCTGGGGGTGGGGGAGGGGAGGAGACCGACCGGCGGCGACGATCTGGATCTGGGAGAGGGAGGCTAGGGAGAGACTGGATCTCGATCTGGATCGAGAGACCGAGGGAGGAGGGTGTGCCTTGCGCGTGCGTTCAGGAGCTGATCCGTGGAATGGATCGACACGAGGGTGTGGACGGTTCACATCGACTACAATGGGGGTGATCCGTGGGCTGTCTCCTGATTGGTTCGAAACATGAGGTTTTTTTAGTGCTAAAAACAAGGTGTTTTATGAAGCAGCTATCAAAAATATTATGCAAAATGACATCATTAAAATTTGCACTAAATTTATACCACATTTTATGGATGATAACCAATTTTTATGCATTTCCGATTCTTTTAGCTATTTTGTTCATTTAAACAATTTTTTGTTGATTCTGTAGGAAGCGGGTTAAATTTAAAAATGAATATTTCTGAATTATTTTTGAACCATGGAAGGAAGGGTTTTCACATATTTGACGAATATATGATCCAAAGTATTTATGAGAATTTTTTGAGAATTTTTGGAATGACATAATAGTAGGTTGCTTCATAAACTAGACGGGTTTGGCGCGTGACATAGAATGGACCCACGAGTGACATGTCAACATAGTTAGAACATGTTACGACATTTTTATAATCGTCATAAAAGTTATGACAATCTCATCTTATGCGGTTACGACGTTTTTGAGTCAAATCGTCGTAATTTATATGTAGATTTGATCCCCTCAAACGGCTTACGACAATCTCGGATGAAATCGTCATAGATTTATGACGAATTCATCAACAACGTCTTAACAAACGTCATGTATGAACATATTTGTTGTAGTGAAATCTGGCGCGCGGCCGCCCGCTTTTTCCCGCGCGCAATAGTTTACCGCACTTTTTTTGCCGCGTCCGCTGGAGGCGTATGATTTTGTCCCGCGCGTGCTAAAAATTATGTTTACCGTGCGCGCTTTTTTACGGCTACGGTTGGAAATGCTCTTAGGCATCACCTTATAAGCTTCCAAAGGGTTCTCCACATCTATTGTTCTGTCTATGAGGTGCACCGTACTAGTCCCTTCCTCTATAGCATATCCCGCTCTTTCTGATTCACAAAAGTACAATACGCCGATTTAACAGAATAGACACCCGACATTTTAAGCACCCAAGCAAAATAATCTTCTACCCCACCAATCCGGAGCGGAATGTGTGGTTACAAATGGAATTGAACAGTAGTCAGAGATATTTGTCATTACCAAATTATAGAGCACTACTCAATAATCCATGCATGTGACGCAAAGAGGACAAAAATTGTGTGCTTTCGCATGCTACAAGGACGACTCTAGTGCACGCTGCACATGTGCTTTTATCGAATTGTTATCTTATGAATTTGAATATTCAAGAATAATTGAACCCTAAACATGTGTGCTCGAATTACAAACCATTTTTATTACGGGTTTGGTCTAGACATGATATTCAAGAATCTGAGACTACTATACCCTATGTTAATTTATTTTGACCATATCTAGCATTGGATGCACTAAAGCGAAGGTTGAATCTGATTTTTCTTTTGCAGTGGAATCCATACAGCTCTTGGACAATTATATGAGGCCTGACAATGTTGTTATCGCGGAGCGCAAACAATTATCCATCGACTTTGCTAAACTTTCTTTTGAACATTGCTTTAGAGAGGCAAATCAGGTAACTGATGAGTTAGCCAAATAAAGTTTTAGGACTAGATCCTCTGGTTCTCAGGATTCTTTAGTCCCGGACTTTATTTCCCACCTCCTTGTAAATGACATGACTATTATATGAGCAATAAAGTTTTAAACCGTTCAAAAAAGAGATTGACGGCACGCAATTCTTGCATAAAGCTGAGTTCGCTGAAGTGGTCCGATATATATAACCACAACGAGAAAAACATACATTCCAAAAGGTTGCCAGTCATGCATGCATAGTTTACTATAAGTTCTCAAAGCGCCACAATTTGGTTAAGGCTCCTTTGATTCAAATGAACTTTCATAGGATTTCCATACTCAAGTTTATTTCCTAACAAATTCTTTGCACTCTATTGTGGAGGAAGGTTTTTATTCACGCAAACGTTTTCAGACAATTCCATTGTTTCTCTTGTGGTGTTAAACACTCTGTAATCTGAAATCTTGTAGTTTTCAAATATTGTAGGATTCAAGATATAATATGCTAATAGAAGTATGCATTTTTCTTGTTTCTATGTTTCTTAAAATCCCACAAAATTTTCCTTCAGCCATCGTTGGATTGTAGTTAGAGCATCTTCAATAGATGATGTAAATGTAAAAATAACTACCTTTTGCATCTTTAGAGGCCAAAAATAGTGTTTCAACAGATGATGTAGATGTAAAAAAAAATTACATCTCCGCCTTCGAGAGATGTAAACTATACCACTTTGTGGTGCAAATATACATCTCCACCTAGAAGAGATGTAAAAATGTGTCAGCCCGCCAACCACCCAACTATCACTTCCTTCCCCTTCCACACGACCAGCGCCCCCCCCCCCCCCAACGCCCGACTTCACCGCTGGCCAAATCCACACTAAATCACCTTCGCCCCCTCCCCCAGCCGAAAGGCCGCCGATCCCGCCGCGAGTTTGCCCCCCTCCCCCCCCCCCCTTGTCCCCCGCTGCCTACCTCGCCGGCCCACCACCCGCCCGAGCCCCTTCTAGTCGTCGTTGTCGGATGATTATGGGCCGCTCCGATGCCGCCTTGTGGTGCCGCTGACCGGTTTGGCTTCCTCTCGACCCCCCCTACCCATTCCTCTCTGTCGCCGGGCGATTCCAACCATCACCAGCGGCCCCCGCGAGCTGCAGTGGGAGTGCGACCAAACCCGCAGTGGGAGCGCGGGAGCTTCTATTCGTTCACGCTTGACCTGTGCTTCTTCTCCGCCATGTCGTTCAAGTCGCGGACGCGCTTGAGCTTCGAAGGCGGCGGATCGGCTAGCCACGACGGGGCAGCCTCGTTCAACAAGCTAATGGCTATGTAGCGACGGCTGCAGATCCTGAAGAAGGTGGCGAGAGGACTAAGTATGCATCTTTAGCCGCAACCATGTGCTCGAGCGGAAGACACCTCTTTGTTGTCCACTGCCAAAATTCTCTATGTCACCATTCTTATAATGTAACATTAGCATGTAGGAGTAATATATACCCTGCTAATTATGCATACTATTTTATGATATAAATAAAAAATAACAATAAAATAAAACTGAACTTGAAGAAAGTTCATAAATTTGCAAAGGTTCGTACAAAGTGAAAAAAGTTCATCAATTTGAGAAGAGTTCACTAATTTTAAAAAGTTCATCAAATTTTAGACATGTTCACAAATTTTGAAAAAGCTAACATCATTTTTGAAAAAAATTTATCCCATTTGAAAAAGTTTCATCGATTTGAAAAATCATCAGTTTGGAAAAAAAGTTCATCAAATTTGAGAAAAGTAGTTCATTATTTTTGAAAATAAAGATCATTGATTTTGAGAAAAGTTCATTGATCTAAAAAAATTGATCGATTTTTAAAAAACAAACATCTATCTTGAAAAACAGTTCATGAATTTGAAAAATATCATCAAATTTGCAAAAACATTCATGTAATATGAAAAAATGATCTAATTTTAAAAAAGTTCCAAGAATATGAAAAAAAATTCAAAGAATTTGAAAAAAAGTCCATCAAATTTGAAATAAATTTTTATCCAATTAAAAAAGTTCATCAATTTAGAAAAAAGATTCAGGAATTTTCAAAAAACCACGCATTAAATAAAACATAAACAATGATAAAAGAAGAAAAAAACAAAAAAAATAAACCGAAATAAAGGACAAAATACAAGAGGAAACAATACTTCCTCCGTTCCTAAATATAAGTCTTTTAAGAAATTTCACTAGAGGTCTACATACGAAGCAAAATGAATAAATCTAGACTCTAAAATATGTCTATATACATTCGTATGTAGTCCATTAGTGAAATCTTTAGAAAGAATTATATTTAGGAAGTAGTAGTACTTTATGCTAGCGGTTGATGACCTGTTGGTTGGTGCGTATCGCTCGCACTGACGGGTTTTGTGTTCGAACTCCTTTGTCCCCAACATTTTATTAGCCTTTTTAAAGAAGGAAAAATTGGAAGTGATTTTTGTTGGGGAACGTCGCATGGGTAACAAAAAATTTCCTACGCGCACGAAGACCTATCATGGTGATGTCCATCTACGAGAGGGGATGAGTGATCTACGTACCCTTGTAGATCGTACAGCAGAAGCGTTAGTGAACGCGGTTGATGTAGTGGAACGTCCTCACGTCCCTCGATCCGCCCCGCGAACAATCCCGCGATCAGTCCCACGATCTAGTACCGAACGGACGGCACCTCCGCGTTCAACACACGTACAGCTCGACGATGATCTCGGCCTTCTTGATCCAGCAAGAGAGCCGGAGAGGTAGAAGAGTTCTCCGGCAGCGTGACGGCGCTCCGGAGGTTGGTGATGACCTTGTCTCAGCAGGGCTCCGCCCGAGCTCCGCAGAAACGCGATCTAGAGGAAAAATCGTGGAGGTATGTGGTCGGGCTGCCGTGGAAAAGTCGTCTCAAATCAGCCCTAAAACCCCACTATATATAGGAGGAGGAGGGGGAGACTTGCCTTGGGGTCCAAGGACTCCCAAGGGAGTCGGCCGAGCCAAGGGGGAAGGTCTCCCCCTCCCAAACCGAAATCTACTTGGTTTGGAAGGTGGAGTCCTTCTTCCCTTTCCCACCTCCTTCTTTTTTTTCCTTTCCTCTTTGATTTTCTTTCCTATGCGCATAGGCCTCTCTTGGGTTGTCTCACCAGCCCACTAAGGGCTGGTGCGGCACCCCAAACACCCATGGGCTTCCCCGGGGTGGGTGCCCCCCCCCGGGTGAACTCCCGGAACCCATTCGTCATTCCCGGTAACTCCGAAAACCTTCCGGTAATCAAATGAGGTTATCCTATATATCAATCTTCATTTCCAGACCATTCCGGAAACTCTCGTGACGCCTGTGATCTCATCCGGGACTCCGAACAACATTCGGTAACCAACCATATAACTCAAATACGCATAAAACAACGTCGAACCTTAAGTGTGCAGACCCTGCGGGTTCGAGAACTATGTAGACATGACCCGAGAGACTCCTCGGTCAATATCCAATAGCGGGACCTGGGTGCCCATATTGGATCCTACATATTCTACGAAGATCTTATCGTTTGAACCTCAGTGCCAAGGATTCATATAATCCCGTATGTCATTCCCTTTGTCCTTCGGTATGTTACTTGCCCGAGATTCGATCATCACTATCCGCATACCTATTTCAATCTCGTTTACCGGCAAGTCTCTTTACTCGTTCCATAATACAAGATCCCGCAACTTACACTAAGTCACATTGCTTGCAAGGCTTGTGTGTGATGTTGTATTACCGAGTGGGCCCCGAGATACCTCTCCGTCACACGGAGTGACAAATCCCAGTCTTGATCCATACTAACTCAACGAACACCTTCGGAGATACCTGTAGAGCATCTTTATAGTCACCCAGTTACGTTGCGACGTTTGATACACACAAAGCATTCCTCCGGTGTCCGTGAGTTATATGATCTCATGGTCATAGGAACAAATACTTGACATGCAGAAAACAGTAGCAACAAAATGACACGATCAACATGCTACGTCTACTAAATTGGGTCTAGTCCATCACATGATTCTCCTAATGATGTGATCCCGTTATCAAGTGACAACACTTGCCCATGGCCAGGAAACCTTGACCATCTTTAATTAACGAGCTAGTCAAGTAGAGGCTTACTAGGGACAGTGTTTTGTCTATGTATCCACACAAGTATTGTGTTTCCAATCAATACAATTATAGCATGGATAATAAACGATTATCATGAACTAAGAAATATAATAATAACTAATTTATTATTGCCTCTAGGGCATATTTCCAACAGTCTCCCACTTGCACTAGAGTCAATAATCTAGTTCACATCACCATGTGATTCCAACGAATCCAACACCCATATAGTTATGGGGTCTGATCACGTCTTGCTCGTGAGAGAGGTTTTAGTCAACGGTTCTGAAACTTTCAGATCCGTGCGTTCTTTACAAATCTTTATGTCATCTTATAGATGCTGCTACTACGTGCTATTCGGAAATGCTCCAAATATCTACTCTACTATACAAATTCGTTTCACTACTCATAGTTATTCGGATTAGTGTCAAAGCTTGCATCGACGTAACCCTTTACGACGAACTCTTTAACCACCTCCATAATCGAGAAAAATTCCTTAGTCTATTTAGTTACTAAGGATAACTTTGACCGCTGATCAATGATTCAATCATGGATCACTTTCTGTACCTCTCAACAGACTTTGAGTCAAGGCACACATCAGGTGCGGTACTCAGCATGGCATACTTTAGATTCTACGGCTAAGGCATAGAAGACGACCTTCGTCTATTCTCTTTATTCTGCCGTGGTCGGGTTTTGAGTCTTACTCAAATTCACACCTCACAACGCAACCAAGAACTCTTTCTTTGCTGATCTATTTTAAACTCCTTCAAAAACTTGTCAAGGCATGCATTTTGTTGAAACTTTCATTAAGCGCTTTTTGATCTATCTCCATAGATCTTTGATGCTCAACGTTCAAGTAGCGCAATCCAGGTATTCCTTTGAAAACTCCTTTCAAACAACCTTATATGCTTTACAGAAATTCCACATTACTTTTGATCCACAATATGTCAACCACATATACTTATCAGAAATTCTATAGTGCTCCCACTCACTTCTTTGGAAATACAAGTTTCTCATAAACCTTGTACAAACCCAAAATCTTTGATCATCTCATCAAAGTGTATATTCCAACTCCGAGATGCTTGCACCAGTCCATTGAAGGATCACTGGAGCTTGCATACTTGCTAGTATCTTTAGGATCGACAAAACCTTCTGGTTGTATCACATACAATGTTTGCTCAAGGAAACCATTGAGAAAACAATGTTTTGACATCCTATGTGCAATATTTCATAAATAATGCATCAACAACTAACATAATTCTAACAGACCTTTAGCATCACTACGAGTGAGAAAGTCTCATCATAGTCAACTGTATGATCTTGTCGGAAACATCTTTGCGACAAGTCGAGCTTTTCTTAATAGTGACTTATCACCATCATCGTCTGTCTTCCTTTTAAAGATCCATCTTTACTCAATAGTCTTATGACCATCAAGTAGTTCTTTCTAAAGTCTACACTTTGTTTTCATACATGGATCCTCTCTCGGATTTCATGGCTTCCAGCCATTTGTCGGAATCTGGGCCCGCCATCGCTTTCTCCATAACTCGTAGGTTCACTGTTGCTTAACAACATGACCTCCAAGACAGGGTTACCGTACCATTCTGTAGTAGTACGCGACCTTATCAACCTACGAGGCTTGTAGTAACTTGATCCGATGCTTGATGATCACCATCATCAGCTTCCACTTCAATTGGTGTAGGCGCCACAGGAACAACTTCCTGCGCCCTGCTACACACTGGTTGAAGTGATGGTTTAATAACCTCATCAAGTTCTACTACCCTCCCACTCAATTCTTTCGAGAGAAACCTTTCCTCGAGAAAGGATCCGTTTCTAGAAACAAACACTTTGCTTTCGGATCTGAGATAGGAGATGTACCCAACTGTTTTGAATATCCTATGAAGATGCATTTATCCGCTCTGGGTTCGAGCTTATCAGACTGAAACTTTTTCACATAAGTGTCAAAGCCCCAAACTTTCAAGAAACGACAGTTTAGATTTCTCTAAACCTCAGTCTATACTGTGTCATCTCAACGGAAATACGTGGTGCCCTATTTAAAGTGAATGCGGTTGTCTCTAATGCTTAACCCATAAACGATAGTGGTATTTCGATAAGAGACATCATAGCATGCACCATACCAAATAGTGTGTGGCTATGACGTTCAGACACATCATCACACTACGATGTTCTAGGTGGCATGAACTGCGAAACAATTTCCACATTGTCTTAACTGCGTACCAAAAACTCATAACTCAGATATTCATTTCTATGATCATATCGTAGACAGTTTATCCTCTTGTTACGACGAACTTCGCTCCGAAACAGAATTGAACTTTTCAATATTTCAGACTTGTGATTCATTAAGCAAATACTCTAGTATCTACTCAAATCGTCATTGAAGTAAGAACATAATGATATCCACTGCGTGCCTCAGCATCCATTGGACTGCATACATCAAAATGTATCACTTCCAACAAGTTACTATCTTATTTCATCTCAATGAAAACAAGGCCTTGCTCATGTGGTATGATTTGCATGTCACTAGTGATTCAAAATCAAGTGAGTATAAAGATCCATCAGCATGGAGCCTCTTCACGCAATTTATACCAACATGACTCAAGCGGCAGTGCCACAAGTAAGTGGTACTATCATCATTACCTCGTATCTTTTGGCACCAATATCATGAAGATGTGTAACACTACGATCGAGATTCAATAAACCATTGAAGGTGATTATTCAAGAAAATAGAGTAACCATTATTCTCTTTAAATGAATAATCGTATTGCAATAAACACGATCCAATCATGTTCATGCTTAACGCAAGCACCAAATAACAATTATTTAGGTTTAACACCAATCCCGATGGTAGAGGGAGCGTGCGACGTTTGATCATATCAACCTTGAAAACACTTCCAACACGTATCGTCACCTCGCCTTTAGCTAGTCTCCATTTATGTCGTAGCTTTCATTTCGTGTTACTAATCACTTAGCAACCGAACCGGTATCCAATACCCTCATGCTACTAGGAGTACTAGTAAAGTACACATCAACATCATGTATATCAAATATATTTCTTTCGACTTCTGCCAGTTTCTTATCTACCAAGTATCTAGAGTTGCTCCGCCTCAGTGACTGTTCCCCTCATTACAGAAGCACTTATTCTCAGGTTTGGGTGTAATCTTGGGTCTCTTCATTAGTGCAGCAACTGTTTTGCTGTTTCACGAAGTATCCCTTCTAGCCCTTGCCTTTCTCGAAATTTAGTGGTTTTAACCATCAACTATTGATGCTCCTTCTTGATTTCTACTTTCGCAGTGTCAAACATTGCGAATCACTCAAAGATCATAGTATCTATCCTTGATATGTTATAGTTCATCACGAAGCTCTCACAACTTGGTGGCAGTGACTTTGGAGAACCATCACTATCTCATCTGGAAGATTAACTCCCACTGGATTCAAGCGATTGTCGTACTCAGACAATCTGAGCACATGCTCAACGATTGAGCCTTTCTCCTTTACTTTGTGGACAAAGAATCTTGTCAGAGGTTTTGTACCTCTTAACAAGGGCACAAGCATGAAATCACAATTTCATCTCTTTAGAACATCACTTATGTTCCGCGACGTTTCAAAACGTCTTTGGCGCCTTGCTTCTAAGCCATTAAGTATTTTGCACTGAACTATCGTGTAGTCATCAGAAACGTGTATGTCGGATGTTCACAACATCCACAGACGACGCTCGAGGTGCAGCACACCGAGTGGTGCATTAAGGACATAAGCCTTCTGCGCAGCAACGAGGACAATCCTCGGTTTTACAGACTTAGTCTGCAAAGTTTGCTACTATCAACTTTCAACTAAATTTTCTCTAGGAACATATAAAAACAGTAGAGCTATAGCGCAAGCTACATCGTAATTCGCAAAGACCATTAGACTATGTTCATGACAATTAGTTCAATTAATCATATTACTTAAGAACTCCCACTCAAAAAGTACATCTCTCTAGTCATTTGAGTGGTACATGATCCAAATCCACTATCTCAAGTCCGATCATCACGTGAGTCAAGAATAGTTTCAGTGGTAAGCATCTCTATGCTAATCATATCAACTATATGATTCATGCTCGACCTTTCGGTCTCATGTGTTCCGAGGCCATGTCTGCACATGCTAGGCTCGTCAAGCTTAACCCGAGTGTTCCGCGTGCGCAACTGTTTTGCACCCATTGTATGTGAACGTTGAGTCTATCACACCCGATCATCACGTGGTGTCTCAAAACAACAAACTGTAGCAACGGTGCACAGTCGGGGAGAACACAATTTCGTCTTGAAATTTTAGTGAGAGATCACCTCATAATGCTACCGTCGTTCTAAGCAAAATAAGGTGCATAAAAGGATTAACATCACATGCAATTCATAAGTGACATGATATGGCCATCATCATGCGCTTCTTGATCTCCATCACCAAAGCACCGGCACGATCTTCTTGTCACCGGCGTCACACCATGATCTCCATCATCATGATCTCCATCAACGTGTCGCCATCGGGGTTGTCGTGCTACTCATGCTATTACTACTAAAGCTACATCCTAGCAAAAAATAGTAAACGCATCTGCAAGCACAAACGTTAGTATAAAGACAACCCTATGGCTCCTGCTGGTTGCCGTACCATCACGTGCAAGTCGATATTATCAATTATAACATGATCATATCATACATCCAATATATCACATCACATCGTTGGCCATATCACATCACAAGCATACCCTGCAAAAACAAGTTAGACGTCCTCTAATTTTGTTGTTGCATGTTTTACGTGGTGACCATGGGTATCTAGTAGGATCGCATCTTACTTACGCAAACACCACAACGAAGATATATGAATTGCTATTTAACCTCATCCAAGGACCTCCTCGGTCAAATCCGATTCAATTAAAGTTGGAGAAACAGACACCCGCCAGTCATCTTTGAGCAACGGAGTTACTCATAGCGATGAAACCAGTCTCTCGTAAGCGTACGAGTAATGTCGGTCCGAGCCGCTTCGATCCAACAATACCGCGGAATCAAGAAAATACTAAGGAGGGCAGCAAAACACACATCACCGCCCACAAAAACTTTTGTGTTCTACTCGAGATTACATCTACGCATGAACCTAGCTCATGATGCCACTGTTGGGGAACGTCGCATGGGAAACAAAAAATTTCCTATGCGCACGAAGACCTATCATGGTGATGTCCATCTACGAGAGGGGATGAGTGATCTACGTACCCTTGTAGATCGTACAGCAGAAGCGTTAGAGAACCCAGTTGATGTAGTGGAACGTCCTCACGTCCCTCGATCCTCCCCGCGAACAATCCCGCGATCAGTCCCACGATCTAGTACCGAACGGACGGCACCTCCGCGTTCAGCACACGTACAGCTCGACGATGATCTCGGCCTTCTTGATCCAGCAAGAGAGACGGAGAGGTAGAAGAGTTCTCCGGCAGCATGACGGCGCTCCGGAGGTTGGTGATGACCTTGTCTCAGCAGGGCTCCGCCCGAGCTCCGCAGAAACGCGATCTAGAGGAAAAACCGTGGAGGTATGTGGTCGGGCTGCCGTGGAAAAGTCGTCTCAAATCAGCCCTAAAACCCCACTATATATAGGACGAGGAGGGGGGAGACTTGCCTTGGGGTCCAAGGACTCCCAAGGGAGTCGGCCGAGCCAAGGGGGAAGGTCTCCCCCTCCCAAACCGAAATCTACTTGGTTTGGAAGGTGGAGTCCTTCTTCCCTTTCCCACCTCCTTTTTTTTTCCTTTCCTCTTTGATTTTCTTTCCTATGCGCATAGGCCTCTCTTGGGTTGTCTCACCAGCCCACTAAGGGCTGGTGCGGCACCCCAAACACCCATGGGCTTCCCCGGGGTGGGTGCCCCCCCCCCGGGTGAACTCCCGGAACCCATTCGTCATTCCCGGTACATTCCCGGTAACTCCGAAAACCTTCCGGTAATCAAATGAGGTTATCCTATATATCAATCTTCGTTTCCACACCATTCCGGAAACCCTCGTGACGCCTGTGATCTCATCCGGGACTCCGAACAACATTCGGTAACCAACCATATAACTCAAATACGCATAAAACAACGTCGAACCTTAAGTGTGCAGACCCTGCGGGTTCGAGAACTATGTAGACATGACCCGAGAGACTCCTCGGTCAATATCCAATAGCGGGACCTGGATGCCCATATTGGATCCTACATATTCTACGAAGATCTTATCGTTTGAACCTCAGTGCCAAGGATTCATATAATCCCGTATGTCATTCCCTTTGTCCTTCGGTATGTTACTTGCCCGAGATTTGATCGTCAGTATCCGCATACCTATTTCAATCTCGTTTACCGGCAAGTCTCTTTACTCGTTCCATAATACAAGATCCCGCAACTTACACTAAGTCACATTGCTTGCAAGGCTTGTGTGTGATGTTGTATTACCGAGTGGGCCCCGAGATACCTCTCCGTTACACGGAGTGACAAATCCCAGTCTTGATCCATACTAACTCAACGAACACCTTCGGAGATACCTGTAGAGCATCTTTATAGTCACCCAGTTACGTTGCGACGTTTGATACACACAAAGCATTCCTCCGGTGTCCGTGAGTTATATGATCTCATGGTCATAGGAACAAATACTTGACATGCAGAAAACAGTAGCAACAAAATGACACGATCAACATGCTACGTCTACTAAATTGGGTCTAGTCCATCACATGATTCTCCTAATGATGTGATCCCGTTATCAAGTGACAACACTTGCCCATGGCCAGGAAACCTTGACCATCTTTAATTAACGAGCTAGTCAAGTAGAGGCTTACTAGGGACAGTGTTTTGTCTATGTATCCACACAAGTATTGTGTTTCCAATCAATACAATTATAGCATGGATAATAAACGATTATCATGAACTAAGAAATATAATAATAACTAATTTATTATTGCCTCTAGGGCATATTTCCAATAATTTTATCATTTATGTAACTATTTGTATCCCACTACTCAATTTTCTCATTAAAAGTTATATCTACTCAAAAATGCCATCATTCTATGAGATGCTTGCTCAAAAATGGGCCTAGTTAAAACTGTTACACTCGTTGGACAAGTTACGATTATTAAGAAGCTTCTAGGTTTGTCTTTTCTTTGCAAAGTTTTAGCCTGAGTTTTTTCAATGGGGGCTGCTACAAATCAGTCGGTTGATCTTACAACAAGATCAACCGCCTGGCTGGCCATCTGATCCGGTGCGCATATTAATCATTCGATCTCATGCCTGCAGCAACGAAAGCCCCCACGTATTCCTTCTCGTGCAGCACCCCCTCATGTTCTGATGATGCTCCACTAAAGCACCCCCTTCCCGACACGATGATGCTCCACTGAAACACCGGCAGCTCGGTGAGGCTTCATCATAACTCCGGTGACCCCGTCGAAGCTCCATTGAAGCACCGGCGGCTCCATTGCAGCGTCAAGAAGGGCTGCATCCCAGCACATGACATGAGAGATACTTCGCAGCACATGGTGGCCATGATAGAAGTTGCAACGTGCGTGAGGATGGTGCGATGGGGCACCGGTGGTGGCCATGGCCGAAGCTGCTATGCAACGCCAGTGACGAGGGCGGTTGCTCTGATGCAACACCGACGGCGACGGGTGCTGCGACACAACACTCGATGCCCCAAGACTGAAGATGTGATGCAGCGTGACGTCCAGGACTCGAGATGCAACGAAGCATGCGAGGCCGCGAGGGAGTGGGTGGTGAGACACATCACGCGACGACCATGACCGAAGTTGCGATGCTGCGCGGGATGTGTGGTGGTGCACTCAGACAGTGCTTCAATGCAGCCGCGGTGGCGCTCTATTGCAGTCCCCGATGTGGGATGAATAAAGATAGCATCGGTGGTCGTCTTCCCTCTGCTATGGGTTTGTGGTGCTTGCCTCTGCTCTGCTGCGTGATGAAATAGAAAGGGGAAAAGAAGGAGAAGAAACGAGTGGAGGATGGGATCTGCAGAGAAGATAAGGTGGAGGGGCGAAGAGGTGGGCGGAGCGAGAGGGACACGTGGTGGCCGAAGAAAGCGGTTTACGGGAGTGAAAAATCATCCAGATGAAATTAAACGTTTCCCTTTTTAATTGTTGTTGTTAATGTTATTTTTGCAAGAAAAACTTTCAATCTATTTATCAACTGCTAAGGTAGTATAAAGAAGATCAGAATTAAAAATTGCATCCTGGTTCGTAGACCACCTAGTGACGATTACAAACATTGAAGTGATCCAAAGGTGCGCCACCATCATCACCCCTTCATCACCGAAGCATGGAAATCTTGTTGTAATAGATAGTCAGGAAATCGTCGTTCTAAGTCCTCATAGGACCAGCACACCAAAACAACAAACCATCAACGATGAAGAGAAGTGTAGATCGAAACGATCCAATCTGTAGCCACACGAACATGGACTGGATCCAAGTGGACCCACTGGAGACAAACATCGAATGAATCTAGAGAGATCCGCTGAAGACAAACCTTCACACGCCCTCTGATGATGCTAGAAGCATCATCGGACGGGGGCTAGACGGACAAAACCTTATTTCATCTTCAAGAAGCCGTCACCGCCTTGCCTTCCTGAATAGGACACAAACTCGAGCAAAGTTTAAAAAAGTACTTCAAAACGGAGCCCTCCGGCTGTCAAGGACCGGGATTCGCCATGCCTCCATAGCCCTAAGGACACAAGAGATGGGATAGGCCGATGGCTCCGCAGAAGGAGGCAACGAAAACCCTAGCACAGGGGTCCTTGCGTGGGCACGGGAGGGAAGAGGCATATGTTGTAGCGGTAACATTTTTTTTGTTTATCTTTTAAACAATGTTCATGAAATATAAAAAATGTTCACATATTTTATATATTTGTTTTAAACACATGCTAATGTTTTAAATAGATTTTTTGAAGTTCTAAGAATGTTCAGAAAATCTTTAATATCAACTAAAAAATGCCCTTAAATTTTTAAAAATATGTTCATGCTTTTTACAAATGTTCACTTTATTTCAAAATAATATATATTTGGTAAAAAATAAAGAAAACCAACTAAAAACTAATAAAAAATTGGATCACTGCTATGGCCACAACTAGAGCTCCCGGGCACAAATAGGGCGACCCAGTCCTAACAGCTATGCGAAAGATTCACAATTTTTCCGCAGTTAGCAATACATAGGGGCTTGATAGAAGCGATGGAGCGAGTTTGACCTTTGTATTATAATTTTTGGAGCAAATTCATTTTGCTGCTCTATGCGATGAATTGTCGTACGACTGCACACACCAAGTGACGTGCCCACTCGGGGGCGCCCCATAACATAAAGTAGGGGCTCTCCCGTTTTGCGGCTGTTTTTTTCCTGTCTCTCCATCTAAAAAAGTTTTCACTTTAGGCTTACAACTTGTTTTTTACAAGCAGCCTACCAGGCTCAATTCATTCTTCCTCTAGAAATATTTTCCTCCTACATGACCGGCTCCAAACGATTTTCTAGCTTCTTGTCGACACTCCGCCGATCTAGCTCGTCTTGTATAGACTTAGGTTCATAGAGGTGCGATGGATCTTGGCCCTCACCAAGAGGACTCCTACTCCCTTTTAGGTGTCTCTTTTAGTTGGTTTAGGGTATGTGTACCGTTCTCGAAAGCGAGGTGGTGACAACTTTCTAAAGATGGAATAAAATTCTTTCCACTTAGCCTCTGTTCTGATGGTGCGTCCAACATTGTCGGAGGGTGTGAGGAGGCGTCCCTTAGGGTATCTCGACGGATTTATCCAATGTTTGTCTTTGATGGATCTGCTTGAATATGTTTTTTTGTCTTGCGTTTTAGTCCTTTGATCTAGGCCTTTTTTAATTGCCCGACTTTCGGTGAGGGAGGGAATTGATAATGACACGCCTTTGACTCTTTCAGGTGCTTGTACCCATCGTTAAGTGGTCTACCTACATGAATGCAATCTCATTTACCATTTTGTAATGCCATCATGTTTGATGAAATAGAGAAAATGCTTTTCTCGTTTTTTTAACCTTTTTGGACCATTTCATTTAGGGTCTTTGGGCCATTTGTCTATGCTTGAAAAGTTGAAATGTTGTGTGCTTCGTGACTCGGCCCTTTCTTCGGCCCACGGGCCGGTCGCGGCGGTCGCAGCAAACTCGCGCTTTCCTCCCGCCCGCCGGCCGTCGCCGCCGCCCCCTTTCCACCTCCGCCGCGCCGCACATGCTCCCCCGCCTCGCCCGCGCGCACCGCCGCGTCCTCCTCCCCACACCTCGCGCCCTCTCCACCTCCAGCACCACCGCCGCCCGCACCGTCGCTTCGCCGGCGCCGCTCTCCGCCGCGGAACTCGAGGTGCTGCTCCGCCGCGACCACTACTCCGCCTCCACCCGCCGCTTCCACTCCCTCCTCCCGCTCCTCTCCCACCCCTGCCTCCTCCTCGCCTCCGCCCTCCTCCTCCGCCACCGCTCCCACCCCTCCCTCCCCCTCTCCGACCAGCCCCCTCCTCTCCCCACCACCGCCACCGCCGCCGCGCCGCCCTCCCCCTCCTCCCACCTCCGCCTCATCCTCCCCTCCCGCCTCAAGGGCCGCCCGCTCCCGCTCCCGTCCCTCCCGCTCCGCCTCGCCATGCTCTCCGCGGCCTCCGCCCTCGACGCCGTCTTCGCCCCGCGTGCCGCCACCTTCGCCTACAGCGCCCGCCACGCCGCCATCCGCTACCTCCGCTCCATCCCCAACGCAACCTGGTTCTTCCGCGTCGCCATCCCGCGCCAGCCCTTCGCCACCCGCCACGTCCGTCGCCTCCTCGACGGCATCTCCGGCAAGGTCGATGACCCCGGGTTCCTGGATTACCTGCGCGAGCTGTTCCTGTCCGATGCGATAGCCTTCGAGCTCGGCGGCTCTGAGCTCTGTCGCGGGCTACCGCAGGAGTCGGAGCTCACCAGCACGCTGCTCAACATTTTCTTTGATCCTGTGGATAGAGAGGTGATGGCCATCCGGGAGGAGGTGCACAAGAAGAATCCTAGAGTCAAGGATGACAGCGTTCGGCATACGCCTGTGAGAGTGTATGCCATCCGGTATCTCGACGAGATGATGGTTGTGACGTCCGGGTCGAAGATGCTCACACTTGAGGTCAGAGATAGGATCCTCACGGTGTTGGAGAGGGATTTGGAGGTGAAGGTTGACAGGTTTGGTAGCTCAGTTCACAGTGCAGTGTCAGAGAAGATGGAATTCCTCGGGATGGAGTTCCAAGCCGTGCCGCCGTCAGTCTTACACCCTCCTATGTCTGAGAAGGCGAAGAGGGCAAGGAAGATGTATCTGAAGAGGAAGGCAGCAGAGGCGCAGGAGCTGAAAAATGCTCGTGAGACACGGAGGAAGAAGCTTGGGTTGAAGATACTGAACCACTTGTTCAAGAAGGTCAGGCGTGGGCATGAGTTTGAGTTTGGCTTCCGAATTGAGGATGAAGTGCGGCAGGAGTTCAAGGGCTGGGCAGAGGAGACAGTGGTCGAATACTTCAAGTCACAGGAGCATCGGCGTCATTGGCACCGATTGTTCACATCTGGTGACTTCTTGTCGCTGAATAGGGTGAGGGATCAGTTGCCATCAACATTGGTGGACTCCTATGATCAATTACAGGAAACACTCGATAGGTTCTTGATGCCGAGGAGGGGCCACGACATCACCGAGGGTGAGGAGATGCTAGCAGAGGAGGAGGATGAGAGACAATACGAGAAGAGGATTGTTGAGGACTTGACAGAGTTGAAGATGAGGGTCAATGCGCCAATAGAGCTTGTAAGAAAGGCGGTAAAGCTGGCTGGGTTCACAAATTCCATGGGACGGCCACGGCCAATAAAGCTACTTATCTGTCTGGATGATGCAGATATCATCAAATGGTATGCTGGTGTGGGGAGGAGGTGGCTAGATTTCTTTTGCTGCTGTCGGAATTTCAAGATGGTCAAAATTGTTGTGAGTTATCACTTGAGGTTCTCCTGTTTCTTGACATTGGCGGAGAAGCATGAATGCACCAAGAGGCAAGCAATTAGCCATTATACAAAGGATTTGAAGGTGATAAATGAAAATGGAGTGCCTGAAGTGTACTTCCCAACAGAGAAGGAGATCAAGATGATGGGTGATAAGAATCTCTCCGATCCAAAGTCTGTGGATGGGGCCCTGACAATGATCTTGGTCAGGTTGGCGGTCGATGACACCTCCTTCCCATGCCTGGCTCATTTTTGTGTTGGAACAGACACTGCCCTTTACCGGATACGTCTTTTGCAGAATCGCCTAAATGTTGATCCTTTGAATGAAAAGAAGTGGGTCCAAGGGCTAAGTGCCATTCATGAGAGTCTGAACAAGAAATGCCTTCCACTGTGCTCCATACATGCAAGCGATCTACTTCTTGGCAAGATTACTCTCCAAGATATTGATTGTACTCAGTTTGTTGATGTGGTGTGAACAGAAAAAACAACTTGCACGATACCTCGTTTGAAACATAAAGCTCACATAAAGATGCAATACTGCAGTGTTTGCCAAGTCTATTTTAGTGCTAATTGCATTTGACATTGTACATATCCTGGATATCCACCCTGTCATTCGGTAGAGCAAATACTGATTAGTTTTTTTTTCAGAGGTATGTGTTCCTCATTTATGACTTGTTTGATCGGGAGATGCTACATGTCACAACATCATTAGCTGAATCTTTGGTTATGTTATCTGTTTTCTGTTCAGGAATGATGTGGTATGCTAGTGTATCATTGCATGTGCAAACTAACTTCATATCAGTTTTACTCAGGTATTTCTCTGTTTCAACAGCTCTGTTAAAATTGGATGCTAATTATTTTTAGAGGTTTTTTTAACATGCTCCCTCTTACCTCCCCTTTTCACATGAAAGGTAAGTGTATAAAATAGATCTGAGCCGTTAATTGCATTAAGTAGTGGGTTTGATTAACTCTTACCTTCTTACCTACCATGTGAAAAGAGGGGGTAAGAGGGATCATCTTAAAATTCCTCTTATTTTTAAACCCACTGTACTTTTTTGTTTTGTTTTGTCTATGTTTGGTTTGAACCTAAGTTGACCCTGCGAAATATATGGCTGTATGCATCGTCCTGATGCAGAGGCCGGGCGTTATCCTCCTTTTTTTTTCATAAAAAGCTAAAATTTCGACCAAGGTTTTGCTTGCCTATAATTTGGCGAACGTTGACAAAAATATGAAATAGAGTTGGCATGTTGGTATGGGCCTGCCAAAAAAAAAATTAAGCATTGAAAGAAGCATAGCTTGTTTGGCCATGACCATTTTTTTTATAGGGCTGGGGTACCAACCAAACATACCATTAAGGCTCAGCATATGCCACGTGAGGAAGATTTATTAGTTATCATGTCTCTTATAATGAAGTACACCATATGATTCCCCTGTCTGTGTTTATAACTTTATATTTAAATAAATTCACGTGAGGCTGAAGTACACCATAGTATTTAAATAAACAGTGAGTTGGTAAACTCACTGTTCTCTTAATTAGTCGGTCTGAAATTTTTAGGATTCCGCTTTTCATTGTTTTCAGGGTATGGCTCAAAAACTGTCTGGCTTTGCTGTGTAATTTGACCAGTTATTTCCCCCTGTTCCTCCCGCCTACACCCGCATGTCTACTTTCAGGTAGGCTGTTTTATGCTCTCTGCTTCCCGCATGTCTACTTTCTGCAACAAATTGGTTTTGGTACACTGTTTTACACTTAGCATAGTTTCCTCACACGGTGTAACTGTAGGGTTGTTTTCTTCAATCATCCAAATATCATTGCTGCAGCCTGCTGACTGCAGGGTTTGTCTGCTGGATTCATTTCTGAAATTCTGAATACCATTAGCTTGAGTATGATGTACAAGTAGGTCTTTGGCAGGGGCTCTTTACAACATCTATGTTAGGTCAATATTCAATCAGAGCAATACTTTATGTTTAAATGTTTCCATCTACAAATGCCTAAGTGCTTCCTTTTGCCTTTCAGTACTCCACATGGGTTTCACACGGTGTAAGCAATGTTGATGGGGTGCATCTATATCAAGCCATTGCCCCCTTGGAATTGTATGTTCTGTGAGCAAGTTGGCATACCAGTTTACTCTGTTATAGTAGAACTTTTTTATGGCATGTTGATCTCTTCTCTTGTCAAATGTTCTGACCAAAGCTTTAGTGTGTATCCTTCATTTTCTAGAGTACTAGGTGTCAGCTATGATTTTGAACACCATTGGAGGGATACACCCAAGAACGAATGAACCACCCAAATTGCACAAAGAATTTCACTAGAATCGCCAGTTACAAATTAAGACAAGTTGGTGTCTGGCCCATTGTATATGTGTGCTATATTTGGAAGGCTTTGACATAAACTTCTGGAATTGCTGTATTCTGGATGCATCATCATCATCGTCATGATAGTGCACGCTGATACAGATATGTTGTTGTCCTTAGCTTTTCAGGAGACTTTAAGAATGTGAAAGTTGGTTGACTAGATGGATGTTTCGGCAATTTGAAATTCGACCTATTCTCCAATCCATCGATCTGTTTTTTTCCGGTGCAATATTCATATGCAGGAACCTTTCAGTGTGATTTAATCCAAGAAGATGGTCGAATCATATTTCTGTGTGAACAAAAAGTTGTAGAACTTTGTGTGGATGTTTATAGTGTACTGATTTACGGAGTTTGGTGGTGACATGCAAAAGGATTCAGAATTGTGAAGTTAACTAGGAGTAAATTATATGGTTAGGAGCATGCCTTTTCTTGCATATGGAGTTTCGGGTCCTGCAGAGGGCTGGGGTATTACATATCATGTCTGTTATGATGAAATAGCCATATGCTTCTACTATCAGTTTTATAAATTTAAATAATTCAAGAAAAATATGTTGTGTAATAGCTAGCTTGCAAAACTCATAGTCTGCTCTGCCATTTTGATGTTTATGCTTTTCTTTCTTATAAAATGTGACTATGGACGTAGTGATCTAAACGCTCTTATATTCTTGTACGGAGGGAGTATGATATACATGCAATTCCTTGCCTGGTTTCTATGATCGAGCTCAATGTAATATATCACTTCATGATCGAGCTCAATGTAATATATCACTTCACCTCAAACATTGCTCCCAGCGCTCGGTTTGCGGAACATGCTCCACTCCAGAGATCTCCTACCATCTGCTCGTTGATTGCCCTTTTGTCGGCTCGCAACATTCTCTGAAAAAAGGACTCAAGACCTATGGATTGTTCAAAGCCCGCATGGTGTTCACCCACGTACCTAGAGCAACATTCTTGTTATGCTCCTTTGGCATGTCTGGTCTAATCTGCCATATTTCTCTCTGTCGGTGACATCCTTCGGTACTTTTTTTGAAACGGAGGTAAAATATTTGCCTCATCGATTAATTACTTCTTTTCCCCAGTTCCTTCACAACATAGTGGATACAAAGTAGCATTTCTGCAAATGCAAAAGGACAATAAGGTGTCTTTCCGATCGGCCGGAGCAAAGAGGAAACATAGAAGTTTCCATGAAGGATTTTGAGCAATCATTGCCGGCTAAGAAATATCCACCCAGCAGTGCACCCATGTAGATATATTCCCTCCATCTTATAACATAGTTGTGCGTGCACAGGTTTTTTCTAAAGTCAAGATTCATGAATAAACTTTATAAAAACATTATCTATATCTCTAAGACCAAATATAGATCATATAAAAATATATTTCATGGTGAATATAATAGTATCATATTAAATATATTTCATAACAGATCTATCAATATTGATTTGATATTCTACATGTTAATTACCTTTTTATAAACTTGGTCAAATTCTAAAAAAAAATTAAAATTTTTCTAATATGCGCTATATTTTGGAACAGAGGAGGTGATGTCATGAGAGTTATCTGCTCAAGAAAGCAACACCATTTTCTTATAGACAGAAATCATATTGTTTTTGTTTCTAATTTTGGTTCAGAAGATATCCCATATGTAGAATTGATAACGGGTCCATCGAGTCACCATAAAAACCGAAGCAAATACACTCCCGGCCCGGCTGGCCCAGGGACTCACCATATAACCAAAAAAAAAGGAAAGTATTGTTTTCCCCCTTGCGGATCCATATCCCCCTCAATTCTAAAACCAAATAATTATAACCTTGGATTTATACAAAACCGGATTAATGTCACCCTAAGTGTTTTTTGGGCAAATTGAAGATTGTTTTGGTTTTAATGATGCCGACTGGGCACATTGAGGTGGAAGAAAACCGATTGCGGGAGAGGCCGGTTTGTCCTTCTTCTTGCCACTTGAATCGGAATTCATCTAGATGTTTGTGGGTGTGGGCGCGTCACAAGAGCGGGACCTGTTCAACAAGGCCAATGACAACTCGTCATGCCTGATGTTCATCGACAAGATGACGCCATCGGCAAGGGACGCACACGTGCATAGTGGTGTGTGCGTGTGTGTGTACGAGGGGGAGGGGGGCCCTAATTTAGGCAACCAAGAATTAAGTTTTTTTAGACAAACCAAGAATTAAGTAGGTGTGAATTTGCCCGTCCGAGTCACAACGGGCCGACTGAGTTTGCGGCTTTACAAGCGCGCTTTTAAGTTTCTTGTTCAGGTTTTTCTGGGGTTTGTGGTTTTGTATTTTGGCCTTCTATTTTTTCTTTTTTCTTTTCTTTCTTGTTTTATTTATTTCTTTTTTCTTTTGGATGCTTTTTTTGTTTTCTAATAAGTGATTGCGTTTAAAAGAAGTATAATTGTCAAACCATGTTCATGGTATCAAATTTTGTTAACAATTTTAAAAATAGTATGATTATTAAATATTTTTCACAAGTTCAAAAATGATTGGCAATTCAAGATATTTGGGGCTTTTATAAAATATTAATATTTTAAAATATATTCATAATTTCAAATATGTCAAACCAATTCATGAATTAAAAAGTTAGTTTTTAATACACTTTTAAGAATTATATAATAAACAATGAACATTTTTTTAATTTACACTTAACAATTTCGTAATATACATGGAACATTTTTTTATACATACAAAAACTTTCTCTAATATATAGTGAACATTTTTTTTAATATATGATGAAAATATTTTCAGTAAACACTAAACTCTATTTAAACCCAGATTAGTGAATTATTTTAAAGTTTATATCTTTTTAATGTTTCTTATCTAATTGTTGAATTCAATTTGAAAATTTGAACATGTTCTAAAATATCTGAAATACAATACAATTCATGAACATTTTTTTTAATTTTCAAATGATTATTGAAAATCTGAATTGTTTCAAATTTTGAAACTTGAATTCTCTAATTGATTTTAAATTACTAAAGATTTCAAAATTTCAATTATTTCTGAATAAAAAACAACAGTACAAAAATAAATGAAAATAAACCCATGCCAGAATAGGGCCAGCCCTTTGGCGCTCGGTTGGTGAACAAAGAACGGAGCTGGTGCTGAACCAACCTGAGACCTTGAAACAAACATTACCTTCCGGGCTTGATAACATGATGTATCATAATGTATGAGTGAAGGTGGTCGAGGTTGTAAATAAATTCTTCACCATGTTGTCAATATTCATAATATATTGGAGAAATTCATTTCTGACAAATCTTAGGGCCAGTTTTTTTAGTTCAATTCCAAAGAATTACTGTCCCAGGAATGAAAATGACAAAAAAAAACTCATCTCTGCCTCAGGAATGATCCAGAATCATCCCAGAATTACAAGTGCAATCTAGAATTACCGAAAGTTGGCAATTCTGGCAATTCTAGACAGTCCCTCAAAAGAAAACTGTTCACTTGGATCATTACCCCTATTGAAAAGAGAATTTACGGCTAGAATGCCATCGGGGAGCCAAACCGAGCGAGCCCCTGATTTTCCATCGAACGACCGCTTCACCCCGGCCTAGTCAGTATGCCGTCGGGATTCTCCTGCCACGCCGCCCCAGACCGCCCGACCCTTCTCCGCTTCTCCTTCACGACGCCTTCCCGCCAGGCCCTTCAGCAAGACGCGCCCCGCCGCCGCCCGGTCCGTCCGCCCGCCCTCCATTTTGGCCGCTCCATTCCGCCGCCGTCCGACGACCCCAACCTTCCGCCCTCAGATCCGTCGGCGGCAGCCCTACTCCACCGCCGCGTCTTCACCGCGCCTAGCTGCCCCCATATTCATCGTTCCCGGTTACGTCGTCTTCTCTGCGTCCATTCCCGTCTCCATTGCGCCCGCTAATGGTGAGCTGCTAGGGGTGTTACAGACATTCCAACACACAATTTATAAAACAATCACATCCTAGAATTACGGAAAAGAACTGGACACATAAATCTCTAGGCACACGATTCTGTGGGCAGTTTCGAGAATGACAATTCTACAGAATTATAAGGCAAAAAGAACTGGCCCTTATTCATCTACAATTATCATGGTTGTTCAACCCCTAGATGTAGAGACATATCCATTATAACCATGAGATGATGGAAATGCGATACTGAGACACAAAGTCACATATCCTAAAGCCATTGGACCCATTAAACACAGTTGGTTGAGACTTAAGAATATCTTTCAAAATGTCTACCATATCGAATATATTGTCTTAGTTTTCAGTTCAAAGAATTTTGGACACTAATATAATTAGATAAATTAATCAGATCACCACTATGTTAGATCATAGACAAGCTTTGTATATCCTACTAGGTTTGGTAGCCATACTGTTAAAGTCTTTGAAATAGACCTTAGTGGCTACATCCACCATCCATGGCTGGCCCTAGGCCATGGCAAAAGTGCGGCAGCGTAGGGTTCATCTTAAATAAGGGTCCAATATATCTACATACTTAAATAATTACAAAAAATTGATTTGCAAAAGAAAAAAAACATGGACAGGGGGCACATGCCCCCTCCTCGTCACACTTCATCATGTTGTATTTATTCAATAGTTATTCATAATTGAGTATATTATAATAGTAATTTGCATCATATAATCACATATAGTTGGTTTATTGAGACTTTCACTAGTAGAAAACGGGGCTATAGTCCCGGTTGGTAAGGGCCTATAGTCCCGGTTCTCCAACCGGGACTATTAATTTGGGACTAAAGACCCCCCCCCCCTTTAGTCCCGGTTTGCCACCATCCGGGACTTTCTTCACCATGTTGTCAATATCCATAATATATTGGAGAAATTCGTTTTTGACAAGTCTTACTAATCTACAATTATCATGGTTGTTCAACCCCTAGATGTAGACACATATCCACTAAAACCATGAGATGATGGAAATGCGATACTGAGACACAAAGTCACATATCCTAAAGCCATTGGACCCATTAAACACAGTTGGTTGAGACTCAAGAATATCTTTCAAAATGTCTAACATATCGAATATATTGTCTTAGTTTTCAGTTTCAAAGAATTTTGGGCACTAATATAATTAGATAAATTAATCAGATCACCACTATGTTAGATCATAGACAAGCTTTGTGTATCCTACTAGGTGTGGTAGCCATACCGTTAAATTCTTTGAAACAGACCTTAGTGACTACATCCACCATCCATGGCTGGCCCTAGGCCATGGCAAAAGGTGCGACAGCGTAGGGCCCATGCAGAAAAGAAAAGAAAAAACATGGATAGGGGGCACATGCCCCCTCCTCGGCACACTTCATCATGTCGTATTTATTCAATAGTTGTTCATAATTGAGTATATTATATAATAATTTGCATCATATAATCACACATAGTTGGTTTATTGAGACTTTCACTATTAGAAAACGGGACTATAGTCCCGGTTCTCCAACCGGAGTCCCGGTTCTCCAACCGGGACTATTAACTTGGGACTAAAGACCCCCCCCTTTAGTCCCGGTTTGCTACCAATCGGGAATAAAAGATTTTTTTCGAATATTTACAAAAATATCAATTTTTTCAATTTTTTGTAAAAACATAAATTCATTTTTTAACTTCTTACGGTTTTCAAATCTTTGAATTATTTGACAATTTAATCTCTAATCATCCCTACTCACTGCTCCAGCCTGGAGCACTCATTTCAAATCATCTAACTTCTCAAACGGTCACCCATCCTCTCACTAATCCAACCCAAGCACGCTTAACTTTCCAGTTCTATCTTCACTAGTTTCCAAGTCTCCACTTTTTGTTTTTTAGTAGGCTATCAATCCTATTAATCCTTAGGTCTTGATGTCACATGATTTAATTTCGAATTCCAAACAATTATTAAAATAAACAACAATGATTAATAAACAACAATAATTAATTTTAAAACTTCAAAAACTTTAAGAAAGGCAAAAAAATTAAAAAAAACTCAAATAATTCTAAAAAATCATAAAAAACGAAAAAAATCCAAAATAACTAATAAGTTCAAAATAAAACAATTAGTAATAATAATATTGAATTTCAATGAAAATCAAATAAGTAATAATAATATTTTATTCATTTTTTCCATTTATTTATTTAATATGACATAATTAATATCTTTAAATATGTAAATTGAAATTCGACAAATAATATTCCATTATTATCAGAAAAATGTGAGGAATCCAAATATGACACACTTTTTAAAAATGAAATTAGAAACTACTAACATAGAAATAAAGTAATCATAACTAATTATAAAAACAAAATTATTGTCAAACAAAAAGAAACTAAAGTTAATTATATTAAAGTGGAAAAAAGAAATATTTTTATATAGAAAAACTAATTCTACCAACTAAAGTGCCAACTGTCAACTTTGTGAGTGTTCATTTGTATTGCTTTTTAATTTCACGATCATTTACTTCAAAAAACCATTAAATGCATGAAAAGTAGTAAATGAAGTTAGAAAGGGTTTAAATTTGAAGATGTGGCTTAGAATGGTGCATATTGAATGCACACAAATTCTGGAGTTGAAATAAGTTAAAAAATGAAATGTCTTTGTAACACATGAGTTTTCACCAAATCCCTCATACTTCGAAGGAGATGGCCCAGTTTGTACACGAAGTGCATCCACTTTTTGTTGTAGACCTCTCAACTTTTTAGCACATGCTATGTGGTCCAAAATGATGATACCATGCCAAGTTTCAACCTTTTCAGTGTCCATTTTTATTGCTTTTTATTTTAGGGTCATTTAGCTCAAAAAACCATTAAATGCATGAAAAGTAGCAAATGAAGTTAGAAATGGTTGAAATTTGAAGATTTGGCTTAGAATGGTGCATAGTGCATGCACAAAGAGTGTGGAGTTTAAATAAGTTTAAAAAATGAAATGTCTTTGTAAGGGATGAGTTTTTATCCAAAACCCTCATACTTCGAAGGATATGATCCAGTTTGTACACGAAGTGCATCCAGTTTTTGTTGTAACCCTCTCAACTTTTTATCACATGCTATGTGGTCGAAATGACGATAACATGCCACGTTTCAACCTTTTCAGTGTTCATTTGTATTGCTTTTTAATTTCAGGGTCATTTAGCTAAAAAAATCATTAAATGCATGAAAAGTAGCAAATGAAGTTAGAAAAGGTTGAAATTTGAAGATGTGGCTTAAAATGGTGCATAGTGAATGCATAAAAACTCTGGAGTTGAAAATAAGTTAAAAAATGAAATGCCTTTGTAACAGTAGAGTTTTCGTGTGAAACCCTCATAGTTCGAAGGAGATGGTTCAGTTTGTACACGAAGTGCATCCAGTTTTTGCTGTAACCCTCTCAACTTTTTATGACATGCTATGTGGTCGAAGTGATGATACCATGCCAAGTTTAAACATTTTTAGTGTTCATTTGTATTTCTTTTTAATTTTAGGGTCATTTAGCTCAAAAAATTCATTAAATGCATGAGAATAGCAAATGAAGTTAGAAATGGTTGAAATTTGAAGATGTGGCTTAAAATGCTGCATAGTGAATGCACAAAAAGTCTGGAGTTGAAACAAGTTAAACAAATTAAATGCTTTTGTAACAGGTGAGTTTTCGTTTGAAACCCTCATACTTCGAAGAAGATGGTCTAGTTTGTACACGAAGTGCATCTAGTTTTTGCTGTAACCCTCTCAACTTTTTATCACATGCTATGTGGTAGAAATGATGATACCATGCCAAGTTTCAACATTTTAGTGTTCATTTGTATTGCTTTTTAATTTCAGGGTCATTTAGCTCAAAAAATTCATTAAATGCAGGAGAAGTAGCATCTGAAGATAGAAAGCGTTGAAATTTGAAGATGCGGCTTAGAATGGTGCATAGTGAATGCACAAAAAGTCTGGAGTTGAAATAAGTTAAAAAATGAAATGCTTTTGTAACAGATGAGTTTTCGTGTGAAACCCTCATACTTCGAACGAGATGGTCCAGTTTGTACACGAAGTGCATCCAGTTTTGGTTGTAACTCTCTCAACTTTTTATCACATACTATGTGGTTGAAGTGATGATACCATGCCAAGTTTCAACCTTTTCAGAGTTCATTTTTAGTGACAACAATTAAAAACAAGAACTAAATGACTAAAACAACTATATAAGCAAAACACTACTGTTTAATTAAAATCCTAATTTAAATTATTTTAAAAATAACGAAATAAATCTTATCGTGACAAAAATCTAATATGTGACTAGGAGCAAAAAGAATTAAATTACAAAATATTTTTAAACTCAAGTTATTTACAATCTAGGGTTAGAAGCAAGTTTGAACAAATTCAAATTTAAACCATTCAAATTTGAAAACTAAGGCGCAAACAGAAACTAGACAAATTGGAATCTAATGTAAAAAGAATCACTCAAAAACATCAAATATTCTAAAAGATATAAGGAATTTGAAAGAGAAAATAAAAACACACAACAAATAAAAAAACAGAAAAGAAAACTCTCAAAACCATTTAGTCCGGGTTGGTATCTCCAACCGGGACTAAAGGTTAGACCTCCCTTAGTCCCATTTGTATCACAGACCGGGATTAAAGGTCTATCTCTAGTCCCGGTTGGTGATACCAACCGAGACTAAAGGGGCTCGTAGGGGCCCTAACCTGACGCCACCCTGCCACCACCCGTTTAATCCCGGTTGGTAACACCAACCGGGACTAGAGGTCACAAATGAACCGGGACTAAAGCCTAGCCGTTGGAGCCGGGACTAGAGGTCACATTAGTCCCGGTCCAAAATCCAACCAGGACTAATGCTCCGAACGAAAGGTCCTTTTTCTACTAGTGTTTATTTGCTAACTAAAATTATGTTTTTATGTTAATGCATTGCTATTCTTAATTATATATGATATATATTGTTGAAATTATATATGTTATTATGTTAATGTTGATTGTACCTCAGTCGTACTAGGGCCTCCATAATACTAGGGTCAGTCGTGCGCTTCCACTTCCGCCAAGGCCATGGCCGTGTCTAGTGGTGGGTAGCCTTCCCAAGATGATGCTCGATAAGCCGCCATTCAGTTGGATCCATCGATTGATGAAGGAGATGGGCACCGACTTCGCTTGCTTCCTCTTAGGTGGTGTCCACGTCGTCTTGATCACATGTCCATAGATCGCGAGGGAGGTGCTCAAGAATCAGGACGTAAATTTCTAGTCCCGCCCACTCAGCTGCGTCTCCGTCGTCATTACCTGCGAGTATAAGGACCGTGAGGGTCAGCCCTAGGCCATGGCAAAAGGTTAAGATGTTGATGCTGCTGCCTCCATCCATGAGGACTTTGGAGAGGGTGTAGCCCCCTACGTGTGGCGCTACGACCAATGCTAAGTCGCCAGGGTTGTCAACCCGGGGCGGGTGATCCTCCCTGCTCCAGATAATAGGCTGCTCGGACCAATTGAGATACCTGGGGAGCGTCGGCTTAGTGACGTTGAAGGTTTTGTGTTTGACCTTTTTGTCCCTTTTGCAAGTACTGGTGGTAAACACATGATATTGCCCACTGTTCAACTGCTTGGGGTTGTTCTGGAAACCGTCGTTGTCATTCTGCTGCTGTGAGACACTTTGTTAAAATTGCTGCTGAAAACCGCCCTGCGCATGGTATTGCTCGCTATTCTGGACCGGATACTGCCTAGCGTTGGAATGGGACCCGCCCTGAGGACCAGGTTTGGGGAAACCGCCAAGCGGACCCCTGTGTGAGCTGCCCGACCTGAATTGGTCCGGGTGTCCACCACTACCCTGTCACGCCCAAGATGCGACCCTATCCTCAATTTGGCACGAAGGCCTCGTCAGGGATAGCAGCGCATCTCGTCGTGTCGCAAGAATGGATATCGTTACAAGTACATGTACTGAAAAGAAGAGATATATATACAGAGTTGGCTTACACTCGCCACAAGCTACATCAGAGTCACATCAGTACATTACATCATCATCAAGAGTAAGAGCAGGGTCCGACTACGGACGAAAACAAACAAGAAAAATAAGAACGACGTCCATCCTTGCTATCCGAGGCTGCCGGCCTGGAACCCATCCTAGATCGATGAAGAAGAAGAAGAAGAAGAAGCAACTCCAAATGAACAATCAACGCGCTCGCGTCAAGTAATTTTTACCTGAACCTGCAACTGGTGTTGTAGTAATCTGTGAGCCACAAGGGACTCAGCAATCTCATTTCCAAAGGTATCAAGACTAGCAAAGCTTAATGGGTAATGTATGGTTAAGTGGTGAGGTTGCAGCAGCGCCTAAGCATATATTTGGTGGCTAAACTTACGAGTACAAGAAATAAGAGGGGGAAGATCTACGCATAACGGACGTGAACTACTGATGATCAAATGAATGATCCTGAACACCTACCTACGTTAGACATAACCCCACCGTGTCCTCGATCGGAGAAGGAACTCACGATAGAGACAGTCACGGTTACGCACACAGTTGGCAAGTTTTAGTTAATTAACTTCAAGTTATCTAGAACCAGTGTTAAACAAAGTTTCCACGTTTCCACATAACCGCGGGCAAGGCTTTCCGAAAGATTTAACCCTGCAGGGGTGCTCCAACTAGTCCATCACAAATTACCACAAGCCGCATAGAAATCCTCGATCACGAAGCTCGCGATCTCGTCGGATTCCCTAGTGGAAAACCTCAACTCTGAGATTACCCAAAGCATCACCGGAATCCCGATGCACAAGATATCTCGTCAAAGGTAAAACTAATCCAGCAAGGCCGCCCGACGTGTCGACGTACCCGATAGGAGCCGCGTATCTCGTTCTCAGGACACGACGGATGGAACTAGCTACGAGTGCTAAACCTCGAGTTTCCTCGCGGTGGCCCCACAGGCAGACCGTTTGGGACCAACACTATCAGCACTGCCCCCCCTGTTTATGTAAAAATTACTCCTCGGGTAGCGCTAACTCCCTATGCATTTCAATTTATCAAAATTATTATGTTGGGCAAATGTAGAACCAAAGCTGGGCCTTGCCAGACCAGCTTTAATCTAAAACGAATTATCAAGGGGGTCCCCATAACAACCCCGATCGTGTTAGGAGCGCTCGATTATGGAACATAACACCGGTAGCCGAAACTAAGGGGGCAAATGTGTTGGGGAACGTCGCATGGGAAACAAAAAATTTCCTACGCGCACGAAGACCTATCATGGTGATGTCCATCTACGAGAGGGGATGTGTGATCTACGTACCCTTGTAGACCGTACAGCAGAAGCGTTAGTGAACGCGGTTGATGTAGTGGAACATCCTCACGTCCCTCGATCCGCCCCGCGAACCGTCCCGCGATCAGTCCCACGATCTAGTGCCGAACGGACGGCACCTCCGCGTTCAGCACACGTACAGCTCGACGATGATCTCGGCCTTCTTGATCCAGCAAGAGAGACGGAGAGGTAAAAGAGTTCTTCGGCAGCGTGACGGCGCTCCGGAGGTTGGTGATGATCTTGTCTCAACAGGGCTCCGCCCGAGCTCCGCAGAAACGCGATCTAGAGGAAAAACCGTGGAGGTATGTGGTCGGGCTGCCGTGGAAAAGTCGTCTCAAATCAGCCCTAAAACCTCCGTATATATAGGTGGGAGAGGGGGGGCCTTGCCTTGGGGCTCAAGGAGCCCCAAGGGGGTCGGCTGAACCAAGGGGGGGAAGGTCTCCCTCCTCCTTTTTTTTCTTTTCTCTTTGATTTTCTTCCTATGGCGCATAGGGCCTTCTTGGGCTGTCCCACCAGCCCACTAAGGGCTGGTGTGCCACCCCCAAGGCCTATGGGCTTCCCCGGGGTGGGTTGCCCCCCCGGTGAACTCCCGGAACCCATTCGTCATTCCTGGTACATTCTCGGTAACTCCGAAAACCTTCCGGTAATCAAATGAGGTCATACTATATATCAATCTTCGTTTCGGGACCATTCCGAAAACCCTCGTGACTTTCGTGATCTCATCCGAGACTCCGAACAACATTCGGCAACCAACCATATAACTCAAATACGCATAAAACAACGTCAAACCTTAAGTGTGCAGACCCTGCGGGTTCGAGAACTATGTAGACATGACCCGAGAGACTCCTCGGTCAATATCCAATAGCGGGACCTGGATGCCCATATTGGATCCTACATATTCTACGAAGATCTTATCATTTGAACCTCGGTGCCAAGGATTCATATAATCCCGTATGTCATTCCCTTTGTCCTTCGGTATGTTACTTGCCCGAGATTCGATCGTCAGTATCCGCATACCTATTTCAATCTCGTTTACCGGCAAGTCTCTTTACTCGTTCCGTAATACAAGATCCCGCAACTTACACTAAGTCACATTGCTTGCAAGGCTTGTGTGTGATGTTGTATTACCGAGTGGGCCCCGAGATACCTCTCCGTCACACGGAGTGACAAATCCCAGTCTCGATCCATACTAACTCAACTAACACCTTCGGAGATACCTGTAGAGCATCTTTATAGTCACCCAATTACGTTGCGACGTTTGATACACACAAAGCATTCTTCCGGTGTCAGTGACTTATATGATCTCATGGTCATAGGAACAAATACTTGACACGCAGAAAACAGTAGCAACAAAATGACACGATCAACATGCTACGTCTATTAGTTTGGGTCTAGTCCATCACATGATTCTCCTAATGATGTGATCCCGTTATCAAGTAACAACACTTGCCTATGGCCAGGAAACCTTGGCCATCTTTGATCAACGAGCTAGTCAACTAGAGGCTTAGTAGGGACAGTGTTTTGTCTATGTATCCACCCAAGTATTGTGTTTCCAATCAATAAAATTATAGCATGGATAATAAACGATTATCATGAACTAAGAAATATAATAATAACTAATTTATTATTGCCTCTAGGGCATATTTCCAACAGTCTCCCACTTGCACTAGAGTCAATAATCTAGTTCATATCTCCATGTGATTCCAACGAATCCAACACCCATATAGTTCTGGGGTCTGATCACGTCTTGCTCATGAGAGAGGTTTTAGTCAACGGTTCTGAAACTTTCAGATCCGTGCGTTCTTTACAAATCTTTATGTCATCTTATAGATGCTGCTACTACGTGCTATTCGGAAATGCTCCAAATATCTACTCTACTATACGAATCCGTTCCACTACTCATAGTTATTCGGATTAGTGTCAAAGCTTGCATCAACGTAACCCTTTACGATGAACTCTTAAACCACCTCCATAATCGAGAAAAATTCCTTAGTCTATTTAGTTACTAAGGATAACTTTGACCGCTGATCAGTGATTCAATCCTGGATCACTCTGTGTACCTCTTTAACTGACTTGCCGTAAGGCACACATCAGGTGCGGTACTCAGGATGGCATACTTTAGAGTCTATGGCTAAGGCATAGAAGACGAGCTTCGTCTATTCTCTTTATTCTGTCGGGGTCGGGTTTTGAGTCTTACTCAAATTCACATCTCACAACGCAACCAAGAACTCCTTCTTTGCTGATCTATTTTGAACTCCTTCAAAAACTTGTCAAGGCATGCATCTTGTTGAAACTTCCATTAAGCGCTTTCGATCTATCCCCATATGCTCAACGTTCAAGTAGCGCAATCCAAGTACTCCTTTGAAAACTCCTTTCAAACAACCTTGTATGCTTTACAGAAATTCTACATTACTTCTGATCCACAATATGTCAACCACATATACTTATCAGAAATTCTATAGCGCTCCCACTCACTTCTTTGGAAATACAAGTTTCTCATAAACCTTGCACAAACCCAAAATCTTTGATCATCTCATCAAAGTGTATATTCCAACTCCGAGATGCTTGCACCAGTCCAATGAAGGATCGCTGGAGCTTGCACACTTGCTAGTATATTTAGGATCGACAAAACCTCCTGGTTGTATCACATACAATGTTTGCTCAAGGAAACCGTCGAGGAAACAACGTTTTGACATCCTATGTGCAATATTTCATAAATAATGCAACATCTACTAACATAATTCTAACAGACTTTTAGCATCGCTACGAGTGAGAAAGTCTCATCATAGTCAACTTGTTTGATCTTGTCAGAAACATCTTTGCGACAAGTCGAGCTTTTAATAATAGTGACTTATCACTATCATCGTCTGTCTTCCTTTTAAAGATCCATCTTTACTCAATAGTCTTATGACCATCAAGTAGTTCTTCCAAAGTCTACACTTTGTTTTCATACATGGATCCTCTCTCGGATTTCATGGCCTCCAGCCATTTGTCGGAATCCGGGCCCACCATTGCTTTCTCCATAACTCGTAGGTTCACTGTTGCTCAACAACATGACCTCCAAGACAGGGTTACCGTACCACTTTGTAGTAGTACGCGACCTTGTCAAACTACGATGTTTGTAGTAACTTGATCCGATGCTCAATGATCACCATCATCAGCTTCCACTTCAATTGGTGTAGGCGCCACAGGAACAACTTCCTGCGCCCTGCTACACACTGGTTGAAGTGATGGTTCGATAACCTCATCAAGTTCTACCACCCTCCCACTCAATTATTTCGAGAGAAACTTTTCCTCGAGAAAGGATCTGTTTCTAGAAACAAACACTTTGCTTTCGGATCTGAGATAGGAGATGTACCCAACTGTTTTGGATATCCTATGAAGATGCATTTATCCGCTTTGGGTTCGAGGTTATCAGACTGAAACTTTTTCACATAAGTGTCGAAACCCCAAACTTTCAAGAAACGACAGTTTAGATTTCTCTAAACCTTAGTCTATACTGTGTCATCTCAATGGAAATACGTGGTGCCCCTTTTAAAGTGAATGCGGTTGTCTCTAATGCTTAAGCCATAAACAATAGTGGTAATTCGATAAGAGACATCATAGCATGCACCGTACCAAATAGTGTGTGGCTATGACGTTCAGACACATCATCACACTATGATGTTCTAGGTGGCATGAACTGCGAAACAATTTCCACATTGTCTTAACTGCGTACCAAAACTCGTAACTCAGATATTCATTTCTATGATCATATCATAGACAGTTTATCCTCTTGTTACGACGAACTTCACTCCGAAACAGAATTGAACTTTTCAATATTTCAGACTTGTGATTCATTAAGCAAATACTCTAGTATCTACTCAAATCGTCATTGAAGTAAGAACATAATGATATCCACTGCGTGCCTCAGCACCCATTGGACTGCATACATCAAAATGTATCACTTCCAACAAGTTACTATCTTATTTCATCTCAATGAAAACAAGGCCTTGCTGATGTGGTATGATTTGTATGTCACTAGTGATTCAAAATCAAGTGAGTATAAAGATCCATCAGCATGGAGCCTCTTCATGCAATTTATACCAACATGACTCAAGCGGCAGTGCCACAAGTAAGTGTTACTATCATCATTACCTCGTATCTTTTGGCACCAATATCATGAACATGTGTAACACTATGATCGAGATTCAATAAACCATTGAAGGTGATTATTCAAGAAAATAGAGTAACCATTATTCTCTTTAAATGAATAATCGTATTGCAATAAAAACGATCCAATCATGTTCACGCTTAACGCAAGCACCAAATAACAATTATTTAGGTTTAACACCAATCCTGATGGTAGAGGGAGCGTGCGACGTTTGATCATATCAACCTTGAAAACACTTCCAACACGTATCGTCACCTCGCCTTTAGCTAGTCTCCGTTTACGCTGTAGCTATCATTCCATGTTACTAATCACTTAGCAACCGAACCGGTATCCAATACCCTCATGCTACTAGGAGTACTAGTAAAGTACACATCAACATCATGTATATCAAATATACTTCTTTCGACTTTTGCCATCCTTCTTATCTACCAAGTATCTAGAGTTGCTCCGCCTCAGTGACTGTTACCCTCATTACAGAAGCATTTAGTCTCGGGTTTGGGTTTAATCTTGGGTCTCTTCATTAGTGCAGCAACTGTTTTGCCGTTTCACGGAGTATCCCTTCTAGCCCTTGCCTTTCTTGAAACTTAGTGGTTTTACTAACCATCAACTATTGACGCTCCTTCTTGATTTCTACTTTCGCAGTTTCAAACATCGCGAATCACTCAAAGATCATTGTATCTATCCTTGATATGTTATAGTTCATCACGAAGCTCTCACAGCTTGGTGGCAGTGACTTTGGAGAACTATCACTATCTCATCTCGAAGATTAACTCCCACTTGATTCAAGCGATTGTCGTACTCAGACAATCTGAGCACACGCTCAATGATTGAGATTTTCTCCTTTACTCTGTGGACAAAGAATCTTGTCGGAGGTCTCGTACCTCTTAACAAGGGCACGAGCATGAAATCACAATTTCATCTCTTTAGAACATCACTTATGTTCCGTGACGTTTCAAAACGTCTTCGGCGCCTTTCTTCTAAGCCATTAAGTATTTTGTACTGAACTATCGTGTAGTCATCAGAAACGTGTACGTTGGATATTCACAGCATCCATAGACGACGCTCGAGGTGCAGCACACTGAGTGGTGCATTAAGGACATAAGCCTTCTGCGCAGCAATGAGGACAATCCTCTTCAAAGTTTGCTACTATCAACTTTCAACTAAATTTTCTCTAGGAACATATAAAACAGTAGAGCTATAGCGCAAGCTACATCGTAATTCGTAAAGACCATTAGACTATGTTCATGACAATTAGTTCAATTAATCATATTACTTAAGAACTCCCACTCAAAAAGTACATCTCTCTAGTCATTTGAGTGGTACATGATCCAAATCCACTATCTCAAGTCCGATCATCACGTGAGTCGAGAATAGTTTCAGTGGTAAGAATCTCTATGCTAATCATATCAACTATACGATTCATGCTCGACCTTTCGGTCTCATGTGTTCCGAGGCCAAGTCTGCACATGCTAGGCTCGTCAAGATTAACCCGAGTGTTCTGCGTGTGCAACTTTTTGCACCCGTTGTATGTGAACGTTGAGTCTATCACACCCGATCATCACGTGGTGTCTCGAAACGAAGAACTGTCGCAACGGTGCACAGTCGGGGAGAACACAATTTCGTCTTGAAATTTTAGTGAGAGATCACCTCATAATGCTACCGTCGTTCTAAGCAAGATAAGGTGCAAAAAAGATTAACATCACATGCAATTCATAAGTGACATGATATGGCCATCATCATGCGCTTCTTGATCTCCATCACCAAAGCACCGGCACGATCTTCTTGTCACCGGCGTCACACCATGATCTCCATCAACGTGTCGCCATCGGGGTTGTCGTGCTACTCATGCTATTACTACTAAATCTACATCCTAGCAAAATAGTAAACGCATCTGCAAGCACAAACATTAGTATAAAGACAACCCTATGGCTCCTGCCGGTTGTCGTACCATCGACGTGCAAGTCGATATTATCTACAACACGATCATCTCATACATCCAATATATCACATCACATCGTTGGCCATATCACATCACAAGCATACCCTGCAAAAACAAGTTAGACGTCCTCTAATTTTGTTGTTGCATGTTTTACGTGGTGACCATGGGTATCTAGTAGGATCGCATCTTACTTACGCAAACACCACAACGGAGATATATGAGTTGCTATTTAACCTCATCCAAGGACCTCCTCGGTCAAATTCGATTCAACTAAAGTTGGAGAAACTGACACTTGCCAGTCATCTTTGAGCAACGGGGTTACTCGTAGCGATGAAACCAGTCTCTCATAAGCATACGAGTAATGTCGGTCCAAGCCGCTTCAATCCAACAATACCGCGGAATCAAGAAAAGACTAAGGAGGGCAGCAAAACGCACATCACCGCCCACAAAAACTTTTGTGTTCTACTCGAGAAGACATCTACGCATGAATCTAGATCATGATGCCACTGCTGGGGAACGTCGCATGGGAAACAAAAAATTTCCTACACGCACGAAGACCTATCATGGTGATGTCCATCTACGAGAGGGGATGTGTGATCTACGTACCCTTGTAGACCGTATAGCAGAAGCGTTAGTGAACGCGGTTGATGTAGTGGAACGTCCTCACGTCCCTCGATCCGCCCCGCGAACCGTCCCGCGATCAGTCCCACGATCTAGTGCCGAACGGACGGCACCTCCGCGTTCAGCACACGTACAGCTCGACGATGATCTCGGCCTTCTTGATCCAGCAAGAGAGACGGAGAGGTAAAAGAGTTCTTCGGCAGCGTGACGGCGCTCCGGAGGTTGGTGATGATCTTGTCTCAGCAGGGCTCCGCCCGAGCTCCGCAGAAACGCGATCTAGAGGAAAAACCGTGGAGGTATGTGGTCGGGCTGCCGTGGAAAAGTCGTCTCAAATCAGCCCTAAAACCTCCGTATATATAGGTGGGAGAGGGGGGGGCCTTGCCTTGGGGCTCAAGGAGCCCCAAGGGGGTCGGCTGAACCAAGGGGGGGAAGGTCTCCCTCCTCCTTTTTTTTCTTTTCTCTTTGATTTTCTTCCTATGGCACATAGGGCCTTCTTGGGCTGTCCCACCAGCCCACTAAGGGCTGGTGTGCCACCCCCAAGGCCTATGGGCTTCCCCGGGGTGGGTTGCCCCCCCGGTGAACTCCCGGAACCCATTCGTCATTCCCGGTACATTCTCGGTAACTCCGAAAACCTTCCGGTAATCAAATGAGGTCATACTATATATCAATCTTCGTTTCGGGACCATTCCGAAAACCCTCGTGACGTTCGTGATCTCATCCGAGACTCCGAACAACATTCGGCAACCAACCATATAACTCAAATACGCATAAAACAACGTCGAACCTTAAGTGTGCAGACCCTGCGGGTTCGAGAACTATGTAGACATGACCCGAGAGACTCCTCGGTCAATATCCAATAGCGGGACCTGGATGCCCATATTGGATCCTACATATTCTACGAAGATCTTATCGTTTGAACCTCGGTGCCAAGGATTCATATAATCCCGTATGTCATTCCCTTTGTCCTTCGGTATGTTACTTGCCCGAGATTCGATCGTCAGTATCCGCATACCTATTTCAATCTCGTTTACCGGCAAGTCTCTTTACTCGTTCCGTAATACAAGATCCCGCAACTTACACTAAGTCACATTGCTTGCAAGGCTTGTGTGTGATGTTGTATTACCGAGTGGGCCCCGAGATACCTCTCCGTCACACGGAGTGACAAATCCCAGTCTCGATCCATACTAACTCAACTAACACCTTCGGAGATACCTGTAGAGCATCTTTATAGTCACCCAATTACGTTGCGACGTTTGATACACACAAAGCATTCTTCCGGTGTCAGTGACTTATATGATCTCATGGTCATAGGAACAAATACTTGACACGCAGAAAACAGTAGCAACAAAATGACACGATCAACATGCTACGTCTATTAGTTTGGGTCTAGTCCATCACATGATTCTCCTAATGATGTGATCCCGTTATCAAGTAACAACACTTGCCTATGGCCAGGAAACCTTGGCCATCTTTGATCAACGAGCTAGTCAACTAGAGGCTTACTAGGGACAGTGTTTTGTCTATGTATCCACACAAGTATTGTGTTTCCAATCAATACAATTATAGCATGGATAATAAACGATTATCATGAACTAAGAAATATAATAATAACTAATTTATTATTGCCTCTAGGGCATATTTCCAACAGTCTCCCACTTGCACTAGAGTCAATAATCTAGTTCATATCTCCATGTGATTCCAACGAATCCAACACCCATATAGTTCTGGGGTCTGATCACGTCTTGCTCATGAGAGAGGTTTTAGTCAACGGTTCTGAAACTTTCAGATCCGTGCGTTCTTTACAAATCTTTATGTCATCTTATAGATGCTGCTACTACGTGCTATTCGGAAATGCTCCAAATATCTACTCTACTATACGAATCCGTTCCACTACTCATAGTTATTCGGATTAGTGTCAAAGCTTGCATCAACGTAACCCTTTACGATGAACTCTTAAACCACCTCCATAATCGAGAAAAATTCCTTAGTCTATTTAGTTACTAAGGATAACTTTGACCGCTGATCAGTGATTCAATCCTGGATCACTCTGTGTACCTCTTTAACTGACTTGCCGTAAGGCACACATCAGGTGCGGTACTCAGGATGGCATACTTTAGAGTCTATGGCTAAGGCATAGAAGACGAGCTTCGTCTATTCTCTTTATTCTGTCGGGGTCGGGTTTTGAGTCTTACTCAAATTCACATCTCACAACGCAACCAAGAACTCCTTCTTTGCTGATCTATTTTGAACTCCTTCAAAAACTTGTCAAGGCATGCATCTTGTTGAAACTTCCATTAAGCGCTTTCGATCTATCCCCATATGCTCAACGTTCAAGTAGCGCAATCCAAGTACTCCTTTGAAAACTCCTTTCAAACAACCTTGTATGCTTTACAGAAATTCTACATTACTTCTGATCCACAATATGTCAACCACATATACTTATCAGAAATTCTATAGCGCTCCCACTCACTTCTTTGGAAATACAAGTTTCTCATAAACCTTGCACAAACCCAAAATCTTTGATCATCTCATCAAAGTGTATATTCCAACTCCGAGATGCTTGCACCAGTCCAATGAAGGATCGCTGGAGCTTGCACACTTGCTAGTATATTTAGGATCGACAAAACCTCCTGGTTGTATCACATACAATGTTTGCTCAAGGAAACCGTCGAGGAAACAACGTTTTGACATCCTATGTGCAATATTTCATAAATAATGCAACATCTACTAACATAATTCTAACAGACTTTTAGCATCGCTACGAGTGAGAAAGTCTCATCATAGTCAACTTGTTTGATCTTGTCAGAAACATCTTTGCGACAAGTCGAGCTTTTAATAATAGTGACTTATCACTATCATCGTCTGTCTTCCTTTTAAAGATCCATCTTTACTCAATAGTCTTATGACCATCAAGTAGTTCTTCCAAAGTCTACACTTTGTTTTCATACATGGATCCTCTCTCGGATTTCATGGCCTCCAGCCATTTGTCGGAATCCGGGCCCACCATTGCTTTCTCCATAACTCGTAGGTTCACTGTTGCTCAACAACATGACCTCCAAGACAGGGTTACCGTACCACTTTGTAGTAGTACGCGACCTTGTCAAACTACGATGTTTGTAGTAACTTGATCCGATGCTCAATGATCACCATCATCAGCTTCCACTTCAATTGGTGTAGGCGCCACAGGAACAACTTCCTGCGCCCTGCTACACACTGGTTGAAGTGATGGTTCGATAACCTCATCAAGTTCTACCACCCTCCCACTCAATTATTTCGAGAGAAACTTTTCCTCGAGAAAGGATCTGTTTCTAGAAACAAACACTTTGCTTTCGGATCTGAGATAGGAGATGTACCCAACTGTTTTGGATATCCTATGAAGATGCATTTATCCGCTTTGGGTTCGAGGTTATCAGACTGAAACTTTTTCACATAAGTGTCGAAACCCCAAACTTTCAAGAAACGACAGTTTAGATTTCTCTAAACCTTAGTCTATACTGTGTCATCTCAACGGAAATACGTGGTGCCCCTTTTAAAGTGAATGCGGTTGTCTCTAATGCTTAAGCCATAAACAATAGTGGTAATTCGATAAGAGACATCATAGCATGCACCGTACCAAATAGTGTGTGGCTATGACGTTCAGACACATCATCACACTATGATGTTCTAGGTGGCATGAACTGCGAAACAATTTCCACATTGTCTTAACTGCGTACCAAAACTCGTAACTCAGATATTCATTTCTATGATCATATCATAGACAGTTTATCCTCTTGTTACGACGAACTTCACTCCGAAACAGAATTGAACTTTTCAATATTTCAGACTTGTGATTCATTAAGCAAATACTCTAGTATCTACTCAAATCGTCATTGAAGTAAGAACATAATGATATCCACTGCGTGCCTCAGCACCCATTGGACTGCATACATCAAAATGTATCACTTCCAACAAGTTACTATCTTATTTCATCTCAATGAAAACAAGGCCTTGCTGATGTGGTATGATTTGTATGTCACTAGTGATTCAAAATCAAGTGAGTATAAAGATCCATCAGCATGGAGCCTCTTCATGCAATTTATACCAACATGACTCAAGCGGCAGTGCCACAAGTAAGTGTTACTATCATCATTACCTCGTATCTTTTGGCACCAATATCATGAACATGTGTAACACTATGATCGAGATTCAATAAACCATTGAAGGTGATTATTCAAGAAAATAGAGTAACCATTATTCTCTTTAAATGAATAATCGTATTGCAATAAAAACGATCCAATCATGTTCACGCTTAACGCAAGCACCAAATAACAATTATTTAGGTTTAACACCAATCCTGATGGTAGAGGGAGCGTGCGACGTTTGATCATATCAACCTTGAAAACACTTCCAACACGTATCGTCACCTCGCCTTTAGCTAGTCTCCGTTTACGCTGTAGCTATCATTCCATGTTACTAATCACTTAGCAACCGAACCGGTATCCAATACCCTCATGCTACTAGGAGTACTAGTAAAGTACACATCAACATCATGTATATCAAATATACTTCTTTCGACTTTTGCCATCCTTCTTATCTACCAAGTATCTAGAGTTGCTCCGCCTCAGTGACTGTTACCCTCATTACAGAAGCATTTAGTCTCGGGTTTGGGTTTAATCTTGGGTCTCTTCATTAGTGCAGCAACTGTTTTGCCGTTTCACGGAGTATCCCTTCTAGCCCTTGCCTTTCTTGAAACTTAGTGGTTTTACTAACCATCAACTATTGACGCTCCTTCTTGATTTCTACTTTCGCAGTTTCAAACATCGCGAATCACTCAAAGATCATTGTATCTATCCTTGATATGTTATAGTTCATCACGAAGCTCTCACAGCTTGGTGGCAGTGACTTTGGAGAACTATCACTATCTCATCTCGAAGATTAACTCCCACTTGATTCAAGCGATTGTCGTACTCAGACAATCTGAGCACACGCTCAACGATTGAGATTTTCTCCTTTACTTTGTGGACAAAGAATCTTGTCGGAGGTCTCGTACCTCTTAACAAGGGCACGAGCATGAAATCACAATTTCATCTCTTTAGAACATCACTTATGTTCCGTGACGTTTCAAAACGTCTTCGGCGCCTTTCTTCTAAGCCATTAAGTATTTTGTACTGAACTATCGTGTAGTCATCAGAAACGTGTACGTTGGATATTCACAGCATCCACAGACGACGCTCGAGGTGCAGCACACTGAGTGGTGCATTAAGGACATAAGCCTTCTGCGCAGCAACGAGGACAATCCTCTTCAAAGTTTGCTACTATCAACTTTCAACTAAATTTTCTCTAGGAACATATAAAACAGTAGAGCTATAGCGCAAGCTACATCGTAATTCGTAAAGACCATTAGACTATGTTCATGACAATTAGTTCAATTAATCATATTACTTAAGAACTCCCACTCAAAAAGTACATCTCTCTAGTCATTTGAGTGGTACATGATCCAAATCCACTATCTCAAGTCCGATCATCACGTGAGTCGAGAATAGTTTCAGTGGTAAGAATCTCTATGCTAATCATATCAACTATACGATTCATGCTCGACCTTTCGGTCTCATGTGTTCCGAGGCCAAGTCTGCACATGCTAGGCTCGTCAAGCTTAACCCGAGTGTTCTGCGTGTGCAACTTTTTGCACCCGTTGTATGTGAACGTTGAGTCTATCACACCCGATCATCACGTGGTGTCTCGAAACGAAGAACTGTCACAACGGTGCACAGTCGGGGAGAACACAATTTCGTCTTGAAATTTTAGTGAGAGATCACCTCATAATGCTACCATCGTTCTAAGCAAGATAAGGTGCAAAAAAGATTAACATCACATGCAATTCATAAGTGACATGATATGGCCATCATCATGCGCTTCTTGATCTCCATCACCAAAGCACCGGCACGATCTTCTTGTCACCGGCGTCACACCATGATCTCCATCAACGTGTCGCCACCGGGGTTGTCGTGCTACTCATGCTATTACTACTAAAGCTACAACCTAGCAAAATAGTAAACGCATCTGCAAGCACAAACATTAGTATAAAGACAACCCTATGGCTCCTGCCGGTTGTCGTACCATCGACGTGCAAGTCGATATTATCTACAACATGATCATCTCATACATCCAATATATCACATCACATCGTTGGCCATATCACATCACAAGCATACCCTGCAAAAACAAGTTAGACGTCCTCTAATTTTGTTGTTGCATGTTTTACGTGGTGACCATGGGTATCTAGTAGGATCGCATCTTACTTACGCAAACACCACAACGGAGATATATGAGTTGCTATTTAACCTCATCCAAGGACCTCCTCGGTCAAATTCGATTCAACTAAAGTTGGAGAAACTAACACTTGCCAGTCATCTTTGAGCAACGGGGTTACTCGTAGCGATGAAACAAGTCTCTCATAAGCATACGAGTAATGTCGGTCCAAGCCGCTTCAATCCAACAATACCGCGGAATCAAGAAAAGACTAAGGAGGGCAGCAAAACGCACATCACCGCCCACAAAAACTTTTGTGTTCTACTCGAGAAGACATCTACGCATGAATCTAGATCATGATGCCACTGCTGGGGAACGTCGCATGGGAAACAAAAAATTTCCTACACGCACGAAGACCTATCATGGTGATGTCCATCTACGAGAGGGGATGTGTGATCTACGTACCCTTGTAGACCGTACAGCAGAAGCGTTAGTGAACGCGGTTGATGTAGTGGAACGTCCTCACGTCCCTCGATCCGCCCCGCGAACCGTCCCGCGATCAGTCCCACGATCTAGTGCCGAACGGACGACACCTCCGCGTTCAGCACACGTACAGCTCGACGATGATCTCGGCCTTCTTGATCCAGCAAGAGAGACGGAGAGGTAGAAGAGTTCTCCGGCAGCGTGATGGCGCTCCGGAGGTTGGTGATGATCTTGTCTCAGCAGGGCTCCGCCCGAGCTCCGCAGAAACGCGATCTAGAGGAAATACCGTGGAGGTATGTGGTCGGGCTGTCGTGGAAAAGTTGTCTCAAATCAGCCCTAAAACCTCCGTATATATAGGTGGGAGAGGGTGGTCTTGCCTTGGGGCTCAAGGAGCCCCAAGGGGGTCGGCCGAACCAAGGGGGGAAGGTCTCCCCGCCCCCAAACCGAGTCCTACTTGGTTTGGTGGGAGGAGTCCTTCTTTCCTTTCCCACCTCCTCCTTTTTTTTCTTTTCTCTTTGATTTTCTTCCTATGGCGCATAGGGCCTTCTTGGGCTGTCCCACCAGCCCACTAAGGGCTGGTGTGCCACCCCAAGGCCTATGGGCTTCCCCGGGGTGGGTTGCCCCCCACGGTGAACTCCCGGAACCCATTCGTCATTCCCGGTACATTCCCGGTATGTCCGAAAACCTTACGGTAATCAAATGAGGTCATCCTATATATCAATCTTCGTTTCCGGACCATTCCGGAAACCCTCGTGACGTCCATGATCTCATCCGGGACTCCGAACAACATTCGGCAACCAACCATATAACTCAAATACGCATAAAACAACGTCGAACCTTAAGTGTGCAGACCCTGCGGGTTCGAGAACTATGTAGACATGACCCGAGAGACTCCTCGGTCAATATCCAATAGCGGGACCTGGATGCCCATATTGGATCCTACATATTCTACGAAGATCTTGTCGTTTGAACCTCAGTGCCAAGGATTCATATAATCCCGTTTGTCATTCCCTTTGTCCTTCGGTATGTTACTTGCCCGAGATTCGATCGTCAGTATCCGCATACCTATTTAAATCTCGTTTACCGGCAAGTCTCTTTACTCGTTCCGTAATACAAGATCCCGCAACTTACACTAAGTCACATTGCTTGCAAGGCTTGTGTGTGATGTTGTATTACCGAGTGGGCCCCGAGATACCTCTCCGTCACACGGAGTGACAAATCCCAGTCTCGATCCATACTAACTCAACTAACACCTTCGGAGATACCTGTAGAGCATCTTTATAGTCACCCAGTTACGTTGGGACGTTTGATACACATAAAGCATTCTTCCGGTGTCAGTGAGTTATATGATCTCATGGTCATAGGAACAAATACTTGACACGCAGAAAACAGTAGCAACAAAATGACACAATCAACATGCTACATCTATTAGTTTGGGTCTAGTCCATCACATGATTCTCCTAATGATGTGATCCCGTTATCAAGTAACAACACTTGCCTATGGCCAGGAAACCTTGGCCATCTTTGATCAACGAGCTAGTCAACTAGAGGCTTACTAGGGACAGTGTTTTGTCTATGTATCCACAAAAGTATTGTGTTTCCAATCAATACAATTATAGCATGGATAATAAACGATTATCATGAACTAAGAAATATAATAATAACTAATTTATTATTGCCTCTAGGGCATATTTCCAACAAAATGTGGAACAAAACACCAGGCTAGAAAGGCCGAGCCTTCCACCTTTTACCAAGTATATAGGTGCATTAAATTAAATAGCATTTAAATATGGTGATATAACAAGGAACCATGTTATCACATGGAAACGTCTGCACCTGCAACTAGCAACGCTATCAACAGGGTTAAGCAAGCAGTAACATAGCCAATCAGTGATTTGCTAGGTCGAACAGGTTGAAGGTTTCATGGCATTGTTGAGAGGCTGGTATTTAACATGTGGTAGGCAACGAGACATAATCGATAGAAGCGACAAAACTAGCATGGCAATGATAGTAATGGTATCTGGGGAAATGATCATCTTGCCTGAGATCCCGCTTGGAAGAAGAATGCCTCCGTGAAGCAGACGAACCGACGTAGCCGAGCGGGTCCTCACATCCGACACGCTTGCGGAACTCTATCGAGACGGGGGAAACCGAAAACAAGCATCAACACACGGAATTCACCACACGATGCACAACACATATGATGCATGAGCAGCTGAATATAAGCAAGTCACGGCATGACAATTCACACAATCAAACACTACACGTTAAGTGAAGTTCAATATGCAACGAGTTGCATATTGACGAAACTCCACATATGAATTATTTAGTTCACTCCCGGTTATTTACACGACAATATTAATGTTGTCAAACATGCAAGAGGTGAAGCGAAAATTAAACTATCTATCTAGACATTTTAAATGAGGTCGGAAATGACATATAGCACCTCCGAAACGACCTCACATGGTAATTTTCAGTTCTGTCCAGATCTGATTTAACACCTTTAATTAGTTGTTAAACAGCAAAACAAATAGGTTCACGTGGTTCTACGCGTCATGGCAAGCAATCTATACATAAAGATCATCTCCAACGGAGCTACGGATCAAAAGTTACAAGCATCGCAAGATATGATGGCATGAATGCAATATGTGTGCAACGACGGCTATGAGCACTTCAACACAAACAACCAGCAAGAGAAAATGAATCTACACGATATTCTAAGCAAGTTTCACGTAGGACACGATCTAATCGGAGCTACGGTTCAAAAACTACGAGCAAAACAAGAATTGACTACAATCTGCCAAAATCAGCCACATAGCATTTTCTACGCCTCACAACTACGAGCTACACAACTCCGATAAAATCATGCAAGGCATGGCACGGAAGAGGGCAAGAAGCACTACTACAAACAGCTAACAACAACTAGCATGGCAGCAAGGAACACTAGGGAAAGAAGTCACAAAAAGGCATCCCACACTCTATTTCAGACTTAGTGAAAATTACACCTCCTGAAAGTGCAGTTTTCGATCTGAAGCTATATTGACAGCAGCAAAACCTATAGCTACAGGACTCCAAATGGCATGAAACTTTACAGCAAGCTAGAGAAACACAAGGGGTACAACTAACTCCATTGGACCAACCTCAAAAGAGCTACAGATCACAAGATGCAAGCAAGACAAGACAGCAACAAAATATAACAGATTCCAGACTTAGAAATATTTCAGCACCTCTAAAACAGCACTATTTCTAGCAACTTGAGAGCAAGCAAAACACACCTAAACATGCATTTCTATTGCAAATAAAAATATCAGGGGCTAAACAAAACATCCAAGATCAACTCCCTAGTTGACAACTCCATCAAACGACGCACGGAATAAATTCTACGAATTAAACAAAAGGGCAACACGGCCAAATATCACGCAAACTAACTTGCTCAAAAGCTAAAACTAATTGCACAGAAAAATCCATGGGATTTTTCTACCCCGGAAACATATAAAATATGTGGGGTTTGCAACACAAAATAAAGCCACACGAAAATGCGGGAAATAATCCTAGACACGAAAAATAATCTAGCGGCAAATCCCTACACGCAAAAATACAATTGACCGCTCTAAAATACATGCAAAAATGATTCCTAAAATAAGGACATTTAATCTAAGGCATACGGGCTATCCGAACATGCGCGGAAAAATAATACGGGCTATATTCTATTGGGGAAGCACACTTATCTATGCAAACAGTGGGTCAAACCTCATCAAACATTTATGCAAGTTGCAAAAATGGATACTACGCAAAATTCTACACCAAATACATATATAATTCATCGCGATCCGACTTACGGATTAAAAACTACGAACGTTTTAATATACGTATATCTCTGGAATTTTAATTATATCGCAAAAATAAGAAAAAGGCTAACGGGCCGAATCTACACATGGCATTGAGCGCAAGACAACTAAATACTGCCACGGGCGAGGGATAGAGGAAGGGGGAAGGCTGCTCACCTTGCGGGCCTGGCCCGGTCAGGAAGGAGGCCGACAGGAGGCAGACCGGCTCGGGCCTTGAGGGCACCAGCTGGGCCAGCTGGCCTGGCGGCTGGCGGCGGGAGGCCGGCCCAGCAGCGGGCTGGAGGGGCAGGCCTCTGGGCGCTGGAGGTCAACACGGGACGGCGCTGTGCCTCGTCCTCCCGCGATCCAGAGCAGGGGGCGGCGCTGGGTCCCGCAACGAGGACGGCGGCGAGCATGGAAGGCCGTCGAGGCAGAGGCGAGGAGGGCCTGGAGCACTGGATCTCGCCGGATCCGGGCCGGGGCGGCGACCCGAGGCGGCGCGGGCTGGAACCTTGCAGGAGCTCGCGAGAGACGTCGGCAGGGACTCCGGCAGGCAGTTGCGCGGCTCCGACGGCGAAGGGACTCCGGCAGGCGGTTGCTCGGCTCCGGCGGCGAAGACGACCGACGAAGAGGCGAGCTCCGGCGGCGAGGAGGCTCGGGCTGCTGCGGGCAGGAGCACCTCGGCAAGGGCGAGGCTCGGGCCTCTGGCGGCAGCTACGGGGGTGATCCGGGCCCGGGCGGGCCGGATCTGGGCTTGCGGGCCCGGTGGCTACGCTGAGGAGGGAGGGAGGAGAGAGAGGGTGCGGGAGGCTAGGGTTTCGAGGGTTGCATGGATATCGAGGGAGAGAGAGAGTGGCTGCCTATTTATAGACGTAGGGGCTAGGTTTATCCGAATCCGGCCCCGTTTTCGCCCACGCGATCGTGATCGAACGGCCACGGATGCGGGAATGGTTAGGTGGGCTGTGTCGAGTGGATATCCGGAGACGAGAGGGAGAACGGGCGGCGCGGCAACAAATTTTAAAACACCGACAAACGTCCGACGGTAGCCCGAATACGGTGCCGCTACGGTCGACCGTTCGGGTAACAGACGGTCTCCAATCGCGACGAAATTCGACAAGCGGCCTAGCTATAAATAAATAATACCGCACGACAAATTCCAGCTCAATCGGAGAAAGTTTTAAACGCACTTTAAAACAGGGTTTCGACGATGTCGCGGGCGCGTGCGAGTGCGGTCGGGCTCGGAACGAACAACGACGATAACCGGGAACTAACAACGGATGCAACGTTTGAAAACTGGCGGCAACGGAGATGCCGATGCAATGCAGATGATGCGCATGATGCGATGATGATGCGACAAATAAAAATAGACACACGATGAAAACAGGAAGAGAGGGGAATCTTCTGGAACGTCGGCATCGGGCTGTCACATACCCCTTCCTTGGTTGCCCTTGAGCGCCTCGGCACGGAACTCCTGCATCACGTAGAAGTCTTCCCAAGAATGGGTGGATCGAACTTCCGTCGTGGTATGTTGCGGGCAGGGGCCCTTGATCATCTCGTGATAGTTGCGTGGCTTCTTTCCACTGAAACCCCTTTTCTTCGAACGTTGGTTCCCGGTCCCCGTGTTGGTATTGGCGACGAATTCAGTCGCACCTTCCTGCTGCCTTTTCTTCCCTTGGCCCCTGGGGTTGTAGTTATTTCGTCCTTGGGACTGTGAGTGGCCTTTGGATGACTCTGTTGGGAACGTCGCATGGGAAACAAAAAATTTCCTACGCGCACGAAGACCTATCATGGTGATGCCCATCTACGAGAGGGGATGAGTGATCTACGTACCCTTGTAGACCGTACAGCAGAAGCGTTAGAGAATGCGGTTGATGTAGTGGAATGTCCTCACGTCCCTCGATCCGCCCCGCGAACAATCCCGCGATCAGTCCCACGATCTAGTACCGAATGGACGGCACCTCCGCGTTCAGCACACGTACAGCTCGACGATGATCTCGGCCTTCTTGATCCAGCAAGAGAGACGGAGAGGTAGAAGAGTTCTCCGGCAGCGTGACGGCGCTCCGGAGGTTGGTGATGACCTTGTCTCAGCAGGGCTCCGCCCGAGCTCCGCAGAAACGCGATCTAGAGGAAAAACCGTGGAGGTATGTGGTCGGGCTGCCGTGGAAAAGTCGTCTCAAATCAGCCCTAAAACCTCCGTATATATAGGTGGGAGGGAGGGGACCTTGCCTTGGGGCTCAAGGAGCCCCAAGGGGGTCGGCCGAGTCCAAGGGGCAGGACTCTCCCCCCCAAACCGAGTTGGACTTGGTTTGGTGGGAGGGAGTCCCCCTTCCTTCCCACCTCCTCCCTTTTTTTTTCTTTCTCTCTTGATTTTCTTCACCTTGGTGCATAGAGCCTTTTGGGCTGTCCCACCAGCCCACTAAGGGCTGGTGTGCCACCCTCAAGGCCTATGGGCTTCCCCGGGGTGGGTTGCCCCCCCCCCCGGTGAACTCCCGGAACCCATTCGTCATTCCCGGTACATTCCCGGTAACTCTGAAAACCTTCCGGTAATCAAATGAGGTCATCCTATATATCAATTTTCGTTTCCGGACTATTCCGGAAACCCTCGTGACGTCCGTGATCTCATCCGGGACTCCGAACAACATTCGGTAACCAAACATATAACTCAAATACGCATAAAACAACGTCGAACCTTAAGTGTGCAGACCCTGCGGGTTCGAGAACTATGTAGACATGACCCGAGAGACTCCTCGGTCAATATCCAATAGCGGGACCTGGATGCCCATATTGGATCCTACATATTCTACGAAGAACTTATCGTTTGAACCTCAGTGCCAAGGATTCATATAATCCCGTATGTCATTCCCTTTGTCCTTCGGTATGTTACTTGCCCGAGATTCGATCGTCAGTATCCGCATACCTATTTCAATCTCGTTTACCGGCAAGTCTCTTTACTCGTTCCGTAATACAAGATCCCGCAACTTACACTAAGTTACATTGCTTGCAAGGCTTGTGTGTGATGTTGTATTACCGAGTGGGCCCCGAGATACCTCTCCGTCACACGGAGTGACAAATCCCAGTCTTGATCCATACTAACTCAACTAACACCTTCGGAGATACCCGTAGAGCATCTTTATAGTCACCCAGTTACGTTGCGACGTTTGATACACATAAAGCATTCCTCCGGTGTCAGTGAGTTATATGATCTCATGGTCATAGGAATAAATACTTGACACGCAGAAAACAGTAGCAATAAAATGACACGATCAACATGCTACGTCTATTAGTTTGGGTCTAGTCCATCACGTGATTCTCCTAATGACGTGATCCAGTTATCAAGCAACAACACCTTGTTCATAATCAGAAGACACTGACTATCTTTGATCAACTGGCTAGCCAACTAGAGGCTTGCTAGGGACGGTGTTCTGTCTATGTATCCACACATGTAAATGAGTCTTCATTCAATACAATCATAGCATGGATAATAAACGATTATCTTGATACAGGAATTATAATAATAACTATATTTATTATTGCCTCTAGGGCATAATTCCAACAGTCTCCTACTTGCACTAGAGTCAATAATCTAGCCCTCACATCACCATGTGAATTACATTGTAATAAATCTAACACCCATACAGTTCTGGTGTTGATCATGCTTTGGCCGTGGAAGAGGTTTAGTCAGCGGGTCCGCTACATTCACATCCGTGTGCACTTTGCATATATTCACGTCCTCTCCCTCGACGTAGTCGCGGATGAGGTTGAAGCGTCGTTTGATGTGTCTGGTCTTCTTGTGAAACCGTGGTTCCTTTGCTAAGGCAATGGCACCAATGTTATCACAGAACAAGGTTATTGGATTCAGTGCGCTTGGCACCACTCCAAGATCCGTCATGAACTGCTTCATCCAGACACCCTCCTTAGCCGCCTCCGAGGCAGCCATGTACTCCGCTTCACATGTAGAATCTGCTACGACGCTTTGCTTGGAACTGCACCAGCTTACTGCACCCCCATTAAGAATAAATACGTATCCGGTTTGCGACTTAGAGTCGTCCGGATCTGTGTCAAAGCTTGCATCGACGTAACCTTTTACGGCGAGCTCTTCGTCACCTCCATACACGAGGAACATCTCCTTAGTCCTTTTCAGGTACTTCAGGATATTCTTGACCGCTGTCCAGTGATCCACTCCTGGATTACTCTGGAACCTACCTGCCATACTTATGGCCAGACTAACATCCGGTCTAGTGCACAGCATCGCATACATGATAGAACCTATGGCTGAAGCATAGGGGACGGAGCGCATATGCTCTCTATCTTCATCAGTTGCTGGGCACTGAGTCTTACTCAATCTCGTACCTTGTAGAACTGGCAAGAACCCTTTCTTGGACTGTTCCATTTTGAACCTCTTCAAAACTTTATCAAGGTATGTGCTTTGTGAAAGTCCTATCACGCGTTTTGATCTATCCCTATAGATCTTAATGCCTAGAATGTAAGCAGCTTCTCCTAGGTCCTACATAGAGAAACTTTTATTCAAGTAATCTTTTACGCTCTCTAAAAACTCCACGTTGTTTCCAATCAGCAATATGTCATCCACATATAATATTAGAAACGCCATAGAGCTCCCACTCACTTTATTGTAAATACAAGATTCTCCAACCACTTGTATAAACCCAAATGCTTTGATCACCTCATCAAAGCGTTTGTTCCAACTCCGAGATGCTTGCACCAGTCCATAAATGGATCGCTGGAGCTTGCACACCTTGTTAGCATTCTTAGGATCAACAAAACCTTCGGGTTGTATCATATACAACTCTTCCTTAAGGAAACCGTTAAGGAACGCCGTTTTGACATCCATCTGCCAGATTTCATAATCGAAAAATGCAGCTATTGCTAACATGATTCTGACGGATTTAAGCATCGCTACGGGTGAGAAAGTCTCATCGTAGTCAACTCCTTGAACTTGTGAAAAACCCTTTGCCACAAGTCGAGCTTTATAAACGGTCATATTGTCGTCAGCGTCCGTCTTCCTCTTAAAGATCCATTTGTTCTGAATAGCCTTGCGGCCCTCAGGTAGTACCTCCAAAGTCCACACTTTGTTCTCATACATGGACCCTATCTCGGATTTCATGGCTTCCAGCCATTTGTTGGAATCTGGGCCCACCATTGCTTCTTCATAATTCGCAGGTTCATTCTTGTCTAACAACATGATTGATAAGACAGGATTACCGTACCACTCTGGAGCAGCACGTGGTCTTGTCGACCTGCGTGGTTTGACAGAAACTTGAACTGGAGTTTCATGATCATCATCATTAACTTCTTCCTCAACCGGCGTCGCAATGACAGGGGTTTCCCCTTGCCCTGCGCCACCATCCAGAGGGATGAGAGGTTCGACAACCTCGTCAAGTTCTATCTTCCTCCCACTCAATTCTCTCGAGAGAAACTCCTTCTCGAGAAAAGCTCCGTTTTTAGCAACAAACACTTTGCCCTCGGATTTGAGATAGAAGGTGTACCCAACTGTCTCTTTTGGGTAACCTATGAAGACGCACTTTTCCGCTTTGGGTTCCAGCTTTTCAGGCTGAAGCTTTTTGACATAAGCATCACATCCCCAAACTTTAAGAAACGACAACTTTGGCCTCTTGCCATACCACAGTTCGTATGGTGTCGTCTCAACGGATTTTGATGGTGCCCTATTTAAAGTGAATGGAGCTGTTTCTAATGCATAGCCCCAAAATGATAACGGCAAATCAGTAAGAGACATCATAGATCGCACCATCTCTAATAGAGTACGATTACGACGTTCGGACACACCATTACGCTGTGGTGTTCCAGGCGGTGTTAACTGTGAAACAATTCCACATTGTCTTAAGTGAGTACCAAACTCGAAACTCAGATATTCACCCCCACGATCAGACCGTAGGAACTTGATCTTCTTGTTACGATGATTTTCCACTTCACTCTGAAATTGCTTGAACTTTTCAAATGTTTCAAACTTGTGCTTCATCAAGTAGACATAACCATATCTACTCAAATCGCTAGTGAAGATGAGAAAATAACGATATCCGCCGCGTGCCTCCACGCTCATCGGACCACACACATCCGTATGTATGATTTCCAACAAGTCACTTGCACGCTCCATTGTTCCTGAGAACGGAGTCTTAGTCATCTTGCCCATGAGGCATGGTTCGCACGTGTCAAGTGAATCAAAGTCAAGTGACTCCAAAAGTCCATCAGCATGGAGTTTCTTCATGCGTTTTACACCAATATGACCTAAGCGGCAGTGCCACAAAAATATGGCGCTATCATTGTTAACTCTAACTCTTTTGGTCTCAATGTTATGTATATGCGTATCGCTATCAAGATTCAATATGAACAATCCTCTCACATTCGGTGCATGACCATAAAAGATGTTACTCATAGAAATAGAACAACCATTATTCTCTGACTTAAAAGAGTAACCGTCTCACAATAAACAAGATCCAGATATAATGTTCATGCTCAACGCAGGCACTAAGTAACAATGATTTAAGTTCATCACTAATCCTGACGGTAACTGAAGTGACACTGTGCCGACGGCGATTGCATCAACCTTGGAACCATTTCCTACGCGCATCGTCACTTCATCTTTCGCCAGCCTTCGCCTATTCTGCAGTTCCTGTTTCGAGTTGCAAATATGAGCAACAGAACCGGTATCGAATACCCAGGCACTACTACGAGAGCCGGTTAAGTACACATCAATAACATGTATATCAAATATACCTGATTTTTCTTTGCCCGCCTTCTTATCTGCCAGATACTTGGGGCAATTGCGCTTCCAGTGACCCATACCCTTGCAATAGTAACACTCCGTTTCAGGCTTAGGTCCAGCTTTGGGTTTCTTCGGCGGATTGGCAACAGGCTTGCCGCTCTTCTTCATATTGCCCTTCTTGCCTTTGCCGTTTCTCTTGAATTAGTGGTCTTATTCACCATCAACACTTGATGCTCTTTACGGAGTTCAGACTCTGCGACTTTCAGCATCGCAAACAACTCGCCGGGAGACTTGTTCATCCCTTGCATGTTGTAGTTCAACACAAAGCCTTTATAGCTTGGGGGCAGTGATTGAAGGATTCTGTCAGTGATAGCCTCTTGCGGGAGTTCGATCCCCACCTCAGCTAGACGGTTTGAGTACCCAGACATTTTGAGCACATGTTCACTGACAGACGAGTTTTCCTCCATCTTGCAAGCATAGAATTTATCGGAGGTCTCATACCTCTCGATCCGGGCGTTCTTCTGAAAGATAAACTTGAACTCCTGGAACATCTCAAATGCTCCATCACGCTCAAAGCGACGTTGAAGTCCCGGTTCTAAGCCATACAAGATTGCACATTGAACTATTGAGTAGTCCTCCTTATGCGCTAACCAAGCGTTCTTAACATCCTGATCAGCCGTAGCGGGTGGTTCATCTCCTAACGCAGCATTAAGTACATAATCCTTCTTCCCAGCTTGTAAGATTAGCTTAAGATTACGAGCCCAGTCTACAAAGTTGCTTCCATCATCTTTCAACTTAGCTTTCTCTAGGAACGTATTAAAATTCAGGATGACTGTCGCGTGAGCCATGATCTACAACACAAATATATTCAAAGTGGACTTAGACTATGTTCAAGATAATTAGAGTTTAACTTAATCAAATTATTCGCTAAACTCCCACTCAAAAAGTACATCTCTCTAGTCATTTGAGTGGTTCATGATCCACTTACACTAGCTCAAGTCTGATCATCACGTGAGTTGAGTATAGTTTCAGTGGTAAGCATCCCTATGATAATCATATCATCTATATGATTCATGATCGACCTTTCGGTCTCATGTGTTCCGAGGCCATGTCTACACATGCTAGGCTCGTCAAGCTTAACCCGAGTGTTCCGCCTCCGCAACTGTTTTGCACCCGTTGTATGTGAACGCTGAGTCTATCACACCCGATCATCACGTGGTGTCTCAAAACGACGAACTGTAGCAACGGTGCACAGTTGGGGAGAACACAATTTCGTCTTGAAATTTTAGTGAGAGATCACTCATAATGCTACCGTCGTTCTAAGCAAAATAAGGTGCATAAAAGGATTAACATCACATGCAATTCATAAGTGACATGATATGGCCATGATCACATGCTTCTTGATCTTCATCACCAAAGCACCGGAACGATCTTCTTGTCACCGGCGCCACGCCATGATCTCCATCAACGTGTTGCCATCGGGGTTGTCGTGCTACTCATGCTATTACTACTAAAGCTACATCCTAGCAAAATAGTAAACGCATCTACAAGCACAAACGTTAGTATAAAGACAACCCTATGGCTCCTACCGGTTGCCGTACCATCGACGTGCAAGTCGATATTTCTATTACAACATGATCATCTCATACATCCAATATATCACATCACATCGTTGGCCATATCACATCACAAGCATACCCTGCAAAAACAAGTTAGACGTCCTCTAATTTTGTTGTTGCATGTTTTACGTGGTGACCATGGGTATCTAGTAGGATCGCATCTTACTTACGCAAACACCACAACGGAGATATATGAGTTGCTATTTAACCTCATCCAAGGACCTCCTCGGTCAAATCCGATTCAACTAAAGTTGGAGAAACCGACACTTGCCAGTCATCTTTGAGCAACGGAGTTACTCGTAACGATGAAACCAGTCTCTCGTAAGCGTACGAGTAATGTCGGTCCAAGCCGCTTCAATCCAACAATACCGCGGAATCAAGAAAAGACTAAGGAGGGCAGCAAAACGCACATCACCGCCCACAAAAACTTTTGTGTTCTACTCGAGAAGACATCTACTCATGATGCCACTGTTGGGAACGTCGCATGGGAAACAAAAATTTTCCTACGCGCACGAAGACCTATCATGGTGATGCCCATCTACGAGAGGGGATGAGTGATCTACGTACCCTTGTAGACCGTACAGCAGAAGCGTTAGAGAATGCGGTTGATGTAGTGGAACGTCCTCACGTCCCTCGATCCGCCCCGCGATCAGTCCCACGATCTAGTACCGAATGGACGGCACCTCCGCGTTCAGCACACGTACAGCTCGACGATGATCTCGGCCTTCTTGATCCAGCAAGAGAGACGGAGAGGTAGAAGAGTTCTCCGGCAGCGTGACGGCGCTCCGGAGGTTGGTGATGACCTTGTCTCAGCAGGGCTCCGCCCGAGCTCCGCAGAAACGCGATCTAGAGAAAAAACCGTGGAGGTATGTGGTCGGGCTGCCTTGAAAAATTCGTCTCAAATCAGCCCTAAAACCTCCGTATATATAGGTGGGAGGGAGGGGACCTTGCCTAGGGGGTCGGCCGAGTCCAAGGGGGAGGACTCTCCCCCCCCCCCAAACCGAGTTGGACTTGGTTTGGTGGGAGGGAGTCCTCCTTCCTTCCCACCTCCTCCCTTTTTTTTTTCTTTCTCTCTTGATTTTCTTCTCCTTGGCGCATAGAGCCTTTTGGGCTGTCCCACCAGCCCACTAAGGGCTGGTGTGCCACCCTCAAGGCCTATGGGCTTCCCCGGGGTGGGTTGCCCCCCCCGGTGAACTCCCGGAACCCATTCGTCATTCCCGGTACATTCCCGGTAACTCCGAAAACCTTCCGGTAATCAAATGAGGTCATCCTATATATCAATTTTCGTTTCCGGACTATTCCGGAAACCCTCGTGACGTCCGTGATCTCATCCGGGACTCCGAACAACATTCGGTAACCAACCATATAACTCAAATACGCATAAAACAACGTCGAACCTTAAGTGTGCAGACCCTGCGGGTTCGAGAACAATGTAGACATGACCCGAGAGACTCCTCGGTCAATATCCAATAGCGGGACCTGGATGCCCATATTGGATCCTACATATTCTACGAAGATCTTATCGTTTGAACCTCGGTGCCAAGGATTCATATAATCCCGTATGTCATTCCCTTTGTCCTTCGGTATGTTACTTGCCCGAGATTCAATCGTCAGTATCCGCATACCTATATCAATCTCGTTTACCGGCAAGTCTCTTTACTCGTTCCGTAATACAATATCCCGCAACTTACACTAAGTTACATTGCTTGCAAGGTTTGTGTGTGATGTTGTATTACCGAGTGGGCCCCGAGATACCTCTCCGTCACACGGAGTGACAAATCCCAGTCTTGATCCATACTAACTCAACTAACACCTTCGGAGATACCTGTAGAGCATCTTTATAGTCACCCAGTTACGTTGCGACGTTTGATACACACAAAGCATTCCTCCGGTGTCAGTGAGTTATATGATCTCATGGTCATAGGAATAAATACTTGACACGCAGAAAACAGTAGCAATAAAATGACACGATCAACATGCTACGTCTATTAGTTTGGGTCTAGTCCATCACGTGATTCTCCTAATGACGTGATCCAGTTATCAAGCAACAACACCTTGTTCATAATCAGAAGACACTGACTATCTTTGATCAACTGGCTAGCCAACTAGAGGCTTGCTAGGGACGGTGTTCTGTCTATGTATCCACACATGTAAATGAGTCTTCATTCAATACAATCATAGCATGGATAATAAACGATTATCTTGATACAGGAATTATAATAATAACTATATTTATTATTGCCTCTAGGGCATAATTCCAACAGACTCCCCCCTCCTGGCACTGCTGATTTTATCGTCGTCCTCCCCAGGATCTTTGGTGTCATCAGACTCAGCGTACCTAGTAAGGGTGTCCATTAGGTCTCCCATATCCTGCACTTTGCGCTTGAGTCGCCCGAGCTTCAACACCACAGGTTGGTAGTGACAGTTTCTCTCTAGGATCAGCACGGCCCGAGCCGCCGAAATAGCATCCGATGAGTGGATTACCTTTGCAACCCGCCGCGTCCATTGATGGGCCGACTCGTCTGGGCGCTGGATACAATGCTGTAAGTCGACAATAGTCATCGGACACTTGCAAGTCCCTCGAAAGTTTTTGATAAAATGCTCATTTAACTTTGCCCAGGTGTTGATGGAGTTGGGCGGCAGGTTCTTCAGCCAAGTGCGTGCCGTCCCTTCAAGCATCATTGTAAAGTACTTGACACATACCGCCTCATTAACATCAAGCATATCCATTGCAAGCTCGTAACTTTCAATCCATGCCCCTGGCTCGAGATCCGACGTTTAGTTGGGAACCTTGTACGGACCTTTAAAATCTTTTGGCATACGCTCGTTGCGGAGGGCGGGTGACAGACAAGGTATCCCTCTGTTCCTGCCACCTGACTCGGCCTGCACGGGGGAAGGCGACACGTAAGCCGGATAGCCTTGACCTGTCCGGGCCGTACTCCGTCAAGCGGGCGGCTCGTGCTGCATCCACGAGGTCCTGAGCCCGGGTGTCGGGCATCCCGGGCGGGTTGATTTGCGGAGGCCGTCACCATTCACTGGTGGACACCGCGGCCTGGTCGTCATGACGGCTCCTGGTATGACTTGCTTGAGGCGTGGAGTGAAGCCACTCGCGGCTATATGAATATTGCGCGTGTTGGACCACCGTCGTTTTCAACATCTCGATGGCGTTCCTTGCCTCTACTTCAGCCAGAGAGTTTCCGTGGATGGGAAGAGACTCTAGGTTGCGGGTCACCGCCAGCACGTTGTCAACGGGGTTAGAAAAGTGAGCCCGTGGTGTCTGAAAACGTGGCGGCTGAGCCGGTGCCGGCTGAGGCGCCTGTGGGTTGGGCAACTGCTGAGCCGGGTTGACGCGCTGGGTAACTTCCACGGCTGGTTAGGCTCCATCCCAGGTGTATGTGGGTTGTCGAAGAGTTGAGTTGGATCCAGATCAACTAGCATACGATGGCGATGCCTCCTCTGGTGAATCGCATCGGAAGCGCGCTGTTGTTGTTCAAGCCGCCATCCCTGAACACTTAGCCTCTCTGTCTACGCGGCAATCTGGGCCTGTTGGGTCGCCATCCTGGCGGCCTCGCCTTCAATGTCGTGTTGGATCTTGGCCATCTCCTCCCTTAGTTTTGCTAACTCGGCGTTGACCTCCTCTTGGTTCTCCGCCGTCACAGTAATTGCCGTGAGTTTAGCCATCTCTCCTACAAAATCTGCCATGGCTTGAGCCGGAGTCTTTCCTAGTCCGCTAGCTTCATTGTTGCCAGCTGCGGTCGGCTAAGCCGCTGCTGCTCGGGCCATGTAGATGGCGACCTGACGATGGGGTCCTTCAACATCCTTGGAGATTCCCGCCTCAGGCAATCCCCCAAGCCACCCTTTGTCGAGAGGGTAGATCGAATCCATGTCGCCAATGGACGACTTGTCGTCCAAGTTGTCAGGGGTGTTCTCCTGGATCACCGATTCATCCAGCAGGTCGATTCGCTGCGTAAAACCAACGAAGGCGTGGTGTGTCCTGACCTCATGTTTGGCAGGACGGGCGTACCGGGCCGGCTCGACGATGTCGGTGAAGGTGTACGACTCAGGTATGGGAGCCCCAAACTTGCCAATGAAGACAGAATCTTGCCAAAGGCATGAATCTTGCCAAAGGGGACCCTGTGTCCAGATTCGATTGAATCGGCGTCAGGCCCCCACTGAGAGTTGTCGATGTAGTACTTTCCGCGATGGCTCTTAGTCATGAGACCGACCGCGTAGCTCCCAAACCCCGGAAGGGCTCCCTTTGAGAACTCAACTCCATCGTGCGTTTGCCCCACAGTGGGCGCCAACTGTCGTGGTTTTGTCACGACAGATGTCCTCGTGAAAGGACTTAGTGATGGAGCCATCACACCTTGGTGGCGACTCAAAGGAGTTGAGCGGAAACAAGACTCGAATTTACCCAGGTTCGTCCCCTCCGATGGAGGTAAAAGCTTACGTCCTGGTTTGTGTATGTTGATGATGGGATCGATTACAAGGAGGGCGTAACTCGCCTGACCTCGCTCTTGATGGATTGTAACTTGACCCTATCTACCCTAGGGACTCGCCTTTATATACAGGTCGAGGTCCTAGGTTTTACAAGAGTCCATGCCACATTACAAATTGTGTCCTGCCATATCTCTAAACCGTCGTGCCTCCCAAGCAAGGAAACGAGCACGGCGACTCATCTTCTCCGCAGGTCTTGAACCGCCATCCAGGCTCATGGGCCCGACCGGCTCATCGTTGAAGATCTCCTCGCACCTTCCAGATCCTGGGCCAAGGCCTATCTTGATCATGAATGTTGAATCTCCATGCACCTGACCCGGCCCAATAGGGCGGGTCATACAGCGGGTAATATCCCCAACACATACACATAGGATTTTTATAAGCTGTTTTGTAGGCCCAAAATGCATTGTCTACTTTCTTAGACTAATTCTTTCATGACTTATTGACAGTCTTTTGCAGTATTAATTTTATTTCTCTATTGGTTAATTCTACTTGACCACTAGATTGAGGATGATAGGGAGATGCAATTCTATGGTTAATATCATATCTAGCAAGCAACTTACGAAAAGCACCATGAATAAAATGTGAACCACCATCAGTCATTAAGTATCCAGGCACTCCAAAGCATGGGAAAATAAATTCCTTAAGCATTTTAATAGAGATGTTATGATTAACACTATTGGTTGGAATAACTTCTACCCATTTAGTGACATAATCAACAACAATTAAAATATGTATATACCCATTAGGGGAAGGAAAAGGTCCCATATAGTCAAATCCCAAAACATCAGATGGTTCAATAACAAGTGAATAATTCATAGGCATTTCTTGCCGTCTACTAACATTACCAATTATTTGACATTCATCACAAGAAATAGCAAACTTACAAGCATCTTTGAAAAGAGTAGGCCAATAAAATCCAGACTGCAATACCTTGTGTGCAGTTCTATATCCCGCGTGGTGTCCTCCATAAGCCTCAGAGTGACACTTCCGAAGGATTTGTTCCTGTTCACGCTCCATGTGCTCCCTCTTTATAAAGATGTGGTTCATCCCAAAAGTAATGTCTTAAATCAAAGAAGAAAATTTTCCTTTGCTGATAGGTGAAACTAGGTGGTATGTATTTAGCAAGAATGTAATTAGGATAATCAACAAACCATGGTGTGTTCTAAGAAACATTAACCACATATAGTTGTTCATCAGGGAACCTATGATCAATAGGTAGTGAGTCATCAAGAACATTCGCTAACCTAGACAAGTTATCACCTACATGGTTCTTAGCTCCTTTCCTATTAATCATACGCAAATCAAATTCTTGTAGCAAAAGAACCCACCTAATAAGTCTAGAATTATCATCTTTCTTTTCCATAAGATATTTCATAACAGCATGGTCAATGTGAACAATTACTTTAGAATGAACAACGTAAGATCTGAATTTATCAGAAGGAAATACAACTGGTAAGAATTCTTTTTCAGTGGTAGCATAATTTCTCTGGGCCCTGTCTAGAGTTTTATTAGCATAATGGATAGCATTTAATTTCTAATCAAGTATTTGTCCTACACAACACCAACAACATGATCACTAGCATCACACATAATTTCAAAAGGCAAGTTCCAATCAGGTGGTTGAACAGTGCAGAAGTTAAGGCTTTCTTAAGTGTTTCAAAGGATTCTACACAATCATCATCGAAAACGAAAGGAACATCATTTTGTAATAAATTAGTAAGATGCCTAGAAATCTTAGAGAAGTCTTTAATAAACATCCTATAGAAACCAGCATGACCAAGGAACTACGGATAATTTTAATATATTTAGGACAATGGCATCGTCTCAATAGCATCAACTTTAGCCTTATCCACCTCAATACCTTGTTTGGAAATTTTATGACCCAAGACAATACCTTCATTTACCATAAAGTGGCACATCTGCCAATTCAAGACAAGGTTAGTTTTCTCACATCTCTGCAAAAATCGATCAAGGCTGCTTCAGCAATCATCAAAAGAAGTTCCACAAACGAAAAAATTATCCATGCAAACCTCAACAATCTTTTCAAAAAAAGCAGAGAATATAGCAGTCATACATCTTTGAAAGGTAGCAGTTGCATTGCATAATCCAAAAGACATACATCTATAATCATAGGTTCCAAAAGGGCAAGTAAAGGTGTGACACGTGTATTTGAGAATAACCATCTAGAAAGCAAAAATGTGTGTGCTTCCATAATCTTTCTAGCATTTGGTCTATGAAAGGTAAGTGATATTGATCTTTTCTAGCAGCTTTGTTTAATTTTCTAAAATCAATTACCATTCTATAGCCAGCCATAATTCTTTGTGCAATGAGTTCATTTTTATCATTAGTGACAACAACAATACATCCTTTCTTAGGAACACAATGAACGAGACTTACCCATCTACTATCAGCTATGGGATAAATTATACCTGCTTCTAGAAGCTTTAATATTTCATTTCTTACAACTTATTTCATTTTGGGATCCAGTCTCCGTTGGTGATCAACAACGGGTTTAGCATCTGGATCTATATTAATCTTGTGCTGATAGAGAGTGCGACTAATGCCCTTAAGACCATCAAGAGTATAGCCAATAGCAACTCGTTCCTTCCTTCAAGTTTTTAGCAATCTTTCTTCTTCATGGTAAGGTTAGCACTGATAATAACATGATATATCTTCTTTTCATCAAGATAAGCATATTTCAAAGTTAGGAGGACCTCCTAGAGTTTCAACACGCAAATTGTGTTTAAGGATAGGCTTTTTCTCAAGGAACATATTATCTATTTCTTTCACACATATGCATATCATTTTCATGGTCTAGCAAATATTGTTCTAACAGATTAGTCGGAGGAATGGCAATAGTGTTGGAAATATGCCCTAGAGGCAATAATAAAATAATAATTATTATATTTCCTATTTCAAGATAATCGTTTATTATCCATGCTAGAATTGTATTGAATGGAAACACAAATACATGTGTGGATACACAGACAAAACACTATCCCTAGTAAGCCTCTAGGTGACTAGCTCGTTGATCAAAGATGGTTAAGGTTTCCTAGCCATAGACAAGTGTTGTCACTTGATAACGGGATCACATCATTAGGATAATGATGTGATGGACAAGACCCAAACTATGAACGTAGCATGTGATCGTGTTATTTTATTGCTACTGCTTTCTGCATGTCAAGTATAAATTCCTATGACCATGAGATCATGAAACTCACTGGCATCGGAGGAATGCCTTGTGTATATCAAACCTCGCAACATAATTGTGTGACTATAAAGGTGCCCTATAGGTATGTACGAAGGTGTCTGTTGAGTTAGCATGGATCAAGACTGGGATTTGTCACTCCGTATGACGGAGAGGTATCTCGGGGCCCACTCGGTACTACAACATCACAAACAAGCTTTGCAAGCAATGTGACTCAACATTTAGCCACGAGATTTTTTATTACGGAACTAGTAAAGGGACTTGCAGTAACGAGATTGAAATAGGTATAGAGATACCGACGATCGAATCTCGGGGAAGTAACATACCAAAGGACAAAGGGAATGTTATACGGGATTAACTGAATCCTTGACATAGAGGTTCAACCGATAAACACCTTCATAGAATACGTAGGACCCAATATGGAGGGTCCCGCTACTGCATATTGACCGGAGAGTGTCTCGGTCATGTCTACATAGTTCTCAAACCCACAGGGTCTGCACACTTGTTCGATGACATTTCGGTACAGTTGAATTATTGATATTGGTAAACGAATGTTGTTCGGAGTCCCGGATCAGATCCCAGACGTCACGAGGGTTTCCGGAATGGTCCAGAGATGAAGATTGGTATATAGGAAGTGTCCATTTAGCTTCCAGAAGGTTTTCGGACATTACTGGTAAAGTAACGAGAGTGACGAATGGGTTCCGGAGTTCCACCGGGATTGGCCACCCACCCGGGAGGGAACCAAAGAGGCCCAAGGGTGGCGCATCATCCCCTGGTGGGCTGGTGGACATCCCAAGGAGTCCTATTCGGCCAAAAGGAACAAGGAAAGGAGGGTGGGGCCAAAACGAACTGGGGAAGGGGAATCCTCCTCCAAACTGTATTGGAGGAGGATCCTCCTCCTCTCCTTGCGCCGCCCGAACCCTAGGGCTTGTCCCTAGGGCTCCACCCTCCCTCTCTCCAATATATAGTGGAGGTGAGAGAGGCTTTTTGCACCTCAAGCCAAGGCGCAACCCTCTCTCCCTCCACCACTTCGTGACACCCCGTAGCTAGTTTGGTAATGTACGGCGAAGCCCTGCCAGAGTAGCTCCACCACCATCACCGCACGCTGTCGTGCTGTGGGAGAATTCAGCTACCTCTTCGTCTCTCTTTGCTGGATCAAGAAGGCGCATGTCGTCATCGAGCTGCACGTGAGCTGAACGCGGAGGTGCCATCCGTTCGGCGCTAGATCAGGACGGATTTCGCGGGACGGCTTGTGATTTGGATCGCGAAGACGTTCAACTACATCAAACGCATTTCTTAACGTTTCCCACTTAGCGATCTACAAGGGTATGTGGATCCTATCTCCCCTCTCGTAGATGATCGTCACCTTGGATAGGTCTTGCGTGTGTATAGGAATGTTTTTCTTTCCCATGCAACGTACTCCAACAGTTTGTGGGTGTTTATGTTCATTTTTCTGACCTCCTTAGTCTTTTCTTGATTCGGCAGTATTGTTGGATGAAGTGGCCAGGATCAACATTACTCGTACGCTTACGAGAGACTGGTTCCATCGACTAACATGCAACTTGTTGCATAAAGATGACTGGAGGGTGTCTATTTTTCCAAGTTTAGTTGAATCGGATTTGACCGAGGCGTTCCTTGGAGAAGGTAAAATAGCATCTTGCATATCACCGTTGTGGTTTTGCGTAAGTAAGATGCGATCATACTAGATACCCATATCAGCCACGTAAAACTTTCAAATATCAAGACGTCTAACTTGTTTTTGCAGGGTATGTTGTGATGTGATATGGCCAAAGACATGATATGATATATTGGATGTATGAGATGATCATGTTGTAATAGTTAAATATCGACTTGCACGTTGATGCTACGACAGCCGACAAGAGCTGTAGGGTTGTCTTTAATTATTTTGCGCTTGGTGATGCTTTGATTTATCGCTAGTAGTAGCTTTAGTAGTAACCAAATAGTTAGCGCGACAACCTCGATGGCAGCACAATGATGGAGATCATTGTGTGGCGCTGGTGATGATGGAGATCATGTCGGTGCTTTGGTGATGGAGATCCAGAAGCACAAGTTCATGGTCATATCATGTCACTTATGATTTGCATGTGATGTTAATCCTTATATGCACCTTGTTTTGCTTAGGACGACGGTAGCATTATAAGGTGACCCCTCACTAAAATTTCAATATAAAATTGTTTTCTCCCCGACTGTGCACTGTTGCGACAGTTCATCGTTTCGAGACACCACGTGATGATCGGGTGTGTACATATATTGTGTTTAGTTTGTCTTTTCTTACACGAAGGTTGTATCCGATCCATCAAATGCCCGGACAGACTTCAAACCGAATTCAAACAAACCGTACAATTATCATTTAATCGGATCAAATTCATGAGATTTTTGGCATATTTTTCTTTGAAACGGAGTCAAAGATTGCCTCATCTATTAAATAAGGAGAAGAGAATTACCCAGTTAAATAAGGGGAAATTTTATTTTATGGGTGTTTAAGAATCAGTATAGTCAACAACAACTTTATACATTGCCAATATTGCTTTGCCTCATGGACAATCGTGATGCCATTTAACATGTGTTGCTTGATAAATAATAATTTATCCCCATACTTTTTCAGCCTCCTATTCTAATTTGGTTGGAATTATTGTTTCATCAGAATATTCACATGAAAAAGAAAATTGTTTCTACCAACTAATTTTTCTAAAGTTTTTAGACAAATTTCACTAAAAACAAGATGATAAAAATTCTATTTATCAATTAATTTCCTCACAGGTTAGAAACTAAGTCACTTGTAGGTACCAAACTTTTGTTCCTTTATGAATTGAGTACCAGTTAAAAAATAATTAAACTTATGTGAAATATCCACAAATTTTGGTGAAAATGAAGTAGGAAATCAGGTCATTGAAGCCAATATGAAAATCTAAACACAAAATTTTTGGAAACTTTAACTATTAATTCAAGGAAATTAATATTATATAACCTTTACTACAACACAAATTGAATTTTATCCACATATCTATGTTTTCTATGAATTTTATCGAATGCATGAAAATGTTCACTATAAATACAATAGTTGTTTACCATGGTATGTTATTTCTTCTATATTTGAAGAACCAAAAATAGATTAAATTATGCTTCACTATAAAAATAAACAATATAATCATATAATTTATTTAACCATGAAAGTATATATGTGTGTTTGTGTGAAATTTCTAATCATTAAAAAGTACATGTGTTACAAAGTTGTTGGATGCATGGTCGATACCGATTTGAAGAACAACCGACAAATCATATGTCCACATAATGTTCACTAGTGCGCACATAACGACAAGTAACACTTCTCACGTGTGCTTAGGTTTCGACGTACCGATGAATTTTCACCTTCTAGGGTTCTTTTTAAAACATTTTTGTCTAGTAACGCTTTCCCTACAAGCAGAGCTTTTTGCGGCTGAGCTAAATTATGAACATTTAGGGTTTCTTTCCAATTGGTTTTGGCTCTAACAAGAATGATGGAATTTCATGTTTGTACCCTAAGGTTAGCAAAACCTTTGACCTAGTTACTATTGCATACGTTATCATGGCGCAAAAAACTAAACATCTTGATGCTTCTCCATTCCAAGAGGCCTCACCTTCCAGGAACATCCTTGGTTGTCCTCTAGACATATTTTAGAGTCTCACCAAAACAGGTAAATGTAAGACCTGTAGATGTGACTCATACAAGAAAAGACTAGTTTGCAGTTCTAATCTATTTAATAACCCAAGTGGACAATACATACAAACTAATAATGTTATGATACAACCAAATCAGGTGGATGAAGTACAACAAGGATATGTTGGCATGCAAGTCCAAGAGATAAGTACAACATTTCCTAATATATTGTAAAGAAAATGTTTCATCTAAACACGACAAATTACTTTGTACTTTAAACATGGTCATAAACCGATTGTTACTCTATAATGTTTCTCATCTTTCTTGTTGAATAAAACTAATATCTTTAAGAGCATACAATACTGTATATATCACCTTCCATGAGTTACTATAAGGTTTTAATGGTCATTTTCATATTTTTGGTGATGTTTAGAATCGCCGACGTACTGGAATTCATGGATGTGACCACCCCGAGAATTTTGGATAGAGATCAACGTTCATACTGCTTTCAAGACTTAAACTAGTGAAGCCATCATCTAAAGGTTACAATGACCATTGTTCATGATATAGTAACACAACCTGATTGTAAGGTATATGAGTATGGCCTTTGATGATTTTTAGGTGCCCTTGATCCTTGGCTCTTATTCTATTATAGTGGTGATTGCTCCTAGCAGATTAAAATGCTAAAGCTACTAGGAAAAGGCTTATAGGTGGGGTCATGTTAGTTTCGGGCACCGTTAGGTGCATGCCACTGCTATTTCGGCCAGTCAACATTGGAGGGTACAAAATAGGGCCCGCCACAGGTATTGGGTCTGTAGTCGCGCGCAAAAAATACCACCCACGACAAATAAATTCTTGCCGTGTTAACTGTAGGCTATGTTTAAGTGGGTGGGCATGTATTTGTCACCTACCAGTGCTAGGACGTTCTGAAGTAGTGTCTAATATGGGGTTTATGCATCAATTATGCCAAAATTATATACAATGCAGCTTCCCGCGGAGTGGTTAGGTTAAAAGAGACATTTACTTATTTGCTCACCAGTCCACGTGATATTACAGGCAAGTTAGGATTGTGTTGTCTTTCCTTCAATTTTGATTTGCAATATTTCATAATTCTTAGGTGTACTTTAAAAATTATAGCACCTCACTGTTTGAGTAATATGTTTACTCCAGGAAATAAATACTTAAGTTATTGATACCTTAATCTTCTAAATTCAAAGAACCAACGTAGAGTAGACTATGCTTCAGTATGGAAATATGACACCAATAGGATTATACTTTGTATCTAACGGTTAAAGTAATATCCGTGTGCTTTAACTATGAGTGTATGTGTGTGTAAAAAAAACAGAACCATTAAAAAATTGCATGTGTCATAAATTAATTGGACGCATAGTTGGTAATGATATAAAGAACAAGCAACAAATCAGATGTGGATATAATCCTCTCCAATGAACATGCTTCTAGTGTGTGCTAAGACTTTCACATAACAATGAGTATTCAGTTTCTAGGGTTTCGATCTAAATGACTTTGTTTGGCAATGTTATCTCCACACACGTGTACTTTTCTGCAATTGTGCTGATAGGGTTTTACGCAATTTGTTTGGGTGGCAACAACCAAATCTACTTCCCAAAGAGGCATATGTGATTTATGGCAAAGAAAACATGAGATACAAGAAATCTGTAATTTTATTTTGTAGCGTAAGGTTAGCAAAGCTTTTAACCTAATAAGTATGTTACCTGGTAACCTGGCACTAAATTCAAACGTCTTGCTGCTTCTCCATACCCAATAGGCATGAACCTTTCACATCATCGGTTATCCTCTAAACTTATCTTATACTCACATTACACAAGGCAAGTGAAAAACCTTCAGATGCGAGTCATACAAGAATGAGCCGCATTTGCAATCATAATACCTGGAATTACCAAATTGGACAATACCTACAATCACTAGTAATTTCATGATGCAACAAGATCATGTACATGGAAGAAAATAAGGATATTCTATACTGCAAATACAAACATAAGTACTTCAACAGAATGCCACAAATATCATCATAAAAAGGTTTCATGTTAAGACAACTGATAACTTTGTACTTAAAATATGGTCGTACAAGGATTCTACTCTATTTTTTTCATATTATTCTTATTGAATAAAATTAATATGCTTTTGATACATTTGGATATCACCGCACATGAGTTATTATAGTTTTCTATACATTTGGATACTTCAAATACTATTAAGAGTAATCGATGTACCAGAATTCATGGCCGCAATCACCCGAGAAGTCTGGATAGAGATAAAGATGCATGCCACCTTCGAGATAGCAACTAGGGAAGCTGCCGGTCATTTGATTGTTAGTGGATATTTTGGTTCAGTTCCAAAGGTTACAACAAACTTTGTTCATATACTACAACAACCGCACGCTTGGATGACTTGAGAGTATGGACTTTGATGAATTTTCAGGGTCACTCGACCCTTGAGTCTGATTTCCTGAATTTGAAATTAGCATATTTCATACTTCTTTGCTTTGCATAGAAAATTGTAACAACGCCGTGTTTGAGGAATATTTTCTCGCTTCACCTCAAAACAATTATCTCCAACGCCACACCAAACAACATATTGATTAACTAATGGAGTAAACTGACTAGATGATTTATATACTCAAAATACATCATGGTAACATAAGACAAGAGTGCTCCCACACCAAACAAAATATTGATTAACTGATGGAGTAACCTGATTAGATGATTTGTACTCAAAACACATTATGGTAACATAAGAGTGCACCCACACCAAAACAAAACACAAGACAAGAGTGAACGGATTACATGATTGGTAAAAGCAAACAACATGATGATAAACAACACCATAGTAAAACCTATACATGGTAGCGACACGCAAGAACAACAATGAAAAGTCCACTTGTAATTAAAAACTTATATGATAGATAGATTCAGATTGCCTCTGGCGTCTGGATTATGATGGCACACAACTATGGGTGCATATTGCGCACGGCCTAGGCTAAACCGCAGGCGAATTAGGGAAATACCATGGCTTGGTGAAATTGTCACCACTCCCTTCTGTTGGAGCACTAGGGGTGACGGGAACGACGAACAACTTGGGTTTCTTAAACACCAAATTGTGAGACGAAGAAGCCCCTATGGGTTCAATTGAGGTGCTTAAGCAGCTTTCCGCCTGCGTCACAATCTGCATCCGTCGGATCGGCGGCTGTGGCTCTGGAACAGGCACGTGCACGTGCGCCGGCTGCAGGCTGAGATGTGCTCGTGCCGAAGGCGGCATCTGCAGGAACGGGTATGCCGGCACCGGCGCTGAGTCGCCCGCGGGCGCTTCAAAGGAGAAGGGAAAGTAAACCACGAGCCTGGGCGGGGATGGAGGCGGTGCCGTCGGGTCCGGTGGCAACGTAACGACCTGAAAGAGTGGTGCGTCGTGACCGTGGCTGCGGTGCCTCGGTGCAGCAATCACCTCCTTAACCAGTCTGGCCGGCGGAGGGTAGGGGAAGTTGAGCTTAGCCTTTGCGCCCTTGAGCTCCCTAGCCGCGAGGTCATAGGCGCACGCAGCGACCTCGGGGGACGAGTACGTCCCCAGCCACAACAACGTCTTCGTCACCGGGTGGCTGATCGCCGCGGCGAACTTGCCATCCCCCTTCTTTCTCACCCCAGTTAACCTGCTGTTCTCACCCATGGCCTCTGCTAGAGTGAGTCAAACGGAGGTGGATGCGCTTGGAGGTGGATGCCTGATGTGCCAGCCGATGGGGGTTTAATAGCGGGTCTTGCGGAGCCCACCCCGCCGGCATCACGCCGTGCATCGCGTACGTACGTTTCAGCTTCAGTAAGGTGCTGAGAGTGGTTATTAACACTGACAAATATATATATATGATGGCGTGCACGTAAAGAACCACGCCTTACAGCTTGCATATATTGTTCCTTTTCACTTTTGTTTGGTTGTATTTCTCCTAGCTTACACTGTTATACACGTTGTTGTATTTCTCGCGCTTCCTCACCAGGAACGGAACGCTCATGAACACATGATCACCACTCAAAAGCAGTGGTCATTAACACGGCAAAAGATATATACCATGGGGTGTACGTAAAGGCAGGGATCAAGTACACTAGTAGAGCTTGCATTGTTGATTTCACTGCTTTCATGCGCGTCCTCGGCTGAGCGCGCGCTCTCGTACCCAAAAAGCGCCGGATATGGGCACGTTACACGTAAGTCTAGCTTATCATCTGATGCCCTAGATGGGATGGCACCTAGATTACGTGCGCTTAGCTAATGTGAACCACACACATTTCTGCTGCTTATACATATATTGTGTTTAGTTTGTCTTTTCTTACACGAAGGCTCTATATATCCTATCCATCAAACGTCCGGACACACTTCAAACCGAATTCAAACAAACCGGACAATTATCATTTAACCCGATCAAATTCAATTCATGAGATTTTCGGCATATTTGATTTAACAAAAGTGGACATGGCACTTTTTTAGTATAGCAGAAGTTAACCTTAGTCTAAATCTTCCCCATGTCTCACATCTTTGTCAGGCATGAGCTCCCCCCATGTCCTACTCTTCCTTGTCATAGTTCACCGCTTCGACGTCGCACGTCGAGGTGAGGTCCACGATAGATGTGGACGGGCCGATCTTGTGGTCGTTGTGGCTTGATGGGAATTGCGGGTGATAAGGATCTACCCACATGCCTTTTTGTGATTGCATGCGCCGCTGCGCCTGCCTCCGTTGTGGTCGCGTTGTAGTCGGCGCGAGTGCTATACGTGGTCTCATAGAGCCCACGCTGTTGGTCGACGAAGTTTGCTCCTCCGAGGCCATGGCCGTCGCAGCCTCCTCCCTCACGAACTCCACATAAATTTGGCCCTCAACCAGCCTGTGATACGCGAGGAGGGCGTGGTTGTAGCGTTACACCTCTTGCGCCAGCCACAATGCCGACATGGTGGTGCCGGCTGCTCCTCTATCGCGATTACGTTAAAGCTTGCCCAGCATGAACCGGCGCGGGTGGGGGTGTCGGCTCGTTGTGGGACGCCTCCATCATCGTTGACTCATCGTCTTTCAAATCCAACAAGCCGCCTCTATCTGCCATGCATTACGGTGCTGCCAGTCAGCCGCAAGGCCGGCGAACTCGTACTTCTACCCCACCCAGAGGCTCTCCCACTTTGCTCTGGAGCTCACAATCATGCATGGCAGAGGAGGTGCACTGAGGAGGAACAAAGGACATGTCCGGTGTTAAACGTGTTCGAAATATGCCCTAGTGGCAATAATAAATTAGTTACTATCATGTTTCCTTGTTCATGATAATCATTTATTATCCATACTATAATTGTATTGATTGGAAACTCAAATACATGTGTGGATACATAGACAACACCGTGTCCCTAGTGAGCCTCTACTAGACTAGCTCGTTGATCAAAGATGGCTAAGGTTTCCTAGCCATAGACATGAGCTGTCATTTGATAACGGGATCACATCATTAGGAAAATGATGTGATGGACAAGACCCAAACTATGAACATAGTATATGATCGTGTCAGTTTATTGCTATTGTTTTCTGCATGACAAGTATCTGTTCCTATGACCATGAGATCATGCAACTCACTGACACCGAAGGAGTGCCTTGCGTGTATTAAACATCATAACATAACTGGGTGACTGTAAAGTTGCTCTACAGGTATCTCCAAAGGTGTCTGTTGAGTTGGCATGGATCAAGATTGGGATTTGTCACTCCGTGTGACGGAGAGGTATCTCGGGGTCCACTCGGTAATACAACATCACAACAAGTTTGCAAGCAATGTGACTAAAGAGTTGTCCACGTGATCTTGTACTACAGAATGACTAAAGAGAGTTGCTGGTAACGAGATTGAACTAGGTATGCAGATACAGACGATCAACTCTCGGGCAAATAACATACCGATGGACAAAGGGAACAATATACGTGATTGATTGAATCCTTGACATCATGGTTTGACCGATAAATATCTTTGTAGAACATGTAGGAGACAATATGGGCATCCAGGTCCTGCTATTGGTTGTTGACCGGAGAGTGTCTCAGTCATGTCTGCATAGTTTTCGAAACCGTAGGGTTTGCACACTTATGGTTCGATGACGATTGGGTATTAATGAGTTATGTGTGGTGGTAACCGAAAGTTGTTCAGAGTCCCGGATGGGATCCCGGACATCACGAGGAGCTCTCGAATGGTTCGGAGGTAAAGATTGATATATGGGAAATTCTATCTTGGTCACCAGAAAAGGTTCGGGCATCACCGGTAGCGTACCGGGAGTGTCGGAAGGGTTCCGGGGGTCCACTGGAAGGGGCCTGTTGGAAACATGCCCTAGAGGCAATAATAAATTGGTTATTATTATATTTCCTTGTTCACGATAATCGTTTATTATCCATGCTACAATTGTATTGATTGGAAAGTCAGATACATGTGTGGATACATAGACAACACACTATCTAGTGAGCCCCTAGTTGACTAGCTCATTGATCAAAGATGGTCAAGGTTTCCTGGTCATAGGCAAATGTTGTCACTTGATAACGGGATCACATCATTAGAAGAATGATGTGATGGACAAGACCCAAACTATAAACGTAGCATATGATCGTGTCAGTTTATTGCTACTGTTTTTCACATGTCAATGTATCTGTTCCTATGACCATGAAATCATGCAACTCCCGGACACCGGAGGAATACCTTGTGTGTATCAAACGTCGCAATGTAACTGGATGACTATAAAGGTGCTCTACAGGTATCTCCAAAGGTGTCTGTTGGGTTGGCATGGATCAAGACTGGGATTTGTCACTCTGTGTGATGAAGAGGTATCTCAGGGCCCACTCGGTAATACAACATCACAAACAAGCCTTGCAAGCAATGTGACTAAGGAGTTAGTTGCGGGATCTTGTAATACGGAACGAGTCAAGAGACTTGCCGGTAACGAGATTGAACTAGGTATGGAGATACCGACGATCGAATCTCGGGCAAGTAACATACCGAAGGACAAAGGGAACACCATACGGGATTAACTGAATCCTGGACATAGAGGTCCAACCGGTAGAGATCTTCGTAGAATATGTAGGAGCCAATATGGACATCCAGGTCCCGCTGTTGGTTATTGACTGGAGAGTGTCTCAGGTCATGTCTGCATAGTTCTCCAACCCGCAGGGTCTGCACACTTAAGGTTCGGTGACGTTTTGGTATAGTTGAGTTATAGGTGTTGGTGACCGAAGGTTGTTCGGAGTCCCGGATGAGATCCCAGACGTCACAAGGGTTTCCAGAATGGTCCGAAAACGAAGATTGATATATAGGAAGTCCTGTTTTGGTCACCAGAAAAGTTTCAGGCTCATCGGTAGTGTACCGGGAGTGTCGGGAAGGTATAGGGGGACCACCGGGAGGCGCGTGACGACCCAAGAGGCTCATGGGCTATGCGAGGAGCTGGATCAGCCCTTGGTGGACTGGCCTAAGTCTCTCTCAAGGGCCCATGTGAAAAGAATAAAGGAAAAAGGCAAAAAGGCCAAATTAGGAAGGAGTCCTAATAGGATTCCACCTCCCTTGTGGGAGGTGGATTCCTCACCTTGTGGGTTCTGCCGAAGCTCCTTGGATTGGAGGCCAAGTCTGCCTCCTCTCCTCTCCTCCTCCTATATAAACTAGAGGTTTAGGGCTTTTTGAGACACAACTTTGCCACGTGCAACCCTAAACCTCTACTTCATAGTTCTTCCTCTAGATCGGATTTCCGGACACACTTCAAACCAAGTGCTATGCGTGTTCTCGTAGATCCCACGCTATTGGTCGACGAAGTTTGCTCCTCCAAGGCGATGGCCGTCGTGGCCTCCTCCCTCATGAACTCCACATAGATTTGGCCCTCAACCAGCCTGTGATACGCGAGGAGGGCGTGGTTGTAGCATTACACCTCCTGCGCCAGCCAAAATGCCGACATGGCCGTGCCGACTTCTCCTCCATCGCGATTACGTTAAAGCTCGCACGGCATAGACCGGCGCGGGTGGGGGTGCCGGCTCGTTGTGGGACGCCTCCATCATAGTTGACTCATCGTCTTTCAACTCCAACAAGCCGCCTCTATCTGCCATGCATTACGGTGCTGCGAGTCAGCCGCAAGGCCGGCGAACTCGTACTTCTACCCCACCCAGAGGCTCTCCCACTTTGCTCTGGAGCTCACAGTCATGCATGGCAGAGGAGGTGCACGGAGGAGGAACAAAAATGGACATGTCCGGTGTTAATCCTGTTCGAAATATGCCCCAGAGGCAATAATAAATTGGTTACTATCATGTTTCCTTGTTCATGATAATCATTTATTATCCATACTATAATTGTATTGATTGGAAACTCAATACATGTGTGGATACAAAGACAAAACCGTGTCCCTAGTGAGCCTCTACTAGACTAGCTCGTTGATCAAAGATGGCTAAGGTTTCCTAGCCATAGACATGAGTTGTCATTTGATAACGCGATCACATCATTAGGAAAATGATGTGATGGACAAGACCCAAACTATGAACATAGCATATGACCGTGTCAGTTTATTGCTATTGTTTTCTGCATGACAAGTATCTGTTCCTATGACCATGAGATCATGCAACTCACTGACACCGGAGGAGTGCCTTGTGTGTATCAAACGTCATAACGTAACTCGGTGACTGTAAAGTTTCTCTACAGGTATCTCCGAAGGTCTCTGTTGAGTTGGCATGGATGAAGACTGGGATTTGTCACTCCGTGTGATGGAGAGGTATCTCGGGGTCCACCCGGTAATACAACATGACAACACGTTTGCAAGCAATGTGACTAAAGAGTTAGCCACGTGATCTTATACGAAGGAATGAGTAAAGATAGTTGCTGGTAACGATATTGAACTAGGTATGAAGATACCGACGATTGAATCCCGGGCAAGTAACATACCGATGGACAAAGAGAACAATATACGGGATGGATTGAATCCTTGACATCGTGATTCGACCGATAAAGATCTTCGTAGAACATGTAGGAGACAATATGGGCATCCAGGTCCTGCTATTGGTTATTGACCGGAGAGTGTCTCGGTCATGTATGCGTAGTTCTCGAACCCGCAGGGTTTGCACACTTCAGGTTCGATGACGATTGGGTATTAATGAGTTATGTGTGGTGGTAACCGAAAGTTGTTCGATGTCCCGGATGAGATCCCGGACGTCACGAGGAGCTCTCGAATGGTCCGGAGGTAAAGATTGATATATGGGAAATTCTGTCTTGGTCACCGGAAAAGGTTCGGGCGCCACCGGTAGCGTATCGGGAGTGCCGGAAGGGTTCCGGAGGTCCACTCGAAGGGGCCACTATCCCCGGAGGGGCCACATGGGCTGTGAGGGATGTGCACCAGCCCCTGGTGGGCTGGGCACACCTTCCCACCCAGGCCCATGCGGTTGGGCTTGTGGGAGGGCCAACCCTAGGGGTGACGCCACCTTTCCTTGGGTGGCAAGCCACCTCTAGGGCGCCTCCACCCTTGGCCGCCGCCCCAAAGGGGAAACCCTAGGGGTGGGCACCTCCACCCTCCCCCTATATATACTTGAGGGGAGAGAGGGCTGCAACACATCAATGCCACGACGTATCCTCTCCCTCTCCCTCTAGATTGTCTCATCCTCTAGATATTCTGGTAGTGCTTGGCGAAGCCCTGACGGGACAGCTACACCACCACCACCGTCACTGCGTCGCGCTGACGGGGAACTCATCTACCACTCCGCCCTCGCTTTAAGCCATGCTAACCGTCAATGGATATTGTCGATTCGGACTAATTTTCCATACCACATGAATAAGATGGCATGCTAATGACATGAGTTTCTCTAAGATGCATGACTTGGATAATCACATGACTAATTATGATATGGCAAAGATGCGTGACTTTCTTAGGTGGGAGAGTGCATGTTCTAAGAGTTAAGGTGGTGGATGTGATGCATGGCTAAAAAAATAGTGTTAATGGGTACTGACATGGCACACTTGGTGAGGTGGAAGTCTGCATGTTGAGAGAATTGCTTGTATGGGGATGAAGTTTTTAAGAATATTTCGTTGTGTAGTGGGGATGAACCATTTAAGAATATAGGATTTAGGAAAATAAGAAAATGTGAAGTTTTTCTCAAAGGTAATAGATTGGTACCAAGTTTTTTTTGATGAAACTAGTTGAGTATCCCAAGTGCGAGGGCACCATCTTTAGTGTGTTGAAACTTTCAAATGATTGACTTTTCATGGTTTCCTGAATGTTCTCATCATGGACTAGGAAACAATACAATTTCCGTGCTAAATGAAATATCGCCATGCTACAAAAGAATTTAATTATGCCTTTTTCAAGATCGAGATTTCATAATTTTATTTGCACGTATCATAATTGTAAACACTTCCTAGAACAGGAAATAATAACATTATACAATTGTACATTTTTGAAAGGCTAAATCACATTGTACTCATTTAAGCAGCACTATTCTAATGTATACATTTTGTTTGCCACATCAAGAAGCCATAACATATCATAGTACTTGTCAAAAAAATCTTTACACTTCTTAGCACATATTAATATATATCAAAAATGGAATAAAATCTTATAAGTAATATATGTATAAAGAATATTTTCTTACTACTTCCTCAAATTAAAGAACAACATCTTCCATAATGTTTTTTTCATAAATAATGATCGAGAATTGAAGCATTATTCCACTTTGTACATCAAGGATAAACAACTCAATGAGCATGCAAAAAAATATGAACTATAAATTGAGGATGGTTAAGAAAATGATCTTTATCAATTTTTAAAATCACAAAATTTTTGGTCCATCCTTTCAAATCAAATAAACCATTGCAATAGAGGGTGCAAGAGACCTTTTATGGCCACTTAAATAGTTGCATCATCAATATCATGTCCTAGTTTGTCGATCACTGAAAGATATCACTAAGCTATGGAAGGGACAGAACCAAATGCGAAGCATTATATAAGCGTTGATAACAAAAAAAATGGGTAGATCACTACTGCGACATCATACATGTCTTCACATACACTTGTAAAATATTATCATTAACTAGTCATGGAAAAGCAATAGGCATATTAATGGTATTTATAGAGATACATATGTTGCAAGCCGAAGAAGGAATATTTGCACTACTATATATCTCTCTTCAAATTTTTCCTTGCTTAAATTCAGTAGATGGTACCCATTCCGATTACCTGGCAGATGAACATAATATGATTAGTACATGAAAGTGTGCCTTAAAATAATAATAATTAGCTTGTAAAATTTACTATGGAACTTACGGGGATGGTTCTATAAAGAAGGCACTAAATAACTTAAGATCGGACTCGCCGCCATTATGGATGTGCATGGTAGCCTGCAAATGATTCTTTGAATCATTACCTATAATAACTGCAGGGAATTAGAAAAATGTGAAAGCGCACGGCATATGTAGAAGAAACCGAGCATGTGATTCTGAATCCAACTTGCATCTTGTTGTCTTCTCCAAAACTCACCGAAAGCATTCACTCAAGTATTTATGGCAGCAACGATTTGCTCATTTGTTACTACGAAATCTAATTTGACTTATTATCAAGAACCATGTGTATCACACATGAGTGGATCGCATGCCAGCTCTACAAAAAACATCTAATTACGGATAAACGGTCAAAACATAAGGAAACTAAACTTTAAATACCAAGCAGTAGATTGCATATTGAAGTAATGGTTACATAAGAAAACAATGTAAAAAATGTCAACATGAAAATAGCTTTTCACATTCAACTAAGAATAGCATATTCGCGAAAAATATATGATTGTGTAGATGTACATGGGTGGGACCAAAAAATGTAGGATGGTACTTGTAAGCTGCACTCTAATGGAAAACGGGGCTTTAGTCCCGGTTCCAGATGGCCTTTAGTCCCGGTTGTGCAACCGGGACTAAGCCTTCAAGACTAAAAATTCTTATAAAATTGTCTCAAGTGATGTTATAAGGTCTCTACTACGAAGGTAGCGGGTCAAGGCCCATGAGGTAGAAGATAGGCAGAAGATAACCTTGCTTGAAAGACAAGGCGAGTTAGAGACATACTGGGACATGAGTCATAACATGACCCGGATTCTTGCAAACCTAGGGTCTCGACCTGTATATAAAGGCGAGTCTCCAGGGCTAATAGATTCAAGTTACAATCTATCGAGAGCTAAGTCAGCCGAATCTGCACCCTTGTAATCAATTTCCTTATCAATACACACAAAGAACGACGCACGCTTTTACCTCCATTGGAGGGGCTGAACGTGGGTAAACTCGTCTCTTGTTCCCAATTAACCCCTTTGAGTCACCACATAGTTGTGATGGCCTCATCACTAAGTCCTTCCACGAGGACATCTGCCGTGACAAAACCATGAAAGATGGCGCCCACCGTGGGGCCTGCGCACGGTGAAGTTGAGTTCTCAAAGGGAGCCCTTCCAGGGTTTGGGAACTATGCGGTTGGTATGATGACCAAGAGCCACCGCGGAAAGCGCTACATCGACAATTCGAGTTGGGTCCCGAGGCCGGTTCAATCGAGTCTAGTTCCCGGGTCCCCTTCGGCAAGATTCACGTCTTCATTGGCAAAATCGACGCGTCTATCCCCGAGACGGACATCTGCACCGACATTCTCGAGTTGGCTCGGCTCACTCAACCCACCCAGCGTCAGATCGAACGGCGTCGCCTCTTCGTCGGCTTCTAGCAGGGGGCCAGCCTCCCACATGAGCCAGCGGCTGGTGGAGATACCCCTGTTAACTCTAATGGCGAGTCATCCATGGGAGGCACGGAGTCAATTCGCCCTCTCTATGGCGGAGGGCTTGGGGGCTTCCTTGAGGTGGCAATCTCTGAAGGCCTGCAAGAGCCGCCTCTCTAGGTCACCATCTACATGGCACGGTCTGCGCCGGCTCAGGATCTGCCAGGAGCAGCCGTCGCCAATGGAGCTAGCGGGTCTAGCAAGACGCCGGCTCAAGACATGATGGATTTGATGGGGGAGATGGCAAAACTCGTGACGACCCTAGTTACCGCCGAGAATCAGGTGGAGATCAACGCAGAGCTAACAAATCTTTGTGAGGAGATGGCCAAGGTACAAAGGGAGATTGATGTCGAAAACGTCCGGATGGCGGAACTGCGGGCTTGAATCAATGATGAGTCGAAACGTTTGAAGGCTGATTCTGAAAAGGATGAAGTCATAGATTGAAGAGCTAGTTCGTGCCCAAGCAGAGATCCAAAAGGTAAACCCTGAGCTCAGCCATGAGGTCACTGGATTACATTACATGATCAATTACAAGCTGTACGTGAAAGCACGCAAGAGAGGATTAACTTGGAGTATGCTGACAGAGAAAATCTTGAGAAGAGGTAAAAGAAGAGCAATCTGAAAGGGGAAGATTGTTGGAAGAGGAGTGAAAATCAAGTCTAGAATTTGAGACAAACATGATGGCAAAGTTTTCACAGTTGACCCAATAGATGGGAACACATCAGGTGATTATAGTCATATGCTTGTGAACTTGTAAGATTTTTTTCTTAATTGCATTGCTAAAAGTGCACTTCTATTTGCATATGCTTAAGAGAAGGACCGGCAAAGAAGATAGAAATTCAAACTTGCAAAATATTCTTTTACAGACAGCTAGTACTACCAGGACTCTAGGTACAATGCACAATGTAACTGCTCCAAATACGCTCAAACAAGCTACAACAATGGATTCTTGAATGTTTTGAACAATGATAAGTAACAAGTCACAAGGTTGGTTTGTCGTCATGTTGGCATTTATTTTATACGTAAATGTCCTTCATAATGTGCAATTGTCTACTTTCTTGCACTAGTGTACTTTTTTTTCGAAGCACATAAAGTAAGGAAGCCAGAAATAGAACAGTCTTCTCACCATTAGAAATTGTAAAGTTGCGCCGACATGTAGTTGTTTTGGAGAAGGTTAGTTGTTTGATCAATTTAGGTAATTATTCTTGTGTCTGAACTACAAATTATTTTGTGAAATTATCCTAAAAATTGTATAGCACCTAATTATTTATGTTCATAACAATTGAGCAGGAAGGTACCCATGCATGCACAAATATAGTAATTATGCAATTGTCATGACACTGGTTATATCTTTCTGCTAATTAGTCATTGTGTTTTTTCTTTATTTTCATGATTAAGTACTTCCTATTTTCATTTAATTTGAGCTAAATAAAATTTTGATTTTGTCATTGCAGGATCCAAAGATTTAACTAGAATGGACTCTAGACCATGGATAATTTAGTCTTCACTCTTAATTAGGATGGCACATTCGGTATGTTGAATTCGTGCTAAATTATATTTCAATTTCATTTGATGGATATTGGCTATGCAAACATTAATATTTCTAAATATATATCATGAATGCATTATACGAATCAGGTAATTGAATGCCTATATTTTTCGGATGCAGTAGGCTATTACCACAACCTACCTTTGGTTGCAACATCTTGGCACCACAAAAAATGTAGGGTTGCGTCAAATCTTAATCATCACGCCTAACTATTTTGTTGCACTAGGTTGTTGCAACGGAATACTTAATAGTGTCGCCGTAATTTATCACCACAAACAGTCAGTCTGTTGAGATAACTACTTGTCGCCACAGGTCAGTTTTGTCAAAATAGTCCTCTTGCCACGAAATGTTTGTATTATCGTAACAGCCTCACACCATAAACATTCTGTTTGTTGCGACAAATATTTATCACCACCAAAATGAGTATGTTGCGATTTTAGTATTACCACGTATGGAGAATCATTGACATACATTACTGCCACAAATATAATGTTTGCGGCAAAAGGACTATACCCACAAGAACAAGAGTTGTTGCTCTAGGGTATTGTCACAATTGACTATTGTCACCGAAGACCACATGCCACAAAAAAGAGTTATTGGTATAGGTTATTGCCACAACTGCATGTCGCCACAAGCGGATAAATCGCCATAGTTCACCACGTGTTGCATTAAGCTATTGCCTCAAACCAAATTGTGGCATCAAGTGCATGATGCCATGAGGAAAAATGTGGCAACTTGGCACATGGTTGTTGCAATAGCACGCTTTCTTGCCACATTTACTTTTTTGTGGCAATAACCTATTACCATGCGTCCTGTCGCAACGGCTGGTAACAAACACCATGTCGTGGCAATAGGTACCTATTGCGACAATTGAGTACTTATTGCGACGAACACTTGTGTTGCAATAGACCCGGATCATTATAGTGCATTGTTTCTAGTAACTCCGTAGTTATTAGCATTAAATTCCCTAGTGATGGTGCTCGGCCAATCGTGGCGCACTTTATATAAGCCACTCCCGGGCTCCCGCTCAAGGGTTAATCATTTTGTACTTTCACACACCCCATAAGAAACATCAGCCTCACGGCTCGAGAGTAGGGTCTTTACCACTCCCGAGTGGGGCCCGAACTCGTACATTCGAGTGTATCCACTGCGCCTAGCTAGACTTCGCCCCTTAGTTCGTACCCCTAGTATTATTGTCAGGATCATTCCCACGACAACTACCTATTCTTTTATTACAATTATCTCTCTTTATTTACTATCGGAACAAACTAAAGAAAGGAAAAGATACTATAGCCAAGAAGGCATGCATGCAAGTATCTTGGATCTTGACATTTACTCATGGACTATATGCATCATTTTCTCGCAGCTCAATTAATCAGATTACAACATTGCAAACTTCTGAATCAATTTCCAAGACATTAGATGCGGCAATAGTTCTACACCAGCACTACTACTAATTTTGTTTACTGATTTTTCTGGAGTTTATGGTTTGCACCGAGTTTTTTCACTAATTTGCACTCGATTTCATGAATGAAATCTCTAATAAAAACTTCTTGTTTGACTCAAGAAACTTCGAATCACAAACTGACCAACAAACTTATTTGCTATGTTAATAGCCAACATTATCATAAGGCCAGGAATAAACTCAACACAAAACTCAATGACCTCCTCTGTTTCATGGCCGTTGGAGATGCTTCCTTCTAACCTAGCACGGCTACGGGAATATTTCTCTAAGACTCCCATGAACCTCTCAAAGGGGAACATATTGTGTAGAAATACACGACCCATAATAGCAATCTCGTCGACTAGGTAAACTAGGAGGTGCGTCATAATATTGAAGAAGGACGGTGGGAACACCAACTCCAAACTGACAAGACACTAGACGAAATCATTATGAAAACTTGGTAGGATTTCTGGATTGATTACCTTCGGAGAAATTGCATTGAGCACATAGCTAGCTTCACAATGGCTAATCAAACATTTTTCTGGTAGAAGCCCCTACAATGCAACCAGAAGCAGTTGCGTCATAATCACATGGCAGTGATGAGACTTTAGGTTCTGGAATTTATTCTCTGTCATATTTATTATTCCCTTTATATTCAATGAGAAGCCAAACGAGACCTTGATACCGAGCAGACATTCAAAAAAGATTTCCCTCTCTGCTTTGGTAAGAACGTAGCTAGCACAAACTTGATACTGCTTTGGATGCATGCCGTCCTTTTTGTTCATACTGTTGGAAATATGCCCTAGAGGCAATAATAAATTAGTTATTATTATATTTCTCAGTTCATGATAATCGTTTATTATCCATGCTATAATTGTATTGATTGGAAACACAATACTTGTGTGGATACATAGACAAAACACTGTCCCTAGTAAGCCTCTAGTTGACTAGCTCGTTGATCAAAGATGGTCAAGGTTTCCTGGCCATAGGCAAGTGTTGTCACTTGATAACGGGATCACATCATTAGGAGAATCATGTGATGGACTAGACCCAAACTAATAGACGTAGCATGTTGATCGTGTCATTTTGTTGCTACTGTTTTCTGCGTGTCAAGTATTTGTTCCTATGACCATGAGATCATATAACTCACGGACACCGGAGGAATGCTTTGTGTGTATCAAACGTCGCAACGTAACTGGATGACTATAAAGATGCTCTACAGGTATCTCCGAAGGTGTTCGTTGAGTTAGTATAGATCGAGACTGGGATTTGTCACTCCGTGTTACGGAGAGGTATCTCGGGGCCCACTCGGTAATACAACATCACACACAAGCCTTGCAAGCAATGTAACTTAATGTATGTTGCGGGATCTTGTATTACGGAACGAGTAATGAGACTTGCCGGTAAACGAGATTGAAATAGGTATGCGGATACTAACGATCGAATCTCGGGCAAGTAACATACCGAAGGACAAAGGGAATGACATACGGGATTATATGAATCCTTGGCACTGAGGTTCAAACGATAAGATCTTCGTAGAATATGTACGATCCAATATGGGCATCCAGGTCCCGCTATTGGATATTGACCGAGGAGTCTCTCGGGTCATGTCTACATAGTTCTCAAACCCGCAGGGTCTGCACACTTAAGGTTCGACGTTGTTTTATGCGTATTTGAGTTATATGGTTGGTTACCGAATGTTGTTCGGAGTCCCGGATGAGATGACGGACGTCACGAGGGTTTCTGGAATGGTCCGGAAACGAAGATTGATATATAGGATGACCTCATTTGGTTTCCGGAAGGTTTTCGTGCATTACCGGAAAAGTTTCGGGCTCATCGGTAGTGTACCGGGAGTGCCGGGAGGGGTGCCGGGGACCATCGGGAGGGGTGTCACGCCCCAAGGGGTCTCATGGGCTATGGGAAGAGATAAACCGGTCCCTAGTGGGCTGGAATAAGTTCCCACTAAGGCCCATAAGGTTTGAGAAGGAAAAAAACACAAGGTGGAAAGAGTTTCCAAGTGGGAAGGTGGAATCGTACTCCAAGTAGGATTGGAGTAGGACTCCTCCACCTCCAATTTCGGCCAAACCTTTAGGTTTTGAGGCTGCCTCCTCCCCTCCCTCCCACCTATATATACGGAGGTTTTAGGGCTGATTTGAGACGACTTTTCCACGGCAGCCCGACCACATACCTCCACGGTTTTTCCTCTAGATCGCGTTTCTGCGGAGCTCGGGCGGAGCCCTGCTGAGACAAGGTCATCACCAACCTCCGGAGCGCCGTCACTCTGCCGGAGAACTCTTCTACCTCTCCGTCTCTCTTGCTGGATCAAGAAGGCCGAGATCATCGTCGAGCTGTACGTGTGCTGAACGCGGAGGTGTCGTCCGTTCGGTACTAGATCGTGGGACTGATCGCGGGATTGTTCGCGGGGCGGATCGAGGGACGTGAGGACGTTCCACTACATCAACCGCGTTCACTAACGCTTCTGCTGTACGATCTACAAGGGTACGTAGATCACTCATCCCCTCTTGTAGATGGACATCACCATGATAGGTCTTTGTGCGCGTAGGAAAATTTTTGTTTCCCATGCGACGTTCCCCTACAGTGGCATCATGAGCTAGGTTCATGCGTAGATGTCTTCTCGAGTAGAACACAAAAGTTTTTGTGGGCGGTGATGTGCGTTTTGCTGCCCTCCTTAGTCTTTTCTTGATTTCGCGGTATTGTTGGATTGAAGCGGCTTGGACCGACATTACTCGTACGCTTACGAGAGACTGGTTTCATCGCTACGAGTAACCCCGTTGCTCAAAGATGACTGGCAAGTGTCGGTTTCTCCAACTTTAGTTGAATCGGATTTGACCGAGGAGGTCCTTGGATGAGGTTAAATAGCAACTCATATATCTCCGTTATGGTGTTTGCGTAAGTAAGATGCGATCCTACTAGATACCCATGGTCACCACGTAAAACATGCAACAACAAAATTAGAGGACGTCTAACTTGTTTTTGCAGGGTATGCTTGTGATGTGATATGACCAACGATGTGATGTGATATATTGGATGTATGAGATGATCATGTTGTAATAGATAATATCGACTTGCACGTCGATGGTACGGCAACCGGCAGGAGCCATAGGGTTGTCTTTATAACTAACGTTTGTGCTTGCAGATGCGTTTACTATTTTGCTAGGACGTAGCTTTAGTAGTAATAGCATGAGTAGCACGACAACCCCGATGGCGACACGTTGATGGAGATCATGATGATGGAGATCATGGTGTGACGCCGGTGACAAGAAGATCGTGCCGGTGCTTTGGTGATGGAGATCAAGAAGCACGTGATGATGGCCATATCATGTCACTTATAAATTGCATGTGATGTTAATCCTTTTATGCACCTTATTTTGCTTAGAACGACGGTAGCATTATGAGGTGATCTCTCACTAAAATTTCAAGACGAAATTGTGTTCTCCCCGACTGTGCACCATTGCTACAGTTCGTCGTTTCGAGACACCACGTGATGATCGGGTGTGATAGACTCAACGTTCACAAACAACGGGTGCAAAATAGTTGCACACGCGGAACACTCGGGTTAAGCTTGACGAGCCTAGCATGCGCAGACATGGCCTCGAAACACATGAGACCGAAAGGTCGAGCATGAATCGTATAGTTGATATGATTAGCATAGAGATGCTTACCACTGAAACTATTCTCGACTCACGTGATGATCGGACTTGAGATAGTGGATTTGGATCATGTACCACTCAAATGACTAGAGAGATGTACTTTTTGAGTGGGAGTTCTTAAGTAATATGATTAATTGAACTAATTGTCATGAACATAGTCTAATGGTCTTTGCGAATTATGATGTAGCTTGCGCTATAGCTCTACTGTTTTATATGTTCCTAGAGAAAATTTAGTTGAAAGTTGATAGTAGCATACTTTGCAGACTGAGTCTGTAAAACCGAGGATGGTCCTCGTTGCTGCACAGAAGGCTTATGTCCTTAATGCACCACTCGGTGTGCTGCACCTCGAGCATCGTCTGTGGATGCTGTGAACATCCGACATACAAGTTTCTGATGACTACACGATAGTTAAGTACAAAAATACTTAATGGCTTAGAAGCAAGGCGTTGAAAACGTTGTAAAACGTCACGGAACATAAGTGATGTTCTAAAGAGATGAAATTGTGATTTCATGCTTGTGCCCTTGTTAAGAGGTACGAGACCTCCGACAAGATTCTTTGTCCACAAAGCACAGGAGAAAAGGCTCAATCGTTGAGCATGTGCTCAGATTGTCTGAGTACGACAATCGCTTGAATCAAGTGGGAGTTAATCTTCCAGATGAGATAGTGATAGTTCTCCAAAGTCACTGCCACCAAGCTGTGAGAGCTTCGTGATGAACTATAACATATCAAGGATACATACAATGATCCTTGAGGGATTCGCGATGTTTGACAATGCGAAAGTAGAAATCAAGAAGGAGCATCAATAGTTGATGGTTTGTAAAACCACTAAGTTTCAAGAAAGGCAAGGGCTAGAAGGGATACTTCGTGAAACGGCAAAACAGTTGCTGCACTAATGAAGAGACCCAAGATTAAACCCAAACCCGAGACTAAGTGCTTCTGTAATGAGGGGAACAATCACTGAGGCGGAGCAACTCAAGATACTTGGTAGATAAGAAGGCTGGCAAAAGTCGAAAGAAGTGTATTTGATATACATGATGTTGATGTGTACTTTACTAGTACTCCTAGTAGCACGAGGGTATTGGATACCGGTTCGGTTGCTAAGTGATTAGTGACGCGAAATGAAAGCTACGGCATAAACTGAGACTAGCTAAAGGCGAGGTGACGATACGTGTTGGAAGTGTTTCCAGATTGATATGATCAAACGTCGCACGCTCCCTCTACCATCGGGATTGGTGTTAAACCTAAATAATTGTTATTTGGTGCTTGCGTTAAGCATGAACATGATTGGATCGTGTTTATTGCAATACGATTATTCATTTAAAGAGAATGATGGTTACTCTATTTTCTTGAATAATCACCTTCAATGGTTTATTGAATCTCGATCGTAGTGTTACACATGTTCATGATATTGGTGCCAAAAGATACGAGTTGATGATGATAGTACCACTTACTTGTGGCACTGCCGCTTGAGTCATGTTAGTATAAATTGCATGAAGAGGCTCCATGCTGATGGATCTTTGTACTCACCTGATTTCGAATCACTAGTGACATGCGAATCATACCACATGAGCAAGGCCTTGTTTTCATTGAGATGAAATAAGATAGTAACTTGTTGGAAGTGATACATTTTGATGTATGCAGTCCAATGGGTGCTGAGGGACGCAGTGGATATCATTATGTTCTTACTTCACTGGCGATTTGAGTAGATACAGGAGTATTTACTTAATGAATCACAAGTCTAAAATGTTGAAAAGTTCAATTCCGTTTCAGAGTGAAGTTCGTCGTAACAAGAGGATAAACTGTCTACGATATGATCATGGAAATGAATATCTGAGTTACGAGTTTTGGTACACAGTTAAGACAGTGTGGAAATTGTTTCACAGTTCATGCCACCTAGAACATCATAGTGTGATGATGTGTCTGAACGTCATAGCCACGCACTATTTGGTATGGTGCATACTATGATGTCTCTTATGGAATTACCACTATCGTTTATGGGTTATGCATTAGAGACAACCGCACTCACTTTAAATAGGGCACCGCGTATTTCCGTTGAGATGACACAGTATAGACTGAGGTTTAGAGAAATCTAAACTGTCGTTTCTTGAAAGTTTGGGGTTTCGACACTTATGTGAAAAAGTTTCAGTCTGATAAGCTCGAACCCAAAGCGGATAAATGCATCTTCATAGGATATCCAAAACAGTTGGGTACATCTCCTATCTCAGATCCGAAAGCAAAGTGTTTGTTTCTAGAAACGGATCCTTTCTCGAGGAAAGGTTTCTCTCGAAAGAATTGAGTGGGAGGGTAGTAGAACTTGATGAGGTTATTGAACCATCACTTCAACCAGTGTATAGCAGGGCGCAGGAAGTTGTTTATGTGGCGCCTACACCAATTGAAGTGGAAGCTGATGATGATGATCATTGAGCTTCGAATCAAGTTACTACAAACCTCGTAGGTCGACAAGGTCGCGTACTGCTGCAGAGTAGTACGGTAACCCTGTCTTGGAGGTCATGTTGTTGAGCAACAGTGAACCTACGAGTTATGGAGAAAGCGATGGTGGGCCCAGATTCCGACAAATGGCTGGAAGCCGTGAAATCCGAGAGAGGATCCATGTGTGAAAACAAAGTGTGGACTTTGGTAGAACTACTTGATGGTCATAGGACTATTGAGTAAAAATGGATCTTTAAAAGAAGACAGATGATGATGGTGATAAGTCACTATTAAGAAAAGCTCGACTTGTCGCAAAGATGTTTTCGATAAGATCAAACAGTTGACTATGATGAGACTTTCTCACTCGTAGTGATGCTAAAAGTCTGTTAGAATTATGTTAGTTGTTGATGCATTATTTATGAAATATTGCACGTAGGATGTCAAAACATCGTTTTCTCGACGGTTTCCTTGAGCAAACATTGTATGTGATACAACCAGAAGGTTTTGTCGATCCTAAAGATACTAGCAAGTATGCAAGCTCTAGTGATCCTTCAATGGACTGGTGCAAGCATCTCGGAGTTGGAATATACACTTTGATGAGATGATCAAAGATTTTTGGTTTGTACAAGGTTTATGAGAAACTTGTATTTCCAAAGAAGTGAGTGGGAGCACTATAGAATTTCTGATAGGTATATGTGGTTGACATATTGTGGATCAGAAGTAATGTAGAATTTCTGTAAAGCATACAAGGTTGTTTGAAAGAAGTTTTCAAAGGAGTACCTGGATTACGCTACTTGAACATTGAGCATCAAAGATCTATGGAGATAGATCGAAAGCGCTTAATAGAAGTTTCAACAAGATGCATGCCTTGACAAGTTTTTGAAAGAGCTCAAAATAGACCAGCAAAGAATGAGTTCTTGGTTGCGTTGTGAGGTGTGAATTTGAGTAAGACTCAAAACCCGGCCACGGCAGAATAAAGAGAATAGACGAAGGTCGTCTTCTATGCCTTAGGCATAGAATCTAAAGTATGCCATCCTGTGTACCGTACCTGAAGTGTGCCTTGACTCAAAGTATGTTGAGAGGTACAGAGAGTGATCCATGATTGAATCACTAGCAGCGGTCGAAATTTATCCTTAGTAACTAATGGACTAAGGAATTTTTCTCGATTATGGAGGTGGTTAAAGAGTTTGTCGTAAAGGGTTACGTCAATGCAAGCTTTGACACTAATCCGGATAACTATGAGTAGTGAAACGGATTCGTATAGTAGAGTAGATATTTGGAGCATTTCCGAATAGCACGTAGTAGTAGCATCTATAAGATGACATAAAGATTTGTAAAGAACGCACGATTCTGACAGTTTCAGAACCGTTGAATAAAACCTCTCTCACGAGCAAGACGTGATCAGGCCCCATAACTATATGGGTGTTGGATTCGTTGGAATCACATGGTGATGTGAACTAGATTATTGACTCTAGTGCAAGTGGGAGACTGTTGGAAATATGCCCTAGAGGCAATAATAAATTAGTTATTATTATATTTCTTAGTTCATGATAATCGTTTATTATCCATGCTATAATTGTATTGATTGGAAACACAATACTTGTGTGGATACATAGACAAAACACTGTCCCTAGTAAGCCTCTACTTGACTAGCTCGTTGATCAAAGATGGTCAAGGTTTCCTGGCCATAGGCAAGTGTTGTCACTTGATAACGGGATCACATCATTAGGAGAATCATGTGATGGACTAGACCCAAACTAATAGACGTAGCATGTTGATCGTGTCATTTTGTTGCTACTGTTTTCTGCGTGTCAAGTATTTGTTCCTATGACCATGAGATCATATAACTCACGGACACCGGAGGAATGCTTTGTGTGTATCAAACGTCGCAACGTAACTGGGTGACTATAAAGATGCTCTACAGGTATCTCCGAAGGTGTTCGTTGAGTTAGTATAGATCGAGACTGGGATTTGTCACTCCGTGTTACGGAGAGGTATCTCGGGGCCCACTCGGTAATACAACATCACACACAAGCCTTGCAAGCAATGTAGCTTAATGTAAGTTGCGGGATCTTGTATTACGGAACGAGTAAAGAGACTTGCCGGTAAACGAGATTGAAATAGGTATGCGGATACTAACGATCGAATCTCGGGCAAGTAACATACCGAAGGACAAAGGGAATGACATACGGGATTATATGAATCCTTGGCACTGAGGTTCAAACGATAAGATCTTCGTAGAATATGTAGGATCCAATATGGGCATCCAGGTCCCGCTATTGGATATTGACCGAGGAGTCTCTCGGGTCATGTCTACATAGTTCTCGAACCCGCAGGGTCTGCACACTTAAGGTTCGACGTTGTTTTATGCGTATTTGAGTTATATGGTTGGTTACCGAATGTTGTTCGGAGTCCCGGATGAGATCACGGACGTCATGAGGGTTTCCGGAATGGTCCGGAAACGAAGATTGATATATAGGATGACCTCATTTGGTTACCGGAAGGTTTTCGTGCATTACCGGAAAAGTTTCGGGCTCATCGGTAGTGTACCGGGAGTGCCGGGAGGGGTGCCGGGGACCATCGGGAGGGGTGTCACGCCCCAAGGGGTCTCATGGGCTATGGGAAGAGATAAACCGGCCCCTAGTGGGCTGGAATAAGTTCCCACTAAGGCCCATAAGGTTTGAGAAGGAAAAAAACACAAGGTGGAAAGAGTTTCCAAGTGGGAAGGTGGAATCGTACTCCAAGTAGGATTGGAGTAGGACTCCTCCACCTCCAATTTCGGCCAAACCTTGAGGTTTTGAGGCTGCCTCCTCCCCTCCCTCCCACCTATATATACGGAGGTTTTAGGGCTGATTTGAGACGACTTTTCCACGGCAGCCCGACCACATACCTTCACGGTTTTTCCTCTAGATCGCGTTTCTGCGGAGCTCGGGCGGAGCCCTGCTGAGACAAGGTCATCACCAACCTCCGGAGCGCCGTCACTCTGCCGGAGAACTCTTCTACCTCTCCGTCTCTCTTGCTGGATCAAGAAGGCCGAGATCATCGTCGAGCTGTACGTGTGCTGAACGCGGAGGTGCCGTCCGTTCGGTACTAGATCGTGGGACTGATCGCGGGATTGTTCGCGGGGCGGATCGAGGGACGTGAGGACGTTCCACTACATCAACCGCGTTCACTAACGCTTCTGCTATACGATCTACAAGGGTACGTAGATCACTCATCCCCTCTCGTAGATGGACATCACCATGATAGGTCTTTGTGCGCGTAGGAAAATTTTTGTTTCCCATGCGACGTTCCCCTACACATACATTGCTGGTCCTCCTGTGCCTCTGGTGTATCTTTTGTCTTCCCATACATGCCCAAGAATCCTAGCGTGTTCACGCAAAGATTCTTCGTCATGTGCATCAGGTCGATTGCACATCGGACCTCTAGGTCTGTCCAATAAGGTAGGCCCCAAAATATAGATTTCTTCTTCTACATGGGTGCGTGTCCGTCAGCATCATTCGGAACAGATTGTCCACCAGGACCCTTTCCAAAGATCGCTTTTAAATCCTTGACCATATCAAATATAGAATCACCTCTACAGAGGACATGCTTCTTCCGGTGGTCTTTCAAATGCTTGTCTTTCTTTCTTAAGGGATGCCTGCTCGGAAGAAATCGACGATGTCCCACGTACTCCTGCCAGAGACTGTGCCTAACGTGATGTTTAACAAAGGTGATTTTCATACGGTTGACTTAGGACCAACGCCGGTGAGTTACCCAGGTAAATACACGATATCTCCAATGGAGCAAACCCTGATAATCAAAGGATGGAGCAACGCAATAAAAGCACCCACACAACCACTTGGGGACTATTACTTGCGCAACCCATAAGTTGGAGATAGGTTGATCTGTAATCTTCAATGGGGAGATACATGAGTTCACCTTTTTTATGCTACTTTACCTAGGCGAGGCTAGTAGTTAGTGTCGGTAACTTGTTATAACTTGGTAACTTGTTATTTAATTTGTGATAGCTTGGTCACTTTCTAGTTTGTTGCTAGAATGATGAGAATTTGTTTAACTAGTATGATAACATTTAGTTAGTGTTGGTAAATTTTGATATGCTAGATGACCTGTTTTGATAATACGATGATGAGTTGTTATATCATTCAATGTCCCATTCACTACCTCTTCATTGCTGCCATATAAAACATTGTATACCGGTGCACAAAAAATTACAAATGCATAGTAGTGGCGTTGGGTAGAAGAAAAGTGCTACTGCTACCAAAGTTACTAGTGGTGCTGATTGTAGACATGCGCTAGTGCTACCAGAATTAGTAGTAGCATTGGGTGAAATATGCACCGCTACTAAATGTTAGATGTAGTGCCAATGCAGTAGCGCGTCTACCCGGGCTACTATTAGCTCGAAATCCAGCGTTACTAGTAGGTTTTTCCCTAGAAGTGTGCCAACACCATTTATAGAACTATGTTCAGAACCCATCCGGCCCTCGCCTCCAACACCTCTTTCTTGGTGAATGGGCTGACAGAATCTCATTCTCGTTAGCATCGACTTGAGATAAATCCCCAACTACTTGCTCATCGAGTTGTTTACCTTAGGTGATCCAAAGAGTCTTATTATAACAGTTAGAGATGTACAACTTTAGGTTATCGTGTCCTACAATTGTACCCTCATCCCCTTTGAGTTGGAAAATTTTCTTCTTGTTGTGCTTTCCATTTTCAATAAGATGGGATAATTGTGTGTTGGCGTCTCCATCAAAGACCATCCGCACATACGCTCTAAGTGCCCACTTCATTTCTTGTGTTTGTGAGAAGTACCCGTAACTTCTCCCGGGACATAGTCTTGGATGCCCATTCATTAGAATCAAGTAGGGTACATTCGACTTTTCAAATCCAACTCATTTATAAGGTGTATAAGCCTATTTCTTTTCACCTTATATATCTCACTTTCTTTTTTTCCAACCCCTCAGGAATTAGTGCAAATGTCTGATCTTGTTCTCCATCTTTCTACAGTTGAATGGACATCTATTTCCATAGCTCATTCTTGGGATATGAGCAATGAATCCCTCTCTCTCTCTCTCTCTCAAACCACGCCAGGTAGAAAGAAAATACATTCTTGTTACCTTCATTACTCTCCGTAGAATCTAACAAGTAAGCAAGTATGGTCAGAGATTTCCCTGTGTAATGCTTGCGCCGTTATGAGAGAAAAATTGTGTTCTCACTCCACAACGGTAAGAACTCGATCCAACTTCTCATAAGTTTGGTCTGGCAATGTGTTCGCCAAGTGTAATGTCTGTCCTGAGGTCAATCCCCCTCGGATCCAGACTCTCGATAGTAGTATTAAGCATGAACGGTCATCTTTCGTCGAAGTTGTCAGTATTCTTTTCCTCCCTCCGTCTGATGATGCTGAAATATCCCCCTACCAAAATAGGTAATCTCTCATCCGCACAAACCTGCATAAGGTCCAAAAAAAATCCGGTTTAAGTTTTGGTTGCTCCGCACGATATACAGGAACTAGTGCCCATCCGAACCCATCTAGTTTCGGTTGTACTTGGAATTTTACGGTCAACTATCCAACCACGACATTCACTACTTCTAGAGTTTCGCACTTGCATCCAAGTAAGATCCAGACTGACCTTCCCCTTGGTGGTAAACAATGCCAGCCAAAGTCTATGCCCCCATATACGGTAGTAAGAAACTGTAATGTAAAATTGTCCCTACCAGTCTCTAGTAAGCCAATAAAGTCCGGTTTCTGTTCTAATGATCTTTCAGTAAGGAACCTTCTTTTATTCATGTCTTTAGGACCTCTCCTATTCCAAAAAAAATTCTTTCATTTATCGTCATGGAATTTGCATTTGAATTTAATTCCCACACTGCTACGCACTGCGGACACATGGTAAACCTTCCTCTTCCAAGAATTATTTGGTTTAACCCGCACCTCATCCGAGTCATCATAGCCAAGGATAGTTTGTAGAGAACCCTCTGACTACATAATCTGGGTTAGCTCCACTAATATGTATGCCTGTGATTTGTTGTAGTTTGTCTACCTACGCATACCAGTAAAGCTTTGTCACCACTCGCATCTATAATCGCCACTCATCACATCGATGGTATTCCTGCCTCGTCAATACATCTAGACACTTGTGTTACGCTTAGTGTCATCCTATAGTGAGTGTTGATGTGTCAAATGAATATTTACAATTTTCATATGAAACATTAGTTATAGTGTTCATGCGCGAATATTATCATTGGATTTAGCATAAATATACACCACATGTAGTTTATCATTTGTACTAACAGGGAAATACATAAATTGGTTGTTAAAGTTAATGCATTTAGATTATAGAGTACTCTAATTCGTTTCATCTTTCCCCCACACACATGGCAATATTTGCAACGTAGGAAGAAATATACACATAGAGCGAAAGGTACCCCTTTCGATGTGGTACCAAGTGATGCTTCTTCTACAAGATCTCTCAGTCAAAAGAAATTAAGGAGTTATAAAACGACTAACTAAGAAACTAAAATACACAAGGTGCATTCAATGAAGGTGTAACTCAATGTCGTAAAGGTTTAGAAGCCAATTCACTAATGATTTTTGTAGTGAAATTAACTATCTAACAAAGAATTTTGGTGCATCCGCAAGGACCTCAACCTACACACACTGGGTCATAATAAACCCAAAAAAATCCATTAACGAGTGATTCAATAGAAGTCAGAAGTAACTTAAGTTATTAGTGGTCACAAAATAGCTACAGTTTAACTCCTATTAAGCAATGGATCAAAACAGGCCACAAATTAATACTCCCTCCGTTCCTAAATATAAGTCTTTTTAGAGATTTCACTAGAGGGCTACATACGGAGCAAAATGGATGAATCTATATTCTAAAGTATGTCTATATACATCCGTGCGTAGTCCTTTTAGTGAAACCTCTTAAAAGACTTACATTTAGGAACGGAGGGAGTACTAGTGAATCAAAGGTTCAATGTGACAGACATATTGATCTCTCATATCATTTCTTGGAGTAATTAATATGATCAAAACGGTACACGTAGTCGATTTTATTTTATGGGTGTTTAAGAATCAGTATAGTCAACAATAACTTTATACATTGCCAATATTGCTTTGACAGATGGACAACCGTGATGCCATTTTACATGTGTTGCTTGATAAATAAAAATTTATATCCATACTTTTTCAGCCTCCTATTCGAATTTGGTTGGAATTAATGTTTCATCAGAATATTCACATGAAAAAGAAAATTGTTTGTACCAACTGATTTTTCTAATGTTTTTAGACAAATTTCACTGAAAACAAGATGATAAAAATTCTCTTTATCAATTAATTTCCTCACAGATTAGAAACTAAGTCACTGGTAGGTACCAAGTTTTTGTTCCTTTATGAATTGAGTACGAGTTAAAAAATAATTAAACTTATGTCAAATATCCACAAATTTTGGAGAAAATGAAGTAGGAAATCACGTCATTGAAGCCAATATGAAAATCTAAACACAAAAATTTTGGAAACTTTAACTATTAATTCAAGAAAATTAGTATTATATAACCATTACTACAACACAAATTCAAGTTTATCCACGTATCTATGTTTTCTATGAATTGTATCGAATGCATGAAAATGTTCACCCCAGGAAATAAATACAATAGTTGTTTACCATGGTATGTTATTTCTTCTATATTTGAAGAACCAAAAATAGATTAGATTATGCTTCACTATGAAAATAATCAATACAATCATATAATTTATTTAACCATGAAAGTATATATGTGTGTTTGTGTGAAATTTCTAATCATTAAAAAGTACACGTGTTACAAAGTTGTTGGATGCATGGTCGATACTGATTTGAAGAACAACCGACAAATCAGATGTCCACATAATGTTCACTAGTGCGCACATAACGACAAGTAACACTTCTCACGTGTGCTTAGGTTTCCACGTACCAATTAATTTTCAGCTTTGAGGGCTCTTTTTGAAACAGTTTCGTCTAGTAACGCTTTCCGTACAAGCAGACCCTTTTACGACTGAGCTAAATTGTGAACATTTAGGGTTTATTTCCAATTGGTTTTGGCTCTAACAACTAAATCTATTGACAAAACTGGCATATATTATTTATGATAAAGAAAGCATAAGATGCAAGAATGATGGAATTTCATGTTTGTACCCTAAGGTTAGCAAACCCTTTGACCTAATTACTATTGCATCCATTATCATGGCGCAAAAAACTAAACATATTCATGCTTCTCCATTCCAAGAGGCCTCACCTTCGAGGATCATCCTTGGTTGTTCTCTAGACTTATTTTAGAGTGTCACCAAAACATGTAAATGTAAGACCTCTAGATGTGACTCATACAAGGAAAGACTAGTTTGCAGTTCTAATCTATATTTATTAACCCAACTGGACAACACCTACAAACTAATAATGTTATGATACAACCAAATCAGGTGGATGAAATACAACAAGGATATGTTGGCATGCAAGTCCAAGAGATAAGTACAACATTTCCTAATATATTGTAAAGAAAATGTTTCATCTAAACACGACAAATTACTTCGTACTTTAAGCATGGTCATAAACCGATTGTTACTCTACAATGTTTCTCGTCGTTCTTGTTGAATAAAACTAATATCTTTAAGAGCGTACAGTACTGTATATATCACCTTCCATGAGTTACTATAAGGTTTTTATGGTCATTTTCATATTTTTTGTGATGTTAAGAGTCGCTGATGCACTGGAATTCATGGATGTGACCACCCCCAGAAATTTGGACAGAGATCAACGTTCATACCGCTTTCAAGACTAAAACTAGTGAAGCCATCATCTAAAGGTTACAATGACCATTGTTCATGATATAGTAACACAACCTGATTGTTAGGTATAGGAGTATGGCCTTTGATGATTTTTAGGTGCCCTTGATCCTTGGCTCTTATTCTATTATAGTTGTGATTGCTCCTAGCAGATTAAAATGCTAAAGCTACTAGGAGAAGGCTTATAGGTGGGGTCATGTTAGTTTCAGGCACCGTTAGGTACATGCCACCGCTATTTCGGCCAGAAAACATTGGAGGGTACAAAAGAGGGCCCGCCACAGGTATTGGGTCTGTAGTGATGGGCAAAAAATACCACCCACGACAAGTAAATTCTTACCGTGTTAACCGTAGGCTATGTTTAAGTGGGCGAGATGTATTTGTTACCTGCCAGTGCTAGGACGTTCTGAAGTAGTGTCTAATATGGAGTTTATGCATCAATTATTCCAAAATTGAATACAATGCAACTTCCCACTCGATGGTTGGGTTAAAAGAGGCATTTACTTATTTGCTCACCAGTCCACGCGATATTACACGCAAGTTAGGATTGTGTTGTCTTTCCTTCAATTTTGACTTGCAATATTCCATAATTCTTAGGTGTACTTTAAAAATTGTAGCACCTCAGTGTTTGAGTAATATGTTTTCTCCAGGAAATAAATACTGAAGTAATTAATACGTTAATCTTATAAACTCAAAGAACCAATGTAGAGTAGACTATATGCTTCACTACAAAAATATGATACCAATAGGATTGTACTATGTATCTAACGGTCAAAGTATATATATATATATATCCGTGTGTTTTTGTCTAGGAGTGTATGTGTGTGTGCGTGCACTTGTGTGTCAACAAGTAGAGCCATTAAAAAATTACATGTGTCATAAATTAGTTGGATGCATAGTTGGTTATGATCTAAAGAACAAGCAACAAATCAGATGTGGATATAAGCCTCACCAATGAACATGCTTTTAATGTGTGTTAAAATTTTCACATAACAATGAGTATACATTTTCTAGGGTTTCAATCTAATTAAATGGCTTCATTTCGCAACGCTGTCCATAGACGTGTAGTTTTCTGCAATTGTGTTGTTAGGGTTTTACGTAATCTGTTTGGGTGGCAACAACCAAATCTATTTCCCAAAGAGGCATATGCGATTTATGACAAAGAAAACATGAGATACAAGAAGGCTGTAATTTTATGTTGTTGTGTAAGGTTAGCAAAGCTTTTGACCTAATAACTATGTTATCTTGTAACCTGGCGCTAAATTCAAACGACTTGTTGCTTCTCCATACCCAATAGGCGTGAACCATCATCTGTTGTCTTCTAAACTTATCTTATGATGCGAGTCATACAAGAATGGGCTGCATTTGCAATCATAATACCTTGAATTACCAAATTTGACAATACCTACAATCACTAGTAATTTCATGATGCAACAAGATCATGTACATGGAAGATAATAAGGATATTCTATACTTTAAATCCAAGCATAAGTACTTCAACAGAATGCCACAAATATCATCATAAAAAGGTTTCATGTTAAGACAATTGATAACTTTGTACTTAAAATATGATCGTACAAGGATTCTACTCTATTTTTTTCATATTATTCTTATTGAATAAAATTAATATGCTTTTGATACATTTGGATAACACCACACATGAGTTATTATAGTTTTCTATACATTTGGGTACTTCAAATACTATTAAGAGTAATCGATGTACCAGAATTCATGGCCGCAATCACCCGAGAAGTCTGGATAGAGATAAAAATGCATGCCGCCTTCGAGATAGCAACTAGGGAAGCTGGCGGTCATTTGATTGTTAGTGGACATTTTGGTTCAGTTCTAAAGGTTACAACAAACTTTGTTCATATACTACAACAACCCAGTGGCGTAGCCAGGGGGTGGACAGGGTGGTCCATGGACCACCCTGAAATTTCACCATAGCCAATATATAGGGTATAAAAAAATATTTTTTTAAAATGTATAAAATTACATGAAATTTTTATTATTGGACCACCCTGGTTCACCGAGCTAGCTACGCCACTGCAACAACCGCACGCTTGGATGACTTGAGAGTATGGACTTTGATGAATTTTCAGCGTCACTCGACCCTTGAGTCTGATTACCTGAATTTGAAATTAGCATATTTCATACTTCTTTGCTTTGCATAGAAAATTGTAACAACACCGTGTTTGAGGAATATTTTCTCGCTTCACCTCAAAACAATTATCTCCAACGCCACACCAAACAACATATTGATTAACTAATGGAGTAAACTGACTAGATGATTTATATACTCAAAATACATCATGGTAACATAAGACAAGAGTGCTCCCACACCAAACAAAATATTGATTAACTGATGGAGTAACCTGATTAGATGATTTGTACTCAAAACACATTATGGTAACATAAGAGTGCACCCACACCAAAACAAAACACAAGACAAGAGTGAACGGATTACATGATTGGTAAAAGCAAACAACATGATGATAAACAACACCATAGTAAAACCTATACATGGTAGCGACACGCAAGAACAACAATGAAAAGTCCACTTGTAATTAAAAACTTATATGATAGATAGATTCAGATTGCCTCTGGCGTCTGGATTATGATGGCACACAACTATGGGTGCATATTGCGCACGGCCTAGGCTAAACCGCAGGCGAATTAGGGAAATACCATGGCTTGGTGAAATTGTCACCACTCCCTTCTGTTGGAGCACTAGGGGTGACGGGAACGACGAACAACTTGGGTTTCTTAAACACCAAATTGTGAGACGAAGAAGCCCCTATGGGTTCAATTGAGGTGCTTAAGCAGCTTTCCGCCTGCGTCACAATCTGCATCCGTCGGATCGGCGGCTGTGGCTCTGGAACAGGCACGTGCACGTGCGCCGGCTGCAGGCTGAGATGTGCTCGTGCCGAAGGCGGCATCTGCAGGAACGGGTATGCCGGCACCGGCGCTGAGTCGCCCGCGGGCGCTTCAAAGGAGAAGGGAAAGTAAACCACGAGCCTGGGCGGGGATGGAGGCGGTGCCGTCGGGTCCGGTGGCAACGTAACGACCTGAAAGAGTGGTGCGTCGTGACCGTGGCTGCGGTGCCTCGGTGCAGCAATCACCTCCTTAACCAGTCTGGCCGGCGGAGGGTAGGGGAAGTTGAGCTTAGCCTTTGCGCCCTTGAGCTCCCTAGCCGCGAGGTCATAGGCGCACGCAGCGACCTCGGGGGACGAGTACGTCCCCAGCCACAACAACGTCTTCGTCACCGGGTGGCTGATCGCCGCGGCGAACTTGCCATCCCCCTTCTTTCTCACCCCAGTTAACCTGCTGTTCTCACCCATGGCCTCTGCTAGAGTGAGTCAAACGGAGGTGGATGCGCTTGGAGGTGGATGCCTGATGTGCCAGCCGATGGGGGTTTAATAGCGGGTCTTGCGGAGCCCACCCCGCCGGCATCACGCCGTGCATCGCGTACGTACGTTTCAGCTTCAGTAAGGTGCTGAGAGTGGTTATTAACACTGACAAATATATATATATGATGGCGTGCACGTAAAGAACCACGCCTTACAGCTTGCATATATTGTTCCTTTTCACTTTTGTTTGGTTGTATTTCTCCTAGCTTACACTGTTATACACGTTGTTGTATTTCTCGCGCTTCCTCACCAGGAACGGAACGCTCATGAACACATGATCACCACTCAAAAGCAGTGGTCATTAACACGGCAAAAGATATATACCATGGGGTGTACGTAAAGGCAGGGATCAAGTACACTAGTAGAGCTTGCATTGTTGATTTCACTGCTTTCATGCGCGTCCTCGGCTGAGCGCGCGCTCTCGTACCCAAAAAGCGCCGGATATGGGCACGTTACACGTAAGTCTAGCTTATCATCTGATGCCCTAGATGGGATGGCACCTAGATTACGTGCGCTTAGCTAATGTGAACCACACACATTTCTGCTGCTTATACATATATTGTGTTTAGTTTGTCTTTTCTTACACGAAGGCTCTATATATCCTATCCATCAAACGTCCGGACACACTTCAAACCGAATTCAAACAAACCGGACAATTATCATTTAACCCGATCAAATTCAATTCATGAGATTTTCGGCATATTTGATTTAACAAAAGTGGACATGGCACTTTTTTAGTATAGCAGAAGTTAACCTTAGTCTAAATCTTCCCCATGTCTCACATCTTTGTCAGGCATGAGCTCCCCCCATGTCCTACTCTTCCTTGTCATAGTTCACCGCTTCGACGTCGCACGTCGAGGTGAGGTCCACGATAGATGTGGACGGGCCGATCTTGTGGTCGTTGTGGCTTGATGGGAATTGCGGGTGATAAGGATCTACCCACATGCCTTTTTGTGATTGCATGCGCCGCTGCGCCTGCCTCCGTTGTGGTCGCGTTGTAGTCGGCGCGAGTGCTATACGTGGTCTCATAGAGCCCACGCTGTTGGTCGACGAAGTTTGCTCCTCCGAGGCCATGGCCGTCGCAGCCTCCTCCCTCACGAACTCCACATAAATTTGGCCCTCAACCAGCCTGTGATACGCGAGGAGGGCGTGGTTGTAGCGTTACACCTCTTGCGCCAGCCACAATGCCGACATGGTGGTGCCGGCTGCTCCTCTATCGCGATTACGTTAAAGCTTGCCCAGCATGAACCGGCGCGGGTGGGGGTGTCGGCTCGTTGTGGGACGCCTCCATCATCGTTGACTCATCGTCTTTCAAATCCAACAAGCCGCCTCTATCTGCCATGCATTACGGTGCTGCCAGTCAGCCGCAAGGCCGGCGAACTCGTACTTCTACCCCACCCAGAGGCTCTCCCACTTTGCTCTGGAGCTCACAATCATGCATGGCAGAGGAGGTGCACTGAGGAGGAACAAAGGACATGTCCGGTGTTAATCGTGTTCGAAATATGCCCTAGTGGCAATAATAAATTAGTTACTATCATGTTTCCTTGTTCATGATAATCATTTATTATCCATACTATAATTGTATTGATTGGAAACTCAAATACATGTGTGGATACATAGACAACACCGTGTCCCTAGTGAGCCTCTACTAGACTAGCTCGTTGATCTAAGATGGCTAAGGTTTCCTAGCCATAGACATGAGCTGTCATTTGATAACGGGATCACATCATTAGGAAAATGATGTGATGGACAAGACCCAAACTATGAACATAGCATATGAACTAGGTATGCAGATACCGACGATCGAATCTCGGGCAAGTAACAAATCGATGGACAAAAGGAACAATATACGGGATTGATTGAATCCTTGACATCGTGGTTTGGCCGATAAAGATCTTCATAGAACATGTATGAGACAATATGGGCATCCAAATCCTGCTATTGGTTCTTGACCGGAGAGTGTCTCGGTCATGTCTGCATAGTTTTCGAAACCGTAGGGTTTGCATACTTAAGGTTTGATGATGATTGGGTATTAATGAGTTATGTGTGGTGGTAACCGAAAGTTGTTCGGAGTCCCGGATGAGATCCCGGACATCACGAGGAGCTCTCGAATGGTTCGGAGGTAAAGATTGATATATGGGAAATTCTATCTTGGTCACCGGCCGGAAAAGGTTCGGGCATCACCGGTAGCGTACCATAATTTTATAGGTCAAGACTTCATAATTTTATTTGTACGTACCATAATTGTAAACACTTCCTAGAACAGGAAATAATAACATTATACAAATGTACATTTTTAAAAGGCTAAATCACATTGTACTCATTTAAGCAGCACTATTCTAATGTATACATTTTGTTTGCCACATCAACAAGCCATAACATATCATAGTACTTGTCAAAAAAATCAATACACTTCTTAGCACATATTAATATATATCAATAATGGAATAAAATCTTATAACTAATATATGTATAAAGAATATTTTCTTACTACTTCCTCAAGTTAAGGAACAACATCTTCCATAATGTTTTTCATAAATAATGATCGAGAATTGAAGCATTATTCCACTTTGTACATCAAAGATAAACAACTCAATGAGCATGCAAAAAAATATGAACTATAAATTGAGGATGGTTAAGAAAATGATCTTTATCAATTTTTGAAATCACAAAATTTTTGGTCCATCCTTTCAAATCAAATAAATCATTGTAATAGAGGGTGCAAGAGACCTTTTATGGCCACTTAAATAGTTCCATCATCAATATCATGTCCTAGTTTGTCGATCACTGAAAGATATCACTAAGCTATGCAAGGGACATAACCAAATGCGAAGCATTATATAAGTGTTGATAACAACAAAAAAAATGCGTAGATCACTACTGCGACAGCATACATGTCTTCACATACACTTGTAAAATATTATCATTAACTAGTCATGGAAAAGCAATAGGCATATTAATGGTATTTGCAGAGATACACATGTTGCAAGCCGAAGAAGGAATATTTGCAGTACTATATATCTCTCTTCAAATTTTTCCTTGCTTAAATTTATTAGATGGTACCCGTTCCGATTACCTGGCACATGTACATAATATGATTAGTACATGAAAGTGTGGCTTCAAAATAATAAATATTTAGCTTGCAAAATTTACTAGGGAACTTACGGGGATGGTTCTATAAAGAAGACACTAAATAACTTAAGATCGGACTCGCCGCCATTATGGATGTGCATGTTAGCCTGCAAATGATTACCTATAATATTCTTTGAATCATTACCTATAATAACTGCAGGGAATTAGAAAAATGTGAAAGCACACGGCATATGTAGAAGAAACCGAGCATGTGATTCTGAATCCAACTTGCATCTTGTTGTCTGCTCCAAAACTCACCGAAAGCACTCACTCAAGTATTTATGGCAGCAACGATTTCCTCATTTGTTACTACAAAATCTAATTTGACTTATTATCAAAAACCATGTGTATCACACATCAGTGGAGCGCATGCCAGATCTACCAAAAACATCTAATTACGGTTAACAGTCAAAACATAAGGAAACTAAACTTTAAATATCAAGCAGTAGATTGCATATTGAAGTAATGGTTACATAAGAAGACAATGTAAAAAATGTCAACATGAAAATAGCTTTTCACATTCAACTAAGAACAGCATATTCACGGAAAATAGATGATTGTGTAGATGTACATGGGTGGGACCAAAAAATGTAGGATGGTACTTGTAAGATGCACACTAGTGAAAATGGGGCTTTAGTCCCGGTTCCAGATGGCCTTTAGTCCCGGTTGTGCAACCGGGACTAAGCCTTCAAGACTAAAAGTTCTTCCAAAATTGTCTCAACTGATGTTATAAGGTCTCAACTAGTGCACTAGTGGCACATATACATGATAAACGTTGCGAGTCATGTAATATTTAGCATGATAGTCAACATCACGAATAAATGAGTTGAGATAATATTTCTCCAACCAAGTAAACTCGGAGCCATAACTGTAGTAGGTATCGTCTATTATCTGTCGTGTAGTTCTTGAAGCACGGAAATAAGCTAATAATTCAAAATAAAAAAAATAGTCGGTGTTGGGGATATTACCCCGTCGTATGACCCGTCCCGGGGCCGGGTCATGATTATGGCGGCTTAAGATTGTGCTCAAGATGGGCCGAGGAGTGTATCAGGTCATGACTATTGGATAGACTCAAAGGGAACCTGCGGGTTCGAGAAGTGTGCAGACCCTTCCAGGTCATGACTATTGGATATTGACCGAGGAGTGTCTCAGGTCATGTCCACATAGTTCTCGAACCCGCAGGGTCTGCACACTTAAGGTTCGGTGATGTTTCGGTATAGCTGAATTATTGATGTTGGTAACCGAAGGTTGTTTGGAGTCACGGGTGAGATCCCGAACGTCGCGAGGGTTTCCGGAATGGTCCGAAGATGAAGATTGAGATATAGGAAGTATCCATTTGGCTTCCGGAAGGTTTTCGGGCATTACCAGTAAAGTATCGGGAGTGGCGAATGGGTTTCGGAGTTATACGGGGGGGGGGGGGGGGCACTCACCCGGGAGAAGACCAAAAGGGGCCCAAGGGTGGCGCACCAGCCCCTAGTGGGCTGGTGGCCAGCCCAAGAAGCCCTAGGTCGGCCGAAGTGGAAGAAAAGGCAAGGAGAGGGGCCAATCCGATTTGGGGAAGGAAGGATTCCTCTTTTCAAGTGGGGTTGGAGGAGGACTCCACCCTCTCCCATTGCGTCGGCCGAAACCCTAGGGACTTCCCTAGGGCGCTGCCCCCTCCCTACCACCTATATATAGTGGAGGTGAGAGAGGCTTTTGGCACTCAAGCCAAAGTGCACCTCTCTCTCCCTCCACAACTTCGACACCCCGTAGCTAGATTAGTCTGGCACGACGAAACCCTATCGGAGTAGATCCACCACCATCACATCCACGCCATCGCGCTGCCGAAGAATTCAGCTACCTCTTCACCCCTCTTGCTGGATCAAGAAGGCGGAGATCTTCATCGAGCTGTACGTGTGCTGAACGCGGAGGTGTCGTTCGTTCGGTACTAAATCGGGACGGAGTTCGTGGGATGGATCATGATTGGATCGCGAAGACATTCGACTACATCAACCGCGTTTCTTAATGTTCCCCGCTTAGCGATCTACAAGGATATGTGGATCCGATCTCCCCTCTCATAGATGATCATCACCATGCAAGGTAGGAATTTTTTTGTTCCCCATGCAACGTTCCCCAACACCTTTTGCCTCTCCTCACGACAACACGGCTGGGATTGGTCGCATCGGTTATGAAGAAGCATTGTGTCACGTGCTTAGTGTGTATCCATGGCTCATTTTGGCAATGACATTAACGTTCACAGTAGCGCTCTTTGCGTCGGGTATATACATGGTAGTGAAATACTTGTTTTCTCTTACGACTGTCTTAGCCCACCTGACACAGAACATCATCGCATCGTGCCTTCCAGCATAGTTAAGCTCCCAGATATCTTCGACCCTTCCGTAGAATCTTTCAGTTGTGCCGTTGGAGTCAGTCACGTATTCAATCGTCACCCCTGAGTTGTGGTAATCACTGTCCATGTCTTTGGCCTTCGTGTAGAACATATACCCGTTGATATCGTATGCCTCATAGGACACGAGTTTGGGTGCGGGGCCATGTGCTAAGACGTGTATTTGAAACACGTCTGCAATGCCCTCTTCCGAGGGATTAGCATGAACCTGCTCTTTGAACCAACACAAGAAAGTGTGTTGTGCTCTATAGTAACTTCGTCGTCCATCTTGCACATCCCCTCATCACGGTACTTCTTTGCGATGATTTCTTTGTGCGGTATCACATAATAATCTACCACATCTAGGTGTTGTAGCACTACTAAGTTAGCCCTGTCAAAGTCATCCCGTCGATCTGAGTAGTCCACGTGCAATTCCCTCCAGCCGTTGTTGTGACCTTCTCCTCCAAGCCTCCCATGGTGCTTGTTGACGGGCAAACCAACAACAGGGTCTTCTTTTCCTATATAATTCTCGCAAAAGGAGATGCACTCTTGGGTCAGATACCCCTGGATGATGCTCCCCTCAGGATGGGACATGTTACGAACGAATCCTTTGATGACCCCATTCATCCTCTCGAACGGCATCATGTTGTGAAGGAATGTCGTCCCAAGGTTGATGATGTCGTCCACGGTGTGGACACACAGATGCACCATGACGTCAAAGAATGCAGGTGGGAAGTACATCTCAAGCTCACATAGTATGACAACGGTTTCTTCATGTAGCCTTCGAAGTTGCTTCACACTGATGGACTTTCGAGATATATCGTTGAAGAAGTTGCAGAGACCAGTAAGCGTCTCATGGATGTGCTTGTCCATTATCCCTCTAATGGCAACCGAGGGTATCTGCATCATCATCACGTGACAGTCATGAGACTTCATCCCACTGAACCTTTTCTTCTTGGTGTCTAGAAATCTGCTTATCTTCCCATAGTAACCGGAACTGACTTTGATTCCCGTAAGGCACTTGATCAATTATTTGATCTCCTTCGAAATTAAGGTGAAGCAAGAAGGGGGGCAACAATTCTCCTCCTTCTTGTTCACTTTTCTTCCCCTTGGCCCCGCCGCCGTCTCCGTCTCTGTCTCCTCCATCGACTTTTTACGGGGCATGTGGAGATCCCCCGTGATCTCCAAATCTTCCAACTATTTCCTTGCCTTCGGCCCATCCTGGGTCTTCTCCGGCATGTTCAACGGTGTGCCAAGCAAGCTCTCAAGGACATTCTTCATGATATGCATTTGATCAAGGCAATGAGGCGTGTCGTGATTGGGACAGTACTCCAAGTCCTAGAAAACTGACCTCGTTTTCCATACCTTGAGCAGCGGCTCGAGCGCCTTTTCCATCTTTCCTGGCGCGGGGCACTGTTGCCAGTTATTCAACAACTCGTTGATTTCGGCACCACTCCTCTTACGTGGAGGTCCTCGATGCTCAACCAAACCATTGAATAGATATCCACATTTTCTCCACGGGTCATCCTTTTCGAGCCATCTATGATGCCCCAAGAAGGGCAACAATGGTGGAGAAGCAACTTGGAGAGAGGAGAGGAGAAAAGAGGGAAGAGGGCAAAGGGGGGAGGAAGGGGGAGAGGTGTGTGTGTGGGTGGAAGCCGCCCACGGCCACGCGTAGCAGTAGCGCTTTTGAGAAAGCAACGCTACTACTAAGTTGGGCCCAATAGCAGTAGCGCTGCTTCCACACGAGCACTATTGCTATTAAACTTAGCAGTAGCGCTTTTTACGTGCATGCGCTGCTACTACTGCTACCATCGGTGGCCTCGTCGGGTCGAGTTTAGCAGTAGCTTTTTTGCATATCAAGCGCTACTATTAAGGCCATTATCAGTAGTGTGTGGCAGAGCCAACGCTACTGCTAAGTAGCAGCAGCGGGTGATATTTTCCAGCGCTACTACTAGGCTCCTACCTATAAAGTTTTTCCTGCTAGTGAAGGTTTCTAGCGGAGAACATAGTATGAAAACGCGCAATCAACCCCTATGCCTAGATTACCCCAATTCCACCTCGGGAATCCGTGATTTGATGCCACAACATATATCAAGTGAATCACTTGAATACCCCAATGTCACTACGGGTATCCGCATGCAACACATATATTATTGGGGAGCGTTGCATGGGAAACAAAAAGTTTCCTACGCACACATAAGATCTATCCATGGTGATGACCATCTACGAGAGGAGAGATCGGATCCACATACCCTTGTAGATTGCTAAGCGGGAAGCGTTAAAAATAGCGGTTGATGTAGTCGAACGTCTTCGAGATCCAAATCGCAAGCCGTTCCGCGATCCAATCACGATCTAGTGTCGAACATACGACACCTCCGCGTTCAACACACGTGCAGCTCGATGAAGATATCCACCTTATTGATCCAGCAAGAGGGGCGAAGAAGTAGATGAATTGTCCAATAGCACGACGGCATGACGGCGGTGTTGGAGAAGCTGATCCGACAGGGCTATGTCGTGCGCTACCGAATCAAACTACGGGGTGTGACGAACTAGTGGAGGGAGAGGGGTTGCGTCGTGGCTTGTGGTGCGGCTGGCCTCTCTCCTCTCCAATATATATAGGTGGGAGGGAGGGGTTGCGCCCTAGGTAAAATCCCTAGGGTTGGCCGGTGGCGCACAAGGGGGAGGAGACCTCCTCCAATTCGGTTTGGTGGAGGAGGAGTCCTCCTCCTAGTGGGTTTCCTCCCCATCTCTCTATTAGGCCGAACAGGCCCATGAGGCTGGCTGCCCAGCCCGCCAAGGGCTAGTGCGCCACCTCTAGGCCCATATGGTTCTCCTCCGGGTGGGTGGGCCCCTCCCGGTGGACCCTCGGAACCCTTTAGACACTCCCCGTACACTAACGGAAACACCGGAAACATTTTCGGAACCCGGATACCACTTTCCTATATATAAATGTTTACATCGGGACCATTCTGGAGCTCCTCGTGATGTCCGGGATCTCCTGCGACTCCGAACAACTTTCGGTCACCAACATATATAACTCAACAATACCAAATCGTTACCGAACCTTAAGTGTGCATACCCTGCAGGTTCGAGAACTATGCAGACATGACCGAGACACTCTCCGGTCAATAACCAATAGCGGGTCGTGGATGCCCATATTGGCTCCTACATATTCTACGAAGATCTTTGTCGATCGAACCACGATGTCAAGGATTCAATCAATCACGTATGTTGTTCCCTTTGTCCGTCGGTATGTTACTTGCCCGAGATTCGATCGTAGGTATCTCCATACCTAGTTCAATTTCATTACCGGCAAGTCTCTTTACTCGTTTTGTAATACAAGATCATGTGACTAACTCCTTAGTCACATTGCTTGCAAGCTCATTGTGATGTTGTATTACCGAGTGGGCCCAGAGATACATCTGTGTTATACGGAGTGACAAATCCCAGTCTCGATTCACACCAACCCAACAGACTCCTTCGAAGATACCTGTAGAGCATCTTTATAGTCACCCAGTTATGTTGTGACGTTTGATACACACAAGGCATTCCTCTCGTGCCCGGGAGTTGCATGATCTCATAGTCATAGAAAGAGATACTTGACATGCAGAAAATAGTAGCAATAAACTGACACGATCACATGCTAAGTTCATAGTTTGGGTCTTGTCCATCACATCATTCTCCTAATGATGTGGTCCCGTGATCAAATGACAACTCATGACTATGCTCAGGAAACCTTGACCATCTTTGATCAACGAGCTAGTCCTTAGAGGCTCACTAAGGACAGTGTGTTGTCTATGTATCCACACATGTATTTGAGTTGCCAATCAATACAATTATAGCATGGATAATAAACGATTATCATGAAGAAGGAAATATAATAATAACTAATTTATTATTGCCTCTAAGGCATATTTCCAACACATGGCATCGCCGCGCTCAGGCAGGCTAGCGGCCATGGCGCCGCCGCGCTCGGGCACGGCGAAGGGGTCGGAGCGAACGGAGAGGGGGGAAGGAGGCGAAGGCTCGCCATGGAAGGAGGGGACGTAGCAGGGGCTCGTCGGCGGGCAGGAGGGGCTCGTTAGTAGGCGGCACTAGGGCGGCGATTTTCTCGGCGCAGGGGAGGCGGCAATTTTGTCAGCGGCAGGGGCGGCGATTTCGGGAGTGTGGTTCGATCTGAATATGTCCCGGGCGGTGGATGACACCGGGAGACGAAGGCGCGAGCTTATATAGCAGGCACCTTTAGTCCTGGTTGGAGCCACGAACCGGGACTAAATGATCTTTAGTCCCGTCTCTAGCCACGAGTCAGGACTAAATGTGGGGCGCCTGGCCCACTACGAGGCACCTTTAGTCCCGGTTGGTGACACCACCCGAGACTAAAGGTCTCCTTTTAGGAATCCCAAATTCCGCGTGGAAAGGGACCTTTAATCTCGGTTTGTGCCTCCAACCGGTACTAAAGGTGTATTTTCTCTTTTTTGGTTTTGTTTTTCTAAACACGACAGTTTCTGTTTTTAGATTTGAAATAACTGTTGGAATATTTATAGGTTTTGAATGAGTCTTTTAGCTTTAGGTCAAAAAATTTACAAACTCTTTGTTAGCGCGAGTAGTTTTCAAATTTAAATAGTTCAAATTTTAATTACTTTGAATTTTGTGTGAATCACTAGTTTGTGAATAACTTTAGTTTAAAAATAGATTTTTGAGTGATTCTTTTTCCTATTGTTTAATATTAGTGTGTTTTATCATTATATTAAATTTGATAATTTTTAGGTTATTTTAAATGGGTGTTCTAATCAAAAACAGATTTTGTTTAGCTCTTTTAGTATTATAGCTCAAAAAATCATTACATGCATGAAAAATAGAAAATGAAGTGAGAAAGGGTTGAAAATTGATGACATGGCTTTGAATGGTGCATATTGAACGCATAAAAAGTCTAGAGTTGAAATGAGCTTAAAAATGAAATGTCTTTGTAAGAGATGAGTATTCGTCCAAAACCCTCATACTTCGAAAGAGATTGTCCAGTTTATACACGAAGTGCATCCAGTTTTGGTCGTAACCCTCTCAACCTTTTAGCACATGTTATGTGGGTGAAATGATGATACCATGGAAAGTTTCAGCCTTTTCAGAGTTAATTTGTAGTGCTTATCAATTTTAGGGTAATTTGGCTAAAAGAATCATTAAATGCATGAAAAATAGCAAATGAAGAAAAAAGGATTGAAAATTGATGATGTGGCTTTGCATGGTGCATATTGGACGCACAAAAAGTCTGGAGTTGAAATAAGCTTAAAAACAAAATGCCTTTGTAAGAGATGAGTATTTGTTCGAAACCATGATACTTCGAAAGAGATTGTCAAATTTGTACACGAAGTGCCTCCGGTTTTTGTCGTAACCCTCTCAACTTTTTAGTACATGCTATGTGGATGAAATGATGATACCATGCCAAGTTTTCGTCTTTTCGGAGTTGAGTGCTTTTCAATTTTAGGGTCATTTAGCTAAAAAATTATTAAATGCATGATTTTTTTGTTGGCATATAATTGCATTGATTAAATCCTACATAATGTTTCGTCACATTTCAAATGCCAAAACACATATATATATACCATAACTGTTACACAAAGATTCCCTCTGGTTTTTCCGAAGTGGGACTTTTGAGATAAGTCCGGAAACGCACTACAGAAGAAAGTGATGATGGTGAAGCCGGTCATATCCGAGAGTGGGATCTTGTTGTATAAAACTTATTCTTCATGTGTGTCCCTTTGCACCGTAACCATGGACAATCTTCATCATTTAACAGGATGCATGGGTTAGTGTTCACTCTGAAGGGAGGAATTTCATGAAACTTTTCATAATCTTGTGACATGTCCGTCTTGTCCTCCACTCCCACGATGTTTATTTTCCCTAAAAAACTATGTGGTGATTTGGCTCATCATATGATGTACTCGCTTCCTTATCTTTTATTTTTCTTGGCTTGGTAGACATGTCCTTCACATAGAAAACTTGTGCCACATCATTGGCTAGGACGAATGGTTCGTGTGTGTACCCAAGATTGTTGAGATCCACTGTTGTCATTCTGTACCATTGGTCTTCCTTTTCCCCGCCTCCTTTCAGATTGGCCCATTTGCACCGAGACAAAGGGACCTTCAATTTTTTTCCATAGTCAAGTTCCCATATCTCCTCTATGTAACCATAATATGTGTCCATTGGCCTATTGGTGTTTGTTGTATCAAAGCGGACACCACTGTTTTGATTTGTGCTCTTTTTATCTTGGGCGATCGTGTAAAATGTATTCACATTTATGTCGTACCCTTTGAAAGTCAATATAGTCGAAGATAGTGACTTGGCCAGCAAGTACAGGTCATCTCCAACAACATCGTCATGCATGAGACTTGTTTGCAACCAACTGTCGAAGGACGCCATGTGTGTACGTTTGATCCAGGGCCCAGACTGCTCCGGGTTCTTGGAGCATACAATATCCATGTGTCCCTTGATATACGGAATTTTTTAGAACTGTGTAGTGTGCTTGCGCCCAAGAATGTCCGTCCCTACATATTACTGAATCCTTTCCTAGCGTGCCTTTTCCACCTAGTCTGCCCTCATGCCGCGATTCAGGAACACCAATCGGCTTAAGATCAGGAATAAAGTCAACACAAAACTCAATGACCTCCTCTGTTTCATGGCCCTTGGAGATGCTTCCCTCTGTCCTAGCATGGCCATGAACATATTTCTTTAAGAATCCCATGAACCTCTCAAAGGGGAACATATTGTGTAGAAATACACGACCGATAATGACAATCTCTTTGACTAGGTGAACTAGGACGTGTGTCATGATATTGAAGAAGGATGGTGGGAACACCAACTCGAAACTGACAAGACATTGCACCAAATCATTATGTAACCTTGGTAGGATTTCTGGATCGATTACCTTCTGAGAGATTCCATTGAGGATTGCACATAGCTTCACAATGGTTGATCAAACGTTTTCTGGTAGAAGCCCCCTCAATGCAACCGAAAGCAATTGCGTCATAATCACATGGCAGACATGAGAATTTAGGTTCTAGAATTTTTTCTCTACCATATTTATTATTCCCTTTATATTTGACGAGTAGCCAGACGGGACCTTCATACCGAGCACGCATTCAAAGAAGGTTTCCTTTTCTTCTATGGTAAGAGCATAGTTGGCACGACCTTCATACTGCTTTGGATGCATGTCGTCTTTTCGTGCATAAGTTTCTTGTCCTCCCATGCCTCCGATGTATATTTTGTCTTCCCATACATACCCCGGAAGCCTAGCAGGTTCAAGCAAACATTCTTCGTCACGTGCATCACGTCGATTGCATAGCGGACCTCTAGGTCTGTCCAATAAGGTAGGTCCCAAAGATAGATTTCTTCTTCCACATGGGTGTGTGTCCGTCATCGTCATTCGGAACAAATTGTCTGAGAGGACCCATTCCAAAGATTACTTTTATATCCTTGACCATATGAAGTATATGATCACCAGTACGGTGGTCAGGCTTCTCCCGGTGATCTGCCTCACCTTTCAAATGCTTGCCGTCTTTTCTTAAGAGATGCTTGATCGGGAGAAACCGATGATGTCCCACGTACATATTCTTCTTACATTTATCTAAATATATACATTCCGTATCATCTAAACAGTGCATGCATGCGTGGTATCCCTTGTTTGTCTGTCCTGAAAGGTTACTAAGAGCAGGCCAATCATTGATGGTTACAAACAACAATGCTCGTAGGTCAAATTCCTATTGTTTGTGTTCTTCCCACACACGTACACCTTTTTTATCCCACAAATGTAGAAGTTCTTCAACTAATGGCCTTAGGTCCACATCAATGTCGTTGTCGGGTTGCTTGGGGCCTTGGATGAACACTGGCATCATAATGAACTTCCGCTTCATGCACAGCCAAGGAGGAAGGTTGTAGATGCATAGAGTCACAAGCCAGGTGGTATGATTGGTGCTTTGCTCCCCAAAAGGATTAATGCCACCTGCACTTAAACCAAACCATATGTTCCTTGTGTCATCTGCAAAGTCCCCCCACTTTCTCTCGATTTTCCTCCACTCCGACCCATCAGCGGGTACTCTCAACTTACCGTCTTTCTTACAGTCTTCTTTGTGCCATCGCATCAACTTGGCATGCTATTTGTTTTTGAACAAACGTTTCAAACGTGGTATTATAGGAGCATACCACATCACCTTGGCAGGAATCCTCTTCCTGGGGCACTGGCCCTCAACATCATCACCGGGATCATCGCGACTGATCTTATAACGCAATACACCGCATACCGGGCATGCATTCAAGTTCTCGTACTCCTCACTGCGATAGAGGATGCAGTCATTAGGGCATGCATGTATCTTCTGCACCTCTAATCCTAGAGGACAGGTAGCCTTCTTTGCTTCGTATGTACTCTTGGGCAATTCGTTGTCCTTTGGAAGCATCTTCTTTAACATTTACAACAAATTTTCAAATCCCTTGTCAGATACACCATTCTCTACCTTCCATTGCAGCAATTCCAGTGTGGTACCCAGCTTCTTTTTGTCATCTTCGCAATTTGGGTAAAGCAATTTCTTGTGATCCTCTAACATGCGTTGCAACTTCAACTTCTCCTTTTCACCTATGCAGTTTCTCTTTGCAATGGCCTGAACAAGATCATCAGCGGGCTCATCTAGTGCCTCTTCTTCACCTACTTCCCCCATTGTAGTACCATCGTATTCACGGAACACACGAGAGCTGTCATCATCCTCTTCTTCTTCATTCTCTTCCATTAGAACCCCTCTTTCTCTATCCTTGGACATGAAACCGAACGTAAATAGGTGGACGTGAATGACTCTTGACTTAGAGTAAGTGTTATCATTCTTACAGACAACACATGGACAACACATAAAACCATCCCGCTGGTTTACCTCGGCCGCACACAGAAAACTATGCACGTCATTAATGAACTAGGGAGAGCGTCGGTCATCGTAGATCTATTGCCGCTTCATCTTCATTACACAAGACCAAAAACACCAAATTAATACAAGTTCATACGTAAAGTTCATACACACTTATTCTCATAAAATAACATACAAGAGTACCTAGCTAAAGCATTTAAATGCAACAACAAATGGGATCAATGTTGGGGATCGTAGTAATTTCAAAAAAAAAATCCTACGCCATGCAAGGATCTATCTATGGAGAAACCAGCAACGAGAGAGGTTGTAGAGCATCTTCATACCTTTGAAGATCGCTAAGCGGAAGAGTTACTATGAACGCGGTTGATGGAGTCGTACTCGCAACGATTCAGATCATGGTGGATTCCGATCTATGTGCGAATCACGGCACCTCCGTGTTCAACACACGTACAGCCCGGTGACGTCTTCTCCTTCTTGATCTAGCAAGGAGAGAGGAGAAGTTGAGGGAGAGATCCGGTAGCATGACGGCGTGGTGGCGATGGAGCTATGTGGTTCTCCGGCAGGGCTTCGCCAAGCGCTGCGGAGGAGGAAGAAGAGGGAGGGAGGGCTGCGCCTTGGGAGAGATTAATTGTGTGTCCCAAAAGGCTAAAACCTCAAGTATATATAGGAGGAGGGAGAGGGAGGGTGCTACCTCTTGAGCTTGTGTTGGTTTTTTCCTTGAAGAGGAAAGGGTGATGCAGCATAGTAGCAGTAAGTATTTCCCTCGGTTTGAGAACCAAGGTATCAATCCAGTAGGAGTATCAAGACAAGTCACCAATGTACCTGCGCAAAAACAAACAAACTTGCACCCAACGCTATAAAGGGGTTGTCAATCCCTTCAGGACTAATTGCAAGGTGAGATCTGAAGGTGGAAAGTGCAACAAAGTAAAAGTTAGAGCTAAAAATATGATGTGAAGTAGACCCGGGGGCCATAGTGTTCACTAGAGGCTTCTCTCATGATAGCAAGTATTACGGTGGGTGAACGAATTACTGTCGAGCAATTGATAGAACCGCGCAAAGTCATGACGATATCTAAGGCAATGATCATACATATAGGCATCACGTCCGAGACAAGTAGACCGATATTGTCTGCATCTACTACTATTACTCCACACATCGACCGCTATCCAGCATGCATCTAGTGTATTGAGTTCATAACAAACAGAGTAACGCCTTAAGCAAGATGACATGATCTAGAGGGATAAATTCATGAAATAGATATAAACCCCATCTTTTTACCCTTGATGGCAACAACACGATGTGTGCCTCGCTACCCCTTCTGTCACTGGGTGAGGACACCGCACGGTATGAACCCAAAACCAAGCACTTCTCCCATTGCAAGAATTATAGATCAAGTTGGCCAAACGAAACCCACAACTCGAAGAGAACTACAAGGATACGAAATCATGCATATAAGAGATCAGAGGAGACTCAAATAATAATCATAGATAATGTGATCATAAATCCACAATTCATCGGATCTCGACAAACACACCGCAAAAGAGGATTACATCGGATAGATCTCCATGAAGATCATGGAGAACTTTGTATTGAAGATCCAAGAGAGAGAAGAAGCCATCTAGCTACTAGCTATGGACCTGAAGGTCGCTGGTGAACTACTCACGCATCATCGGAGAGGCAATGGTGTTGATGAAGAAGCCCTCCGTGTCCGAATCCCCCCTCCGGCAGGGTACCAGAACCGTCCCCAGATGGGATCTTGCGGAGACAGAAGCTTGCGGCGGCGAAAAAGTATTTTCGTGGCTCTCTCTAGGAGTTTGGGATTTTTAGAGAATTTATAGGCGGAAGATGTTGGAATTATGCCCTAGAGGCAATAATAAATATAGTTATTATTATAATTCCTGTATCAAGATAATCGTTTATTATCCATGCTATAATTGTATTGAATGAAGACTTATATACATGTGTGGATACATAGACAAAACACTGTCCCTAGCAAGCCTCTAGTTGGCTAGCCAGTTGATCAAAGATAGTCAGTGTCTTCTGATTATGAACAAGGTGTTGTTGCTTGATAACTGGATCACGTCATTAGGAGAATCACGTGATGGACTAGACCCAAACTAATAGACGTAGCATGTTGATCGTGTCATTTTGTTGCTACTGTTTTCTGCGTGTCAAAGTATTTGTTCCTATGACCATGAGATCATATAACTCACTGACACCGGAGGAATACTTTGTGTGTATCAAACGTCACAACGTAACTGGGTGACTATAAAGATGCTCTACAGGTATCTCCGAAGGTGTTCGTTGAGTTAGTATGGATCGAGACTGGGATTTTTCACTCCGTGTGACGGAGAGGTATCTCGGGGCCCACTCGGTAATACAACATCACACACAAGCCTTGCAAGCAATGTGACTTAGTGTAAGTTGCGGGATCTTGTATTACGGAACGAGTAAAGAGACTTGCCGGTAAACGAGATTGAAATAGGTATGCGGATACTGACGATCGAATCTCGGGCAAGTAACATACCGAAGGACAAAGGGAATGACATACGGGATTATATGAATCCCTGGCACCGAGGTTCAAACGATAAGATCTTCGTAGAATATGTAGGATCCAATGCGCCTTGGGGGTGGCGCACCAGCCCTTAGTGGGCTGGTGGGACAGCCCAAGAAGGCCCTATGCGCCATAGGAAGAAAATCAAAGAGAAAGGAAAAAAAGAGGAGGTGGGAAAAGGGGGAAGGACTCCTCCTTCCAAACCTAGTTGGACTCGGTTTGGAAGGGGAGGGTTGCCCCCCTTGGCTCGGCCGACCCCCTTGGGAGTCCTTGGACCCCAAGGCAAGGCTCCCCCTCCTCCCCCTATATATACGGAGGTTTTAGGGCTGATTTGAGACAACTTTGCCACGGCAGCCCGACCACATATCTCCACAGTTTTACCTCTAGATCGCGTTTCTGCGGAGCTCGGGCGGAGCCCTGCTGAGATAAGATCACCACCAACCTCCGGAGCGCCGTCACGCTGCCGGAGAACTCTTCTACCTCTCCGTCTCTCTTGCTGGATCAAGAAGGCCGAGATCATCGTCGAGCTGTACGTGTGCTGAACGCGGAGGTGCCGTCCGTTCGGCACTAGATCGTGGGACAGATCGCGGGACGGTTCGCGGGGCGGATCGAGGGACGTGAGGACGTTCCACTACATCAACCGCGTTCACTAACGCTTCTGCTGTACGGTCTACAACGGTACGTAGATCGAATATCCCCTCTCATAGATGGACATCACCATGATAGGTCTTCGTGCGCGTAGGAAAATTTTTGTTTCCCATGCGACGTTCCCCAACAGTGGTATCAGAGCTAGGTTCATGCGTAAATATCTTCTCGAGTAGAACACAAAAGTTTTTGTGGGCGGTGATGTGCGTTTTGCTGCCCTCCTTAGTCTTTTCTTGATTCCGCGGTATTGTTGGATTGAAGCGGCTTGGATCGACATTACTCGTACGCTTACGAGAGACTGGTTTCATCGCTACGAGTAACCCCGTTGCTCAAAGATGACTGGCAAGTGTCAGTTTCTCCAACTTTAGTTGAATAGGATTTGACCGAGGAGGTCCTTGGATGAGGTTAAATAGCAATTCATATACCTCCGTTGTGGAGTTTGCGTATGTAAGATGCGATCCTACTAGATACCCATGGTCACCACGTAAAACATGCAACAACAAAATTAGAGGACGTCTAACTTGTTTTTGCAGGGTATGCTTGTGATGTGATATGGCCAACGATGTGATGTGATATATTGGATGTATGAGATGATCATGTTGTAATAGATAATATCGACTTGCACGTCGATGGTACGGCAACCGGCAGCAGCCATAGGGTTGTCTTTATACTAACGTTTGTGTTTGCAGATGCGTTTACTATTTTGCTAGGATGTAGCTTTAGTAGTAATATCATGAGTAGCACGACAACCCCAATGGGGACACGTTGATGGAGATCATGGTGTGGTGCCGGTGACAAGAAGATCGTGCCGGTGCTTGGTGATGGAGATCAAGGAGCACGTGATGATGGCCATATCATGTCACTTATGAATTGCATGTGATGTTAATCCTTTTATGCACCTTATTTTGCTTAGAACGACGGTACAATTATGAAGTGATCTCTCACTAAAATTTCAAGACGAAATTGTGTTCTCCCCGACTGTGCACCGTTGCTACAGTTCGTCGTTTCGAGACACCACGTGATGATCGGGTGTGATAGACTCAACGTTCACATACAACGGGTGCAAAACAGTTGCGCACGCGGAACACTCGGGTTAAGCTTGACGAGCCTAGCATGTGCAGACATGGCCTCAGAACACATGAGACCGAAAGGTCGATCATGAATCATATAGATGATATGATTAGCATAGGGATGCTTACCACTGAAACTATACTCAACTCACGTGATGATCGGACTTGAGCTAGTGTAAGTGGATCATGAACCACTCAAATGACTAGGGAGATGTACTTTTTGAGTGGGAGTTTAGCGAGTAATTTGATTAAGTTAAACTCTAATTATCTTGAACATAGTCTAAGTCCACTTTGAATATATTTGTCTTGTAGATCATGGCTCACGCGACAGTCACCCTGAATTTTAATACGTTCCTAGAGAAAGCTAAGTTGAAAGATGATGGAAGCAACTTTGTAGACTGGGCTCGTAATCTTAAGCTAATCTTACAAGCTGGGAAGAAGGATTATGTCCTTAATGCTGCGCTAGGAGATGAACCACCCGCTACGGCTGACCAGGATGTTAAGAACGCTTGGTTAGCACATAAGGAGGACTACTCAGTAGTTCAATGTGCAGTCTTGTATGGCTTAGAACCGGGACTTCAACGTCGCTTTGAGCGTCATGGAGCATTTGAGATGTTCCAGGAGTTGAAGTTCATCTTTCAGAAGAACGCCCGGATCGAGAGGTATGAGACCTGAGATAAATTCTATGCTTGCAAGATGGAGGAGAACTCGTGTATCAGTGAACATGTGCTCAAAATGTCTGGGTACTCAAACCGTCTAGCTGAGCTCGGGATTGAACTCCCGCAAGAGGCTATCACTGTCAGAATCCTTCAATCACTGCCGCCAAGCTATAAGGGCTTTGTGTTGAACTACAACATGCAAGGGATGAACAAGTCACCCGGCGAGTTGTTTGCGATGCTGAAAGTCGCAGAGTCTGAACTCCGTAAAGAACATCAAGTGTTGATGGTGAATAAGACCACTAGTTTCAAGAGAAACGGCAAAGGCAAGAAGGGTAATTCAAAGAATAGCGCCAAGCCTGTTGCCAATCCGACGAAGAAACCCAAAGCTGGACCTAAGCTTGAAACAGAGTGTTACTATTGCAAGGGTATGGGTCACTGGAAGCGCAATTGCCCCAAGTATCTGGCTGATAAGAAGACGGCCAAAGAAAAATCAGGTATATTTGATATACATGTTATTGATGTGTACTTAACCGGCTCTCGTAGTAGTGCCTGGGTATTCGATACCGGTTCTGTTGCTCATATTTGCAACTCGAAATAGGAACTGCAGAATAGACGAAGGCTGGCGAAAGATGAAGTGACGATGCGCGTAGGAAATGGTTCCAAGGTTGATGCAATCGCCGTCGGCACAGTTTCACTTCAGTTACCATCAGGATTAGTTATGAACTTGAATCATTGTTACTTAGTGCCTGCGTTGAGCATGAACATTATATCTGGATCTTGTTTATTGCGAGACGGTTACTCTTTTAAGTCAGAGAATAATGGTTGTTCTATTTCTATGAGTAACATCTTTTATGGTCATGCACCCAATGTGAGAGGATTGTTCATACTGAATCTTGATAGCGATACACACATACATAACATTGAGACCAAAAGAGTTAGAGTTAACAATGATAGCGCCATATTTTTGTGGCACTGCCGCTTAGGTCATATTGGTGTAAAGCGCATGAAGAAACTCCATGCCGATGGACTTTTGGAGTCACTTGACACGTGCGAACCATGCCTCATGGGCAAGATGACTAAAACTCCGTTCTCCGGAACAATGGAGCGTGCAAGTGACTTGTTGGAAATCATACATACCGATGTGTGTGGTTCGATGAGCGTAGAGGCACGCGGTGGATATCGTTATTTTCTCACCTTCACTGACGATTTGAGTAGATATGGTTATGTCTACTTAATGAAGCACAAGTATGAAACATTTGAAAAGTTCAAGCAATTACAGAGTGAAGTTGAAAATCATCGTAACAAGAAGATCAAGTTCCTACGGTCTGATCGTGGGGGTGAATATCTGAGTTTCGAGTTTGGTGCTCACTTAAGACAATGTGGAATTGTTTCACAGTTGACACCGCCTGGAACACCACAGCGTAATGGTGTGTCCGAACATCGTAATCGTACTTTATTAGAGATGGTGCGATCTATGATGTCTCTTACCGATTTGCCGTTATCGTTTTGGGGTTATGCATTAGAAATAGCTGCATTCACTTTAAATAGGGCACCATCAAAATCCGTTGAGACGACACCATACGAACTGTGGTATGGCAAAAGGCCAAAGTTGTCGTTTCTTAAAGCTTGGGGATGTGATGCTTATGTCAAAAAGCTTCAGCCTGAAAAGCTGGAACCCAAAGCGGAAAAGTGCATCTTCATAGGTTACCCAAAAGAGACAGTTGGGTACACCTTCTATCTCAAATCCGAGGGAAAAGTGTTTGTTGCTAAAAACGGAGCTTTTCTCGAGAAGGAGTTTCTCTTGAGAGAATTGAGTGGGAGGAAGATAGAACTTGATGAGGTTGTCGAACCTCTCATCCCTCTAGATGGTGGCGCAGGGCAAGGGGAAACCTCTGTCGTTGCGACGCCGGTTGAGGAGGAAGTTAATGATGATGATCATGAAACTCCAGTTCAAGTTTCTGTCGAACCACGCAGGTTGACGAGACCACGTGCTGCTCCAGAGTGGTACAGTAATCCCGTCTTGTCAATCATGTTGTTAGACAACAATGAACCTGCAAATTATGAAGAAGCAATGGTGGGCCCAGATTCCAACAAATGGCTAGAAGCCATGAAGTCCGAGATAGGATCCATGTATGAGAACAAAGTGTGGACTTTGGAAGTACTACCAGAGGGCCGCAAGGCTATTCAGAACAAATGGATCTTTAAGAGGAAGACGGACGCTGACGACAATGTGACCGTTTATAAAGCTCGACTTGTGGCAAAGGGTTTCTCACAAGTTCAAGGAGTTGACTACGATGAGACATTCTCACCCGTAGCGATGCTTAAGTCCGTCAGAATCATGTTAGCAATAGCTGCATTTTTCGATTATGAAATCTGGCAGATGGATGTCAAAACGGCGTTCCTTAACGGTTTCCTTAAGGAAGAGTTGTATACGATGCAACCCGAAGGTTTTGTCGATCCTAAGAATGCTAACAAAGTGTGCAAGCTCCAGCGATCCATTTATGGACTGGTGCAAGCATCTCAGAGTTGGAACAAACGCTTTGATGAGGTGATCAAAGCATTTGGGTTTATACAAGTGGTTGGAGAATCTTGTATTTACAAGAAAGTGAGTGGAAGCTCTGTGGCGTTTCTAATATTATATGTGGATGACATATTGCTAATTGGAAACAACGTAGAGTTTTTGGAGAGCATAAAGGATTACTTGAATAAAAGTTTCTCTATGAAGGACCTAGGAGAAGCTGCTTACATTCTAGGCATTAAGATCTACATGGATAGATCAAAACGCCTGATAGGACTTTCATAAAGCACATACCTTGATAAAGTTTTGAAGAGATTCAAAATGGAACAGTCCAAGAAAGGGTTCTTGCCAGTTTTACAAGGTACGAGATTGAGTAAGACTCAGTGCCCAGCAACTGATGAGGATATAGAGCGTATGAGCACCGTCCCCTATGCTTCAGCCATAGGTTCTATCATGTATGCAATGTTGTGCACTAGACCGGACGTTAGCCTGGCCATAAGTATGGCAGGTAGGTTCCAGAGTAATACAGGAGTGGATCACTGGACGGCGGTCAAGAATATCCTGAAGTACCTGAAAAGGACTAAGGAGATGTTTCTCGTGTATGGAGGTGACGAAGAGCTCGTCATAAAAGGTTACGTCGATGCAATCTTTGACACAGATCCAGACGACTCTAAGTCACAAACCGGATACATATTTATCCTTAATGGGGGTGCGGTAAGCTGGTGCAGTTCCAAGCAGAGCGTCGTAGCAGATTCTACATGTGAAGCGGAGTACATGGCTGCCTCGGAGGCGGCGAAGGAGGGTGTCTAGATGAAGCAGTTCATGACGGATCTTGGAGTGGTGCCAAGCGCACTGAATCCAATAACCTTGTTCTGTGACAACATGGGTGCCATTACCCTAGCAAAGGAACCACGGTTTCACAAGAAATCCAGACACATCAAACGACGCTTCAACCTCATCCGCGACTACGTCAAAGGGGGGGACGTAAATATATGCAAAGTGCACACGGATCTGAATGTAGCAGACCCGCTGACTAAACCTCTTCCACGGGCAAAGCATGATCAACACCAGAACTGTATGGGAGTTAGATTTGTTACAATGTAATTCGCATGATGATGTGAGGGCTAGATTATTGACTCTAGTGCAAGTGGGAGACTGTTGGAATTATGCCCTAGAGGCAATAATAAATATAGTTATTATTATAATTCCTGTATCAAGATAATCGTTTATTATCCATGCTATAGTTGTATTGAATGAAGACTTATATACATGTGTGGATACATAGACAAAACACTGTCCCTAGCAAGCCTCTAGTTGGCTAGCCAGTTGATCAAAGATAGTCAGTGTCTTCTGATTATGAACAAGGTGTTGTTGCTTGATAACTGGATCACGTCATTAGGAGAATCACGTTATGGACTAGACCCAAACTAATAGACGTAGCATGTTGATCATGTCATTTTGTTGCTACTGTTTTCTGCGTGTCAAGTATTTGTTCCTATGACCATGAGATCATATAACTCACTGACACCGGAGGAATACTTTGTGTGTATCAAACATCGCAACGTAACTGGGTGACTATAAAGATCCTCTACAGTTATCTCCGAAGGTGTTCGTTGAGTTAGTATGGATCGAGACTGGGATTTGTCACTTCGTGTGACGGAGAGGTATCTCGGGGCCCACTCGATAATACAACATCACACACAAGCCTTGCAAGCAATGTGACTTAGTGTAAGTTGCGGGATCTTGTATTACGGAACGAGTAAAGAGACTTGCCGGTAAACGAGATTGAAATAGGTATGCGGATACTGACGATCGAATCTCGGGCAAGTAACATACCGAAGGACAAAGGGAATGACATACGGGATTATATGAATCCTTGGCACTGAGGTTCAAACGATAAGATCTTCGTAGAATATGTAGGATCCAATGTGGGCATCCAGGTCCCGCCATTGGATATTGATCGAGGAGTCTCTCGGGTCATGTCTACATAGTTCTCGAACCTGCAGGGTCTGCACACTTAAGGTTCGACGTTGTTTTATGTGTATTTGAGTTATATGGTTGGTTACCGAATGTTGTTCGGAGTCCCGGATGAGATCACAGACGTCGCGAGGGTTTCTGGAATGGGCCAGAAACGAAGATTGATATATAGGATGACCTCATTTGATTACCGGAAGGTTTTCGGAGTTACCGGGAATGTACCGGGAATGACGAATGGGTTCCGGGTGTTCACCGGGGGGCAACCCACCCCGGGGAAGCCCATAGGCTTTGGGGGTGGCGCACCAGCCCTTAGTGGGCTGGTGGGACAGCCCAAGAAGGCCCTATGCACCATAGGAAGAAAATCAAAGAGAAAAGAAAAAAAAGAGGAGGTGGGAAAAGGGGGAAGGACTCCTCCTTCCAAACCTAGTTGGACTCGGTTTGGAAGGGGAGGGTTGCCCCCCTTGGCTTGGCCGACCCCCTTGGGAGTCCTTGGACCCCAAGGCAAGGCTCCCCCTCCTCCCCCTATATATACGGAGGTTTTAGGGCTAATTTGAGACAACTTTGCCACGGCAGCCCGACCACATATCTCCACGGTTTTACCTCTAGATCGCGTTTCTGCGGAGCTCGGGCGGAGCCCTGCTAAGATAAGATCACCACCAAGCTCCGGAGCGCCGTCACGCTGCCGGAGAACTCTTCTACCTCTCTGTCTCTCTTGCTGGATCAAGAAGGCCGAAATCATCGTCGAGCTGTACGTGTGTTGAACGGGGAGGTGCCGTCCGTTCGGCACTAGATCGTGGGACTGATCGCGGGACGGATCGCGGGGCGGATCGAGGGACGTGAGGACGTTCCACTACATCAACCGCGTTCACTAACGCTTCTGCTGTACGGTCTACAAGGGTACATAGATCGAATATCCCCTCTCGTAGATGGACATCACCATGATAGGTCTTCGTGCGCGTAGGAAAATTTTTGTTTCCCATGCGACGTTCCCCAACAGAAGAAGTAGGGCAAAGGAGCCACGGGGGGCCCACAAGCCTGCTAGCTCCCCCCCCAGGCCGCAGCTAGGGGGCTTGTGGCCTCCCCTGGGGTCCTTTGCCTTGGTTCTCAAGTCCCCTGTGTATCTTCTATTACAGAAAAAATCTTTCCGAAGGTTTTATTCCGTTTGGACTCCGTTTAATATTCTTCTCTCAAAAGGGTCAAAAACATGGAAAAACAGGAACTCGCACTTGGCACTGAGTTAATAGGTTAGTCCCCGAAAAGATATAAAATAGCATATTCATGCATACAAAACATCCAAAGTTGACAAGATAATAGCGTGGAACCATAAAAATTATAGATACGTTGGAGACGTATCAGAGGGCTGCCTTGGCCCCTCCTCCAAGGAGGAGGGGGTCGGCCGAAGCTAGGGAGGAGTCCTCCTCTCACAGGGGAGGTGGACTCCCTTGGAAGGACTCTTTTCCCTTTCCTTTTAAGCCTTTTTTTCTTTAACCCTTTATTCCTATGCGCATGGGCCTTTAGGGAAGGTCCACCTCCTCTAACTGCCCATGAGCTCCTTTGGTCGTCACACCCCTCCCGGGGGTCTTCCGGCACCCTCCCACCACTCGCAGTACACTACCGATGAGCCCGAAACTTTTCCGGTGACCAAAACAGGACTTCCTATATATCAATCTTTACCGCCGGACCATTCCGGAGCTCCTCGTGACGTCCGGGATCTCATCCGGGACTCCGAACAACATTCGGTAACCACATACTATTCCCTTTACAACTCTAACGTCATTGAACCTTAAGTGTGTAGACCCTACGGGTTTGGGAGACATGCACACATGACCGAGACATCTCTCCGGCTAATAACCAACAGCGGGGTGTGGATATCCATGTTGGTTCCCACATGTTCCATGATGATCTCATTGAATGAACCATGATGTCAAGGATTCAATCAATCCCGTATGCAATTCCCTTTGTCTACCGGTATGATACTTGCCCGAGATTCGATCGTCAATATCCCCATACCTTGTTCAATATCGTTACCGGCAAGCCTCTTTATTCGATCCATAACACATCATCTCGTGGCTAACTCCTTAGTCACACTGAGCTCAATATGATGATGGATTACCGAGTGGCCCCAGAGATACCTCTCCATCACACGAAGTGACAAATCCCAGTCTCGATTCGTGCAACCCAACAGACACTTTCAGAGATACCCTAGTGCACCTTTATAATCACCCAGTTACGTTGTGAAGTTTGATACACCCAAAGCACTCCTACGGTATCCGGGAGTTGCATAATCTCATGGTCTAAGGAAATGATACTTGACATTAGAAAAGCTTTAGCAGACGAACAACACGATCTAGTGCTATGCTTAGGATTGGGTCTTGTCCATCACATCATTCCCCAATGATGTGATCCCATTATCAATGACATCCAATGTCCATGATCAAGAAACCATGATCATCTGTTGATCAATGAGCTAGCCAACTAGAGGCTCACTAGGGACACATTGTGATCTATATATTCAGACATGTATTACGGTTTCCGGTTAATACATATATAGCACGAACAATAGACAATTATCTTGAACTAGGAAATATAATAATAACCACTTTATTATTGCCTCTAGGGCATATTTCCAACAGTCTCCCACTTGCACTAGAGTCAATAATATAGTTACATTGTGATGAATCGAACACCCATAGAGTTCTGGTGCTGGTCATTCTTTGCCCGTGGAAAAGGTTTAGTCAATGGGTTTGCGACATTTAGATCCGTATGTACTTTACAAATATCTATATATATATATCTCCATCCTGGATGTATCCACGTATGGAGTTGAAGCGGCGCTTGATGTGCTTGGTCTTCTTCTGAAACCTGGGCTCCTTTGCAATAGCTCCAGTGTTGTCACAGAACAGAGTCATGGGGCCCGACGCACTTGGCATCACTCCTAGGTCGGTGATGAACTCCTTCATCCAGACAACTTCTTGTGCTGCTTCCTAAGAAGCTATGTACTCCGCTTCACATGTAGATGCCGCCACGACGTTTTTCTTGCAACTGCACCAGCTAACTACCCCATTATTCAAAATGTACACGTATCTGGTTTGTGACTTGGAATCATCCGGATCTGTGTCGAAGCTAGCATCGACGTAACCCTTTGAGACGAGCTCTTCGGCACCTCCATAAATGAGGAACATATCTTTAGTCCTTTTTAGGTACTTAAGGATATTCTTGGCCGCTGTCCAGTGATCCACTCCTGGATCACTCTGGTACCTCCCTACCAAACTTATGGCAAGGTTCACATCAGGTCTAGTACACAACATGGCATACATAATAGAGCCTATGGGTGAAGCATAGGGGATGGTACTCATCTTCTCTATATCTTCTGCCGTGGTTAGTCGTTGAGTCGCACTCAACCTCACACCTTGCAATACAGGCAAGAACCCCTTCTTAGCCTTCTCCGTATTGAACTTCTTCAATATCTTGTCAAGGTATCTGCTTTGTGAAAAACCTATGAGGCGTTGATAACCCACAAGTGTAGGGGATCGCAACAGTTTTCGAGGGTAGAGTATTCAACCCAAATTTATTGATTCGACATAAAGGGGAGTGAAAGAATATTCTCAAGTATTAGCAGCTGAGTTTGCCAATTTCAACCACACCTGAAAGATTAGTGTCTGCAAGAAAAGTATCAGTAGCAAAGTGGTATGATAGCAATGGTGTCAGAAAAAGATCTGTTGACGACAAACTATTCCTAACTGGTGTATCAATGGCGCCAGTAAAGAGCACATGGACGGGGAACTATTCTTCCCAGGCAACGGCTTCAGAAAAGTCTTGCAACAAGTAGCAGCAAAGTAACAGCAGTAGTGACAGCAGTAGCAAGGAACAGCAGTAGTGACGGCAGTAGCAGCAGTAGTAACAGCAGAGTAACAGCAGTAGCAGCAAAGTAACATAGCAAGGACCAGTAGTAAAATACTCGTAGGTAGTGGATCGGTGATGGATGAGTATGACTGATGTGATTCATCATGTGACAGCTATAACACGGAGAGATATGTAACTAGCTCCCGTTCGTCAATCTAATGTAGTCATGTATTCCGTATGTAGTCATGCGTGCTTAGGGAAAAGAACTTGCATGACATCTATTGTACATCCCTCCCGTGGCAGCGCGGTCCTAATGGAAACTACGGGATATTAAGGTTCTCCTTTTAATAAAGAACCGGACCAACGCATTAACACGTGGTGAATACATGAACTCCTCATACTATGGTCATCTCCGGGAGTGGTTACAGCTATTGTCACTCCGGGGTTGCGGGTCATAACACATAGTAGGTGACTACAACTTGCAAGATAGGATCTAAAACACACATATATTGGCGACAACATAATAGGTTCAGATCTGAAATCATGGCACTCGGGCCCTAGTGACAAGCATTAAGCATAGCCAAGTAGTAGCAACATTAATCTAGAACATAGTGGATACTAGGGATCAATCCCCGTAAAAACTAACTCTCGGTTACATGACATATCTCATCCAACTCATCACCGTCCAGCAAGCCTCCGATGAGATTACTCACGAACGGTGAAGAGCATCATGGAATTGTCGATGGAGGAAGGTTGATGATGACGATGGCGACGATTTCCCCTCTCCGGAGCCCGGAACGGACTCGAGATCTTCCCTCCAGATGAAGAACAGGAGGTGGCGGCGCCTCCGTATCGTAAAACGCGATGAATCCTTCTCTCTAATTTTTTTTCCGGGCGAGACGGAATAAATAGAGCTGAGTTTGGGGGCGGTGGTGCCATGTGGGCCCCACAAGCCCTCACGGTGCGGCCTAGGGGGGTGGCCGCGACCCAGGGGCTTGTGGCCCACTGGCACGCCCCCTCCGATGGATCTTTGGGCAGGTATTTTTCTTTTATTCTAGAAAAATTCTCCGTAAATTTTTAGGACATCCCGAGAACTTTTATTTCTGCACAAAAACAACACCATGGCAATTCTGCTGAGAACAGCGTTAGTCCGGGTTAGTTCCATTCAAATCATGCAAATTAGAGTCCAAAACAAGGGCAAAAGAGTTCGGAAAAGTAGATACGACGGAGATGTATCAGGCGTCTCGATCTATCTCTATAGATCTTGATGCCTAATATATAAGCAGCTTCTCCAGGGTCCTTCATTGAAAAACTCTAATTGAAATAGGCCTTTATGCTTTCCAATAGTTCTATATCATTTCCCATCAACAATATGTCATCCACATATAATATGAGAAATGCTACAGAGCTTCCATTCACTTTCTTGTAAATACAGGCTTCTCCATAAGTGTGTATAAACCCAAACGCTTTGATCACCTCATCAAAGTGAATGCTCCAACTCCGATATGCTTGCACCAACCCATAGATGGAGCACTGGAGCATGCATACCTTGTTAGCATTGCTAGGATCGGCAAAACATTCTGGCTTTATCATATACAATTCTTCTTTAAGAAAGCCGTTCATGAATGTTGTTTTGACGTCCATTTGCCAAATTTCATAATCATAAAATGCGGCAATTGCTAACATGATCCGGACCGACTTCAGCATCGCTATGGGTGAGAAGGTCTCATCGTAGTCAACCCCTTAAACTTGTCGATAACCCTTAGCGACAAGTCGAGCTTTATAGATGGTCACATTACCATCCACGTTAGTCTTCTTCTTGAAGATACATTTATTTTCTATGGCTCGCTGATCATCGGGCAAGTTCACCAAAGTCCATACTTTGTTCTCATGCATGGATCCTATCTCAGATTTCATGGCCTCAAGCCATTTGTTGGAATCTGGGCCTGCCATCGCTTCTTCATAGTTCGAAGGTTCACTATTGTCTAACAACATGATTTCCATGACAGGGTTGTCGTACCACTCTGGTATGGAACGTACCCTTGTCGACCTTCGAGGTTCAATAGAAACTTGATACGAAGTGTCATGATCATCATCATTCACTTCATCTCTAGCCAGTGCAGGCTCTTCAAAAACATTTTCTTGTGCTGCGCTACTCTCCGGTTCGAGAGGAGGTACAATTACCTCATCAACTTCTACCCCCCCCCCACACTTACTTCTTTCGAGAGAAAATCTTTCTCTAGAAAGGATCCTTTCCTAGCAACAAAGATCTTGCCTTCAGATCTAAGAAGAAGGTGTACCCAATAGTTTCCTTAGGGTATCCTATGAAGACGCTTTTTTCCGCTTTGGGTTCGAGCTTCTCTGGTTGAAGTTTCTTCACATAAGCATCGCAGCCCCAAAATTTTAGAAACGACAGCTTAGGTTTCTTGCCAAACCATAATTCATACGGTGTCGTCTCAACGGATTTAGATGGTGCCCTATTTAAAGTGAATGCGGTAGTTTCCAATGCATAGCCCCAAAATGATAGCGGTAAATCAGTAAGAGACATCATAGATCGTACCATATCCAATAGAGTGTGATTACAACGTTCAGACACACTGTTACGCTGCGGTGTGCCAGGCGGCGTGAGTTGTGAAACAATTTCACATTTCCTTAGGTGCGTGCCAAACTCGTGACTCAAATATTCCCCTCCACGATTGGATTGTAAGAACTTTATTTTCTTGTCACGTTGATTCTCCACCTCATTCCGAAATTCCTTGAACTTTTCAAAGGTTTCAGACTTGTGCTTCATTAAGTAGACATACCCATATCTACTCAAATCATCAGTGAGGGTGAGAACATAACGATAGCCTCCGCGAGCTTCAACGCTCATTGGACCGCATACATTGGTATGTATTATTTCCAATAAGTTGGTCGCTCGCTCCATTATTCGGGAGAATGGTGTCTTGGTCATCTTGCCCATGAGGCACGGCTCACATGTGTCAAATGATTCAAAATCAAGTGACTCCAAAGTCCATCAGTATGGAGTTTCTTCATGCGCTTTACGCTGATATGACCAAGACGGCAGTGCCACAAGTATGTGGGACTATCATTATCAACCTTGCATCTTTTCGCACTTACACTATGAATATGTGTATCATCACGATTGAGATTCATAAGGAATAAACCATTTACTAGCGGGGCATGACCATAAAACATACCACTCATATAAATAGAACAACCATTATTCTCAGATTTAAATGAGTAGCCATCTTGCATCAAGCGAGATCCCGATACAATGTTCATGCTCAAAGCTGGTACTAAGTAACAATTATTAAGGTTTATAACTAATCCCGAATGTAGATGTAGAGGTAGCGTGCCGACGGCGATCACATCGCCCTTGGAACCATTCCCAACGCGCATCGTCACCTCATCCTTAGCCATCCTACGCTTGTTCCGCAGTTCCTGCTTAGAGTTGCAAATGTGAGCAATAGCACCGGTATCAAATACCCAGGAGCTACTACGAGAGCTGGTAAGGTACACATCAATAACAAGTATATCACATATATCTTTGACGTTGCCGACCTTCTTGTCCGCTAAGTACTTGGGGCAATTTTGCTTCCAGTGACGGGTTCCCTTGCAGTAATAGCACTCAGTCTCAGGCTTCGGTCCTTTCTTTAACTTCTTCCCAGCAACTGACTTACCGGGCGCGGCAACTGCTTTGCCGTCTTTCTTGAAGCTTTTTCTTACCCTTGTTGTTCTTCAAACTGGTGGTCTTATTGACCATCAACACTTGATGCTCTTTCTTGATTTCTACCTTGATACGTCTCCATCGTATCTACTTTTCCGAACTCCTTTGCCCTTGTTTTGGACTCTAATTTGCATGATTTGAATGGAACTAACCCGGACTAACGTTGTTTTTAGCAGAATTGCCATGGTGTTGTTTCTGCGCGGAAATAAAAGTTCTCGGAATGACCTGGAAATTTATGGAGAATTTTTGTGGAATATATAAAAAATACTGGCGCAAGAATCAACGGAGGAAGTGGAGCATGGAGCCCACAAGCCCACCAGGCGCCCACACCCCCCTCGTCGCGCCTGGCAGGCTTGTGGGGCCCACGTTGCTCCACCGCCTCCAATCTCAGGTCTATTTAGTCCCTTTCGTCCGGAAAAAAATCAGGGAGAAGAGTTCATCGCGTTTTACGATACGGAGGCGCCGCCACCTCCTGTTCTTCCTCTGGAGGGCAGATCTAGAGTCCGTTCTGGGCTCCGGAGAGGGGAGATCGTCGCCATCGTCATCACCAACCTTCCTTCATTGCCAATTCCATGATGCTCTTCACCGTTCATGAGTAATCTCATCGTAGGCTTGCTGGACGGTGATGGGTTGGATGAGATCTATCATGTAATCGAGTTAGTTTTGACGGGGATTGATCCCTAGTATCCACTATGTTCTGAGATTGATGTTGCTACTACTTTGCCTTGCTTAATGCTTGTCACTATGGCCCGAGTGCCATGATTTCAGATCTGAACCTATTATGTTGTCGCCAATATATGTGTGTTCTTGATCCTATCTTGCAAGTTGTAGTCACCTACTATGTGTTATGACCCGGCAACCCCGGAGTGACAATAGCCGGAACCACTCCCGGAGATGACCATAGTATGAGGAGTTCATGTATTCACTAAGTGTTAATGCGTTGGTCCGATTCTTTATTAAAAGGAGAACCTTAATATCCCGTAGTTTCCATTAGGACCCCGCTGCCACAGGAGGGATGGACAATAGATGTCATGCAAGTTCTTTTCCCTAAGCACGTATGACTACATACGGAATACATGCCTACATTACATTGACGAACTGGAGCTAGTTACATATCTCTCCGTGTTATAACTGTTGCATGATGAATAGCATCCGGCATAATCATCCATCACCGATCCAATGCCTACGAGTCTTTTCCTACTGGTCCTTGCTACGTTACTTTGCTGCTATTGCTGTCACTGTTGCTACTGTTACTCTGTTGCTATTGCTGTTACTTTGTTGCTACTGCTGTCACTTTGCTGCTACTGGTTACTGTTGTTACTGCTGCTATCATACTACCTTGCTACTGATACTTTGCTGCAGATACTAAATCTTTCAGGTGTGGTTGAATTGACAACTCAACTGCTAATATTTGAGAACATTCTTTGGCTTCCCCTTGAGTCAAATCAATAAATTTGGGTTGAATACTCTACCCTCGAAAACTGTTGCGAACCCCTATACTTGTGGGTTATCATACCTCCGTAGATTTCAGCATTGAATACAACTCGGGAATAGTATTTTCCATCCCTTGCATGTTGTAATTCATCACAAAGCTTTTATAGCTAGGTGGAAGCGACTGGAGGATTCTCTCAATGACCGCATCATCTAGAAGTTCAACTCCCAGCTGAGTCAAGCGGTTGTGCAACCCAGACAGTCTGAGTATGTGCTCATTGACATAACTATTCTCCTCCATCTTCCAGCTAAAGAACTTGTCGGAGACTTCATATCTCTCGACCCGGGCATGAACTTGAAAAACAAGTTTCAGCTCCTCGAACATCTCATATGCTCTGTGTTGCTCAAACCGCCTTTGGAGCCCTGGTTCTAAAGTGTAAAGCATGTCGTACTGAACGAGAGAGTAGTCATCACTCCGTGACTGCCAGGTGTTCCTAGTGTCCTGGTCTGCCGCGGGAATGGGAGGATCACCTAGCGGTGCATCAAGGACATATGCCTTCTTGGAAGCCATGAGGATGAGCTTTAAGTTATGAGCCCAGTCCGCATAGTTGCTCCCATCATCTTTCAGCTTGGTTTTCTCTAGGAACGCGTTGAAGTTGAATGGGACATTTGCGTTGGCCATTGGATCTACAATATTTGTAAAGACACTTTTAGACTAAGTTCATGATAATTAAGTTCATCTAATCAAATTACTAATGAACTCCCACTTAGATCGACATCCCTCTAGTCATCCAAGTGACACATGATCCACGTCGACTAGCCCGTGTCTGATCATCACGTGAGACGGACTAGTCATCAATGGTGAGCATCTCTATGCTGATCGTATCAACCATACGACTCTTGTTCGACCTTTCGGTCTCCTGTATTCCAGGCCATGTCTGTACATGCTAGACTCGTCGAGCCAACCTTAAGTGTTCTGCATGTGTAAACTGGCTTACACCCGTTGTATGCGAACGTTAGAATCAATCACACCCGATCAACAACGTGGTGCTTCGAAACAACAAACCTTCGCAACGGTGCACACTTAGGGGAATACATATCTCGAAATTTTAATGAGGGGTCATCTTACCTTTGCTACCGTCGTTTTAAACAATAAGATGTAAAACATGATAAACATCACATGAAATCATATAGTGACATGATATGACCAATATCATCTTGCTCCTTTGATCACCATCTTCGGGGCACCATGATCATCATCGTTGTTGAGGCATAGTTTATGCCTAAGTAATTTTGGTGATTGATGACAGTACCGTACAGGACTAATCGTGTGTGTCAAGGTTTCAGGGAACACTCGTCAACGGCACAGGACGTCTCGTCTCCTCTCTTCTGGAACGGAAGCACGGCGCTCTCTACGATTCTCTTTATTTGAGTCATAGGAAAGCCGTACTATTAAGAGGGGATCCGTAGTGGAAAGATTTGGGTGGAATCTATCTTTACACACGCACACTTCACATTCTCCCTTTCCTTATCTTTTGGAGTGGCCCTCGCCTTTTCGTCTCGTTTATCTCTGCAAAATGATCCCCAGCGGTAGTACCGCTAGACTGCCAGCGGTAGTACCGCTGCAGCCAGCGGTAGTACCGCCCCTGGTCAGCGGTAGTACCGCTCCAGGTGTTTTGTTCCACCTACCTAGCGGTAGTTTGTGGACGGACCTTTTTGCGAAGACTTTCCCGGCGGTAGTAGTGCTTGTGCACTACCAAGGGGCCGGCGGTAGTACCGCTGGAGGCTCAGCGGTAGTACCGCTGTAGCCAGCGGTAGTACCGCCAGTCAGCAGTAGTACCGCTCAGGCACAGCGGTAGTACCGTTGGTACTCGGGCAGAGAGTGGGAAAATGGTCTGATTTTTTCCCCCACTATATAAAGGGTTCTTCTAGCTGAGGAACCCTATCTCTTACCTCTCTAAGCTCCATTGTTGCTCCACAAGCTCTAAAGTGCCCGATCTCTCTCCCTAGCCAATCAAACTTGTTGATTCTTTAGGGATTGGTTGAGAAGGCCTAGATCCACACTTCCACCAAGAGAAAAGTGTTGGAATTATGCCCTAGAGGCAATAATAAATGTATAGTTATTATTATAATTCTTGTATCAAGATAATAGTTTATTATCCATGCTATAATTGTATTGAATGAAGACTCATTTACATGTGTGGACACATAGACAAAACACCGTCCCTAGCATGCCTCTAGTTGGCTAGCCAGTTGATCAATGATAGTCAGTGTCTTCTGATTATGAACAAGGTGTTGTTGCTTGATAACTGGATCACGTCATTGGGAGAATCACGTGATGGACTAGACCCAAACTAATAGACGTAGCATGTTGATCGTGTCATTTTGTTGCTACTGTTTTCTGCGTGTCAAGTATTTATTCCTATGACCATGAGATCATATAACTCACCGACACCGGAGGAATGCTTTATGTGTATCAAACGTCGCAACGTAACTGGGTGACTATAAAGATGCTCTACAGGTATCTCCGAAGGTGTTAGTTGATTTAGTATGGATCAAAACTGGGATTTGTCACTCCGTGTGACGGAGAGGTGTCTCGGGGCCCACTCGGTAATACAACATAACACATAAGCCTTGCAAGCAATGTGACTTAGTGTAAGTTGCGGGATCTTGTATTACGGAACGAGTAAAGAGACTTGCCGGTAAACGAGATTGAAATAGGTATGCGGATACCGACGATCGAATCTCGGGCAAGTAACATACCGAAGGACAAAGGGAATGACATACAGGATTATACGAATCCTTGGCACTGAGGTTCAAACGATAAGATCTTCGTAGAATATGTAGGATCCAATATGGGCATCCAGGTCCCGCTATTGGATATTGACCGAGGAGTCTCTCGGGTCATGTCTACATAGTTCTCGAACCCGCAGGGTCTGCACACTTAAGGTTCGACGTTGTTTTATGCGTATTTGAGTTATATGGTTGGTTACCGAATGTTGTTTGGAGTCCCGGATGAGATCACGGACGTCACGAGGGTTTCCGGAATGGTCCGGAAACGAAGATTGATATATAGGATGACCTCATTTGATTACCGGAAGGTTTTCGGAGTTACCGGGAATGACGAATGGGTTCCGGGAGTTCACCGGGGGGGGCAACCCACCCCGGGGAAGCCCATAGGCTTTGGGGAGACACACCAGCCCTTAGTGGGCTGGTGGGACAGCCCCAAAGGGGCCTATGCGCCAAGAGAAGGAAATCAAAAGAAAAGAAAAAAAAAGAGGGAAGAAGTGGGAAGGGAGGGGGACTCCTCCCACCAAACCAAGTCCAACTCGGTTTGGGGGGGGAGTCCTCCCCCCTTGGCTCGGCCGACCCCTTGGGAGTCCCTTGGACCCCAAGGCAAGGTCCCCCTCCCTCCTCCTATATATATATGGGGCTTTTAGGGCAGATTTGAGACGATTCTCTCACGGCTGCCCGACCACATACCTCCATAGTTTTTCCTCTAGATCGCGTTTCTGCGGAGCACGGGCGGAGCCCTGCTGAGACGAGATCACCACCAACCTCCGGAGCGCCGTCACGCTGCCGGAGAACTCTTCTACCTCTCCGTCTCTCTTGCTGGATCAAGAAGGCTGAGATCATCGTCGAGCTGTACGTGTGCTGAACGCGGAGGTGTCATCCGTTCGGTACTAGATCGTGGGACTGATCGCGGGATTGTTCGCGGGGCGGATCGAGGGACGTGAGAACGTTCCACTACATCAACCGCGTTCTCTAAACGCTTCTGCTGTACGATCTACAAGGGTACGTAGATCACTCATCCCCTCTCGTAGATGGACATCACCATGATAGGTCTTCGTGCGCGTAAGAAAATTTTTGTTTCCCATGCGATGTGCCCCAACAGTGGCATCATGAGCTAGGTTCATGCGTAGATGTCTTCTCGAGTAGAACACAAAAGGTTTTGTGGGCGGTGATGTGCGTTTTGCTGCCCTCCTTAGTCTTTTCTTGATTCCGCGGTATTGTTGGATTGAAGCGGCTTGGACCGACATTACTCGTACGCTTACGAGAGACTGGTTTCATCGTTACGAGTAACCCCCTTTGCTCAAAGATGACTGGCAAGTGACGATTTCTCCAACTTTAGTTGAATCGGATTTGACCAAGGAGGTCCTTGGATGAGGTTAAATAGCAACTCATATATCTCCGTTGTGGTGTTTGCGTAAGTAAGATGCGATCCTACTAGATACCCTTGGTCACCACGTAAAACATGCAACAACAAAATTAGAGGACGTCTAACTTGTTTTTGCAGGGTATGATTGTGATGTGATATGGCCAATGATGTGATGTGATATATTGGATGTATGAGATGATCATATTGTAATAGAAATATCGACTTGCACGTCGATGGTACGGCAACCGGCAGGAGCCATAGGGTTGTCTTTATACTAACATATGTGCTTGCAGATGCGTTTACTATTTTGCTAGGATGTAGCTTTAGTAGTAATAGCATAAGTAGCACGACAACCACGATGGCAACACGTTGATGGATGATCATGGTGTGGCGCCGGTGACAAGAAGATCGTGTCGGTGCTTTGGTGATGGAGATCAAGAAGCACGTGATGATGGCCATATCATGTCACTTATGAATTGCATGTGATGTTAATCCTTTTATGCACCTTATTTTGCTTAGAACGACGGTAGCATTATGAGGTGATCTCTCACTAAAATTTCAAGACGAAATTGTGTTCTCCCCGACTGTGCACCGTTGCTACAGTTCGTCATTTCGAGACACCACGTGATGATCGGGTGTGATAGACTCAACGTTCACATACAACGGGTGCAAAACAGTTACGCACGCGGAACACTCGGGTTAAGCTTGACGAGCCTAGCATGTGCAGACATGGCCTCGGAACACATGAGACCGAAAGGTCGATCATGAATCATATAGTTGATATGATTAGCATAGGGATGCTTACCACTGAAACTATACTCAACTCACGTGATGATCGGACTTGGGATAGTGTAAGTGGATCATGAACCACTCAAATGACTAGAGAGATGTACTTTTTGAGTGGGAGTTTAGCATACAATTTGATTAAGTTGAACTCTAATTATCTTGAACATAGTCTAAGTCCACTTTGAATATATTTGTGTTGTAGATCATGGCTCACGCAAGTGTCATCCTGAATTTTAATACGTTCCTAGAGAAAGCTAAGTTGAAAGATGATGGAAGCAACTTTGTAGACTGGGCTCGTAATCTTAAGCTAATCTTACAAGCTGGAAAGAAGGATTATGTCCTTAATGCTGCGCTAGGAGATGAACCACCCGCTACGGCTGATCAGGATGTTAAGAACGCTTGGTTAGCACGTAAGGAGGACTACTCAATAGTTCAATGTGCAGTCTTGTATGGCTTGGAACCGGGACTTCAACGTCGCTTTGAGCATCATGGAGCATTTGAGATGTTCCAGGAGTTGAAGTTTATCTTTCAGAAGAACGCCCGGATCGAGAGTTATGAGACCTCCGATAAATTCTATGCTTGCAAGATGGAGGAAAACTCGTCTGTCAGTGAACATGTGCTCAAAATGTCTGGGTACTCAAACCGTCTAGCTGAACTGGGGATTGAACTCCCGCAAGAAGCTATCACTGACAGAATCCTTCAATCACTGCCGCCAAGCTATAAAGGCTTTGTGTTGAACTACAACATGCAAGGGATGAACAAGTCTCCCGGCGAGTTGTTTGCGATGCTGAAAGTCGCAGAGTTTGAACTCCGTAAAGAGCATCAAGTGTTGATGGTGAGCAAGACCACTAGTTTCAAGAGAAATGGCAAAGGCAAGAAGGGCAATTCGAAGAAGAGCGGCAAGCCTGTTGCCAATCCACCGAAGAAACCCAAGGCTGGACCTAAGCCTGAAACAGAGTGCTTCTATTGCAAGGGGATGGGTCACTAGAAGGGCAATTGCCCCAAGTATGTGGCAGATAAGAAGGCGGGCAAAGAAAAATCAGGTATATTTGATATAAATGTTATTTATGTGTACTTAACTAGCTCTCGTAGTAGTGCCTGGGTATTTGATACCGGTTCTGTTGCTCATATTTGCAACTCGAAACAGGAACTGCGGAATAGGCGAAGGCTGGCGAAAGACGAAGTGACGATGCGAGTAGGAAACGGTTCCAAGGTTGATGCAATCGCCGTCGGCACAGTGTCACTTCAACTACCATCGGGATTAGTGATGAACTTAAATCATTGTTATTTAGTGCCTGCGTTGAGCATGAACATTATATCTGGATCTTGTTTATTGCGAGACGGTTACTCTTTTAAGCCTGAGAATAATGGTTGTTCTATTTCTATGAGTAACATCTTTTATGGTCATGCACCGAATGTGAGAGGATTGTTCATATTGAATCTCGATAGCGATACGCATATACATAACATTGAGACCAAAAGAGTTAGAGTAAACAATGATAGCGCCATATTTTTGTGGCACTGCCGCTTGGGTCATATTGGTGTAAAGCGCATGAAGAAACTCCATGCTGATGGACTTTTGGAGTCACTTGACTTTGATTCACTTGACACGTGCGAACCATGCCTCATGGGCAAGATGACTAAGACTCCGTTCTCCGGAACAATGGAGCGTGCAAGTGACTTGTTGGAAATCATACATACCGATGTGTGTGGTCCAATGAGCGTGGAGGCACGCGGCGGATATCGTTATTTTCTCACCTTCACTAACGATTTAAGTAGATATGGTTATGTCTACTTGATGAAGCACAAGTCTGAAACATTTGAAAAGTTCAAGCAATTTCAGAGTGAAGTGGAAAATCATCATAACAAGAAGATCAAGTTCCTACGGTCTGATCGTGGGGGTGAATATCTGAGTTTCGAGTTTGGTACTCACTTAAGACAATGTGGAATTGTTTCGCAGTTAACACCGCCTGGAACACCACAGCATAATGGTGTGTTCGAACGTCGTAATCGTACTTTGTTAGAGATGGTGCGATCTATGATGTCTCTTACTGATTTGCCGTTATCATTTTGGGGTTATGCATTAGAAACAGCTACATTCACTTTAAATAGGGCACCATCGAAATCCGTTGAGACGACACCATACGAACTGTGGTATGGCAATAGGCCAAAGTTGTCGTTTCTTAAAGTTTGGGGATGTGATGCTTATGTCAAAAAGCTTCAGCCTGAAAAGCTGGAACCCAAAGCGGAAAAGTGCGTCTTCATAGGTTACCCAAAAGAGACAGTTGGGTACACCTTCTATCTCAAATCCGAGGGCAAAGTGTTTGTTGCTAAGAACGGAACTTTTCTCGAGAAGGAGTTTCTCTCGAGAGAATTGAGTGGGAGGAAGATAGAACTTGACGAGGTTGTCGAACCTCTCATCCCTCTGGATGGTGGCGCAGGGCAAGGGGAAACCTCTGTCATTGCAACGCCGGTTGAGGAGGAAGTTAATGATGATGATCATGAAACTCCAGTTCAAGTTTCTGTTGAACCGCGCAGGTCGACGAGATCACGTGCTGCTCCAGAGTGGTACGGTAATCCCGTCTTATCAATCATGTTGTTAGACAACAATGAACCTGCAAATTATGAAGAAGCAATGGTGGGCCTAGATTCCAACAAATGGCTAGAAGCCATGAAATCCGAGATAGGATCCATGTATGAGAACAAAGTGTGGACTTTGGAGATACTACCTGAGGGCCGCAAGGCTATTCAGAACAAATGGATCTTTAAGAAGAAGACGGACGCTGACGGTAATGTAACCGTTTATAAAGCTCGACTTGTGGCAAAGGGTTTTTCACAAGTTCTAGGAATTGGCTACGATGAGACTTTCTCTCCCGTGGCAATGCTTAAGTCCGTCAGAATCATGTTAGCAATAGCTGCATTTTTCGATTATGAAATCTGGCAGATGGATGTCAAAACGGCGTTCCTTAACGGTTTCCTTAAGGAAGAGTTGTATATGATGCAACCCGAAGGTTTTGTCGATCCTAAAAATGCTGACAAAGTGTGCAAGCTCCAGCGATCCATTTATGGACTGGTGCAAGCATCTCGGAGTTGGAACAAACGCTTTGATGAGGTGATCAAAGCATTTGGGTTTATACAAGTGGTTGGAGAATCTTGTATTTACAAGAAAGTGAGTGGGAGCTCTGTGGCGTTTCTAATATTATATGTGGATGACATATTACTGATTGGAAACAATATAGAGCTTTTGGAAAGCATAAAAGGTTACTTAAATAAAAGTTTCTCTATGAAGGACCTAGGAGAAGCTGCTTACATTCTAGGCATTGAGATCTATAGGGATAGATTAAAACGCCAGATAGGACTTTCGCAAAGCACATACCTTGATAAAGTTTTGAAGAGGTTCAAAATGGAACAGTCCAAGAAAGGGTTCTTGCCAGTGTTACAAGGTACGAGATTGAGTAAGATTGAGTGCCCAGCAACTGATGAAGATAGAGAGCATATGCGCTCCGTCCCCTATGCTTCAGCCATAGGCTCTATCATGTATGCAATGCTGTGCACTAGACCGGATGTTAGCCTGGCCATAAGTATGGCAGGTAGGTTCCAGAGTAATCCAGGAGTGGATCACTGGACGGCGGTCAAGAATATCCTGAAGTACCTGAAAAGGACTAAGGAGATGTTTCTCGTGTATGGAGGTGACGAAGAGCTCGCCGTAAAAGGTTACGTCGATGCAAGCTTTGACACAGATCCGGACGACTCTAAGTCGCAAACCGGATACGTATTTATTCTTAATGGGGGTGCAGTAAGCTGGTGCAGTTCCAAGCAAAGCGTCGTAGCAGATTCTACATGTGAAGCGGAGTACATGGCTGCCTCGGAGGCGGCCAAGGAGGGTGTCTGGATGAAGCAGTTCATGACAGATCTTGGAGTGGTGCCAAGTGCACTGGATCCAATAACCTTGTTCTGTGACAACACTGGTGCCATTGCCTTAGCAAAGGAACCAAGGTTTCACAAGAAGACCAGATACATCAAACGACGCTTCAACCTCATCCGCGACTACGTCGAGGAGGAGGACGTAAATATATGCAAAGTGCACACGGATCTGAATGTAGCAGACCCGCTGACTGAACCTCTTCCACGGCCAAAACATGATCGACACCAGAACTGTATGGGTGTTAGATTTATTACAATGTAATTCAGATGGTGATGTGAGGGCCAGATTATTGACTCTAGTGCAAGTGGGAGACTGTTGGAATTATGCCCTAGAGGCAATAATAAATGTATAGTTATTATTATAATTCCTGTATCAAGATAATAGTTTATTATCCATGCTATAATTGTATTGAATGAAGACTCATTTACATGTGTGGATACATAGACAAAACACCGTCCCTATTATGCCTCTAGTTGGCTAGCCAGTTGATCAATGATAGTCAGTGTCTTCTGATTATGAACAAGGTGTTGTTGCTTGATAACTGGATCACGTCATTGGGAGAATCACGTGATGGACTAGACCCAAACTAATAGACGTAGCATGTTGATCGTGTCATTTTGTTGCTATTGTTTTATGCGTGTCAAGTATTTATTCCTATGACCATGAGATCATATAACTCACTGACACCGGAGGAATGCTTTGTGTGTATCAAACGTCGCAACGTAACTGGGTGACTATAAAGATGCTCTACAGGTATCTCCGAAGGTGTTAGTTGATTTAGTATGGATCAAAACTGGGATTTGTCACTCCGTGTGACGGAGAGGTATCTCGGGGCCCACTCGGTAATACAACATCACACATAAGCCTTGCAAGCAATGTGACTTAGTGTAAGTTGCGGGATCTTGTATTACGGAACGAGTAAAGAGACTTGCCAGTAAACGAGATTGAAATAGGTATGCGGATACCGACGATCGAATCTCGGGCAAGTAACATACCGAAGGACAAAGGGAATGACATACGGGATTATACGAATCCTTGGAACTGAGGTTCAAACGATAAGATCTTCGTAGAATATGTAGGATCCAATATGGGCATCCAGGTCCCGCTATTGGATATTGACCGAGGAGTCTCTCGGGTCATGTCTACATAGTTCTCGAACCCGCAGGGTGTGCACACTTAAGGTTCGACGTTGTTTTGTGCGTATTTGAGTTATATGGTTGGTTACCGAATGTTGTTCGGAGTCCCGGATGAGATCACGGACGTCACGAGGGTTTCCGGAATGGTCCGGAAACGAAGATTGATATATAGGATGACCTCATTTGATTACCGGAAGGTTTTCGGAGTTACCGGGAATGTACCGGGAATGACGAATGGGTTCCGGGAGTTCACCGGGGGGGCAACCCACCCCGGGGAAGCCCATAGGCTTTGGGGAGACACACCAGCCCTTAGTGGGCTGGTGGGACAGCCCCAAAGGGGCCTATGCGCCAAGAGAAGGAAATCAAAGGAAAAGAAAAAAAAAGAGGGAAGAAGTGGGAAGTGAGGGGGACTCCTCCCACCAAACCAAGTCCAACTCGGTTTGGGGGGGGAGTCCTCCCCCCCTTGGCTCGGCCGACCCCTTGGGAGTCCCTTGGACCCCAAGGCAAGGTCCCCCTCCCTCCTCCTATATATATGTGGGGCTTTTAGGGCAGATTTGAGACGATTCTCTCACGGCTGCCCGACCACATACCTCCATAGTTTTTCCTCTAGATCGCGTTTCTGCGGAGCACGGGCGGAGCCGTGCTGAGACGAGATCACCACCAACCTCCGGAGCGCCGTCATGCTGCCGGAGAACTCTTCTACCTCTCCGTCTCTCTTGCTGGATCAAGAAGGCCGAGATCATCATCGAGCTGTACGTGTGCTGAACGCGGAGGTGCCGTCCGTTCGGTACTAGATCGTGGGACTGATCGCGGGATTGTTCGCGGGGCGGATCGAGGGACGTGAGGACGTTCCACTACATCAACCACGTTCTCTAAACGCCTCTGATGTACGATCTACAAGGGTACGTAGATCACTCATCCCCTCTCGTAGATGGACATCACCATGATAGGTCTTCGTGCGCGTAAGAAATTTTTTGTTTCCCATGTGACGTTCCCCAACAAAAAGTTGATTCCCCCACCAATCCCTTGCGGATCTTGTTACTCTTGGGTGTTTGAGCATCCTAGACGGTTGAGGTCACCTCGAAGCCATATTCCATTGTGGTGAAGCTTCGTGGTTTAGTTGGGAGCCTCCAAGCTTTGTGTGGAGTTGCCCCAACCTTGTTTGTAAAGGTTCGGTCGCCGCCTTCAAGGGCACCTATAGTGGAATCACGGTACCTTGCATCGTGCGAGGGCGTGAGGAGAATACGGTGGCCTTAGTGGCTTTTTGGGGAGCATTGTGCCTCCACACCGCTCCAACGGAGACGTACTTCCTGTCAAAGGAAAGGAACTTCGGTAACACATCCTCGTCTCCATCGGTTCCACTTGTGGTTATCTCTAACCTTTACTTTGTATTTGCTTATGCTTGTGACTATATCTTACTTGTCCTAATAGCTCTAGTTGTTAGCTTCTATAGGGTTCACCTCTTTGTCATATTATTTGTGAACCCGTATAGTGTTTACCTTAACTTGTTAAGATTAATTAAAAAGTGGTCGTTGTCTATTCACCCCCCCCCTCTAGCCAACCATATCGATCCTTTCAATTAGTATCAGAGCCACGTCTCTTTATTAAGGGTTTAACCACCCGAAGAGTATGGAAGGCGGAGAGGAAGTTAACCGTGGGCAACCCGAGGACATGGACTTGACTTCGGTCACAAGGGACGACTTGAATACGACTATGGCCGCCCTCAAGACGTCCTTGACGAGCGAAGTCAAAACCATGCTTAAAGAATTAATTGATGGTTTTAAAAGTTCACCCGAACCGGCTTTAGTGGTTAAACCTACCATTTCCGATTCGGAGGCCAACTCCTCTAAGGAAGCGGCTAAAGGTATGCAACCTGCTTCACCTCACGAAAAGGATGGGACTGGAACATATGCTTCGGTTCCACCTCCCATGACATATGGAGGACCCGTTCTCGCACCTCGTCTTAATCCTGTTGGTCCTCCTCCTAAACTTGTGAAAGGTGACTTTGCTAACTGGGTATTTTCTATTAAGTCTCATTTGAATCACAGCTCAACAAACTTGTGGAGAATTATCGAGCAAGGATATTATCCCCATGACCCAAGCAACCTCACTCCAAGAGAAGATGCAGACAATCAATATAATCACTCTGCGTTGTTTATTCTCCAGTCTGCTGTACCACCTGAAGACCTTCCCCACTTGCGTCCCTTCACATTGGCCAAGGATTGTTGGGAGCATATTATGGTACTGTACAAGGGAAGCTCAAGTATTCAACGATCCAACTATGAAGTGATACTTGATAAGGCCGATGAGTTTGTGATGAAGGAAGACGAGGACCCTCGTGATCTCTATCGGAGGGTGACTGCTATAGCTGTGGCACTAAAGGATCATGGGAGTAAGGATGTGGATGATACATGGGTCAAGCGCAAGTTTCTCAAAGCCATCATGCCTTTCAATAAAGCCATGTCATCTGTCATTCGTCAGCGGCCAGACTTCCACTCCTTGTCTTCCAGTGAAGTGTTGGATGAGTTCATTGCAATGTCAATCATGAACGAAACAGCCGACAATGCACTTGCTCGTGTCGGAAGAGCAATGCTTGAAGAAGAAGAAGAAGAGGAGGAAGAGGAGAGCTGCCCTGAAGACACAAGGTATGCTTATCATGAGCACATGGCTCTTGCATCAAGGCAATTCTGGGGAAATAAAAGGAACTCAAGACCCACCTTCAACAAGAACAACTCGAGTGGATTCAAACCCAAACAATGAGTGAGGACATGTTATAACTGTGGCAACGTGAGTCACTTCGTGGCAGAATGTCCCTATGAGAAGAGGGAAGACAACGGAGGCAAGCTAATTCGCAAAGACAAAACCAAATCATTTCCAATCAAGAACAACTTTGTGAAGAAACCTCACCCAAAAGGGATGGTGGCCCTGGAGGAGTATCCTTCTGATGATGATGGCGATGAAGATGATGCAGTGGCAACGGCAACTGTTGCTATCGCCACTACCTCTTCCCAGAAGGTGTCTCTCTTCAACGCCCCCAACGAGAACCACATCACCAAGTGCCTCATGGCAAAAGGTACCAATCAGGTAACTCCCATCATTAAGACCAACATTGCTTCTGCTCCTTCATTGTTAAATTGTGTAGAAGGTAGTGATGTTGGAGAGCTTAATGAGCATGATCTTGATAAGTTTCTATGCACTATTAAGGGAGAACCCAAGAAGCACTTTGTTGCTCTCTTGGAACAACTGGGTGAGGCCACTGACCTCATTGAGTCTCATGAGGAGACTATCTCCGAGCTACAGGGACATAGCCGTGACTATGCCGATGAAATTGCCGAATTATCTAGTGCTCTAGAAGAAGAGCGCACCCTTCGTTTGGCTCTTGAGGAGTCATATAACGATGACTGCGCTAAAATGCAAAAGAAACTAGATCATGATGTTGTTCTTACTCGCATGCTTAAATCTGAAAAGTATGCTCTTGAAGTTGGCCGTGACAGACTCAAAGAAGAGTTTGACATACTTGACAAGGCCCACAAAGCCTTGAAAGGTGTTCATTTCTCTCTGAAAGAGTCTCATGATCAACTCCAAGCAAAGCTTACCAAGGAGATCTCTACCTGTCCTCCCTTTGTGTTAATTGATAATACTTGTGCAACTAACCCTTGTTGTGAGCATGTTCATCTTATGGAGGAAAATGCCAAGTTAAAGGAGAAACTTTAGAAGGGCCTTGTGGCATGCAGACAAGGTGAGAAGAGTCTGAACGATCTCTTGAGCACTCAAAAGGGTGTTGTAGGAAAGGAAGGACTTGGACTTACCTCCAAGTCAAAAGGTAAAAGGAAGAACAAGAACAAACGATCTCTCACACTCATGGACATCTTTGTCAAAGAGGGTGAGGGGACTTAGAAGGTGAACAGGAACAAGGTGGACTATGGGAACCCCAAGAAGGGCAAAACTGCTCCTACTAACACAACCGGCAAACTCAATTCTTCTTATGTTTTATGTTGTGCTAGTGATGGGCATGTTTATGCCAGATTTGTTGGTTCCTACGATGAAGAGATTGAATGGGCTATCTGGGTTCCTAAGACCCTTGTTTCTAACATGAAAGGACCCATTAAAAAATGGGTACCTAAAACCAAGCCTTGATCTTTTGCAGGAGTTTGCTTCCGGTGGGGTGTCATGGTTGCTCGATAGTGGAGCAACAAATCATATGACCGGAAGCAAGGACTTAGTGGTGGACGTGCATCCTTCTCCATCTATGCCCACCCATGTCCAATTCGCCGATGCATCCTCGTCAAAGGTATTGGGATTTGGTAAGGTGGTCGTCTCTCAAGATTTATCTATTGAGAAGGTCATGCTTGTTGAGTCACTTGCCTACAATTTACTTTCAGTTCGTCAACTTGCAATCATGGGTTTTTCCACTTTCTTTAATATTGACATTGTGGTCCTCCTAAGGAGCAAGACTCTTAAAGTAGCCTATGTTGGACATGTCGAAAATGGTCTCTATGTGGTGAACTTCTCAAGGCGACCCACTAAGACTGCGACATGCTTAATGGCTAAAGTTGACGTGGGCTGGCTTTGGCATCGCCGTTTAGCTCATGTCAATATGAGATCTTTGCAAAGTCTCCTGACAGGGGACCATGTTCGTGGACTAACAAATGTGAGCTTTGCTAAAGATCGTGTTTGCAGTGCTTGCATTGAAGGAAAGATTCATGAAACTGCTCATCGTCCAACGACTCTTATCTACACTAAGAGGCCATTGGAACTCCTCCATATGGATCTGTTTGGTCCTCCAACATTTGATAGTCTTGGAGGCAGAAAATATTGCTTAGTGATTGTTGACGACTACTCAAGATATACCTGGGTATATTTCTTCAAAAGGAAGAGTGAAACTCAACAAACAGTCATCAACTTTGCTAATGAAGCGCAACGTCAACATGAAGCAAAGATCTTGATGATTAGGAGTGACAACGGCACCGAGTTCAAGAACTACACCCTAGATGAGTTCCTAGGTGACGAGGGAATAAAGCACCAATATTCTGCACCATATACCCCTCAGCAAAACGGCGTGGCAGAAAGGAAGAACCGGACCTTGATAGACGCTGCAAGAACAATGATGGCAGAATTCAAATCTCCATACAACTTCTGGGCAGAGGCCATCAACACAGCATGTCATGCGTCCAATCGGCTCTACATCCGCAAAGGCTTGAACAAGACTCCGTATGAGATTCTAACTGGAAACAAGCCCAATCTCAAGTACTTCCGGGTATTCGGTTGTAAGTGTTTCATTCTTAAAAGGGGAGCTCGGTTAGCTAAATTTGATTCTAGAGCACATGAGGGTATCTTTGTTGGTTATGCTACAAACTCTCATGCTTACCATGTCCTCAACAAGTCCACCGGACTAATTGAGGAGACGTGTAACGTAGAGTTTGACGAAAATAATGGCTCCCAAGTGGAGCAAAGTGGTCTTTGTGATATAGGTGATGAAATACCTCCCGAAGCCATAAGAAGAATGGGGATTGGTCAAATACTCCCCATTGAGGAACCCCTTGTGGCCGAAGGAGAAGGACAATGCTCTACTCAAGTGGAGCCATCACCCCCACAAGCCCCACACGCTTCCGATGAACAAAGAGAAGACTCTCAACAAGTTGATCAAGCTCATGGTCAAGATCAATTGCCTAACAATGGTGATATTCCCCATGATATTCAAGCACTACTACCAGACCCTGAACCAGCACAAGATCAAGATCAAGAGCAACCACTAATACAAGATCAAACTAGTGAACCTGCTCAAGTCAAAGGACAAGATGATCAGGAGACGGCTTCACAATTCCCGTCTGGAGCTCCAACAACCGGCTCAAGACGCAAGGGCAAACAAAAGATACAAGTCGATGCTCCCCCGTTATCCAATGAAGAACTCTTGGAGCGTCGAGCAGCCAAGAATGCGAACAAGCTGAAAGCCAAGTCACATCTCATGAAGAATGTTCTTGGTAGTTTAAAAAGGGGAGTATCTACTCGTCAACAGCTTTGGAATTATTGTGAGGATCACGCGTTTGTCTCGTATTGTGAACCTCAACAGGTACAGGAAGCGCTCGATGATGAGGATTGGCTTATGGCCATGCACGAAGAACTTAACAACTTCGAGCGCAACCAAGTCTGGGATTTAGTGCCTCGACCAACGAAGGAACATAATGTCATTGGGACCAAATGGATATTTAAGAACAAGCAAGACGCAAATGGAATTGTGATTCGAAACAAGGCGAGATTGGTGGCTCAAGGCTACTCCCAAGTCGAGGGTATCGACTACGGTGAAACCTTTGCCCCTGTTGCTCGTCTAGAATCTATTCGCATGTTACTTGCTTTTGCTTCTCATCATAACTTCAAATTACAGCAAATGGATGTGAAAAGTGCATTTCTTAATGGTCCGTTAAACGAGTTGGTATATGTCAAACAACCCCCGGGATTCGAACATCCCAAGCTCCCCAATCATGTGTACAAACTCAATAAGGCACTCTATGGCCTTAAACAAGCCCCACGCGCGTGGTATGAGTACCTTACTGAGTTGTTACAAGATCGTGGGTTTGAAATTGGGAAGATTGATCCCACTCTTTTTACTAAGAGGGTTAAAGGGGATTTGTTCATATGCCAACTATATGTTGATGATATTATCTTTGGCTCTCCTAACATTTCATTCAATGAAGAATTTGCTGCGCTAATGACTGAGAAGTTTGAGATGTCCATGATGGGAGAGTTGAAGTTTTCCTCGGGTTCGAGATTAAACAAGGTCTAGAAGGGACATTCATCAAACAAGCCAAGTACACTCAAGACATGCTCAAACAGTTCGAGCTCGAAGATGTCAAACCGGTCAAGTTCCCCATGCCAACCAGATGCAAGCTTGACAGTGATCCCAATGGTAAAGCAGTGGATCAAAAGGTATACCGCTCCATGATTGGATCCCTTCTTTACCTCTGTGCATCTAGACCGGATATTATGTTGAGTGTAGGGATATGTGCACGGTTTCAATCCGCACCAAAAGAAAGTCATTACATGGCTGTCAAACGAATCTTTCGATATTTGGCTCATACCCCAAACTTTGGCCTCTGGTATCTCAAAGGAGCAAACTTCAATCTAGTTGGCTATTCTGACTCAGATTGGGCTGGAGATTGTGTGGAGAGGAAGTCAATTTCTGGAGGGTGCCAATTCCTTGGTCGCTCTTTGGTAAGTTGGTCTTCAAAGAAGCAGAACTGTGTCTCCTTATCATCCACCGAAGCTGAGTATGTGGCAGCTGCAAGTTGTTGTGCACAATTGCTATGGATGAGGAAAACTTTAAAGGATTATGGTGTCACTTGTGACAAAGTGCCTCTTCTATGTGACAATCAAAGCGCCATCAAGATTTCCCTCAACCCAGTGCAACATAGCAAAACCAAACACATTGATATTCGTCATCACTTCATCCGTGAACATATCAAGCTAGGTGATATTGAGGTTCACTTCATCCACACTGAAGAGCAACTTGCAGATATTTTCACCAAGCTACTAGATGAAGCAAGGTTTCGGGAGTTAAGGCATGAGCTAAATATCATTGATTCAAGTAATGTGGATTGAAACTAGGCATGTTGCACCTCATTTTACATTTCATCTTGGTCTAGATGTAGGCATGAACATAGGGGGAGTGTTGTTCTCTCAATGAACTCTCCCTCCCCCCATTATGCATAAATCAATCTAGTCTTTCACTTTAGCCATTGTCAAATGGCACTTGTGCTTCAAAGACGAGCATTGGTCATGAACCCAAAGATAATTCTTCGCGGTGTCATACCATTGTCTCAAACATAGGTGGCCTCGGCCACCGCCCCTCCATCCTCTCTTGCGCATAAAGGAGAGGATATACAATGACAAGTCAGTACATTTTCTTGGAAGTCATCCCTTTTTACTCACTTGTCATGTGCCCAAGTTTCCCGTTTTCCTTAGCCGTGTTGAAACATGTACAGCGGTACTACGACCAGGGTAGCGGTACTACCGCCAGGACCCCAGCGGTACTACCGCCAGGGGTAGCGGTACTACCGCCAGGACCCCAGCGGTACTACCGCCAGGTATGGCGGTACTACCGCCAGGATTCAAAATCTAACACGACCGGCTAGAAAATTTCTAGGGTTTCAAGGGGGAGCGGTACTATCGCCAGGGGGAGCGGTACTATCGCCAGGACCCCAGCGGTACTACCGCTGCATCTGGCGGTACTACCGCCAGACAGCGGTACTACCGCTGGGGCCACATCGGTACTACCGCTGGCCCGTACCCCTTGGGCTATATAAAGGGAGGGGGAGCCCGATTTTTGCATCTGTTTCTTCTTCCTCGCGGCTCCTCCCTCCCCTAGCCCGAAAACCCCCTGTTTGGATCTCACTTCGTGGAGCTCCTCCTCCCCATTGGTGTGGAAGGGTTGCTTCATCTCTTCTTCCTACTCCAAGAGCCATGAATCCCGGTAAAGCTCCTCCCTTCTATTTGGTTGTTCTTCGTGTTCTAGGGTTAGGAGCATTGGGATTGGATTCATCTTGTTGATCCTATGGCTAGTTATTGGATGGCATGAAGGAAATATTTGAGGGGAGTATAGGTCCAATGGTTTGTTGTTATGATTGCTGCCATGGTTTAGGATTTCATCGTCTTAGATCGAATACTTGAACTTTTGTATTAGATCTAAAACGTGCTCTCTCTTGCCTAGGCATGTTTGTACCTCGTGTTACTATGTGTTCCTCTTGACAGTAGGGCTGGGGTGTATGCCTTAGTGTTCATATTCAGTCCATGCCCTCGAAAATGAGTTTTATATGTCAGATCTAAAAGTCAAACCCCCAGCGGTACTACCACCAGGGGGTAGCGGTACTACCGCTAGGACCCCAGTGGTACTACCGCCAGGGGTAGTGGTACTACCGCTATGACCCCCAGCGGTACTACCGCCAGGACTGGCGGTACTACCGTCAGGCCCCAGCGGTACTACCGCCAGGGGTGGCGGTACTACCGCCAGGAGCATTCATGGTGTATTTTTTTGCTTAGCAATGCATGTTTCCTTTTTTCTGCGTTTTCAAGATTCATTGCCTTGACTTTTCTTGTCGCCTCTTTTTCGCTTTGTGGTCTGTGTCACAGGTGGCTCTGCTCGCCGTTCGAACCCCCCACGGGACACGGCGTCCAAACAGTTTCGCAACACAGAGGCGCCCGAGGGGTCTGCCACGTCTGGTCTGCCTCCCAAGAAGAAGTCCTTCAAGAAGGCCGCTCACAAGGAAAAGAGGGTCAATATCCGTACAATGTCCCCCAAGGACTTTCTGCAATTTCGCACCAAGAACCCATATCTCAAGGAGAGAGAAGTGATCGATGGTGTTGAAAATGTCTGGGTAAGGGACCAGTGCAGGATCTATCGGGATGTTATTGCTCCCTTCAAGAAGAACCATGTCTCTATTCAGTGGATTGATCTGGCACATCTTCAGCGGAACATGGACTACTTTGGTGATGCCCTCTCTCTGGTTGACAAACTGGGCATCAAAGACATCATCACCTTCAAGACGGACTTTGATCCCACTGCAGTGGCTCAGTTTTATGTCACAGTCCATTTCTCACCTGATGATCAGCGTTCCATGATCTGGATGACTGGGTCAAAAAGGATGACCGGTTCCTGGACTGAGTTCATGCAGTTCCTTCACATTGATTTTCAGGGTGCTGACACTCCTCTTGGGCTGCGTCCTCATGCTGCAGCCCCCACCGATAGGGCCTCCGCAAAGGACAGACTGCAGTCACTGTATCTGAGGAAGGGGGTGCTTCCCAAGCACTTGGACATCATGCATCGGATCTTTCGCAACACCCTTTTCCCTCGGATTGGTAACTTCGATGAGGTCCATGGCTACTTGGTTGAGATGTTGTTACTGTGTGAGGATGCTATGTCTCAGGAGTCTGCTCAGCTGGATATTGCAGATGTGATGTTCACAGAGCTCTGGAACTGCATCATCAATCGTAAGGTTCCTATCTACGGGCCTTACCTGTTTGCGTACATTTGCCATAAGTGGAAACAGGCTTTTCCGGATGAGGTGCTCTACGCACAGTCTGATTACATTGTGCATGACCCGATCAGGCTTCGCGTCAAGGACAAGTGGGCCAATCCTTCTACATCCTCTCAGCACATGGATACAGATACAGAGACCGCTGCTGACAGAGGAACTGCCTCTCAGTCCCGCTCGTCTGCCATGCCATCTTGGGCTATCAAACTACAGGACAAGATGAAGACACTTTTCTGTATGCAGGCCAAGGGACAGTACCAGACACATGTGGCTCAGAAGCAGAGCCGCCAGAGGCATAAGCGTGTTCTCAGTACCTTGGATGTGGACATCTCCAGCGGCTCAGAGGACGACATCACTCCGGAGGCCACTTGGATGCAGGCTCAGGGGTACCAGTGGTCTGGCGATGAGGCAGCAGAGGAGGAGCAGACCGACCAGGAGGGGACAGACGAGTCTGGTGATCCTGAAGACGAGGAGTAGTTACCTGTGGCATTAGGTGTGCCCCTTTTTGGTGTCTTGTGCCAAAGGGGGAGAGAGTCTAGGATTTGCTTTCATTTGAACTTTGCATTGCTTTGCTTTATCTCGTATGGTTTTGTTTGAACTTGGTTTGATTCTCGTTTGCTATCTTGTGTGAGACATGATCTTTCTTATGTGAGATTTATTTCCATCATATGTTGTGAGTCATATGTCCCGTATTGTCATATATCTCTATCTTTTTATTCTCATATTATTCTCTGTGCAAATCCGGTATTGTCATCAATCCACCAAAAAGGGGGAGATTGTTGAGGCATAGTTTATGCCTAAGTAATTTTGGTGATTGATGACAGTACCGTACAGGACTAATCGTGTGTGTCAAGGTTTCAGGGAACACTCGTCAACGGCACAGGACGTCTCGTCTCCTCTCTTCTGGAACGGAAGCACGGCGCTCTCTACGATTCTCTTTATTTGAGTCATAGGAAAGCCGTACTATTAAGAGGGGATCCGTAGTGGAAAGGTTTGGGTGGAATCTATCTTTACACACGCACACTTCACATTCTCCCTTTCCTTATCTTTTGGAGCGGCCCTCGCCTTTTCGTCTCGTTTATCTCTGCAAAATGGTCCCCAGCGGTAGTACCGCTGGACTGCCAGCGGTAGTACCGCTGGCCAGCGGTAGTACCGCCCCTGGTCAGCGGTAGTACCGCTCCAGGTGTTTTGTTCCACCTACCTAGCGGTAGTTTGTGGACGGACCTTTTTGCGAAGACTTTCCCGGCGGTAGTAGTGCTTGTGCACTACCAAGTGGCCGGCGTAGTACCGCTGGTGTCAGCGGTAGTACCGCTGGAGGCTCAGCGGTAGTACCGCTGGTGTCAGCGGTAGTACCGCCAGTCAGCGGTAGTACCGCTCAGGCACAGCGGTAGTACCGCTGGTACTCGGGCAGAGAGTGGGAAAACGGTCTGATTTCCCCCCCCCACTATATAAAGGGTTCTTCTAGCTGAGGAACCCTATCTCTTACCTCTCTAAGCTCCATTATTGCTCCACAAGCTCTAAAGTGCCCGATCTCTCTCCCTAGCCAATCAAACTTGTTGATTCTTTAGGGATTGGTTGAGAAGGCCTAGATCCACACTTCCACCAAGAGAAAAGTTGATTCCCCCACCAATCCCTTGCGGATCTTGTTACTCTTGGGTGTTTGAGCATCCTAGACGGTTGAGGTCACCTCGAAGCCATATTCCATTGTGGTGAAGCTTCGTGGTTTAGTTGGGAGCCTCCAAGCTTTGTGTGGAGTTGCCCCAACCTTGTTTGTAAAGGTTTGGTCGCCGCCTTCAAGGGCACCTATAGTGGAATCACGGTACCTTGCATCGTGCGAGGGCGTGAGGAGAATACGGTGGCCTTAGTGGCTTTTTGGGGAGCATTGTGCCTCCACACCGCTCCAACGGAGACGTACTTCCTGTCAAAGGGAAGGAACTTCGGTAACACATCCTCGTCTCCATCAGTTCCACTTGTGGTTATCTCTAACCTTTACTTTGTATTTGCTTATGCTTGTGACTATATCTTACTTGTCCTAATAGCTCTAGTTGTTAGCTTCTATAGGGTTCACCTCTTTGTCATATTATTTGTGAACCCGTATAGTGTTTACCTTAACTTGTTAAGATTAATTAAAAAGTGGTCATTGTCTATTCACCCCCCCCCTCTAGCCAACCATATCGATCCTTTCAATCGTCACCGGCATGACACGATGATCTCCATCATTGTGTCGTCACGAAGTCGTCACGCCAACTATTACTTCTACTACTATAGCTAACCGTTAGCGATAAAGTAAAGTAATCAACATGGCATTGCATCTCATACAATAAATTAAGATAACTCATATGGCTCCTGCCGGTTGTCATACTCATCGACATGCAAGTCGTGAATCCTATTACAAGAACATGATCAATCTCATACATCACATATGTAACATCACATCCTTTTGGCCATATCACATCACATAGCATACCCTGCCAAAACAAGTTAGACGTCCTCTAATTGTTGTTGCATGTTTTACGTGGCTAGTTAGGGTTTCTAGCAAGAACGTTTCTTACCTACGTGACAGCCACAACGTTGATATGCCAATGATATTTACCCTTCATAAGGACCCTCTTCATCGAATCCGATCCGACTAAAGTGGGAGAGACACACACCCACTAGCCACCTTATGCACCAAGTGCATGTCAGGCGGTGGAACTAGTCTCACATAAGAGTACGTGTAAAGTCGGTCCGGGCCACTTCATCCCACGATGCCGCCGAATCAAGATAAGACTAGTAACGACAAGCAATTGACAAAATTAGCGTCCACAACTTTGTGTTCTACTCGTGCATAGAATCTACGCATAGAACCTTGGCTCTGATACCACTGTTAGGGATCGTAGTAATTTCAAAAAAATTCCTACGCCATGCAACGATCTATCTATGGAGAAACCAACAACGATAGAGGTTGTAGAGCATCTTCATACCTTTGAAGATCGCTAAGCGGAAGCGTTACTATAAACACGGTTGATGGAGTCGTACTCGCAGCGATTCAGACCGCGGTAGATTCCGATCTATGTGCCGAATCACGACACCTCCGCGTTCAACACATGTACAACCCGGTGACGTCTCCTACTTCTTGATCCAGCAAGGAGAGAGGAGAAGTTGAGGGAGAGCTCCGGTAGCACAACGGCGTGGTGGCGATGAAGCTATGTGGTTCTCCAGCAGGGCTTCGCCAAGCGTTGCGGAGGAGGAAGAAGAGGGAGAGAGGGTTGCGCCTTGGGAGAGATTAATTGTGTGTTCCCAAAAGGCCAAAACCTCAAGTATATATAGGAGGAGGGAGAGTGAGGGCTGCCTTGGCCCCTCCTCCAAGGAGGAGGGGGTCGGCCGAAGCTAGGGAGGAGTCCTCCTCCCACAAGGGAGGTGGACTCCGTTGGAAGGACTCTTTCCCTTTCCTTTTAAGCCTTTTTGCCTTATCCCTTTTTCCCTATGCGCATGGGCCTTTATGGAAGGCCTTGGCCATCCCAATAAGGGTTATTCCACCTCCTCTAACAGCCCATGAGCTTCTTTGGTCGTCACACCCCTGCCGGGGGTCCTCCGGCACCCTCCCGACACTCCCGCTACACTACCGATGAGCCCGTAACTTTTTCGGTGACCAAAACAGGACTTCCTATATATCAATCTTTACCTCCGGACCATTCTGGAGCTCCTCATGACGTTTGGGATCTCATCCGGGATTCCGAACAATCTTCGTTAACCACATACTATTTCCTTTACAACTCTAGCGTCATCGAACCTTAAGTGTGTAGACCCTACGGGTTCGGGAGACATGCAGACATGACCGAGACATCTCTCCGGCCAATAACCAACAGCGAGGTCTGGATATCCATGTTGGTTCCCACATGTTCCACGATGATCTCATCGGATGAACCACGATGTGAAGGATTCAATGAACCCCGTATGCAATTCCCTTTGTCTATCGGTATGATACTTGCTCGAGATTCGATCGTCGGTATCCCCATACCTTGTTCAATCTCGTTACGGGCAAGCCTCTTTACTCGTTCCGTAACACATCATCTCGTGGCTAACTCCTTAGTCACACTCAGCTCAATATGATGATGGATTACCGAGTGCGCCCACAGATACCTCTCCGTCACACGAAGTGACAAATCCCAGTCTCGATTCGTGCAACCAACAAACACTTTCAGAGATACCCGTAGTGCACCTTTATAATCACCAAGTTACGTTGTGACGTTTGATACACCCAAAGCACTCCTACAGTATCCAGGACTTTCACAATCTCATGGTCTAAGGAAATGATTCTTGACATTAGAAAAGCTTTAGCACACGAACAACACGATCTAGTGTTATGCTTAGGATTGGGTCTTGTCCATCACATCATTCCCCAATGATGTGATCCTGTTATCAATGACATCCAATGTCCATGATCAAGAAACCATGATCATCTATTGATCAACGAGCTAGCCAACTAGAAGCTCACTAGGGACACATTGTGATCTATATATTCACACATGTATTACGATTTCCGTTAATACAATTATAGCATGAACAATAGACAATTATCTTGAACTAGGAAATATAATAATAACCACTTTATTATTGTCTCTAGGGCATATTTCCAACAATCAAGATCGCAACTAAGGTAACAATTGATCCAACAACATAGTGATACCAAGCCTCTTTATTAACGACATATTTTCTACTATTTCCAATCTTCAAGCGCATTGCATCCATCTTGATCTTATGATCATCAACGACATCGGCGACATACAACTCTAATTTCATTTTTTCTTCTTCAATTGTTTTCATTTTTTCTTTCAAATACTCGTTTTAGTTTTCAACTAAATTTAACTTCTCGGCAAGAGGGTCGGTTGCAATTTCTGGTTCACATACCTCTCCTAGATAAAAATATCTATGCCAACTTGATGGGCATAATTATCATAAACGCGAAATGCAACAAATAGTTATAAAAAAGAATATACCACATTCGAATCATAAACCGAACAAGGGCCGACGGGGACGGATATCAAGGCCATGACACTATGTATAACAAACAATCGTACAAGTAAGAAAACTATCTAAATCATACAAATAAGATTTTTTTATAAAAATGATAAGAACAAGAGGATCACCTAGGTGGTGCCGGCGACGGGATGGTGCAGACGATCGATGGTGGCTAGGACGGCGACGGGAAGGTACTAAGTGAACCACACCTATACATATGCTAACTAAGAAGTTAATTTGAGCTCAAATTGCATATAAGTCAAATAAAATCCCACAAAATTACTCTCAAACTAAAACCTACAAATCACTATACTATAGAGCACTGCACGAGCTAATTTACCAATGAGAGATGAAAGGACAAAGCTGCCAACCTTTGTGAACACTTGGAGAGATGGGGTGCCTCAAATGTTGACAAATCTTGGCAAAAAATGGAGGATGAGTTTGAGCTAAGGGGAAGAACAGGGAGGGAAATGGAGAAAACAGAGAAATGGGCTCAGTCTGGACGGAGGACTTATATAGGGACATCTTTAGTCCTGGTTGGTTATACAAACCGGGACTAAATGGCTACCTCTAGTCCTGGTTGGTTATACAAACCGGGACTAAATGGCTACCTCTAGTCCCGGTTTGTGATACAAACCGGTACTAAATGGGCTCATGGGGGCCCCAGCCTGACACCCGCCTGCTACCATACCTTTAGTCCCGGTTTGTATCCATAGGTACAAAATGAACCGGGACTAAAGATGCCCGTGCCCCCGATCGCTCTTAGCCGTTGGAATCCGGACTAATGGTCACATTAGTCCAGGGCCGAAATCAAACCGGGACTAATGACCCAAACATAAGGTTTGTTTTCTATCAGTGTGATAAAATGTTTTTTGCAAAGAGCCTTACTTTTACTTTTATTCTAAACAAAATGCCATAAATTTGATTTATATTTAAAGGAAAAGGTTTTAATTCAACCGGCTGATTCTTTCCTTTCGTAAACCGCATCCACTGCCTAACATGTATCCCTCTCCCCCTCTAGCATGTTCTTATCTCTTCATACGCGCTTCTTCCTTCACATGTTCTCCTATCCATCTTTCCCCTCCTCATCTCTCTCTCTTTTGTTCATCACACTAGGACACAAGATGGCTCCCATGGAGACTACAACCACTCACCAATCGCTACAGCGAACCGGGAGAAACAACGACGACCACCTCATGCTGCATCCCCACTTCAACATCTGTTTTTGCTCCAAACGATGGGGCGACGCGATGCATCCTTGCCATGACTGCAATGCAGCTCGCCGCAGGGGCTGCAACGCAGCACAAAGGAAGAGGTCGGAGACGACGTCGCTCGTACTGCTGCAACGCATCACGCAAGCGGAGGCCAACATCGCCCGTCATCGATGACGCAACGCAGCACAAGGGGGACGTCGGAGATGGCTGCCGCTAGCTGCAATGCAACACGCAAGGGGATGCCGACGTCGCTTGCCGTCGGTGCTGCAATGCAGCACAAGAGGAACTTTGGAGATGGTCGCCGCTTGGCGCAATGCAACACACAGGGGGATGCCTGCGTCGCTCGTCGTCTGTGCTCCAACACAACACAAAGGGAGACGCCAGAGGCGGGAGCCGCTCGGCACACTGCTGCAACGCAACACGCAAGGGGAGGCAGGCGCCGCTCATCGCCGGTGTTGCAACGCAACGGGAAGGGGGCGTCGAAGACGGTGCCACTCGACGTACTGTTGCAATGCAACACGCAAGGGGAGGCGAGGGCGATGTCTATTGCGAGGATGGTACCAACTATTGGAAGCGCGTTGCGTCGAACTGCAAGTTGGCTGTGAGCCGCACGATGGAAACACTGTAGGCAAAGATACACGAAGATTAGTGAATCAACGAATTTTCCAGTTTGACTAATCGAATGACTTAGAGGGGTGAATCCTACGGCCAGGAAGGCGGATGATTTTCTTATCTTTTCAACCGGTTGATTTGTAGCACTGGTTATATTTAAATTCAAAAGTTTTTGGATTCGACATTCGAAGAAGTGTTTGGGTCTTTGTCAAAGGTCGCCTCATCTTGGATGGTATTTTGGTGCTGCACGAGGTGCTACATGAAATTAAATCCAAGCACTTGTGCCCCGTCCTTTTCAAAATTGATTTCCACAAGGCCTATGACACGGTGCACTGGACCTTCTTGCAGGAAGTGATGGTCTGGAAGGGCTTTGATTTGCACTGGATAGCGAGGGTGATGCAGATGGTGATGAGTGGGAGGACGACCATTAACATCAATGGCGAGGTTGGCCCATACTTCCCCACTGCCCAGGGCGTTCGGCAAGGGGACCCGCTTTCCCCCTTCCTCTTCAACCTTGTGGTTGATGCCCCGGCCGCCATCTTAGACAAGGCCAAGGCCAGCGGGCATATATCGGGGCTTTGCCACCATCTCCTTGGCGCGGGTGGAATCACGCACCTTCAATATGCCGATGACACGATCCTGATGGTCCAGGGGTCGGCTAGTGACATCGCCCACTTAAAATTCCTGCTCCTTTGCTTTCAGGAGATGTCTGGCCTAACGATTAACTTTGCCAAGAGTGAAGTTATGGTATTAGGCTACACGGACGAGGAGAAGCTTAGTATAACGAACCGACTCAGTTGTCGTCTCGGAACCTTCCCAACAACCTACCTCGGGCATGCCAATTAGTGATTCCCGGATCCTGGAGAAGGATTTGAGACCGACGGTGTCCAAAGTCCAACACCGGGTGGAGCCATGGCAAGGGCGTTGGTTGTCCAAAGCGGCTAGGGTGGTTCTGATCAACTCGTCCCTGACGAGTTTATTGATGTATTTGATGGGAGGCGGTTGGAGGCAGTTGGTGCCATAACAACCTGCCCGATATGTTTAATGAGGTGCTCGGGTCTCACAATGCAGCCGCCCGACCAGCCCTCCGGGTTATAATCGGGGCCCTCGCGTGGACGCTTTGGACTACTCATAATAAGCTTGTGATAGAATATGTTATTCCTGTTCATGCACTGATGCAGTTTTCAAATTGTGTGGTTTCATTCAGCTGTGGCGGCCGCTTAGCTGACGCTCCGTTCGGCCCTCCATCTACTCAGCCGCTGCGGCATTGAGGGTCATCACTAGCCGGCCTGTGCCCCTCATCCTCGCAGCCGCGACCTCCTCCAGCTCCGGACTATCTAGTCTTCTCTTTAGTCTCTTTTGGGATCTGTGTGCTGCGCCCCCAGCGTGTTTCTAATGTGTTGTGTTCGTTTCTTTCTTGATGTTTCGGTGATGTTGCCTGTGTATCCGATGAGGATAGAACGTGTGTGAGTTAAACATCTGGTATCATGTATGCTTAGTCGATGTTTTATAATATACTAGCAAAAGAGCCCGTGCGTTGCAACGGGATAATGCAACGGCTGAGAATCATGCTCGAAGGCATAGATATTCTAGTGGAAGCAATTGACAAAATCAAAGTTTTGAATTGTTACGGCTTCTCCACAAGCTTTTGCTTCTGTGTTTGCTGCATCAGCCTCACGATGCCATGGCCACTATCTCGCGATATGGGAAAATCTGGAGGGGAGAGGCAATTAAAAAACAATTTGGTTCTTGCTTTCCAATTAAGATCTGAATGAAGACGTTGTGGCGTCAGGAGACGGCCCTCTTAATTTCCATGACGACACAAAACTGAATGTAAGTAATATTGCTCTAGGAAAATCTACACAAGAGTACACCAAGAGCTGAAGCGACATTTTCTTCATGTAGTATGTAGGAGAAGAAGTTGAAGTCCAGTGGCTTGCTGGTGGGAAGGAGAGTCGCACAAGATGTCAGCATCAAAGAACAGAACTCTCAGGAGGCGGATTGGAAGCTTGTGGTGGTGTTGGTCGACATCCTCCACCATGGATCTTGCAGGTGGGACGTCGGGGAGCACACTCCCTCCTTCCTCCGTCCACTACATGCCCACCATATGGACGGTGGCGGTGCCGGGTCACGGGCAGCCGGATCTGAGGCGGGGTAGGAGCAGGTCCATGCCTCGGTTCGGCGGTGGCTCGTCTGTCACGCCCTAATGCCTGACATCGTCGCGTTTTGTTCCGTGGCTAGTCAGATCCGCGAGGCCACGGTGGAGTGTTCTGGAGTGGGAGGGCTGGCCGCCGCTCGAGGCGGTAGGTGGCGGGGTTTGGGCAGAAGCATGGGGGGAGATGTGGAGCGCACGACGGGGGAAGGATGGTGGACAGGGTGGAGAAGAGGAGGAACGGCCAGGAGAAAGAGGAGGCGTGGCGGCGCCGACCGGGAGGAAGGGGATGTGGTGGGTGGCGAGGAATCCATTGTAGCCGGGCTAGGCGACGACCCTGAGTGGCTTCGCACGGGAGGAGATGGTAGTGGCAGGATCTAGGCGCTCTGCCTTCGGCCTACCCGCCCCCCTGTAAGCACACAACGCCCACTGTCCTCCCCGTCGTGAAGCAACACGCTCGCCGACGAGCCCAGCAGAAGTTATTCCCCCTTCCACCTTCTCTGCCACCGGAGAATAGGGGTGGGCATAAAAACCGAGAACCGAAGACCGGAGCCGAAATAACTGGGACCGAAGCCGAAAAAACCGAGGACCGACGCTTCGGTTGTTCATTCGGTTAGTGATTGGCAGAAACCGAAATTACATCGATGAGTCCGGTCGTTGTAACCTAATGACCGAAGTGCCGAACTACACTGTATTAGTTAAGTAAGCCCAATGGCCCATCCACGTTGATAGACCCTGCAACAGCGGACAAAGCCTTTTTTTCATTCTTTATTCCCAGCACACATCTAAAGAAACACATACCCTAGCGCCGCCGCCTCCATTTTCTCTCCTCACTCAATCTCAGGAGCATTGTGCGCATAAATCTTTGACAAATATCATAACACAGTCTCACGGCAACGATAAACTGCACCATGCTAAGCATGAATTAAATTATGCAAGAAAAGAAATGAAGTTTGCGATTTCACCTTGTGGCCTTCAGCAGCTAGGTTCTCCTCCACTGCTGATGCCTCTGGTGAGGCAGCCATACTTTCCTGTGCCTGCACACCTTCAGCTCCATAGCCTCCAACTGCAGCTGCTGTGTAGTAGTCTGATGCCATGATCCTGTCCAGCTTAGCCCTCACCGCAGCATCTACAACCAAAAGGCACAGGTTTCAGTCAGCAATCACTTCCAACCAAACCAAGCAACAAATCTACTACTACACCAACAACACTCACAAGTAACAGAGGAGCCAGGGTGGATGGGCTCATCGGCACGGGCGAGCCATAAGCGGGCATGGTGTGCACAGGCCTGGAGCGCGTCGCGGTGGGAGACGCCGACCGCGGAAGCAGGGCGAGCCGCGGCGAGGGCGGCCACAGCGGACACGACGTCGAGGTCGCCCTCCACGAGCAGGTCCACGGTGTCGTCCCCGACGTAGTCGTAGGTGATGCAGCTGCTCCGCTCGTGCTCGCGCGCGGCCATGGTGGCGATGAAGTCGCTCTGCGGCTTGACGTTGAAGAGGGCGCCGAAGTAGACGAGCGCGAGGAGGTCCTGGACGGACGAATCGGAGCCGGAGGCGAACGGGGCGGGGGCGGGGGCGGGGGGGGGGGGGGGGGGGACGGAGACGGAGACCTCCTCGACGACGGCGACGGCGAGCGGGGCGCGGAGGCGCTCGAGCTCGTCGATGACGGCGGCGAGGGTGGGCTTGGAGCGCATCACCTCCTTCTGCTCCTGGTTGAGCGTCCTGCTGGCGGCGACGGCCTCCTCCATCTGCGCGATGCCTACTGGAGAAGATAGAACAAAGGAGTGCGGGTGTGATTCTCGCAAAACGCAGGGGTTAATTTGCAAAACTGAAACGTTTTCTCATATACCACTTAAAGAGGGACCACGGGTTGAATAGGCGAAAACAGAAGGACTTTTTTGCAAAACAGCCGAGACATGCGGCAGAAGCGATCCGTGGTTTATTATTAGGGTAGAAATAAAACGGGCGGAATCCTTTTTGGTAAAAAAATGGCTGGGTCTTTCAGGTTCGGGCTATATGGGTTTAGGCTTCGGACATCGGGTTTTATGCTCAGCCGGCCCACGCTACCTCTCGAGAAGGACTGCCTCCACGCACGCTAGGTTAGCCGCCGCCGGCCGCCGGCCGCCTTCACCCGCCGCTGCGGGCCGCCTCCCCCGGCCTCCTCCTCCATCACCCCGTCTCCTTCTCCCCCGCTCCTCCTACCTGTCCTGGCGCTGGAGCGATTCCACGGCGGCGACACCACCGCTTTCCCCGCCGTCTCTGCTCCCGCCCCGACGCCTCTGGATCTCCCGGCCTCGTGTCTTCCGGTACCTCCCGCCACTTGCAAAACCCTAAACCCTGTAAGCAGGCCACGGCTCCTGCCTTGCGGCGGCAATGGCGAGGGTCCCTGCCGGCGACTGGGTCCCCCACGTTGAGGCCTTCGTCGACGTCTCCCGCTCCCCCGCCCAGCACGTACGTTTCCCCTCCCCACCCCCCGCTGTCGCCCTCCCTGTTCGGGTTGGGTTCTCAATGCCTTCTCGTGCCTTTGTTTCATAATAAATTCTGCTTTCGGCTCCTATGGTTGCCTCGAATACACACTCCTTAACAATTGATTGACGGAGTCTCAGCCAACTTATATGTAATTATTGTGCGATTATCCCATAGGAATTTAGCCCCTATAAAGCTTCACTGAGATAAGCTCCAGCGTTGCAGAGGCTTCTGTAATTTATATAGTTCTAACACAATTTGGTACAAACTGCTAGTTGCTTAATACATGGGGCAAATGTTGTCATTGCATAGCTTAGTGTGCTTGATACACGCTATCCTTTGTTGTTTTAGTTTCTTGAGGACGCTAATGTTGTAATATGTGGTGTGCAACAGTCTGCAGGTGTGGATGCTCTTGTAGCCTTGGTCAACAAGGACAAGCTGACGCTCTTTGATTTGGTATGGCCTGGTTTCTCGGAGATCATATATCACTCTGCTCCATGATTTGGCTAAGGAAGGGCAGTTATTTATAGATCTTGTTGATGGTATCCTTTCAGGTGTCTAAGATGGACATGTATTTGACGACGACAGACCACATTGTTAGAGCAAGAGGTTTCTTTTACCTCTCATTGCATTTTCTTCCTCCATGCTGTTTGCCTATCTGTTTTAGAAAATTTTGCAAATTTGATAATGGAAGTAAAATTTATGGTCTATGCCATGTTTTAAGGTAGCACAGTTCCAAAAGATGCATACGTCAAGCCTTCTTTCTTCACTAAAGATTATTGTGGATTTCTTGTAATAAAAAAAATGTGAAGTTGTACTGTGCAATGGAGAGACACATCCACGCACGTCCGCATATTGGTAGCTAGCATAACACTTTATAGGATTTCGGATGATTACATTGTTGATAAACATGGGCCTTTTGCATTGTTTTTTCATTATCTGTTCTGTAAAGTCTTTTCTGCATGATAGATTTAAGTTCAGTGTCATAATCTTTCATTGGCACATGCATAGTTCCCTGCTCTCTGTTAAGGATCTGCTTCTGTTTGTTTTTCAGGAATCATGCTTCTGGGGGAAATCATGTCCCGCATTTCATCTAAATGGTTAGATGTTAATGCCATCACAACATTTTCAGACTTTTTTATATCAAGATTGGTAAGGTTCTCTTTGTGCATCATGGTTATTTCGTCTGAAATTTTTGTCATAGTTCATTACTTGAATTTTGAAGTACATACTCATTTCTCAAACACTAGTCTTATGAGCTCTCATTTACACCTGAACTAAATGGCAAATTTTACCTGCTGGACTTGTGTTCTTATTGTCACATGGAGTGAGATAAAAACCCTTGGGAATAAGATCATCAATCTGGGGAAGCTAACGGGTGTTCTTTGAACAGATTAAATAGGCCAGTGTACTTCTATTTTGCTTGGCTGTCTTTGCCTCGACACTCTAGAAACTAATCATTACATGTTTACTGCAGCCACTTTTTTGATTGCAAGGTCGAATTTTTAGCAATGCTAAGTTCCCTGTTGTGGAATACAAATGACTGAGTATGGGTTGGTATTAGGTTTCCGGGATACAAGCTTTATTTTTGTACTGTGTATCCAAGCTGTTAATCTTTTATGAAAAACCATTGTTCAAAACGGTGCATACAAGAGTAAATCTGGCTCTTCTATCCAGTTAAGATCAGAAAAATTGTCAGCAACTTGATTTGACATATTCAAGACTTGGGCTGCTTGATGTAATTTCAAAATTTGGCTTGCCAATGTTTGGGCAAGCCCAGAAATTGGCTACCAAATTGTCCTGCCAATCTCTTAAACTTGCCAGCTGGCTAGTCATTTTTTGGCTGCAACCTTATCTCAATGGGTTGCAACCCAAATGTGTCGTCATTTTACCTAGCAGGCCGTGGGGTATTGTTGCAACTTCTTCAATTTGATATCTCCAAATAAGTGATGATTTTATTAAGTGGCAAATAAGCAGTTCACCCAGGTTTTACATTTAATTAAAGAAGAAAGATAGTGACGAGTCTGGTTCTAGCCTAGAACTTCTAGGTTAGATATTGTCATCAATTCGTCGTAAGTTAGCTTACCCTTAAATTTGACTCAAGTAATGCTTTGTAAAGAATTCTCACTCCCTACAGAGAGGTGCATTATTAAAATGTTTGTTTGGTGCCGTGCTATTGCTTTGGTGATCTTTACCCTATGGTTACCAATTGGCCACCCTTCTCTCATTACTCATGAACTTCGTTTTTGGCATCAGTCAGATTGGCAAGCACTGAGGGGAGCACTTGTTGGATGCTTGGCTCTATTGCACAGAAAATTATCTGTTGGCACTATTATGGTTGCTAATGTCAAAAGACTACTTGAGGCTTTCATACATGATGTTCAAGTACAGTCACTTGCAGCTGCTGACCGCAAGGTTGATTTGAATGATTGAATCTTTAGCACAAGTATCCTCAAATAAAATTAGATTTAATCTCTCTATTGATATATTTTTCATCACTCTTTTCTTTCAGCTGTGCTTTGAAATTTTTAGCTGCATACTTGATCACTACCCAGAAGCTGTCAAGACAATGGTATGATACTTACTCAATCTCTGGACAACTATGGATCACACCGTCATCTCAAAACTTTCTTAGTAGCTATTATTAAGTTAATCCTACATGTTAACCAGCTACCCCTTAATGTTCTAACTTTTAACATCTTACGAACTCCAGTTAATTGTGTATGTTCGGCTTGTCTACCTAGGAGTTGCCGAAGTTGAGTAATATTCATTGTAAAGACCATGCGTGTTCCCATTACATAGAGTAGCAGTATGTCTATCTAACTGGGTTAAACATGGTTCAATTCCATCAAATAGTACTTCAAATTGGTGCCTCCCAGGTTTGCACACTTGATAAATTATAGTGAAATGGAGGGAGTAATTTTTGTACCGTCGTGATTATTTCTATTCCTTACCTGGCAAGCATATATTACTTGTTCCATTATGCAATGCTTGGCACTGTTGACGAAATCTTGCATATTGATGTTATCATGTTTGGGCTAAAGTGTAACAACCTTCCAATATTACTGGAAGAATTATAGAGGTAGTGTTGATACTTGATAGTGGTAGTTTGGAAGTGTACACTTATTTCAGAATCGATGGATCTTCATTTCCGAGCCTTTGTCATGGAGGCTGGTTTTATATATTAATTTTGTCTTGTTATTTACACCTCCCCTGGATTTATTTAATGATGTGTACACACCAACACAAGTTTAATCGCTATGCCCAGGATGATGAACTGCTATACTGGATCTGTCAATCAATCGATGAAGAAAAAGACCCAGAGTGCTTGAAGCTTTCTTTTCATGTGGTGGAAGTTGTCATGAAGCTGTTTCCAGACCCATCTGGTTTGGCAGACCAATTTGCAAGTGACTTTTTTGAGATTCTGAGCAAATATTTTCCTGTCTACTTCACACATGTATGTTAATAAACTATTGTGACTTTCAAAACATTTTCGTGTGTTTGTCATTCTGCAACTTAGTAGTTCTTGACATTCCTTTCTCCAACATGGTATCATGTACATGTGCAGGGAGCCGGTGATAATTTAGGTGTTACAAGAGACGAGCTTTCTAGGGCATTGATGGTATGAACTTAGTATTTTACCTGATAGATTATTTCAAAGACCATTTGATCTTTTTAGCTGAGCATATGGCTTGGCGTTATAATTATTTTTTAAATGCCGCTACAGAGTTATGTGTTATATCGCCTTGTCATGCTTCTAAATGAAGAAACATTTTCTACAATTTATGAGTTATTGATGGTATGACCTGTTTAAATATTGACAGCATGCCTTCTGTGCAAGCCCGTATTTCGAGCCCTTTGCCATTCCATTGCTTTTAGATAAACTTTCTTCCTCTCTTCCATTAGCAAAGGTCAGTAGCTTAAACTTATCTTAATGTTTCCAGTTCATCAATCTATCAAAGTGGATACCCTCTTTGTTTTTCTGCTAAAAATTGACATTTTAATATTATGTACAGCTTGATTCCTTAAGATATTTGGACAATTGCATTCAGTGCTATGGAGCTGATAGAATGGTTGCACATGCATCAGCTATTTGGTTTAAGTTGAAAGAAGTGCTTTTTAGCCTTTCTTCAGATCAACTTTTATCATCAGGGTCACCTAAAGATGCAGAGAATAATAAGAATGAAATAATATCAGAAGCTAAACATTGCTTGAAGACTGCTGTTACATATATACATTCTTCGGATAGAGATATTTTCATCAATTTGATCTTGTTGGATGACGATATTGTGAATAACATCCATTCTGTAACAACTGAAGAGAACTCCATCTGTAGTTCACTGCAAAACCAGAAACAACTGCAAGCCCTTGGAAGTGTCATTTCCATTCTTGCTGAATCATCTACATATTTGTGCACTAGAGTTTTGCAAGCACATTTTAAACGCTTGGTGGATATTTTGGGAAACTCAGCTGGTTTTGATTCTCAACACCTGAACATCGGCAATGGATCATCCCCTGCTGCTATTAACTATGGAGCTCTCTATTTATCTGTTCAAATGCTTTCATCCTGCCGAGAAGTCGCTGTGGCATCTCGAGAAGGCTTCCCAGCAGAGGAGTCCTGGTGGCTCATCTTAGAGGAAAAGCTGGATCAATTCATCCAGCTTTCTGGAAAATTGTTGACTATTGATTCTCAGACTATCCAGTCAGCGGTCAGAAAAGAATGTGTTTCGTATGCTGGTATGTTGCAATCTTTGATTATGACTTGCTACATACCACATTTTGTAAGATAACATGCACCTATTAGGCGCTGTCACATTTATCTGAACTTTCCTGATATATGCTTGTAGATTTTGCTTAAAAGAACTCCTCATTACAGAAGGTCGTGCATCTAGTTTGCAAATAGGCATGCCGTCCATAGCTGTGTTCTTTCAGTCTACATATTATTTGTCACTAACTCCTTGGCCATTTCTAGAGATTCTAGTCTATAAGGTCTACCTTATTCATCAAGGTTGTGTTTTAGTTCCAAGTATTTAATTGATGAACTCTTAATTTTTATTTTTCTCTTGCTGAATTTCAGTGCTTCTTTAGAATCATTGACGAGGATCAAGCTGTCTATCCTAATATGGTTGTTTCTTATAAATGGTTTGCAGTGAAGGGTTTGCTGATACTTGCAACTATGCCGGAACAATGTTCACTTGTACTGGCAAATGCTTATGAGGATATTTTGCTGATGCTCACATCAGTAATTACAAGCAAGTATGAAGATGCACATTTGTGGAGATTATCATTGAAAGCATTGACTAACATTGGCTCATCTGCTGTGGAATTCGGTGCTTCTAAAAGAGAAACGGTCTACAATAGAATTGTTGTTGACAAGATTATTCGTTTGACTGAATCTTGTGATGCATCGATGCCTCTGAATCTAAGACTTGAAGCAAGTTTTGAAGTTGGCACCGCCAGTGTGAACTATATGTTAAGGGTTGCCAGATCACTTGAAGAAGCTGTCATCACAAATATTTCTCAGGCATGTATCAAATCCTCCTGTTGGCTTCTTATTTCCTGCAATTGCATTTTATTAGCAACCAAACTATTATTTTATTCATCATGCAGGTTAATGGAAGTATAGAATGTGTGGAATACGTAATCTGTCTGATTGATTGTTACTGCAGTCGTCTCCTTCCTTGGTATGCCAACCTTGCCTTCCAGTATGTATTGCTGTATCAACGAACATGTATTACAACGAGTCTGTAATCTTGAAACATCTTTATCAGTTTATACAAACTTAACTGTAAAAAAGGTTTCAGATACTTGACCAATTTGATAGCTGAAGAATGTTACTGGTGGCATGCTTGATACGTGTGCCCTGTACTAGCCTTTTCACAGGATATATGTTAGCCAAATATCATCTTCTCTCTGACTAACCATCTCCATTATGACAGGTTGTTTACTTCCGGTGGTCTCAATGAACTTGCTTTGAGCTTTGCTCTGCGACTGTGGGATGAAATTGGGGACTTGGTTACTCTGGATAGAATCAGATCACAGGTGAAGCTCTATCAAACTGAATATTTTTCTAATTTAGTTGATTTACTGGTACTTAGGTATCTATATGACGTATAAATCTGTACTGCGTAATCATGGCACACTCTCACTTCTCTCTCAGGGTCTTCTTGACTCGCTAATGATGGGAATGAAGTTATTAGTAGGAGTCTGCACAGAGGAACAACAGTCATTGATTGTTCAGAAAGCATGTGGCATAGTATCATCGAAGCTGTCTCTCCCAGTGAATACAATGACACATCATCTGTTGTCTGTAGAGGAGTTAGTTCCTGCACACTCTGTTGAAGATACAGCCCTTGTGTGTATGCTTTCATCAGTAATAGTCGGTCTTCGGCCTCGAACACCTTTACCAGAAATGATCATGATTATTAACCTCTTTTCGGTCTTTCTACTGAATGGACATATACCAGCTGCTCATGCATTAGCTTCTATCTTCAACAAATATGTACAGAATTCAGACTTCTCACATGAGAATAAGCTGGATAAGAAACTTGATGTTATTCTTGGGGAATGTTTCTCAATTGTATTAACCAGCAGCAGTTTGAAGATGTCTCACTCTGCTGCTGTCACTTCAGATAGTGCTAACTCAGACAGCTTGCCTGGAACTGGAAGCATAGGTTCAAAGTTTGATATCTTATGTGGCTTGGCATGGATTGGCAAAGGGTTGCTTATGAGAGGAGATGAAAAAGTGAAGGAAATTTCACTGTTTCTTCTTAAATGCCTGGTCTTAGATCAGATTTCGGCGAACATTCCACCCCACCAGGAAGAACACAATGACAACCTCTCGTCAGATGCTTCTCTTGCAACAGCTGCAGCTGGTGCATTCCATGTGATGATGAGTGATTCAGAAGTCTGCCTAAATAAAAAGTTCCATGCAAGAATAAAGTTTTTATATAAGCAGCGTTTTTTCTCAATACTGATGCCAATTTTTCTCTCTAAAATTAAGGAGACCCCGGAGATGACAACAAAGTAGGTATCAACATTTTCATCACTTTGTGTTATATCTTGTATTTAATTTGAACCATATGCTTTTGTATAACATGTTTCTATTACTTTGCCTATGCATCAGTAGTATCTCCCTTTTTGTCATATCTTTGCTACTATTTTTTTTTCTGTTATTTTGAGGTCATATGTGGACATATCTGTTCTATTATTTCGCTTGGACACTTATGCATTTAGTTTTGATTTGTTACCTGTGAAACTCCCAAGGGTTTAGCTTAGTTTATTCGTGTACTCTGATTTTGCATACCCTTTTTCATATTTTACGAGTTAGTGAAAAGTAAGCAATGTGATGACACCGTTTCGGATATCAAGATGGTACTGTAACATAATTTTCATGACAGCAATGCAAAATGAGCTGTGCACGAGTTTAGAAGTCAAGGAATTCTTTATGCTATGTGTGCCTCGGAGGAAAAACCATTTGAGTTGTCACATCAGTTGAATATACTGCAATTTTGTAACCTCAGGGACTAGGTTGTATCACTTTCCTTAATTTTGTTCCATACTGTGCTTTTCCTCATGAATTCTTGTCATTAGGATTTTATATTTTAGAGAAAAAAATGTATTTTTGATTAAAAGTTATTGATATAGCCAGTGTTAGTTCCTTTGATGAACTGATCCTGTATCTTTAGTGATTTTCTTAATTGTCAAATGTCTTGAAGCAACTGAAAAATATCATCCACTGCAGATTGGTGATGTATCGAGCATTTGGACATATTATTTCTAATGCTCCAGTGTCAGCAGTTATAACAGAAGCCCATCAGGTTTATTACTTCTCGATTGAAGCATGCACAATCTTTGTCGGATCACAGCATACTAATTGCCCAATTGTTTAACTAATTGTTTTATCAGATTTTGCTCGTCATGGTTGATATCTTAGCTAAATTGAGCATGGATATTCAGGATAAAGATCTGGTATATAGTTTGTTGCTCGTCTTATCTGGAATGTTGATGGATGAAAAAGGTGATATCATTTACTTTACTCCATTCAGATTATTCATTTTCTTTTGTTTATTCTGCAAACTTGACTGGTCCATTCTGTGTTCTACTACTGAATTCCTGATGGAATTTCTTTGCTTCCGGCGCTAAATCTTGCTCTTCCTATGCAGGCAAAGAATGCATTCTGGAAAATATGAACATTATTGTCAGTGTACTTGCACAACTTGTTTCCTATCCTCACATGATGGTACTTTAGCGTTATTCATATTCAGTTCCACTTGGTCCACTTGTAAGATCAGCATGTTTCACATCCTTTTCCCTTTCTCCTGTAGGTTGTTCGGGAGACGGCCTTGCAATGTTTTGTTGCCATGTCCAGCTTTCCCCACTCAAAAGTTTATCGCATGCGACCACAGGTTAGTTTTCTATTTATGCAGATTGTTGAGAAATATATGCATACACAGTATGACCCTTAAGACATTGAATTATTATTACACTGCTTTTTATTTATCATAGACAGCACTCCCCTTATTGTTGGAGATAATTAGGTCTCCTGCTTTAGCTGCACACTTTAGAACGTTATGGATAAATGAGATGGCATATATCTATCTTATGACTAATTTTTTGTTGTAGGAACTTAGATTGTCTTAATATCGCAACTGTTGTCAAGTAAGAAATGTTTCCTTCTGAAGGAATAATAGAGAACTCATTGCAGAATGGTATATTCATGCAGGTCCTACAAGCAGCAATCAAGGCTCTTGATGATAAGAAAAGGGTTGTTCGCCAAGAGGCTGTTCGATGTCGACAAACATGGTATTAAAACTATATCCTATTTCTGAGAGTTCTGGCGCTATTCTGTGGCAACATGAACCATCCGATGTAATATTAGCGCAACTAGCAAATGATGCAACTTTTATGCCATTTGAATGAAGTCGCCCATGGTGTCTTTCCCTGAAAAAAACAATCCTATTTTGAGCCATCAACCTTGCCTGACGAGTTGTTATTTTCCTGCAGGCAATCATCATTTGCTTAAGGTAGTCTTTCTCCTGCCACTGATCATAGTTCGGATGCACTCACTGAACAGAGTGTGTTGTAGAGCAAGTATGGAAGATGTGTGATAGGTATGCCATTCTTCAATCTTCTGGTTGTTTCATCTTGATTACCCCCTCTAAACTTTTCAGATTACCTGACTTTCAGCTCAATGCATGTATACAGGCTGTGGTAGCGCTTAGGGTGGTAGAGTACAATGCGGCTCCTTCCTCCTCTGAAATGCTTTTGGACTGTAAGTTGTGGCAGGAGCGTAGTTTTTCGGATGAAATTTGGGGAACAACAGTTGGATGGTGTATGCCGGTGCATTGGATACAATCTGGCTGACCGCCCTTTTGTCCCCCTTTCCTTGTATTTATCATGAATGGCCTAGGATCATAGTTGCATTTATTTGTACGACCAGCTCGCGAATGTATCTTTGGGTCTCCTTATCCATTGCATTTGTGTCTCAAGACGGGAGAATGCATGAGTCAGATGTGGCCTGGGTGCTGATCATCATGGCAAATTGTTCACCGTACCAAAGTAGTTTTTCTAAGCCGTGAGTTCCCCTGGTATGCGCAGCTATATAACTATATATGGTTGTATTTGAAGTCTTTCTTCGGTGATTAAAATGTGATCAATGCGCTTCATCCAACATGCTTAGTTTTGGTTAACTATGTCTACCATCAGGAAAGTTTGATGATCCACGATGCGATAAGCTGATCCACCAATTGCAAACCGCAACACATGGAATGCCCATTCTAATTATGAACTGTTCAGCCCAGACGTACATGTTTCATCCCCGGAGAAGACCGACACCGTGATGGATGCTTAGAGCCCGTAGAGCATTAGGATGGGGGCAGGCTGCGAACAAGAACGGACCAAGCAAGCAGGTCATGGCGCCTCTTCCCGCCTAAAATCTGTGCATTGTCAGGCTGAAGACAGCCATGAATGTCAGTGATGCCGATTCGATTATAACAGTACCTATTTGGTTGATACAATAAACAAAAAGTTTAGAAGAACAGTAAAAATTTAAAAAATAGTAATTAAATTTTTAAAATTTAGAATTTTTTTTGTAGATGTTTGTATTAGTGTGGCACAAGTGTGCTTGACAATTTTCATGGCATATGGGATAGTAGTGCGTCGTTGATGAAAAAAAACAAAATTAAGTGTAACATTTGGGGCTCCACTTAGCTCTGCCTATGTTGTCTTAACATAGTCGGTCCCAAGCCCGGGTAAAGGAGGATGATTGTGATAGGCTTGACGAGCCAACGTCAAAATTCAACCACTTTTATGGAGATGAAACCCAAAAGATTTTTGTTGGGACAAAAGATTTTTGTTGGGGCGTAACTCTCTTAGTGACGCGTCACATCAGAATCCGGGTGTGGTGGAAAATGGGCAAGGGCCGGGCCGTTACCCCCTAGGTGGCGTGCTGTATCGTGATCTGGATACAGACGCAAGTGAGCAAGGATCAGGTCGTCACATCCTTAGTGGCGCGCTACATCGGCGCCCGGGTGCAGTGGAAAATAAGCAAGGGTCTTCGCATTTGACTCGACGAGTGCGAAGGGTAAGGAAGCTAGCCGAGCCTCGGAGGATTCTCTTAGATAGCTAGAACGTAGGGTCTCTAACAAGTAAGCTTCGGGAGGTAGTTGATACAACGGTGAGGAGAGACATTGATATCCTTTGCGTCCAAGAGACCAAATGAAGGGGACATAAGGCGAAGGAGGTGGAGGATACCGGCTTCAAGCTGTAGTACACGGGGACGGTTGCAAACATAAATGGAGTAGGCATCTTGATCAGCAAGAGCCTCAAGTATGGAGTGGTAGACGTGAAGAGACGTGGGGACCAGATTATCCTAGTCAAGCTGGTAGTTAGGGACTTGGTTCTTAATGTTATCAGTGCGTATGCCCCGCAAGTAGGCCACAATACAAACACCAAGAGGGAGTTCTGGGAAGGCTTGGAGGACATGGTTAGAAGTGTACCGATTGGCGAGAGGCTCTTCATAGGACGAGACCTCAATGGCCATGTGGGCACATCTAACACAAGTTTCGAAGGGGTGCATGGGGATTTGGCTATGGTATCAGGAATCAAGAAGAAGACGTCTTAAGCTTTGCGCTAGGCTACAACATGATCATAGCTAACACCCTTTTTAAGAAGAGAGAATCACATCTAGTGACTTGCAGTAGTGCGCAACACTCTAGCCAGATTGATTTCATCTTCTCGAGAAGAGAAGACACACATGCATGCCTAGACTGTAAGGTGATACATGGAGAGAGTGTTGTCCCTCAGCATAAGCTTGTGGTTGCTGACTTCCGTTTTCGGATTCGTGTCCAGCGGGACAAGCGTGCCAAAGTTTTTAGAACAAAGTGGTGGAAGCTCAAGGGGGAGGCAGCTCAGGCTTTTAAGGAGAGGGTCATTAAGGAGGGCCCTTGGGAGGAAGGAGGTGATGCAGACAACATGTGGACAAAGATGGTGACTTGCATTTGTAAGGTGGCCTAAGAGGAGTTTTGAATGTCGAGGGGAGGTAGAGCAGAAGCTAAAGATACATGGTAGTTGAACGATGATGTCCAGAAGACAATTAAGGAGAAGAAAGATTGTTTTAGACGTCTATATCTGGATAGGAGTGCACAAAACATAGAGAAGTACAAGATGGCAAAGGGCCAAAAATAGCCACACGATTTTGTCCTCCTTTCGTGCAGCGTGGACTCGTGAACCTCCCACACCGAGTCGCTTTGCTCACTTCCCCCTCCCACGGCCTTGCTGCATGCCGCTTGTGCACCCACATCCGCCGCCATTGCCATATTTTGCAGCTCGCCACCTCTCTTTTCAACTCACCGTCGATGTCATTACACACGCTCCTACCTTGTCGTCGTTCCAGCGGCACCCCAACTAGACGCGGCTTCATCCATGCCCAGGTGTATGTCAACAACAAAACTCGCACCGCCCATCATCGCACGTCAACGCCACCTCTGCTAGGCCCCATCGTCGACATGCACCGCTATGATGTAGCGAAAAACACAAAAAATTCGCATCTAAGAACTGCGATGGTCAGTTGAAGTAAAATCAAAAACTGCTTCAGGAAAACTAAACTCAGGTTATAGCAAAAAACAACATGAGCATATGAAAGCTCTACAAGTGATGAAGCAAAAATCATGTCGGTTCCAGAAACAAATACATGTGTTCCAACAAGAAAATTAGGTTTAACAAAAAAATCGCTCCAGATGGGATCTCTTCAGAACCGAGGCTTGTGGCGGTGATAAAATTCTTCTGGAGGTATGGCAGTTGGTTTCTGTATTTACGTGGAATTATGGCGGTGGAATTGGACTAAGGTGGTATCAGGGGCCCCACATGGTTAGGTGGCGGGGCCACCACCTTGCCGCACCATATGTCCACCTGGGAGCCTCATGGCTCCTCTTGCTAGTTCCCGAAGCTTCCATGTTTCTTGTTGCTCAAACAAATCATGTTAAACCGGCACAGTATTTTGACGTCCGTAGACATTGATTTTCGGTGAAACCCAAAAGAAGAACTAACACTCGACACTAAATTAATAGTTTAATTCGTAAAAATAATGTAAAAACCTATAAAAGTGTATACAAATGATAACATAATAATATTTAATAAAAAAATATATATAGATAAGTTTGAGGGGTATCATCATTTCCAAGCTTAATTCCTACTCGTCCTCGAGTAGGCAAATGCTAAAATAGGTAATTTTGTTGTTGAACGTTACATAGCAAGATCTTGATCAAATGATGTAACAGTGGTGTGATCTTAGGAATAGTCCGGAAACGAAGATTGATATATAGGATGACCTCATTTGATTACCGGAAGGTTTTCGGAGTTACCGGGAATGTACCGGGAATGACGAATGGGTTCCGGGAGTTCACCGGGGGGGGGGGGGGCAACCCACCCCGGGGAAGCCCATAGGCTTTGAGGGTGGCACACCAACCCTTAGTGGGCTGGTGGGACAGCCCAAAAGGGCTCTATGCACCAAGAAGATAAAATCAAGAGAAAAGAAAAAAAAGGAGGAGGTGGGAAGGAAGGGGGACTCCCTCCCACCAAACCAAGTCCAACTCGGTTTGGGGGGGAGTCCTCCCCCCTTGGACTCGGCCGACCCCCTTGGGGCTCCTTGAGCCCCAAGGCAAGGTCCCCTCCCTCCCACCTATATATACGGAGGTTTTAGGGCTGATTTGAGACGACTTTTCCACGGCAGCCCGACCACATACCTCCACGGTTTTTCCTCTAGATCGCGTTTTTGCGGAGCTCGGGCGGAGCCCTGCTGAGACAAGGTCATCACCAACCTCCGGAGCGCCGTCACGCTGCCGGAGAACTCTTCTACCTCTCCGTCTCTCTTGCTGGATCAAGAAGGCTGAGATCATCGTCGAGCTGTATGTGTGCTGAACGCGGAGGTGCCGTCCGTTCGGTACTAGATCGTGGGACTGATCGCGGGATTGTTCGCGGGGCGGATCGAGGGACGTGAGGACGTTCCACTACATCAACCGCGTTCACTAACGCTTCTGCTGTATGATCTACAAGGGTACGTAGATCACTCATCCCCTCTCGTAGATGGACATCACCATGATAGGTCTTCGTGCGCGTAGGAAATTTTTTGTTTCCCATGCGACGTTCCCCAACAGTGGCATCATGAGCTAGGTTCATGCGTAGATGTCTTCTCGAGTAGAACACAAAAGTTTTTGTGGGCGGTGATGTGCGTTTTGCTGCCCTCCTTAGTCTTTTCTTGATTCCGCGGTATTGTTGGATTGAAGCGGCTTGGACCGACATTACTCGTACGCTTACGAGAGACTGGTTTCATCGTTACGAGTAACTCCGTTGCTCAAAGATGACTGGCAAGTGTCGGTTTCTCCAACTTTAGTTGAACCGGATTTGACCGAGGAGGTCCTTGGATGAGGTTAAATAGCAACTCATATATCTCCGTTGTGGTGTTTGCGTAAGTAAGATGCGATCCTACTAGATACCCATGGTCACCACGTAAAACATGCAACAACAAAATTAGAGGACGTCTAACTTGTTTTTGCAGGGTATGCTTGTGATGTGATATGGCCAATGATGTGATGTGATATATTGGATGTATGAGATGATCATGTTGTAATAGAAATATCGACTTGAACGTCGATGGTACGGCAACCGGCAGGAGCCATAGGGTTGTCTTTATACTAACGTGTGTGCTTGCAGATGCATTTACTATTTTGCTAGGATGTAGCTTTAGTAGTAATAACATGAGTAGCACGACAACCCCGATGGCAACACGTTGATGGAGATCATGGTGTGGCGCCGGTGACAAGAAGATCGTGCCGGTGCTTTGGTGATGGAGATCAAGAAGCACGTGATGATGGCCATATCATGTCACTTATGAATTGCATGTGATGTTAATCCTTTTATGCACCTTATTTTGCTTAGAACGACGGTAGCATTATGAGGTGATCTCTCACTAAAATTTCAAGACGAAATTGTGTTCTCCCCGACTATGCACCGTTGCTACAGTTCGTCGTTTCGAGACACCACGTGATGATCGGGTGTGATAGACTCAACGTTCACATACAACGGGTGCAAAACAGTTGTGCACGCGGAACACTCGGGTTAAGCTTGATGAGCCTAGCATGTGCAGACATGGCCTCGGAACACATGAGACCGAAAGGTCGATCATGAATCATATAGATGATATGATTAGCATAGGGATGCTTACCACTGAAACAATACTCAACTCACGTGATGATCGGACTTGAGCTAGTGTAAGTGGATCATGAACCACTCAAATGACTAGAGAGATGTACTTTTTGAGTGGGAGTTTAGCGAATAATTTGATTAAGTTAAACTCTAATTATCTTGAACATAGTCTAAGTCCACTTTGAATATATTTGTGTTGTAGATCATGGCTCACGCGACAGTCATCCTCAATTTTAATACGTTCCTAGAGAAAGCTAAGTTGAAAGATGATGGAAGCAACTTTGTAGACTGGGCTCGTAATCTTAAGCTAATCTTACAAGCTGGGAAGAAGGATTATGTCCTTAATGCTGCGTTAGGAGATGAACCACCCGCTACGGCTGATCAGGATGTTAAGAATGCTTGGTTAGCACGTAAGGAGGACTACTCAATAGTTCAATGTGCAGTCTTGTATGGCTTAGAACCGGGACTTCAACGTCGCTTTGAGCGTCATGGAGCATTTGAGATGTTCCAGGAGTTGGAGTTTATCTTTCAGAAGAACGCCCGGATCGAGAGGTATGAGACCTCCGATAAATTCTATGCTTGCAAGATGAAGGAAAACTCATCTGTCAGTGAACATGTGCTCAAAATGTCTGGGTACTCAAACCGTCTAGCTGAGCTGGGGATTGAACTCCTGCAAGAAGCTATCACTGACAGAATTCTTCAATCACTGCCGCCAAGCTATAAAGGCTTTGTGTTGAACTACAACATGCAAGGGATGAACAAGTCTCCCGGCGAGTTGTTTGCGATGCTGAAAGTCGCAGAGTCTGAACTCCGTAAAGAGCATCAAGTGTTGATGGTGAATAAGACCACTAGTTTCAAGAGAAACGGCAAAGGCAAGAAGGGCAATTCGAAGAAGAGCGGCAAGCCTGTTGCCAATCCGACGAAGAAACCCAAAGCTGGACCTAAGACGGAAACGGAGTGTTACTATTGCAAGGGTATGGGTCACTGGAAGCGCAATTGCCCCAAGTATCTGGCAGATAAGAAGGCGGGCAAAGAAAAATCAGGTATATTTGATATACATGTTATTGATGTGTACTTAACCGGCTCTCGTAGTAGTGCCTGGGTATTCGATACCGGTTCTGTTGCTCATATTTGCAACTCAAAACAGGAACTGCGGAATAGGCGAAGGCTGGCGAAAGATGAAGTGACGATGCGCGTAGGAAATGGTTCCAAGGTTGATGCAATCGCCGTCGGCACAGTGTCACTTCAGTTACCGTCAGGATTAGTGATGAACTTAAATCATTGTTATTTAGTGCCTGCGTTGAGCATGAACATTATATCTGGATCTTGTTTATTGCGAGACGGTTACTCTTTTAAGTCAGAGAATAATGGTTGTTCTGTTTCTATGAGTAACATCTTTTATGGTCATGCACCGAATGTGAGAGGATTGTTCATATTGCATCTTGATAACGATACGCATATACATAACATTGAGACCAAAAGAGTTAGAGTTAACAATGATAGCGCCATATTTTTGTGGCACTGCCGCTTAGGTCATATTGGTGTAAAGCGCATGAAGAAACTCCATGCTGATGGACTTTTGGAGTCACTTGACTTTGATTCACTTGACACGTGCGAACCATGCCTTATGGTCAAGATGACTAAGACTCCATTCTCAGGAATAATGGAGCGTGCAAGTGACTTGTTGGAAATCATACATACCGATGTGTGTGGTCCGATGAGCGTGGAGGCACGCGGCGGATATCGTTATTTTCTCACCTTCACTGAGGATTTAAGTAGATATGGTTATGTCTACTTGATGAAGCACAAGTCTGAAACATTTGAAAAGTTCAAGCAATTTCAGAGTGAAGTGGAAAATCATCGTAACAAGAAGATCAAGTTCCTACGGTCTGATCGTGGGGGTGAATATCTGAGTTTCGAGTTTGGTGCTCACTTAAGACAATGTGGAATTGTTTCACAGTTGACACCGCCTGGAACACCACAGCGTAATGGTGTGTCCGAACATCGTAATCGTACTCTATTAGAGATGGTGTGATCTATGATGTCTCTTACTGATTTGCCGTTATCATTTTGGGGCTATGCATTAGAAACAACTGCATTCACTTTAAATAGGGCACCATCAAAATCCGTTGAGACGACACCGTACGAACTGTGGTATGGCAAGAGGCCAAAGTTGTCGTTTCTTAAAGTTTGGGGATGTGATGCTTATGTCAAAAAGCTTCAGCCTGAAAAGCTGGAACCCAAAGCGGAAAAGTGCGTCTTCATAGGTTACCCAAAAGAGACGTTGGGTACACCTTCTATCTCAAATCCGAGGGCAAAGTGTTTGTTGCTAAAAACGGAGCTTTTCTTGAGAAGGAGTTTCTCTCGAGAGAATTGAGTGGGAGGAAGATAGAACTTGACGAGGTTGTCGAACCTCTCATTCCTCTGGATGGTGGCGCAGGGCAAGGGGAAACCTCTGTCATTGCGACGCCGGTTGAGGAGGAAGTTAATGATGATGATCATGAAACTCCAGTTCAAGTTTCTGTCGAACCACGCAGGTCGACGAGACCACGTGCTGCTCCAGAGTGGTACGGTAATCCCGTCTTATCAATCATGTTGTTAGACAACAATGAACCTGCGAATTATGAAGAAGCAATGGTGGGCCCAGATTCCAACAAATGGCTGGAAGCCATGAAGTCCGAGATAGGATCCATGTATGAGAACAAAGTGTGGACTTTGGAGGTACTGCCTGAGGGCCGCAAGGCCATTAAGAACAAATGGATCTTTAAGAGGAAGACGGACGCTGACGGTAATGTGACCGTTTATAAAGCTCGACTTGTGGCAAAGGGTTTTTCACAAGTTCAAGGAGTTGACTACGATGAGACTTTCTCACCCGTAGCGATGCTTAAGTCCGTCAGAATCATGTTAGCAATAGCTGCATTTTTCGATTATGAAATCTGGCAAATGGATGTCAAAACGGCGTTCCTTAACGGTTTCCTTAAGGAAGAGTTGTATATGATACAACCCGAAGGTTTTGTCGATCCTAAGAATGCTAACAAGGTGTGCAAGCTCCAGCGATCCATTTATGGACTGGTGCAAGCATCTCGGAGTTGGAACAAACGCTTTGATGAGGTGATCAAAGCATTTGGGTTTATACAAGTGGTTGGAGAATCTTGTATTTACAAGAAAGTGAGTGGGAGCTCTGTGACGTTTCTAATATTATATGTGGATGACATATTACTGATTGGAAACAACGTAGAGTTTTTAGAGAGCATAAAGGATTACTTGAATAAAAGTTTCTCTATGAAGGACCTAGGAGAAGCTGCTTACATTCTAGGCATTAAGATCTATAGGGATAGATCAAAACGCCTGATAGGACTTTCACAAAGCACATACCTTGATAAAGTTTTGAAGAGGTTCAAAATGGAATAGTCCAAGAAAGGGTTCTTGCCAGTTCTACAAGGTACGAGATTGAGTAAGACTCAGTGCCCAGCAACTGATGAAGATAGAGAGCATATGCGCTCCGTCCCCTATGCTTCAACCATAGGTTCTATCATGTATGCGATGCTGTGCACTAGACCGGATGTTAGCCTGGCCATAAGTATGGCAGGTAGGTTCCAGAGTAATCCAGGAGTGGATCACTGGACAACGGTCAAGAATATCTTGAAGTACCTGAAAAGGACTAAGGAGATGTTTCTCGTGTATGGAGGTGACGAAGAGCTCGCCGTAAAAGGTTACGTCGATGCAAGCTTTGACACAGATCCGGACGACTCTAAGTCGCAAACCGGATACGTATTTATTCTTAATGGGGGTGAAGTAAGCTGGTGCAGTTCCAAGCAAAGCATCGTAGCAGATTCTACATGTGAAGCGGAGTACATGGCTGCCTCGGAGGCGGCTAAGGAGGGTGTCTGGATGAAGCAGTTCATGACGGATCTTCGAGTGGTGCCAAGCGCACTGAATCCAATAACCTTGTTCTGTGACAACACTGGTGCCATTGCCTTAGCAAAGGAACCACGGTTTCACAAGAAGACTAGACACATCAAACGACGCTTCAACCTCATCCGCGACTACGTCGAGGGAGAGGACGTGAATATATGCAAAGTGCACACGGATCTGAATGTAGCGGACCCGCTGACTAAACCTCTTCCACGGCCAAAGCATGATCAACACCAGAACTGTATGGGTGTTAGATTTATTACAATGTAATTCACATGGTGATGTGAGGGCTAGATTATTGACTCTAGTGCAAGTGGGAGACTGTTGGAATTATGCCCTAGAGGCAATAATAAATATAGTTGTTATTATAATTCCTGTATCAAGATAATCGTTTATTATCCATGCTATAATTGTATTGAATGAAGACTCATTTACATGTGTGGATACATAGACAAAACACCGTCCCTAGCAAGCCTCTAGTTGGCTAGCCAGTTGAGCAAAGATAGTCAGTGTCTTCTGATTATGAACGAGGTGTTGTTGCTTGATAACTGGATCACGTCATTAGGAGAATCATGTGATGGACTAGACCCAAACTGATAGACGTAGCATGTTGATCGTGTCATTTTGTTGCTACTGTTTTCTGCGTGTCAAGTATTTATTCCTATGACCATGAGATCATATAACTCACTGACACCGGAGGAATGCTTTGTGTGTATCAAACGTCGCAACGTAACTGGGTGACTATAAAGATGCTCTACAGGTATCTCCGAAGGTGTTAGTTGAGTTAGTATGGATCAAGACTGGGATTTGTCACTCCGTGTGAACGGAGAGGTATCTCGGGGCCCACTCGGTAATACAACATCACACACAAGCCTTGCAAGCAATGTAACTTAGTGTAAGTTGCGGGATCTTGTATTACGGAACGAGTAAAGAGACTTGCCGGTAAACGAGATTGAAATAGGTATACGGATACTGACGATTGAATCTCGGGCAAGTAACATACCGAAGGACAAAGGGAATGACATACGGGATTATATGAATCCTTGGCACTGAGGTTCAAACGATAAGATCTTCGTAGAATATGTAGGATCCAATATGGGCATCCAGGTCCCGCTATTGGATATTGACCGAGGAGTCTCTCGGGTCATGTCTACATAGTTCTCGAACCCGCAGGGTCTGCACACTTAAGGTTCGACGTTGTTTTATGCGTATTTGAGTTATATGGTTGGTTACCGAATGTTGTTCGGAGTCCTGGATGAGATCACGGACGTCACGAGGGTTTCCGGAATAGTCCAGAAACGAAGATTGATATATAGGATGACCTCATTTGATTACCGGAAGGTTTTCGGAGTTACCGGGAATGACGAATGGGTTCCGGGAGTTCACCGGGGGGGGCAACCCACCCCGGGGAAGCCCATAGGCCTTGAGGGTGGCACACCAGCCCTTAGTGGGCTGGTGGGACAGCCCAAAAGGGCTCTATGCGCCAAGAAGATAAAATCAAGAGAAAAGAAAAAAAAAGGAGGAGGTGGGAAGGAAGGGGGACTCCCTCCCACCAAACCAAGTCCAACTCGGTTTTGGGGGGGAGTCCTCCCCCCTTGGACTCGGCCGACCCCCTTGGGGCTCCTTGAGCCCCAAGGCAAGGTCCCCTCCCTCCCACCTATATATACGGAGGTTTTAGGGCTGATTTGAGACGACTTTTCCACGGCAGCCCGACCACATACCTCCACGGTTTTTCCTCTAGATCGCGTTTCTGCGGAGCTCGGGCGGAGCCCTGCTGAGACAAGGTCATCACCAACCTCCGGAGCGCCGTCACGCTGCCCGAGAACTCTTCTACCTCTCCGTCTCCCTTGCTGGATCAAGAAGCCCGAGGTCATCGTCGAGCTGTACGTGTGCTGAACGCGGAGGTGCCGTCCGTTCGGTACTAGATCGTGGGACTGATCGCGGGATTGTTCGCGGGGCGGATCGAGGGACGTGAGGACGTTCCACTACATCAACCGCGTTCACTAACGCTTCTGCTGTACGATCTACAAGGGTACGTAGATCACTCATCCCCTCTCGTAGATGGACATCACCATGATAGGTCTTCGTGCGCGTAGGAATTTTTTTGTTTCCCATGTGACGTTCCCCAACACTTGCCACCCTTCTAGTTCATGCACATGAGGTGTTTGATGAAATGCCCGAGCCACACTACTTAAGTATTCTCCTCTCCAAGCTCCATTTTCCTTAATATTTGTCTAGGTTTGGCCATGCACCAACTACACAAGTGTTCTAAAAAGTATGGTGCAAGAGCTATCCAATCAATTTGGACAAGGCCCCATACCAAAATAATTGTAGTTGGGGAGAACTATAGTTCTCCCCAACTACAATTATTTTGCTATGGAGGGAGTAATTCATACATGCTTACATGCTTGTGTGGGCATGGACTTTGGTCCTAATGTGTGTCACGCTGGTGCACTGAAGATGTTTCCAACCGAACCACGATTTTGTATTGTTCAACTTGAGATTCAAGGAAACAAGAGTCGGATGCATCTAATAAATAGATAGCAGTATCTAGGATTTAGGATTGGGCTTTTGTTTATATATTGTTTGGCTTTGCTACAATTCACACCCGTATGACTGGTAGAACTACCGCCTTGTTAAGATCCACTTTTAGGAACCCAACTAATATCCCGTGCTTAATTCATATTAGCAATTCAGATTGCATTACCATAGTTCTTGTTGATTCTTTGGTTGCTTTCAGGAACTCAAACCTCATTTTTCAGGTTGATCGAGCCTATGACAAGATCATTCCTCAAATTCCTATCTAGTGCTAGCAAAATCCTAACCCACTGCTTTGAGAAACACAAGACTCCTGGCTTGGGACATGATGCCATCAACTATACCTACATCTTCTGAGTCAGCCATACAGGGTAATAAGAAAGGCATTGAATCTACCCTTCTACATGAGACTGTCCCATACCATGATAAATTAAAAGCTTCCCGTGTTGAGTTGAATGAAATCCCATCCATTTTGATCACACCAGTTGTTATGGATATTTGTGTTGCTAACTCGAATAAATTGTGTGATCAAACAACCAAAACACCTATTGTTTTGCGTGCACCAACTGCTAAAATTGACCCCCTCATTTATTTGAGTGCACCAAATGAATTAAAGGTCACTGATACTGAATCATGTGACTTAACTATTGAATCAGGTTTGGGTCACATATAATTGGTAAACATTATGAAGTAATCACTAGAATTTCTCATTTAATTCTTTGTACTCTTTTTTGATGGATCCACATACGCCTATGTCACATGCGAGAAATAAAATAGATGAAATCACATGCTTGAGTTTAGTGAAAAATGTTTATGCGCCTAATATTACATTTACTTGATTCGAGAGGACTATGTGGACAATGAATTCTTGTGACTTGACGCACAAAGCACGTGTCATTGACTAGTATGGTTAAGTGCATATAACTAGATTGTTTGTCCATTTTATTGTAAGTGCTAAATAGTTTGCTTACATGTCCACTACTTGAGCGCGAGGCAGAGGAGGATAACTAGTAGCCTCGGAGGTGGAGGAGTCGGCTGCCGCCGGTTGTATCATGCCCCCGCTGCTGGCAGAGGAAGCCATGGTGGCTAGGGGACGACAGTGGTGGATAGGCCCAATGACTAGGGGCGATGGCGGAGGAGGCCCGGCGACTAGGGGGCCACGACGACAAGGGGGCTATAGCGGAGGAGGCCCGACGACTAGGGGCCACAACGACGAGGGGGTTGTGGCAGAGGAGGGCCCCGGCAACAAGGGGGCCGCAATAGAGGCGGGTCCCAACTAGGGTTTGGGGCCAGGCCATGACAGCGAGTGGGGGACATGGCGGAGGAGGCAGGAAACAACAAGGGAGGATGCAGCGTAGGGGGCGACCGCGGCGGCGAGCGTGGCGGGGTGGTGGAAGCGGGGCACGACGACAGCGAGGCACATGGTTGTAGGTTGAGGGCGGCGAAGAATGGAGAAGTTTTTATACTACCTTTCCGCGAGAGGGAGTGGTGGTTTGGGGGGGGGGATTAAACTTTCATGGTCATGGACGGGTCTAGCTGTGGTGGGCGTATTTAAGAACTTGCCACAATTATATTCTGCCAATAGTGGGCATCGGGAAGGGCCAACTAGTGGCGGTTGATAGGAGATTCCTGTAACTGCTTGGACACATAGCAGTGTTGGGCACCTAGACGCACCGCCATAGGTGAGCTATGAATACAAGCCCATATGGAACATTTTACGCGTGGGGGCTGATACGAAGCGTCCGCCACTTCTTATAAACTAGCTGTGGCGGACTCAATTTATTGTGCGACAGTGCAATGTTTTCAGAATGGCTATGGCATGTGTCTCGTCCCGCCTGCCACTCTTTGAATTCACCTATAAGCCTTTTCCTAGTAATGATCATATATTTATTTTCTTCTTTCATATTTTAGTATTGGCGAATATAATACCTTTCTTCTCTGGAGTTGGTTTTGGGTTTTGGGCTTAGAGTTTAGATCCATACTTATACTACGAGGTTCCAGATTATTAAACCAGATTTTGGCATCACTCTTTAAGAAGAAAGGAAATAATTTGGGTACATAATAGTACTAAATATTTTCCTCTTGAGAAAATAAAGTTGCTATATAATTTAATTTATTTAAGTGTGCGACAACTTTTTCAGTTTTAATTCTAACCATGAAAAGGATCTGCTTCTGTGAAAGTAATAAGTGCAGGATCACCAAAAATAGGAGATTGCCAAATTTAGGACCAAGTTTAATTATTTTATCCATGGCCTTCTTAAATATTTCAATTAAACCATCCTTGCCTCTCTTCTCATCATAAGCCATTAATTCTGTAGTAAACTCTTGATCAAATATAGGTGTACTCTGTAAATTAAAAAATGTCTTTCTAATACGAAAAGTAGTTGTAATTGGTAATTCATCATTCTCAGTAGTTTGAGTTTCTTTAGCTTTAGCAATATGAGCATCTAGTAATTCTCAGAGCGAAATAGTGTCTTTAAGCAAAGTAGTAGCACCATCATCAGTATCACAAATAGTAGAAGAAATACCTAATGTGCGTGACATATATAACATTGTGTGTAACATGTGGTGATGCCACAAACTAACTCAAAATAGTAGATGAATCCTGAGTAGAGCTAGTAGGCAGGTATTTACCACATCTTTTCTTGCAAGGCAATATCTTGGTCTTGGGATCCTTGAGTTTTCCCATATGAGAGATAAATCGCAACAGCCAAATAGCTCCCCAGCAAACTTAATAAATAGAGCTATGCTTCCGGGAAACAACTTCAATCTTCAATGAAAGTATTTCAACCCAAATTTGTCAATTCCACATAAGGGGGACCAAGGATTATTTAGAAGTCTTAATAATTGAGTTATCAATTCAACCGCACATGGATAGATAACTTTCTTGCAATAATTTATTTGTAGCACAATATTATGGTAGCAACAATAAGATATCAGAAAGGTAGTAGTTGTAACATAGAGAGGGAACAACTGTAGTAAAAGTAGATAGTGGATTTTGATCATATGTGATTCTTTATATAGCATGTCATATCATAGAGTGACAAAAAACTAGCTCCAATTCATCGATCTGGTGTAGGCATGCAATTTGTATATAGTTGAACCTGCTTCGATAAGAATTTGCACCACATATTTTGTCCTATCTCCTATTGTAGGGGGATCCTAATGGAAATTAAGGGTAATTAAGACACTCCTTTTCATGGAGAACGGGATCAAAGGATTAACACTCAATGAATACATTTAATCCCCAAGATAACGTTATCCCCGCCGATATCCCAATTATTGTCACTTTGGGGTCTAGGGTTCCGAACGATAATAAGTGCATATAAATTGTAGGTAATATCAAGAACAAAAATATATTTATGAAAATATAGAGGGATAAGATCTGAAATCAGGGTACTCGATCCCTACTGTCAAGCATTAAGCATAGCAAAGTCATAACAACATCAATTTCACAACATAGTGGATGCTAGGCATCAAGCTCTAACAAATATGACATCAGTTACATAAGAAATATCATTCAATTCCCATCTATCTCCATGTTCCTACAAGGAAATTTCTCACACATGTGTGGAAGCATCATGTGATTGTTGTTGGAGAAGGGTTGTTGATGACGACGACGATGAATTCCTCTCTCCGAAGCCCAAAATAGATTCCAGACCGGATCTCCAGAGGAAGAACAAAAGGTGGGGGATTCTCCACATCGAGAAAATCTTTCGTGAGTTTTCTGGATTTTTTTTGGGGGGGGGTATACATGTGATTTTATGGCGGTCGAGTCATCGAAAGGTAGCGTATGAGGGGCCCACACGCATGCATGCATGCCATGGGGGGAACCACCTCGCCATGCAAGGGCCTAGTTGGCCCCTCTGCTCCATCTTCGTTCCATCATTACTTATATATTTTAAAATAATTCCCCAAAAAGTCCAGTCCCATTTTGAGCATTTTTATTTCTGCATAAAGACAACAACATGTGGATTCTACTAAAAACAACGTCTCTCCAGGTTAGTTTCATTCAAATCAAGCAATTAGATGGCAAAACAATGGTAAACGAGTTTGGAAAAGTAGATACGTTTGAGACATATCATCTATCGATGGTCAAGGTTGTGTGGTTTTAAAATTAGTTATGATGTCTACTATGCAACTTTATTCTTGTAGACGTAGTTGTGCCTCCAAGTGCAGAGTTCTCTAGGACAACAACAAATTTCTCTCAAGTGGGTGACCTAAGGTTTATCAATCCGTGGGAGGTGTAGGATGAGGATGGTATCTCTCAAACAACCCTGCAATCAAATACAAGAAATCTCTTGTGTCCCCAACACACCTAATACAATGGAAAATTGTATAGGTGCACTAGTTCAGCGAAGAGATGGTGATACAAGTGTAGTATGGATAGTAGAAATAGATTTTTATAATCTGAATAAATAAAAATAGCAAGGTAAAAAGTAGTAAACAGCAAAGGAAATATTATATACATGCTTGGAAATAAGGACTAGGGCTCATACTTTCACTAGTGCAATCTCTCAACAATGCTAGCATAATAGAATCATATGATCATCCCTCACCGCGTGACAAAACATTACTCCAAAGTTCATATCTAGCGGAGAACATAAGATAAAGTTGTTGTAGGTAGTAGAATCACCTCAAAGATATCCTTTCCGATCAATCTATTGAGCTATTCCTATAAGTGTCACAAACAGCCCAAGAGTTCGTACTAGAATAACACTTAGGATACACATCAATCAACCCTAATGTCACCTAGATACTCCAATGTCACCTCAAGTATCCGTGGTTAATTATTTGACTTGCATCAAACAATTTCAGATTCATCATATTCAATCCAACACAAAGAACTTCAAAGAGTACTCCAAGATTTCTATCGAAGAAAGTAGGACAAGAACATGTATCAACCGCTATGCATAGATTACCCCAATGTCACCTTGGGAATCCGAAAGTTGAGTACCAAAACATATATCAAGTGAATCACGTCAACCGGTACAGAGGCTTGCGGCGGTAGAGCAGAAGTTCTAGCTTAACTTTAGAGGTTTTATGGATTTATAGGAACTTTCAGCATTGGAATCACGTCAACCGGAGCCACGCAGGCCCCACAAGCTAACAGGGCGTGCCCAAGGGGGTGGGCATGCCCTATGTCTTGTGGCCCACAGGTGCCCCCTCCTATGGTTCTTCACTCCGGTATTTCCCATATTGTACAGAAAAAATATAATTTTTTTGGACGATTCCAAGAACTTTTATTTTCTGCCTAAAAACAACACCATGATAATTGTGTTGAAAACAACATTAGTCCGGGTTAGTTCTAATAAAATCATATAAAATGCATCAAAACCATCTAAAAGTATTGTAAACATAGGTAAATATGGCATGAATACTTCGTAAATTATCAATACGTTGGAGATGTATCAGCATCCCCAAGCTTAATTCCTACTCGTCCTCGAGTAGTAAATGATAACAGAAATAATTTATGAAGTGTGAATGCTACCATAGTGTGTAAAATTGACCAAGGAATTTCAGTCACTTTTCTAGCATCATAACCAACAGCTTTTTTCATGAAACTCAACATAGTATGATAGAGTAGCAGTCAATTCCCATGTCATGGTTTAAACAACGCAGTCTATTGAAACTTGACAACATATCTTCTTGTCATAAAACAATTTCAATGCATCATATTTTCAGCAAAGTCTAAGTAAGACCTGGACATACTCAATTACCATACAGTCTTCTATGATTGATAATACTCAAAGCATATTTTTAGAACAAACAACATCCATCGAACACACTGAACGATAAGGGCTTAATGTTTCGCCTGCCAACACACTTATCATGAAGATAATTGTCAACAATAATGATTCATCATCAACTATATTTGACTCGATATATATATGTTTGGATGTTTCCCCATCACAAGGTGCTTGCCAACTAATAGATTGAGGATGTAATAAGAAACTCAACATGAAAAGTAAATAGCATGAAAGTAAATAACATAAAAGTAAATAGATTGTCCCTTCGCAGAGGGAAGCACAGATTTAGAGAGGTGCCAGAGCTCATTGCTTAAAATAGAGATGAATATATTTTGGGTGGAGTGCCTTTCCTATCAACATTACAACAAGGGATTTCAATATCTTCTATGCTAATCACATTATCGGTGGTTCCCAAAAAGAATTGAAATTGTACTCCCCCTCAACCATTCAAACACATTCCATGGCTAGCCATATCCACGGGTGCCCTCCAAACAATCAACTTTGTAGGGAGAGTACTTGTTTATTTATTTTTGTATTTTGTAGGACTAAGCAACCTTTTTACTAGCCTCTCACGTGCAATGACAAGTGAATAAATACTCATCATGAGAATAACCTGCTTAGTATGGAAGATATTGACCACCCCGATCGCTCCAAGAGGGGTACAGGCAAACACAACACATGTTTATTTGTAGTTTTTAGAGGTGACACATCCAAATTTACTTGGAATGTCACTGAAATACCATATATAGGTAGGTATGGTGGACTCTCATGGAAGAAACTTGACTCAAGGATTTGGATGCACAAGTAGTATCTCTACTTGGTACGAAGTTTTGGCTAGCAAAAAGGTTCTAAACAAGCATCACATGTTGGAAGATCCATAACATAATAGCTTCCATGCAAATATACCAAAACATAACAATTATGTTGTTTTCCTTGTCAAACTTCAACAATTTGATCAAGGTTGAAAATAATTAATGGGTATGCACAATGATAAATGATGTCCAAGATAATATATTTGTATGTGAAAGTTCTGTTTCTTGTACTAATCATTCATGAATTGATTGTATAACCAATATTGTGATTGTCAAAATACAATAAATTTTACTTTCTAATCCAAATGTGAGACTACTACTAAGCATAAAGCATATTGATAGTTTCCAATTTATGATATTCAATTCATTCACAATTTACTCTTAGGATATAAGTGAAGCACAAGAGTGAACATCAAACTACTCTCAAAAAGATATAAGTGAACATGAATGAGTAGTCAAACAATTAAGTTGTTATGTGAGTAATCTATCTCAATAAAGAATTTTCACATCCGAGATTTATTTTAAAACATAAAGTAAAGAAAAGACACTCCAATAATATCACATATCATGTGAACAAATAAAAACTTAGGCTCAACATAGGCTAACCGATAGTTGTTGACGAATAGAGGTGGAATGCGTAGCATCCCCAAGCTTAGTTTATCGAGACTTCTTGTAATATTAACTTGGGGTGCCTTGGGCATCCCCAAGGTTGAGCTTTCGTATCTCGTTCAATCCTCTCATATCCCAGTTTCACCTAAGTCTCCAAAACTTCATCCACACAAAACTTGAAATGAACTCGTGAGATCGATTAGTACACATAAGAATAAATCAACACTTCATGTACTGCCAAGACAAGTTGCATAATAATTTTCAAACATGAACTGTATACTATCATTTCCATAATTTATATCTACCAATATAAGCCATCAAAATTCTAGGATAAGTAAATAACAAAACTATGACAACAATCTGTCCAAATAGAACAGTCTGTAGCAATAAAGTGTACTTATGTAACTCTAAAAATTCTTAAACTTTACAGAATGCTAAAGAATTTGTATGAAAGTACTTTGTAAAATTTTCTGAAACTTTCCCCGTTCGAGTAAAATCTCATAATTCAAATACTACAACAAAAGTTTCTGTTTTTATACAGCACACATCACACATGCAATTCAAGCATTCTAAAGATAATTCTTGAGAATTTTTATTGAAAAACATGATTATAAATAACATCAAGCAAAGTTTAAAAAAATGATGCTCCAAGCAAAACACATATTATTTGACGAATAAAAAATATAGCTCCAAGTAAGTTATACCGATTGTGTTGGAGACGACAGAGGGGATGCCTTCAAGGGCATCCCCAAGATTAGACGCTTGAGTCTTCCTTGGATATTAAGTTGGGGGTGACTTGTGAACCCCCAATCTTGGGTTCTTTCTCATACTTATTCTCCTCATATCGGTATCTCACCCAAAACTTGAAAACTTCAATCACACAAAAGTTAACGGAACTTCGCGAGATGTGTTAGTCTAATAAAGATAGATCATTCACTTAGATTAATAATTGTTCTCACATAATACCTACTTTATTATATCATTCACATAATTTATATCACTAAATATGAGCTATGGGAACACTGAAACAAGCAAACTATGCATGCAAAACAGAATCTATCAAAAACAGAACAGTGTGTAAACAACTGAACTTAAACCGTACTTTAGTATCTCCAAAGATTCTGAAAAATTAGGAAAACATAGATAATTTCCATATAAAAACTTTGGAAAACTTTGATAAATTTTTGATGCTCCAGTAAAATCATAGAAATTCTGCACTAGACATAAAAGTTTTAGTTTTTGCACCGAATCAAACAAACAAGTATCCACACTATCCCAAAGGCTTTACTTGACACCTTATTGAAATAAAAGACACAAAACATGATTAATACAGGAGCTTAATAATTTTAACACTCATAAACATAAAGTAAAAAATGTTGGTTTGTCTCCCAACTAGCGCTTTTCTTTTATGCCTTTTAGCTAGGCATGATGGTTTCAATGATGCTCACATAAAAGTAAAGAATTGCAGCACAATGGGGGAATCATGAAGCATATGACAAGCACATTTAAGTATAACCCACTTCCTATTCATAGGTATTTTGTGAGCAAACAATTTATGGGAGCAAGAATCAACTAGCATAGGAAGGCAAAACAAGCACATCTTCAAGATTTTCAACACACAGGGAGGAAACTTGATATTATTGCAATTCCTACAAGCATATGTTCCCCATCATAATAATTTTCAGTAACATCATGAAGGAATCCAAAAATATATCTACCACATAAATCATTCTTTTCATGATCCACAAGTATAGAATTTTTATCACTCTCCCTACAAGCAAACTTCTCGTACATAATAGTGGAAGTATCATAAGGGACTTGAATACTATAATTTTTTTCCAAATTAAAACAATAATGCTGAGAAAAATGGTATTAATAATCATGAAAAGTTTTATAATAATAATCATCACAACTTTTCATCAATGCCATCAATGCCATCTTTGCGGTACTTACCCACTCGCTGTAAGTGATCTCCACACCTCCCCGATTACAAATTCAGTTGCATCAATCTCAGTTTTCTGATTAACTATTACTCTTATCAGGAAAGAGAACATATGTTTCACAACCTTCAAAGGTTGATGTCGGGTGGCGTTGTCCTGGCCATCCGACACCATCGTGAGTTCTTCCTTGAGGGTATTCTCCTCGAGGGCAGCAGGCTGCCCCGCGGCATCATGCACTTCGCGTGCAACTCCTGGTTGCACACAACCGGGGAGCTACCCGACAACTCCAAGTGGGTCTTCTTTTAGCAACAAGGTACGTCTAAATCGCTTTATTTCAGGGTCATTGTGTGAAAAATTGTTAGTTATTCCCTGCCTCACATATGGAGATAGATTCATTATTTAATGTTATGTGGGATACATCGTTGAACCACATTTCTTTCTATTTTCCCCCATTACACTTCGTGGGAATTATGCCATGTGTGTGTGTGCGCGCGGGGGGGGGGGGGTGATATGGAGGGATGACTTAAGGAGTTTGTTGCAGTATTTTCTTGAATCAACATTTCTCAGCAAGCTGGTATAGAAAGTAAGTATTTTCTTGGTTCTTCATGTGAGTGGCCATCCGATGTGATAATCCTAACTCTACTTTTTAGAACAGTCCCTGTTTGAAATATTGGAACTTCACCAAATCATTCTTGTGAAATTTATAGTGTATTTTGCTTTTGCTCGAGGCATATTTTGTACCAAGTTGTTTTGGTGTCCTTATGTCCTATCTTGAATTTCAAGTTTTGTAAGATATGTGACCATACATACAATCGATATTCATAATGTGTTGCAAGATGGCTGGTGTTGGATAGAATGTTCATCCACATCGTCTTAACTATATTCATATTTTAACAATTATGCTCCTCTAGACCGCATATGCATGTTCACACATACATCAGCTAGACTAGCGCGCATGAACGCACAAGACTAGGCGCGCCCCTGCCACTAGCGCTATCCACACATGTGAAGATTTCTACAAAATGTGCATTTAGGTAGGGTTCATACACTTCGGGGGGATAACCCCGGGGTAGGCTCATCGAGCCTGCTCCTTCATCTCCTGCTCAAAAGGAATGACCAAGTATAATTCTCTGAGGCCCAAGTCCTCTGGTCGGCTAGGCTGCACCTACCGGCTGGAGGACGAGACGACCAACTCTCTGGCCGGCCAGGCAACCCTTGCTGGCTGGGGGCAAGACGGCTACCTCTTCCTGACCGCCTAGGCCGAGCCAGCCGACTAGGAACGAGGAGGCCATCCCCAAGCCGGCTAGCCAAGCAGGCTAGCTGGTCGGGGATCTCAAGTCACATCAGATCGTAGGTCATGGCGAGACCCTACAGATAAAGGTGGCTACGCGTCAGCAAAGGTACTGGATCGGAGTGCACGACAGGTACTAGCGTCGGAGGCCACGTCGCTGACCTACCCCGGCTCTGGTCCATCACCCAGCATAGTGTCGGCCGTCAAACTCCCACTCCATTACTGCACTCGGCGTGGGAACAGTGGAGGCGGCCGTACCGTCTGCCCATGACGAATCTCACTGGACGACGCCAGACGTACCGCGCGTGCACTGGATCAACCTTACGCGAGAGCTCCATTGGCTAGCCGGCGGGTCCCACAGCCAGACGGGACCTCGCAGCCGGCGGGCCCCTCAAGCGACAAGACAAGACCCTCGTGGCCCCCCTGGCCAGCCGGCGAGGCTGCCAGTCGGGTCCAACTCTTGTACCCTTTATCCATATTGTAGGCTAGAGGGTTCGTCTATAAAACCCCCCCGGCCCCCCTCCATGCAGAGGGTCGGTCAACAGATTGGACACACACTCACCAACCACATAGGAGAGGCAGAGACGAGCCGACTGCTTCGCTCTTCCTCCTCCGCAATACAGCTCCAGGAGCAACCTTGTAATCCACCATATACATCATACACTCCGGAAGGACTAGGGGTATTATCTCTACGGAGATCCCTGAACCTGGGTACATCGTGCGTTCCATTCTTGTACCAACCTCGCCCCCAGCGCCCTCCGTTGCCCCTTCGGTTCTCACCGACTTTAGCCTACCTATGGCATATGTTGTGAGTATTCACTGACATTTGGCGCCCACCATGGGGCCGATCGCGGCATCGGCTGGCTTTACGTGCTGGGCGAGGCCCCGCACCTACACCATCGGATGCATCTCGTCCGGATCGATCTGCATGCCCGTGGAGCCCGTTTTTGATGAGGAAACACTGATGATGATCGACGTCCCGGTCCGCCATGCGGATTCGGACGAAGATTCTGATGACGAGGCATATCCTAGCGTCGTCGTCACTGCGATGGAGAACCTCAACGTTCTCTTGAGCGACCGGCGTCTCAACGGTGGTCCTCGCTACTTCGGCGAGGACTTCGATGTCGAGGCAATGTGCGCCAGCTTCAGTAGGCTCTCTATCGCTTAGATGCCTGCACATGATGTGTACCCCAGCAACGTACTCGTCTTCGACGGTCCTCCAGCGTCGGTGGGGTTCTTCGCCCCATACCATGTCGCCACCGTCTCCAATGTCGTGGAGGTGATGGTCATCGGCACTAGCACCAGCACGGCTCATGGCAAGGCGTCAGCAGATGCTAGTGAGCCTACTGCTGTCACCGCTGACACTCTTCAGGATGCGCTTGCCGGCCTGAAGATGCCCATTGCCGCCTCCACGAACCCTAACGACGCCCGAGCCTCGCTGGAGGAGGCTCGCAAGCAGATCTTGGAGGAGGGCATTGCCGTCGCCTCGGCAAAGCGCCGGATGGAGGCCACGCATCGCGAGTATAACTCCGCATACGACCTCACTCCAATTTCCGAGGCCCCTAGCCGGCTTGGGTCGGTCCGCGGCCGCAGCCGGTTCATTGCCGAGATTCTAGGCGTCTAGCAGCCGTCTATGAGACCCATGCAGCCAACTTGCGGGCCGCCATGGAAGAAATGCCGAGCTTGGAGGGCGAGGAGCGCGCCTTCCAGAAGAAGCGGGTCAAGGATCTCCTTGACGCCGCCAACGAGCAGCAGACACGGCTTGACCCCGGTCAGGCCCAGTCAGAGTCTCCGGGACCCAACCCCGGAGCGCGCCGCAACCCTAGCGGTCATCACCATGCGGATGGATATTCCTCGCATCGCACCTCCGACCGGAGGGGCGAGGGAAGTCAAGACAGGCGCTCCCAACGCTAGAGCGAGCATACTTCGAGCAGGCGTCGCGGATGCGACGAAAGCCACTCGGTGTATGAGGTTCCTCGTCCGGGGAGGACCCATGCCACCGGTTCGTAGGGTGCACTTCTGATCGCAGCTCGGATCGGCGCTCGCGTTCCCCAGGGCAACTAGGACGCCCGCAGGCGTCTCAACGCCCTGGCCCAGTCACCCTCCTCGAGGAGGACGGTCCCATCGGTCCAGCCTGCTTTGGCCCCCGGATCCGAGGGGAGCCGTTCCCCAAGGCTTCACCTTGCCTCGGGACACTCCCAAGTACAACGACACCGCCAAGCCAGAGGACTGGCTGATCGACTACACCACTGTCGTTGGCATTGCGAGGGGCAACAAGCGTGTAGCAGTCCGCTATGTGCCACTCATGTTGGCCGGCTCGGCTCGGACTTGGTTCAACAGCCTTCCAGCCGGCAGCGTCAACTCATGGGTGGACTTCGAGGAGGCGTTCGTCCGCAACTTCACCGGCACCTACAAGCGCCCTGGCCGGCCTCGCGAGCTGGCCATGTGCGTCCAGAGGCCCGACGAACCCCTTCGCGACTACGTCACTCGTTGGACGGAGCTTCGCAACTCCTGCGAGGGGGTGCATGAGGTACATGCCATCCAGTACTTCATCGACGGTTGCCGAGATGGCACCCTCCTCAAGCACAAGCTCATGTGCTCCGAGCCCACTTCTCTGGCGGTGCTCATGGCCAAGGCGGACAAGTACGCCACGCTCGACTCTGCGATGCGGGTCAAGGTGACAACCTTGGACAAGGCTGTCCCCATGCCGGCTACTCCCAAGCCAGCTAGAGACAGTCGAGACGGCCAGAACAACAACAAGCGAAAGGCAGATGAGCTAGATTCGTGCTCCAACAACAAGTTGGTAGCCAGCATGGAGGGTGAGGCATCGGCTTCTCAAGCCGGCTCTCAACGGAAGCGGCCCAACAGGGGCAACACGAACTTGTTGCCCAAGCAGACTTTCGAGCAGCTACTTGACGCCCCCTGCAAGATACATTCTGGGGCACAACCTTCTACCCACACCCTTCGACAGTGCAGTTTCGCACGACGTCTGTCGCAAGGGAAGGGCCTGCCGGCTGCCCCAGGTGCACAGGCTGCGCCTCAAGCCCCGGCTCATGGTCCTGCTCCGACTCCACCGCCGCCGCCTCGCGACGACGGCTGCCTCCACGACGACTACCCCCATCAAGACAGAGCATTCGTTGTCTTCACTAGTGAAGGCGACGACAAGCATAGCCTGCGCCAGCGACGACGTGAGGTCAATGCCACGATTCCCTCGATTCCCCAATACATGCATTGGTCCGACAGACCAATCACATGGAGCTGGGTAGACCATCCTGCAGTGATGCCCAACCGGGGCTCATACGCGCTCGTCCTCGACCCCACCTTCGCCTCCAAGAGGATCACCTGCCGGTTCTCCCGGGTGCTGGTCGATGGCGGCAGCAGCATCAACATCCTCTACCTCGACACTCTCCGCAAGCTCGGGCTCAAGGAGACGGACGTCGTGCCGACCATCACTGTCTTCCACGGCATCGTGCCTGGGTAGTCCTGCTCGTCTATCGGCAAAATCCAGTTGGATGTCCTCTTCGGCGACAAGGCTCACTTCCTTCGCGGGTCCATATGGTTCGAGGTAGTGGACCTCAGCAGCCCGTATCACGCGCTGCTGGGTAGACCGGCTCTGCCCAAGTTCATGGCTATCCCGCACTACGCTTACCTGAAGATGAAGATGCCGGGTCCGAAGGGCATCATCACCATTGCTGGCGACTACAAGAAGTCGCTCGAGTACACCCAAGACAGCAGCCACCTGGCCGATGCCATGGTGATTGCTGAGGAGAAGAGACAGATCGACCGGCTCGTGGCCCAGGCTACCGAGCAGCCGGCGATCCCTTCTCCTCCGTCCCAGTCAGCCTATGAAGGCTCCTTCAAGCCGGACAAAGACACCAAGAAGGTGCCACTCGACCCTGCAAACCCCAAGCAGTGCGTCACCATCGGGGCTGACCTCAGCCCCAAATAGGAAGGCGATCTCGTCGACTTCCTCCGTGAGAATCGGGACATCTTTGCATGGTCCCCCAAAGACATGCCAGGTGTTTCGAGGAAGTACGCCGAGCACAAACTTCACATGCGACCGGATGCAAAGCCGGTAAAACAACCTTTGCGTCGCTTCGCCGAGGGGAAGCGGTGCACAATTGGGGAAGAGATTACCCGACTCCTTGTAGCCGGCTTCATCATGGAGGTTTTCCACCCGGACTGGTTAGCTAATCTAGTCCTGGTGCTGAAAAAGAACAATACCTGGCGAATGTGTATCGACTACACTAGCTTGAATAAGGCGTGTCCAAAAGACCCTTTCGCGTTGCCTAGGATAGATCAAGTGATCGACTCCACTGCAGGCTGCGAAATGCTGTCATTTCTGGATGCTTATTCAGGCTACCATCAAATCAAGCTGGATCTAGCTGATCGCCTGAAGACCTCCTTCATCACGCCCTTCGGGGCCTACTACCACACCACCATGACGTTCGCTCTGAAGAACACTGGTGCGACGTTCCAACGCTGCATGCAGCAGTGCCTACTACCACAGATCTGTTGGAATTATGCCCTAGAGGCAATAATAAATGTATAGTTATTATTATAATTCCTGTATCAAGATAATAGTTTATTATCCATGCTATAATTGTATTGAATGAAGACTCATTTACATGTGTGGATACATAGACAAAACACCGTCCCTAGCATGCCTCTAGTTGGCTAGCCAGTTGATCGATGATAGTCAGTGTCTTCTGATTATGAACAAGGTGTTGTTGCTTGATAACTGGATCACGTCATTGGGAGAATCACGTGATGGACTAGACCCAAACTAATAGACGTAGCATGTTGATCGTGTCATTTTGTTGCTACTGTTTTCTGCGTGTCAAGTATTTATTCCTATGACCATGAGATCATATAACTCACTGACACCGGAGGAATGCTTTGTGTGTATCAAACGTCGCAATGTAACTGGGTGACTATAAAGATGCTCTACAGGTATCTTCGAAGGTGTTAGTTGAGTTAGTATGGATCAAGACTGGGATTTGTCACTCCGTGTGACGGAGAGGTATCTCGGGGCCCACTCGGTAATACAACATCACACATAAGCCTTGCAAGCAATGTAAGTTAGTGTAAGTTGCGGGATCTTGTATTACGGAACGAGTAAAGAGACTTGCCCTGTAGACGAGATTGAAATAGGTATGTGGATACTGACGATCGAATCTCGGGCGAGTAACATACCGAAGGACAAAGGGAATGACATACGGGATTATACGAATCCTTGGCACTGAGGTTCAAACGATAAGATCTTCGTAGAATATGTAGGATCCAATATGGGCATCCAGGTCCCGCTATTGGATATTGACCGAGGAGTCTCTCAGGTCATGTCTACATAGTTCTCGAACCCGCAGGGTCTGCACACTTAAGGTTCGACGTTGTTTTATGCGTATTTGAGTTATATGGTTGGTTACCGAATGTTGTTCGGAGTCCCGGATGAGATCACGGACGTCACGAGGGTTTCCGGAATGGTCCGGAAACGAAGATTGATATATAGGATGACCTCATTTGATTACCGGAAGGTTTTCGGAGTTACCGGGAATGTACCGGGAATGACGAATGGGTTCCGGGAGTTCACCGGAGGGGGGCAACCCACTCCGGGGAAGCCCATAGGCATTGGGGGGGTCACACCAGCCCTTAGTGGGCTGGTGGGACAGCCCACCAATCCCCTATGCGCCAAGGAAGAAAAAATCAAAGGAAAGGAAAAAAAAGGGGAGAAGTGGGAAGGGGGAAGGACTCCCTCCCACCAAACCAAGTAGGACTCGGTTTGGGGGGGGGGGGGAGTCCTCCCCCCTGGCTCGGCCGACCCCTTGGGGATCCCTTGGACCCCAAGGCAAGGTCCCCCTCCCTCCTCCTATATATATGGGGCTTTTAGGGCAGATTTGAGACGACTTTCTCACGGCTGCCCGACCACATACCTCCATAGTTTTTCCTCTAGATTGCGTTTCTGCGGAGCTCGGGCGGAGCCCTGCTGAGACAAGATCATCACCAACCTCCGGAGCGCCGTCACGCTGCCGGAGAACTCTTCTACCTCTCCGTCTATCTTGCTGGATCAAGAAGGCCGAGATCATCGTCGAGCTGTACGTGTGCTGAACGCGGAGGTGCCGTCCGTTCGGTACTAGATCGTGGGACTAATCGCGGGATTGTTCGCGGGGCGGATCGAGGGACGTGAGGACGTTCCACTACATCAACCGCGTTCTCTAACGCTTCTGCTGTACGATCTACAAGGGTACGTAGATCACTCATCCCCTCTCGTAGATGGACATCACCATGATAGGTCTTCGTGCGCGTAGGAAAATTTTTGTTTCCCATGCGACGTTCCCCAACAGTGGCATCATGAGCTAGGTTCATGCGTAGATGTCTTCTCGAGTAGAACACAAAAGGTTTTGTGGGCGGTGATGTGCATTTTGCTGCCCTCCTTAGTCTTTTCTTGATTCCGCGGTATTGTTGGATTGAAGCGGCTTGGACCGACATTACTCGTACGCTTACGAGAGACTGGTTTCATCGTTACGAGTAACCCCCTTTTCTCAAAGATGACTGGCAAGTGACGGTTTCTCCAACTTTAGTTGAATCGGATTTGACCGAGGAGGTCCTTGGATGAGGTTAAATAGCAACTCATATATCTCCGTTGTGGTGTTTGCGTAAGTAAGATGCGATCCTACTAGATACCCTTGGTCACCACGTAAAACATGCAAGAACAAAATTAGAGGACGTCTAACTTGTTTTTGCAGGGTATGATTGTGATGTGATATGGCCAATGATGTGATGTGATATATTGGATGTATGAGATGATCATGTTGTAATAGAAATATCGACTTGCACGTCGATGGTACGGCAACCGGCAGGAGCCATAGGGTTGTCTTTATACTAACATATGTGCTTGCAGATGCGTTTACTATTTTGCTAGGATGTAGCTTTAGTAGTGATAGCATAAGTAGCACGACAACCCCGATGGCGACACGTTGATGGAGATCATGATGATAGAGATCATGGTGTGGCGCCGGTGACAAGAAGATCGTGCCGGTGCTTTGGTGATGGAGATCAAGAAGCACGTGATGATGGCCATATCATGTCACTTATGAATTGCATGTGATGTTAATCCTTTTATGCACCTTATTTTGCTTAGAACGACGGTAGCATTATGAGGTGATCTCTCACTAAAATTTCAAGACGAAATTGTGTTCTCCCCGACTGTGCACCGTTGCTACAGTTCGTCGTTTCGAGACACCACGTGATGATCGGGTGTGATAGACTCAACGTTCACATACAACGGGTGCAAAACAGTTACGCACGCGGAACACTCGGGTTAAGCTTGACGAGCCTAGCATGTGCAGACATGGCCTCGGAACACATGAGACCGAAAGGTGGATCATGAATCATATAGATGATATGATTAGCATAGGGATGCTTACCACTGAAACTACTCCCGACTCACGTGATGATCGGACTTGGGATAGTGTAGGTGGATCATGAACCACTCAAATGACTAGAGAGATGTACTTTTTGAGTGGGAGTTTAGCATGTAATTTGATTAAGTTGAACTCTAATTATCTTGAACATAGTCTAAGTCCACTTTGAATATATTTGTGTTGTAGATCATGGCTCACGCAAGTGTCATCCTCAATTTTAATACGTTCCTAGAGAAAGCTAAGTTGAAAGATGATGGAAGCAACTTTCTAGACTGGGCTCGTAATCTTAAGCTAATCTTACAAGCTGGAAAGAAGGATTATGTCCTTAATGCTGCGCTAGGAGATGAACCACCCACTACGGCTGATCAGGATGTTAAGAACGCTTGGTTAGCGCGTAAGGAGGACTACTCAATAGTTCAATGTGCAGTCTTGTATGGCTTAGAACCGGGACTTCAACGTCGCTTTGAGCGTCATGTAGCATTTGAGATGTTCCAGGAGTTGAAGTTCATCTTTCAGAAGAACGCCCGGATCGAGAGGTATGAGACCTCCGATAAATTCTATGCTTGCAAGATGGAGGAAAACTCGTCTGTCAGTGAACATGTGCTCAAAATGTCTGGGTACTCAAACCGTCTAGCTGAACTGGGGATTGAACTCCCGCAAGAAGCTATCACTGACAGAATCCTCCAATCACTGCCGCCAAGCTATAAAAGCTTCGTGTTGAACTACAACATGCAAGGGATGAACAAGTCTCCCGGCGAGTTGTTTGCGATGCTGAAAGTCGCAGAGTCTGAACTCCGTAAAGAACATCAAGTGTTGATGGTGAGAAAGACCACTAGTTTCAAGAGAAACGGCAAAGGCAAGAAAGGCAATTCGAAGAAGAGCGGCAAGCCTGTTGCCAATCCGCCGAAGAAACCCAAGGCTGGGCCTAAGCCTGAAACAGAGTGCTTCTATTGCAAGGGTATGGGTCACTGGAAGCGCAATTGCCCCAAGTATCTGGCAGATAAGAAGGCGGGCAAAGAAAAATCAGGTATATTTGATATACATGTTATTGATGTGTACTTAACCAGCTCTCGTAGTAGTGCCTGGGTATTCGATACCGGTTTTGTTGCTCACATTTGCAACTCGAAGCAGGAACTGCGGAATAGACGGAGGCTGGCGAAAGACAAAGTGACGATGCGCGTAGGAAACGGTTCCAAGGTTGATGCAATCGCCGTCGGCACCATGTCACTTCAACTACCATCGGGATTAGTGATGAACTTAAATCATTGTTATTTAGTGCCTGCGTTGAGCATGAACATTATATCTGGATCTTGTTTATTGCGAGACGGTTACTCTTTTAAGTCTGAGAATAATGGTTGTTCTATTTCTATGAGTAACATCTTTTATGGTCATGCACCGAATGTGAGAGGATTGTTCATATTGAATCTCGATAGCGATACGCATATACATAACATTGAGACCAAAAGAGTTAGAGTAAACAATGATAGCGCCATATTTTTGTGGCACTGCCGCTTGGGTCATATTGGTATAAAGCGCATGAAGAAACTCCATGCTAATGGACTTTTGGAGTCACTTGACTTTGATTCACTTGACACTTGCGAACCATGCCTCATGGGCAAGATGACTAAAACTCCGTTCTCCGGAACAATGGAGCGTGCAAGTGACTTATTGGAAATCATACATACCGATGTGTGTGGTCCGATAAGCGTGGAGGCACGCGGCGGATATCGTTATTTTCTCACCTTCACTGACGATTTGAGTAGATATGGTTATGTCTACTTAATGAAGCACAAGTCTGAAACATTTGAAAAGTTCAAGCAATTTCAGAGTGAAGTAGAAAATCATCGTAACAAGAAGATCAAGTTCCTACGGTCTGATCGTGGGGGTGAATATCTGAGTTTCGAGTTTGGTACTCACTTAAGACAATGTGGAATTGTTTCGCAGTTAACACCGCCTGGAACACCACAGCGTAATGGTGTGTCCGAACGTCGTAATCGTACTTTATTAGAAATGGTGCGATCTATGATGTCTCTTACTGATTTGCCGTTATCGTTTTGGGGTTATGCATTAGAAACAGCTGCATTCACTTTAAATAGGGCACCATCGAAATCCGTTGAGACGACACCATACGAACTGTGGTATGGCAAAAGGCCAAAGTTGTCGTTTCTTAAAGTTTGGGGATGTGATGCTTATGTCAAAAAGCTTCAGCCTGAAAAGCTGGAACCCAAAGCGGAAAAGTGCGTCTTCATAGGCTACCCAAAAGAGACGGTTGCGTACACCTTCTATCTCAAATCCGAGGGCAAAGTGTTTGTTGCTAAGAATGGAACTTTTCTCGAGAAGGAGTTTCTCTCGAGAGAATTGAGTGGGAGGAAGATAGAACTTGACGAGGTTGTCGAACCTCTCATCCCTCTGGATGGTGGCGCAGGGCAAGGGGAAACCCGTGTGATTGCGACGCCGGTTGAGGAGGAAGTTAATGATGATGATCATGAAACTCCAGTTCAAGTTTCTGTTGAACCACGCAGGTCGACGAGATCACGCGCTGCTCCAGAGTGGTACGGTAATCCCGTCTTGACAATCATGTTGTTAGACAACAATGAACCTGCAAATTATGAAGAAGCAATGGTGGGCCCAGATTCCAACAAATGGCTAGAAGCCATGAAATCCGAGATAGGATCCATGTATGAGAACAAAGTATGGACTTTGGAGATACTACCTGAGGGCCGCAAGGCTATTCAGAACAAATGGATCTTTAAGAAGAAGACGGACGCTGACGGTAATGTGACCGTTTATAAAGCTCGACTTGTGGCAAAGGGGTTTTTCACAAGTTCCAGGAATTGACTACGATGAGACTTTCTCTCCCGTAGCGATGCTTAAGTCCGTCAGAATCATGTTAGCAATAGCTGCATTTTTCGATTATGAAATTTGGCAGATGGATGTCAAAACGGCGTTCCTTAACGGTTTCCTTAAGGAAGCGTTGTATATCATGCAACCCGAAGGTTTTGTCGATCCTAAAAATGCTGACAAGGTGTGCAAGCTCCAGCGATCCATTTATGGACTGGTGCAAGCATCTCGGAGTTGGAACAAACGCTTTGATGAGGTGATCAAAGCATCTGGGTTTATACAAGTGGTTGGAGAATCTTGTATTTACAAGAAAGTGAGTGGGAGCTCTGTGGCGTTTCTAATATTATATGTGGATGACATATTACTGATTGGAAACAACGTAGAGCTTTTGGAGAGCATAAAAGGTTACTTGAATAAAAGTTTCTCTATGAAGGACCTAGGAGAAGCTGCTTACATTCTAGGCATTAAGATCTATAGGGATAGATCAAAACGCCTGATAGGACTTTCACAAAGCACATACCTTGATAAAGTTTTGAAGAGGTTCAAAATGGAACAGTCCAAGAAAGGGTTCTTGCCAGTGTTACAAGGTACGAGATTGAGTAAGACTCAGTGCCCAGCAACTGATGAAGATAGAGAGCATATGCGCTCCGTCCCCTATGCTTCAGCCATAGGCTCTATCATGTATGCGATGCTGTGCACTAGACCGGATGTTAGCCTGGCCATAAGTATGGCAGGAAGGTTCCAGAGTAATCCAGGAGTGGATCACTGGACAGCGGTCAAGAATATCCTAAAATACCTGAAAAGGACTAAGGAGATGTTTCTCGTGTATGGAGGTGACGAAGAGCTCGCCGTAAAAGGTTACGTCGATGCAAGCTTTGACACAGATCCGGACGACTCTAAGTCGCAAACCGGATACGTATTTATTCTTAATGGGGGTGCAGTAAGCTGGTGCAGTTCCAAGCAAAGCGTCGTAGCAGATTCTACATGTGAAGCGGAATACATGGCTGCCTCGGAGGCGGCTAAGGAGGGTGTCTGGATGAAGCAGTTCATGACGGATCTTGGAGTGGTGCCAAGTGCACTGGATCCAATAACCTTGTTCTGTGACAACACTGGTGCCATTGCCTTAGCAAAGGAACCAAGGTTTCACAAGAAGACCAGACACATCAAACGACGCTTCAACCTCATCCGCGACTACGTCGAGGAGGAGGACGTAAATATATGCAAAGTGCACACGGATCTGAATGTAGCACACCCGCTGACTAAGCCTCTTCCACGGCCAAAACATGATCGACACCAGAACTGCATGGGTGTTAGATTTATTACAATGTAATTCACATGGTGATGTGAGGGCTAGATTATTGACTCTAGTGCAAGTGGGAGACTGTTGGAATTATGCCCTAGAGGCAATAATAAATGTATAGTTATTATTATAATTCCTGTATCAAGATAATAGTTTATTATCCATGCTATAATTGTATTGAATGAAGACTCATTTACATGTGTGGATACATAGACAAAACACCGTCCCTAGCATGCCTCTAGTTGGCTAGCCAGTTGATCGATGATAGTCAGTGTCTTCTGATTATGAACAAGGTGTTGTTGCTTGATAACTGGATCACGTCATTGGGAGAATCACGTGATGGACTAGACCCAAACTAATAGACGTAGCATGTTGATCGTGTCATTTTGTTGCTACTGTTTTCTGCGTGTCAAGTATTTGTTCCTATGACCATGAGATCATATAACTCACTGACACCGGAGGAATGCTTTGTGTGTATCAAACGTCGCAACGTAACTGGGTGACTATAAAGATGCTCTACAGGTATCTCCGAAGGTGTTAGTTGAGTTAGTATGGATCAAGACTGGGATTTGTCACTCCGTGTGACGGAGAGGTATCTCGGGGCCCACTCGGTAATACAACATCACACATAAGCCTTGCAAGCAATGTAACTTAGTGTAAGTTGTGGGATCTTGTATTACGGAATGAGTAAAGAGACTTGCCGGTAAACGAGATTGAAATAGGTATGCGGATACTGACGATCGAATCTCGGGCGAGTAACATACCGAAGGACAAAGGGAATGACATACGGGATTATACGAATCCTTGGCACTGAGGTTCAAACGATAAGATCTTCGTAGAATATGTAGGATCCAATATGGGCATCCAGGTCCCGCTATTGGATATTGACCGAGGAGTCTCTCAGGTCATGTCTACATAGTTCTCGAACCCGCAGGGTCTGCACACTTAAGGTTCGACGTTGTTTTATGCGTATTTGAGTTATATGGTTGGTTACCGAATGTTGTTCGGAGTCCCGGATGAGATCACGGACGTCACGAGGGTTTCCGGAATGGTCCGGAAACGAAGATTGATATATAGGATGACCTCATTTGATTACCGGAAGGTTTTCGGAGTTACCGGGAATGTACCGGGAATGACGAATGGGTTCCGGGAGTTCACCGGAGGGGGGCAACCCACTCCGGGGAAGCCCATAGGCATTGGGGGGGTCACACCAGCCCTTAGTGGGCTGGTGAGACAGCCCACCAATCCCCTATGCGCCAAGGAAGAAAAAATCAAAGGAAAGGAAAAAAAAAGGGGAGAAGTGGGAAGGGGGAAGGACTCCCTCCCACCAAACCAAGTAGGACTCGGTTTGGGGGGGGGGGGAGAGTCCTCCCCCCTGGCTCGGCCGACCCCTTGGGGATCCCTTGGACCCCAAGGCAAGGTCCCCCTCCCTCCTCCTATATATATGGGGCTTTTAGGGCAGATTTGAGACGACTTTCTCACGGCTGCCCGACCACATACCTCCATAGTTTTTCCTCTAGATCGCGTTTCTGCGGAGCTCGGGCGGAGCCCTGCTGAGACAAGATCATCACCAACCTCCGGAGCGCCGTCACGCTGCCGGAGAACTCTTCTACCTCTCCGTCTCTCTTGCTGGATCAAGAAGGCCGAGATCATCGTCGAGCTGTACGTGTGCTGAACGCGGAGGTGCCGTCCGTTCGGTACTAGATCGTGGGACTGATCGCGGGATTGTTCGCGGGGCGGATCGAGGGACGTGAGGACGTTCCACTACATCAACCGCGTTCTCTAACGCTTCTGCTGTACGATCTACAAGGGTACGTAGATCACTCATCCCCTCTCGTAGATGGACATCACCATGATAGGTCTTCGTGCGCGTAGGAAATTTTTTGTTTCCCATGCGACGTTCCCCAACAAGATCTACAGAAAAATCCATGTCTATGTGGATGACATCGTCGTCAAGACGAAGCAGCACTTCAGCCTCCTCGACGACTTGCGGGAGACGTTTGCCAACCTGCGCGAATACAAGATCCGGCTCAACCCGGAGAGGTGCGTCTTTGGGGTTCCAGGCGGCAAGCTCTTGGGGTTCTTCGTGTCCGCTCGCGGCATCAAGGCGAACCCGGAGAAGATCGGCACCATCGAGCGGATAGTGAAGCCGGCTCGGATCCTAGACGTCGAGAAGTTCGCCGGCTGCCTGGCGTCCCTTAGCCGGTTCGTCAGCCGGCTCGGCGAGAAGGCCCTTCCACTCTACCAGCTCATGAAGAAGACGACGAAGTTCGACTGGAACGACCAGGCGGACGAAGCCTTCCGCGACCTCAAGCGGGTCATCTCGAGCCTGCCAATCTTGGCAGCGCCGGCTGAAAGGGAACCCATACTCATATACATTGCAGCAACCACTCGGGTGGTTAGTGTAGTGCTGGTAGTTCAACGCAAGGAGGAGGGCAAGGTACTGTTAGTGCAGCGCCCTGTCTGCTACCTCAGCGAGGTCTTGTCCACCTCCAAGCAGAACTATCCCCACTACCAAAAAATGTGTTATGGTGTTTACCTTGCTGCAAAGAAGTTGAATCAATACTTCCAAGAGCATGCTATCACCATGGTGAGCACTGCTCCGCTTTCAGAAATCATGGGCAACCGTGATGCAACTGGCAGGATCGCCAAGTGGTCCATCGCCATGGCGGACTACAATATCCGCTACGAGCCTCGCACCGCCATCAAATCTCAGGTGGTGGCCGACTTCTTGGTCGACTGGGCCAAAACCCAGTTCGAGCCACCACCTCCAGACTCTACGCATTGGCGGATGCACTTCGACGGCTCAAAGATGCGGACTGGTCTGGGAGCCGACATCGTCTTGACGTCTCCGAAAGGAGACCAGCTCAAGTATGCTCTCCAGATCCACTTCGCCGCCTCCAACAACGTCGCCGAGTACGAAGTGCTCGCTCATGGCCTCCGGCTCGCCAAGGATATTGGCATCCGGCGGCTCATCTGCTTCGGTGACTCAGATCTGGTGGTGCAGCAAGTTTCTGGCGAATGGATGCCACGCACGCCAACATGGAAAGTTACCGCTTCCTCATCCAGCAGCTCAGCGGCCCCTTCGAGGATTGCGAGTTCCACCATGTTCCCATGACAGACAACGAGGCAGCCGATACATTGGCCAAGATTGACTCCATGAGACAGGCTATCCCAGCCGGCGTCTCCCTCGAGAGCTCCACAAGCCGTCTATCAGGCCGTCTCCAGAGTCGGCATCGATCTTCGTGCCGACTGATTCTTTGGTGCAAGCGCCATCGGCTCCACCAGCTACGCCGACTACAGCTCCTCTGCCGGCTACGCTGGCTCCGCCGACTCCAATTATGACACCGGCTGAATCTTTGGTGCAAGCGTCGTCGGCTCCACTAGCTACGCCGACTACAGCTCCTGTGCCGGCTACGCTGGCTCCGCCGACTCCAATTGCGGCACCGGCTGAATCTTCAGTGCAAGCATAGTTGGCTCCACCAGCTACGCCGGCTACAGCTCCTTTGCCGACTACGCTGGCTTTGCCGACTCCAATTGTGGCACCGGCTACAACAACAACTCCGGCTCCGCCTTGCCTCGAATCCTGTTGTCCTGACATCCAGTGGGTGGACGTCATGGAGGTAGACGGCGAGCCAGCCGCCATGATGGCATTAGAGACACCTTGTCTCGAGCCCACGACTACTGCCTCATCAAGCGCGGGGGCTGCAGAAGCCCCTAATAGTCAGGTCGAGACGGAGCCAGCCCTTGTGTCGGCTCCGTCATGGGCTCAAACCATCCTGGCCTTCCTCCTTCGCGGTGAGCTTCCTCAAGACGAGGTGGAGGCGAGGCAGATCCAGCGCAGGTCTGCAGCCTACGCCATCATCAATCGCGAGCTGGTTCGGCATAGCGTGACTGTCGTGTTCCAGCGCTGCGTCGAATCAGAAAAGGGACAGGAGATCCTCACAGACATTCACTAGGGGAGTGGGAGCATCATGCCGCCTCTAGAACCTTGGTGGCCAAGGCGTTCCGCCATGGATTCTACTGGCCCACGACCCTCGAGGAGGCCGTGGACTTGGTCAACAAATGCGAGGCTGCCAATTCTTTGGCACGCAGAGCCACACGCCACCTTCGGCCCTCAAAACCATCCCATTGTCATGGCCTTTCGCCGTCTGGGGGCTGGACGTGGTGGGGTATTTCAAGACGGCTCGTGGTGGCATGACTAACCTCTTGGTAGCCTTGACAAATTCACCAAGTGGATCGAGGCTAGACCCATCAAGAAGCTTGATGGCCCCACGGCTGTCAAGTTCATCACAGACATCTCTGTTCGATATGGCGTCCCCCACAGCATCATCGCCGACAACGGCACTAACTTCGCCAAGGGCGCTCTGGCGCTCTACTGCTCCAAGGTAGGCATCCGGCTCGACTTGGCGTCAGTGGTACATCCCCAGTCCAGTGGCCAGGTGGAGAGGGCCAACGGCCTGATCCTGGCCGGCATCAAGCCAAGACTGGTGGCACCACTTCTCAGGTCAGCCGGCTGCTAGATCGAAGAACTGTCGGCTGTACTTTGGAGTCTCCGCACCACGCCCAACCGGTCAACCGGCTTCACTCCGTTCGTCCTTGTATACGGGTTCGAGGCCATTATCCCTATGGATATCGAGTTCCACTCGCCTTGGGTCACCTTGTAGACAGAAACAGAGGCAAAGGAGGCAAGAGAAGACGATGTTGATCTCCTCGAGGAGGCAAGGGACTTGGCCTTGAGCCGGACGGCCATATATCAACAGAAGCTGAGATACTACCACAGCAAGAAGATCAAGCCTCTCTCTTTCAGAGAGGGACACTTGGTGCTCAGAAGAATCCAGCGCACCGTCGGCCAGCACAAGGTCTCATCCCCGTGGGAGGGACCCTTCATCATTAGTAGGGCATTGCACAACAACGCATACTACTTGATCGATGTCCAGAAGCCAAGGAAGCGCAAGAGGGACGACTCCGGCTAGGAGACGGAACGTCCATGGAACGCGGCGTTGCTTCGCCCGTTCTATTACTAGAAGGCAAGTATCAAACATGGAAAGAGCATGCACATATGTATCTTTCTCCCTCTTCAGGGATTTCTAATGAATGCAATGAAAAGAGCATGCCTTATGCTTCTTTTTAAGTTCATATCTAGAGTGCTCACTCTGCGAAGCCCCTTGCTGGCTCTAATAAGCTCGGGGGCTCGCTAGCCGCCCAGACGCCTTCCTTATGTTGTAGAAAACCACATAGTGTACGCCAGACCGATCCCTGGTCACCTCGTAACAGCTACAGACCGGCTCCCGATTGTCCGGCTAGCGAGGCGACGCCAGGTAAGGAATGATGCATGCAAAGTTTGACTACGAAAAGGTTGCCGGCTCGGGTTGGCTTGATCTATTTTACGATCTCATTCTAGCCGGCCTCTGCTGGTTTATGTATGAATCTTTAAGTCTTGATGGCTTCGAAAAATCTAAGTCTTATATTCTCAAAGTCAGAAACCTCGACCCAGTCATAGACCGGATCCCGGCTGTCGGGCTGACGGGGTGGAAACTTGGGGGGTACAGGAGTTGGAGAAAAAGAAGTCAAACAGAAATCAAAAGATAAAGATATAAAACAACATGCATGGCAATACGAATATAATGTTGAATCCATACATTCAAAATGCATTGGCCCACGGCCGAAGTTCATTACACCCCGAATGGGTGGAACTGTTGGAGTGACAAGACAATTGCAGACAACAAAAAGAAAAAACAGGATCGGCTAAGGGGCTGCGGCCTCATCAGTCGCCCCGGTTGCTGCTCCTGAAGTGGTGGCTTCACCATCGTCGGCTGCTCCCGAGGCGGTGGCACCGTCTCCTCCGCGAGGGCTCCCGACTCCGTCCGCACCGGAGTTGGCGTACGCCACGCCGCTGGAGGCGGCAGCATTCTCCACCTCATGGACCGCCTCGTCAGAGCTGCCATCGGCGTCATAGGGCTGGAGGCCATGCAGATCCTCAGGATCACATTGCCGCCTTCGCCCCGCTCTAGATTGAGCTCATCCCACGCGGCGTACGAAGCGATGTCGCTGGCCCTCACGCGCAACTCCTCCTCCACGGCCTGCAGCTCCACCTCCGAGCTGTCGCGCTGAGCAACGAGCTTGCCCAAATCCAGGTCTCGGTACCAGGACTTGGCCAAGCACAGGGCCATGTAGGCTCCAGCGCACGCAGCCGAAGTGCGCCAGGCGTCAAGACGGTCCTCTCCAGCCGCTAGCCAGTGGGAGAGCCGACTCAGCGACGCCGGCTCCACGCCATCAGGCCATAGGGCTGCCACTATCGACGAGCCTGCGATCTGGAGCCGAGCCACAGACTTGCCGAGGACGTGCAGGTGGGCCCTGAAGCCCACCCCGATCTCCTCCACGCTTCAGCCGGAGGTAGCGTCTACCTCCTGTCCGGCCGCGCGGCGCTCCTCACGGATCACCTCGATGGCCGTGTCGGCTGCGTCCTGTGTCTCAGGGAAGAGGACTGAGATAGGGGAGGGGGCGCAAAAAAGAGTAAGAAGAGGAGACGACAAAGAAAGTTGAATACAAAACAAAAAAGAAGGCTCACGGTGGAAGTCGCTATCAGTCTCATGGGCGCTCTCCAGGGCCTCGAGCTCCTGCACCTTGCTCGCTTGAGTGAGACGGGCGACTTCGTCATGGAGGGCCGCCGCCGCGTCCAGGGCCTTGGCCAGCTGCGTCTGCTTCTGGACCAGGGCGTCCTCCTTCTCCTTCAAGGCAACATCCTTGAGCTTCAAATCCCCAAGATGAAGCGTCACAAAACGTTCCACGTCGGCGGTATGGGAGGCGTCCTTCTCCTACAGAGAGGCGCGCAACTGCTCCAGCTCGGCCTGGCTGGCCGCCTCGAGCTCCTTCTTCTCCGTCTGGAGAAGAGTCAGCTGCTCCTAGAACTGGCCATCCGCGTCACGCAGGGCGTCCCGCTCCACAACAACCTCGCCCAGTCGGGCTTGAAGTTCGGCAACCTGGCCATCAGCCGCCTGGTTTTGAGTCTGCAGCATGTTGTAGGCTTGCACCTGGGCATCATAAAGATCCTACGAAGCAAGGAAAAAGCAGAAGTAAGATTCGGCCTGGTTAATGTTGGGTAACGTAGCATAAATTCAAAATTTTCCTACGCATATTCAGATCTTCCTATGTAGAGACCAGCAACGAGAGAGGGGTAAGAGCATCTTCATACCTTTGAAGATCGCTAAGCGGAAGCGTTGCTAGAACGCGGTTGATGGAGTCGTACTCGCAGCGATTCCGATCTAGTGCCGAACTACGGCACCTTCGCGTTCAACACACGTGCAGCCCGGTGACGTCTCCCGCACCTTGATCCCGCAAGGAGGAGGGAGAGGTTGGGGAAGAACTCCAGCAGCACGATGGCGTGGTGTCGATGGAGAGACGAGGTCTCCCGGCATGGCTTCGCCAAGCACCGGCAGAGAGGAGGAGGAAGAAGGGCAGGGCTGCGCCGAAGGAGAGGGAGAAGTCTGTCTCCTAAGGGCCAAAACCCCTCTCTATTTATAGGAGGAGGGGGAGGGGTGCGCCACCCCTAGGGTTACCCCCTAGGTGGTGCGGCAACCATAAGATGGGAAAGTGGGGGCGGCGGCTAGGGTGGGAGGGGTGCCGCACCACCTGGTGGGCCTAAGGCCCACCTGTGCCTAGGGTTTGCCCCCCTCCCTCTCCCCTGCGCATTGGGCTGAGTGGGGAGGCGCACCAGCCCACCTAGGGGCTGGTTCCCCCCCCACTTGTCCCATCTTACCTCCCGGGGTCGTTGCCCCCCTTCGGTGGACCCCCGGGGCCACCTCCGGTGGTCCCGGTACGTTACCGGTGATGCCCGAAACACTTCCGGTGTCCGAAACCATCCGTCCTATATATCAATCTTTACCTCCAGACCATTCCGGAGCTCCTCATGACATCCGGGAGCTCATCCGGGACTCCGAACAACTTTCGGTAACCTCGTATAACAATTCCCTATAACCCTAGCGTCACCGAACCTTAAGTGTGTAGACCCTACGGGTTCGGGAGACAGGCAGACATGACCGATACACCTCTCTGGCCAATAACCATCAGCGGGGTTTGGATACCCATGGTGGCTCCCACTTGCTCCACGATGATCTCATCGGATGAAGCACGATGTCAAGGATTCAATTAATCCCGTATACAATTCCCTTTGTCTGCCGGTATAGAACTTGCCCGAGACTCGATCGTCGGTATACCAATACCTTGTTCAATCTCGTTACCGGTAAGTCTCTTTACTCGTTCCATAGCACTTCATCGTGTGACTAACTCCTTAGTCACATTGAGCTCATGATGATGTTCTACCGAGTGGGCCCAGAGATACCTCTCCGTCACACGGAGTGACAAATCCCGATCTCGATTCGTACCAACCCAACAGACACTTTCAGAGATACCCGTAGTGCACCTTTATAGTCACCCAGTTACGTTGTGATGTTTGATACACCCAAAGCACTCCTACGGTATCCGGGAGTTGCACAATCTCACGGTCGAAGGAAAAGACACTTGACATTAGAAAAGCTTTAGCATACGAACAATATGATCTAGTGCTATGCTTAGGATTGGGTCTTGTCCATCACATCATTCTCCCAATGATGTGATCCCGTTATCAATGACATCTAATTCCATGATGAGGAAACCATGATCATCTATTGACTAACGAGCTAGCCAACTAGAGGCTTGCTAGGGACACATTGTGATCTATTTATTCACACATGTATTACTGTTTCCTGTTAATACAATTATAGCATGAACAATAGACGATTATCATGAACAAGGAAATATGATAATAACCATTTTATTATTGCCTCTAGGGCATATTTCCAACAGTCTCCCACTTGCACTAGAGTCAATAATCTAGTTACATTGTGATGTATCGAACACCCATAGCATTATGGTGTTGATCATGTTTTGCTCGTGGAAGAGGTTTAGTCAACGGGTCTGCAATATTCAGATCCGTGGGTACTTTACAAATATCTATCACTCCACTCTGGACATGGTCCTGGATGGAGTTGTAGCGGCGTTTGATGTGCTTCGTCTTCCGGTGAAACCTGGGCTCCTTGGCTATGGCAATGGCCCTAGTGTTATCACAGAAGAGTGTCATTGGACCCGACGCGCTTGGAACCACTCCAAGGTCGGTGATGAGCTCCTTCATCCAAATTCCTTCATGAGCCGCTTCTGAAGCAGCTATGTACTCCGCTTCACATGTAGATGCTGCCACGACTTCGTGCTTGCTGCTGCACCAGCTCACTGCCCCACCATTCAACACATATACGTATCCGGTCTGTGACTTAGAGTCATCAGGATCTGTGCCGAAGCTAGCGTCGATGTAACCCTTTACGACGAGCTCTTCGTCACCTCCATAAACGAGAAACATTTCCTTAGTCCTTTTCAGGTACTTAAGGATATTCTTGACCGCTGTCCAGTGTTCCATACTGGGATCACTTTGGTACCTCCCTACCAAACTTATGGCAAGGTTTATATCAGGTCTGGTACACAACATGGCATACATTAGAGAGCCCACGGCTGAAGCGTAGGGGACAGAACTCATCTTCTCTCTTTCTGCTGCCGTGGTCGGCGACTGAGTCTTACTCAATCTCATACCTTGCAAAACTGGCAAGAACCCTTTCTTTGAGTTTTCCATATTGAACTTCTTCAATATCTTGTCAAGGTATGTACTTTGCGAAATACCTATGAGGCGTCTTGATCTATCTCTATAGATCTTGATGCCTAATATGTATGCAGCTTCTCCAAGGTCCTTCATTGAAAAACTCTTGTTCAAATAGGCCTTTATGCTCTCCAACATCTCTATATTATTCCCCATCAATAATATGTCATCCACATACAGTATGAGGAAAGCTACAGAGCTCCCACTCTTTCTTGTACAGACAGGCTTCTCCGTAAACCTGTATGAACCCAAACGCTTTAATCACCTCATTAAAGCGAATGTTCCAACTCCGAGATGCTTGCACCAGCCCATAGATGGAGCGCTGGAGCTTGCACACTTTGTTAGCACCCTTAGGGTGGACAAAACCTTCTGGTTGCATCATATACAACTCTTCCTTAAGGTTCCTGTTAAGGAACGCTGTTTTGACGTCCATTTGCCAAATTTCATAATCATAAAAGGCGACAATTGCTAACATGATTCGGACTGATTTCAGCTTCGCTACGGGAGAGAAAGTCTCTTTGTAGTCAACTCCTTGAATTTGTCGAAAACCCTTTGCGACAAGTCGAGCTTTGTAAACGGTTACATTACCGTTTGCATCAGTCTTCTTCTTGAAGATCCATTTATTTTCTATGGCTCGCCGGTCATTGGGCAAGTCCACCAAAGTCCATACTTTGTTCTCATACATGGATCCTATCTTGGATTTCATAGCCTCAAGCCATTTGTTGGAATCCGGGCCTGCCATCGCTTCTTCATAGTTCGAAGGTTCACCGTTGTCTAACAACATGATTTCCATCACAGGGTTGCCGTACCAGTCTGGTGCGGAGCGTGCCCTAGTGGACCTTCGTTGTTGAGTAGTAACAACTTCCCGCGCTGCGCTACTATCCTGTTCGAGAGGGGGTGTAATTACCTCATCAAGTTCAACTTTCCTCCCACTTACTTCTTTCGGGAGAAACTCTTTCTCTAGAAAGGATCCGTTCTTGGCAACAAAGGTTTTACCTTCGGATCTAAGATAGAAGGTATACCCAATAGTTTCCTTAGGGTATCCTATGAATACACATTTCTCCGCTTTGGGTTCGAGCTTTTCTGGTTGAAGTTTCTTCACATAAGCATCGCAGCCCCAAACTTTAAGAAATGACAACTTAGGTTTCTTGCCAAACCATAGTTCATACGGTGTCGTCTCAACGGATTTACACGGTGCCCTATTTAAAGTGAATGCTGCAGTTTCTAATGCGTATCCCCAAAATGATAGCGGTAAGTCGGTAAGAGACATCAGAGATCGTACCATATCTAATAAAGTGCGATTACGATGTTCAGACACTCTGTTGCGTTGCGGTGTGCCAGGCGGCGTCAGTTGCGAAACGATTCCACACTTCCTTAGGTGTCTGCCAAACTCGTGACTCAAATATTCTCCTCCACGATCAGATCATAGACACTTAATTTTTCTGTCACGTTGATTCTCGACCTCACTCTGAAATTCCTTGAACTTTTCAAATGTCTCAGATTTGTGCTTCATCAAGTAGATATACCCATACCTACTCAAATCATCGGTGAGAGTGAGAACATAACGATAGCCACCGCGAGCTTCAACGTTCATTGGACCACACACATCAGTATGTATTATTTCCAATAAGTCGGTTGCTCTCTCCATTATTCCTGAGAATGGAGTCTTAGTCATCTTGCCCATGAGGCACGGTTCGCATGTGTCAAATGATTCAAAGTCAAGAGACTCTAATAGTCCATCAGTATGGAGCTTCTTCATGCGCTTAACGCCGATATGACCAAGGCGGCAGTGCCACAAGTATGTGGGACTATCATTATCAACTTTACATCTTTTGGTACTCACACTATGAATATGTGTAACATCACGATCGAGATTCATCAAGAATAAACCATTCACCAGCGGAGCATGACCATAAAACATATCACTCATATAAATAGAACAACCATTATTCTCTGACTTAAATGAGTAGCCGTCTCGCATTAAGCAAGACCCTGATACAATGTTCATGCTTCAAGCTGGTACTAAATAACAATTATTAAGGTTTAAGACTAATCCCGACGGTAGATGTAGAGGTAGCGTGCCGACGGCGATCACATCGACCTTTGAAGCATTCCCAACGTGCATCGTCACCTCGTCCTTGGCCAGTCTCCGCTTATTCCGTAGTTCCTGCTTTGAGTTGCAAATGTGAGCAACAGCACCGGTATCAAATACCCAGGAGCTACTATGAGCGCTGGTAAGGTACACATCAATAACATGTATATCACATATACCTTTAACGTTGCCGGCCTTCTTGTCTGCTAAGTATTTGGGGCAGTTCCGCTTCCAGTGACCCTTTCCCTTGCAATAGAAGTACTCAGTCTCAGGCTTGGGTCCATTCTTTTTCTTCTTCCCGGCATCTGGCTTACCGGGCGCGGCAACAGCTTTGCCGTCTTTCTTGAAGTTCTTCTTACCCTTGCCTTTCTTGAAACTAGTGGTCTTGTTGACCATCAACACTTGATGCTCTTTCTTGATTTCTACTTCTGCAGACTTGAGCATCGAGTACAACTCGGGAATGTTCTTCTCCATCCCTTGCATGTTGTAGTTAAGCACAAAGCCTTTGTAGCTTGGTGGGAGAGACTCGAGGATCCTGTCAATTATAGCATCATCCGGAAGTTCGACTCCAAGTGAAGTCAGACGACCGTGTAACCCAGACATTTTGAGTATGTGCTCACTGACAGAACTGTTCTCCTCCATCTTATAGCTAAAGAACTTGTCGGAGACTTCATATCTCTCGACACGGGCATGAGCTTGAAAAACTAGCTTTAGCTCCTGGAACATCTCATATGCTCCGTGTTGCTCAAAACGCCTTTGGAGCCCCGTTTCTAAACTGTATAACATGCCACACTTAACCAGAGAGTAGTCATCACTCCGCGTTTGCCAGACGTTCAGAATGTCCTGGGCTGCTGCGGGAGCGGGAGGGTCACCTAGCGGCGCATCAAGGACATAAGACTTTTTAGCTGCTTCAAGGATGAGCTTCAAGTTGCGAACCCAGTCCGCATAGTTGCTACCATCATCTTTCAGCTTGTTTTTCTCTAGGAATGCGTTGAAATTGAGGTTGATGTTGATGTTGGCCATCTACAATATTTATAAAGACAACTTTTAGACTAAGTTCATGACAATTAAGTTCATTTAATCAAATTAAGTATGAACTCCCACTTAAATCGACATCCCTCTAGCCATCTAAGTGATACATGATCCATGTTGACTAACCCGTGTCCGATCATCACGTGAGACAGACTAGTCACCATGGTGAGCAACTTCATGCTGATGTATTCAACCATACGACTCATGTTCGACCTTTCGTTCTCTTGTATTCGAGGTCATGTCTGTACATGCTAAGCTCGTCGAGTCAACCTAGGTGTTTCGCGTGTGTAAATCTTGCTTACACCCGTTGTATGCGAACGTTAGAATCTATCACACCCGATCATCACGTGGTGCTTCAAGACAACGAACCTTCGCAATGGTGCACACTTAGGGGAATACGTTCTCGAAATTTTAAGAGGGATCATCTTATTATGCTACCGTCGTTCTAAGCAATAAGATGTAAAACATGATAAACATCACAATGCGATCATATAGTGACATGATATGGCCATTATCATCTTTGCTCTTTCGATCTCCATCTTCAGGCATCGCATGATCATCATCTTCACCGGCGTGACACCATGATCTCCATCATCATGATCTCCATCATCGTGTCTCCGTGAAGTCGTCACGCCAACTACTACTATCACTACTACTATAGCTAACCGTTAGCAATGAACTAAAAGTAGTAAGCACATGGCGTTGCATCTCATACAATAAATTAAGACAACTCCTATGGCTCCTGCCGGTTGTCATACTCATCGACATTCAAGTCGTGAAACCTATTACAATAACATGATCATCTCATACATCATACATGCAACATCACAACTTTGTCCATATCACATCACATGTCAAACCCTGCAAAAACAAGTTAGACGTCCTCTAATTGTTGTTGCAAGTTTTACGTGGCTGATTTGGGTTTCTAGCAAGAATGCCTTCTTACCTACATGAAAACCACAACGATGATATGCCAAAACTATTTACCCTTCATAAGGACCTTTTTCATCAAATCCAATCCGACTAGAGTAGGAGAGACAAACACCCACTAGCCACCTTTATGCACGGTGTGCATGTCTGTCGGTGGAAACAGTCTCACGTAAGCGTACGTGTAAAGTCGGTCCGGGCCGCTTCATCCCACAATAAGACTAGTAGCGGCAAGAAAATTGACAAATCATCGCCCACAACTTTTGTGTTCTACTCGTGCATAGAATCTACGCATAGAAAACCTGGCTCGGATGCCACTGTTGGGTAACGTAGCATAAATTCAAAATTTTCCTACGCATATTCAGATCTTACTATGGAGAGACCAGCAACATGAGAGGGGTAAGAGCATCTTCATACCTTTGAAGATCGCTAAGCGGAAGCGTTGCTAGAACGCGGTTGATGGAGTCGTACTCGCAGCGATTCCAATCTAGTGCCGAACTACGGCACCTCCGCGTTCAACACACGTGCAGCCCGGTGACGTCTCCCGCACCTTGATCCAGCAAGGAGGAGGGAGAGGTTGGGGAAGAACTCCAGCAGCACGACGGCGTGGTGTCGATGGAGAGACGAGGTCTCCTGGCAGGGTTTCGCCAAGCACCGGCACAGAGGAGGAGGAAGAAGGGCAGGGCTGCGCCGAGGGAGAGGGAGAAGTCTGTCTCCCAAGGGCCAAAACCCCTCTCTATTTATAGGAGGAGGGGGAGGGGTGCGCCACCCCTAGGGTTCCCCCTAGGTGGTGCGGCAGCCACCAGATGGGAAAGGGGGGCGGCGGCTAGGGTAGGAGGGGGTGGCGCACCACCTGGTGGGCCTAAGGCCCACCTGTGCCTAGGGTTTGCCCCCCTTCCCTCTCCCCTGCGCATTGGGCTGAGTGGGGAGGCGCACCAGCCCACCTAGGGGCTGGTTCCCTCCCCCGCTTGGCCCATCTTACCTCCCGGGGTCGTTGCCCCCCTTCGGTCGACCCCCGGGGCCACCTCCGGTGGTCCCGATGGTCCCGATACGTTACCGGTGATGCCCGAAACACTTCCGGTGTCCGAAACCATCCGTCCTATATATCAATCTTTACCTCTGGACCATTCCGGAGCTCCTCGTGACGTCCGGGATATCATCCGGGACTCCGAACAACTTTCGGTAACCTCGTATAACAATGCCCTATAACCCTAGCGTCACCGAACCTTAAGTGTGTAGACCCTACGGGTTCGGGAGACAGGCAGAAATGACCGAGACACCTCTCTGGCCAATAACCATTAGCGGGGTCTGGATACCCATGGTGGCTCCCACTTGCTCCACGATGATCTCATCGGATGAACCACGATGTCAAGGATTCAATCAATCCCGTATACAATTCCCTTTGTCTGTCGGTATAGAACTTGCCCGAGATTCGATCGTCGGTATACCAATACCTTGTTCAATCTCGTTACCGGTAAGTCTCTTTACTCGTTCCGTAGCACGTCATCGTGTGACTAACTCCTTAGTCACATTGAGCTCATGATGATGTTCTACCGAGTGGGCCCAGAGATACCTCTCCGTCACACGGAGTGACAAATCCCGATCTCGATTCGTACCAACCCAACAGACACTTTCAGAGATACCCATAGTGCACCTTTATAGTCACCCAGTTACGTTGTGACGTTTGATACACCCAAAGCACTCCTACGGTATCCGGGAGTTGCACAATCTCACGGTCGAAGGAAAAGACACTTGACATTAGAAAAGCTTTAACATACGAACAATACGATCTAGTGCTATGCTTAGGATTGGGTCTTGTCCATCACATCATTCTCCCAATGATGTGATCCCGTTATCAATGAGATCTAATGCCCATGATCAGGAAACCATGATCATCTATTGACTAACGAGCTAGCCAACTAGAGGCTTGCTAGGGACACATTGTGATCTATTTATTCATACATGTATTACTGTTTCCTGTTAATACAATTATAGCATGAACAATAGACGATTATCATGAACAAGGAAATATGATAATAACCATTTTATTATTGCCTCTAGGGCATATTTCCAATAGTTAAATCATAACTAGCCCAATTCTCGGGGGCTACGCCCAGTGGGTGCGCTAGCACGCCCCCACTAAAGAAGCAAATCAAGAAAAGAAGCTCAAAGAGATTCGGCCCGAACGGTCCGACTCTCGGGGGCTACACCCAGTGGGTGCGCTGGCGCGCCCCCACTAATTCAACAAGAAGAAAAGAAAAAAATCAAAGATAGAGATGAGGCACTTACCCTGGTGCGCTCCTCCAAGCGCTCCAGATCGCCGCTCACCACGCGGGCCGCCTCGTCCACGTTGAACCGGCTGCTGGCAAAGATCGACACCAGCTCCGGGACGCCGTGGAGCACGGTGCCTGCGGGCAGCTTCGAGCGCTTCAAGTTAGCCGCTCGCCAGCCTTCATGGGCCGGCTCACGACTCTAGGACTGGCTTCTGGAGCAGCCGAACCACGGTTGAAGACGACGATGGTACCGTCTCCAGGCGCCGGCACGGCGGCCGGCTCCGCCGACGTCCCAGCCGGCGCCGCCTCCTCAACAGGAGGTGGATGGGCCGCGTCCGGCGCATCCATGTTCACCCCTGGCGCATTTGGAGCCACGTCTGGCGCATCCAGGATCAGTTCCGGCGCGTTGGGTGCTGCTTCGGCCCTAGGTGATTCAGGGATCACCTCAAGATCCACCGGCGCAGAGGCGTCCGGCTCGGAGGGTTGGGCCTCCTTGGTCCTCAGGGCGCGCCTCGGGGCCGCCTCGCTAGCTGGCTCCTCCACGCGAGCACGCGTGGAGGGGTCATGTCTAGCCTTCGTACGCTTCTCCGTCGGCTTCTTGGTCCGGCTGGGTTAAGACTGGCCCTCGGCCGTCTTTCCCGCGACCGCATCCCACCGGCGGGTGGACTGCACCTCGAGCTCCTTCTGGGCAGCGTCAGCCGCTGTCCAGCCGGCTCGTTCGGCTAAGGACGCGGTGTCTTCCTCCACGTCTTCCACCTCCCTGCCGGGCAATATTTGAAGGAACGAAGCTTCACACAAGACAAAATAAAAAGAGGGGAGGGGAACCCTTACCCTGCGACGATGGGCACGTGCCTCCGACCGCTACCACGACGCTTTCTAGCGCCGCCTGCCCGTGCTCCTGCTGGAGGACCCGTCGTCGGGCGCTTAGGAGCCGGCCTGGAAGCTGTGGCACCCTTGCCCTTCTTCCTGGCCGCCTCGTCACGTCCGTCCGCCTCGGCCCCATGACGCCGTCCGTGCGTCAGAGGCGGGCTGGTGACCTCCTCCACCCCGTCGGAGTCTTCCTCGAAGGCTGCATCAGATAGGGAGGAAGGAGTCTCGTCATCGTCCGTCTAAACTACGATGGAGGGCCGCAGATGCTCACCAGACGGCTCCGTCCCTTCCGACTCCAGCACGTTCTCCGAACCTTCGGGGGAGGCAGAGCGGGACTTGATCATGCCCTGTCCTCGATCTCCGAGGCGTCAGACATCGCCACGTCAGGGGCAGGCGGGTTGAGTGCTGCCTGCAGCTTCTCGAACACCTGCGCGAAGGAGTTGACAGCCGGCTCAACAAGGCGGCCGGTCACGAGACAAACAGCAAGAACAGAGCAACAAAGAATGCTTACCACCGGAGGCGGAAGGGACCTGCTGTAAGGGATCATCCCCCACGCCCAATTCCCACTATCGTCCATGCGGGCGGTGGAAATCAGGTTCACCTCCCGCGCCACCGTACTGGGGGTGAATCTCTTGGTGGAGGTCCAGCAGGGATGGTGCCGGCCACTCATCTGGCAGACCAGATGGGGCCGCCTCTGTAGCGGCAGTATCCTGCGGGTAACCATGGTGGTAAGTAGGTCGCGGCCAAGGAGGCTGCGATCCAGCAGAATGTCGAGGTGGGCGCCAATCTGCGCCACCTCAGGGATCGGCTTCGGGAACTTAGCCCCCAGTTCAACTTCGTCGGAGGATTGATGTTGAACGGGGGCATGTTGAGGGCGTTGTGAGTAGGGTCGGCATTATTCACGTAGAAGAAGCCCTTCTGCCACTGCTTGATGGACTCCTGTAGCTGCATCTGGGGGAAGCCGGACTTCGAGCGATGATGCACGAGTGCGGCTCCGCACGGCGTCATTGGGCATGGCCCGGTGAGCTTCTCCAGCTCGGCCTTGTCCATCACAATGGACTGCTGCTTGAAGAAAAACAGGCTTCGCCAGAGATTGAGGCAGGGCTCGATCCCCAGGAAGCCCTCGCACAAGACCACAAAGGCCGACAGCTGCAAGATGGCGTTCGGCGCCAGGTGGTGCGGCTGCAGGCCGAAGAAGTGGAGCCATTCAGAGAAGAAGGGACTCGCCGGGAGCCCAAAGCCCCTGTAGAAGTGCTCGTCGAAAACGATGATCTCTCCCTCTGCCGGTGTTGGGGCTGTCTCGGCGCCAGGGATCCGCACCAGCACCTGAGAGGCTGGGGGCAACATCCGGCGATGGCGGAGCGCCTCGATGTGGCCTTCGCAGATCTCACTGCCCAGCCAGGCTCCCTGCGACGAGGTCTTCTTCGAGGAGGAGCCGTCGGCCATGACTGCGGGCGACAAATGCTCGGGAAGGCTGGTGGCGCAACGGTGACGGAGAAGAAGAAGGCGAAGATGGACGTGCTCTTTCTCTCTGGGCTCAGGGAGGAAGAGGGCGTCGATGCGAGGCGAGAAGGGGGCGAGTGGCCTCCTCGGAACCCCCGCATCCCATTTAAACCCCACGAAGCGTCGTGGGGAGGGGATCCGGTGCGCGTGGAGCCCCACTAACCCCGTGTATTACGAGCGGTAACGCTTCCAGAAACCCAACCGTCGCGGAGTAAATCCGCAGAGGATCTTCCGCGCGGAGGCCGAGGGGGCGTCGTGGTGGGACCCAGGGCCTAGGCCCGGTCCCGTCACCAGTAATAACCATCATTACGTCTGGCCGGGCCTGACGCGTGACGCGTTCTGCGCGGCCTAAGACAAAGCCGAGGCGTCGCTTCGAAGCCAGCCGGCTTCGGAGCCTGCGTTCCCTGCTGCAGATGGCGGCAGGAATACAAAGACAAAAAATCAAGCCGGTGAGGCCACCCGTCCGCAGGCGGTGGGCCTCTCCGGCTTCGGGGACTACTGTCGGGGGGATAACCCCGGGGTAGGCTCATCGAGCCTGCTCCTTCTTCTCCTGCCCAAAAGGAATGACCAAGTATAATTCTCCGAGGCCCAAGTCCTCTGGTCGGCTAGGCTGCACCTACCGGCTGGAGGACGAGACGACCAACTCTCTGGCCGGCCAGGCAACCCCTGCCGGCTGGGGGCAAGACGGCTACCTCTTCCTGACTGCCTAGGTCGAGCCAGCCGGCTAGGAACGAGGCGGCCGTCCCCAAGCCAGCTAGCCAAGCAGGCTAGCCGACTGGGATCTCAAGTCACATCAGATGGTAGGTCATGACGAGACCCTACGGATAAAGGTGGCTACGCGTCAGCAAAGGTACTGGATTGGAGTGCACGACAGGTACTAGCATTGGCAGCCACGCCGCTGACCTACCCCGGCTCTGATCCATCACCCAGCATAGTGTCGGTCGTCAAACTCCCACTCCATTACTGCACTCGGCGTGGGAACAGTCTAGGCGGCCGTACCGATTGCCCATGACGAATCTCGCTGGACGACGCCAGACGTACCGCGCGTGCCCTGCGTCAACCTTACACGAGAGCTCCATTGGCTAGCCGGCGGGTCCCACATCCAGACGGGACCTCGTAGCGGCGACCCCTCAAGCGACAAGACAAGACCCTCGTGGGCCCTCTGGCCAGCCGACGAGGCTGCCAGCCAGGTCCCACTCTTGTATCCTTTATCCATATTGTAGGCCGGAGGGTTCATCTATAAAACCCCCCCGGTCCCCCTCCATGCAGAGGGTCGGTCAACAGATTGCACACACACTCACCAACCACATAGGAGAGGCAGAGACGAGCCGACTGCTCCCCTCTTCCTCCTCCGCAATACAGCTCCAGGAGCAACCTTGTAATCCACCCATATACATCATACACTCCGGCAGGACTAGGGGTATTATCTCTACGGAGAGCCCTGAACCTGGGTACATCGTGCGTTCCATGCTTGTACCAACCTCGCCCCCAGCGTCCTCCGTTGCCCCTTCGGTTCTCATCGACTTTAGCCTACCTATGGCATATGTTGTGAGTATTCACCGACATACACAATTTGTTTTGGTGACAACAACCAAATATTATGCCAAATGTGGCATACATGATTTACGACAAATAAAGTATAAGATACAAGAGATCTGCAGTTTTATTTGTAGTGTAAGGTTAGCAAATGTTTTTACCTAGTAACTATGTTATCCGGTCACCTGTTGCCAAACTCAAACATCTTGATGCTTCTCCATACCCAACAGTATTGAACCTTTGAAGAATATCATCAGTTGTCCTCTTAGACTTATCTCGGGACTCGCATTACGAAAGGGAATTGAAAGACCTTTAGATATTAGTCATACTGGAATGTACTCAATTTGCAATTGTAATCCCTGTAATAACCTAGTTGGGCAATACCTACAATCTATACTTCTATACTTATACTAATTAGAGACTCTCTAATAATTCCCACGTTAATCAGAAAATTAGAGCCGCTCATCTGGTGGGACCGGAGTTATTATGGTGTAGATTAACTCATGTAGTTATGTTTTTTTTCTTAGATTAGAGTGCCCACAAAGCTTTCAAGGTTTTAGATAGAAGTACAAAAAAGTTATTATTACAATGGCCCATAGTCCTGTCACGTACGTTTGAGAAGATAGAAGCCAAAAGAAAAAGAAAAATGAAATTATTAGGATATACAATTAGCTAGCTTTCCTTCTCTTGCACGACAACAGTTAATATCCATCTTCACATATGGTTGGGAAAACAGAATCCAAAAGAAAAAAATTGTTAGAGATACTATTAGCTAGCTTTCCTTCTCTTTCACAACAGCTAATTTCAATCTAATCTCTCATCTCTCACATTGGAGATCTGTTTTGCACAAAAGAGATACAAATAGCTTTCCTTCTATTACGTGGAAGCAGTTAATTTCCATCTAATCTCTCATCTCTCACGTTCATGAATTTTGTGTGCAGATTCCTGGATCGCTTCTCTCTCGAACTCTGGAGCGGCCGCTGCATGCCCTACTAGAAGCAGCTGATCATCATCTCTCTCACATGTCAAGGATGGAGGTATGTATGGATGTGGTGCAGCGGCATGACGAATATAGGGCCAAACCCTAGAGCTTCATGGTCCAACTGGGGTCCTATCCTTTGCCATGCCCACCGGTACTGCCATAACTTTGTCAATTAAAGTCTTCACCCAGATGTACTTCTGAATCATGCTAATTAACCTCACCATGTAAGCTGCCGCACACATCAAGATCCATCAATAAATCAAAGAAGAGTTCCTTCAGCCTCCTACTCCATGCCATGGGTTCGTCATTGCAGCGCCCAGCTGTACAATACGTATAGTTTGGTGCAGCCGTGTTGCTGAATGGAAGCATATATTGTTTTTTTGCCTTTGCCTATTACTCTCCGATGATGAACAACCTTGACCTGTGATTATTTGATGCCTGCAGAACATGCACAGATACTTAGAAAGGATCAATGCAAGAACGATTTCATGGTCGGTGCTTTAATTAGCTAGCAGCCAAACACATACGTACATGTACCCCAGCTGCGCAAGCAGGCAGGTCGATTGATTCTGGCGTGAAGGAGCCTCCGCAGCAAATGCTTTGGGCAGCAGGAGACGCTATGTTTTGTTCTGTAAATTCTCCCACATCAAGTCTAACTGGTATATCACGTGTCGATCCTTTGCCTAGACAAAAACATGGCAGGAGGCTATAGCTTTTCAAATTATCTCCACTAGATTTTTTTTTTTGCGGGGGTTCTGCTATTTATTTCCACTATATTTACATTTTAATAAATAGAAATAAGATGAATATCGGCTACAATGCAGAAGTCAGATTTCCATTCATTTGTATGTACTATTTGGTTATAAAGGATTTCATTTAAGCAAATAATTTTTCAACTATGTGTATTACGAATACTAGATGCATTGCGTCACTATTCTCCTGCTGCATTGTGATATTTTGACGACTACAAACTGTTGTAAGTATAATCAAATTACTCGACAACCATGAGTATTGTTGCCCGTAATATCTACCGACTATTGCTCCTGTTTTTTTATAAATTTTACTCGCTTTGACGCCACTTATGCAGATCAACTCAACGTGTATGTATAGCTTATCGAATAACTTCAGAGGCAAGATATCTATGGTGAATCTATAAGGAGGTGCTTAAACAGAAAAACAAATTAAAGCAAGAATTACACATGCCTACTGATATATGATCCCCAACATCGACTTGCGAAAGCATGCCTGGAAGCAACCTCAACAACGCTAAATTTATATATGAACAGCCGCATTCAACAATTTATGATATGCTATACCTTTTCAGTCTCTTGAAACAATGATATGCTATATATGCTTCCACTAGATTTTTTACTGATGCAAACATATATATTGATACAAACATAAGTCGTGTGCAAATCCTTATTGCCAGAGATAAAATTGATATTTGCATTTGTTGCATGTAAATCGGATGTGACTCTAACTTGAAGATTATAACAGTTTGTGATATGTAGGTTAAATTAAACATGTGTTTATCTCGGTTACGATACCATTGCACTATCCTGACAGGTAAGGGAATCACCTCAAAAGATATTAGGTTGAGGGCCTATATATAAACAGGTACGCCATGCCAATTTCTATGTGCTATGCGTACAAACAATCTATTGGCTGAAGCTATTATATTTGATGCCAAAGCTTGCATGTTTGGGTACTATGAGTTTGCCTGGATTATAGTCCAGTGTGCGTGTTATTAACTTGCGAAAATATTAAGCATTTTCATTTTAATTTAGACAAATATTTCCTTTTGAATTAGAAAACTATAGTGTTTTTAGCTATTTGCTCCTAATTAAAAATGTTCATTTACCCTCTATTTTATGTCAGGCTTGGGTACATTGAAAGATCAATTCGGAGACCTTTTTTGTCACTTAATCTGGGCACAAGTTATGTAGTGTACTATTTTCATAGAACATGGAGTGAAATGCTGAAGCATTGCAAATACTAATTTACATTTTTCTTTCAGAAATAGCCCTTTCAAATTATGTTTCGATAGATGATTGGTTTTTTTGTTTATATACTGTTTCTGCATCTTTTACTGTTTCATAGTTTTCAGACATTATAACTACCAACTATATTTTTGAAATGTAATTTAAATGTATTAAAATCATCAGTTTGTATTGACTATGGACATCTGGATCTTATGGGTGCATAGAAGTATGTAAATAAATGTCTGCTTTGCTTTTCTTTTGAACAATTTTCTTATATCTATTTTTTACTCCACCGTTCTCTTATATCTGATATACCTCAGATGGTAAACAAGTGGACATGTGGAATCACCAGGTATTTTATAGTGGTGATTCTCATGTTCCATGTTTGAACTTTTAGGTCATTTTGTAATTATTAATTCATGGAGTTTGATAAAGATGTTGCTATCATAGTCCTCTCTCATTAGGTTTCTATTCCTCATTTGTACAAAAAAAGTGGAAAATAGATTAGGTATACATTTGGAAAATAACGTGATCAAATGTTTCAAGTTATTGCTACATGTTTCTATAGTAGGTCAACTATTTTCTTTGAAGCCTTATGATGATCCACTGGCTGCTAATGAATTATATTTGTTTTGGTTTACGTCTTAGAAATTTATGATGAGTAAACCATATGATGATTTGGTACTATTTATATTATCAACACAATTTACTTATTTTGCTAACTAATAAGATTAAGTAAAAGAGTGAAAGACTAAGTTATGGTTGTTGCAACACACTAGCGAGTCCAATTGTTCACACAGAATATGAGATAATGAAAATATTTATCTATATATTAAGTCTACTTTGCAATCATACATGAGAATGCATTTTGTGTCGCACATTTTTAGCATGAAAACTGTATAAGTGATGTAGTGTAAATCTGAGGTTGGATTATTTTCCTGAATAGTGTCCATATTAATTATGTAATTCATATTTCTTAGTGATTTCAATACTAACAATATGTTTAGGTGAATTTCTGAATTTTTTCAATATTTAAAATTTGTAAATATGTGTGTACTCAATACTAACAAATGACTAGCCCGTGCCGATGCACGGGTTGACGACTAGTCACTAGTAATTCATGGTGCAGCAAGATCATGTACATAAAAGAGAATTACGATATGCTACTTCAAGTCCAAGAGATAAGTGATGCAACAAAATGCCCCAAAGATTATCACAAAAATATTTCAAATTAAGCTAATAACTTGTACATCAAACATGGTCATACAACGATTGGTACTCTACATTGTTTTCTCATTATTCTTATTGAAAAAATTAATATAGTGAACACCGTCCAGTACTCTAGAAACTACCGCACATGAGTTACTATAGTTTCCAAATTTTTGGCACTTCTAATGCTTTTCGTAGTGACATGGGTGGCCGAGTTACGTGCCTCGAAACCCAGTGCTGCATCTAGACCGGTTCGTGCACGGGCGTATAATATCTAGTCAGTGCACCTCCACATCGCTAATGCCCAACTGAACATCCCTGTCAGCACCCCTGAAGTGCCAGATTTGACCCCATCGACCCCCGCGTGGCCTCCACACGCAAGGTGCGGGAGGACCAGGAGTTCTGCAAGCTCCCCGAGACGGAGTGCACCGACGAGGAGTATATGATAGAGCTCCTCTGTCGGTATTCAGATCGCACTGATGAGCAGAGTTGGTAGTTAAAGCTCTGCATGTTGCAGATGATTGACGATCCGGCCATCTAGTGTGTTGGTCATCAATGTTTTCTCCAGCAATGTCGCCACTCCAAGTCCGGTGCTGGAACGGGCGAGGGCGGTGCTGAGCACGATAGCAAAAAGGAATGAGAGATGATCTTTGCCGAGTCAGACATTGACTATTATTTTTAGTTTATGAAATGTTAGTTTATATTTTGTTTGAAGTTTTGTAAATATAATTTATGCTACTTTTAAATCGAGTTTGAATCAAGTTTGATGGACTAGTTTCAATCAAAATTTGCATGAATTTGTGTTCAATTTTTCAAAGGAGTGAAGTGTTATGGGTTTGGTTAGAAATCACAATTTGGTTAGGGGAGAAAATTTGGGGAGTTATTAGGGTCCGGTTAGAGATGCTTTAATAGCGTCATCCTACACGCTCCTGATGTTGGAAAGTCCATGACCTCCTAATCGCAGACGAGCCAAAGTGAGTTGCTAGTCTAGGATATTAAATGGCAAGGATTAAGCTGATGTTCAACACATAAATATATCATTATAATGTTTCACTCAATGGATACAACCACATAATTTTTTTGGAGGACAATAACACACTTGAAATATAAAATTTCAGAAAATTAACATGCTACTAAAGAGAGACATGGTTTGCAAGATAAAGTAAATATGCATGTACGAGGCAAACCTCCACCAAGCTTGGGAGGTGCCGAATCCCATAAATTACTCTTAATCCTTGGATTGTAGTGGCAGTGCAGAGTTGGTGACAGCTTGACCAAGCACCTTGACCTTTTTCTGGAGATACTCGAGCTTCTCATCGCGATCTCTCATAAAATGGTATAGCATGTCCACATTGCGGTAGAGATCGATGATGGACTCCGTGTGATCTTCATTGGTTGCTCTTGGAACTTTATATTCTTGAGAGCGAGTTGGAAGTACATGCTCCATAGATAGTGTTGCATAGGAGGGTCCTTCTCCTGATACTTTGTCTTGCCTACATGCTTGCTTCGGAGGCCCAGACACTTTACATTCTGGTCGATGTAACTCATCGGGGAAGTTCTCCATATATTGCCACTCTACTTTCTTATTTTCGACGGCTTCACAAAGCACCATGACTTTTTTCTCGAGATCCTCGAGCTTCTCGTCATAATCTTTCTTAAAGTGGCATAGCATGTCCACATTGCGGTAGAGATCCATGATGGATGCCTTGTGATCTTCACTGGTTTTTTTTTTGAAAAGGAGGAACCTAGCCCCCGGCCTCTGCATCAATCGATGCATGCAGCCATATTATTAAAAATAAACGTAAAGTATGTGATGTCCACAAATCTCTGAATGTGAGTACAAAAATTGAAATAAATTGCCCATCCGGCTCAACTGATAACAGACTACGATGCCTATACACCTAGTCTATTATTAGCACGCCATCCAAATCGGTTGAAGATAACCCGAGCGGCCGTCTCCCATCGGTTGCACCCAATATCCATAAGATCCCTGGAGTCCACATGACTGAGTAACGACCACATACGGATCCAGGACGTTGCTCTGAAAATAACCTGCAAAAAGTTGTTGAAATTCTTGCCATTAAAAATCATGTCATTCCTAGTATTCCATATAGCCCAACATAACGCACATACTCCAATTCTAATAAGTTTCGATATTCTGCCGTCGACTCCATTGAGCCACGTTGTGAATAACGAATTCATACATGTAGGTGGAGATATATTAAAAGCTATGTGTAGTGTGCGCCAAAGAAGTTTTGCAAGCGGACATTCTAAGAAAAGATGTTTAATCGTTTCATTTTGCTCACAAAAACAACAGTTCACCCTGCCTCTCCATCTTCGTTTTTTTAAATTATCTTTGGTTAATACCACACCCTTGTGTATGAACCACATGAAAACCTTAATCCTTAGGGGCACCTTGATTTTCCATATATGTACCGATCTAGATATTAGTTCATTATTAATGAGATCCGTGTACATAGATTTAACTGAGAATACTCCGTTGGAAGCCAAAGTCCAACGAATAGTATCTGTCTGATTAGTTAGTTGAATCTGCATTAACCTTCTGACCAGATGTAACCATGTGTTCCACCGTGGTCCAACTAAAGCTCTCCTAAATTGTATGTTAAGAGGTATGGATTGAAGAAATGTGGCAACATAATCCTCTTTTCGTTGGACAATGTTATATAGAGTTGGATATTGAAGAGCTAGGGGAGTGTCTCCCAACCAAGTATCCTCCCAAAACCTTGTTGACGCACCATCCCCAACTATAAATCTTACCCTCTGGAAAAAGGTCACCTTTACCTTCATTAGTCCTTTCCAGAAAGGAGAATCCTCTGGTCTAACTTTAACCTGTGCTAAAGTTTTTGAATGCAAGTATTTATTTTTAAGTATTTGAAACCACATTCCTTCAGTTTCCGTAGATATCCTAAACAGCCACTTGCTGAGAAGGCATTTGTTCTTGACTTCTAAGTTTTCAATACCCATACCCCCTTGTTCTTTGGGTCTACATATAATATCCCAACGTGTCAGTCTGTATTTCTTCTTGACCTCATCGCTTTGCCAGAAGAATCGAGACCTATAAAAATCTAGTCTTTTTCGAACCCCTACTGGTATTTCAAAAAAAGACAAGAGAAACATGGGTAGGCTAGTTAACACCGAATTTATTAATACTAGCCTTCCTCCATATGACATAAGCTTGCCCTTCCAACAACTTAGTTTTTTTTCAAATCTATCTTCAATACATTTCCACTCCTTATTCGTCAATCGCCTATGATGAATAGGGATCCCAAGATAGCTAAATGGTAGTGATCCCATTTCACATCCAAAAAGCTGTCTATAAGCGTCCTGTTCCTCTTTTGCCTTTCCAAAGCAAAATAATTCACTTTTGTTGAAATTTATTTTTAATCCTGATAATTGTTCAAAAAGACACAATAAGAGTTTCATGTTCCTTGCTTTGGCCATATCATGCTCCAGGAAAATAATTGTATCATCCGCGTATTGCAAAATAGACACCCCTCCTTCTACCAGATTTGGTATGAGGCCTCCAACTTGGCCTTTTTCTTTGGATCTTTGTATTAATATTGTTAACATGTCTGCAACTATGTTAAATAACACTGGGGATAATGAATCACCTTGCCTGAGCCCCTTATGTGTTTGGAAAAAATGACCTATGTCATCATTAACTTTAACTCCTACACTTCCTTTTTGGATGAAATTATCAACCTGGTTTCTCCATGCATCATTGAATCCTTTCATACGTAAGGCCTGTTGGAGAAAAGACCATTTTACTTTATCATATGCTTTTTCGAAATCCACTTTAAATATAACCCCATCTAGTTTCTTTGTATGGATTTCATGCAACGTCTCATGCAGGACGACAACACCCTCCAAGATATGTCTCCCAGGCATGAACGCAGTCTGCGTCGGTTGGACTACAGAATTAGCAATCTTTGATAATCTGTTTGTACCAACTTTTGTAAAGATCTTGAAACTCACATTGAGCAGACATATCGGTCTAAACTGTTCAATTCTAATAGCTTCCACCTTTTTTGGCAACAATGTAATTGTTCCAAAGTTGAGATGAAATAATTGTAAGTGACCATTAAATAGGTCATGAAACATACGCATCAAGTCACTCTTAATAATGTACCAACACTTCTTATAAAACTCTGCAGGGAACCCATCTGGTCCCGGTGCTTTATTTAATTTCATTTGTGTGATTGCGTCATATACTTCTTTCTCTGTAAATGGAGCTGATAGCACCTCATTTTCATCTTCATTTAGTTGAGGTACATCATGAGTGATGGTTTCATCCAGGTACACCCCTGTCTCTTCTGGTTTAGCAAATAATTTTTTGTAAAATTCAGAGATATATAATTTTAAGTTCTCGTGTCCTATAATTGTTCCTTCATCTTGCTCTAGTTGAGTAATTTTTTTCTTCATGTGTTTGCCATTTGCAATCATGTGGAAGAATTGTGTGTTATCATCCCCATGAACCACCTTTGCCACCTTGGCTCTAGTTGCCCATTTCATCTCCTCTTCTCTTAGGAGTTTTTGCAATCTCCTCTCAGCATCAATCTTTTTATTCCTGTCTATCAAATTGAGTTGATTAGACTCTGCTTTAATGTCTAATTCATCAATCAGGCGACTGAGTAGTTCTTTTTCAATTCTATATTTACCACTCTGATTTTTTGCCCATCCTCTCAAAAACAGTCGTAAATTTCTAATTTTGTTTTGCCATTTTTCGATATTTGTTATCCCACCCGAATCCCTTGCCCATTCTTCGGCTATGAGATCCATGAAACCTTCTCTTTCAAACCAACTTAATTCAAAAGAAAAGATATTTCTATTTCCCCCATGATTTGCCTCTCCGGAGTCTACTAGGAGAGGTGTGTGGTCAGATATAGCTCTTTGCAAGGCCTGTACTGTAACCAGTGGGTATTTCTGTTCCCACTCAACGCTAGTGAGTACCCGGTCCAGTTTCTCGTATGTTGGTACCGGTAAAGAGTTAGCCCAAGTAAATTGTCTACCACTGAGATCAATCTCCCTCAAATTAAGACTCTCAATGACCATGTTAAACATAGTGGACCAACGTGTATCAAAATTATCATTGTTTTTTTCATTTTGTCTTCTAATGATATTAAAGTCTCCCCCCCACCATAAGTGGTAATCTTTCGTCTCCACAAATCCGTACCAAATCTGCCAGGAAATGCGGTTTGAGTTCTGGTTGCGCTGCCCCATATACAGCCACCAGAGCCCACCTAAACCCATCGGTCTTCGACCTCAGTCGAAATTTAACCGTGAACTCGCCATATATCACATTGATCACCTCTAATGTTTCACATTTTACCCCAAGTAAGATCCCACCAGATCTTCCCCTTGGCGGCAAACAATGCCAGTCAAAATCAACCCCTCCCGAGAGGATATTAAGAAACTGCGGTGTGAAATTATCTCTACCCGTTTCTTGTAAAGCTATAAAGTCAAGCTTATGTTCGAGAGATGCTTCTCTAAGGAACCTTGTTTTAGCCAAGTCCGCTAGACCTCTGCTATTCCAAAAAATCCCTTTCATATCTCATCATGAAATTTTTTCTTTTGTTTTACTCTGGCACTCCTCCTGACTGCTGATTGAGGAAATACTTTTCTATTCCAATGTCTCTTGGGTTTGTCTATAATACCATCTAAGTTATTATGTACTATTCTGACATTTGGAGGACAACCGTCAATCGAAGGAGCCACATACCCCTCGGATCCCATGTCATCCAGATGTACCTCATCTTCCTCTAAATGTAGCAAATTGTCACAAAGAGTCTGTAATTGTGCACCTCCTAAGTCATTAATATCTGAATCTTCCATTGGTTTTAATGCTGCTAAATGCTGAATAAAGTCAATGGTTCTGTCTGCTTCTAAGTCTAGAATATCATCGATAGATTTAGCTATTTGTTTGCCTGAGGAACCAAGAGAAATACCTATGTCGCTAGCATTATTAATAATATCTGAATCTGAAAGTTGAAGAATTGATGCTTCAGGAACGACACACATACCTGAAGTGTTTTCAGCATCTCGGATTTTAGCGGCCCTCATGGCGCCGTATTTAGCGGCCCTCATGGCGCCGTATGGACATGTCATCAGCCTCTGGTTGTTCCTGGATACGTTGACTGTAGCGTTTATTTCCAGAGGAAGGATCTGCGATCCCTCCAAATGAGATCACCTCCTCCATAGATACCTCTGAATGTTTACGACCGTCTGTCGCACATCCTCCCGTGGCTGCATCTCCCTCCTGATGAGCCGTATGAGCTGTGGGTAATATGGTCGTAGGATATGTCACGTGTTCCTCCTGAATGATGACCCGTGCATTGTCATCATGATGCACCGAATTATCGCTGCAATGTTTACCAAGGCCCTCTCCTGTCCTCTGCGAGTCCGCCGGCGTGGACGGAGAAAAAAGATCAGTGTTTATCTGACTGCCGTTGCCCTGCGGCGAACTCGGCAATATATTCTTGCGTCTGCTATACTCCTGCTGTGGTGTGAGTAGTGTATTCGCCTGGACTTTACATGCATGGTGTTTCTCCCCGTGCATATCCTGGAGCATGTGTGCATACTGTACCTGATCATTCTTTGGAGCATGCACACTAACATTGTTGGCCGCAGTGCCATGTATGTCATGTGGCATTTCCTCCTGCTGTGTCACCATGCATGCATGATTTGTAGTAACAATCTGTTGTTGATCATCCAAATTTAATTGAGCTGCGCCTCCTAAGCGACCCATATCATGCATGACCTCAAATGATCCGAGACGTAGGGTATCCATATGAGCAGAAGAAGATGCAGGTGTAACCTCATTAGAAAGTGACTTATCTTTCGCAGAAGATGATGAAGGATGGACGCCATCCTTAGACCTGTCAGAGCTCTTTTCTTTATCTGTATCACCATGATCTTTGTCCCGTTCATCTCCATCAGTCATATGAACATCACCATCATTAGACTGTGTAGGTACATCCACCTCTACCTCCACATCAAGATCATAATGAACTCCATCATATGACCAAGGTGCGAAATCAGGAATATATTCAACATCTAACACCATCACAAGCAATCTGGCTATCCCTCTTTTCCGAGTAAACGGCATGTCAACCTTTTCTGTCTTGCCAATAAGTGATCCAAGGCTCCAAACAATAAGAAAATCATTAAGTAAAGTTTCTGGTATGCCTGAAAACCTGATCCATACCTTCTGTAACCGTGTACCCTGTGGTTCTGGTTTTTTGCACTCCTCAAACTCCAGCATGCATTTACTCCCACTGACCCTGCTGACACCAAAAGTTAGCAAACGTTGGAGATCCTCTCTTCTAGGAAACTCCACTTGAAAACTATGATCATCAAGTCGTTCTGGTGCCCACTGATATGATTCAGACACTAGTCTTCTCAATTGTTGGGAAATTTGGTCAGCTGAGAGCGACCCATTAGTGACTCTAACTAGTCCCGTTCTTGAGCTCTCAAGACGTGGCGGAACAATAACTGATGTAGACCGTGGTGTCTCAAAAAACATAAGTCTATTCTGACATACACCGTAGATATTAATGACCGGTTTCGGAACAAGGAGCAACGGGCAGGCATTCTCTTCATGTCCCGGTTTTAGACATATATCACATAATGCCGTAGTGCAATCCACATAGCATGTTAACTTCTCCTTCTTACGAGCGGCTTTGTTAGCCCTAGCCTGGTCCCTGTCCTCGGCTGCCTTAGGTGCATCCTTCATAGACACATTATCAGCATTATCAGTGACCGCCGGGGTTACTTCTTTCCACTTTGGAAAATTGTTATTGCGCCCAAAAGTACGACCACCTCCAGCACCACGTGGGCGATAGTTCGTACCCCTGGCTCCTTCTACAAAGTTTCCTTCCGGTGGATAAAAGGGTCTGTGCCACATGTTGGTACCTCCCCCTTGACCTCCTCCGGCGTTCCAGTTACCTCGTCCTCCTCCAGGGCCACCATATCCTTCGTTCCAATTGTTAGCATAGTGCATGTATCGTTGTCCTCCGCCTCTACCGTGCGCAGCTCCTCCTGCAGCAACTGCACTACCAGCAGCCCGAGAATTAGGCCCGGCAACAGTCCCGCCACCCCTTCCGGCATTGACAGTACCAGCCCCGCGACCATCAGTTCCGACAGTCGTCCCACGATGAACGGCTGCAGGAACCCCATCGACCTCCCGATGCGCCGCTGCTGCCTTAGTCACCGTAGTTGATTGCTCCGAACGATTGCCAGTCGCGCTCCGTGGAGGAGGCTCAGCCATCGTCGGTGGTAGATACGGAACCCGTCGAGCACGGCCTGATCTTGATGGGAATCCCGAGTAATCAGGCCGAATCATATCTGTAGTATTGTATTTAACGATGGGAAATGCCTTCCCGATATCGTTTTGTATCGTTGATGGATTGGACTCTTGTCGTGGGTTTTGCAATGTGCTCGGATGGGCCATATACCCATCCGCAAGAAGCCCATGCAATCCCGTTTCTGGGCCATGCGTACACAGCAACGTATTCAAACGAAGCTGCCGTGAGTCTCGGATCCCGAGATCCGTTTTGGCCGGACAGTTCGCCGGCGGCGACCTGCATCCCGAGGAACGTCGTTTCTTCCTTCTGAATGGGACCTGTTTCCATGTATCTATGAAATCCGCAAGCGTTAGGGCTGGTAGTCGTACCTTAGGTATAGGGCCCTTCCATGGCCGCACCGCCGATGTAGACGTTCGCCGGTGAACGACTCGCCGGAGTACTTCGATTCGTTCATCATCGTTGGCCCCAGCTCCATCCCATGCTCTATCCGATGACGGGACAAATCCCTCTATTGAATTGCTACCTGTTCTTCCGTGTAACCTGCAAGTAGTGACTCACAGACCAGATCAGATGGTGTCGGCGAGGAGGCATCCGGCTGACTGTCGTCGTCTTCGTCTTCGTCGACAGCCAGCGCCCAGAATCGACCGCCGGCAGGCTGGCATGCGGCGGAGGGCAGCATGCGCCTCCGTAGTCGCCCCGGAGTCGCCCTGTAGTTGCCTCCGTGCCTCTCTCCAGCTCTGTGACCTTCAATATAGATGCCACTTTATATTCACTGGTTGCTGTTGCTACTTTATATTCTTGCGAAGGAGATGGAAGTACATGCTTGATAGATAGTGCTGAAGAGGATGATCCTTGTCCTGATATTTTGTCATTCTGGCATGCTTGCTTCTGTAGCCCAGACACTTTACAGTCTGGTCCAAGGAACTCATCGGTGGAGTTCTCCACATATTTCCACTCTACTTTCTTCTTCTTGGATAATGGAGTTACCTTTGTCGGAGGCCCCCATAGCTTATCCAAGATCTCGTCATCGGTGGACCATCCATTACCGTAATCTTTTTCCTTGTGAGAGCTATCACAGTGCCATAGAAATTCAAGGCTGGCTGATGAAGTCCGCGAAGAATCCAAGGGGGGTACCTATTTTGTTGAAATTCAGATTATGAGGGTTGTCATTTTCAATGAAATTTCAACAAAGATCTGGAGATTACAACATTAAATAAGGTATTAATATTCAATCGCCAACGAATATGAGCTCAGGTAAAAAGAAACGAAAAATCATGTAAAATATCAACAAACTTGGATGACTTCCAATCAAAATTAAAGCATGAGTTATGGTCATTTTTGCTGTTAAAATATACAACCAAAATTTGGGAATTTCAGCAATTAATGTGTATGAGTATGGCCAAAACATCCCTAGAATTTTTTTTAATCATGTCTGCAACAAATCAATGTTTTTATTGATTCTTTGGATTCCTTCCCTTAAAAAGGCAATTATTTAGTGAGTTGTCCATGAATGTTTTTGCTGATAAATTTGAAGAACCAAAGTAAAGTAGACTCTTCTTAACTTCAAAAAACAAATTGATGCCAGAAAATTCATGTCATTTACTTCATAAGCAGTGTATTTATATGTGATTATGTGAAAGATGTAAGCATTAAAAATTACGCATTTCATGACTAAGTTGAATGCAGCGCTCATAGCAATATAAATAACAGAAGTCAAAACACATATCAAGAACATGATCTCGAATTAACGCATTACATCTATTAACACATTTCATATGCAAGAAGGCTTCAATGCACCAAAATGAGTTATTTAGTGTATGTGTTTCCTATAAACTGTTTTGTGCCCTTTCCATGTGTGCCAAGCATTCTACCAGTGAACATAATTATAACCTTTAAAGGTTTCTATTGATCTAACTAGTTTTGGCGCTAATAACCCATGCAAATCTAGATGCAAAAAATGTATTTGAAGTTAGCAAAGATCTTCGCCTAGTTAGTAGTTACCAGGGTATACATTCACATGGCATTAAAATCGAACGTGTCCACACTTTTTCGTAAGAAAGGGGGCGTCATCATTCAAGAAATTTCTCTCCGCAAATTCGAAAATACTACTTTTGTTTTGCAGATATTCTTAACAGTTATTGAAACTGCACATGGATTATCAAAACTGTACAAATTATCAAATGGACGCCCCATTTTATATATACTCCCTCCATCCCTAATTATTTGTCTCATGGTTGTCTAGATACAGATATATTCAGACATGTTTCAGTGTGTTAGATACATTTGTACCTGAACAAATCTAAGAAGTAATTTAGGACGGAGGTAATACTACTTAACACATACTCCTTCGGTCCTAAATTACTTGACTAAGTTGTGTCCGTACTTTTAGACCTCGGGGACATTCAGATCTGAGTATCTCACTACTAGTCCAATAAGAAGAAAATACACCGGGAAAGTGTGCGTGTAGCAAGCAAAGAACAAGAAAAAGATGCATGGAGTACCTTAGGTGTTGTGTTCCTCCCTGTCGCTGGGTGCCTGGTCTCCGCGCCCAAGTTGTCCAACTGGTCTTTGCTCGGGCCACATGACCAGTCCTTGGCCGCCGCCGTGGTCTTGTTATCCATATCCTCTGTCCCTCGGAGCGTCGGAGGTCAGTGGATCTGTAAGAAGAGAGAGCAAGTAATTTGTGTCTATGTGTGAAGAGGGGAAGGGGGCGGGGGACGAGATTTGATAGCGCGTTTCGGCAGCGCGTTGTTCACAGCGCGTGGCCATTTAATTCCCAGCTGTAGTCAGTTTTCCTTATTCGGTGGCAAGCCATCTCCCACGAGGAACGCTCCAACGGGGATGCATGGGCTGCAAGGACATGTGAAGGTTCGGTCGCTTCGGTCAGCCTTCGCGGGCACCGAATCTAAATCACAAGAAATTAGAGCAGTGTATTGCCACGCACCCAAACACTTCTCGTACGCCCAAACGTGATCAAAATGCGATTCACACGAACGACTCGAATAGGTCCTAAACGTTCAAACAAACCGACACCCCTTATATCGAGCTTAAATATGAGGTGGTTATGGAGAGGTTAAACAAACGACACTTCTCATACACCCAAACGTCATAAAAACGCGATTCAGACGAACGATTTGAATAGGTCCTAAACGTTCAAGCAAACCAACATGCTGAAATTTTTGTGTACTTTTGGATCAGCCCAATATATAAATTCAAAAATTCCTAATAAATCCTAGAGACCCACGCAGCCCATTTGTACAAGGCAAGAGCTGGAAAAGTTTAGTCCCACATTGCTAGTTTAGTGGGAGCTCGACCTCTTTATAAGGGAGGATGTTTCCACACATGTATGAGCTTGAGAACAAGAGAGACATACACGCGTGCTCCTCCTCCACCGCCCGCCTCGTCACGGGTTACGGGAATGAGCCGAGCCGAACTAAAATTTTACCACAGTAAGCCTTCGAAACTCCGTCTCTTCGAGTCCTGTACAGGAGAAGGACAATAAGGTTTTTGAGGAGTGCTCAGCGCGACTATTGGCTTCCATCACGGACGACGACTTCTTCCCCGACGTCGACCATCTCTTCGTGAACATGGCCAACGACAACGCCGACACCAACCCTACTGCTGATGCAACTCAATACGTGCTCATTTTCTTTTTCTTTGAGTTCGTACCGCAACTTCTTGTTGTAGTTTAACTTCTAGATATCTATCGTTTCTGCTCATCCTTTCATATGATGTCTTGTGTATTTAGAACGACTCTACATATGTTCTCTACTAGATTTTATGTGTACATGTCTTTTATCGTATCATCTCTATATTGCATGTCTTGTTTCATCTATTTTATGATGGTCGTGTTTTTCCTACCTTTTGTTTAATAAAATCTTATGGTAAATTACTCATATTTCCAACAATCCAAAAACCTTATTATAGACAATTTACCCCGAATGATTTTGCTGCTTCCATGAGGCCTCCTATGTTTGATGGTGTCCACTATAAGAGATGGCATGTGAGAACTGTTCTATGGTTTTAAACTCGTGCATGTCTATGAGGAACGCTCGAACGGGGATGCATGGGCTGCAAGGACATATGAAGATTTTATTTCAGAGTGAGTCCCAATAAAAAAAAGACTGCGAGTCGCTTCGGTCATTCTTCGCGGGCACCCAATCTAAATCACAAGAAACTAAAGCAGTTTATTACCGGGCACCCAAACACTTCTCGTACGCCCAAACGTCGTAACAACGCGATTCACACGAACCACTCGGAGCCGCCGCCTCCCGTCGCCCCTCCGTAACCCCTCCCGTCGCCGCGTGGGCGACCCGGGGGTAGCCCTAGCCGCCGACGCCGGTCCTCCCTCGCTTCTCCTTCATCCTCGCCGTCGCCAGCAGCGTCGCCGGGCGAAGCCTGGCCGGCAGGGGCGGCGACGCGGGGATCCTCTCCCCTTCACGCGACATGGCTGGCGCAGGACGGCTGTTCGTGAGGAGGCGCCGGACTAGCGCGCGCGATGCGGCGGCGCGACATGTGGATCCTAGCGACGGCGTGCGGAGCGCGTCGAGGGCGGGGGTTCGTTCTTGCGGCGCGGTGTGGCGGCTGCGAGAGGGGCAAGACATGGTGGTCGCGTCCGTCGTCGAGTTCGGGTCAGATCCATCTGGATCCGGCGCCCGGACGTCATCGGCCGACGCACGGGGTCTGCGCCGGTACTCGTCAATGTTTAGATTGGATCTTCATTGATCCAGATACTCGCGGTGTGCTTCTCTCCTGCGGTTTCCTAGCGTTGCCGGCGTGGCCACAAATGAAGCTGGTGGAGGAGATTCAGATAAGGGGAAACCCATTGGTCGGCCCTGGCCGGCCGCGCCGCCGACGACGCTCAAGGGCGCCGTTGTTCTTCCTGGAGACGTCGGTCTACGTCTACTCCTCCACTTCCTACCTCACTGCCTCTCGGGTGAAAACCCTAACCCCGGTGGACGGCGGCGGCGTCCTTGATGACGTGACCTTCCTGAAGGCGTCGCCTTGAGGAATGAGTGATGGTGGGCACTATGTGGGTCCTGGACGATTGCTGGTGGTGGGCACTGCTTCGGGGGAAACCCTAAGATCTGACTTTCCAGATCGGACGATGGCGGTACTGCGGTGACGTTTCTCTCTTGGGAGCATCGTTTGTGGAGCAACACTGCCTGACAGAGGCAGGAGATGGAGCGGCTTTGTCTGACCCAAAGATTTGGTGGAACTGTCAAGTCATGCCTGGCCGACGGGTGCTACGCTGACTCATGCCTGGTTGGTAGGTGCTACGCACGACAGTTCTTTCAAAATCTTCGTGTCTGGACGAATGAGCGCAGGGCGGTGGCGCTGTTTGGCGCCGTGGTGGCATTGATCATCTTGCATGGAGCTTTCCATGGAGATGTCAAGTCATGCCTGGACGATAGGTTCTACGTTGTGTCATGCCTGGTCGGCAGGTGCTACGCATGAAAGATCTTCCAATATTTTCTTGTCTGGACTGACGAGACGTGGTGACGTCGACGGATGGACGGACTGGAAAGGATGATACAGATCTCTCTCCTGAAGATGGGTCAGCGGCCTGATGATGATGGCGGCGTCTAAAACGTGTACATGTGGTGTACGCTTTAGGTCTGCTGCACCGGCTGTGGGTTCCGATATGTTATATGGATGGATCGTGACAACACCGCTTTTAGATATGGGGAGTGAGAACACTCCACATTATCGAGTTTCGTAGATGTGAGTGGTGGCTTCAGATGGTTTGATGTATGTTCTTGTTAGACCTATGTTGAATAATTAATAAAGATGGCCGTATGCATTGATTGATGCAGATGTCGGGGGTTTGAACCTCCTTTTCCAAAAAAAAGACGAACGACTCAAATCGGTCTTAAACATTCAAACAAACCGACACCCCTTTTATCGAGCTTAAATACCCGACAGACGCTGGCCCATCCGACCTGACATATATTCGTTTCCAACCCTAGCCACTCCAATTCCCTCCCCTCCCCTCCACTCCACTCCACTCCGTCCTCCAAGCTTCCATCCGGCGATCTCCGGCTTTCTCCGCCATGACGGGCAACGGATCCGAGTCCCACATTTTTAGATCTGTTGACCATGAGCTCATCCCACGCAGCTTCGTGGTGTAGATCATCGTCCGGCTTGCACTCTCGCACTCCGGGGAGGAGGCTACCGATGCCAACGCTCGGACTCCACCCATCAGGAATCCCTTGCGTCCTCCCAAACGGCACATGAATACGCAGCTATAGGTATGCCATTGCTGCCTCAGTCGTGGTGGGGCGGTCCATTTGGCGTCTCAACGCGGTGTGTGATGTGCAACCCCTTTGTTGGTGTGTCGAGCTAGAGGACGCAACATGGCGTGGCGTGCCCACCGTGCAAGGCAACGAACGCAGGAGGCGGTGGCAGCGCTCGCGGCGGTGGACATTGGTGAGCTGGAGTCGCATCATTCGACGTCCCGTATGATGCACATGTATGGGCGCTGCAACCTTGTCGTAGTGGACGTCGCACGCTCCTCCCATGAAGATCCATCAATGATCTCAAGTCCACTGGCAAGGTCAGAGATCCAGGCTCAGGCGAGGAAGAGTAGGGCATGAGAGATTGCGGCGACTCGAGTCCCGTGAGCCGGTTGGTGTCCCATGTCCTACTCTACCTCGCCGACGACCGGACAAACACTCTAGGGAGTGCAGCAGGCCGTCGGTCATGCGCACAAAAGAGTCGGAGGGGATCCATTTAGTATCAGATTTACGTTGCATGTAATAGTATGGATTCGAGGTTTTTAATTTAAGGTATCAGACTGTGACATGAATTATTTAAGGGTTTACCGGTCACTGTCCGCGGACGAGCCTGACGTGTCCGCAAACGATTGATGGGTCAGATTTGACAAGTACGACTACAGATATTCTTAGTTGGACATAAAAAATAGACATGAGTGCTTGCTCGAAACCGGCATTCTTCGCCTCCTTTATTTAAATACCGAAGTCACAGATGGGAAAAATCCTCGTAAAAGTATGTCACAAAAAATAATGCCATACCAAGGCTATTAACCCAACACCGAGAATGAAAACAGGAGATGTCACACCTAACATTACATGGGATACCCTATACGGTTAAGGCAAACTCTTACCTGCAGACTTCACAAGCGAGCCCGTAGATCCACCTCCTCTTTGCCCGTTGCTTTGGCGGTCGGTGACGGGAGGGAAATCGCGGTGCCTCCATTTTCCTTAGTAGTTTAGGTTGGTTCTTTTAGTGTTTGCAGGTGTGGCACATGTGCAGATGATGGCGCTACCTCTTTGAGTTTGTTTACTGAGATCAAATCCTCCTCGGGTTCATCTGGTCTGGTTGCAGTCAAAGAATACCTGTCATAGATTCATGTCGTCTTTCTGGAGCGGTGATGTTAGAGTTTTTGGTCATATGTCGAAATTTGGTGTTGGGTCGATGCAAGGTTTCAACGTCGACGACTGAGGCTCTAGAGCACGTGCATGAAGACTTCACGGTTGTCATCGATAAGTTCAAACCTATCCTGATAAAGGAGCGGCAACGGCGACACTTTGGCGATTCGTTCTGGCGGTTGTTAAGTGATCTTGGAATCTACATGTAATTTTTATTACATCTGAGATGCGTTTACACTTTCAATGAACTGTGATAATTTTGATGTGGATCATTTTTGAAAAACAAAGATAAGACACCCTAGACTACTAAACATGATCAATGCTTAACAATAGTAATATACTAGTAATATTTAAGAAAAACTCTAAAAAGTTGCTGTGAAAAAGTTGAAAACTGAAAAGTTCGGGTACCCCATCTTTAAAATTTACACTAAAAAGCTACAAATTCTTAAAAGTTGCTTTGAACAATTATTTCTTTGGTTAGCTTTCAGATTTTCAAAGCAGAAGTTGATAAAAAAAATTAAACAAAACACATGCTTAGTCTCCGCCTGCCAAATTGGTTAAGGAGGTGATTGCTACACCGAGGCACCACGGCCACGGTCATGAGGAACAACATTTTCATGTCGTTACGCTGCCATCGGATCCCACCGTAGCCCAAACTCGTGGTTTTCTTTTCATTCCCCTTTGAAGCACCCGCCGGCGACCACCGTTCAGTGCTGGCATGCCCATTCCTACACCTATTGCATCCTGCACGCACCTGCTCCACATCAATAGCTGTCGATCCAACGGATGAAGATCGTGGCGCAGGCCAAAAGCTGCTTAATCTCCTGAAGGGAACCCATAGGGGCTTCCTCGTCCCACCGCCTGGTGTAGAAGAAACCCAAGCTAGTCGTGTGCCATCGTGGTCCATCGTGCTATCATATATATTTTTCATTACAAGCTGCATTTTGGTTAATGTTTCAATTGGCAGTAACATACAATGTGTTTACTGTCATGTTGTTTGTTTTTGAAACGTAATTTCTTTTTGTAATTTATGTTGTTTGTTTCATCAATCTTGTCTTTTTTTGGCGGGTACACTATTTTCTTATGTTACCTCCACATATTTGAAGTACAAATCATATAATCATTTTACTCCATTAGTTAATTAATATGTTGTTTGGTCTGGTATTTAAGATTATTGTTTTGAAGTGAAGAGAGAAAATGTTTGTCAAACAGTGATACTATTACAATTTTTAATGCAAAACAAGGAGTACGAGATAGTGCATACGAAAATATCAAGAAAAACAATGTAACCGCGCAGACTCGCCCACAGGAGAAGTTAGACTGTACACAACTTTTTCCTAATTGATCCAAAAACTATATCTTAATGTAGCATTTTAATTTGTTAAGAGTACTCACTACTATAAGGAAATCAGACCCAACGATCAAAGACAGCTGAAAAATCATCAAAATCCATACACTAAGATCTTTCAAGCACGCGATTATTTTAGTATATCATGAACAAAAATGACCAACTATCAAATACACGACCACTCACCAGTTTCAGTCTTCAAAGCGGCATGAACGTTGATTTCTATCCAGACCTCCGTGGTTGCATCTATCAATTATGATCAAAGGCGGCTGAAAAATCATCAAAATCCATACACTAATACCTTTCAAGCACATGGTTATTTTAGTATATCATGAATAAATTTCCTTCTAACCTTAGAACTGAACAAAGATGACGACAAATCAAATACACGACAACTCATCAGTTTCAGTCTTGAAAGCGGCATGAACGTCGATCTCTATCCAGACCTTGGTGATCACATCTATCAATTATGGTACATGAGTCACTCTTAACAGCATTAGAAGTACCCAATAGTTTAGAAAATAGTAGCAACTCATGTGTGGTGATACCTAAAGTAGTGGCTGGTCTTAAATATATTAATTTTATTCAACAAAAATATTGAGAAAACAATCGAAAGTAGCAACCGTTGAACAACCATATTTGAAAAACAAAACCAATAGTTGTCTTAACATGAAATTTGTCTATGATAGTATTTTAGGCCACTCACTTGTTGTTGTTATTGCGAAGAGGCCTACGGCCATGTATTACGCATCATAGGTTCATATAAACACACACATACAAAAAAGAAAATCTTGGGTGTTCCAAAATCTTATTCCTACTGTATCAACCTGCGGCGCGCTATGTGCATAGCTCGTTGCCGCCCCTTAGGGCGTGTTTGGTAGCCTGCACGGATGGTGCATGAGTCCAAAAGTTTTCTTTCCAACCCACTTTTCGTGATTTGGTAGAGTGTATGAGCTGGGGAGAGCATGCACCAACTGATGCAGAAAAGGGCCTCATCGTAGCTGAGCCCAGCACCCTCGTGGAGGAGAGCTGAGGAGAGCTATGCTGAGCCCAGCATCCCTCGTCCCGCCTCGCCTTTTACCCTGACCGCCTCGCCTTCGCCCCGCCGCTCCCGGCTGCCTCGCCCTCGCCCTCCCGCGCCCCTCTCAAGCCCCGACGGCATTGCCCGAGCCCCGACGGCCTCGCCCTCGCCCCGCGGCGCCGAGCCTCTCCCAAGCCCCGGCGGCCTCACCCCTACCGTGTTGTGCCTCTCCCAAGCCCCGGCGGCCTCGCCCTTGCCCCGCCGGCCCTCCTCTTCCTCCTCCCGAACCCCGGCGGAGGCTGCGCCCGTGCTACGCCCCTCCCGAGCCCCAATGGCGGCCTCGCAGTACACCACTTCCCCATATCACACATATCCTATCAAACACAGTCTCATCCAAGCATGTCTCAACACATACATGATCACCAAACAACTGACCATCAATCTTATTTTGTGTTGAATCTTTTTGCATTCCATGATTCATTTCATTATTTTGGTTAAGTTTAGCTTCTTGCCATCTAACACCTTATGTTTTGGGGAGCGCTACGTGTCCACGGATAAATGTTTAATAAACATCCGTCACCAGGATAACCGACGGATCTCCGCGCGCGTAGCTGTCCGCAACTGTCAAATCTAACTCCTGGCATGCGGCTCAGTTGCCTCCCCGACACATTAATTCCTGAAACAACAAACCAGTTGCGGAAGCAACCGCTTTGTCTCGGCCCCGACAGAGCTGCAGATGGCTATAGAATTTTTTTTCTGCAACAAAGATTGTGTTGCGGAAATACCTGTGTAATTTTTTTGCAACATAGTTTGTATAGAATGTTTTCTGCAACAAAGATCGTGTTGTGGAAACAAATATATATTTTTTACAACATAGTTTATTATAGAATATTTTCTACAACAAAGATCGTATTGGGGAAATGCATGTATATTTTATTTGTAACAGATATTGCTATAGAATATTTCCTGTAACAAAGATTGTGTTGCGAAAACACCTGTAAAAGATATTTCTAAAAGATCTGTTGCCTCCTGAGCCGCCGGATCTGGCATATGTAGCATTCACGCATGTTTTTCTATTTATGCAATAAAAGTCTTGTTATGAAACCCTTTGTAACACAAATCTTGTTGCATAAACATTTGCAACAGAGGCTACATTATAATTTTTTTTTGCAACAGAGATTATGTTGCAGAAATCTTTGTAGATTTTTTTTGCAACAATATTTGTAGATTTTTTTCCAACTGATGTCATGTTACAGAAAAATTATGCAACAGATATCATGTTGTAGGAACTGTTGTTGCTGCGGCACCGATGGTTGCGGTTGAGCTCGAGGAGGTGATGAGCGCTACTGCGAACCATGACACGACGAACACACTCCATGTGGCGACCTCCTCTTCCAGCAGCAGCGTCTGATGCAGGCGAGGTTAGGGACGACAGAGGGGCGGAGACAGCCAAGGCAACACGGCGGTGACCTCGCTTGTATGGATCCGACATGAGACAGCTTGGTGCAAGGTATTCGGGCGGCCGGAGGAGAGGGGACCGATGGCTGAGGAGATGGAGGACGAGAAAGGGTGTCGAAGAGGAAGGAGGAAGAGAAGACAGACAGAAGGATGAGAGAAGGGAGGGCTGATAATGGAGGAAAGCTTGCTCGTTGCGATGCTGACACGTTCGGTGGCGTGTGTGCCTTGCCGGAATCCAGATGTTGCAACAAACTACTTGTTGCGGGAAAGAAGATTGCAACAATGGACCAGTTGCAAACTTAGGCTGCAAAATGAGGATGCTCTTAAGCCATCTGATTAAAGAAAGATCCGACGACCAGAGAGGTGATCGATGCGCACAGACGGATCCACCGCGTGACCAGAAGCTTTTCCCTTATGTTTTTCATTAGTCTTGATTTTGCCAATAATTCATGCACGCTTCTGCACGCAAGGGGTCCCAACAAGTGGGTACGAAGGTCCAGAGTTGAGGCATAATCTATGTAACTGTGCTCTTTTGCTCTCTCCTATTACTCGCTTGCTAAATTGAGGAAATTGCCCTCTTTCTTGACAAAGAGTAATTCATTTTATTTCAGAAATGTACCTTTTGATTTGACTATCTCAAAAAAAAATCCAGATATTTCTCCACTGTTCCTAGAAAGAAGTTGATGGTGACCCTTTCCCAAGAATAAAAGAATATGAGCATATCCAACATGTTTATCAGTGCAGATTAAATTCACTGGATGGGTTAACTTTCTCCAAAATTTACGACTCCCTTTGATCCAGGTTGCCTTTTGGTTAGTGCTAATTCCGAGTCAATCAATTGTTATTTATTAACTAAAAATAACATATCTCTTACATATAATAAAAACATCCACATTGAAGTTATTTATACTATTTAGGAGTATGTTTCTTCATAAAAAGCATGCTATCCTAGAAATTATCGCTATCATGTGTTAGCTGGAAAAATGTTTGGTATTTACTATTTTTTTGCCTATTTGTAACATTTTGTCAAATCTTACAATGACTCTCTAATCTATATATATAGTGTTACTTCGTACCAATTGCTGCATTTTAATTTTTCTTGTGCTAAACCCTCAAATTAATAGGCATGTTTCATTGTGGTACTTAGCAAGAGATTCATTACCTAATGTTTGCTTTTACTTCTATTTCTTTCATTCTATTGAAATACACATAAATATACACGCATCAACGCGTGGGGTATCATCTTGTTTAATAGAAGAGTGAAACCTTTTTTCGGGGAACGTAGGACAGTGAAACATGTATAAAGTTAGCCAACCATAACAAAATGAAAATACAAAAAGAACAAAGCAAATATCCCAACATGTATATCTTTAATGTGATTTGAATTTAGCGTCCTGCGGATAAGATCGATTTAAGCAGAAAATTGAGCATAACTCAGTTTGCGATGTTGCTTGTGCTGGAACCTGCCCAGCTGGTTCATGCCCTCTGCGTAACAGACGGTCATATTTTCTTGGGTTTATTTAAGTATAATTTTGGTGCTGCTCTTTAAAAGGTTAGACATGTCCATCAACTACGAGGCCTTTGTGACGACTTGGTCAATCATGATTCATTGGCTCAGTTTCTTGTTGATGCTCATATGGGTGGAATGTACTTATATGCACTAGTAGAGATGAGTATGCATGTATGTATGTGAGAGTCTACATTTGTATTGTGTTTGTCCTTTCTCTAACAAAAATCGATTGAGGAGGCACGTTGCGTCAGAGAAATAAATCTGCACTTTGTTCCCAGAAAATAGTTATGGCGTCCGTGAAGGCTTACCAAAGCGACCCATAGTCTCTGTTTTGATTGGGACCATACTGTAGTATATCTTTACAGTTAATAAGCTCCCGTGAAATGGGGCTCTCTCCTGCGTCGAGGCTGTAGAAAGCGTGTGAACTGAATGTGCGTGCACCCGCGCTGCTGCCTTCTCTGCTCTCCCACGCTCGTGTGTGTTGCATCAAGAATTGTCAGGACTCCCGAGCGTAGGTAGGTACCTGTCTCAGAGTGATGATTCAGAGGAGAACGAACAGCAGCAGCAACCGTTGAACAACCATATTTGAAAAACAAATCGAATAGTTGTCTGAACATGAAATTTGTCTATGATACTCCCTCCTTTGTCTTAGTATTTAGTCAAGTTTTAGTATTTAAATACATTCATTTCTAAACAAAGTTAAGACAAAAAATTTGGGACGGAGGGAGTAGTATTTTAGGCCACTCACTTTTTGTTTTTGTTTTTGTGAAGAGGCCTACGGCCACGTATTAAGCATCATAGGTTCATATAGACACACACATACAGAAAAGAAAATCTTGGGTGTTTCAAAATCTTATTCCTACTGTATCAGCCTGCGGCGCGCTATGTGCATAGCTCGTTGCCGTCTCTTAGGGCCTGTTTGATAGCATGCACGGAGGGTGCATGAGTTCAAAAGTTTCCTTCCCAATCCATTTTTCGTTGTTTGATAGAGTGTATGAGCTGAGGAGAACATGCACTAACTGATGCAGAAAAGGGCCTCAGCATAACTGAGCCCACTACCCTCGCAGAGGCGAGCTGAGGAAAGCTATGTTGAGCCCAGCACCCTCGCCCCGCCTCGCCTTTTACCCTTGCCGCCTCGCCATTGCCCCGCCGCTCCCCGGCCGCCTCGCCCTCGTCCTCTCACTACAAGAAACTTGTTAATCCATGACAGATATGTCATGACGTTCTTGGCATCCGTCACATATTCTGACGGTCTACCGTCGTCTGTCACTATTATCGTCACCGATTTGTAGGCCGCGACTGGACCGGGAAACATCGGGCCCTTGCCGACGGACATCGATCCACCGTCACGGATACTGTCACGAATCGACCAAGTGGGCTTGGCCGGGCCTAGAGTTTATTTATTATACACCATCCAGATCGTCGCGGAATTGTGCTCCTGCTAATGTGGCGTACATGCCTTTTCCTTGGCCCACATGTCAATCGGACCATACATTTTGCTCAAAAGAAAACCCGTGAGGGTATGTGGGTGCCATTATATGCCCCACATGACATGTTTTTTTGTTATGTTTCTTCCCTGAAAAACAATGAAAACTTATCCCGATTCTCACATCCTCGAGATCCCATCGGCAGTCGCCGTTGGCGCCGCCAGTGCCACCGACGACTGCCCGGGCCTCCACATCCGGCGGGGTGGTCCGTCTCGTCGCCATCTTCAGGATCCCGTCGGCCTCCCGCCTCGCCGCCGCCCGGTCGTGCTGTGCTGACGAGCGAGTCTCCACCAGCCATTGCCGCTCCAACGATCCAGCCGCTCGTCCGCCATTGCCGCACATACAAGCCAACCGTTGCCTGCAGTTGCTGCACAGAAGACTCTCCCGTTCTTTCCCACATCAACTTCAACCAGGAGCGAGCCGTATGTGAGAGACATGTACTATCATCAGCCATTTTTTTTACTATTGCAGCAGTTGTCGTATGTAGGAGTGAACTCACCGCATAAAAAATTTAGAAGTATTGCAGCAGTTTCCTTATGTGAATTGAAATTAAGGAAAATTCATTTAACTGGAAACGGCCAAATGGGTGGTGTACGCTCTTACAGATCAAAAATATGAGACAAAAACATAGAGTAAGCGGAAGTTAATTAATGTTATACTTAAGCAGATGGTTATAGCTTAAGCAGCCGTTGCCTAAACCCTAAACCCTAAATCCTAACCCAGCGCCCCTCTCGAGCCCCAGCGGCCTCGCCCGAGCCCTGTTGTGCCACGCCTCTCCCAAGCCCCGACGGCCTCGCCCAAGCCCCGTCGGTCCTCCTCTTCCTCCTCCCGAGCCCCGGCGGAGGCTGCGCCCGTGCTACGCCACTCCCGAGCCCCGGCAGCGGCTCCGTCCGCGCTACCCCCTCCCGAGCCCCGGCGGCGGCTTCGCAGTACACCTCTTCCCCATATCACACATATCCTATCAAACACAGTCTCATCCAAGCATGTCTCAACACATACATGACCACCAAACGACTGAAGATATATATATTCATCATGTCTATACTTTTTTTTAATAGAAAGGGGTTTCCCCCTGCCCCATTTTTATTAGAAATGAGGCAAAACAGCCCAGGCCAAAAGTGTATCAAAGATAACTTAAAAGTTTACCCTAGCCAACTAGGGAGATAACCAACAGCAAGATAAAAAAAGACTCAACTCCAACATACTTTTTGGTAGTTAATACAGAGAACCAAAGTAGTGCATGATGGAGTACTACTAGAATTCCCAATTTATCTCCAAGCCATCGTCAGGACCTCCCCCTTCTCTTGTCCAGCTGCCGAATGCACCTTAGTAATAGAGCAGCTTGAGAATCGACGCATAGAACCTTCCATTGTTGCAAAAGTCCAGTGAGTTTGGCAAGGACGCAATTCACATTTTTTCACTTGCGCCCCTGGAAACAAAAGTCTTTTCTCAGTTTCCATATACTCCACAAGGAGGTAGCAATAACCATATTAATGACAAAGTTTTTCTTCTCAGAATGCAAGAATGCAATAACATCAATAGAATTGGTAATAGTGTCAATACTGAAGCATTCACCCACAAAGGACCAAACATGGCTAGCCACCACACAGTCAAACATTAAATGTTGAACAGATTCATTCTCACCAAAAAAAGACAAGTTACATCAGCTTATTCCTTTCTTTTAGCCAGATTATCCCTGGTAAGAATTTTGTTATAGATGCAAAGCCAAAGGAAAACATGAATCTTTTGTGCACACATAATTTTCCACAGCTTAATCCCCACGGCAGGGACCACACCCCCAAAATTAATCTTGTTATAAAAAGATTTAACATAGTACACCCCATTTGTTTCCAAAGTCCAAATAGGAGTATCAGGTTCAGGCTTAATGGGGTAAGCTTTAACCATAGCAACCAGTTGTTCCCATCTAGCCATCCCCGCATAGTCAACACACCTCCTAAATGACAGTTTAAGGTCCCTGCCATCCCAAACCTGGGCAATACTGTTGTCCATTTGGTTACAAATATCAAACAGATCCCAGAACTGGACCTTAGGGAACAATCCCCAAGCCATGTATCATGCCAGAAGCTAATGTTAGCACCATTACCCAACTTCCATTTGTAAAAGATTCTAAAAGCATTAATAGCCCAGGATATACTTTTGCAAAAGGTAGATACCCTCTCACTCTTAGCCCACTAGATACTTGGGGATCCCACATCATATTTATTAAAAATAATCTTTTTCCAATCATCATTGCTATTATCAAAAAAATCCTTTACCCATGAAGCCAGCAAGGCCATGTTAAATTCCCTAATATTAGGGACCCCCAAACCCCCAACTTCTTTTTTCCTGCATACCAAACCCCATGTTGTTTTCATGCCCTCTTCACTAAATTTTACAAAAACAGGAACCTTATAGCCTTGAGGGTACAAAACTGCATCAAAGTGTTCAGGATAAGGCTTTTGGTACACACGACTCTTTACTTTCGGCTCGTTTCCGAAAGTTTCTAGAAACATCTTATGCAAATCCTCCCTTAATTTAGTTAAAATTGGACCCGAGGTCGATGAGGATGTCTGTGACAATGACATAGGAGTAACCTGAGTACTAGCCAATGGTGTAACTTGTGGGATGGGCGCCGAACCATAATTCGGCGGAAGGCCAAACAAGCTTGCGCCTATGGGTGGTGTGACAAAGTGATTCGGCGTTGACGCCGAATTGGGCACACTCATAATTGGATTAGGATATGCAGGTAGAGCTACAAGCTGGTTGGTTTGACTAGTGTAAAAATCCAACGGCATACTATATTGTTGTTGTATAGGAGGTGCCGATGAAATAGGTAAAGTTGGACTAGGGTTTTCAGATACACCAAGAGTACCACTAGATGACGGAGGCATATTTTTCTTAGCATTAGTAGTTGCCATAAAAGAATTGTACGTCATCACATTACCCTTACTAACAAGACTTTCAATCACAACCACTTGCTCTGGAGAAAAAACTTTACTCACAGTCATTACATATTGTTCGTCAATGAGGGGAGGAAAATTGACGTTTTCAACCGGAGTGATGTTGCCTTGACGGTCCTTCTTAAAACTTGCAAGAAACGCCTCCAAATCCTCCTCCTCGTGCTTCTTCTTGAGCGTTTCAAAAGCCTCTTCACGCTGCTTCTTGCACGTTTCATAGGCTTGGCGATGTTCCTCCGATAGTTCATCAAGATTGGGCTTAATGATGTTATCGGCATCAACTTCCGAGGGCTTGGGGAGATTAGACATGGTTGATGATGATTCTTGATCTTTCGTCCCCAACGGAGTCGTCAAAAAGTGTGTTCGCACACGAACACGTCACTGTGTACCTCCAACGCCGAGGGTGATGCACCGCAGCTCACGTCGAAGGAGACCCGACCGACAGCACGATACACAAGACAATTGATTGGCGCTTTTGAAGACCCGAAACACCACACGCCCGGGTGGGACCCCGTCTGGATGCACGGCGCCTATGGGCTTCCCTAGGTCAGTTCGCCCGCCCCTAGAGCATCGAGGATCGCTGCTCTCCAACACGAAGAACGAGCGAAGAATGAGAGAGAAAGAACAAGGGAGAGATGTAAAAACTAGGGTAAAAATAGTAGATTGATTTGTTCGATTGTGTGTTGTTTCAATCGACCATCACCTTCAATATATATATGAGGCGGCAGGACTTCCCGTACAAGAAAATGACTAAAAATCCTGTCCAAAACGTCGAAGCCCCTAACCTAACTCGGACAGGAAACTTTAGCAATTTTCCGGACCTACTCGGAGCCATCAAGTGATTTTTCTCGGTTCCACCGAGTTAACGTGGCCAATTTTCTGTCATTTTCTGCATCTTATTCGGAATTTTCGAGTGATTTTTTTCGGAATTACCGAGTCAACTCTGTGACACCGAGTCAAAAAACTCGATGGATCCTAAATGACTGTGCAGCTTGTGTTATGATCTTGTTTTGGCTCTACAGGTTGCATACGACCTTTGATTGAGACGATCTTTACATCAAAATTTACCGTTTTGACGAGACTCACAACTTTCATTTTGAAACATTTTCCATGAGAGGCCATCTTAATCGAATTTCATGTCATTCTTTAATCTGGTGTCAATATGAACATCTCTCAGCGTGTCAAAACTTTTGCATCCCAGTTCCGTTTTAGACCATCTTCATATCCATTTTGATCTTCTCGAAGCAAACCATCCCATGATGACTTCCAATCATAAGTTTGAATTAATCTTGATATAGCTTTAAGCAACTTTTACGATTGTGCCACTTTCAGTCTCCCCTCATGATAAAAAAAATCATTTTAATCTCATCGATAACGTTATGCGCTGTTCTCGAACAAACTTGCTATTCCGAGGCTTGACCCCATGTGAGAGAGCACATAATTAAAAGAGAGAAACCCTACTGCTATCGGTCGGATGCTCCTGTTGACAAGCCTTTTAATCATGTTGGAATCATTGCCGCAGGGTCAGCTAGCTTGTGTGTCCCCTTGACTGATTACAATAATATGACGATCGAATAAACCAATAATGCAAGAATCTGTAGCGCAATTCTCAGTCCGATGCATCATGATCATGAGGCGCTGTCATCCATGGCCAAGCTCACAAGTGGCTCCCGTGCTTACCCCCCTCACATGGATGTGGGTTCTGGAGTGGCATGGGAAGCTGTTTGCAATCAATTTATCTTTGCTGCCACTGTTTATGAGCTACTAATGGCATGTTTCGACGTGGGAGCACATTCCACGATCGAGGAAGGCGAGGGCATGTCTCAGGTAACAGCATATTCATGTGTGCAGTGCAGTGCAGTGCAGGCACACAAGGTCGGCATGATTGGGCGTCCGTGCAGGCTGCCACGGCGTTGGCGAGAGGACGGGACGGTAGGTCCCGGCGAGAAATCTCGTGGGCTCGATCGATCAAGCTGCTGAGGCGAGCAGATCGTGTCTGCACGACGGAGATCACGCCCTGTGACGTACGATGATACACAGCCGCCGACCAATCACGGTGGCTGTCACGGGCTGCTGGATCTCACACGACGTGACGGTGTTCGATGCCGCCGCAGATGTCACTCACGTGTGTGTCTCCGCTTGGACTCTGCATCCCGTGTGATATCCTCACAAGACTCTACAGCACGATCAAATCATCATCTTCCCCACGCCCCGGGCGGCTCGCGGGCGCAACCCTAGCCCCCGCCGCCCCACACGTCGCCTCTCCCCTTCCTCGCCCCTGCCAGGGGACGCCGCCGGGCAAAGCTCGTGCGTGCGTCGTCGGCAGCGGGACTCATCCCTCCTCACGACGTGTCCGGGCGGCGCGGGACGGCCGTCCTTGTGTAGGCGTGCGGTCGGGCCGACGACGGCTTAGGGTGGCACCGAGGGTGCGCGGCCGGCGCGAGCTGGAGGCGGGGTGGCGCGGCCGAAGAGCTGGTGGCGGGGCAGCGCGAGCAGGCAGAGGGGCTGCGACGCGAGCAGACGGTGGGGCTGCAGCACTAGGCAACCTGCGACGGCGCCCTGGATCTGCGACGCGGCGGTGCATCTGGGCCTGTTTGGGCCCGATCTAGGCTCATCGGGCCCGCTCGTCCTTGGCTGACGGTGCATTACCGCTGCTAGACAGGGCGCTCTCGGCGAATGTGGTGGTGTTGCTGCCTCGAGAGAGCAGAGGTTGCGAGGTGGTGGTGGGGAGAGCCGGAGAAGAATGGTGCCACCGTCTGTTGGCGTTGCATCCTTTGGGTTTTATGGCAGGTTCGGCGTGTTGTGGCAGGTGATGGTGTGAGGGTATGGTGGTCGGCGGGTGACGAAAGGCGTCATCAATGGGCGTTGCATCCACCCGTCCGATGCAGGGAAGCGAATGTAGGATTGGCAGCACGTCGATTTATCGTGGGAGTTGCTTGAGGTGGCCATCGTCACCACTGCCAGCGGTATGGAATTGCCTCTCGTCGGTGGTGTGGTCTGGTTATTGGCTTTCAATGGCTTGTGTGTGGATTGTGGGGATGATGTTGGGCTGGGAAAAATCCGATGCTATTGCGGACGAGGGCGATGCCTGCGGGTGCCGTGACCTCCTTGAAGGCGTCGTCTAGGCCTTTATCATCATCCTCCCGTGCAAAGGGGGGAACCCCATATCCAGCAAGATGGTTCAGGCAGTGGCGGCGCTATGGCATCGTTACCTTCTTGGAGGCACTGTCCAGGTTGCTCCCGGAGTCCCACTACAGAGTTTGGTGCTAGAGTTAGCCTCCACTTAGAGTGTGGTCCCCTAGGGCACATTGTACACTGATGCGGCATCTCTTCGACGACGCTTTCCTCAGGTCCAGTCGGGTCCTGCAGTCCACTCGCCACTTTATTTTCGGCAACATGGGTGGGTTGTACGTTGACACGGGCTTGCCTGTGGTTTGGTTTGTGCTTTGAGCTGTTTGCTTCGGTTGTGAAGCGGTCTTGTGGCTCTATGCCGTGACCTCTCACCATCCTGGCAGAATTTAGACAAGGCTTGCCCTTGTTGTTGTGCGTGTAGTTGTGCGTTGTAAGCCGGTTGGCAACTCTTGTATGGTTTTTCGATCCGGTTTTCCTTATAAACTGGATTGACCCTTCTTCTGTTCAATGAATTTAGCAGTGATACTGCTGACATTCAAAAAAGACCCTACAACACGTGAATTTCAGGACATTAAACGAGATGACACTTGTAGAAGAGATAAATACACTAGTACTCACTGAAGTTGAGGCCGAAGCACAATACGGTCACTGGACTTCAGAATACACTCAATACGGTCATTGAATACGAGTTATGGTGATTATACGGTCACTCATTCTGTGTAGAGCTTTGTATTTTGTCCCGTTGACTCGTCAAAATAGTCTTTTGGTCCCACCTGTCACTAGGTGCCCCCACAAATCGCTCTCCCACGCCTCCCACTCACCCCCTCACTCTGTCGGTCTGCCTCGAGATCCACCCCGCGACCCCGTCATCCCGCCCGTCTCCGACACTGATCCTCCAACCCCGCCGCCCATTCTGGCGCCCACCGGTACCTGTCACCGACGGTGGCACGCGCTCTCACGGCCTATTTCGACCGCTCGTTCAAGGAGAGGAGCCGATCGACACGGCGCCGCGCCTGGACTGACGGGCGGTTGCTGCTCGTCCAAGGACACGGTGAGGGTTGTTCGCGGCCGCGTTTCTGTCGCGAACGTCGCGACACTCTAGAAAGGGGTGGAACGACGACGGGAGAGGCCTTGTTTGGTGCTGCATTGGGTGGGAACGAAGCCAGAGCCGGGCGGGCTCCTCGAGGCGAGCGACGGATTTGAGGCTCGGATGCTTGCTACAGCTGGTGACATGAAGATTATTGTGCTCCCGTCGGTCCATGGTCGTTTATGGCGTGGAAGGCGGCCATGTGGGGTAAGGCGGCCGGCATTGGAGGCGAGAAGCTCAAGTGCCCACCGTCGTTCGCCGTGCGCTCGCGGATGAAGTTCTAGGCCACGCCGACGGGGCTGCATGCGGCCAGCAGAAGAGCGCCGGGACGCCGCCGCCGCGTGGGACCACACCACTGACGCTGCAAAGGAACCCCGCTCCGCCCGAGACCTCCGAGGAGACGAGCTACGACGCGACAGGGGAGTTGTAGGCCGACGAGCTGGCGCTGGCCGCAACGCAGTAGACGGTGCAGTTGTCGGCCGCGACGCCGCAGACGATGGAGCCCCCGCGACGACGAGCGTGGAGGAGGTTACCTCCGCAGGCGCGAGCAGCAGGAGGAGGAAGAGGAGGAGCAGCGATGCCGCGGCGAGCTGGGGTGTGGGCTGCGTGCGGGCCATCTGCGAGGCGTTGGGCGGCGGCAGCGGCGGCGCGCACGAGGGGACGGTGGCGGGGAGCGATGGTGGGGCCAGAAGACTATTTTAACCAGTCAACCGGACAATATACGGAGCTCTACAAAGAACCAGTGATCCTATAATCACCGCAACTCGTATTCAATGACCGAATTAAACGTATTCTAAAGTTCAATGATCGTATTATACTTCAGCCTTAACTTCAGTAACTGATGGTGTATTTATCTCCGCGTAGAAATCAAGGCAAGCTACTCCAGGCTTTGTGTTCTCTACTGCTGCAACGGGATGAATAATATCTCGGGTTGCCTGCTACGAGGCTACGACGGTGACGATGAGCAATACTATCTTTCTGGACGAACGACGCAATCTCGTTCCGGGCATATGCAGGGCGCGGGCAACGAAACGACTTGGGTGGGAGCACACGTGAAGAAGAAGCGCGTGCACCACGAGCGCTCGGCCCTGTCCAGCCCGTCCGTTCACCCAACAACCAGGAAGCGGATCATGTGGAATCACAACGCAACGATAAAATAATCCTACAAACTGGGATCGGTAAGAGCAACTTCAACCGACCGATCCAAATAAATGTACGTTATGTCCGTATTTTATCTGTTTGAATCGGCCAAGCGAACATTTGAGTCCGTTTTTATAATTGGATCAGCGCTCACGCTTAATACGACAACAATCCATTTTGAAGCGACACAAATTAAAAGAAAATATTAAATATTTTGAAAATGTAGAAACCATTAATTAAACATTTAATGTGAACGTAGAAGGCCGGCGATAGTTCACAAGACTCTAAAGCACGTGAATTTCAGGACAATAAACGAGCTATCGCCTGTAGAAATCAAGGCAAAAGCTGCTCCAGGGTTTGTGTTCTCTACTGCTGCAACGGGATGAACAATACATATATATCTCGGGCTACCTGCTACGAGCCTACGACGGTGACGATGGGCAATATGTTTCTGGGACGACGCGACGACGCAATCTCGTTCAGGGCATATGCAGGGCGCGGGCGTGGGCAACGAAGCGATTTGGGTGGGAGCACACGTGCACCACGAGGGCTCTGCCCTCTCCAGCCCATCCGTCCACCCAACAACCAGGAAGCGGATCACGTCGAATCACAAACGCAACCGTAAAATAATCCTACAAACTGCGATCGGTAAGAGCGGCAAATGATAAGAGGATAGAATATAACAGGTCATTTCGAATTCGGAGACTGAACTTGGAGTATAATATTAAGGTAGGATAAATCCTAATCTATTTCATATTTCTTAATAATCAATATACTCGACATCCTTTGGCCGTCACAGCAGTAACGACGCAAATAGTGAGACTGAAGAAGAATCCGAAGGTAAGCCAACGGTCATCCCCCACAGTTGTAACGGTCGATGCATCGCGGAAGGTGTGGCTGGAGTGAAAACCGACGAGGTTGCTCAAGCAAGGCGGTAGCCCTTTGTGTCGATGTCGAGGTAACCGAGCGCGTAGGATGATGTAGCCGTGGTCGAGGTAGCCGTGCGAAGAACGTCGTGGTCGATGCTGAGTCGGGGTAGCCGATGTCGAGGAAGTCGCCGTGGAGCCGCGGGCGCAAGGAGGCGTCAAGTTAGTCATGGGCGCAGAGGTGTGCCTGGAAGAAGAGGTAGTTAACGACGCGTAGCGCCGGGTTTGCCAAGCCCAGGGACACATCGTGGACGAAGGCACACATTGGTATTGCCAGCAACGCGCATGCGTAGACGGACGAAGTCGATGTTGGCGATGTGCCGCGCTAGGCTTGCCAGGCCTAGGAGCACATCGTGGACGAAGGCACACGTCGGTGTTGTCATCACCGGGCATGCGAAGACGGTGACCTGCACACAACCTGTACGCCATGTCGAGGAGGTTAGCAGAGAAGGACTCGACGACGATTACGGCGCAAATCGGCGGGGGCGATGTTGCCCGCAGTGGTCGGAGTAGATGAAGTGGCCTGGACGCAACCGTAGTGGTTGGAGTATATGAAGTGGTCGGGGAAGACGTCGGCGACGCTGGCGATGAGCTGGTGCTGGACGAAGATGAATGAGGTGGACGGGAGGTGCGGCTCGGGTGAGCGAGCTATAGCAGCGCCAAAGGAGAGCGGCGGCGGCGACGGCTAGTTAGGAGCGCGGCGGCAATGCTCGAAGTAGGCGAGGAAGAGCCCGGCAACATGACGAAGACCGGCGCGGATGATGGCGTTCCCGTGCCGAAGGAGATGGCGCGACGCATACCACAAGTAGTCGACACGCGGGGACGGCGGAGTGGACCGCGCGTCGTGTTGCTACGACCCAAAGGGGCAACGAAGCGGTGACGCGCGGGGCAGGGCGACATCGGAAAGACCTCGAGGTGGCGGCATAGACCGTGTGCCGCAACGCTACGGCCCGAAGGAGCGACGCAGCGGCGGTGAGTGGGTTGGTGCAGCCACATGGACGGCCTCGGGCGGCGGCGGGAGCCACGTGCCGCTGCACTACAGCCCGAAGGGGCGGTGTAGCAGCGACTCGCGGGTCGGGGCAACCACGGGGAGAACCACTGAGCGACGGCACTGCGGCCCGACGGGGCAACGCAACGGCAGCCCGTTGCTCGATCGGTGGTGGGGCGCGTTGTACTCGGGACAACCTTCACAGGACCCGCGGAGGCGCATTCAATCGACTGATCAGCTCAGTCACACGGCGCGGATGGAGTCGATCGCGGCGGGCGCGTGATCAATCCGATTGCACGCGAGGTCGGGATCGCTGCTCGATAATGATGAGGGCGTCATGGATGATGAAGCGGGGTGGCCAAGCAGACCAAGGCGACGGCGGCCAGCAAAGAATGGCTGCCAGAGGAGGCCGGTGATGGGTCGGGGAGCTCGAGGCAGCCGGTAGGGCCAACGCAGCTGGCAAGCTGAGGGAGCCGGCAGGCCCGGCGCAGCTGGCAAGCCGAGGCAGCCGGCAGGCCCGGCGCAGCGGCAAGACCAAGGCAGCCGGGAGGACCGGCAGCCGACGAGGGGCCTGGCAACCGGCAGGCCTAAGGCAGCCAACGTTCCCGAGGCGGCCGGCGAGTGGCGACGAAGACGGAAGGTGGGTGATGCAGGCGTCCTGTTCAGCGCGGGGCGGCGACGGCGGCGTAAAGTGACAGGCGGGCAGATGCGTGGACGACGGCCATGACGGGCCACCGCGTCGCGTAAGGCCGATGGGTCAAAGTAGAGGTCAGCTGGTCGCGCCTAGGTCGGAGTAGATGCGCGAGGTGTCAACGGCAGCGTCGGGCAACGCAATCCGGTCTTAGATCAAAAAAACAAAAAGGAAAAGCGTCGATCAAGAGACCGATAAAAGAGAGAAAACCCAGATCAAGAGATCGAGGAGAAAGACTTTCTAGGACAGCCGGTCAACAAGACCGACGGATGAACCCTAGCTACGGGCGGCGCGGCCCCCGACGACGGTCATGGAGGCCGACCACCCCGGGGGCAGCGCGTGGTGCGAAAGCGGCCGGCGGCGGCTAGGCCTAGAAATTTGCGACAGATACCATGTCGAAGTGGAGAATAGAGGGATTGGTGAAATAATTATTGTATTGATTGAGCCTCATGAACATATATATATATATATATATATATATATATATATATATATATATATATATATTATATATATATATAGGAGTACAATGATCAAATTGAAGTACAAGGCAAGGTATGACAAATCTTAGTCTGTCTCATATTCCATTCATAAACTAATATAAAAGCGTTTAGATCATCATTTTAGTTATCTAAACACCCTTATACTTCCTCCGTTCCAAAATAAGTGACTTAAAAATGACTCAATCTGTACTAAAGTTAGTGCAAAGTTGAGTCATTTTTGAGTCACTTATTTTGAGATGGAGAGAGTATTAATTTATTTCCTAATAATCAAGAGGGAGTAGATATTAGTATTAGTGCATGACAGTTTGTTAGACAGTTAGCGATATGTGAAAAGTGTGCACGCCTCGTTACAACATAATCTGCACGTTTTATAAGTGTGCTGCCGCGGCTAGTAGGCATGCAGGCCCGCAGCGCTGATAAAGAAGTGCTTGTGGCCTGGGTGAGTTTTCCCGAGAGGCTTAATTGTTGGAGAGCCAGGGCAGAAACAGGCTCCTCACGAGGCTGTGCTGCTGCTGCCGTCGGGTGACAACTGACAACCACGGCGAGGCTGGGCGGCCGGTCCCGGCGTCCGGCGGAGCCCTTCGCCGGCGCCGGCGGCTGCGAGGCTAGGCAGCCGGCCACGCGGCGGCACCGGCAGATGGGGGCGCGCGTCATGGCGTGGTGGCGCGCGAGGGTGGTCGCGCCCGTGCGCCGCGCCTGCAGGCTCGCCGTCGCCGCCGCCCGCGCCCGCGTTCGCAAGGGCGGTACGTAAGCCACCACTATACTCGCTACTCTGCTTTTCTTGGAGCTGCCGCTGAAGCGTGAACTGGGTCGATGAACTTCGTTGAAATTGTAGGGCATGTTTAGCTTACGCGGGCTCAAATGTTTACCATTCTTTGCTGAGCCGGTGGATACAGTGCATGCATCTAAATTTGCGGTAGCGTTGGTAGTAAGTGGTTTTAGGAAAGTCACCCCAATCCCAATGTCATCTTTATCTGATAATTACCGGGAAAATGCCCAGAAACGTAATGCCGGAGAGAGAAAAAGATTCGCGGTCAGTTCATGGAACCAGAGGATAGCAGAAGTGCTCCAAAGAATTAGGTGAAGGAGCATTATCGCAAGAAGCAAACAAAGGAGGAGATCGGCCATGGCCCATGCGGGTTATCTTATCTTCTTGCACGCTGCACACCAATTAGGATTTAGGACTAGGGACACGTTAACGTTAGCTCCTGCTTCCAACCGCCCATTTGCATCATGTACGTACTTTGGACCACCTAATCTAATCCGCGGCCCTTACGGTGGTTACGCGGATGCATCACCCGATCGATCCTTTTCCTCTGAATAGGAGCATCTAGTACACAATGCAACTAATCTGCTGCATAATGTAGTAGTACGCATACATTATTCTCTCTGTTTTAAAATAAATGTCTTAGTTTTGTATTAGCTCTCACATAAAATTATACTCCCTTCCTTTCAAAATAAGTGTTTTAAATTTAATACAACTTTATATTAGAGACATTTATTTTGGAACGGAAGGAGTACTAAGCTAGAGACATTTATTTCAGAATGGAGTTATATTAAAAAGAACTAACAAAGTGCTTTATTAATCTTGGTTTGGCTGATGGGATGAATGGTGTGCAGAGTGCGGCGTCGTGAACCTTCACCAGGACGTGCAGACGTGCGGGTACCACGACGTGCAGGTGATGTGGGACATGCTCAGCTCCGACAAGGAGGCCGCCGCCGTCGCCGCCTCGACGCAACCGACGCAGCCGCGGCGGCGGAAGAGGCCGTCGTTCTGGAGGCTGCCGCCGTCGTTCTGGCCTGCCCGGTTGCCGCACGCCGCCGCGGTGCAGTGAGACGAACGGGGCGCCGCGAGTTCATGGCAATGATCCCAGCCTGACCAGCCCGACCGTGCATGTGTATACACGATTTTTGTATAGTTTTTGGACAGAGCCATTTGCTTCTGCTCTCATCTACTGTTGATTTGAGTGTGCTCTGGCTTGGACGGACAGAGCCGTGTGGACCTTGGACTTGCTCCCCATCGATTTAGAGTCTTTGACCATCTTTGTGCGGGGAGCAGCTATCGATTTGGATGTGGAAATTATTAATCAATCAGCCATGGATGCACGTAGCAAGGATTTTTTTTGTTTACTCTCACTACACCTAAATACTACCTCCATCACAGTTTATAAGATATAAACACCCACGTGTATCTAGATCCTTAATTTGATTTATATAAAATCTATTGTTTAATATAAAATTATATCATTAAAAAATAGAAAAACATTGTTCAAAAAGAAATACAATGTGCACACAAAGAAAGCACAAGCACATTGTTCAAGAAGAAAAAGAAAAACGAAACAAGCAAGCGCATTACACTCAGTGTGCACCCGAGCACGTCTATTAGCATCCCAAGGCCGACCCTCGTTCCCTCATGCCAACTCCAGCGCGCGACCCCATCCTATCCGGATGCATCCGTTTGTGGTAAAACAGACATATCAGACGGCCCAGCGCGCGGGCGCAAACGTAATTTTGTCTGTTTTTTGTTCGCTTTTTACCCATCCCTAGCCCAAACTTGCGTGGCGTTTGGGGTAAAAGGGACATCGCACGGACGGACGGGATGCACGCCCTTGTCCTCCCCTGGCCCACTCGTCGGTGGCACATGCCTCCCTTTTTCTATCCCCCACCCAACCCCACCCACCGAGCCCTCCAACGCATGGGGGCCTGCACGCCGCCGCCGAAGGAGTCCACGGTGCTGATGTTGCTGCTCCGGCTGCCGTAGCTGGTGAGGGCCGACGCGGCGGCAGCGGGCGGCACGGAGTCGAAGGGTGGAAGGCGCGGAGGCGAAGGGGCGAAGGGGTGGGTGACGTGGACGCGAAGGGGCGGAAGGCACGGAGGCGAAGGGACGGGCCGCGTGGAGGCGAAGGGCCTGTCCTCCCTTGTTGTCGCGGTACTCGCGCGCAGCGGCGTCGTAGGCCCGCGCAGCCTCCTCGGCCCGTTGGTGTCGTCGCCGACGTCGAGCGCCAGGCCGGTTGCGGCGACCCCGGCCGCGGGCAGCATCGCCGTCTTGTCGGACGTCCAGGGCGCCATGGCTTCCCTTTGTTTTTCTTGTTGTGGATGGTTGTGTGCGTATCAAGTTGATGGATGGCGTGTATGGGTGGGAGAGAGCAAGGAGTGCGGTCAAAATGCGGCCGTGCGTTGGACGCACAACCAACGCATCCCAGAAAAGCCCCAGACATGACCTCATCGCCCACCCCAAACGATCAAAATTCGGACGAAATGAGAGTGCAGATGGGGTCGTGCGCTGGAGTTGGCCTCATATCGCCTGCAATCGTTCGTACTGTGTTTTTTTCCACAAACATGAGACAAAGTAGAGTGGGTGGGAGGGATTTGCAGACGTCCAAATCACCGTCAAGTCCGATCTTAACTAGCCTCTCCCACAAAATATCCTCCTCCCCCGCTTAGAGCAAGTACAATAAGGTACAATCAGTAGGCTGTAAGGATTAAAATACTATATTTTTGCTGGGTTGGATGAGAAAGAAGAGGAGAAAGAAGGGAAGCGGGCTCTTCTTGAAGAGCCAGCTCTAGCACGTGCTCCTAGGTGCTTTGTGAGAATGAAAGGTGGGCCATATACGATAAAAGTAGTACTCCCTCCATCACAGTTTATAAGGCGTGCACGTGTATCTAGGTCGTCAATTTGACTTATATAAAATGTATTCTTTAACATAAAAATTATATCATTAAAAAATAGAACATCTAAAGTTTCTAATGATATATTTTTTGTAATATATGTCTCTTATTAAGTTGGTCAAATTGACGACCTAGATACACGTGCATGCCTTATAAACTGAAACGGACGGAGTACTCTTTTACAACTAACTATTGTACAAACTAGCTATAAGGTGAGCTATAAGAATGCTTATAGCCAGCAGTTGGCTATACTATTAACCATGCTCTTATGCGTGCCCGACGCTGGTCAAGACCGTATTCATGTCGGTCCAGAACGTGCACAAACTCTTATTGGAGCCAGCCTCATCCATCTGTCTGCATGTCATCCGCCATTAATTATGTCGCCACCTTCTCGGCCAACCCCCTCTATATAAACCGCAAGCCCGGTCACAGCTGCATATAACGTCCTCCGCTCCCTTCCTCCTCTTCGCTCGTACAAAATATAAGTGTGGGCATGAACCAGCTGCGGTTTCAGGAAACTTCTGTGTTGTTTTCGAAGATTTCAGAATGCCCGTTTTCTTATTTTTTACATATTTAGTAAATTTATATTTAATAATTGAATATGTAAATATTTTTGATTTTTGAATATATTTTAATTTCGTAAAATTTTCATGAAAATAAATAAATTCACAATTATTTCTGAAAAATTGTGAAAAATATGAAAGTTATGAATTTTAAAAAATTGATGACTCAATTTAAATATACACGAACATATTCAAATTCATGTAGTTTTTTTTCTAATTCTCGTTCATTTTTTCCCAAATTCGTTGTCAATTTATAACTCATAAAATATTTTCTGAATAAATGTACAAAAATCAAATAAAAAATCAAATTAGTTAACTTATTCTAGATCCGCAAACACTTTTCAAATTCATGATTTTTTTTCATATTCACGATTTTAATTGAAAAACAGAATAATACTAATAAAAACCAAATTGTGCTTCGCTCGCTAGCTCTGCTTGCACACGCTAGGCCAGGGTAACATTGAGTGGGGCATTTGTTTTTTTTTCTGGAGAAAGAACATGGACTGGGCGCATGAGCAAGGGAGGGGATGTCCGAAATTACTAGTTAGTGAGTACACCTTTCAACGATAACTCCCACCTTCACAGATTGCGACAAGTGGCGCACTGCTTGCGTGCTACTTGTCACAACACAAAGGCAAAACCGTTACTCTCGCAAAAAAAAACAGAAAACGTGTTTTTCACGTAAAAAAAATGCAGTTTTTTTGCGAAAAAGAAAATTATTTTCTTTTTCGTCCAAAAGTTACGTAAGACCGGTGAAAAATCAAGAAAATGAGGGAAAAAACCACTCAAAAAAGACGAAAACGCGTGCGAAAAAATTAAAAAAACGAAGGGAATGTCAGAGCGCGATATGTGACGGCGACTAGGAACGCGCCAAGTGACAGCGCGTGAAACTGAACGCTGGAATGCTTATGAGGGAGTGCTCGTTAACTAGTTACTCTCGTGGATGTCTTATTTTATGCGAGATTGAGCTATCGGTCCTATATGGGCCTTCTACTAACTGGGATTTATCACAATGTTTTTTATTTTCCATGTTTTTTTGCGGGGGAACTATCTTCCATTTTCATCGAGCATTAGAATAATGTTAAGGAAACGTTCACACAGTGTTAAAAAGGGGATAGCATTCAAGACATGTTCCTGAAATTTAAACAATGTTCACACATTTTTACAATGTTGTGACATTCCTAAAAAATGTTTATACAACGAAAAATGTTTTGTCCCATTAAAAAAAAGTACTTCACACTTCTTAAAATAATTACTAGGAAAACAATCAGGGAATTTTGAAATAAATAATGGGCTCATCTAATTAAAAAATAAATGTTACTATTAATAAAATGTTGGTGAGATTTCAAAAAACCTTCATATATCCGATAAATATGTGTGTGATATTTTTCTAAAACATTTAATATAATATAGAAAACATATTCGTGCAATATATTAGAAATATTTCGTACCATTCAAGAAAAGTTAACCTGTATTTTAAAAGTGTTTTAATATTTTGCAAATACGTATGTTGAAAAATTTGCATCACATATTTGAAAATGTTTAAATTATATCAAAAAAGTATAGCACGTGTTTATGAAAGATTTAACATTGTGTATTCAAAAAAGTAGAGATGTATTAAACAAAAGGGAAAATAAGAATGTATATCGTATAGCCAAAAACACAGATGAAAACATTAAAAAAACACAATATCAATTAAAGAAACACATAGAATAAAACAGACTGAAACATTTCAGAACGTTTCCAAACCGAAACCCTATCTTGCAATTTGGGTCGTGACCCACTGAGGAAAAGCTAGAGGCGAGAACTACGAACAACTTGCGGTAAACGATTAATAGCTCAGGTGCAGGAGCCACATCACATCACAGTTATAGAGGACAAATGTTGCAACTTGTAGGGATGAAAATGTGGTAGATATCCTCGTGCTTCAATGACTACGTACTTTGAAGGAATTGCCGATCAGGAGGTACTTAACGCACGCTTGATGCAAGTGCTTTTCGTTAGCATCAGACTTATAGCTTCAACGGGTAAGAGTGGCAACAGAATGCATGGCGGCAGTTCATCATTAGAAAAGAACTATCTTGTGCCACTGCCGTCTGCTGTGATTGTTAGAGACATCCAATCTAGGCAGCACCATTTTTGAAAGAGTTGATTTGGTGTATGAACGGCGAGAAGCGAACTTTGAATCTTATGATCTAGCGAAAGCGGCAATGTCCCTAGCTGCCCCAGACATGTTTGGTAAAACACAACGCCTGATATCATTAATGTAACAAACACTATTGTACAGAGTTTTGAATAAAGGTGATAAATTCTAAATATAAAAAAAAAACTCTGGCACATGAGCGACGCGTTGCTCATTAGGAGTAACCCATAACATCGTGCGCCACGGTTAATAATATGCGTCGCTCTTTGCGAGCAATACTGAGATCAGCACCCGCTACAACGCTATATTATAAATTTTGAAACTTATGGAACCTGTCTTAGGAAGCTTATGGAACATTCCGCTCTGTTTTTGACAGGTTTCTTTTCTATACAGGTTTTCCTTTGGTTTTCAATTTCTTTATTTTTCTGTTTTCTTTTATAAATTTTGAAAAAGTTTTTGAATTCATGATTATTTCTTGAATTCATGAAAAAACCCTAAGCTTTGTTCGTTGATGATTTTTAATTTCTTAGTTCATGAATACTTTTTAAAATTCGTAAAAAAATTTAAATCATGAACTCTTCCAACATCATTAACATGTTTTTCAATGGTTTTCCAAAATATGATATTTTTTTCCAAATTCATGGTCAATTCTTTAAATACATGGACACTTTTCTAATTCCAAAAAAACAAATTCTTAGAAAAATAAGTCATACACGTGACCATTTTCCATTATCATGTTTTTTCATCTTCATGATTTCTAGTTGCAAATAAAGCGACAATAATAATAAAATAATAAACAAAAGTGTGCTTTGCTTTTTTTGAGGCAAAAAAGTGTGCTTTGCTAAGTAGCTATATTTTCGTTTGTTGGGCTAGGCTCACTTAGAGTTGATGCATGAGGGAGGATAAAGAGCAACTAGTTGACGAGCGCTTCTTCGAAAGCATGCAATGATCATCTGGGATGGGTTGAGAGCGCATCACTTGGCGCCCTCTTAGCCGTTGCCATGTGTTTGTCTTGCTCTAGGCTCTCCCTCCAGAATATTTATTTATTTATTCGGACCCTTTTTTGATTTTTTTTAGATATTTTTATACTTTTTAGTTTTCACATCTCTTTTCTAGATTTTTGGGAAAAAAAGTTGCACGAGAAACATGGTTTTTCTTTTGCTTCTCTGAGAGACACGGTTTTTCCTTCACGAGAGGCATGATCGTGCATCTCGGAAATGAAAACAACACACTTATTTTTTTATTATTCTTCTGTGAGAGGTACAGTTTTGCTTCCATAAGAGGAACGGTTTTACTTTCGTGAGCACGGACGTGCCTCTCGGAAACGAAAAAAATGTGTTTCCTCTTCTTTTTCTTCCGTGAGAGGTAGTGTTTTGCTTTCGCAAGAGGCACGGCCGTGCCTCTCGAAAACGTAAAAATACGTGTTTTCTCTTTATTTTCTTGAGAGGCATGATTTTGCTTCCGTGAGAGGCATGATCGTGCCTCTCGAAAACAAATAAAAACATGTTTTCTGTTTTGTTTTCCATGAGTGGTACGGTTTTGATTTTTCGAGAGGCATGGCCATGCCTCTGTAAAACCACTTTCAAAAAGGGAAAAGGCATGCTCTCGGTTCGGTTTTTTCGTTCGGGTTTTCTCATGAAATAAAAAGTTCGTTAAAACCAATCAATATGGGATCTAGTTTTGAAGATCTCGACGCGAGGAATTCGATGATCAACACGGTTCGAGATTTGGACGCACGGTTTCAGAGGTAGAACATTTTGAATAAACAGGTCTACGAGAAAAGGAAAACACACCATTTATTGCAACCTGTAAAGATGAGAGTGATCTTTCAAAGATGTACTTCTCAATTAATGATTTTGTGCATATGTCACCGGAGGTCCTATTCAACACATCTAGTATAGAACAGGTTTGCTAGCGCTCCTTACCACATTCGTGGGCTGGTAGTTCCACGGCTTGTTTCGCTCGCTTCAGATCTCTTGTTGGTTGATTGGTAGATCAGTTGCGCGGCACACTGGTTGACTAGTTAACTTAAAATCATCATAATTTGGAATACAATCATAGAAAAAACAAAAAGTTCAACTATTTTGCAAAAAAGATTGCAGTTTTGAGAAAAGTTCTTCGAATTTAAGGAAGCATCAACTTTGAAAAAAATTCATCAATTGAAAAAAACATAAATTGTAAAAATGTTCATCGATTTTGAAAACAAATCGCAAATTTGAAAAAATAGATCATCGAATTTCAAGAAAAGTTTATCAGTTTTGACAAAAGTTCATCAAATTGAGAAAAACTTCCATCATATTTGAGAAAAGAAAATCATTGAGTTTGAAAAAAACTCACTTAAAGTGGGTGCATGAGGGAGGGGATATGTCTCCGGAGCTCCTACTCGGTACTTCAGGCACAGAAAATACTTCAAGGCGCTCGCTACCTTCATTCATGGGTTGAGAGTTCCGCTCCTTATTCCGCTTAGTTTAGATCTCTCGCTGGATGACTGGTGGACCAGTTGCCCGGCTCATTGGTTGACAAGTTAAGTTAAAAAAAATCACAAATTTGGAAAACAATCATAGAAAAAATGGAATTGGAAAGAGTTCATCGATTTTGAAAAAATCTTCACAAATTGAAAAAACATCAAATTTAAAAAACATATAAAATTTGCAAAAGGGCTATCAATTTTGGGTTAAAGATAAATGTCAAAAATATTCATCGATTTAAAAAAAACAAAAATATGAAAAACAAAGTCATTGAATTTCAAGAAAAGTTCATAAATTTGGAAAAGGACTCATCATTTTGAATAAATCTTCCATCAAATTTGAAAAAGTTATAAAAACATGTAAGTAATCACATTAAGTTTGCTCAACATGAATGTTCACAGTGTTGAAAATATGCCCTAGAGGCAATAATAAAATGGTTATTATCATATTTCCTTGTTCATGATAATCGTCTATTGTTCATGCTATAATTGTATTAACAGGAAACAGTAATACATGTGTGAATAAAAACATCACAATGTGTCCCTAGCAAGCCTCTAGTTGGCTAGCTCGTTGATCAATAGATGATCATGGTTTCCTGATCATGGGCATTGGATGTCATTGATAAGGGATCAAATCATTGGGAGAATGATGTGATGGACAAGACCCAATCCTAAGCGTAGCACTAGATCGTATTGTTCGTATGCTAAAGTTTTTCTAATGTCAAGTATCTTTTCCTTCGACCATGAGATTGTGCAACTCCCAGATACCGTAGAAGTACTTTGGGTGTATCAAACGTCACAACGTAACTGGGTGACTATAAAGGTGCACTACGGGTACCTCTGAAAGTGTCTGTTGGGTTGGTACGAATCGAGATCGGGATTTGTGACTCCGCGTGACGGAGAGGTATCTCTGGGCCCACTCGGTAGAACATCATCATGAGCTCAATGTGACTAAGGAGTTAGTCACACGATGATGTGCTACGGAACGAGTAAAGAGACTTACCGGTAACGAGATTAAACAAGGTATAGGTATACCGACGATCGAATCTCGGCCAAGTTCTATACCAACAAACAAAGGGAATTGTATACGGGATTGATTGAATCCTTGACATCGTGGTTCATCCGATGAGATCATCGTGGAGCAAGTGTGAGCCACCATGAGTATCCATACCCCGCTGATGGTTATTGGCCGGAGAGGTGTCTTGGTCATGTGTGCCTGTCTCCCGAACCCGTAGGGTCTACACACTTAAGGTTCGATGACGCTAGGGTTATAGGGAATTGTTATAGGAGGTTATCGAAAGTTGTTCGGAGCCCCGGATGAGATCCCGGATGTCACGAGGAGCACCGGAATGGTCCGGAAGTAAAGATTGATATATAGGACGGATGGTTTTGGACACCGGAAGTGTTTCGGGCGTCGCCGGTAACGTACCGGGACCATCGGGACCACCGGAAGTGGCCCCGGGGGTCCACCGGAAGGGGGCCACGACCCCGGGAGGCTAGATGGGCCAAGTGCGGGAGGGAACCAGCCCCTAGGTGGGCTGGTGTGCCCCCACACTCAGCCCATGGCGCAAGAAGAGGGGAGAGGGGGGGGGGGAAACCCTAGCGCAGGTGGGCCTAAGGCCCACCAGAAGGGTGCGCCACCCCTCCTCCCCTCCTGCCGCCGCACCTCCCCTCATCTAAGGCTGATGCCCCTCCCAGGAGAGGGAAACCCTCAAGGGGGCGCAGCCCCTCCCTCCCCCTATATATAGTCGGCACTTTGGGCTGTTGGAGACACCAATCTTCCTTTCCCTCGGCGCAGCCCTGCTCTTCTTTCTCCTCCTCTTTGCCGGTGCTTGGCGAACCCCTGCCGGGAGACCTCGTCTCTCCATCGACACCACGCCGTCGTGCTGCTAGAGATCTTCCCCAACCTCTCCCTCCTCCTTGCTGGATCAAGGTGCGGGAGACGTCACCGGGCTGCACGTGTGTTGAACGCGGAGGTGTCGTGGTTCGGCACTAGATCGGAATCACACCACGGTCTGAATCGCCGCGAGTACGACTCCATCAACCGCGTTCTAGAAACGCTTCCGCTTAGCGATCTTCAAAGGTATGAAGATGCTCTCATCCCTCTCTCGTTGCTGGTCTCTTCATAGGAAGATCCGAATATGCACAGGAAGTTTTTTGAATTTATGCTACGTTACCCAATAGTGGTATCAGAGCCAGGTATTCTATGCATAGATTCTATGCACGAGTAGAACACAAAAGGTTGTGGGCGATGATTTGTCAATTGCTTGCCGCTACTAGTCTTATTCTTTACCGGCGGTATTGTGAGATGAAGCGGCCCGGACCAACATTACACGTACGCTTATGTGAGACTGGTTCCACCGACAGACATGCACACCGTGTATAAAGGTGGCTAGCGGGTGTCTGTCTCTGCTACTCTAGTCGATTGGATTTGATGAAAAGGGTCCTTATGAAGGGTAAATAGCTTTGGCATATCATCGTTGTGGCTGTCACATAGGTATGAAGCGTTCTTGCTAGAAACCCAAATCAGCCACGTAAAACTTGCAACAACAATTAGAGGACGTCTAACTTGTTTTTGTAGGGTTTGACATGTGATATGATATGGCTAAAGTTGTGATGTTGCATGTATGATGTATCAGATGATTATGTTATTGTAATAGGTTTCACAACTTGCATGTCGATGAGTATGACAACCGGTAGGAGCCATAGGAGTTGTCTTAATTTATTGTATGAGATGCAACGCCATGTGCTTACTACTTTTACTTCATTGCTAACGGTTAGCTATAGTAGTAGTGATAGTAGTAGTTGGCGTGACGACTTCACGGAGACACGATGATGGAGATCATGGTGTCACGCCGGTGACAATGATGATCATGTGATGCCTGAAGATGGAGATCGAAAGAGCAAAGATGGTAATGGCCTTATCATGTCACTATATGATTGCATTGTGATGTTTATCATGTTTTTCATCTTATTGCTTAGAACGAGGTAGCATAATAAGATGATCCCTCTTCAAATTTCGTGAACGTATTCCCCTAAGTGTGCACCGTTGCGAAGGATCGTTGTCTCGAAGCACCACGTGATGATCGGGTGTGATAGATTCTACCATTCGCATACAACGGGTGTAAGCCAGTTTTACACACGCGAAACACCTAGGTTGACTCGACGACCTTAGCATATACAGTCATGACCTCGAATACAAGAGACCGAGAGGTCAAACATGAGTCGTATGGTTGAATACGATCAGCATGAAGTTGCTCACCATGATGACTAGTCCGTCTCACGTGATGATCGGACACGGCTTAGTTAACATGGATCATGGATCACTTAGATGACTCAAGGGATGTCGATTTAAGTGGGAGTTCATACTTAATTTGATGAAATTAACTTAATTGTCATGAACTTAGTCTAAAAGTTGTCTTTGTAAATATTATAGATGGCCAACTTCAACCTCAATTTCAACGCATTCCTAGAGAAAAACAAGCTGAAAGATGATGGTAGCAACTATGCGGACTGGTTCGCAACTTGAAGCTCATCCTTGAAGCAGCTAAAAAGGCTTATGTCCTTGATGCGCCGCTAGGTGACCCTCCCGCTTCCACAGCAGCCCAGGACATTCTGAATGTCTGGCAAACGCGGTGTGATGACTACTCTCTGGTTAGTTGTGGCATGTTATACAGTTTGGAAACGGGGCTCCAAAGGCGTTTTGAGCAACACTGTGCATATGAGATGTTCCAAGAGCCGAAGCTAGTTTTTCAAGCTCATGCCCGTGTCGAGAGATATGAAGTCTCCGACAAGTTCTTTAGCTGTAAGATGGAGGAGAACAGTTCTCTCAGTGAGCACATACTCAAAATGTCTGGGTTACATGATCGTCTGACTTCACTTGGATTCGAACTTCCGGATGATGCTATAATTGACAGAATCCTCCACTCTCTCCCACCAAGCTACAAAGGTTTTGTGCTGAACTACAACATGCAAGGGATGGAGAAGACCATTCCCGAGTTGTACTCGATGCTCAAGTCTGCAGAGGTAGAAATCAAGAAAGAGCATCAAGTGTTGATGGTCAACAAGACCACTAGTTTCAAGAAGGGAAAGGGTAAGAAGAACTTCAAGAAAGACGGCAAAGCCGTTGCCGCGCCCGATAAGCCAGATGCCGGGAAGAAGAAAAAGAATGGACCCAAGCCTGAGACTGAGTGCTTCTATTGCAAGGGAAAGGGTCACTGGAAACGGAACTGCCCCAAATACTTAGCGGACAAGAAGGCCGGCAACGTTAAAGGTATATGTGATATACATGTTATTGATGTGTACCTTACCAGGGCTCGTAGTATCTCCTGGGTATTTGATACCGGTGCTGTTGCTCACATTTGCAACTCAAAGCAGGAACTGCGGAATAAGCGGAGACTGGCCAAGGACGAGGTGACGATGCGCGTCGGGAATGGCTCCAAGATCGATGTGATCACCGTCGGCACGCTAGCTCTACATCTACCGTCAGGATTAGTTTTAAACCTTAAAAATTGTTATTTAGTACCAGCTTTGAGCATGAATATTTTATCAGGGTCTTGCTTAATGCGAGACGGCTACTCATTTAAGTCAGAGAATAATGGTTGTTCTATTTATATGAGTGATATGTTTTATGGTCATGCTCCGCTGGTGAATGGTGTATTCTTGATGAATCTCGATCTTGATGTTACACATATTCATAGTGTGAGTACCAAAAGATGTAAAGTTGATAATGATAGTCCCACATACTTGTGGCACTGCCGCCTTGGTCATATCGGTGTTAAGCGCATGAAGAAGCTCCATACTGATGGACAATTAGAGTCTCTTGACTTTGAATCATTTGACACATGCAAACCGTGCCTCATGGGCAAGATGACTAAGAGTCCATTCTCAGGAATAATGGAGAGAGCAACCGACTTATTGGAAATAATACATACTGATGTGTGTGATCCAATGAACGTTGAAGCTCGCGGTGGCTATCGTTATGTTCTCACTCTCACCGATGATTTGAGTAGGTATGGGTATATCTACTTGATGAAGCACAAATCTGAGACCTTTGAAAAGTTCAAGGAATTTTAGAGTGAGGTAGAGAATCAACGTGACAGAAAAATTAAGTGTCTATGATCTGATCGTGGAGGAGAATATTTGAGTCACAAGTTTGGCACGCACCTAAGGAAGTGTGGAATCGTTTCACAACTGACGCCGCGTGGCACAATGCAACATAACAGAGTGTCTGAACGTTGTAATCGCACTTTATTAGATATGGTACGATCTATGATGTCTCTTACCGACTTACCGCTATCATTTTGGGGATACGCATTAGAAAATGCAACATTCATTTTAAATAGGGCACCGTCTAAATCCGTTGAGACAACACCGTATGAACTATGGTTTGGCAAGAAACCTAAGTTGTCGCTTCTTAAAGTTTGGGGCTGCGATGCTTATGTGAAGAAACTTCAACCAGAAAAGCTCAAACCCAAAGCGAAGAAATGCATATTCATAGGATACCCTAAGGAAACTATTGGGTATACCTTCTATCTTAGATCCGAAGGTAAAACCTTTGTTGCCAAGAATGGATCCTTTCTAGAGAAAGAGTTTCTCTCGAAAGAAGTAAGTGGGAGGAAAGTAGAACTTGACGAGGTAATTACACCCCCTCTCGAACAGGAGAGTAGGGCAGCGCGGGAAATTGTTCGTGTGGCGCCTGCACCAACTGAAGAGGAAGTTAATGATAATGATCATGAAGCTTCGGATCAAGTTACTACTGAACCACGAAGGTCCACAAGGGTATGCTCCGCACCAGAGTGGTACGGCAACCCTGTTATGGAAATTATGTTGTTAGACAACGGTGAACCTTCGAACTATGAAGAAGCGATGGCGGGCCCGGATTCCAACAAATGGCTTGAAGCTATGAAATCCGAGATAGGATCCATGTATGAGAACAAGTATTGACTTTGGTGGACTTGCCCGATGACCGGCGAGCCATAGAAAATAAATGGAACTTCAAGAAGAAGACTGATGCAAAAGGTAATGTAACCGTTTATAAAGCTCGACTTGTCGCAAAGGGATTTCGACAAATTCAAGGAATTGACTACGAAGAGACTTTCTCTCCCGTAGCGAAGCTGAAGTCAGTCTGAATCATGTTAGCAATTGCCGCCTTTTATGATTATGAAATTTGGCAAATGGACGTCAAAACAGCGTTCCTTAAGGGGAACCTTAAGGAAGAGTTATATATGATGAAACCAGAAGGTTTTGTCGACCCTAAGGGTGCTAACAAAGTGTGCAAACTCCAGCACTCCATCTATGGGCTGGTGCAAGCATCTCGTAGTTGGAACATTCGCTTTAATGAGGTGATTAAAGCATTTGGGTTCATACAGGTTTATGGAGAAGCCTGTCTGTACAAGAAAGTGAGTGGGAGCTCTGTAGCTTTCCTCATACTGTATGTGTATGACATATTATTGATGGGGAATCATATAGAGATATTGGAGAGCATAAAGGCCTATTTGAACAAGAGTTTTTTCAATGAAGGACCTTGGAGAAGCTGCATACACACTAGTAGAAAACAGGGCTTTGGTTCGGGCTCGAAAAACACATTAGTCTCGGTTCCTTTACGAACCGGGACTAACGTTAGTATTAGTCCCGGTTCGAGCGGCAAAGGCGCCGGTCGGGCATTAGTCCCGTTTCAAATGGGACCTTTAGTCCCGGTTCGTGTCTCGAACCGGGACTAAAGGGTTTTGAGGATTTAGTCCCGGTTCGTGTCTTGGACCTTTAGTCCCGGTTCGTGTCTCGAACCGGGACTAAAGGGTTTGGAGGATTTAGTCCCGGTTGGTGTCTTGATCCGGGACTAAAGGGTAGACCTTTAGTCCCGGTTCGTGACACGAACCGGGGCTACAGGTGTTCAGATTTGTTTTTCCTGATTTTAAATTCTTGTTTGTAGTTTCTGTTTTAAATTGTTTGTATCTTTTAGGATATTTGATGTTTTTGATTGATTCTTTTTGAATTAGATTCAAAATTTTGTCTAGTTTCTGTTTGTGCCATTAGTTTTCAAATTTGAATGGTTTAAATTTGAAATTGTTTAAATTTGCTTCAAACCCAGTTTTTGAATAACTTGAGTTTACAAATAGTTTTTAATTTAATTCTTTTTGCTCCCACTCATGTGTTAGATTGTTGTCACAGTAAGATTTATTTGGTTATTTTTAGAATAATTTAAATTAGGATTTTAATTAAAGAAATATTGTTTTGCTTATATAGTTGTTTTAGTCATTTAATTGTTGTTTTTTATTATTTTTAGTTAGTTCTTTCTGTAGATTTTAACATGTTGTAGTATGGTGCACATTTAATGCACAAAAAAAATCTACAGTTCAATTAATTTTAAAAAAATGCCTTTGTAGCAGATGGGTTTTCATTTGAAACCTTGATACTTTGAGTTTTGCAGAAAACAAACAAAAATGATAAAATCTTCAAAAAATAAACAAAAATGATAAAATCTTCAAAAAATAAAATCCTTTGAGATGTTGTTAGTTTTTAGTGTCTAGTCGGTATAGAAATTTTGAGACATGAATTTTGACCGTTTTTGCAAAAAAGGAAAAAAAATAAACGAGCATAACTTTTGCATACGACGTCCAAAAAAATTAATATATCAAAAAAAACTAGAAAAAATTGGTAGTCGATTTCACCCGGGCTTGCCCGATGAAGTTTTCTCACATGCTCAAAATTCCAAATGGAAAAAAAGTTATTTCAAAAAGAAGTTTTTTCCAAAAAAAAGAAAAATAATTTTATTTAAAAATATTAGGTTGTTTTCATTGAAATTCACTATTATTGTTACTTATTAAGTTTATTTTAGTAATTGTTTGTAATTCAAAAAATGAAATCATGTGACATGACATCAAGACCCAAGTTGTTTAGGATTGATAGCTTACTATTGTTAAGAAAACAACAAGTGCACACTTGGCAACTAGGGGCGATAGAACCAGAAAGTTAAGCGTGCTCGGGTTGAAGCAGTGAAAGGATGGGTGATCGGCCGGGAAGTTAGACGATTTGAAATGAGTGATCCACGCTAGAGTAGTGAGGATGGGTGATTAGAGATTAAATTGTCAAATAATTCAAAGATTAGAAAATTGGAATAAAACATAAAAAATATTCAAAAATAAAATTTGAAAAAAATTAAAAAAAATCTACCTTTTCGGGTCAAACAAACAAAAAAACAGACGATCCTTTAGTCCCGGTTCGTAAGTAGAACCGGGACTAAAGGTACTCCCTCCGAGGCGGCCACGTGGAGCACCTTTGGTCCCGGCTTAGAACATGGCCGAGACTAAAGGTTAGGCCTTTAGTCCCGCCCCTTAGTCCCGGTTGGTGAACCGGGACTAAAGCCCCTTACGGGCCGGGACTAAAGGCCCTGTCCCCACTAGTGACATATTAGGCATCAAGATCTATAGAGATAGACCGAGACGCCTCATAGGTCTTTCGCAAAGTACATACCTTGACAAGATATTGAAGAAGTTCAATATGGAAAACTCAAAGAAAGGGTTCTTGCCAGTTTTGCAAGGTATGAGATTGAGTAAGACTCAGTCGCCGACCACGGCAGCAGATAAAGAGAAGATGAGTACTGTCCCCTACGCTTGAGTCGTAGGCTCTCTTATGTATGCCATGCTGTGTACCAGACCTGATATAAACCTTGCCATAAGTTTGGTAGGGAGGTACCAAAGTGATCCCGGTATGGAACACTGGACAATGGTCAAGAATATCCTTAAGTACCTGAAGAGGACTAAGGAGATGTTTCTCGTTTATGGAGGTGACGAAGAGCTCGTCGTAAAGGGTTACGTCGACGCTAGCTTTGACACAGATCCGGATGACTCTAAGTCACAGACCGGATACGTATATGTTTTGAATGGTGGGCAGTGAGCTGGTGCAGCAGCAAGCAAGAAGTCGTGGCAGCATCTACATGTGAAGCGGAGTACATAGCTGCTTCAGAAGTAGCTCATGAAGGAATTTGGATGAAGGAGCTCATCACCGACCTTGGAGTGGTTCCAAGCGCGTCGGTTCCAATGACACTCTTCTGTGATAACACTGGGGTCATTGCCATAGCCAAGGAGCCCAGGTTTCACCGGAAGACGAAGCACATCAAACGCCGCTACAACTCCATCAAGGACCATGTCCAGAGTGGAGTAATAGAGATTTGTAAAGTACACACGAATCTGAATGTTGCAGACCCATTGACTAAACCTCTTCCACGAGCAAAACATGATCAACACCATAATGCTATGGGTGTTCGATACATCACAATGTAACTAGATTATTCACTCTAGTGCAAGTGGGAGACTGTTGGAAATATGCCCTAGAGGCAATAATAAAATGGTTATTATCATATTTCCTTGTTCATGATAATCGTCTATTGTTCATGCTATAATTGTATTAACAGGAAACAGTAATACATGTGTGAATAAATAGATCACAATGTGTCCCTAGCAAGCCTCTAGTTGGCTAGCTCGTTGATCAATAGATGATCATGGTTTCCTGATCATGGGCATTGGATGTCATTGATAACGGGATCACATCATTGGGAGAATGATGTGATGGAAAAGACTCAATCCTAAGCGTAGCACTAGATCGTATTGTTCGTATGCTAAAGCTTTTCTAATGTCAAGTATCTTTTCCTTCGACCGTGAGATTGTGCAACTCCCGGATACCGTAGGAGCGCTTTGGGTGCATCAAACGTCACAACATAACTGGGTGACTATAAAGGTGCACTACGGGTACCTCTGAAAGTGTATGTTGGGTTGGTACGAATCGAGATCGGGATTTGTCACTCTGCGTGACGGAGAGGTATCTCTGGTCCCACTCGGTAGAACATCATCATGAGCTCAATGTGAGTAAGGAGTTAGTCACACGATGACGTGCTACGGAACGAGTAAAGAGACTTACCGGTAACGAGATTGAACAAGGTATAGGTATACCGACGATCGAATCTCGGCCAAGTTCTATACCGACAGACAAAGGGAATTGTATACGGGATTGATTGAATCCTTGACATCGTGGTTCATCCGATGAGATCATCGTGGAGCAAGTGGGAGCCACCATGGGTATCCAGACCCCGCTGATGGTTATTGGTCGGAGAGGTGTCTCGGTCACGCCTGCCTGTCTCCCGAACCCGTAGGGTCTACACACTTAAGGTTCGATGACGCTAGGGTTATAGGGAATTGTTATACGAGGTTATCGAAAGTTGTTCGGAGTCCCAGATGAGATCCCGGACGTCACGAGCACCTCCGGAATGGTCCGGAAGTAAAGATTGATATATAGGACGGATGGTTTTTGGACACCGGAAGTGTTTCGGGCGTCGCCGGTAACGTACCGGGACCACCGGAAGTGGACCTGGGGGTCCACCGGAAGGGGGCCACGACCCCGGGAGGCTATGTGGGCCAAGTGCGGGAGGGAACCAGCCCCTAGGTGGGCTGGTGCGCCCCCCACACTCAGCCCATGGCGCAAGAAGAGGGGAGAGGGGGGGAACCCTAGCGCAGGTGGGCCTAGGGCCCACCAGAAGGATGCGCCACCCCTCCTCCCCTCCTGGCCGCCGCACCTCCCCCCATCTAAGGCTGATGCCCCTCCCAGGAGAGGGAAACCCTCAAGGGGGCGCAACCCCTCCCCCCCCTATATATAGTGGGCACTTTGGGCTGTTGGAGACATCAATCTTCCTTTCCCTCGGTGCAGCCCTGCTCTTCTTTCTCCTCCTCTTTGCCGGTGCTTGGCGAAGCCTTGCCGGGAGACCTCGTCTCTCCATCGACACCACGCCGTCGTGCTGCCGGAGATCTTTCCCAACCTCTCCCTCCTCCTTGCTGGATCAAGGTGCGGGAGACGTCACCGGGCTGCACGTGTGTTGAACGCGGAGGTGCCGTGGTTCGGCACTAGATCGGAATCACACTGCGATCTGAATCGCCGCGAGTACGACTCCATCAACCGCGTTCTAGCAACGCTTCCTCTTAGCGGTCTTCAAAGGTATGAAGATGCTCTCACCCCTCTCTCGTTGCTGGTCTCTTCATAGGAAGATCTGAATATGCGTAGGAAATTTTTTGAATTTATGCTACGTTACCCAACACACAGTAAATTCATCTCATATAAACTAAATTCATCTCATCAATTTTGAATGCTCATATAAAGTTATAAAAAGATGTAAGTAATCAGAGTAAATTCATCTCAACATCAAAGCCTTTACAAGGCTTTTCCATATTTTGTTATTATCACTTTTCCAAACAAGCCCCGCATCAAATCTTGCTAAACTAAATGAAACAAAACAGTAACTATTAAACTAATTTATCCAAACAAATAAAAGCATTAGAATAACTATCAAGACCAGCTTCCACTTAGATACATCACACATGCACACTACTAAAACTAGCATGTGTATTTCAAGTTCAGAAAGCGGGAGTCATAGGACATTCCTCATGTCCATGAATGTTCACACCTTTCTTCCTTAATACTTGTTCCTTATTGCTCGGTGCAGATCAACTTTGCTATAAAAATAGAGATTTAAAAGATGCACAAAAAACCACATCGATAAAAACAACAAAGGAAGTATTTCTGGGTTTTTGTGTTTTGAAAACTAATTTAAAAGAAAAACATATAAAACATTGAGGAAATCTTGAACTTTGAAAAACGAACAAAAAAACAAAGGAAATTATTGGGACAAGTACAACATGAATGTTTTGGGACTCTCCACCAGATGAAGTGCGACCTCATTACAAGTTTATTACAAATAAATTCGTCACCACATCTCTATGTAAACTCGAAAACGACCTATGCAAGCTTAGGCTTTTGCAAGCCTGAACTTGACAGCTCATTGTGGCAGCGGCTGATAATATGCAGGAGTCCATGCGTAGCTCTATGTGGTGAAGTGGAACATCGTGACTCTGGGTGTCTCGAAGGGAGTTGGCAAGGTGGCTCATGTAGTTCAAGGACTCTCCGAGCTCGCGAACATCCTCTGTACCAAAATATAAGACATTTTGTAGGCTAAACTAGCCTAAAAATGACTTATATTTTAATACACGGGGAGTAATATACATTTCTCCTCCTCCTTCATCATCCTCAGGTTGAGCCTCGGGTTTGGGTTCTTAAGCTTCTTCCTCCAAATCATGTAGCATGGTTGATTCAGGATCTTCTTCATCATCCTCTCCTTGTGCATCACAAATACCTCATTTCATCCTCGATAGAGAACCGGTTAGGAATAGGAGTAAGCAAAAGGGGCCGACTCAAGGGATACATATAGATGTTCTAGCATTTCAAATGATAATCATGCCAACAGTATGAAGAACTAAAGAGAAACAAAGGTTACCATCTATTGAATGAATGTTACTTAGGAAGAGACCAAGCACATTGTCAAAGACTGTTATCATTGTGAGTGGCGGCTGAAATGGTGTAGAACTATCGTGCCCAAGTTAAGCCTCATATTGGAGTTCGGATGTGTAGCTTTTCCAAGTATAAGCATATTCTCTTCATCTACTTATGGAAAAAAAAATCTTCAAGTCTTGCAAAAATATGTTTGTGACGTTTTCAAAATAAATAAAAATTGTTCGCTCAATATAAATAAAATATTTCATTCCAAAAACCTGTTACGCGTATATATGAAAATTTCACAATGTGTATTGAAAAACCTAGACATGTATTTGAGAAAAAGAAAAAATTGAACATAAAAAACAAAAAACTGATGAAAACCATAAGAGAAGCATCTGAAACCAATAAAATAAAAACATAGAAAAAACTAGCTGTAATGTTTTGAAAACTGCAATCATATCGGGGAAATCTAATTCGGCTCTTGGGATCATATCCTCCTGCCCATCAAAAAAGTTTTTCTGCAAATGTCAAAAGAGTTTGAAAAAAAATAGATGTCTTCTTTGTTACAGGCAAATGCTACCTGCAAATTTATAGTGAAAACTTTTAAGCATTTTGAGTTCAACGAAAAAATAAATCAAACGCCAAATGTCACCTACAAATGTTACACACTTTTTTTTCATCGACGAAGCATCACTATCCCGTTTCACATGAAAATGGTCAAGCAACTTGTTAGACTAAGATGAACACCCAGATTAAAAATCAATTATTTTCAAAGTTATTTACTATTTATTTTAATTTTACTATTCATTGGAGAGCATATGCTCCCGAGAGTCAAAATGGCCCTCCCAATCATATCTTGCTATTTGGGTCGCGGCCCACTCGTAAACAATAAATAGTTTTGGTGCATGGGCCACATCACGTTACAATGATAAAGGAACAAGTGTAACAATTTGCAGAGATGAAGATGATAGATATATATGTTGGTGCATCAGCTAGATGCTTCTAAGGACTTGTCGATTATGAGGTACTTCAAAGTTGAAACACGCGCTTGCTGAGAGTGCTTTTCGTTACCATCAAACTTATATATTCAGAGGATAAGAGTGGCCATAGACTGCATGGCGATAATTCTCATTTGAGGGAGAACTATCTGGGACCATCTGATACAATTATTAGAGACATCCAATCTGGGCAGCAGCATTTTGATGAAAGCTGAAGTGTCGTATAAAGGGCCAAAAGCAAACATTTTTTTTTTGAAGCAAGACAGAAGATTTGTTATTTCCATTAATTAAGGGAGAAGATTTAGACATAAGCCTGCAACGCAGGGAAGCAAAATTTGAAACTCATGAATCTAGTGAAAGAGGCACCATTTTTTTTTCCTTTTGAAAGGGACGCTTTATTACTTTTAAGCATTACACATGATTTCTACATAGCTAAGATGCACACAATCAAACAAAGTCTTCTGACACAAATAAAAAATAAAAAGACAAAATACAAAGAAACATATAGAGTCCGTATAACGCCTAAAGCGGAGGTGCGTCAATTCTACAATCATGCTGCTACCCAGATTGGGTAAAAGTACAGCTCGCCGTAGTCTTCAATCGTGTACACACCTTCATAGACATGTCTTAATTCTTCACACGTTGTAAAGATGACCATAAACAAAAAATCCCAATACATTTGTAAATAACCTACACCAAAGAAGTACTTTTATCAATAAAAATCTTATTATTTCTACATACCAAAGCGATCAAATAACACCACATCTGCTACTTTTATCGTTGTAGCGGCAGCATTTCTGCCTGCTGGTAGATCTGTTTGCTTAAACACCACGCCTGCTATCATTCAGGTAATATGCCCTATAGACTCCAGCTCAAAAATAAATAGAGTTTTGAATAAAAATGGTGAGTTTAGGGAAAAAGAAAGGAAACACTATTATAAAGCCGGCTGATGCACACGCAAGCGTTCGCCGCTTACGTAACCGCCCGATCAATTCTGATCGAGCGCTCACGCTTGCCACAAATCAATCCCGCGCAATCAGCTTTTTCCTGCAATAAGGGTTTTGTTTCAGTAGATTCCTGCAACACATGACTAGTTTCGCAAAGAAAAAACGATTCAGTGGTGATGTTTTTTCTGCAACTCTGGTCTTGTTTCAAAAGGTTTTTACTCCCTCTGTTTGAAATTACTTGTCGCAAAATAGATTAAAAAAATCCGAACGGAGGAAGTACAACATGTCTTTTGTTTCAGAAAGAAAAAAAAATGGTTCGATGGTGAAGTTTTTTTTTTCTATGACAGGGGTCTTGTTTCAGAAACATAGCCCGAGTTGCAGCACTTGAGGAAAGCCCGATGTTAGAGAGTGAGTGATCATACATTGCAACATAATGCATTTCAGAAACATAGCTCTAGTTACAGGAAACGACGAAGGAGTGACCTGCTTGAGAGATCGTCACCATCATGAGAAGTTTCTGCAACAAGATCTATATTGCATAAGTTTTTGCAACACTAGGTTTGTTACTGTGGTGAAAGACGTAGCACATCCGCACGATGATGCCATATCCAACGACTCGTAACAGGATCGGTCTTTTAAAAAGAAAATCATCGGACCGACGCTTGTCCAAAAAGAAAACTCTTGTACGCTGCAACGCTTCGCGCATTGCTCGCTAGGAGCCACCCATACCAGTGCCCCTGCACGCTGCAGCCACTCGCTACGACCGATCAGAGCCGGTCTCGTTTACTCAAAAACAAACAGAGCCGGCCTCGCCGGGACGTGGAGCGGCCTGATTTTACAGTCATAGCTGGCGGCAGACTGCGATCAGTCGTAGTTTGAACGTAGAATCGGCGGCGAGAGCTATTTTCAAAGGTTGTTTCGATAGAATGCAAGGCTCACGTGAGATTGCTACAAGTTTTTACGTAAAGCCAAACGTGGAGGATTATAATTGGGGTTAGGGAGAGTAACCAAAAATGCTCTTTTTTATACTAGACCTACGAACGGTATCAACGTAAACCTACGAAATCCCTCTTCCACTAATCAAACATGCCGTAGCGATCGATAGCGTGCACTTGTACATGCATGCATGACGAGGATTCCCTACGATTTGCGTGTATGCATTATGCATGATTCTGACGATCGCTGCACAGGGCAATAGCATCCTACTCCCCTTATCCCTGTCATCTATTGCAGAAACGACCTGTTGGGGGCCGCGGGCTGGTCTGAGACCGCAGTATCTCTTTATTAATTCATGTCGAAAACATCATTAATACACCAATAATACAACCTGTCAGATCGGCATTGCTTATCTTGTCTGCAGGAGTGATTAGTGAAACGCGAGTGAGTGGTAATTCTATCTTAATGCTCTTTTTTTTTTACCTTTTTACTAACTGCACCATCTGCAGGAGGTCATCTAATTTTCAACTGGCAGTAATCTTGGTCTTACTTCTAGTCTTTTACTAGATTGGATGGAGAGATATACAAACGATAGATAGGTTCTTCCTTTTGGAAGAGTGTATCTTGAGCATCTGTCAGAAACTTTTACTACTGGAAGATTGATAATGGTGTTAATATCAGTTTTTGGCATGACACTTGGGCTGGGGAATGTTCCCTCAAAGTTAGGTTTTGGGAGTTGTTTGATATCTGTAACCAACAAGATTGTTCTGTGTCCCAGGTCTGGGATGGAACTAACCTTAGATTATCCTTTAGAAGATGTGTTGATGGCCGAGTTATATGATTAGCTGGGAAAATCTTATTGATCACATTAAAAATTACCCCCTGTTAAATTCTCCTGATACACCTGTTTGGCTCCTTTAGTCTAATGGCATTTATCCAACCAAAATCATTTTACAAATGTATTAACTTTGCTGGTGTGATTTCTCCTTTTGGAGAAACATTATGGAAAACGTTATGCCCTCAAAATATCCATGTGTTTTTGTGGCTGTGCCTTTACAACAAGATCCTAACTAGAGATAATGTAGCTAAGAGGAAAACAATGGATGATATTACGTGCTTATTTTGCAATGAAGTTGAATCTGTGCAACACCTGTTCTTTGATTGTATAAATGCTGATATCATTTGGTCAATCATATCTGAATTTTTTAAAATTCGTAGATTACTATGCTTTAATGATGTCACTTCCTTATGGAAATTGAACAAAAAAAACATGTGCTTAATCTGGTGATTGATGCATTCTTGTGGAGTATCTGGAGATTAAGGAATGAGTTTTATTTCCAGGGGCGCACATGGAGAGGTCTGGGCCACGGTCTTGCCAAACTAAGAGGGATTTTGCAGCAATGGTTGGTACTCTGCGACACTGCACAAATGAACGAACTGAAGCGGTTTATTCTGGGATAGCGTGGATTTAATCTGATCGATCTTTCCTTGTCTGTAATAATAAATACTTAGTCCGTTGCTTTGGTCCAACACGAAAGAATGCTTGGTTTTGAACTTGTTATGTGGCGATGTAGTTTGAGCTGGCCCATTTCCCAGGACATTTCCTTGTGGTTATGCCTGTGTTGAGGGTTTCTTTGTTCCTTTAGGTGATGGTAGTTGTGTGAGCTGTAATCTGGATGATGTCTGCTTCATTTTCAATAAAATGAGGTAGGGAGGCAACCCCTTTCTTTAAAAAAAAAGATATACAAACGACAAACAACTGTAAATAACCACTTGTACTTCATATGGAGCAGTAAATATTGTGCAGCCAAGAGCTATTAATACCAAGATATCCTAATTACTGAGAGATATCAAGGCCAAGATCTTCTGCCAATAGCATCCTAGAGCCTGCGGATATCTGTTTCTTCACCGTTGCAGTACGGTAAGTACGAGCTGCAGTCCATTTATAAGCAGAGGGTATCCATTCAAATCTTATCAATGAGGTTATCAATCCATGCATGCATCATTTGCACCACGAAATATACGGCCCAGAGGCCAGAGTACGTCAAATTTTGGATCGACGCCTGCATCCAGGTCAATTGTCATCCTCTGCATACCAGATTTTTGCAGATGTACTACCGTCAAATTTGGATCGACGCCTGCCCAAATGAACCATTCGTCTTAAAAACTACTCCTATATATGGATCTATGAACCCGTTTTGGTCCATGACAAATTCGGGCCCAGTTGCAGGAAAACTAAATTTGCCGTCAGCAGGTAAATCCGTGGATGTGTTGCAGACATCTCTCGCAGAGCATACGTACTGCACGTATGGCTTGAAGGCCGTGTGAACGTGTCACGCGTGGTTGTGCATGGCATGCATGCATGCACATCAGCACATGGTACGTGCTACTCATCATATACTGTAAAAAAATGTCTCTACGTTCTGGTAAAAACGAGAGAGGTCGATCGGTGAGAAATAGGGTAGAGCAAGCTGTAGTTTGCATGCATCAATGCATCTCCATATGTCCCGCAAGTATGGATGTGCCATACGAACTGTCTCTATGTTCTTTGACGTCTCTTGGTGATTGTCATCACATTGAGAACTACTCCCTTCGTTCTTAAATATAAGATCTTTTAGACATTTTACTATGAACTACATATAAAGCAAAATTAATGAATTTATACTTTAAAATACGCATACATACATTAATATGTAATTTACAATAAAATTCTAAAAATCTTATATTTAAAAACGGAGGGAGTAGGTAATAGCCCAGTGACAAGATCGCAGTGGCACATCCTTGTAGACCGAGGTTCAACTCCTGAGACGAGCGAGTTTCACTATCTCAACCGAGTGTGCTCCTTCTATAAAAATATGTTCTAAGTGCTAGTGTTCATGGATTTTTCTTTTAGGATTGCCGCTACAGTTAATAAACGTGTTGATGTGTGGCACTGAGCTAAGATGCGGCTTCACAAAGTGTTCCAAGCAACATTGTTGTATGGATATATCGATCCATAGAAGCATATACAAGCTCATCGTAATTACCCCATAATTTATGACCGAGTTCAGGCATGCATGTGCCCGTCGTGATGTTGTCCCATATTGTCAAAAGCAAATCATCAACGTGCGGGCTCCTTACAACATTTCCGCCGCGTATTAATTGTTTTCAGCATCGAAATAGCGTTTTAGTGGGCACAGACGTGTGACAGTTTTAATAGTAACGCATCACTGTAGCGCTTCATCAGCCACGATAAAATACAACACACGTTCAACATAAACATATTTTTCACTCAAACATACACAAAGTAAACTAACAGTAAATAGTTCGACAAAAAACATCTAAAATTCAAATTTCAGTTCATAACGGAACCGCAAGCAAGTTCATACGCTACTAAAATAAAAATACATAATCCTAGACTACTCCTCGTCCTCCTCGGTGATGTAGTCCGACGACGTAAACACGTCGACCCACCGAGGATCATCCTCGTCCCAGGTCGACGACTCCGGCTTGTCTATCTGGGCTTCCGTTAATTCCTTTCACCCACGCTTGTCCGTGCGATGCAACTCGCTCTGATCTCCTCTGCGCCCAGAACTCGTTTTCAACGACGACGAGGTCCTACGGGAAGCGCTCGTGCCACACTGTCATGGAGGCCTCGTTCGCCTCGGCGATGATGAGGCGACGCTCCCACTTTCACTAGACGCGGTGATCCTCCTCGATGACTAGACGTGGTGAAGGCGGGAGATCCTGCGCCCTTTGGCGCGTCCGGACGTCAGTGAAGTTCATCTACGCTCGAGGCGCCACGCCACAGTGTCGTACGCACGGATGACCTTGTGGGCGTTTTCTAACGTTCCGAGTTTGAGGCTTGTATTGCCGGAATGGATCTATGTGTAATACATGCCGGAGGGCGAAGGCGGACGCCACGGTGGCCCGACATGCTCCTTGGGCGCGGGGGCATGGTGGGAGGCGGTGGCGACTGGGCGGTGGAAGAGGTGGTGGAGAAGGCACGGCGGCAGCGGGGCGTTGGAAGAAGCATAGTGAAGGCATAGGAAAGGAAACATGGTGGTTGGCAAGCGCGGAGGTGCATGGGTTTTATATAGCGTGCTGGGGCGCCGCGCGGCAAAACTAACTCCGGTGTTGCCGTTTTTTCGTGTACGCGGGATAACTTTTTTCGCGGGCCAGCTAGAGATGACATTGCATAATACCCGGCCATGATAGACCCATCCATTGATCTGAATCACGTGCCTGCAGTATATCTACCAATCGATCCAATGAACAGTGCTGGTCTTTCAATAGTTAGGTCAAGTACCACATAGCGAGCACCCAGCAGGAGAGGCCTTCCTGCCACCACTGAATTCAATGTGCTGTGTGGTAATGTCTGTGCATGGAGGTTTGTTTCCCTGTCCTTATTCTCTTCTCTTTGTTTCTTGCATCCAAGTGATTGGAGAGGTCGTTAGTGCCAAACAAAACAAGAGGGAGTGTATGTGCGTGTGTGAGCGCGCGAGCGCATCCAAGTCCATGCTTGTGTGCACGGAGGATCGTACCTACTACCAGTAGTGGAGAACGAGGCTTTAAATCCCCGGTCGACAACGGCCTTTATTTTCAGATCACCAACAAAGCCCGGATTGACAACAGACTTTATTTTCGGATCACCAACCGAGATAAGAGGATAGTCCTTACTTTTTTGTCCTGGTTGATCACAATCCAGGACTAAAGTACCGTCATGTCATCGCCAGCGTTTGTTGGGATTGAAGGATCTTTAGTCTTGATTAGGGATACCAATAAAGACTAAGGATTTTTCTGTTTTTTTTGTTGGGATTAGGATTTTAGGTTTAGGGTTTATGGTTTTATTTTTCTTTTTCTTTTGTATTTTTCATTCAATTCTTCTGCAACCATCTTGGTTTCGTCTGCTTCCCACTTAGGCACGGCTCTATTATAGCCACCTGTCCCCAGAAGATGGTGATACTGCTTTTTCTCAGCATTTATCTTTTTTTCTCAACCTTTCCAAAGCTTCAGTCGATTTGTTGTACTTCAGAAATGCGTCCCAGTGATCTTTTATCTTCCCTAGTGCTCAACTGAATTCCGGAATCTTCTTTTTTGCCTTGATGTATTCGTTGTATAATCTTTTCCTCCAGCTCTGAAATCGTGTGGCCATCTTCTTAAGAGCTAATTGCTTGACTTCCAACCATTTTCTATCTGGGAGACCCTTTGGTAGGTTGAAATGTGACATGAGCGTACCCAAAGAAAAAAAATGATCTTTCGTCGACATAACTAACTCCTCGATCTACCTTTGGCTTATTTCATTATTGAATGGTCACCGGGTTGTCCCTCACAATAACTCCACATTGATTATAAATTTACGGGCATTCTGTTCAGCAGCAATCTTCGCCATCTTCTACAACTTCATCAATGTTGAACTATATGTCATCGCCACCCTTTTTAGCCCGGCCTCATACCCTTCTAGGAGATTGGCTCAATCCGGAGGGCTAAAATAAGAAAGATTCGTTAATATATATATATATAAATAAATTAATATATCTAATGATCACCAGAGGCTTAATATATATATACCTCATTGGACTTTGCTAATTAATTGTCCAACATTCTCTTCGCCGTGATCGTTTGTTTGCCCTTCTTCTCTTGGTTCTTGCTCAAGTTCCTCCCCGGACTCGTTCAGATATTGTGAGCCGTCATCTTGTTCATTCTCTTGGTTTTGGGAGGAGCGTATGATGTCGAAGATGTCATCTTCAAGGTATTTGCCGCTATCGTCCATAGCTTAACTAATTTGTAAAACAACATCAACATGAGGAAAATCTGGATCCAGTTGTCCAAAGGGAAAACAACATCAGGATAATCAGCCAATGTATAATCTAGGAGATCTCGGAAACAACATCAACATCACGAAAATCTGGATCCAATTGGCCAAAGTTGTTGGTAATCTCTTAGCTTTCTTCAACCATTTCCAGGAACATAGCACTATATCATTGGACAATATCCAATGACAAATTGCTCATAGAAGCATTACCACATACACATATAAATTACAATCCATTCATACATATACATGAAAATGCACTGAGAGCGGTAATATCGAGCAACATGACGGACAATGAGATCCCCGATGACGTCTTCAAGAAGGGAACGGGCTTCGATCCATCGGTCCATCTGAAGAGAGATCAAGTTTTCGCCTCGACAAACACTCACCGCCAATGAACGCCACACCCCAGCGATCACCCCGCCCACACGACCATAGTCACCGGGCAGCACCGCGCCACGTCATCTTCCCATGAGCACAACGACACCACCACCACGGTCACCACCCTGACATCGAAGTTTCTGACACCACCTCATCCGAGCTCTACACTACCCCAACTAAAGAAACGAGTGGAAAGGACCCGACTTTCACACCCATAGAGGCCCCTCGCACTAAGGCCAATAGGTCGGCCAAAACTGGCCTCCATCGACCTGTCCTACTGTCGGGCAATAGCCGAGCTCGGTCCTGCGGCCGGCCGCGACATGAGGTCGGCCAAGGTGACGTCAGTGGTCAACTGACCGTTCATGGTCAAAACTGACTAGTGGGTCACACTAGCTAGCGACTCACTTAATTAAATGTATTCAATTAATTTAATTGAGTCATCGATGGCGAGCACTTTGGCGGCGACCGACGCTCCGGTGTGCAAATGTTCAAGGCTGCGGGGCGTTAGCAAGCAAAGTGAGGGGCTGGCGGGGCTCTATGCGATGTGGTGATGATGTTGGGCTCGCCGGGGTGACCAAATGGTCACCGGAGCATCGTCGGCAATGAGCTCTGGCGGCGGCGGGTTTTGGTCAATGGTGAGACATTGTCTAGAGCTAGGTAACGACGTGGGAAGGAGAGGGGTTAGGAGGAGGAGGTCACATTGGTTGTAGCGGGATGCTCAGTGGGCTCGGAGACGACCTAATTAGGTTTGAATTCTGACCTCTCCTATATTCTGTTCAAAACTTAATTTTAAGTTATTCAAATTTGAGCTGAAGTGTCATGTGATGAAAGTATATTTCACTTGGTTCAGTTTGCAATTTATGACTTATTTAAATTTAAACTCATTATGTTTGAATCTGAATTTTATAATAGCCAATTTCCAAAATTCACTTTTTGAAGTGAAATTATTTTTAATAAAGATCATCATGCAAAAATAGTCCATCAATTTGGGCCCAAAGGTAAAAAGTTATGATAGTTTTCACTTCTAGGGGGTTTTCTGCAAATCTGCCAATTTAATTAATTTAACATAAAATGAGTGGCTAAGGTTGTGGATAATGTTGGTGACGGGGCATCACGCGGTTGGGCGATACCAATTCGAGTAAGTGATCTAGCAAAGGCCTTTAGATCTAGATCACATGGCTCTCGTTGCGTACCCCTTCACAAAAAATGATATAATCTAAATGTGAGGATCAAGATTAGACGGTAGAGGCTCACCCCGTATTTTGGTCACTGGAATCTTGTAGGAGTCGAAGAATATGGTGATGCGACAGATCGGGTTCGAAGTAGAGGACATCTCTATTGATCTTCGGGACACGAGGATGGGTCCCCGGTGGTGAGTGCATCATGGCGGATACAAAGGTGGCCGTCGTGTCGTCGATTGCGTCGTACAACAACTGTGGTCGACAAATGGAGCGTCAACGGGAGTCGCTCTCTTCTGCTCGTCTTGGGGTATGTGTGTAGATGAACCGAATAATGACAACACAAGCAACAGAAGTAGAGGGGGTCTAGATGAACCGAATAATGGCAACACAAGCAACGGAGGTAGAGGGGGTCTAGGTATACCATGGCGTCTGATACGGGCCTACATGACCGGGTGACCTGCTGAGTCTCTAACGTGGCAAAGGGCCATACGCCAGGGATCTTGGCGTCTATTCCTGGACCAGATGCCAAGGACCCTGGCGTTTGGTAGCAGATCACACATTTTTTTAATAATATGTGCCACGTCATCCAGACGCCAGGGTCCCTGACGTTTGGTACCATGTCACGTCAGAAACTTAGCGGGTCAGTCGGTCATGCCACCCCGTACCTGACGCCAGAGACCTTGGCGGCTCGCATGCAAACCAGACGCCAGGGATGTTGGCGCCAGGAAAAGAGGTTAGATTGGGATTTTTTTGAAATCGAGGTCAATTCTGGATTTTCTTAGCCCTGTAAGTCAAAACAGAAAAATAAGCCCCCCTCACTCCTTGTTCTGTTTCATGTTTCGAAGGGGGGGGGGGAAGGGAGGTACGGCGGCTGAGTAAGTGTGCACGGCCCTGTTTGGTTACACGGACTAGACTAAAAAAAGTTTTTTTAGTCCTTATGTAATTAAGCAGAAGAGACTTTTTTAAAGGGACTACAAAAAGACTCTACTCGACGGTCTTTTTTCTTTAGTCCTGAAACTAAAAAGAAGTCTAGTCCTTTAAAACCAAACACCCCCATAGTGTGATGTACGAGGTGGTGGAACACGGCGTAAATGAACTTTTGCTCTTTGTGAAGGAATGGAAAATATTGCTGTTTCCAGATGGATGCCAAGAATCGTCCGATCCACATTTCATGGTATCAAATGGCTATCAGTATCAACTGATAAATGCCGACCGAGGTGTACATTTAGTTTGGGAGTTGTGGATTGAGAGGAGCTGGAATTTTTACACAGAGAAATAAGATTCAAAATCAGCTCGTTTTGCTAATCCACACCTGCAGACTCCACGCACCATATAAAAAACCCGAAGGAAATAGGGGGTGTTTCTTTTCAGGGACTTTTTGGTGTATGGAATAAAAAAAAGTCTCTTTTAGTCCCAAGTGAAAAAACAAGAGGAACTTTTAGGACTAAAAGGGGATATTTGGGACTAAAGGAAGAAGTCCCTATGAGACGGACTTTTTTGACACTTTTTCCAACAATGCCCCTACTTTTAGCATGTCATTTAATAACTTTTAATACATTACTAAGTGTAACATGGTCTTTTTGCATGTCATTTAATGACCTCTAGTTCATGTTTAGTTCTTGAAAAAAAAATAGAGACTAGAAATTTTTTAGTTGGGACTAAAAAAATCCTAGGACTTTTTAAAGAAACGGGGCCACAGTACATCGCGGGATCCAGCGGGCCGCAAAAGCAGTAATTGCTGCTGTCCGCTGGCCGGCCGGCAGCGCCCGACCGCCGTGCTCGCAAATCAGATCGCCCGATCGTGCCGGCGCCTTAACGCACCCCCGTTCCAGACCCGATAAGATGATTGCGTGCGTACTTCGGTTTGGAACTAATTAAGTAGCTAACCACCAAGCAAAATAGGGAGTTTTCAGCTCTCTCTCTCTCTGTGTGCAGGAGTATCGAATTGTTTCCCGGCGCAAATCGAGGTACGCACGCACGGTCCTTCCCGCGGAGCTCATGACACCCCGTCTACTCCTACATTGCATGCACACGTGCCGAGTGCATGCATCCGGTGCGCCAGCGGACCGCGCGCGGTGTGTTGCCGGCGGCCGGCAACGTATGCGACAGTTGCAGTCACCCGCGTTCTTGTGATGGTGCGTAGTAGGACCGATCGAATAGGTGCATGCATGCACGTACGTGCAGGCCTAGCTAAGCTAGCAATCACGCACTGTTGGACCCGTGCGTGCGTGCGTGCAGGCGCAACCACGTACGGCGCGTGCATCACTGCTCACGCTGCATACATCGATCAGTTCACTGGTATCACAGCCGCCGTATCGCATCGGCAATTAAGTCCACGCACTGCGTACTCCCACTGTTCACGGCGCGCGCAGACCCGCTCGATCTGGCAAGAAAACGCCTGGATTCGAAACGCGCCACAGACAAGGCCAAAAACCAGCTACGATGCGTACGATGGGTGATGGCAGTTAATGGCTCCGGGCGGCTGGCCGACCGCGGAATTGAAGCCGCCGACTGTTCACGCGATCCAAGTAGGAGTAAACCAGGCCACCAACGATCAGTCCATCAGGAGACGCGATCGCGACGTCACGTACGTCCACCCAATCGTGTTAACGGTTTTGTTGGGTGTACGTTTCCGAGCGTCACATTGATGCCTCCCCAGCAGTTGGATCTCGCTCATGCCTCCATATGGGTGCCACTGTCCTGTCCAAGGCGTTGTTGTGGATTAGCTCCTGACTCGGCATCATGAATGGAATTCTTTCATGTATAAGGGTTTCCGAGAAAAAGCCATCTCTCCGGACTCGGCAGCGGCGAGGCTTTGCGTTGTGGCGTGAAGGTCAGGCTCATCCATCGTGTCGTGGTGATGTGTTAGGAGCCTATTTCGTAAGACTATTGCACCCTATAACTTTCGCAAGGAGTGTTTTTTATACACATTTGTAACACGGTTGTCGTATAAAATTACCATGCAGTATTCCTAAATGAAGATGATGACACGCTCAATTGTAGATTTCTAGAGGTTGTTTTCTTGCGCAAAGGAGATATATAAGTTATTGGGACCCTGCGAAACAGCATCTATACAGTCGCCCACATGTTTGCATAGTAGAAATGTACGCGCAAAATAGCCAAGGTTATAGTATCAAACTTGAAAGCACTGTCCTAGGCTATGGAGCCACCCGAATAGGCCAAAGCATATGCCATGAATGGCTTAAGCCAATAATGCAAAATAGTGTGCATGCATGCATGCATGCATGCTGGACCACACTGATTAAGCCTGCAAGCATTCAAACTTCTGTCGCATGGGCGATCTCAGGTACGATGAAATGAAGGAGTTTTTTCACTGTTTTGACATACGTAACGTAAATAATTCACAGAATAAACTCATTTCGTAAACAATTCATGATCTGACCCTTTTTTAAAACACCGTTAGCCGTGGCGTTGCAGGTGTAAAGTAAAAGGCAAGTGTATTGTGACGTCCCCTGCCTTTATAGAAACGTCAGCGTAATGTAGCGCATAGCGCCATCTTAGAAACGCCAAGCGCCCTCGCGTTTCTACGCATCCACCTCGACAAGAAGCAGCAGCAGCGCATGCCGGCTCTAGCGGTACAATCAGATCTCCCAAATCATAACTTTAAAAATCCATGCATGCAGGTATGTGGGACGGGTGGGCGCATGCATGCTGCAAAGTTGATGCCTTTCGATGCATGCATGCTGCGCCAGTATTGCATGCGTCTCTCTCTCGCCAGTATGCATGCGCAGTGCAGTTGCTGCCCAGGTCTTGTAGCCATGCAGCCACAGAAAGGAGAGATGCGCGAGAGCCTGTTGCTGTTGCTGCCCATGCCCGATGCATGCTGTTGCTGTTGGACGGGTGGGCGCGCATGCTGTTGCGGCGCATGCATGCAAAAACAAATCCGTCGCAACGCCATGCGCCTTGGCAGCCTACGTAGGCTGCAACGGCATGTGCCTTGGCGTTGTTGTATAGGCTGCAACGTCCACGTCCACATGCGTTTGAATGTAGATCAGAAACGCAACGGTGGATAGGCGTTTTTTCATGCAGCCGCAACATCACGGACTCTGGCGTTTTTAAAATGGGTCAGATCCGGAAATATTTTTAGAATAAGTTCATTTTATGTTCATGTTTATTTATAAGGTGAGAACAGTGAAAAACCCCGAAATGAAGGCCACAAATTGTATGTTGTACGAACGAGAGTTACTCACGGCAATACCTGGGCATTTTTCGGGCCGGGCTAAAAAAGGCATGTGCTAAAAATCCAGGCCCGAGCACGGCCCGGCCTGACAGTCGGGCCTAAATTTTGGGCCTAGCCCAACCCAAGACGAAAAAAGCCCGATTGGGCCCGATTGGCCCGGCCCGATTGCGTCTTAATTTTATTTTTTGATAGCCCTGAACCAGGTTCGACGTGACATCGGGCTCAAATTTCTACCCCGAACCCGCCCTGATCGGACAAATAGGCCCGACCTGGCCCGGGATTTTTGGGACGGGTCGGGCTGCCCATGCCCACGTATACTCACGGCTAGGTTTATTTATGATGTTTCTGCGTTAGGCAGGCTAGATTTTATCGTGGATCCGCACAGATTGTTTGGTAAGAGCATCTACCTCTTATATCGCGTTGACCCACGAAATAACAGCGAGTTTACGATTTTACGTAAAAAAATGATCCAAAGAAACACCGTATTGGTTAGTGGCTTCTAAAAAATTGAGGGGCGCGGTAAATCTTCGCCATCAACCTTTAGATACACTGGATCGGAGTCCGGCCCGAGCTTGACCCCTCTCAATATCGGTTTTTGGCGGGAGGGACATTTCCGAAGGACAGTTCCCGCTTCCCCTTCCCTGTGTCGCCATTGACCCCCTCCGCCCGCTTAGGACCAACATCCTCGACTTTCTATCGCCGAAATGGAAGCCTCCCACCCGTCGCCCGTCACCGTTGAAGTCATCCACACACCAACCCACTACTAGGGAAAACCCTAGTAGTAGCGCTAGAAATATGTGTAGCAGTAGCGCTGGGTCGAACGCTACTGCTATCGCGCTACAGCTAAACCCTAGTAGTAGCGCAGGTACGGGCAGCGCTACTAGTAAGTAGTATTAGCAATAGCGCTTCCCTGCCCAGTGCTACTTAATGAGGAGAGAAGAGAGGTACGAAGAAGAGAGAATGAGAGCAACAATGGTGTGGGGAGTGTGGAGAGGGGAGAGGGGGGAAGAGAGAGGTGAAAGTGGGGGAGGGGAGGGGGGTAAAAAGGTGGCCGCCGCAACGAGCAGTAGCGCTGGATACCAGAGAGCGCTGCTGCTATGCTATTAGTAGTAGCGATGCGTACCAGCGAACGCTACTACTAAGTGGGGCCAACTAGCAGCAGCGGTGCTGCAAAACAACACGCTGCCGCTAAACACTTAGCAGTAGCGCTGGGTTTTGGGCAACGCTGCTACTACAGCTATCGTCGGTGGCAATGTCTGGTCCCACATAGTAGTAACGAGATTTAAATAATCAACGCTACTGCTAAGGTGTTAGTAGTAGCGCTTAACTGGATCAACGCTACTGCTAATTAGCAGCAACGTTTTCTTTTTTTCCAGCGCTACTACTGAGGTCGTGCCTATAAGGTTTTTCCTAGTAGTGACCCCTCCGGCAGATGTCGCGTCCGTCATCGTTCAAGGCTCCACCGCTAATCCCGCAAGCGGCAGGGCAACATCGTCATCCAGGGTTGCGCTTCCGCAGCCCCCGTAAGGAAGGCATGCATGCCCGCTGCTGCCAATCCGGTCTGGCACGCATCGGCGAAGAAAGGCAAAGTTTCATGTGTGAAACACAAGAAGGCAATCGCAAGAGCTACCCCACCAATAGCCCCCCTATTGCCCTAGCAAGAGCTACCCCGAGGATGCCCGACGGCGATGCTGCCGACACTGCCACCAACCTGTTCGACGAAATGGGCTAAGGTATGATACTTCGATCTCTTTACTTGTTTCACTATTCGTCATTGCGCTTGTTCGTGACTTGTTGAGAAATTTTTTTGCGGTGGCTTGCATGATGTGATTGTCGAGTTTCTTTACTTGTTAGAGGACAATACAGTCGACATCGATCAAGCCCCGACTGTCAATACGCGTATATGAGAGAAGAAGAATGCCGACTGTTGTTGTGGGGGTCGCTTTGCCTTCTTCTCCTTGTGCTAGATATTTGTTATGCATTAGGGGAAGAAGGAATAGCGACCATCATCGACGGTCGAAAAATCAGGTGAGGGAGTCACTAGTGGGGACGGGGCCTTTAGCCCCGGCCCGTAAGGGGCTTTAGTCCCGGTTCACCAACCGGGACTAAAGGGGCGGGACTAAAGGCCTAACCTTTTCGTCCCAGCCCTCTTACAAGCTGGGACTAAAGGTGCTCCACGTGGGCACCTCGTAGCGCCCCAGGGGCAGGCCCTTTAGTCCCGGTTCGTGTAACGGACCGGGACGAAATATTTTTAGATTTTGCTGGTTTTTGGGGTTTTTTTTAATGAAATTATTTTTGGGTTTTAGGGTTTTAGGGTTTAGGTGTTCGGGAGATTAACATGATGCCTTGTTTGGTGTTCGGGAATTAGTTTGCATATAATTTAAATAGAAATAATTATGCATATATATATATATATAAGATTAACTTATCTTACAAGCGAGCATATATATACAATTACATGGAGATCTGAATTATCGGGACTAGAGCCCGTCTATTCGATTACATGGACGAACATCAGTAATGGCCCCTAGCTACACTAAATCGTCCTTTGTCATCTATAGCTTCCGTCGTCAGAAAGGTCGCAAGCTCCTCTGCAACAGCAATCGCGCGTTGCTCTGGTAGGACCTTCGTCGTCATGGCCGTGTGCTATATAAGAAGAGGAGATGAATATGAATATCAATCATGATTACAAAGAATGACGGGTAAAAATAGAGGTGTGAATGTTCATTGCTTATGTCGAATCTGTGATCCTTGTGCTCAGAGGTAAACGTGCGAATGGTCTCGCAAACATAGTATCCGCATAGATGCGTTCCCCGTTGCTGCTGGTCGCACTTTACGAGAATAGAATATATATAATCAAAATAATAATCTAGCATCATAAATGTATTGAAAATTAATAGAAGTATATCATACTACTACTTTCCTGAGCCGCTCTAAAGGTCAGCTTCTCATGAAAGTTACCGGGAGTCACGCACTTGAACCGCTTCCAAACCCTGCCCGACAAGGATAATGATTTGCTACGTTTTTCATTAATTGATATATGAGAAAATCATCGAAAGAAACCGATAGAGCGCGAGAATGATTAAAATTACCCTTGGAGCATGTCCTGCAGGCTTTGGAACTGTTCCAAGGGTCTCGATAATGGGTCGAAGGCATCAACTCTTCCCTTATCAATTTGAATATCCAACAGAATCCAATAGAAGCTGCACATGTGTATATATATATACACTTATAAGTGAATGGACACAACAGAGTAAAGACCCTCACCTGAAGTTGTATGGAAACAGTATGTGGTGAGAGAAATTTTGATCTATTAAAAACCTTAGAAGGTTTTCCTCCGTCTCCTTGGGATAATTAGTTAGCGTCGCTATATGTATTTTATCTGGGTTAATAAACCCAATATTTAGGATGCTCTTACTTTTACAATCCAGAATCTTCATTCTGCATAATAGAGTACAAGTTATATATAGACAATGAATTGAAATAACTAAACAAGTTATACGTTGACAACGAATTGAAAAACTTACAGACAATAGCAACTCATAAGCGATTTGTCGAGGGCGTCGCCATTGTACATCTGGAAGAGTTCATCAAAGTCGATATGGATTTGTTCGGGGCGGCCGTAGTACTCCTGTGGGACACTCAGCACGATCATCGTTCTCCCATTCTTTGATTCACTTAAGTACCATTGATGCAAGTAACGCATATTTGTTGGGAGATCATCTTTGCTGACCAAAGGCTCACCCATGACAAACTGTGGCTTAGCGGCTACCACAGTCTTGGGTATCTTGTCGTCTTGGGAAGACAACAATTCTTCAACCGAGACACCACATGCAGCCGCCAACTCCTTTGCACTTTCTAAAGCTAGCCCCTGCACCGAAGGGGGAACATTCTCGGTTAACACCTTGAGGGGTGGGATCGACTGTTTGGCCTGTTGTCCAAGCTGAGGAACGTCTGATTTTTTCTTGCTTGTAGTTGAACTTGATTTGCTCCCACTTGCACTTGCACGTGATCTGCTCTTTTTCACTTCCTTCTGCAATGTGCGTGTATAGTCATCAGGCTTATGGTGTAAGTCATAAGGTCTGATATAGGAAGATTAGCATGACGTACCTTTGGGAGGGGCGACAGTTTGCGCTTTGGGGTGCTCTGTGGCTTAGGAATCGTCGGCGGAGCGTTCTTGGTGGCACGCTCCCGCTTAGTATCCGGAGCGGGCGACGGCAGAGACGGACGACCCAAGTCCGGCGGCGGTGATCGAGATGGACTCGTGTTGTGCTGGCCGACGTCATGTGGAGGGCTTGCACGTGATCTGCTCTTTTTCACTTCCTTCTGCAATGTGCGTGTATAGTCATCAGGCTTATGGTGTAAGTCATACTGTGATGGAAGGGGGTATGATCATAAGGTCCGATAGGAAGATTAACATGACGTACCTTTGGGAGGGGCGACCGTTTGCGCTTTGGGGTGCTCTGTGGCTTAGGAATCGTCGGCGGAGCGTTCTTGGTGGCACGCTCCCGCTTTGTATCCGTGGCAGGCTCAGGCTTTGTATCCGGAGCGGGCGGCGGCGGAGCGTTCTTGGTGGCACGCTCCCGCTTTGTATCCGTGGCAGGCTCATGCTTTGTATCCGGAGCGGGCGGCGACAGAGCGTTCTTGGTGGCACGCTCCCGCTTTGTATCCATGGCAGGCTCAGGCTTTGTATCCGGAGCGGGCGGCGGCGGAGCGTTCTTGGTGGCACGCTCCCGCTTGGTATCCGTGGCAGGTTCAGGCTTTGTATCCGCAGCGGGCGGCGGCGGAGCGTTCTTGGTGGCACGCTCCCGCTTTGTATCCGTGGCAGGCTCAGGCTTTGTATCCGGAGCGGGCGGCGGCGGAGCGTTCTTGGTGGCACGCTCCCGCTTTGTATCCATGGCAGGCTCAGGCTTTGTATCCGGAGCGGGCGGCGGCGGAGACGGACGACCCAAGTCCGGCGGCGATAATCGAGATGGACTCGTGTTGTGCTGGCCGACGTCATGTGGAGGGCTTGGAGGTAATGAAGGTGTAGGTGACCTGCGACGACTCGGAGGCGGTGTTGTCCTTGGGGCCGAGCCTGGAAGCTTGATGTAGTTCTTGTCCCATAGGATGACTCCACCCAATACCTCTCCGAGTGTCCTCTCATCTTCGGGTCCAGCTATGTCGAGCTCCATATCATGAAACCCCGTCATGATTTCATCCACCCCGACTTTAGCAAAGCCAGCTGGAATCTCACGGCCATGCCAGCGTGCATCACGGCCAGAAGGTAAAGCTTGTCCGACGGCCACCTTCATGGATATGTTCTTGAATTTCTGATGGAGTTCACATGATGTTGACTCATTGATTCCATCCACGGGGTAGCCGGGACCGCCCTCTATCATTCTTCGTGCATCGTCGGGCGGGGCCTCAGATTCAGCCACGCTGCTTTTCCGCTTAGATGGGGCGCCGGTAATATCAAGTGCAGGATCTTTCTCGCGCGCTACTCCTCTAAGCTCATCAATCTTCTTGTGTTGCTCGTTAATCCTGGCAAGCAACTGGTTGAACTTGTCATTCTCCTCATCCTGCTGCCGCTTCTTTCCTCTCTCTCGGCTTCTGTAAGTGTCTTGGTCTCTAGCAAACCCAAGCCACCACGGGTAAGATGGACCGAAGCCTCGCGTTCGTCCTCCATGTTCGTCATTGCCGAGGACCAGTGTGAGCAAATCTTTATCTCTATCTGCAGTGAACTTTCTTTGTCCCTCCTTATTTTCTTTCACTATCCTTTTCCAATTCTCCCTGGGTATCCTAAGATTGTCATTGCAGATGAGGTCCCCTGTTGTTTCGTTGTACGACCCACCATGCGCAAGGAACCAATTTCTTGCTCTCAATTCCCACTCATCACGGAGTGGTTCAGGTACGATGCCTTTATCTATCACATCTTGCTCTTTATTTTCCCACTTTGGGATGGCAGTCTCATAGCCCCCTGGCCCCAGCTTGTGGTGATATTTCTTCTTGTCGGCATTTATCTTGTTCTTTTCTGATAATGCCTCGGCATCTTCTGACTCCTTGTACTCTTGAAATTCCTTCCGGTGATTCGCCTACTTGGCTAGATACCCCTCGAATACTGGTACTTTCTTTGTCTCCAGATAGTTTTTCCATAGCTTCTTCTTCCAGCTACGGAACGGCTCGGCCATCTTCTTTAGAGTCCACTGCTTGACTTTGGCCCTCAGTTTGTGTGCGGCGTCTTCATTCTCACATTCTGGCAGGTTGAAATGTGACATGAGATCATTCCAAAGATTATTTTTGTACCTTTCGGGGACATAGTCACTATCGGCTGCCCCTTTGCGCTTGTTCCACTCCCGAACGCTGATCGAGACGTGATCCCTAACGAGAACTCCGCATTGCTTCTTAAATGTGTCAGCAGCATTCTTAGGAAGCTTGGGTTCGCCCGTAGGCATTATCACCTCAAAGGTGTAATGCGTCCGTGCATCCAACTTTCTAGTCGGGCCTCGTTTCGTAGATTTGGTCGATGTGGAGGCCTAAGAGGGAGAAACATTCGTCAAATGAATGTATATGTATACAATATAGAGCTATCTCCAATATTTTTCACATATTAAAAGTGATTGTCAAACTTCATATGTATACCTCGCCGGACTTTATTATTTCTTCACCGGCTTCTCCATCTGTGGAGCTATCACCTTCTCCGTCACTGGACCTATCTCCTGCCCCATCGGCTTCATCTTCGTGTCGCTCGACCTCCATTCCATATCCGGAGTCGTTTAGATATGACGTCGGAGATTCGGCTGGTTCAACGTCGGGGTCGTCTTTGATTATATCTTCGAGAAGTTCTTCCTCTTCGAGGTTCCTGATATGTGGATCCATTGTTCTGCAAAAAACGGACATTTGATTAACTAATAAACTAACAAACTAGCCGGGCGGAAACTTCGAAGGCTCGTTTTATATAGGAGGACCTTTAGTCCCGGGTCTTGGCTAGAACCTAAACTCTAAAATACCAGCCGGGCGGAGCCCAGTCCCGGACACTTAAGCATATACAATAGCAAAATTAAACTAGTTCTATTAATTTTCTTGCTAAAAATAAACTATTAACACTTAAGGATATACAATAGAAAAATTAAACTATTAACACTTAAGCATATACAATAGCAATAGTCTAAGAAACACTATTAACACTTAAGCATTTCTTCTTCTTCTAACCCTAAACTAATTTTTTCTCTTCTTCTATTTCTCCTCTTCTTCTACTTCTTCTTCTACTTCTACTTCTCCTCTTCTTCTACTACTTCTCCTCTCCTCTTTTTCTATTTTTCCTCTTCTTCTCCTCTCCTCCTCTTCTTATTCTCCTTTTTCTTCTTTTCTTCTCCTCCCCTTCTTATTCTCCTTTTTCTTCCTTTCTTCTCCTTTTTCTTCCTTTCTTCCCTTTTTCTTCTTTTCTTCTCCTTTTCTTCCTTTCTTCTCCTTTCTTTCCTTTCTTCTCCTTTTTCTTCCTTTCTTCTCCTTTTTCTTGTTTTCTTCTCCTTTTTCTTCCTTTCTTCTCCTTTTTCTTCCTTTCTTCTCCTTTTTCTTCTTTGCTTGTGATGGCCGGAGTGTTGGGGGAGGAGGGGGCGTGGGGCTTACCGGCCGGAGGTGTCGACGGCGCGCGGCGAGGAGGACGGCGGTGCGGGGCGAGGAGGACGGCGACAAGCGACGAGGAGGGCGGCGGCGAGCAGGACGACGGCGACGGCGAGGAGGACGGCAGGCGGCGGCGAGCAGGACGGCGGGCAGCCTGACGGCGTCGTCGAGTTCGTCGCTTGCCGCGCCGGGCAGGAGAACGAGAGGAAGAAGAAGAGAAAATGGACGACTTGGGTTCGAAATTTTCGAACTCCCGCTTATACAGGTGGATCTTTAGTCCCGGGTGGAATCACGAACCGGGACTAAAGACCCCATTAGTCCCGGGTGGAGCCACGACCCAGGACTAAAGGCCCTTTTTCGGCAGACCAGATGGCGGGAAACAGGGGCCTTTAGTCCCGGGGCGTGGCAAGAACCGGGACTAAAGGGGGTCTTTAGCCCGGCTGGAGCCACGACCCGGGACTAAAGACCTTTTTTCGGCAGACAAGAAGGCGGGAAGCAGTGGCCTTTAGTCCCGGGGTGTGGCACGAACCGGGACTAAAGTTTTGCCTATATAAACCCTCGCCCCTGCCCGCCATATCCCCTGTTTTTTGGTTGTTGAAGTGTGACCATGCCATGCTCTTGCCACTCTAGTTCATGCACATGACGTGTTCGATGAAATGCCCGAGCCACTCTACTTAAGCTTTCTCCTCTCCAAGCTCGACCTCCAAGCACCATTTTCCTTAATATTTGTCTAGGTTTGGCCGTGCACCAACTGCGAGCACCACCGTGGTGAGCCTCTTGTCAACTAGATCACAAAATTTCAACAATTTCTGACTTCATTTGGTATATTTCGTGCATTTACTTTTTTTTTGAGCTAGTTGACCCTGAAATTTAAAAGCACTACAAATGAACTCTGAAAATGTTGAAAGTTGGCATGCTATCATCATTTCACCCACATAGCATGTGTTAAAAAGTTGAGAGGGCTACGACAAAAACTGGATGCACTTCGTGTACAAAACGGACAATCTCTCTCGAAGTATCACGGTTTCGAACGAGAACTCATCTCTTACAAAAGGATTTCATTTTTTTGAACTTATTTGAACTCCATACTTTTTGTGTGTTCAAAATGCACCATTCAAAGGCACATCACAAAATTTCAACAATTTCTGACTTCATTTGGTATATTTCGTGCATTTACTTATTTTTTTGAGCTAGTTGACCCTGAAATTGAAAAGCACTACAAATGAACTCTGAAAATGTTGAAAGTTGGCATGCTATTATCATTTCACCCACATAGCATGTGTTAAAAAGTTGAGAGGGCTACGACAAAAACTGGATGCACTTCGTGTACAAAACGCACAATCTCTCTCGAAGTATCACGGTTTCGAACGAGAACTCATCTCTTACAAAGGGATTTCATTTTTTGAACTTATTTGAACTCCATACTTTTTGTGTGTTCAAAATGCACCATTCAAAGGCACATCACAAAATTTCAACAATTTCTGACTTCATTTGGTATATTTTGTGCATTTACTTATTTTTTTTGAGCTAGTTGACCCTGAAATTGAAAAGCACTACAAATGAACTCTGTAAATGTTGAAAGTTGGCATGCTATTATCATTTCACCCACATAGCATGTGTTAAAAAGTTGAGAGGGCTACGACAAAAACTGGATGCACTTCGTGTACAAAACGCACAATCTCTCTCGAAATATCACGGTTTCGAACGAGAACTCATCTCTTACAAAGGGATTTCATTTTTTTGAACTTATTTGAACTCCATACTTTTTGTGTGTTCAAAATGCACCATTCAAAGGCACATCACAAAATTTCAACAATTTCTGACTTCATTTGGTATATTTCGTGCATTTACTTATTTTTTTGAGCTAGTTGACCCTGAAATTGAAAAGCACTACAAATGAACTCTGAAAATGTTGAAAGTTGGCATGCTATCATCATTTCACCCACATAGCATGTGTTAAAAAGTTGAGAGGGCTACGACAAAAACTGGATGCACTTCGTGTACAAAACGCACAATCTCTCTCGAAGTATCACGGTTTCGAACGAGAACTCATCTCTTACAAAGGGATTTCATTTTTTGAACTTATTTGAACTCCATACTTTTTGTGTGTTCAAAATGCACCATTCAAAGGCACATCACAAAATTTCAACAATTTCTGACTTCATTTGGTATATTTCGTGCATTTACTTATTTTTTTGAGCTAGTTGACCTTGAAATTGAAAAGCACTACAAATGAACTTTGAAAATGTTGAAAGTTGGCATGCTATCATCATTTCACCCACATAGCATGTGTTAAAAAGTTGAGAGGGCTACGACAAAAGCTGGATGCACTTCGTGTAGAAAACGGACAATCTCTCTCGAAGTATCAGGGTTTCGAACGACAACTCATCTCTTACATGGATACTATGAAAATGAAAAGTGTTTGAAATTTAGTACATTCCATACATGCATTACATAAAAGGTTTAATACATTATTACATTATTGCACCAATATTCCTATCTATTATTTCTATTTTCTTCTGGGTCGTAGCCATGGAGAATCTTCATCATTCAGTAGGATGCTTGGGTCAGTTTTCACTTTGAAGGGCGGAATTTCATGAAACTTATTATAATCTTCTGACATGTCTGTCTTGTCATCTACTCCCACGATGTTTCTTTTCCCTGAAAGAACTATCTGGCGTTTTGGCTCATCGGACGATATCTTCTTTTGCTGATTTCTTTTTCTCGTTAATGTAGACATGTCCTTCACATAGAAAACCTGAGCGACATCATTGGCTAGGACAAATGGTTCGTCCATGTACTCAAGATTGTTGAGATCCACTGTTGTCATGCCGTACTTTTGGTCTACAACTACCCCGCCTCTTGTCAGCTTCACCCATTTGCACAGAAATAAAGGGATCTTAAAATTAGGTCCATAGTCAACTTCCCATATCTCCTCTATGTACCCATAATATGTTTCCAAACAGTGCTCATTCTTGTCTGTTGCATCAAAGCGGACACCACTATTTTGGTTGGAGCTCTTTTTATCTTGGGCAACCGTGTAAAATGTATTACCATTTATCTCATACCCTTGGAAAGTACATATAGTCGAAGATGGTGGCCTGGCCAAACAGTACAGCTCATCTTCAACGGCGTCGTCATTCATGAGATGTGTCTGCAACCAACTGCCGAAAGTCTTCTCGTGTTCCCCTTTAATCCAAGAGTCAGCCTTCCCCGGGTTTTCGGAGCGTAGAATATTCTTGTGTCTCACGATATACGGAGGCACCACGGTGGAATTGTGTAGAACTGTGTAGTGTGCTTGAGAGAAAGAATGCCCGTCCATACATACTTTTTCTTTCCTTCCTAGTGTGCCTTTTCCTGTCAGCCTACCCTCATACCGAGATTCAGGAACACCAATCGGCTTAAGGTCAGGAAGAAAGTCCACACAAAACTCAATGACCTCCTCTGTTCCATAGCCCTTGGAGATGCTTCCTTCTGGCCTAGCACGGTTACGAACATATTTCTTTAAGACTCCCATGAACCTCTCGAAGGGGAACATATTGTGTAGAAACACAGGACCGAGAATTCTAATCTCTTCGACTAGGTGAACTAGGAGGTGTGTCATTATATTGAAGAAGGATGGCGGGAACAACAACTCAAAGCTGACCAGACATTGGACCACATCAATCTGTAACCCTGATAGACTTTCTCAATCGATTACCTTCTGAGAAATTGCATTGAGGAATGCACATACCTTCACAATTGCCAGGCGAACATTTTCCGGTAGAATTCCCCTCAATGCAACTGGAAGCAATTGCGTCATAAGCACGTGGCAGTCATGAGACTTTAGGTTTTGGAATTTTTTGTCTTTCATATTTACGATTCCCTTTATATTCGACGAGAAGCCAGTCGGGACCTTGATACTGAACAGGACTTCAAAGAAGATTTCCTTCTCTTCTTAGTAAGAGCGTAGCTGGCACGCCCTTGAAACTGCCGTGGATGCATGCCATGTCGTCCTTTATGACATTCCTGGTCCTCCCGTGCTTCCGGTGTATCTTTTGACTTCCCATACAAGCCGAGGAAGCCTAGAATATCCACCCAGAGATTCTTCGTCAGGTGCATCACGTCGATTGCCGAGCGGACCTCATGGACTTCCCAGTAGGGTAGCTCCCAAAATATAGATTTCTTCTTCCACATAGGTACGCGCTTATCAGGGCCGTTAGGAACAGGTTGGCTGCCAGGACCGTTTCCAAAGATTACTTTTAAATCTTTGACCATATCAAATACTTCAGCACCAGTACGGATGACAGGCTTCCCCCGGGGTTCTGCCTTGCCATTGAAATGCTTGCCATTTTTCTTTAAGGGATGCTTGGGCGGAAGAAAACTACGATTGTACGGATACCCATTCTTCCTACAGTTGTCGTGATATATACTTTCTGTCTGATCCAAACAGTGTGTGCGTGCATTGTATCCCTTGTTTGACTGTCCTGAAATGTTACTAAGAGCAGGCCAATCATTGATGGTTACGAAAAGCAACGCTCGAAGGTCAAATTCCTCTTGTTTGTGCTCGTCCCACACACGTACACCTGGTTCGGCCCACAGCTGTAAAAGTTCAACCACTAATGGCCTTAGGTACACATCAATATCGTTGCCGGGTTGCTTTGGACCTTGTATAAGCACTGGCATCATAATGAACTTCTGCTTCATGCACAACCAAGGAGGAAGGTTGTAGATACATAGAGTAACGCGCCAGGTGTTGTGACTGCAACTCTGCTCTCCAAAAGGATTCATGCCATCTGTACTCAGACCTAACCATAAGTTCCTTGCGTCAGCTGCAAATCTCGGGAACTCTCTCTCGATTTTTCTCCACTGCCGACCATCAGCGGTGTGCCTCAACTTATCGTCTTTCATACGATCTTCCATGTGCCATGGCAACAACTTCGCATGATCTTTATTTCTGAACAGACCTTTCAACCATGGTATTATAGGAGCATACCACATCAGCTTGGCAGGAACCCTCTTCCTGGGTGGCTCGCCCTCAATATCACCAGGGTCATCTTTAATGATCTTATACCGCAATGCAGTGCATACCGGGCATTTATCCATATTCTCGTACTTCTCACCGCGGTAGAGGATGCAGTCATTAGGGCATGCATGTATCTTCTGCACGTCTAATCCTAGAGGGCAGACAAGCTTCTTTGCTTCGTACGTGTTGGCGGGCAATTCATTCTTTCTTGGGAGCATCTTCTTCATCAGTACCAGCAACTTTTCGAATGACGAGTCAGTCACACCAGTCTCTGCCTTCCACTTCAGCAATTCCAGTGTGCTACCCAGCTTCTTCTGGCCATCTTCACAAGTTGGGTACAACAATTTGTTGTGGTCCTGTAACATCTGCTCGAACTGCAACCTCTCCTTTTCCGTGTCGCAACCTCGCCGTGCATCAGAAATGACCCGGCCAAGATCATCAGCGGGCTCATCTGGTTCCCGTTCTTCATCCTGATCTTCTTGTTCATTGTCTTCCATTGCGGTATCAGCATACTCAGGGAACATAGATCGGTAGTTGTCATCATCGTTATCTTATTCTTCATCGTCGTCTTCCATCATAACCCCTCTTTCTCCGTGCTTGGTCCAAACATTATAGCCCGACATAAAACCGGACCGAAGCAGGTGGCTCTGAATGACTCTTGAGGAAGTGTAATCCTTCTTATTCCGACATTCAACACATGGACAAAACATATAGCCACCACCATGCTTGTTCGCATCGGCTGCATCTCGAAAAGAATGCACACCTTCTCTGTAAGCGGCTGTGCGTCGATCACCGTACATCCATGGATGGCTCATCTCTGTGTTATACGACAGTATATCAAATACAATCACGATCCTAAAAATTAGTACCGCACGGTCTAAACGAGGAACTATAGTTGCTAACCTTTTAGAATAAGTAGAAATAAAGAGTAAGAGGTTTAAGCGTGGCTCGGGCATCTCATATCGTAGTTGTGTTCGGTGAACTGAAGCGGCATCGCTCTAACACACATTTCAACTAACACCTCTAGTGCATCAAAAAAAGTGGAGAGCAAGCACCCACCCACAATCCTCCATCCAAGAAAAATGCAACGAAGTGGGGAGAGGGGGGCTGTGCTATATATAGGCAAAGGACTTTAGTCCCGGTTTGAGACACAAACCGGGACTAAAGGTGGCGCACATGCGGGCTGCCCACCGCGTAGCCCTTTAGTCCCGGTTTGGGACACGAACCGGGACTAAAGGTTCCTTATGGTCCGGGACTATAGCCTCGAGGGAGGCATTGAGAATTGGGGCGAAAGGCCCGGCCCAGAGGTAGGCCGGGACTAAAGGGTCCCGGCCAAAGGCCCGTTTTCTACTAGTGAGTGTCCACCATATATGAGAGAAGAAGAATGTCGACTGTTGTTGTGGGGGTCGTTTCTCCTTCTTCTCCTTGTGCTAGATATTTGTTATGCACTAGGGGAAGAAGCAGTAGCGACCATCATCGACGCTCGAAAAATCAGGTGAGGAAGTGTCCATCATATATGAAAGAAGAAGAATGTCGAGTGTTATTGTGGGGTCGCTTCTCCTTCTTCTCCTTGTGCTAGATATTTTTTATGCGCTAGGGGAAGAAGTAGTAGCGACCATCATCGACGGTCGAAAAATCAGGTGAGAGAGTGTCCACCATATATGAGAGAAGAAGAATGCCGACTATTATTGTGGGGGTCGCTTCTCCTTCTTCTCCTTGTGCTAGATATTTGTTATGCACTAGGGGAAGAAGGGGTAGCGACCATCGTCGGGTTCGAAAAATTAGGTGAGGGAGTGTCCACCATATATGAGTAACGACCACCATCATTATTTTTAGAGTTCATTTGTAGTGCTTTTCAATTTTAGGGTCAACTATCTCAAAAAAATAAGTAAATGCACAAAAAAACCAAATGAAGTCAGAAATTGTTGAAATTTTGTGATGTGCCTTTCAATGGTCCATTTTGAATACACAAAAAGTATGGAGTTCAAATAAGTTCAAAAAATGAAATCCCTTTGTAACAAATGAGTTCTCATTCGAAACTGTGATACTTCGACAGAGATTGTCCGTTTTGTACACGAAGTGCATCCAGTTTTTGTCGTAACTCTCTGAGATTTTTCGCACATGCCATGTGAGTGAAATGATGATACCATGCCAACTTTCAACATTTTCAGAGTTCACTTCTAGTGCTTTTCAATTTCAGGGTCAACTAGCTCAAAACAAATAAGTAAATGCACGAAAAATACCAAATGAAGTCAGAAATTGTTGAAAAATTGTGATGTGTCTTTGAATGGTGCATTTTGAACTCACAAAAAGTATGGAGTTCAAATAAGTTCAAAAAAAATGAAATCCCTTTGTAACAAATGAGTTCTCGTTCGAAACCCTCATACTTCGAGAGAGATTGTCCGCTTTGTACACGAAGTGCATCCAGTTTTTGTCGTAACCCTCTCAACTTTTTAGCACATGCTATGTGGGTGAAATGATGATACCATGCCAACTTTCAACATTTTCAGAGTTCATTTGTAGTGCTTTTCAATTTCAGGGTCAACTAGCTAAAAAAAAGTAAATGCACGAAAAATATCAAATGAAGTCAGAAATTGTTGAATTTTTGTGATGTGCCTTTGAATGGTCATTTTGAACACACAAAAAGTATGGAGTTCAAATAAGTTCAAAAAAAATCCCTTTGTAACAGATGAATTGTCGTTTGAAACCGTGATACTTCGAGAGAGATTGTCCGTTCTGTACATGAAATGCATCCAATTTTTGTCGTAGCCCTCTCACCTTTTTAGCACATGCTATGTGGATGAAATGATGATACCATGCCAACTTTGAACATTTTCAGAGTTCATTTATAGTGTTTTTTAATTTCAGAGTCAACTAGCTCAAAAAAAATAAGTAAATACACGAAAAATACCAAATAAAGTCAGAAATTGTTGAAAATTTATGAAAATATTTAATAGAAAACCAAAAAAAGAATCAGCTAAAAAGAATCAACTAAAACATTATCTAAAACGAATGAATTAAAAATAATCAACTAAAATTATCAAAGTGCTTATTTGTTAAAAAGAATCAAGTAAAACATTAACTAAAAAGAAACAAAAAAAAATTAAACTCAGAAGATTTTTCATAAAGTTTTTTGGTTAAAATCTTTAATACAAAATAAAACAGAAGAGAAAAAAATCTTTAATACCAAAAAATGAAAGTAAAGTTATTCAAATTTTTTAAAGAATTCAAAGTTGAAAACTAAATATTTAGCTGTAAGTAGAAAAAAATAAAATAAAGCAAAGAACAAAACAAAAATAATATAAAAAATTGAAACTATATGAGAATTTATAGAGAAAATTCAACCTAAATTCAAAGCGAGGTCACTTTGAATTTAGGTTGAATTTTGTCTTTAATTTCACATATATTTTCAATTTTTAAATTTACACTGGGTTTAGGCCCGTAAGCCTCCTTTAGAGAGGAGCTCGACACGGTTGGGGCAGGAGGGCTTATAAACCAGTCGCGGCTCCTCTCGACAAGCGAGGTGGGACTAAACTTTGGAATGCCGACAACCCAAGGTCTTTAGTCCCGGGTCATGGCTCGAACCGGGACTAAAGACCACCTTTAGTCCCGGGTCGGGCCACGACCCGGGACTCAAGACCCTCATTTCCCGCCTCTCCGCCTGTCGAAAAGGGGTCTTTAGTCCCGGGTCGTGGCTCGGCCCGGGACTAAAGGTGGTCTTTAGTCCCGGTTCGAGCCACGACCCGGGACCAAAGCTCCGCCAATATAGGTGGAAATTTGTGATGTCCAAATCGCGGTTTCCATCTTCTTCCTCCTCTCGCGCGCGACGCGGACGAACCCTCTACGCCGACTCTTCCCCGACGCCATCGCCGTCTCCGCGCTCCTTCCCGTCGCCGCCTCCCTCGCCGTCAATGTCGTCGTCGTCGCCGCTGCCTCCCTCGCCGTCGCTGTCGCCCCCTCCCCTCCCACGGTAAGCCTCCTTCTCCTCTCCTGCTCCGGTAAGCCGACCGCCCCCCTCCCCATCCCGCGCCGATAAGCCCATCCCCTCGAGGCGCCGTCGCCCCCCTCCCCTCCCGCTGTAGGCACCCCAAGGCTGCTATTTAGATTTTAGGGCCATCGGTTCAAGCTACAACAAATTGAAATAATGGAAATTGAGATGCATATGTTAATAAGAAAATTAATATATATATGTTTGTTGAAGATCTTTTGATGGGCTAACTAGAAAGAAGGAAAAAAAATCATGTTTGTAAATTTCATGTAAATAGGCACATTAGGTTTGAATTAGACAATCAAACAACTTATTGAAACTTTGGAGAGGAAAAAGGGCACATACATATTTCACCAACCTACAAATATCATCCTTTTGTTGGTGTTAACATAATGCATAAAACAGTAGTGAGTTTCTCACTTTTGCTTGCTAAATTGTGCTAAGTTTTGTCGCAATGTTCGAGTGGCCTACCTAGCTATGCTTATATATATTTATAGATGTTCAATTCTTTCGATATATATAGTGTCACGATTGTTGTTTACACACATTTACCACATTAAAACATGAAATTTCTGACGAATATTGGGAGTGTGAATATTGCGGCGACTGTCGGGGTATGTGCGACAAGCCTCACCTGCGAAACGATAGGTTCTTCAGCATGAAGTTTGACGAGAATGGAGATACGTTCCTCCCTTGCCATGCAAGAAGATATGTGTTGGAGAGGCTCGGTTTCGAAGAACACGAGAGAATTGAGACGAGGAGGGCTAACCTGAGGACTATACATGGTCACACATTTGATATCAAAGTATTTAATTCAGTTTTTCAAACAGAATTTGGGTGACCAAAGTGGGAAGATCTTTGCAAGGCATATGGATTTCAGGAGGGTATGAAAATAACCTTCGATCTTCGTCCGGAAGATAATATGCCAGGCAACATCGACATTTGGGTGGTTGTCGATGATATGCTTCCTGTTTTACCTCCATGTGAATTTCTCAACCATATTTGTCAAGTAATTTGCAATTATATTTAGAAATAGTTGGTGTTCATCCATATACTAAATTTGTTAAATTATAATTTACAGCTTATTTCATTGCTTCGACTGAAATACGAAAATTAATTGACACGACACACTACACATATGGATCACATCTAACTAGGGAGGAGAAGGATGTTCTTCTCCACTTTCTTGTTGCTGGTGTTCTCGTTTCTAGGGATACCTTCCCGTATAATTTTGGAATTGGTCAAAATTATACATTTTACATGCCACTAGAGCATAGGTTGAGGTTGGATGACATTCGCCGAAATATCTTGGTAAGAGTTTCCTAATTAAGTATGCTCTACTATTGCGTAGATGGTGTTGATTACATTGCTAACTAGGTTATTATTATGTTCTTCAACAGCAACTGCCACATAATGTAGTGCCTTTGATGATGCTTCCAAAAGGTCAAATGAAAATTAGAAGCCCGCTGAGGGCTGAGTTCGATGCTCCATACTCGAGTAACCTCAAATCAAGATCAAAAAGGCTCCAAATTAAAGCATGGAGAGAAATAAAGAAAGTTCCCAACCCACAAGTTGGGGACCGTTGGATCTCTGTGATTCATCATGGAGACATAGGTGTTATTCTGTTTTATGACATTATATCTAAGAGCGAGGACTAGGTCTTATAAGAGACAAGTTATTCTGGTTTATATTATTACTTGACATGATCAATTAGGATGCATGCATATGATGACTATATATTATGATGTTTCTCTATTTTATTTTATGTGTATCATATGATAACTTGGTATATGATTAAGATGATGATGAGTTGTTAGATGATCGATTAGAATACTATTGACATTCGATGGAAATGATATTAAATGATATAGTGTAAAAAAGATGCATATATGTGCATGTAACTCGTGTCTACATTTTGTAAATATGTTCGACAAAGCACGACGGATGAGATGGTGTATTATATTTCGTGACGATGTGCAATATATATGTAACAAATAAATGGGAAATGGGGGCAGCAAAATAGCCCATCCAATTTAGTGCAAAACCCTAAACCCAAAAATTGCTAAAAAAAACAACAATGAAATAGCCTCGGTTCGTAATACGAACCGGGACTAATACCCCTCCCTCCTCGCTCCCAGCCAAGCCACGTGGAAGGCCATTAGCCCCGGTTCGGGGCCGAACCAGGACTAATGGTCCAACCGAACCGGGGCTAAATGCCCTTTTTCTACTAGTGTAGTTGTTCCCTTTAGAGATTGTCGGGTGCATCATCGTTTCTTGAGCAACGGCGATAAGACCCGTAAAGTGAAAGGTGCGGTCGCCGACAAGAAAGAGTATGACATGAGAGACGGACCACATTTGGGACACGAGGCCTGTCGCCTCCCATGCACTTCTCCTCCTTGTTAGAGTATGTCACCTATCCGTTCCCCGTGGACCCGAGGTCCACGATGGACGTGGACGGAGTGCCATGCTCCTCGTCCCACATGCGCCCATGAAAGTTGGTTGGCGACACGTAGGACACGCAGTTGGTGATGTTCCCGTCAATGATCGCATGCGTCGCCAGTGCTGCCTCCACATTGGCCTGTGCTACAACCGTGTTCGTTTGTGCCACGAGCGGGTTGCGAGCGGCGGTGTGAGCACGCGCAGGCTCGTAGAGTTCTCGCTGCTCGGCGATGTAGTTGGGGTTCACCGCTGCCATGTCCGCAACGGCTTCCTCGCTCACATGTTGCTGTTGATTTGTCCCTTTGCCAGCTGGTGCTGCTTGAGGAGTAAGAGGTTGCACCATTGTTCCTCCTATGCCTCCCAGAAAACCGACATAGGTGTCGACGTCGGCTGCTCCTCCGCCATCGCCGCGTGGAAGTGCGTATGCATATTCTCCATGGGAAGCCACCATAGATGGGTGCATGCTTTGGCTCTCAGTAGCCCACCTACACCATGGGATCATCGTTAGATACATCGAGGAACTGGACAACATGTCGGTCTCTATCCAGACGTTGCGATGACTCTGCAAGGCAGATGTAAGGGTGGCCACCTCGGGGTTCTGCTCTGTCGATAGGCTCTCCCACAAAATGGCGTCGCTCACGATCATTGACGGATGTGGTGCATGGGAGGAGGGTGTGAAGTGGGATTAGAGTGGTGTGCATTGAGCCGGCAGTGATCACCTTTAAATAGCGGATGTCGCTGAGGTCAAGCGTCCGGGTGTATCAATGTGAGGGCGCCAGAGTTGGTTTCACGACCGGCGTGCCTCCTTAATGGCTACACATGGACGAGGGGGCATCCCCTTTGAATGAGGTATATATTTGTCTCGTCCCACCAAGTAACATATCTCCAGCATTGAACAAGCGCGAACAATGGGAACGTGGCAGAGGTGACACTCTTGGCCGACGAGTCGCTTCCATGTCGGCGCCAGTATGAGGTGACGTCTGCTCCTAGCCAGTTTTAATACAGAACTGCCACTTTAGAGTGGCTTGAATACGGGGAACCACTTTGGGCGAGAAAGAGGGAGTGTGCTGAGTGGCCTTGGTTACCGGATGCATGCATGTTAGCGATCTAGACGCCTGCATAGCTCCCCTCATATTTGTGAGGAAAAAGGCGTCCGGACTACCCAACGGACGGATGTTGCACCGTATTCGGTTTGGACAAATAATACATATAGTTTCAGGGTCTGCCTTGAAGCCGTTGTGTGGCTGGCGACGGTCTTCATGGTGCAAACTCTCTCGCATTTTACACTGTCCGTATACACGAAGGACGCGTTTGGTTACGTGCGTCGATTTTGGACACTTTGCAATCTTGTCCCAGTTGGGCGTGGCTGAGCATATGTTGGCCAAAACCAACATGTGCATGTTGATTGGTTGTCTGCATTCCCTCTAGCGTGCATGTGCCAAAACGGAAGATATGTTGTTTGGTTGTAGCTTTGTTAAGGAAAAAAGACAAGTCCGGTTGTTTGGTTACATCTAGGACAGTAGTGTGGTAAACTCCTCTTTGATGTGGTGAGGTTACCACAGGAAAAAAATAAAGCAACGAGAATAGAAAAAAAAATATTAAGCACACATCAAAGTTTAACTGCACATGAAAGTTAAACATAGTACGATAAGTTTCAAAGTTAAACCACAACACAGAGTCTTAAACTAACAACAACCAACTTCACTAGGAATGGGAGGTCATTTAAGCGGTCACGACAAAGCCTTGGTCGTGCTTCTTGCACTTTGTCACCACGTCCACGTTGTCGTCGTTGAAGACGATCACCTTCATCTTGTTCGGGGTGAGCCTCTTGAAAGTCAGCATGTACCCAATTATAATATGGTGAACGGCGGCAAAGGTGTCCCTACCCTGATCAAGGGTGACCCTCCGTCGACCACCTTCACCATGACCCTCCATGACCAACATGTGTTCGTCTTTAGACTAAACTCCAGGCACAGAGGGGAAGTGCTTGGTGACGTCTAGAGGCAAAGGCGGAGCCTCCAGCTTCGGACCTAAGATGACCTCGCATAAGTAGGATAGTCTTGCCTCCTCACGTTAGTGCCCGTAGTTCCTCCGCTTGGCGTTAGGTTGTTCCTGCACCGGCACCTCCACCATTGGCACCACGACTTCATTGCCCTTGTCCAATGGTGGCGCCACCTCCTTGCCCGTGTCCATCTGCACTATCAAAAAAACGGAGTTCAAAGGTCAGCTTTCAATACTACCGGCCTAACGCTCCTATAATTACCATCTCTTCTTACCTAGCACTGCCTCCTCAAACACTCTCATTTTCACCCCTTCTCTTGTTCAATCTCTTTCTGTTTCACCACCTCTCCCTCACCATGAACTCCAACCCCAACCCTTTTCCCTGGGGCATGGGATGGAGGGCATATTCCTCGGGTGCTCACTCAGTTACCGTGCTAAGTTCGAGGAGACAATGAAAGTGGGCTCGAACTTCACCAGCATGGAAGAAGTGCACAAGGAGGCCGACGTTGTGGTGAAGAAGGTGACGACGAAGGGGTTGAAGACGCTGATTCCTGACCAAACGAAGGGCGCTATGTCTGTCGACATCCTTCACTGGGCATGGATTAGGCAAACTCCGGCGACACTCGACAAAGGGCCAAGTGGGCAAAGTACAAGGAGTACAACCGTCCCAACGACGACCGTGAGTGTTTGATAAGGTGGTGCACTGCACGGGCCTACAGGATCCGCGCCATGTCGTCGAGGCTGATCCTGCCCGCGCAGGGCGTCCATGGAGCGTCCATGTGCGTGCCAGTGAGTGGCATGCATGCATGCATCACTGCCAAATTTGCTGCTGCTTGCTGAAGTCATCGTTCAGGTGCAACCGTGCAAGGACACGGTCGTTAGCTGGCCCCTCCTCCTCCTGTGGCCGCGTGCGAGGAGAGGATACGGCCGGCATGCAAGTCCGCCATGCCACTATACTCTTAAGTTTCCATTTCCAGGGAGAGAGACCATAGAGTACACGGTGTACTTACGGTACAGCTCCTAGGATCAAGATCTAGTGCCCACATGTATTTCTATCCGTATACAAGCGTGCGTGCGTGCACGTTTTATTTACGTGCTAGCTATTTGCAAGTCACTCGAAAGGAGAGAACTGGCCTAAATTAGTTTTCATTGAAGTCGAAGAAGGTGATGCGGTGACGGTGACGCTGGGGCTCGCTGCTGTGAAAGTATAATTTGATCGAACTCTTTATTCAACTGATGACCAACATATTTATACAAGGAGAACAGACGTGATGTAGAGATGCATCTGTTTCGTAGGGATGGCTGTACGCGGGCCGCGTCGTTAGATCTTCGTACATTAATTTTTCCTCGATGCAACAAATTTTGTTTACGATGCAACAATTTTGTTAACGGTTGCAACAAAAAATATTGTAGCCGAAAAAATATCTACATGATCGTAGCAAAAAAGAAGCTGATGATGCGTGGTAGCAAAACAAAAAAAGGGTTGTAGCAAAACAATCCGGTAAACTCGGGTTGCAACTCTGACGAACGTGTATGCAACTTTTTAGTGAACGGTTACAGCAAAAAAGATGCCGGTTGTAGTAAAAATCAAACGCCGGTTGTAGCAAAAAAAATTCAACAAACTCGAGTTGCAACCAAACGTGGATGCAACTTTTTTAATAAACAAGTTGCAACAAAATAGAAAAAGACTTGTAGCAAATTTAACCGCGTTTGTCGCAAATCTGCACTAAAAAAAGGTTGCATGTGTGAACCAGTGTATTAAATTTATACATGATTGCAGCAAATCTGCAATATACAATGTTCCATGGCTGCTGCCAGGCGCGCGAGCCGCGAGCGACCGGACGAACGGTTCGGCCGACGCTTCGGTTGCAAGCATTTGCCTTACTACAAGGATTATCTCTAATTACAAAAATAATTATATCCTACACTAGTAAAAAAAGGCCTATAGCCCCGGTTCGGTTGGGCCATTAGTTCCGTTTCACAAACTGGGACTAAACAACCGGGACTAATGCTAGCCTCGGTTCGTGGAGCTAATGACCTTTCACGTGGCGGAGCTGGGAGCGAAGGGGAGGGGTATTAATCCCGGTTCGTATTACGAACCGGGGTATTTCTTCGTTGTTTTTAGCACTTTTTAGGATTTAGGGTTTGGCACTAAATTGGATTGGGGCTATTTTGTTACCCCCTATTTTCCTATTTATTTGTCTTGGGCACTTTTTAATTCTTGTTTTGCACTAAACTGGATGGTACATACACAACAATAAAGGAACAACTATATTGCACATCATCGTCACGAATATCTTACACCATCTCATCTGTCGTGATTTGTCGAACATATTATAAAATATAGACACGAGTTACATGCACATATATGCATCTTTTTTACACTATATCATTTTATATCAATTGCATCGACGGGCAATAGTATTCTCTCTTGACATCTAGGACCTCTGCATCTAAGAATCCGGCAATTTCCTCTTGAATTGCTCGTACACGTTACTGTGGTAGAATACCGTCCCGCAAGCGTTCGATCTAATTTAAAGAAGGGGTCAATATATATATCAATGAAAACGAACACAATTCACCATAATACAATAAACTTGTGAGTATTGTCTATCGTACTTCAATTTGTTTTATGTCCCGGTTATTGCCCGTCTCATGGGTTGTCTGGCGAATGAACTCGCAAACATAGTATCCACATAAATTATCCCCTTTTCGTGCCTCAAGCTCTTTACGAGAACAAAGTTCAATCAAAAACATAATCAAGAATTATAATGGTATTGAAACTAGAATAAAGAAATGCGCGGATCTAGCTACTAGTTACTTACATCTATTTGTTTAAATGTAAGCTCTGACTTCCAAACACCCCGAGCCTTGGCGGTGAACCGTTGCCAAGCCCTGCCAAGAAAAGAAAATGAATAAAGGAGTTCTATATTAATTCCTTGCTATCAGGAAATGAACGAGAAATTGCCGATATGGTGCCATAATGATTGAAATTACCTCTGGAGGCATTTGTGCATGTTCGCCCATTCAGCGAGGGGTGTGCGTTTCGGTCCATGACTATTACTTGTCCCTCGATAGGTACAATGATTAACAAAATAAAGTGGAACTTGCGCACACATAACGAGTCAATTATACACTTATAGTAACATCGAGTAAGCGAAAATAAAATGTGTGTAGTAACACTCACTTGAAGTTGTAAGGAAATAGTATTTCCCTTTTGGTACCGAAAAACCTTAACCCTTGTATCAAGTTATTCTCTGTATCGCGGGGATTCGTTGCGAGACTTTGGTGATGAAGGTAATATGGGTCAATGAACCCAATGTCTTAGATTTGTCCTCTTTTGCATTCAAGAATCTTCATTCTGCAAAATTAATATAGTGATGAGTAAGATTATACATGCAAGAACGAGCTGAGTAAGACTTAATGACATAAATTAATAATACTGAAAAACAATAGGCAGTGATGATAGATTTGTCGAGGGCGTCTTATTGGTATAACTGAAATAATTCGTCGAATTCAATCATTAGCATGCCTCGTCCAGTCCCAAAATGCTCGTCTTTATATGCAAGGTAGATCCAGTTTTGTTGTTCAGCACATGCTTGCATGTACCAGTCATGCAATCTTTGCATTTTTGTTGGTAGCTCGTTGACTAATTCAGGTTTGACGAGAGAAGCCCTGTACCGGTACACGTATGTTATGTCAGTGAATTCCTGCAAATAGTTTAAGTACTCATCAATAGACATGCCTTGAGCCTTGGCCGCTTCTCCGTATATTGCAACAAACTCCGGATCGATACCTGTTGTTTCATCATTCCTCTGCTCGACCGCAGCTCCGCTCGAGCACACCTTTGTATCGGAATACACTTTGAGCGGGTGTCACGATTGGTTTTTCTGTTGTCCGAGCTAGGCAACTGATTTTCCGTTGGACGTACTACTCTTCAACCGCTGCTTTTTTGCCTAAGCCGACTTGAGAATAGAGCATTCATAGTCTGCTGGCAATGGTGGCAGGGGATCTGCAAGGGTTTTCAGCATTTTCACGCATGCGGCGTGATCTTCTGGAGTGACCGGGAACTCTGGCTCTTTCGACTTCCTCTTGTTAGCCGTGTCAATCTTCCACTATTGATGTTGGGCGTCTGCCCTCTTAATATTTTCCTCTCGAGTATAGTCCCAAGGTCTCTTCTCCATATCCTTATGAGGTACTTTTGGGAGGGGCGACAACTTACGTTTTGGTGATCGGAACCCCTTTCTGCCGCCACTATTAGCGGTGGTACGTTTCCGCTTTTTGCTCTGATCCTCAGTGGACGGATACGACTGACGGGGCGGTGGAGACGGCTGCGCTGGAGACTGGTGAGGCGGCGATTAAGAAGGTTGCACTGGAGACTGGTGAGGTGGAGGCGAAGAAGGATTGCTGCTATGAGGAGTCGGTGGCCTTGGCGTCCAATTTGGAAGCAAGATGTCCTCCTTTGGCCATACAACGGTTTGTTTCTTGACTTCTCCAAGTTGAGTCAAATCCCTATCTTCACCTGTAGGGTGGTCGAGTTTCAGCTCATCATAATCTTTCATCACTTCATTCACCGCGACGACAGAGTACCCTTCTGGAACCAGAGAGCAATGCTAAGCTGGATTATGTCCAATTGGTATGGCCATGCTGGCCACCACCGTCAACCTTAAGTTAGCAACTTTCACCTTTAGCTCAGCTCTTTGTGATATCATCCACTAGGTAGCGACGAGGAGGATCCGTCGTCAGTGCATCATCACCATCATCCTGGAGCTGCGTGGAAGTGACACTGCTTTTCCGATTCGATGCAGTTTCTATCATGAGCCGTTGAGATTGGACGCTACCTTGCCGTCTGTCGATTTGATCCTGCTGTAGCCACTTTACTACTTCTTCTAGATTATGTAGCCGGTCTGCCTCAGCCGCTTTATCACGTGCCTCCTGTTTCTTTCACCTATGATGGCTTCTATGGGGAAATCTCTTCCTTTCCTCGGAAAACGCAAGAATCCACGGCGGGGAGGCTCGTAAGCCTTGTGTTCGCCCTTTGTGTTCCTTATTTCCAAGGGCGCGTGTGAGCTCGTCATTCTCTCTATCGGGTAAGAACCGTCCCTCTTCAACATTCTGTATTGCACGTTTAATGTCCTTGATGGGTAGGGGGTTATCTTTGTGTCTTTGGTTATATATTGCATTCCCTTCTTCGTCCAACAAGCCCCCATGCCCGTAAAACCAGTTTCTTCCCCGTTCGAGCCATCTTAAGGGATCTGGAGTGATATTTTTTCTAGAAGTGATACTTCTTCTTACCTGCATTCATCTTATTTGTTGCAGACTTTTTCAAGGCATCCTCTGATTTCTTGTACGCCACAAATTCGGCCCAGTAGTATTTTATCTTCTCATAGCCGTGATCGAAATCTGGAGTCTTATCTTTCAAGATAAATTCTGGTGCAATCTTTTTTTCAGCCCGTGAATAGATGGACCACCTTCTTAAGAGCCCACTCCTTGAGTTTTTTTTTGTCTAGGGCCTCTTTTCGCCTCTTCATTTCCTCCTCATTTGGCTCCTCCTCATCTGGATGCACCTCTCGCGCCGGTAGGGTGAAATGAAGCATGAGCTTTCTCCAAAGGTTTTCTTTGGCTGCTCTGCCGACATATGAGACTCCTTCCTCCCTTGGCTTAATCCATTATCGAGTGGTGATAGGGATGTGGTCCGTAGAAACAACTCCGCATGCCTTTACATACTTCTGCTTTACATCTATGGGAGCAATTGATTGCCCAGCACTTGAGATTGTTTCGATCCTGTATCTCTCACCGTCATCCAGCTTCTTGGTTGGGCCTCGTTTCGTCTGTACTGAAGTTTTGCTCGATCCAGAGGGCTAAAAGAAAGAGCTTTAATATATGTATATAGCAGAGGATAAATTTATTAATATATATATGCACCTCGACGGAGCGGTCGGCTTCTCCCTCGTCGGCTTCTTCCTCATTGGAGCTGCCGATTCCTCCCTCGCCTGAGGCGTGCGCGTCTACCTCACCGGAGCTTTTACCTCGTGTGTTGAGAGACTCATCTCCCTCGCCGGACTCGTTCAGAAACTGATTGATGACATCACATCGCGAACTAAACTATCATGCCCACGGATGACACCATGCATCACGTATTCCTGATATTCGTCTCTGCCGTGTATTGGATCCATAATATCTACAAAATAATTAAACATAAAAAACTAAATTAACTAACAACTAAAACTCCTGCTTATATACATCGAATAATCCACTTAATTCATCCTCGAACAATCCACTTAATATTATCGAATATATAATCTGGAATACATAAATAATACATCTCTTGAATATAGTAATACATCAAATAATATATAACTGATCAACCAACAAAGAGCCGTCGATGTACTGAGGCGCGGGCGGTGGACACCCAAAGAGCAAGAACCATCACCAAATCATAGCTCGGGTGAGATCCTTGAAGAACCTGCCAGGTATTGGAGAACCTCGCATCCAACGCCTCCATGTAGCGACGGACGTGCCCGTCCTCCTCCCTCACACAGCGACGTACCTCCTCCTCGGGGGCCGGCAACCTAGGCACCAAAAGTGCCCCCCGCGACCGCCACCAAAGAAGCTCCGGGTCGACGACGGGAGCCCGGTCCCTCACCATGCTGCGCGCCCCGGAAGGTGACTCTTTCTAGTGCCTGCCCGGCGGAGCCCAGTCCCGCACATGCTGGCGCCTATCAAGCAAGTGGTCGCCACTGAGTCGACAACGAGGATGCGGGTCGGGCATCGTATGTCCTACTATTTAAATTCCTACTACATAATAAACTTCTCTAAACTTGTACTCCCTCCGTTTCAAAATATAAGACCTTTTAAAGATTTCATCAGAAAACTACATACGCAGCAAAATGAGTGAATCTATACTCTAAAATATGTCTAACAGATTCTCTTAACCTTTAAGGGAATTAACAAAATGCCGACATTCTGGATGTGTACAAAATGATCCATATTTTTCCTGATCTCATCTACTCTTCTATATGTCACATTGTCTAATGTCAAAGGATTCAAGAAAACATGACTTCATCATTACCTAGTAGTAATAGGCGCATGATGCTATGAGCTTTACAAAGTTGTTTTCTAACCGAATCCCAAATAGGATAATTAGCTTTTTGATACGCAGTTCAAAAAGAGTCATCCGAATATCGCTATTTGGAAGGACTTTGCTGAAGTTCGTACCAAAAAACGAATTATTCTATCAGGAACTCCGTTCCAAAACAACTTTTGAGAGCTTGATACCGCCATGCGTGTGTTACTATGAGGTAATGATGAAGGCATGAATTTCTTCAATACTTTGACACAACAACGTGACATATAAATCAAGCTAGCTAGGTTACATAGATGAGACCAAAAAAATTGAATCAACTTGTGCACATACATAATGTTGCATTCTTGATAAATCCATTATTAACACTAACAATGTTGTTTCCTCTAGCTTAACCTACACCTAAAAGAAAATTCACCAAATATTCTACAAATAACACTTAAGCATATACAAAAGCGATTTTCATGAAAATGTTTATCACGAGATTGCCCTTTTCAGTTTTCCTTTTTTCCTTTTTCTTTTTTTTTTCAAATACATGTCTATTTAGGTCATAGACATATTATGACATTGTATAAAGTTTTTTGAGAAATCACATGAATGTAACTAAACTTGACTTTTAACTATGCACTTTTTTAACATTTTATTATATTTTCTAAATATACAACTTTTTTATTCGTTAGGTTTAGTTTTCCAAATTCCGTGAACATTTTATTATATTGTTTTATATTTTTAAAATTGCACAAATATTTTTACAATCTACAATCTACAATCAAGAAATATTCTACAATCTACAATCTACAAATATTCTACAATCTAAAATATTCTGCAATCTACAAATATCACTTAAACATGCATATTTGACCATCCATAGAGAGGAGAGGAGAGAGGCTCACCGGCGGCAGGGAGGAGGAAGCCGGAGGCGGGGAGGAACACGGCACCGGCGATCGACAGGGAGGAGGGTGCGCGAGGTAGAGGAACGCGCTGCACCGGCGACGGGGAGGAGGGTGCGCGCGGGGAATGTGGCACCGACGACGGGGAGGAGTGCGCCGGCGAGGAGGAGCGCGGCGACGGCGTCGTGGCGTTCGTCCATTGCGCAGCCTTGTGGCATCGAGGCGTTCATCCGTCGCGGGGAGGAAGAAAGATCGAACCGACGATTTGGGTTGGAAATTTCTAACTCCCGCTTATATAGGCGGAGCTTTAGTCCCTGGTCGGGGCTCGAACCGGGACTAAAGAGCCCCTTTAATCCCAGGTGGAGCCACAACCCGGGACTAAAGACCCTTTTCCGGGAGCCCAAAAGGCGGGAAGCACGGGCCTTTAGTCCCGGATCGTGGCTCCACCGGACTAAAGGGGGTCTTTAGTCCCGGTTCAAGCCCCGACCGGGGACTAAAGGCCTGGGTTGGCCGCGCCAGCTCATTTGAGCTCCTCTCTAATGTAAGCCTATGGGCCGAACTCTCCTATCGTTGCCTGTTGGGCCTACTCGGCCCGCGGGCCTGCATCCTAGCCCATGTGTCGGGTAGGGTTTCTAGTCGTATGCAAGCCGTGATGGCCCAATAGGCGGCATTTTTTATTTTAATATTTTTAGTTCTTTGCTATTAAAGATTTTCTCTCTCTTTTATTTTAGTTTTCTATTTAAGATTTTAACAAAAAAAACTTTATATGATATTTTCTTGTTTCTTTTTAGTTAATGTTTTACTCGATTCTTTTTAACAAATAAAACACTTTGATAATTTTAGTTCATTATTTTTAATTAATGTTTTAGTTAATTCTTTTTAGTTGACATCATAAATTTTCAACAATTTCTGACTTCATATGATATTTTTCGTGCATTTACTTTTTTTGAGCTAATTGATCCTGAATAATCATGGTTTCGAATGAGAACTCATCTGTTACAAAAGGGAATTCATCTTTTTGAACTTATTTGAACTCCATACTTTTTGTGTGTTCAAAATGTACCATTCAAAGGCACATCACAATTTTTTAACAATTTCTGACTTCATTTGGTATTTTTTGTGCATTTTCTTTTTTTCCAGCTAATTGACCCTGAAATTGAAAAGCACTATAAATGAACTCTAAAAATGTTGAAAGTTGTCATGGTATCATCATTTCACCCAAATAGCATGTGCTAAAAAATTGAGAGGGTTACGACAAAAAATGGATGCACTTCGCGTGCAAAATGAACAATCACTATCGAAGTATCATGGTTTCGAACGAGAACTCATTTGTTACAAAGGGATTTCATTAATTTTTGTTGAACTTATCTGAACTCCATACTTTTTATGTGTTCAAAATGCACCATTCAAAGCCTCATCACAAATTTTCAACAATTTCTGACTATATTTCGTATTTTTCGTGCATTTACTTAATTTTTTTGAGCTAATTGACCCTGAAATTGAAAAGCACTACAAACGAACTCTAAAAAGGTTGAAAGTTGGCATGTATCATCATTTCACCCACATAGAATGTGCTAAAAAATTGAGAGGGTTACGACAAAAACTGGATGGACTTCGTGTACAAAACGGACAATCTCTCTCGAAGTATGAGAGTTTCGAACGAGAACTCGTCTGTTACAAAGGGATTTCATTTTTTTGAACTTATTTGAACTCCATACTTTTTGCATGTTCAAAATGCACCATTCAAAGGCACATCACAAATTTTCAAAAATTTCTGACTTTATTTGGTATTTTTCGTGCATTTACTTTTTTTTTGAGGTAATTGACCCTAAAATTGAAAAACACTACAAATGAACTCTGAAAATGTTGAAAGTTGGCATGGTATCATCATTTCACCCACATAGCATGTGCTAAAAGGTTGAGAGGGTTACGACAAAAGCTGGATGCACTTCGTGTACAAAACGGACAATCTATCTCGAAGTATGAGGGTTTCGAACGAGAACTCATCTGTCGTAAAGGGATTTCATTTTTTTAAACTTATTTGAAGTCCATACTTTTTGTGTGTTCAAAATACATCATTCAAAGGCACATGACAAATTTTCAATAATTTCTGACTTTATTTGGTATTTTTCGTTTATTTACTTATTTTTTTGAGCTAATTGACCCTGAAATTGAAAAGCACTACAAATTAACTCTGAAAATATTGAAAGTTGGCATGATATCATCATTTCACCCACATAGAATGTGCTAAAAAGTTGAGAGGGTTACGACAAAAACTACATGCACTTCGTGTACAAAATAGATAATCTCTCTCGAAGTATCACGGTTTCGAACGAAACTCATGTGTTACAAAGAAATTTCATTTTTTTGAACTTATTTGAACTCCATACTTTTTGTATGTTCAAAATGCACCATTCAAAGGCACATCACAAATTTTCAATAATTTCTCACTTCATTTGGTATTTTTCATGCATTTACTTATTTTTTTAGCTAATTGACCCTGAAATTGAAAAGCACTACAAATGAACTCTGAAAATGTTGAAAGTTGGCATGGTATCATCATATCATCCACATAGCATGTGCTAAAAAGTTGAGAGGGTTATGACAAAAATTGGATGCACTTGTGTAGAAAACAGACAATCTCTTTTGAAGTATCATTAGTACACATCACATAAAATTTTATACATTAGTACACATCACATAAAGTTTAATACATTACATAGATTTATATTTCGATCCCTTGCCTATGATCGCTTCGGCTGTAACCATGGAGCATCTTCCTTATTTAACGAGATGCTTGGGTCAATTCTCACTATGAAGGGCGGAATTTCATCGAACTTATTATAATCTGCTAACATGTTTGTTTTGTCCTCGATCCCCACGATGTTTCTTTTCTCTAAAAGAACTATGTGACGCTTTGGCACATCGTCTAATGTATGCATTTGCTTATTTTTCTATTTTTGGTCTGGAGGACATGTCTTTCACGAAGAAAATTTGAGCCACATCATTGGCTAGGACGAATGGCTTGTCTCTGTAACCAAGATTCTTGAGATCAACTGTTGTCATTCCGTACAAATGGTCTACCTTTACCCCTTCTCCATTCATGTTCACCCAACTACACCGAAACAAAGGGACCCTAAAAGTAGGCCCGTAGTCAAGTTTCCATATCTCCTCTATGTAACCATAGTATGTGTCCTTTTTCCCATTCTCGTCTGTCGCATCATAGCGGACACCACTGTTTTGGTTGGTGCTCTTTTTATCTTGGGCGGCCGTGTAAAATGTATTCCCATTTATCTCATACCCTTGGAAATGTAATACAGTCGAAGAAGGTGACGTGGCCAACAAGTAGAGTTGATCTCCAATAGTGTTGTCATTCATCAGACGTGCTCTCAACCAACTGCCGAAAGTATCCATGTGTTTTTCTTCAATCCAGAAGATAGCCTTGCCCGGGAATTCGGAGCATACCAAATTCTTGTGCTCCTCGATATACGAAGTCACGAGGGTGGAACTTTTTAGAACTGTGTAGTGTGCTTGAGTGAAAGAATGCCCGTCCCTACATATCATTGCTTTCTTTCCTAGTGTGCCTTTTCCGCTCAATCTCCCCTCATGCCGCGATTTTGGAACACCAATCGGCTTAAGGTCAGGAAAAAATTCTACACAGAATCCAATGACCTCGTCTGTTGCATAGCCCTTGGAGATGCTTCCTTCTGGCCTAGCACGGTTATGAACATATTTCTTTAGGACTCCCATGAACCTCTCGGAGGGGAACATATTGTGTAGAAATACAGGACCGAGAATGGAAATCTCGTCGACAAGGTGAACCAGGAGATGCGTCAAAATATTGAAGAAGGACGGGGGAACACCAACTCAAAACTGACAAGACATTGGACCACATCCTTCTGTAGCCTTTCCGGACGTTCTCGATCGATTACCTTGTGAGATATTGCATTGAGGAATGCACATAGCTTCAGAATGGGCAATCGAACATTTTCCGGTAGAAGCCCCCTCAATGCAACCGGAAGCAACTGCGTCATAATCACGTGGCAATCATGAGACTTCAGGTTCTCGAACTTTTTTTCCATATTTATTATTCCCTTTATATTAGACGAGAAGCCAGCGGGGACCTTCATACTGCTCAGGCATTCAAAACACATTTTCTTCTCTGCTTTGGTAAGAGTGTAGCTGCTTAAGTAGTGACGCTCTTTATCAGTCTTCTTGTCGTATGGGTCTTTCATATGTTGCTGCTCCTCACATGCTTCTGTTGTATCTTTTGTCTTCCCATACACGCCCACGAAGCCTACCAGGTTCACGCAAAGATTATTTGTCACGTGCATCACGTCGATTGAAGACCGGACCTCTAGGTGTTTCCAATAGGGTAGCTCCCAAAATAAAGATTTCTTTTTCCACATGGGCAAGTGTCCGATAACGTCGTCTTTCGGAATAGATTGACCGCCAGGACCCTTTCCAAAGATTACTATTTGATCCAAATCCTTGACCATAGCCAATAAATCATCACCAAAAGGGAGGTTAGGCTTCTTCCGGTGATCTGCCTCACCGTTGAAATGCTTGCCTTTCTTTCTTACGGGATGATTGGTCGGAAGAAATTGACGACACCCCAGGTAGACAACCTTCTTAGATTTTTCCAAATATGTACCTTCAGTCTTATCTAAACAGTCCGTGCATGCATTGTATCCCTTGTTTGACTGTCCTGAAATGTTACTAAGAGCAGGCCAATCATTGATGGTTACGAACAACAATGCTCGTAGATCAAATTCCTGTTGTTTATGCTCATCCCACACACGTACACCTGGTTTGGTCCACAACTACAAAAGTTCATCAACTAATGGACTTAGGTACACATCAATGTTGTTGCCGGGTTGCTTCGGTCATTGGATGATCATTGGCATCATAATGAACTTCCGCTTCATGCACAACCAAGGAGGAAGTTTGTAGATACATAGAGTCACGGGCCAGGTGTTGTGCCTGCAGCTCTGCTCCCCAAAAGGATTCATGCCGTTTGTACTTAGACCAAGCCATAAGTTCCTTGGGTCATCTGCAAAGTCCGGCCACTCCCTCTCGATTTTCCTCCACTGCGACCCATCTGCGAGGTGTCTCAACTTTTTCCCGTCTTTCTTACACTCGTGTTTGCGTCATCGCATCAACTTGGCATGCTCATTGTTTCTGAACAGACGTTTCAACCATGGTATTATAGGAGCATACCACATAACCTTAGCAGGAACCTTCTTCCTGGTGGGCTCGTCAGCGCCCTCAACATCACCAGGGTCATCCTATCTGATCTTGTACCGACATGCAGTGCATACCGGACATTTATCCATATTCTCGTACTTCGCACCGCGGTACAGGATGCAGTCATTAATGCATGCATGTATGTCTTATGCACATCTAATCCAAGAGGGCAGATAGCCTTCTTTGCTTCGTACGTAGTGTCGGGCAATTCGTTATCCTTTGGAAGCTTCAGTTCAATATTTTCAATAACTTCTCAAATCCCTTGTCAGATAAACCAGTTTCTACGTTCCATTTCAATAGTTCCAGTGTTGTACCGAGCTTTGTGCTGCCATCTTCACAATTTGGGTACAACAACTTTTTATGATCCTTTAGCATGGCCTCCAACTTCAGCTTGTCCTTTTCTGTATCACATTTTTTCTTTGCATCAGAAATGATCCGACCAAGACCATCAGCGGGCTCATCTGATGCCGGTTGTTCTTCACCTCATTCTTCTTCATTGTCTTCCATTGTAGTATCACCGTACTCTTCAGTGAACATAGGATAGTTGTCATCATCATCTTCTTCTTCATTGTCTTCCATCCTAACCCCTCTTTCTCCATGCATGGTCCAACAATAATATGTGGGCATGAAACCTCTCTGAAGCAAGTGGAGATGAATGGTTTTCGAGCTAGAGTACTCCTTCACGTTTCGACAACCAACACATGGACAAGGCATAAAATTATCCACTTTGTTTGCCTCAGCCACATCGATAAATTTATGCAGGCCTGCAATAAATCCAGAACCGCGTCGTTCGTCGTACATCCATCGCTTCCGTCCATGGATCTGGCATCATACATGAATAGTGAAATGACCACCGTACATTAACACATGCAATATTTTTTTATCAATTATAGATGAAAAGGATAAGGTTTCTAACCTTGGTCAAGGATACCATTTTGTGTGAACTTAAGTGTTACTCGGGCATTAGTCACCGTAGATCCATTGGCGGTTTATTTGTATTATGAAATTAAGTATATCAAAAAACCATTGTAGAACATCATGAATAGAAAAATGAGCAAATTAATACAAGTTCATCATCACATTAAAACCAAAGCACAGTAGTGATTAAATGTTATTACTGCAAAAATAAATACATAAAGTTCTCCTAAAACAACATACAACTATGTAAAACATTTAAATGCAACAACAAATGCGATCAAAATCGCAACTAAGGTAACAATTGATCCAACAGCATAATGATACCAGGCCTCTTTATCAATGGCATCTATACTTATACTAATTAGAGACTCCCTACAAATTCCCACGTTAATTAGATTTTACGAGCCGTCAATCTAGTGGGAACAAATTATTACGGTCTAGATTGACCCTGAGGGAAAAAACTTATGATGGGACCAATGAGAATAAAAGTGTAAAAAATGTGACTTATCTCTCTCCCATCATCCAATCACTCACGTATAAAAAAATGACCTATCTCTGGGTAAAATATCTCTCTCCCGTTATCCAATGTCACGTATAGCTAAGAAACTCACCCACCTAAAACTTCTTCCGTATCTCTCTCTCCCGAGAACCAACTCTGTTAATCTCTCACGTAACCCCAGCAAAATCTAGCACGTATCTCTCCCAAGCTCTCATGTTCAACTCAAGTTCTCATAGAAAATGTCCCCAACCGATGTGCATTTGTTCTCTCCATCTCCATCCCTCAAACTTGCATTAACCTCCCATGTTGCCCCATCAAATAACGGCCGCTGCTACAGGATAATGCGACCACTAATTCTTTCTTTTCTCTCTTGCAGATTCATGTTCATTATTTCTCTTGCAGATCCAAGTTCGCCTCCATCTCCACTTATTCGTTCTTTTCTATCTTGCAGATCCATTGCGCCAGCACGAATTCAGTGTAATATTCTTGGAATGAAGTAGACGGCGTTAAGCACATCTGGCTTCGAGAGACGAGGAGATTAATCCTGGTACTTATGCCCTCTTGGTGGAAATAGTAGAAACTACAATAGTCAACAAAGGTAAGTGCTCAACACCCTCATAGATTTACTATTATATCTTCTTAATTTTTATAATTGTATCTATAGTTCTTCATAGATAGATATGAGGATCATGTATTATAGACAAGCAGAGAAGACCTCATGGTTATTTTCGAATATGCGATTTATTTAACCAGCCAATGTCTCTCATTACTGATTCTTTGTTGGGTCAAACCCGGTCCGGTGATGAACGCCGAGTAGCCTCCGGCGACATGAACGTCGGATGAACCTCTCTCACTTATACAAACGCGATACATGTAGGTTCAAGAAGGAGAGGGACACATTGGACACAAGAATTTCCGGCAACACACGCCTGCGACGCACGAACGACGTTTCTTTTCTTCGAGCTCGAACTCTGGCTCGGCACATACCGGCGCTCTTTACATCAATACACAGGGTTGGATCTTTATACCCGGAGCGCACATACATAGCTAGCTCCTACGTCACAGCCACCACGCACGCACGTCAGCACTAACTAGCTAACTACAACTGATTCCTACATGCATGCCCACGTACTAATATCTCCATGCCGTGAAATATCTCCAGGGTCAACAACATGCGTCGGAGCAACCAACTCGCTGCATGCATCTAACAACGTGATGTATACTAGCCTACGTGCATGACGCACACATACACTAATCACGACCATGGACGCGGCCACGGACCGGCGGCTGGCTCGATCAACACGTACATGTCGATCATCGTGGTGGCGTGGCTTATACCTAACATTTTTCTGCTCAATTTTCCAACTTTTCTAGAAGGTTGATCGAGGCAACCATGACCATAACGACGCACGTTCAGTCGTTTTCGTTTAAATAGGTTTTAGTCTATCAAATCATTTGCAGAAACATACCGTATTAAGTTGGTACGTTGGCCACTATATTGATGTAATGTACAGCTATGTAGTGACATGAAGCAAACCCAATTTCCAAGTGCATGTGACTTATTTACAAATACTGAATGCGGCATACTGTATTTGACCCTCCACGTGATTGCACTAGACGTTTTAACACTAGGTTGAAGATGTTGGTTTTGCTGCTGACACGCATAAGCATCACGTGTGTAAACTGAAAATTAATTTTATGCTCATGCTAAATTAGCATATACTACTAACTTATTAGGACAATGATACGAGGCTTCAACTCAAAAGGTATACATATAATGGGTATTTTATTTTTATTGCATTAAGAATATAAATTATATAAATACATGGCAGTAATCTTACATATTACTGATTGTACCTTGCTGAATTCGACATTTTATATACTTCAGTGTCAGGTGGAATCAAGATTGATCATGAAATCTTGGAAAGTATAAACACGATTCTTGCATGTGTCTGAGCTTACAAGCAAACTCCACTAGGTGCTATGTATAACGATTTTTGACCAACCAGTTCAACGTGTATTTTTTTCTAAATGAGTTGGTATAACATCAAAATCAGAATAGTCAGAAGTTATCCAATGGAGGCAATATAAATTATTTATTTCGGGCACGGAGTTTTTGTACAAGAGAACAAATGCTCCCTCATGTGCTGTAAAATCAAAACAAATAGTCATAAAAATAGGAAATTCATAGTTATTCATGTCGTGTTCTATTAAACTGCATAATGTCTGTTATATAAGAAAAATATGAGCTGAAACGTCATCAAACTGATGAATTAATTTTCTTTTTACATACATGCTTAGCTCGAAGAACATATATAGGGTACTAAACTGTTTAATTTCTCTAATATTAAAAAATATGAGCTAAAACGTCATGAAACTAATGGATTAATTGTCCTTTGGCATACGTGATGGGTCTTATAAGCCACTACTCACCATCGTTGGCCCTTTGTGATCTGCAAGGGGGGACTAATCCATTAGTTGCCATACACTTTCCTTTCAATGAATTAAAAGCTGGATCTCACCTTATTTTCAATACATGTCAGAACAGAGAATCTAAAAATAACCAGGTCAACACGAAATACAATATCTTTTAAAACCATCTTAATGATTTGTCGTTGTCGTTTTTCTTGGGTACCTAAGTTAATGAAATCAGAACCGTGAACATTCTATAAACATGGAATATAAAACCATCACCAATCCACTCGAAAGAAATTGATACCAATGCCAAAACAAGGGGATTTTCAAACCTAAAGTTCTTTTAATTAAGATAAAGCTATACAAAATTGCATTGACATATCATTATTACAATATATTATGTGTTTAGGCAGAATCACTAGCCCGTGCAGGTTGCACGGGTTGACGACTAGTATTTTCTAATATTCCTAATCTTCAAGCGCATTTCATCCATCTTCAAGCGCATTGCATCCATCTTCAACCGCATCGCATCGCATCCATCTTCATCTTGCGATCATCGACGACATCGGCAACATGCAACTCCAGTTCCATATTCTTCTCCTCAATTATTTTCAATTTTTTCTTCAAGTAATTGTTTTATTTTTCAACCAAATTTAACTTCTCGTCTAGAATTTCTATGTGGGTTGGAATTTCCGGTTCACATACCTCCTAGATTAAAAAATATATGTCACGTTGGTCGTCATAATTGTCATAAACACTAAATAAAACAAATAGTTATAAAAGATAATATATACCACATCCGAATCATAGACAGGACGAGGGCCGACGAGGCGGATACCAAAATCATCGCACTATATAATAACAAAAATAATGAAAGTAAGTAATTTATACAAGTATCTATCTAAATCATACAAGTAAGAAAAATATTTATTTTAAAAAGAAGACAAGAACAAGAGGCTCACCACGGTGGTGCTCGCGACGAGATCGGCGCGGGCGATCGACAACGGTGAGGACGGACACTGGACGACACCCTACACATGTCCAGACTCTAAGAAGTTAATTTGAGCTCAAAATTTGCATCTAAACCAAAATGAGTCCCACATACACTCCTACACTAAAACCCACAAACCAATCTACTTCTAGAGCATTTGAAATGAGCTAAACTAGCAGTTTGAGATGAAAGGATGAAGTGGCTAACTTTTTAGAACACTTGTGTAGTTGGTGCACGGCCAAACCTAGATAAATATTGAGGAAACTGGAGCTTGGAGGTCGAGCTTCGAGAGGGGAAAGCATAAGTAGTGTGTCTCGGGCATTTCATCGAACAACTCATGTGCATGAACTAGAAGGGTGGCAAGAGCATGGCATGCACACCTCAACAGCCAAAAAACACAGGAGAGGGTGGCAGGGGCGAGTATATATAGGCAGCACTTATGCCTGATTTTTGTCTAAAACCGGGACTAATAGCCTACCATTTAGTCTCGGTTCTAGCCACAAACCGGGACTAATGCTCCGCGGCACGCCACGTGGTAGTCACTGGATCTTTAGTCCCGCTTTTTGCCCCGAACCGGGACTAATGAGATGAACCGAACCGGGACCAATGCCCTGGCAAACTGAACCGGGACCAACGCGTGGCATTGGTCTCGGTTTTAATTTGAACCGAGGCTAATGGTCTTTTGTGCTCCGGCCGAAAGACCCATTTTCTACTAGTGCTAACACTTCCCCTAATCCTTGCTTGTCCTTGCAACAGATCATCCTTGGAATCATCTCCTTCAAAAATCATGTGGGAAAAAAGGAGAAATATACAATATGCCATGAAAAACTCCTTCTAAAATCCAGTGGGAAAATAAGGAGAAAATGGCGTATATCTTTCATACTTGTATTGATATTGCCTCATTGAAAACCTTAGGTGAGAAACCATCTGGAAAGACTCACAAAGGAAAAGAGTGCTATACTAAAGATCTCATGATCTTAATAGGCTATATCCTAGGAGATTTCTCCCTTGATTTTTTCAAGTATTGAAGTCATCTTATACCAATTCCATTTACATACTTATGGAACAAAGAACTTGGTAAGGACTTAGTAAACAGATCAGCGAGATTATCGCATGACTTCATTTGCAAAATACTTATCGCCCCCTTCTCTTGCAGATCATGGGGATAAAATAATTTAGGAGAAATATGCTTTGTAATATTTCTCTTAATATAACCCGTTTGCATTTGTGTAATGCAAGCAGCATTATCTTCGTAGATAATGGTGCGTGATTTCAGCGAACCAATCCCACTTGAACTTTGGACAAAGTTCATCATTCTGCGAAGCCATACACATTCACATGATGCTTTGAACAAAGCAATTATCTCAGAATGATTGGTGGACGTTACCACTAAGGTTTGCGTTGTTGACTTTCAAGAGAAGGCCGTACCTCCATGTAAGAAGACAAAACCAGTCTGCGATCTAGCATCAAGGGGATCTGACAAGTATCCAGCAGCGCAATACCCCACCATTGTTCTCTCTTGATTTTTTTGATAAAATAAGCCAAGATCTTTGGTGCCTTGAAGATATCTGAAAATTTTCTTCAGACCAACACAATGCCTTTTTGTTGGTGATACGATGTATCTAGCCAGTAAATTAACTGTGAATGCTATGTCAGGTCTAGTGCAGTTTGCTAGATACTTTAGTGCACCAATGGCAATGGGAGATTGAAACTCTGGTTCCAATATCTCTTCATCATCACCCTTAGGCGTAAATGGGTCCTTGTCTCTATCCAGAGACCTAACGACCATAGGTGTTTTTGACGGGTATGTTTATCCATATTGAACTTTTCCAGTATATTTTGGATGTAAGCAGACTGATGAACAAGTATCCCCGAAGAAAAATGTTCAAGTTGCAAACCAAGACAAAATTTGGTTTTACCAAAATCTTTCATCTCAAATTCCGTCTTGAGATGATTACTTGCCTCATGTATTTCCCGTGTAGTCCCAATGATGTTCAAGTCATCAACATACACGGAAATTATACAAAATCCATCAGTGGATTTCTTGATGAACACACATGGGCAATCATTGTTGTTTGAGTAACCCTTCTCTAGAAGGAAGTCACTTAGTCGGTTATACCATATTATACCCGACTGTCTCAAGTCGTATAACGACTTCGGTAGCTTTACGCAATAGATGTTGTGATTAGCTTTCGGATCCGGAATCTTCAGTCGCTCGAGAACTTTCATATAGATATCCGTCTTAAGTGACCCATATAAATATGCAGTCACAACATCCATAAATTGGATATACAAATTCATTTGCACTGTCAATGATATCAAATATCGGTACGTGATTCCACTCATCACATGAGAACATGTTTCGTCATAATCGGTGCGAGGTCTCTGTGTAAACCCTTGTGGTACAAGCCTCGCTTTATATCTCACCACCTCGTTGTTTTCGTTCCTTTTACAAATAAAAACCCATTTTGCCCCCACGGGGAAAACATTACGAGGAGTAGGTATTACTGCAGTAAATACCCCTCTATTGGCAAGCGAGCGCAATTCGTCCTCTATTGCAACCTTCCAGTTGGACCAGTCTGAGCATTTCATACACTCTGCCATGGACTTAGGTTCATGATCCAATGCTAGGTCATTTGCAATCTTTGAGGCGAAAAATATGTGGACAATTGTAGTATTTCTATTGAATGGTTCTCCTGATTCAACATAGTTGATGGAAATCTCAACAATACCTTCTTAATCATTGTGATTTCGCACAACAATCGAGTCAAGGTGTACCAATGTCCCAGCACCAATATTTGTGTGCACACTTGTGTTGGGTTCTCGATGCATAACATTATTTAGGTGTCTTTCAACACTCGGTTGAATATCAACTCGTGGTTGATCTGTATTTACTATTTGAGCGATCCTCACATCCCGTGGATGCTTCTGAGAAGCCTTCTCCTTTTAGTCGAGTTTTCTCCCCCTCTTGGGAGGTTGAGTGGTCTTATGAGATATCTCAACTCTTTCTAATAACTTTTTAATCAGTAAATGCATGTGGCAGATTATTTTCAATATTTTGCAAATTTATAATCTTCTAAACTTCAGTTCAGATTCATTCGTACGTGCATCTAAGGACTCAATGCCTTTGACATTCCAATCTATTTTCCGGCATTCTTTGTGGTTCTTTTCTCCCTCTAATGCCGGAAAATTGTCCTTATCGAAGATACAATTAGTGTACCGGGCTGTAAATAGATCCCCTGTTAAAGGCTTCAGGTACTTTATAATCGACGGATAATTGTACCCTACATAGATCCCCATTTTTCTATGTGGACCCATCTATGTACGCTGAGGTGGTGATATTGGTACGTACACAACACAACCGAATCTTTGCTGATGGGAAATACTTGGTTGATTTCCACGTACTAACTCCAACGGGTAGGCTGTATTATATGTAGTTGATCGAATTTGTATCAACTCAACGGCATGCAATACCGCATGTCCCCAACAAGATGTTGGAAGATTAAAATTTTGTAGGAGTGGTCTTGCTATCAACTTGATCCTCTTGATATGTGATTCCACAGGACCATTTTGTGTGTGTGTATATGATACAGAATGCTCCACAGTTATGCCCAAAGCTAGGCTGTAATCATTGAATGCTCGTGAACTAAATTCAGCAACATTATCCATTCTGAAGGATTTTATCACGTATTCAAGATTATTTGCCCTCAGTTTAATTATTTGAGCGACCAGCTTTGCAAAAGCATGGTTCCATGTTGATAAGAGACACAAATTAAACCATTTTGTTGATGCATCAATGAGCACCATAAAATATCTAAATGGTCCCAATAACATTTGGTTTGGACCACATATATCTCCTTGAATGCGTTCAAGAAAATTAATTGGTTCATTCTTGATCTTCAGATATTAACGTCTCATGATTAATTTCCTAGTTGCACATGCAGTGCATACGAAATGGAGGATTTGGAAAATTAGCAACCGTTATTTTGTGTCCAGTTGAACCACCAATAATGTTTCTCATCATTCCCACACCAGGATGACCCAGGCGATCATGCTATATCTTGAACTTGTCATGATTCTGAAAAAACTATTTTGTGTGCCAAATATTGCTTTGGCTTGATGTATCTGTAATACAGTTTAGAAGATAGAGCAATCAGTCTCTCAGGGGTTTCCTTGTCGGATCCCTTCTGCTGAGTTATGAGTAGACTTTCAACCGCATTGTCTTCATGAGTTTCAATGTGGTAGCCATTCATGTGGATATCCTTAAAACTCAATAGGGTATGAGTTGAATCCGGATACAATAAAACCTCCCGGATTTCATGTTTTGTACCTTTCGGGAGTGTAAATATGGCTTGACCACAACCAACAATTACTGTGTCATAACCACCAATTGCCATAACACTTCCCTTACTCTTTTTGAGACTTTGGAAGTATTTAACCTCCCGTAGTTGTGTTAGTGTCACCACTGTCCCCTAAAAAAATTTCCTCCTCCATTGGATTGTTTCTCGAAGTTTTCTTCTCCTTTCCTCCCTTCTACTTTGCTCTTTTCGGCGACTGTCGTCGACGTAATTTGCTCTCTCGGCAGAGTTGAAGTGCTAATAACGTGTGAAAGTATGGTTTGATAGAAATATCTATTCCATTGATGACCAACATATATATACAAGGGGAAAATACACCATGTAGAGATGCATCTGTTCATAGGGATAGAAGGAGCGGACGTGACGGTTGCCAGGAGAGGTTCCTGCACATACTACATGACGGTTCCCTGGAGAGGCTTCCGCATCGTGTGCTTCGTTACAACAATGATTATCTCTAATTACAAAAGTAATTAAATCCTAATAGCTGCAACGTTGCTAGTGGGAGCAAGTCCGAGTTTTGACTGGTACGGGTTTCGTTGTAGGTAATGGCAGCCCGGAGAAGAAAGGTAGGCTTATGGCATTTTCAAGATAGACTCGTAAACCGTTCACATTCGTTTGGACCTTCCTGTTTGGACCACGGTAGCCATACAATGCGGGTATGTATCGGTCCACACAACAACTCGATCGCGGTTGTTTTCACAAATTGAAGACAAACGTGGGGTGGAGGGACTTTGTTGGAGTTCGGACACGCGAAACATCACTATCTACCCCGGCTCACCCAATCCCCCCTCTCGGTATCATTTCCTTCCACTCCCTCTTCTTCTTCTTCTTGCTTTGCATCCGCATCCTCCACCTCCGTCGTGTCTACTCTACCTCTCTGGCTGCCACAGAGGCATTGTCGGACGTACGCAACCAGCACCAACTCTCCCGATCGCCTTTACGATGGAGTTGACCATCCTGGAGCCGTTTGTACCTAGGTACACTCCGTCCCCTGTCGACGACCTCCATGATGGACACCACGCCCAACAGGTGTCCGATCAAATGTCATTGAGATTATTTTCAAATGATATGTTGTTTTTTAAGAAAAAGATGATGACCTACTCGACCATGGAGAATGAGTTGCTATGCGATGCATGGTTAACCGTATCTGCGGATTTCATTGGCAGAAGCAAAGGGGATGCCTTCTAATAGCAAATGCATGAAACATTTTAAGCATGAAAGCACATTGCACCGTATGACATGTACATCATCCAACCATCCACAGTGAGGTTGCACTGTTCTCACGAGCGTCACCAAGTATTGTAACGTGGTTGTCAACTCGAGGCAAGGTGGCTATGCACGCAGCAGATGACGGATCGTAAGTTTTGCTTCCTCTTTCTCAACTTGTTGATTGATTCATTCACTCAGTGTTGGTCTACACTGTTGGGGAACGTCGCATGGGAAACAAAAAATTTCCTACGCGCACGAAGACCTATCATGGTGATGTCCATCTACGAGAGGGGATGAGTGATCTACGTACCCTTGTAGACCGTACAGCAGAAGCATTAGTGAACGCGGTTGATGTAGTGAAACGTCCTCACGTCCCTCGATCCGCCCCGCGAACAATCCCGCGACCAGTCCCACGATCTAGTACCGAACGGACGGCACCTCCGCGTTCAGCACACGTACAACTCGACGATGATCTCGGCCTTCTTCATCCATCAAGAGAGACGGAGAGGTAGAAGAGTTCTCCGGCAGTGTGACGGCGCTCCGGAGGTTGGTGATGACCTTGTCTCAGCAGGGCTCCGCCCGAACTCCGCAGAAACGCGATCTAGAGGAAAAACCGTGGAGGTATGTGGTCGGGCTGCCGTGGAAAAGTCGTCTCAAATCAGCCCTAAAACCTCCGTATATATAGGTGGGCGAGGGGGGGGGGGGTCGGCCGAGCCAAGGGGGGAAGGTCTCCCCCCTCAAACCGAGTTGGACTTGGTTTGGTGGGTGGGAGTCCTTCCTTCCCTTCCCACCTCCTTTTTTTTTTCTTTCCCTTTGATTTTTCTTCCAATGCGCATAGGGCCCTTTTGGGCTGTCCCACCAGCCCACTAAGGGCTGGTGCGCCACCCTTAAGGCCTATGGGCTTCCCCGGGGTGGGTTGCCCCCCCCCCCCCGGTGAACCCCCGGAACCCATTCGTCATTCCCAGTACATTCCCGGTAACTCCGAAAACCTTCCGGTAATCAAATGAGGTCATCCTATATATCAATCTTCGTTTCCGGACCATTCCGGAAACCCTCGTGGCGTCCGTGATCTCATCCGGGACTCCGAACAACATTCAGTAACCAACCATATAACTCAAATACGCATAAAACAACGTCGAACCTTAAGTGTGCAGACCCTGCGGGTTCGATAACTATGTAGACATGACCCGAGAGACTCCTCGGTCAATATCCAATAGCGGGACCTGGATGCCCATATTGGATCCTACATATTCTACGAAGATCTTATCGTTTGAACCTCTGTGCCAAGGATTCATATAATCCCGTATGTCATTCCCTTTGTCCTTCGGTATGTTACTTGCCCGAGATTCGATCGTCAGTATCCCCATACCTATTTCAATCTCGTTTACCGGCAAGTCTCTTTACTCGTTCCGTAATACAAGATCCCGCAACTTACACTAAGTCACATTGCTTTCAAGGCTTGTGTGTGATGTTGTATTACCGAGTGGGCCCCGAGATACCTCTCCATCACACGGAGTGACAAATCCCAGTCTTGATCCATACTAACTCAACTAACACCTTCGGAGATACCTGTAGAGCATCTTTATAGTCACCCAGTTACGTTGCGACGTTTGATACACACAAAGTATTCCTCCGGTGTCAGTGAGTTATCTGATCTCATGGTCATAGGAACAAATACTTGACACGCAGAAAACAGTAGCAACAAAATGACACGATCAACATGCTACGTCTATTAGTTTGGGTCTAGTCCATCACGTGATTCTCCTAATGACGTGATCCAGTTATCAAGCAACAACACCTTGTTCATAATCAGAAGACACTGACTATCTTTGATCAACTGACTAGCCAACTAGAGGCTTGCTAGGGACAGTGTTTTGTCTATGTATCCACACATGTAAATGAGTCTTCATTCAATACAATTATAGCATGGATAATAAATGATTATCTTGATACAGGAATTATAATAATAACTATATTTATTATTGCCTCTAGGGCATAATTCCAACATAAACATTATATGTAGCCCGCACGCGTTGTCGTGGTCTATCATAGGAAAAAAGGAAGGCCATTTCCAAACACACACTGTTGGATGAAGCTAAAGGGGAGGAATGTGTAGAACGACATGATCCATTGATGAAAAAATTGTTGGACATCCGAGATCTAGTCGAATTTGAGATATTGTTGTACTAGCCTTAATGTGTATGATAAGTACAGATGATTTGTGTTATTTTCTACTTGAACTTTGAGGAATATCATTCGGTTTGCATGAGTTTCGCATGCGGCAATGGTTGGATGGTGTCCTCCGGTATTGCCTGCGGACTGATCCTTCTGTTCGCGAACGGATAAGGGAGAAATTTTTTGGGTTCCCATTGTAGGCACCCTTAGGGATAATTTGGTGCAGCAAATCCCCATCGGCGAATTTTCATGGAATATGAGATCCCCTTCCACCGCAGGGAGATTTCCGCGTGAAGGGTTTGTCTTAAAAGAAATAACCAAAATCCGCAGTTCCACACATAATCCTTAATCAAAAGACGAATAAATTCCAGAGATGAGGCCAAAGGATATCGACAATCGTTTGTATTTAAAGAATACCGTGTGTGTATCCGTCGGTAGTCATTGCTTTGAGATTTGTGCCAAGATTTTTGGTAAAATTTGTTCTTTTATGTAAGCATTATATTATGGTTCATTCACTTTCTTCTATTTCAAATAGTATTGTAATGTATCACCTTGTAGCAGCAAATCCACTTTGAAATAAATGAATTCGTAATTTGTACCCCCTCCTAAAAAACGTTAAAATCACTATAGAGGGTGTAAGGGCATCTCAAAAGTTGACCTACAGTTGTCTCTAATCCCTCCGTCCCGGTGTATAAATCATCTTAGGTTGTGCATCGCGACCAAGACAAAGAGAAAAATGAAAGAAATTAATGTTAATTTGATAATTAATACCTTTGAATGCAATGAATTGACAACTGCAAGTCGTGCTAGTTAGTCTCAAGTCATTAAAAACATACATGTCCCATGTCTCTTAATGATTGATTCCTTTATTCATGTCAAAAAACAAGAAACAAGGTGGAAGTTAATACACCGCGTCTAAGTGTTTTAGAATTATTTGGTTTTCGTCAGATGACTTATAAACTGAGACGGATGGGGTGTATTTTTTTTGTCTTTATATCCGCACGTGGTTCGCGGACATGATGCGGTAATGAGACATCCAATGCTAATTACTAAGTATGTGGGTGTAAGGAGAAAAAGCAGGTGAAGACCACATATGTGGTGGGATATTTATTGTTTAGTGTTTGGTTGGGAGAAGAAAGATGAGAAAAGGATCATGCATGTACAGTCGGAAGAAGAGAGAAGAGAGGGATCATGCATGTGAATGATCAAATGCATATCCAGACTCCTGAAAGCCCCCGCATTTTTTTTAAATATTTGGACTGCTAAGTAAACATATATAGAGATTTCCATTGGGTTAAAAAATGATCCGAACAGTGCGATCTGAACATATGGTGAAGGTTTGAGTGTCAGGTTTCTTACTGCCCTGATACACAACAAAACGTAATAATAAACTATAAATCAAGGAAAAACTCGACGAAAGATTATGTAACACCATGCAATGAAATAAATTAGACGATAAAATACCATTTCTTGCATCCTGGCCCATTTCCCCCCTCATACACGGTCTGATTTCTTCATTTTTCATTTTTTTTTGGAAGTAGTTAGCATGCACGTGCAACGCACGACTAACCGAATGATTAATAATTATATTACAATTTTAGTATATATATAGCTGCAAAAATATTGAAACACACATAATATACACATTACTTGCACTCCATGGAAAAATTGAAAACAAATGTATTCAGTGGAATAATGAAAAAAAATGTTTGGAGTAACATAAGACAAGGAGAAACATTGGGCTCACTTAAAGGTTGCAGCAAGCTGGAATGAATCCTAACTTCTTCACTTGATGCATGATATCTAGCTTCGATGTCTGAAAAAAGGCTTAATATACAGACAATCTGGCATTAGAACAGGACACAACCTGGTATTTCAAAGGAAATATATACAACCTGAGATCTTTTGGCACTTGCATATAAAGGTTGAGGTATCACCTGCAGAAACTCCAAAAAATCAAACAGAAATCCGTTGTGAGTAACTGCAAATCACAAAAAATATCAACAGTCTCAACATATATAACCAGTGAACGGAAACGGTAGTGTAAAATCATAATAATAGGTAGGTCCTTTGCTGAGCACAAATCATAATAATGGGTTGACATGAAATTACAAGTTAAATTGTCCATCATTTCTGATTCAATTGATTTATCTGATAATCTAACTCTGTCTCATAAAGGGATTGAGCTCTAAAATTTATCAATATGACTTATGTTTTAATCCAGCGTGCATATAGTTACTCAATATGGCTTTGACAGTTTAGGTAGGTCGATGAACATATCAAGGGATCATCATCTGGCTACCTTATCATGAATTCCTCTGGAGATCCTATGAGTGGCCTCTTTAGTCGTAGTGTCTGCTTCCTTGGTTTCTTCGACAGTAATCTGCATAAAACATAATGAGTATCAATTCTAATTACCACAAATCAGAACGAATAAAGTGAATCAGTCCCTCATCAGTAATTTTCCTACCACATCGTTGCCCCTCCTCCGGGTCTTGGAGGCCGTATAGTAGGCTCCATTAATACCGCCGTAAGTCACCGTGGAGCTCCGGTACGTGAACGAGTGTGACTGCGGCTGGCCGCCGCCGCCGTTCGCCCTGTTGGGATCTCGCCGCAGCTGGACCTTACCCCCTTGTTGCATCCCTACAAACACACAAGATGCAATTCCACATCAGAGAAATTCAGAACCATGAGCCATCCCACGAAACAGTTACAATACATGAAAGAAACTGAAGCAATCTCTCTCAGCCCAGCCCAGCCCAGCCCTACCATCATCATTCCCATCATCCAGCTCCTGAACATATGCCCCGCGGCTCGCCTCTCCGTCGCCCCCGTCTTCATCCTCGTCGATCTCCGTGATGACAGGCCCCCCACCGTCACCGCTCCTCGCCGGAGCTTGCTCGAGGAACCCGTCCCCGGGCCCTAACCCGCCCAACATGGCCGGGCCGAATAGGCTAGGGCCGCCCATCGGGCCGAACATGCCGGGGCGGCCAAAGTAGGTCCCGAACGGCTGCGTGAAGAAGGGGTCGTCGAAGGGGTCCCTGCCCTCGCCGAACAGGTCGGGCATCGTGGCGCCCAGCCGGCCGAATCCGGCGAACGGGTCGCCCGTGCCAAAGGGTCCGTCCCTCCCGCCCCGCCCCCTCTCCATCTGTACGGCAGGGCTCTGCAGGCAGGAGCGAATCCCGGCGGGTACGAACGATTGGGCGAGTGAGGTCACCTGGATCTCCGGGGGCGGCGGGGGAAGGAGGTAGCTGTTGGAGGGTCGCCGGAGTTGCTTGCCGGGGACGGCGGTTTAATTCTCTACGATGATGACGGGGTTGGTGTGGGGGATTTGGGGGCGGGGCATGGCTGGGTGGGGCGCGAGGCCTCCAGAATGCCCCGTTTCACGAAGGTTCGGGCTGCGGGAAACCTTCGGAAGTTAGCGTTAATTTTGGAGTGGGATTACGTGCTGTTGGATGGGTGGGTGGGGGGGGGTGGAGCACGGTCAGTCATGGGAATTTGCTAAGTGCACACATAGATGTATTAGGTAAATGCTGGTTGTTGGATTACGATTTGTGGGACTAATTGTGTGGTGCTGATTGGTTCGTGTATTTTGTTGTACTAATTGCTGGGTGCACGTAAGAAAGTTCTCGTTTGCTTGTTTAATAGTACTCCCTCCGTTCCTAAATATAAGTCTTTCTAAAGGTTTCATTAATGGACTACATACGGATGTATATAGACGTACTTTAAAGTATTGATTCATTCATTTTGCTTCGTATGTAGACATCTAGTGAAATATCTTAAAAGACTTATATTTAGGTACGGAGGGAGTAGTATAGGTCCATTCTCGGGGTGGTGGAGATGATAGCCCTTCAATGCAAGCATGAACGCGAAGGCTTTCTTTTTTTCGAGTATCGACCGCAAGGGCAGTTAATCAATAGAATGCCCAACCGGGCTGCACAGAGTCATCATAAAACCAAGGCAAAGACGTCCCAGGCCCCCGGTGGGCCGTGCGAACTCAACAGACACACCTCGGCGCGAGAGGAACAGCTTAACTTGTCCTGTACGCTCGCCGGCCGGCAGCCGATCCCCACGCGCGGCGGTGCGGCGCCGGACCACCGTGCACAGTTCCGCGCTGTCACATCGGCAGCGCCGCCGGTCCGCCCGCCAACCCAGCATTTACGTAATTCATGGCCGGTTTCGCGGGCCCGCCGTCACGGTGACTGCACGCGAGAGCGCGACAGTGGCATCGTACAATATGAGGACGTAGGTGTAATTGCGTGGGTACTACCAGTGGCTAGCATTACTGTGAATGGGTACTACTGTGCGTAGCAGTAACCTGCTGTTGCACGGGCGCATCGGTGCAGCATAACCACGGCGCGCACGTACGTGCGTCGCCGTGGATCCCTGCTCCCTCGCTCTCGCATCGGTGCAGCATATATATAACCACCATATATATATGGCACTATGCATTCGGGACATGGATCACTGGCACCATCTGCATCTGCGTGCCATCTCGACGCCAAGCGGACGAACACAGGAGACACGAGCCAAAACCTAACCAAGGCTCGGGCCACGGAAGATGCAGACCGAACAGACCACTCGCCACGAAAGAGAAAGAGTGAATTTGTGACACTAATTACCTCATTAAGTGGAAATTCATATAGAATACCCCTTGTGGAAGCTTCAAATCCTCGTTTTCTGATGCGTGCCCATCATGCAAGTGTGAGATGACGCCCGGGGTCCAAGTATATGTGGACGATGACGAGGAATGTAACAAATGGACAAGAGAAGTCTGGACATGATCGTCAATGATGCCCTCCGATATTTACAGTTTTTTTCACGAATCATTGACGCAACATACCGATCCTATCTAACATAAACAAGGAAAATGCAAAACTGGGAATACAAACATGCTAATAGTCTTGAAAATCTAATATTTCGATGAAAGTTTCACTAAGTGGGGTAATATGTGTCACAAATGTACAACTACAGGCCGACTCCTCTAACTTTGCCGTGACTCCAACATATCAAATCAACACCAAAGAGACTCGCTTCATGCGATGTTCTCTGGTTGAGCGTTACGGTTAAAATCAATGACGGGCTTTAGGCCCATAAGAGAATTTCAGAAATCTTCAAGTGTCCATGTAGGTGGTGGCATGACAATGTGATGGTGGAAAGTTTAGTCTCATCCCGTTAGTGGAGAAGAAGTTTGACGCCTTTATAAGGGTCTCTCTTCTACATGCTATTGGAGAATGAGAAGAGTGTTATATTCTTCTACATGCTCCGTGAGATAGTGTTATATTCTTTTTATTTCATTCTTAACTATTTGCAATGAACCTGACTGCTTGGATACTGTACCTGAAAGCATCTATAGCTGGACATTATAAATATGACCCCCTAAACTTTCTTGGAAGCCCCGGTCAGTGACCAGGCATGTCTTTAATTTATCCGTCCGCGCAGCCACACTCTTTACTTTTATACTCATATGCCGATCACTTGCACGTGGTTGATTGAGAGGACAAGAGAGAAAGAAAAAAATGTGTAAAGAAAAGAAAAAGATGATACGGCATGGGGTCGCGACCTATGTGACGGACTGACCGGACACGTCTGGATGCGTCCGCGAGCCCTCCTATCCTTTTTATATTTGAGATGGATATGAGGGTTTGCTGACAGTCCGGACATATAGGAATGATATGTGAATCTTGTTGGGTCATTTTTTTTCTTCAATTTTCTATCCAGTCACTGATCGAACGCATACTGAACATACGAGGGATCACTGGCTGTACATGCTCTTAGGATGTTGTTTTCGTTTCAATGAAATGGGACCAGGGTGCAGGGCTCTAGCTATAAAAAAAACAATGAGGGTTTTCTATACAATGGTCAGAGTAGAAGGCGAACACCACGCCACGCCGACATCTCTAAGAAAAAAGTGGAACCCGCGCCGTGGTCTTCGCCCGCCTCGGTCAACAACCAAGAGTGGAGCTTTCACCAGTGCCACCTTCGAAGATTCTCCACATCAGCAGCTGTAGAAGTTTGGATCCGGTTGATATCCACCCCGTCTGTCGCTTCCCGCGTATACCACGCTAATTCCTAATTTTGTTGAGCAGTTCATCATGTTTCTTTTCGAAAAGGTGAGGTTGAAACCACAGACTCTGCAAGCAATTCATTATGTTGTACATATAACCCCTTAGGCTGGGCACAGTGAAAATATCATAACCAGTATTATATATATCAATTAGGCATTTTAATTTATGTGTCACACAATTAAACGAGAATAAGATGATTGGATATCATAAATTATGATACCGTATCATATTAAATAATGTATTAATATATATTTTGCATGATAATAAATAAAATTAATATGATATCAAATTATAATAATATGTATTATAACTATAAAATTATACACTAATATCATATACATGATAGTAATGTATGATACTTCTCGTTACGACAACCTTAATCGGCGGCGTTTCAGTTTGCTTCTATGCCCGTACGTAAGCCCAACGGGATGGAATCATACTTGTTCATAGCGCTAGAGCATCTATAGCAGGACCCTTCAAACCCTCCTCAAACATCCGGACAGGCTGCCCGATCACTGTCCGGTCACAAAAATTTGATTCAGACGGCCCCCTTAAACCGGCCTCAAAGCCGAGGCTGAACGTCACCCTCCATTTTCAGCCCAAATATGGGGCGGATATGGGGGAGCCCGGGTACGCCCGCCACGTCACCCTGACGTCTTGGCCCCATGCGAACTCGCTGGAAAACCCGACGCTACGACAGGCGCCTTGACCGTCGACGCGGCGTGAGCGTCGCATGCCACTCCGGCTCTCCGTCCGAGGTCGGGGCCAACTATTTAAGCCAGCCGATGCCCCTAGCCTTAGCTCATTCGCCTTCTCGTTCTCTCCGCCGCCACCCGAGCCCGTACGCCTCCTCTCGCAGTTCCCTCTCTGTCAGGATGGTCTGGCGGCTCATCACCACCTACGCACAGCTCATTTCGGAGCCGCGCCTTCAAATCGAGGTGGAGATCTAGGCTCACCGCACCGCCCGCATCACTGCGGGTCTCCATCAAGACTCACCGGAGACGGAGGGGGAGGAGGACGAGTAGTAGCAGCAACAAGAGGAAGAGCAGACGGATGCCATGGAGGAGGAGGCTCCCGGTTTGAGCATGGCGGAAGTGGAGGCAGAGTTCGTCGTCGCCCAATCGAAGGAGATGGCGAAGCAGCATGCCATCCTGGATTCCATCCGAGATGAGGCCGAGGTGGAGGCCAACCGCCAGCTCATCCGACAGAGGCAGGCGGAGGCCGACGCCTTCTTCGACGAGTTGGACGCAGAGATTGAGGCGTCGGAGGCCGCAACGAAGCAGTTGGAGGCGTTGGAGGCGCCAGAGGGGGTGAAGTTGCGGCACGCGGTCATTTATCCGCCGGAGGGCACGGAGATCGTCGACATCTTCGACGAGGAATAAATAGGTTGTATTACATACGTAGCTTTTATATCTTACATATTTTTATATGAATTTGAAGATGCTAATATGAGATGTCCGGATATAGACGAATTATTTAAGACGTGATCGGAAGCATTTTTTATGGATCGGATTTGAAAGGTCCACCTATAGATACTTTTAGGTCTCTAATGGATGGCTTTAGCAAACTGTGCTCTTCCATTTTTATTTTTATTTCGTGAATATTATGGACAGTTTTTGCAAACCGTGCCCTTCCGATTTTATTATTTTAATTTTGCGAATGTGTTTTGCACGGTTTTGGCAAACTGTTGTCTTCCATGTCCCGATATAGAATGAATTATTGTAATTACCTGCCGGTCTGCAGTGCAGGTTATTAACACTCTCTAAATTTCTTAGTACGAACGAACAGGCCATTAACATACACTTGACCCTAGTCCATCGAAATGACTAGCAGGGCAGCCGCCTGTTCTGAAATGACAGGGCCGCCCTTTATTAATTCATATAGTATATTCAAGCTTGTCAGATCGACATTACTTATTATCTTGTCTATAAGTTGATCTGACAAACTTGAAACTTATCAGATCTGACAAAATTAACCGCGAGATTCATTGGTGTGTGATCAAGGTGGTGAAACTTATCATGGTCCTGATTACCATTTACCAACTGAATTCAGTATCAATCGGATGTGATTAAAAAAACATCGACTTGTTATTTACTTACTGACGAAGGACAACAATAAGAGCAACTTCAACGCGTCGACCCAAACTGACGGTGCTTTGTCTGTTTTTTATTCATTTGGATCGTCCATCCGTTCGACGTCTGCCCTGTTTAAAAGCAACTTCAACGCCATCGACCCATTTTATATCCGCGCACACATTTGAAAAGTAGATCAAGTCAACGATCGTGCCGTCGTCCAAAGTTCATGTCGACACCATGCCAGCGGCCGACATACAATGCCAACTTCAGAAAATAGTTCATGCTAGCGCACATATAAGCGGTTGGCACACATGCCAGCACACGAAAGGGATGGAAGTTCAACCGCACCATCATGGCCTTGGTCATGCCAGCATACTTCTCAGCATACAAAAAAGGATGGCGCTCGACGCCATAGATCACTCCTCGTCGAACTTGAGCATGTCGGCATGCATCTTCTCGAACCACGGCATCTTCCTTGACGACCCTGTGTTGAGATCCACCTTCATGATCTCTACCCCCGTCATCATGCTAGCGCGAGCCACCTCATTTGCCTTGGTCTTGGCATTGGAGGCCACGATCTCTAGCATCTTGGCTTGCTTCTCTCCTCCCATCTCAAGCATCCTCGTTTTCTTCTCCGCTTCCATCTCAAGCCTCCTCCTTTGAATCTCCATGAAGGCGTTCATTTTTGGTCTTCTTTGTCTTGTCGGTGTTTCTCCTCCCTTGAATCCTTCTTTGTCATCATGCCCTCCACGGTTGCGACCAAGGCGATCGACAACGCATCCCGCTTGTTCTCCTTTTTGTAGTTGGTCTTTCCACGCGACCGTGGCTTCTCACCCTCCCCAACCTCCTCATCGGCTTCCTCCCCCCTATGTCGTAAGGGCGGCATATTGGAGCTTGAACTTCTCCTCATCTTTGATGATTCTCCAACAATAAAAAGGTCGGATGTCGTGGGCATAAGTCTGACAGTAGATGTGTAGGATACGAAAGGATGGGCAGAGCCTTAGCTACGGCGAGGTTGTATGAGTTCAGGCCCCTCTACGGTGGAGGTAAAAGCCCTACGTCTCAGTGCTCTTGGAGCTTGTTGTCGAGTGGAATATGGATTACAGTGAATTGCTAACCCCTGCACCAGTGGGGAAGGGCAGCTTATATAGAGTGCGCTACCCTTCATAATGGTTCGGTGCATAGGGGTGGAGTAGTGGCGAATAACTGCATACGTTACAGGTAATGTATGTCTTAAATGCTAATAAATGTACATGGAAACGTATGACCGTTGCCCTCAGGGGGGTTACGATGTACAGTGTGGAATCCAGTCGGTAAGTTTGATACGCTCCGAATGCTCATCTCCGACTGGATGATGTAGAAATCGTCACCGACTGGATGATGGGAAGTCCTTAATTCAGTCGGAACTGACTAAGGGCCTTATCCCTTATGAAGGGTAGTCCTTGGGTATGACCCATTGGGCAGGCCTATGACCCTACCCTAGGACTATAACCCCATCATCGGAGGACTTGCCTTCATATTGGACCTTAAATGCCTCTAAAGCTTGGAATACCTACAAATGAATTACATGCAAGCATATTAACAAACGAACATGCAAAGAACGAGGGAGGGGCGGGTATGCATGCATACCATGTCTTGTATACCGATGTCGCTCAAGGGGCGTGCCTTGATGCTCTCATAAGTGGCACAAAACTTGTTGCATTCTTGTTGAATCACCTTCCACCGCTTCGAAATGGACACCCACCCGCGCGTGCTTTGCATTTGGTACGGCGGAAACTTCTTGCGTTCGTGAAACTCACGATGGACACGAAACCAAAAGGTTGATGCCTTTTGATCAGCGTCGAGCTTGGGGTCTTGTCCGATGTCCCTCCAACACTCATAAAGGAGCTTGTCCTTGGCCGCCGTGTATGCCTTCGTCCGTTTGCTCTTTCACTTGGGCTGCACCCCGGTGGCTTGGGTGGCGAGCTCGTCCTCGAACTGAGGCTCTCCCTCGATGTCCACCTTATCCTCTTCCTTGAGGTTGTAGTCATCCGGAAACATGTGGTTGAGCGGGAAGCCGCACAGGTCCAGGCTGACCTGATCTTTCACGAAGATGGGATGCATGCCAGCTTGGCCATAGGCCGACGGCGTGAAAGGTCCGCCTCGGGCATCCTGGCTTTGGGACTCACTGATATTGTAGACATCACCACGTGCGACCGCGGGAGCACCCTCGAAGATGATGCTTTGTACGGAAGTGGTTAGCCATCTCGTCATCGACGGATGCCAGCATTCGGGAAACAAGTTGCGGGCGCCGGAGAGCATGTCGGCTGACATCTCCCGCACGTGTTTCCTCGTCCCATCGGATGACGAGACACTGGCTACCGGTGTGGCGTTGAGGTCGACGTGCGCAGACGCGGGCACGGGTGTGGTCTTGGGGAACATTGCATGGAAAACAAAAAACATTTTACGCACACGAAGACCTATCATGGTGATGATCATCTACGAGAAGGAGATCGGATCTACATACCCTTGTAGATTGCTAAGCGTGAAGCGTTAAGAAACGCGGTTGATGTAGTGGAACGTCTTCGCGATCCAAATCGCCGCCGTCCCACGATCCGTCCCGATCTAGCACCGAACGGACGGCACCTCCGCGTTCAGCACATGTATAACTTGATGACGATCTCCACCTTCTTGATCCAACAAGAGAGACAGGGAAGTGGAGAGTTCTCCGACAGCGATGGTGATGATCTATTCCTGCAGGGCTTTGCCTAAACACCGTGGAAATCCGATCTAGAGGAGGAACTACAAACTAGAGGAGAGGGTTTCACGTGGCTGAAATTGTGTCTCAAAAACTCTAAAACCTCTAGTATATATAGGAGGAGGGAGGAGGCAGCCTTGCCCACCAAGGGAAACCCCTGGGGTCGGCCGAACCAAAGGAGGGCGGAGTCCTCCTCCAATCCTACTTGGATTAGGACTCCTTCCCAAATTGTCCACCTCTTTTGGATTTTTCACCTTTTTCCACATGGGCTTTCTTTGGTTGACTAGACAGCCCACTAAGAGCTATTGCGCCACCATCAAGTCCACGTGGCCCTCTTGGGGAGTGGTGGGCCCCCGGTACCCATTCGTCACTCCCGGTACACTGCTGGCAATGCCCGAAATTCCTCCACAATCCAAATATCAACTTCCTATATATCAATCATTGTTTTCGGACCATTCCGAAACTCCTCGTGATGTCCGGGATCTCATCCGGGACTCCGAACAAAACTTCGGTCACCAGCACCTACAACTCAACTATACCGAAACGTCACCGAACCTTAAGTGTGCAGACCCTGCGGGTTCGAGAACTATGCAGACATGACCCGAGACACTCTCCGGTCAATATCCAATAGCGGGACCTAGATGTCCATATTGATCCTACATATTCTACGAAGATCTGATCAGTTGAACCTCAATGTCAAGGATTCATATAATCTCATATACCATTCCCTTTGTCCTTCGGTATGTTACTTGCCCGAGACTCGATCGTCGGTATTCTCATACCTATTTCAATCTCATTACCGGCAACTCTCTTTACTCGTTCCGTAATACAAGATCCCGTGACTAACTCTTTAGTCACATTGCTTGGAAGGCTTATATGTGATGTTGTATTATCGAGTGGGCCCCAAGATACCTCTCCGTCACACGGAGTGACAAATCTCAGTCTTGATCCATGCTAACTCAATGGACACCTTCGAAGATGCCTGTAGAGTACCTTTAGTCACCCAGTAACGTTGCGACATTTGATACACACAAGGCATTCCTCCGGTGTCAGTGAGTTACTACATGATCTCATGATCATAGGAATGAATACTTGACATGCAGAAAACAATAGCAACAAAATGACAAGATCATATGCTACGTTCATAGTTTGGGTCTTTGTCCATCACAACATTCTCCTAATGATGTGATCCTGTCATCAAGTGACAACACTTGACTATTATCAAGTCACAGGCTAGTCAACTAGAGACTCACTAGGGACACAGTTTTGTCTATATATCCACACATGCATTTATGTTTCCATTCAATACATTTATATGGATAATAAACGATTATCTTAAAACAGGAAATATAATAGTAACTATTTTATTATTGCCTCTAGGGCACATTTCCAACACGTGGATGGTGCCATCACGCTCACCTCCACCAAGCATTCACCGGAGAGACGAGAGGCTTAGGGGTAGACGTGGGAGGCGGGGATCGGATGAGTCCTCAATGCACGAGGCGACTTTGGTAACACCATCCGATGGAAGGCACACGAGCCTGTGTTGGCTACGGCCTTGGCGGTGTTGACGAGCCCGTGCTGGACAGGGTTTAACCCTAGGTACAAAAGCGACTTCCTTGTTCCCGCTGCGACGCATGCAACGGTATCCTTCCGCTGCGCTGTGGCGGCTTTGGCCACGGCAGCCGCTGCTTCGTCGCTTGCGCCCGTCGCGTGCCTTCAGCCCTTTCTCTTCGTCGACTCCCAAGCTCGCTCCCTGGGCTTCAGCTCCTTCTTCTTCTTGAACGCGATGGCGGTCTTTCGGGGGGGGGGGGGGGGGGGCGAGGTTTGCCTTTGCGTGAGGGGGCGGTCGTGATGTTGGACGAGGCAAGGGAGATGAGGCCGGTGGCGGCATCGAGGTCGTCGTCCATGACGAGCGGCCGGGAAGCGCGCGCAGGCGGGAGGGTATTTGAAAAATGATGAAGGCTTTGCCACCGACTAGCGGACCAGAGGGAGTAGTTGGCGTGCAGCACGCACGTCTATCTCATGTCCGCGTCAACGTAAATCAAGCTTAAAATGGACCGAAAATGGTTCGACAGGCCGACAAAAAGCGAACAGCGTCCATCTTCATCGATGCATTGGTACGATTTTTGTTTCGGTCGAGATTCAAACGAACACGCGCGCACGAAATGAGTGAACGCGCTGAAATTGCTAATGCAATAAAAAGGAGCAGAGGTCGACTGATGCACCATTAAGACCTTAGCAGCTGCGGTGAGTAAATATTTTGGCAGCCCTGCGGTATTGATACTCATGATGTCATCCTAATTACTGTGAGATCACCGGCGAAGATCTTCTGCCATTAGATATATGCTTGCACCGATCCTGCATGTGCATGTCGGATATATAGCTGTTTTTTTTGCCGGGGGATATATAACTGTTCCATTGGCTCAGTAGTCAGTACGTACGTCCTGGAGCCGATTTACACGCAGGGGAATATATTCAATCTGTCAATCAACATACATACAGTCATACACGCACGCATCATTAGCCCTGTGAACTCCCTTGAGAAATTTGTATCCTAGCCTGCCAGCCGCAGGCTAATTGCCATTTGCCACCATACATGTACGTGCCTGCGTGCGTACCAGATTTTTCTGCAGACGTAGTACTCTAGTATTGAACTATTGATCATGCGTCTTGGAGCATCTCCAACTCCAACATGTAAATTTGCTTCGGTATCCACCTGCGGGATCTATAAACATGGATGCAAGGATCAATCATCCAACATTGTTCACATACATTGTAAGACGGGTTTAGTTTTAATGGACGAAATGCATGCAAACCGGTTCATATTTACCAAAGTTCGGATTGAAAATTGTAGAAATCAATCATACATAGCATGCAGATAAGTATAGTACAACAATATCTCAAATTAAATGACCAACAAGTTTTTCAATAACGGATCATGTGGGTCCACCCATACAGACCATTCAGCTTCATCTAACGGTGTGTGCAATTAAATGGCTATCCTTCTATATTGTGGTACATCATGGCGGCGTATACGATATACACAATGTGTAGAGCAACACCGGGAGAGAATGAATGATTCAATAAATAAGTTGAGGAAGAGGAAGCAAAACTTATCATATCGTCCTCCATCGCGTGCAATGACCTCTAGGCTCGAGATGAGTGACAATGTGAGAAAACTAGGTGACGATGAACTGGATGGCGTACCATCGATACAGCAAGGACCTCACATTGTATTCTTGGATGACGTGTGTGTCGTAGGACGCATTCTACTATCGTGTGTGAAATGTATCCTGCACATGTTGTCAGAAGGGCCTCCTCTACTCCTGCTTACGAAATCCGCCGATACTGCCAACCACACATTGAACAACAACTCATTCTTCATAGTCGAGTAAGCACCATCCTTCCTACTATGAAAAAATGACATGGCGTCAGAAATTAAGTCCAGTGGCATTTCACGAACACCTGCCGGCACGTGGGCCGCCAAGGAGGTTGTCTACTGGGTGGTGGAGTGTACCTAGATACAAACGGCTCAAGGGTGGACAACGCCGTTGTAAAGGGCGAGCGAGTGCGTGAGTGCTGGTTCGGGACGCTCGACAATGCATGTTTGACGGTCGGAGAGGTACAACAACGAATGCGAAGGTGGACAGTGCAGGTGAAAAGTAAGAGGTGAAAGAGAGAGAGTGGAGGAGAATAGGACCGGAAGGGCGGATTTAGTTGTCCTGGGGTGTCGGAGTCTAACGTGGTTGTTGTTCGGACTACAGCAACCCCCCCCCCCCTCCTACCGTGTCCATTTTCTAGGCTGGTGGTGGGGGTCGTCCATTCGGACCGCCGAGTGAAATGATACAGGATCCGTTTGATGGGAAAATAGGTTCAGATCATGCGGTCTGGATGTATGGGACGGTTTGAGGGTTGGTGCCAGAAATGCCTTTAAATCCACATAATATACTTGTTTATCTGTTTAATGATGCTAGATCTTGCATTTTGTTCCAGTGTCAAACAAAGGGAGCATGCACAGTCAAAAAATTAGCCGTGAGGCAATTGTTGAGCCTACTACCTAATGAGGACTGGCTCGAAATGGTTTCACACAGTTCTCTCCAGTTTGCGGAGTACGTACGAGTTGAAGGCCGTCGTGTGGTTGTGCGTCCACTGTAACTATCGAAGACGTAAAAGGGTGCTCTCAACAGTATGTCACTACCGGCTTTCCCTAAATAAAAACAGTACTTATAAAAAGCGAGCCATGTATGGTAAAACTCACTACCGACAATGCACACTGTAACTATATATCGAAGGCGTACGGTTTACCGACACGCACACACTGGCGAAATACAACAGTATAGTAACAAAGCGATGGTAAACCTACTAATGATATCCAGTGACGACACTTAACATAAGACAAGCACTTAGGATCATGTACATATAGTTCTTCTGTATCATAATATTTGTTGTTGAAAAAACTAGTCTAGTTCTTCAACAACAAGTACTCCCTTCTTTCTAAAATTCTTATCTTAGTTTTGTTTAAAAATGAATGTATTTAAATACTAAAATATGACTGCATACATTCATATCTAGACAAATTCTAATACAAGAATTTTGAGAGATATATTCATATCTAGACAAATCTAAGACAAAAAATTAGAAGGAAGAGTATTTAAAAACAGAGAGAGTACATGTCTTGCCATAATGCCATGCATTAAAGCACCCACGCTCACATGCACCTGCGAACCTTCTAACGGTTCCCACGTGCCGGCCGGCCGGTCCGTACGTGTGCGATACTAAAAGTTGGCGTGTACACGTACGCGTAAGTAAGTGGATATTGATCTGTATGCCGTGTTACGGCCACGGCCGGCTGCGTGCGTGCGTGCGTACACCATGCATGCACTTGATGCGATCATGCGAACGCGTATCTTGGCTAGCTAGCTTCGTAGCTCCTGATCGGTCGATCAATATACGGTCGACATGTATATATACATATCATATAAATATATACGAAGGATCTATGCGTCTATCGCACACGGTAGACCGACTCGTAAGCTGATAAACCCAAGCTACCTCTAGCATGGTCGATGAAGTTCATATGCATGCTTGCATGTGGTTATGATAACCTTGTCGCATTCCTATTGTCAAAAGCGAAAAACATCAATGTTAGACGCCAGATGATATGATGGATCCATCGATTGATCAGCTGCACCAGCGTATCCACCGATGTGTGAACAGTGCGCTTGCTTGCGCTAGCTAGGGCAAAGGACGTACTCCGCCTATCCCTCCTTAACTGCATCTGAGGCCAAATCTCTGGGAAGAGGATCGTTGCCCCCACGGAATTCAATGGCAATGTAACTAATGCATGCATGCACACATGTCTGTCAGCATGTGGATCCAGTTAATAATGTCGTAATGATATCTACCGTCGATCCGTCGGGCTTTGTTTCCTTGTCCTGATTTCTTCGCTTTGTTTCTTGCATACAAATGCCAAGAGATATAGTTAGCTCCGGCCAACCTAAAATAAGAGAGATAATTGTTGCATACAAATTTCGAAAAAGGATTTATTATATTTAGAATCGGATGGAGTATTTAGGAACGGAGAGCGTAGGATCAATCGAGTACACATGTCTACGATACCCGTGTGACACTCAAAGCGGGTAACATGCGCGCACACGCGATGACATGCAATTCAACGAGCAGCTAGCTAGCCAGCCGGCCATGCATGCATGCAAGCTTAAATGCCCGATCCTTAAATACCGCACAGATGGATCCATCTGGATGCATGTACCGTAGCATGCATCGATACCGAAAGATTCGTGCACGTTCGCACGAAAGATCCATCGGTGGCGATCGTACGTGCGCGATCATTCCCTTTGCGCGTGTACGTACGTACCCGTAGGAGCACTACGCACGTCCATACTGCCATGTATACGTACGTGCATTTACCCGGCCGCGCGGTAACTACGCAGGTACGCCCAGTACGTGCAAATGTGCGAGCTGCGCGCAGCTGGTTGCTGCTGTATAATTTTACTGCACCAGGTACGTGTACGGGTAATGCGTTGGTGTACGTACTACTACTATATGCGAACATGTTTTTTTACAGTCTAACTATTTGTCACTCCGTGCCATCACATGAGAGGCCTAGATACATGCAGCAGGCAGAATTCGAATACACGGTACACGATACGGTAAAAAAAAACTGGCAAGGTGGAGTGTATATATATCGTTCCGGCCCGGAACTTGTCAGTTCTCTGGAAAGGGAAAGAACCGCCAAGGCGATACTCCTATGCATCTAGTATGTGTTCTGTAAACTGCTATAGAGGTTGTGTTTTCATGTACCCAAGGCAATGCATGGCAGGGGTTAGGGTAGTACTGCTGCTGCTTGCTCGTCTGCTGATACTGATTACGGCATAGGTGCGCCACGTGTATCCATGCGATGGGTGTGTGGGGCCAGAATGCAAATTAATTAACTGAAAACTCTCTATGTGCACCAGATCTATGAGCCGTGTACATTTAAAATGGCAATGGACAAAACTGAGCCCCCATATGTCCGCTGACCGCATGGGACGAGCTCCATTCGAAAAAGCCGACTTTTCCTTTTTGAGGGGAAATTGCCACTATATTAGGCTATAAAACAAAGCCTGAAATCTTATTACCTTTGCTAGTAACTTATGTGCGGCTACATTCCCAGCCCGACGAACCCAAGACACCTTGTACTCATGCCTCGAGTTGAGCATCTCCTTGATTTCATTTACCCAAGGCCCGACAGCAGACAAATTCTTTTTTTATTGATCGGCGGAATTAACCACCAGGGACAACACATCTGTTGTGTTCACTTACTCCCTTGTTCTTCTTTTTTATTCTTTGATTTTTATTTTCTCCTTCATTTTCAATTTTATTTTCTGTTTTTTTCTACAAATGATGAACTTTAAAAAAAATACATTCTTATAAATCCGATGAACTTTAAAAAAAAATGAATGCATGAATTATTTTGAACTATATAAAAACCGGTGGTCATCTTAGTAGGAAATAGCAAACGAAAAAATAACCTCATGAAAAAGAATTTCAAAAGAAAAAAAATTATGAAGTTTGGAAAGAAGTTCATGGATTTAGAAAAAGTTTGATGATTTTGAAAAGAAGTTCACGGATTTTCAAAAGAAAAGTTCAAGGATTTTGGAACAATTTGTAAAATTGAAAAAGAGCTCGTGGGTTTGAATCATCTAGTGCACGCACCTATCTTGGCACTGTAACAGAAAAAAAACATTTTTGTCACACAAAAAAATACATATGAGTTGGCCTTACGCGGAGGATGGATGTGCATCGTTGTCAACACTACCTCTCCTTGGCCCACCAACCAAGCGAATCCATGTTGACATTTGGCACGTTAGCGTTTTTATGCCTCAAACGATGCGCGGGTTCGATTTAGGCCAGGATTGCACACTTGAGGGTACAATCGACACGGATTTTGACTTGGGATCATTTTTCCCAACCTCTACGAGTTTAGGGTTTAAAATGGAATCGTTCCAGTTTCATTTTTCCACCCCTCAATGGTGCCCTTCATTTCCCCTCCACGCATCGACTCAACACATGCAACATAGATCGTATGATAGGATACACCAACATTCGATAGTTCTACATACATTCTATGATTAAACGTTTGTACCCATGTGTTCCCACGTTTGTGCCAAGTTTGGGTCAAGGGGACAATAAACAAACAGCAAGTGGACATGCACGTCTGTTTGGGTTCTCCCGTTGGGCCAAGTTTTTTGTGTCCGGGTGACCCAAACGGGCAAAATGGGTCGTCCTGTTAGAGTTGCTATCACACAAGCATCACTCTGCTCCTCCAGACAATTTTTTTGGACCTTTTGGATTAACAAATTCCGGAATCGATCTTAGTTAAAAAATCACATCAAACTTTTTTGGTGACGCAAACATCCCTCATGTCTAAGTTGCACGAGAAACGTCACGGTCCCTAGCGTCTAGCGCGTGGCCCGCACGACCGGCTCACCCGTTGCCTAGCTAACATGGCAAAGGGCTAGACGTGAGGCACCCTGGCGTCTCGTAAGTGACCAAACGTCAGGGACCTTGGCAACGCACTACATGAATTAGCTTCTTTGTCGTCTGCCATCACAGACGGCAAAGAGTATATCACAGACGGCAAAGAATCTCACTGTCGGCAAAATTTCTGCGTTAGCCTACGACGGCATTGTAGCTTCTTTGCCGTCTGCCTCACCGAAGCGGACGGCAAAGACCTTTGCCGTCAGCTTTCCATGAGAGCAGTCGGCAAATATGTCGAGACGGCAGCCCGCAGGCGTTGCCTCCGTTAGGGGCTACCGGAGGCTTTGCCGTCTGCCTCCCCTCTTATGTGTCGTCTGCCTCCCCCCTCTTCTTTGTCGTCTGCCTCCCCCTCCTCCTACCCCCTCCTCTGTGTCGTCTGCCTCCCCCCTCCTCTGTGCTGTCTGCCTCCCCTCTCTTCTTTACCGTCAGCCTCCCTCCTCTTCTGTGTCGTCTGCCTCCCCCTCTTTTTGCCGTCAGCCTCCACCTCCTCCTCCCTCCTCTGTGCCCTCTTCTTTGCCGTCTGCCCCCCTGGAAGCAGACGACAAAGATACTATATGGCCAGCTGCTGCTGCCCATGTTGCACAGCTGGGCGCCACGTGGCACCTTTGCCGTCGGTCAGCTGATGGCAAAGGCCTTTGCCATCAGCTGGCAGACGGCAAAGAGCCTATATTGTCACATTTTTGTTTATTTTTTCTATTTCATAGCACATATATATATAATTCATAGCACATATATGATAAATAGGTCACAACACATATATGATATACATATAAAGCTCATCAATGCCATTTGTTCATCAACGTACATCCCATATATCAAAAGAACCAACACATACAAAGTTTCATCCATATATACATACATATAGTTGCACATATATTGTTCGTCCATATATACATATACATATAGTTCCACATTGTTCATCAACTCAAATAAAAACGGGAACTAAGGCACTCCAATGCCAGCTTCCATGCATGTAGTACATCCAATCTGCAAAATGGGAATAAGAAAGTCAGAAGAAGAACAACAACAACATATATATGACAAATAAGCTAAATTGAAGAAGAAAGAGAAGAAACAAGAAGAGAACAAGGAGAAGAAAAACAAGAAGGAGGAGGAGGATGAGGAGGAGGAGGAGGGGAAGGAGAAGGAGAAGGAGGGGGAGAAGAAGAAAAAAGAAGAAGACAAGAAGAAGGAGAAGAAGGAGGAGAATAAGGAGGAGAGAATAAGAAGGAGAAGAAGGAGGGCTCCTTCTCCTTCTTCTCCTCCTTCTCCTTCTTCTCCTCCTTCTCCTTCTTCTTATCTTCTTCTCCTCCTCCTTCTTCTTCTCCTTCTCCTTCTCCTTCTCTTCTTCTTCTCTTCTTCTTCTTCTTCTTCCTTCTTTTCATTTCTCCTCTTCTCCTCTTCTTGGAGCCAAATTAGCTAACTATGTCTTTTTGCAGCTAAATGGGCTAATTATGTCATTCTATAGGAAAACAAGCTAAGTATATAATATTAATGAGCTAACCAAGGTTCTTATGCCATTTTGAGCTTATTATGTCTTTTAGGAGCTTAATTTGTCATTTTATTGAGCTAACCAAGGTTCTTATGATGTTTTTACCTAACTAAGCTAATTATGTCATTTTGGATGATAATTGGCTACGTATGTCTTTGTTGGGGAAAATAATCTAAATAGAAGAAGAGGAAGGAGAATAAGGAGTACTCCTTCTCCTCCTTCTCCTTCTTCTCTTCTTCTTCTGCTTCTCCTCCTTCTCCTCCTTCTCTTCTTCTTCTCCTCCTCCTTCTTCTCCTTCTCCTTCTCTTCTCTTTCTCTTCTTCTTTTTGTTCTTCCTTTTCATTTCTCCTCTTCTCCTCTTCTTGGAGCTAAATTAGCTAACTATGTCATTATAGAGTAAAACAAGCTAAGTATATAATATTAATGAGCTAACCAAGGTTCTTATGCCATTTTGAGCTTATAATGTCTTTTTGGAGCTAAATTGGCTAATTATGTCATTGTTGGGGAAATTAAGGCCAGGGCAATATGAAAGAGGAGAACAAAGAGGAGGAGGAGGAGAAGAAGAAGAAATAAAGAAGAAGGAGGAGAAGGAGGAAGAGGAGGAGAAGGACTAGAAGGTCCTTGGCCTTCTCCTCCTCCTTCTCCTCCTCCTCCTCCTCCTCCTTCTCCTTCTTCTCTTCTTCTTCTTCTTCTTTCTTTTCATTTTTCCTATTTCTTCTCCTCTTCTCCTCTTCTTGGAGCTAAATTAGCTAACTATGTCTTTTTGGAGCTAAATGGGCTAAATATCGCATTTTAGAGGAAAACAAGCTAAGCATATAATATTAATGAGCTAACCAAGGTTCTTATGCCATTTTGAGGTTATTATGGCATTTTGGAGCTAAATGGCCTAATTATGTCATTTTTGGTGAAATTAAGGCAAGGATAATATGAAAGAGGAGAAGAAAGAGGAGGAGGAGAAGAAGAAGAAAAAATAAAGAAGAAGGAGGAGAAGGAGGAGGAGGAGGAGAAGGACTAGAAGGTCCTTGGCCTTCTCCTCCTCCTCCTCCTTCTCCTTCTTCTCCTCCTCCTTCTTCTCCTTCTCCTTCTCTTCTCTTTCTCTTCTTCTTTTTGTTCTTCCTTTTCATTTCTCCTCTTCTCCTCTTCTTGGAGCTAAATTAGCTAACTATGTCATTATAGAGGAAAACAAGCTAAGTATATAATATTAATGAGCTAACCAAGGTTCTTATGCCATTTTGAAGTTATTATGGCATTTTGGAGCTAAATGGGCTAATTATGTCATTGTTGGGGGTGGCGCACCAGCCCTTAGTGGGCTGGTGGGACAGCCCAAGAAGGCCCTATGCGCCATAGGAAGAAAATCAAAGAGAAAATCAAATCAAAGTAGGACTCGGTTTGGGGGGGGGGAGACCTTCCCCCCTTGGCTCGGCCGACCCCCTTGGGGCTCCTTGAGCCCCAAGGCAAGGCTCTCCCTCTCCCACCTATATATACGGAGGTTTATGGGCTGATTTGAGACGACTTTTCCACGGCAGCCCGACCACATACCTCCACAGTTTTTCCTCTAGATCGCGTTCCTGCGAAGCTCGGGCGGAGCCCTACTGAGACGAGATCATCACCAACCTCCGGAGCGCCGTCCCGCTGCTGGATAACTCTTCTACTTCTCCGTCTCTCTTGCTGGATCAAGAAGGCCGAGATCATTGTCGAGCTGTACGTGTGCTGAACGCGGAGGTGTCGTCCGTTCGGCACTAGATCGTGGGACTGATCGCGGGATAGTTCGCGGGGCGGGTCGAGGGACGTGAGGACGTTCCACTACATCAACCGCGTTCACTAACGCTTCTGCTGTACGGTCTACAAGGGTACGTAGATCACTCATCCCCTCTCATAGATGGACATCACCATGATAGGTCTTCGTGCGCGTAGGAAAATTTTTGTTTCCCATGCGACGTTCCCCAACAGTGGTATCACAGCTAGGTTCATGCGTAGATGTCTTCTCGAGTAGAACACAAAAGTTTTTGTGGGCGGTGATGTGCGTTTTGCTGCCCTCCTTAGTCTTTTCTTGATTCCGCGGTATTGTTGGATCGAAGCGGCTCGGACCGACATTACTCGTACGCTTACGAGAGACTGGTTTCATCGCTACGAGTAACTCCGTTGCTCAAAGATGACTGGCGGGTGTCAGTTTCTCCAACTTTAGTTGAATCGGATTTGACCGAGGAGGTCCTTGGATGAGGTTAAATAGCAATTCATATATCTCCGTTGTGGTGTTTACGTAAGTAAGATGCGATCCTACTAGATACCCATGGTCACCACGTAAAACATGCAACAACAAAATTAGAGGACGTCTAACTTGTTTTTGCAGGGTATGCTTGTGATGTGATATGGCCAACGATGTGATGTGATATATTGGATGTATGAGATGATCATGTTGTAATAGTTAATATCGACTTGCACGTCGATGGTACGACAACCGGCAGGAGCCATAGGGTTGTCTTTAAACTAACGTTTGTGCTTGCAGATGCGTTTACTATATTGCTAGGACGTAGCTTTAGTAGTAATAGCATGAGTAGCACGACAACCCCGATGGCGACACGTTGATGGAGATCATAATGATGGAGATCATGGTGTGACGCCGGTGACAAGAAGATCGTGCCGGTGCTTTGGTGATGGAGATCAAGAAGCGCTTGATGATGGCCATATCATGTCACTTATGAATTGCATGTGATGTTAATCCTTTTTGCACCTTATCTTGGTTAGAACGACGGTTGCATTATGAGGTGATCTCTCACTAAAATTTCAAGACGAAATTGTGTTCTCCCCGACTGTGCACCGTTGCGACAGTTCTTCGTTTCGAGACACCACGTGATGATCGGGTGTGATAGACTCAACGTTCACATACAACGGGTGCAAAACAGTTGCACACGCGGAACACTCGGGTTAAGCTTGACGAGCTTAGCATGTGCAGACATGGCCTCGGAACACATGAGACCGAAAGGTCGAGCATGAATCGTATAGTTGATATGATTAGCATAGAGATGCTTACCACTGAAACTATTCTCGACTGACGTGATGATCGGACTTGAGATAGTGGATTTGGATCATGTATCACTCAAATGACTAGAGAGATGTACTTTTTGAGTGGGAGTTCTTAAGTAATATGATTAATTGAACTAATTGCCATGAACATAGTCTAATGGTCTTTGCGAATTACGATGTAGCTTGCGCTATAGCTCTACTGTTTTTATATGTTCCTAGAGAACATTTAGTTGAAAGTTGATAGTAACAAACTTTGAAGAGGATTGTCCTCGTTGCTGCGCAGAAGACTTATGTCCTTAATGCACCACTCGGTGTGCTGCACCTCGAGCGTCGTCTGTGGATGCTGTGAACATCCGACATACATGTTTCTGATGACTACACGATAGTTTAGTGCAAAATACTTAATGGCTTAGAAGCAAGGCGCCAAAGACGTTTTGAAACGTCGCGGAACATAAATGATGCTCTAAAGAGATGAAATTGTGATTTCATGATTGTGCCCTTGTTAAGAGGTACAAGACCCCCGACAAGATTCTTTGTCCACAAAGTAAAGGAGAAAAGCTCAATCGTTGAGCGTGTCCGCAGATTGTCTGAGTACGACAATCACTTGAATCAAGTGGGAGTTAATCTTCCAGATGAGATAGTGATGGTTCTCCAAAGTCACTGCCACCAAGCTGTGAGAGCTTCGTGATGAACTATAACATATCAAGGATAGATACAATGATCCTTGAGCGATTCGCGATGTTTGACACTGCAAAAGTAAAAATCAAGAAGGAGCTTCAATAGTTGATGGTTTGTACAACCACTGAGTTTCAAGAAAGGCAAGGGCTAGAAGGGATACTTCGTGAAACGGCAAAACAGTTGCTGCACTAATGAAGAGACCCAAGATTAAACCCAAACCCGAGAACTAAGTGCTTCTGTAATGAGGGGAACAATCACTGAGGCGGAGCAACTCTAGATACTTGGTAGATAAGAAGGCTGGCAAAAGTCGAAAGAAGTATATTTGATATACATGATGTTGATGTGTACTTTACTAGTACTCCTAGTAGCATGAGGGTATTGGATACCGGTTCGGTTGCTAAGTGATTAGTAACACGAAATGAAAGCTACGGCATAAACGGAGACTAGCTAAAGGCGAGGTGACGATACGTGTTGGAAGTGTTTCCAAGGTTGATATGATCAAACGTCGCACGCTCCCTCTACCATCGGGATTGGTGTTAAACCTAAATAATTGTTATTTGGTGCTTGCGTTAAGCATGAACATGATTGGATCGTGTTTATTGCAATACGATTATTCATTTAAAGAGAATAATGGTTACTCTATTTTCTTGAATAATCACCTTCAATGGTTTATTGAATCTCGATCGTAGTGTTACACATGTTCATGATATTGGTGCCAAAAGATACAAGATAATGATGATAGTACCACTTACTTGTGGCACTGCCGCTTGAGTCATGTTGGTATAAATTGCATGAAGAGGCTCCATGCTGATGGATCTTTATACTCACTTGATTTTGAATCACAAGTGACATGCAAATCATACCACATGAGCAAGGCCTTGTTTTCATTGAGATGAAATAAGATAGTAACTTGTTGGAAGTGATACATTTTGATGTATGATGTCCAATGGGTGCTGAGGCACGCAGTGGATATCATTATGTTCTTACTTCAATGACGATTTGAGTAGATACTAGAATATGTGCTTAATGAATCACAAGTCTGAAATATTGAAAAGTTCAATTCTGTTTCGGAGTGAAGTTCGTCGTAACAAGAGGATAAACTGTCTACGATATGATCATAGAAATGAATATCTGAGTTACGAGTTTTGGTACGCAGTTAAGACAATGTGGAAATTGTTTCGCAGTTCATGCCACCTAGAACATCATAGTGTGATGATGTGTCTGAACGTCATAGCCACACACTGTTTGGTATGGTGCATGCTATGATGTCTCTTATCGAATTACCACTATCGTTTATGGGTTAAGCATTAGAGACAACCGCATTCACTTTAAATAGGGCACCACGTATTTCCGTTGAGATGACACAGTATAGACTGAGGTTTAGAGAAATCTAAACTGTCGTTTCTTGAAAGTTTGGGGTTTCGACACTTATGTGAAAAAGTTTCAGTCTGATAAACTCAAACCCAAAGCGGATAAATGCATCTTCATAGGATATCCAAAACAGTTGGGTACATCTCCTATATCAGATCCGAAAGCAAAGTGTTTGTTTCTAGAAACAGATCCTTTCTCGAGGAAAGGTTTCTCTCGAAAGAATTGAGTGGGAGGGTGGTAGAACTTGATGAGGTTATTGAACCATCACTTCGACCAGTGTGTAGCAGGGCGCAGGAAGTTGTTCCTGTGGCGCCTGCACCAATTGAAGTGAAAGCTGATGATGGTGATCATCGAGCACCGGATCAAGTTACTACAAGCCTCGTAGGTTGACAAGGTCGCGTACTACTACAGAGTGGTACGGTAACCCTATCTTGGAGGTCATGTTGTTGAGCAACAGTGAACCTACGAGTTATGGAGAAAGCAATGGTGGGCCCTGATTCCGACAAATGGCCGGAAGCCATGAAATCCGAGAGAGGATCCATGTATGAAAACAAAGTGTAGACTTTGGAAGAACTACTTGATGGTCATAGGACTATTGAGTAAAGATGGATCTTTAAAAGGAAGACAGACGATGATACTGATAAGTCACTATTAAAGCTCGACTTGTTGCAAAGATGTTTCTGACAAGATCAAACAGTTGACTATGATGAGACTTTCTCACTCGTAGCGATGCTGAAAGTCTGTTAGAACTATGTTAGTAGTTGCTGCATTATTTATGAAATATCGCACATAGGATATCAAAACATTGTTTCCTCGACGGTTTCCTTGAGCAAACATTGTATGCGATACAACCAGGAGGTTTTGTCGATCCTAAAGATACTAGCAAGTATGCAAGCTCCAGCGATCCTTCAATGAATTGGTGCAAGCATCTCGGAGTTGGAATATACACTTCGATGAGGTGATCAAAGATTTTGGGTTTGTACAAGGTTTATGAGAAACTTGTATTTCCAAAGAAGTGAGTGGGAGCACTATAGAAATTCGTATAAGTATATGTGGTTGACATATTGTGGATCAGAAGTAATGTAGAATTTCTGTAAAGCATACAAGGTTGTTTGAAAGGAGTTTTCAAAGGAATACCTGGATTGAGCTACTTGAACGTTGAGCATGAAAGATCTATGGAGATAAATCGAAAACGCTTAATAGAAGTTTCACCAAAATGCATGACTTGACAAGTTTTGAAGGAGTTCAAAATAGATCAGCAAAGAAGGAGTTCTTGGTTGCGTTGTGAGGTGTGAATTTGAGTAAGACTCAAAACCCGACCACGGCAGAATAAAGAGAATAGACGAAGGTCGTCTTCTATGCCTTAGCCGTAGACTCTAAAGTATGCCATGCTGAGTACCGCACCTGATGTGTGCCTTAACTCAAAGTCTGTTGAGAGGTACAGAGAGTGATCCATGATTGAATCACTAGCAGCGGTCAAAATTTATCCTTAGTAACTGATGGACTAAGGAATTTTTCTTGATTATGGAGGTGGTTAAAGAGTTCGTCGTAAAGGGTTACGTCGATGCAAGTTTTGACACTAATCCGAATAACTATGAGTAGTGAAACGGATTCGTATAGTAGAGTAGATATTTGGAGTATTTCCGAATAGCACATAGTAGCAACATCTATAAGATGACATAAAGATTTGTAAAGAACACACGGACCTGAAAGTTTCAGAACCGTTGACTAAAACCTCTCTCACGAGCAAGACGTGATCAGACCCCATAAATATATGGGTGTTGGATTCGTTGGAATCACATGGTGATGTGAACTAGATTATTGACTCTAGTGCAAGTGGGAGACTGTTGGAAATATGCCCTAGAGGCAATAATAAATTAGTTATTATTATATTTCTTAGTTCATGATAATCGTTTATTATCCATGCTATAATTGTATTGAATGAAGACTTATATACATGTGTGGATACATAGACAAAACACTGTCCCTAGCAATCCTCTAGTTGGCTAGCCAGTTGATCAAAGATAGTCAGGGTCTTCTGATTATGAACAAGGTGTTGTTGCTTGATAACTCGATCACGTCATTAGGAGAATCACGTGATGGACTAGACCCAAACTAATAGATGTAGCATGTTGATCGTGTCATTTTGTTGCTACTGTTTTCTGCGTGTCAAGTATTTGTTCCTATGACCATGAGATCATATAACTCACTGACACCGGAGGAATGCTTTGTGTGTATCAAACGTCGCAACGTAACTGGGTGACTATAAAGATGCTCTACAGGTATCTCCGAAGGTGTTAGTTGAGTTAGTATGGATCGAGACTGGGATTTGTCACTCCGTGTGATGGAGAGGTATCTCGGGGCCCACTCGGTAATACAACATCACACACAAGCCTTGCAAGCAACGTGACTTAGTGTAAGTTGCGGGATCTAGTATTACGGAACGAGTAAAGAGACTTGCCGGTAAACGAGATTGAAATAGGTATGCGAATACTGACGATCGAATCTCGGGCAAGTAACATACCGAAGGACAAAGGGAATGACATACGGGATTATATGAATCCTTGGCACTGAGGTTCAAACGATAAGATCTTCGTAGAATATGTAGGATCCAATATGGGCATCCAGGTCCCGCTATTGGATATTGACCGAGGAGTCACTCGGGTCATGTCTACATAGATCTCGAACCCGCAGGGTCTGCACACTTAAGGTTCGACGTTGCTTTATGCGTATTTGAGTTATATGGTTGGTTACCGAATGTTGTTCGGAGTCCCGGATGAGATCACGGACGTCACGAGGGTTTCCGGAATGGTCCGGAAACGAAGATTGATATATAGGATGACCTCATTTGATTACTAGAAGGTTTTCGGAGTTACCGGGAATGTACCGGGAATGACGAATGGGTTCCGGGAGTTCACCGGGGGGGGGGGGGCAACCCACCTCGGGGAATCCCATAGGCCTTGGGGGTGGCGCACCAGCCCTTAGTGGGCTGGTGGGACAGCCCAAGAAGGCCCTATGCGCCATAGGAAGAAAATCAAAGAGAAAAAAAAGGAGGAGGTGGGAAAGGAAAGAAGGACTCGACCCACCAAACCAAGTAGGACTCGGTTTGGGGGGAGGGAGACCTTCCCCCCTTGGCTCGGCCGACCCCCTTGGGGCTCCTTAAGCCCCAAGGCAAGGCTCCCGCTCTCCCACCTATATATACGGAGGTTTTAGGGCTGATTTGAGATGACTTTTCCACGGCAGCCCGACCACATATATACCTCCACGGTTTTTCCTCTAGATCGCGTTTCTGCGGAGCTCGGGCGGAGCCCTGCTAAGACGAGATCATCACCAACCTCCGGAGCGCCGTCACGCTGCCGGAGAACTCTTCTACCTCTCCGTCTCTCTTGCTGGATCAAGAAGGCCGAGATCATCGTCGAGCTGTACGTGTGCTGAACGCGGAGGTGCCGTCCGTTCGGCACTAGATCGTGGGACTAATCGCGGGATAGTTCGTGGGGCGGATCGAGGGACGTGAGGAGGTTCCACTACATCAACCGCGTTCATTAACGCTTTTGCTGTACGGTCTACAAGGGTACGTAGATCACTCATCCCCTCTCGTAGATGGACATCACCATGATAGGTCTTCGTGCGCGTAGGAAATTTTTTGTTTCCCATGCGACGTTCTCCAACAGTTATTGGGATCATCCATGTCAGACTCAGAGAATGCCTTCGCCTTCTTGTACGAGGCAGTATGGGCCATGCCATAAAGGTCGTACAAGTGTGGCATCTCCGTCTTATTGTGATGCGCCTAAAAGAGAGGAACAAAATATTAGCATGAAGAATGAATTGCATGAATCATGAAGCAAATCACATACCCAGTTTCGTCCGAACTGAAGTAAGTTGGCGTTGCCTTGATGTAGTGGCACACCAACCATTTGGCTACGCCGATCCTTCGCATTCTCGTGGACGGCTCGCCAGCTGCCTGTGCATCACTCGTCAACCAACGCCTCCCAACAATCCATCTTATCTGCACACCATCTCGGGGGCACCTGTAAGTTATTAGAAAGAATTTTGAGCGCTACGCATATGAATGAAATCAAGAAAACTACGTAGAAGGACTTAAGAATAGGTAATTACCTTCATGTATTGCTCCTTCTTCAGAAACTTTCGGCGGCAATCCTTCTTCTGCTTCTTAATACCACGCGTGGCGTAGTAGTCTCGAATAGCCTGCGGCCGAGCCTCGTGGCGTAAGTTCTGTAGTAACCGCCTACACTCGGCCTCGAGAACCTTGGCCGCCTCCTCCTCATATCCATCCTCACACCTATAGAAGGTCTGCAATCAAACGTGAAAACACCGATTAGTATAATAATTAGCTATATTGTTAATTTTAGATTGTGTAAAAGGATAATTTACCCAAAATCTCTTGATCACCATCTCGGCCCTCGTGTGGCACAAGACACCATCTATAATATCTTCTTCTTTTCTTCTTCTTTTCTTCTTCTCCTTCTTATTTTTGTCTTCTCCTCGTCCTCCTCCTCCTCCTCTTATTCTTCTTCTTCTTCTTCTTCTTCTTCTTCTTCTTCTTCTTCTTCTTCTTCTTCTCCTCCTCCTCCTCCTCCTCCTCCTCCTCCTCCTCCTCCTCCTCTTATCCTCCTCCTCCTCTTCTTCTTCTTTCTATTCTTTCTATTAAGCTAACTAACTAACCTAACTAACCAAGCTAACTAAACCTATCGCTAAATCTAGATAGCACTAAACAGCAAAAAAAACAGAATCTACAACTAAGTAACTGAAAAAGAATCTAGCTAACTAACCAAGCTAACTAACCTCTCCTTCTTATTTTTTTCTTATTCTCTTCTTCTTCTCTTCTTCTTTACTTCTTCTCCTTCTTATTTTTTCTTCTCTTCTTCTTCTTCTTCTTCTTCTCCTTCTTATTTTTTTCTTCTCCTCTTCTTCTTCTTCTTCTTCTTCTTCTTCTTCTTCTTCTTCTTCTTCTTCTTCTTCTTCTTCTTCTTCTTCTTCTTCTTCTTCTTCTTCTTCTTCTTCTTCTTCTTCTTCTTCTTTTCTTCTCCTCCTCCTCCTCCTCCTCCTCTTATTCTTCTCCTCTTCTCGTCGTCGTCCTCCTCCTCCTCTCCTCCTCCACCTAACTAACCAAGCTAACTAACTACCCTAACTAATTTAACAAGCTACCACTAATTAACAGAACAAAATCTACCACTAAACTACCTACTAAATCTACCAACTAACTAAATCTACCACTAAAACTACTAACAAGAACAACTACTAAAACTACTAAAACTACTAACAAGAAAAACTACTAAAACTACTAACAAGAACAACTACTAAAACTACTACCGCTAAAACTACTAACAAGAACAACTAGTACAACAATAATAAAAAATCATGCCGGTAGTTATAATCTAATTCCAAAAAATAATGCGGGTGGGGGGGTGGGGGTGGGGTGGGGGTGTGGGGGCTCACCGGGAGGGGCGGCTGTGGAGGGGCCGGGGTGTTGGGGGTGGCGGGGCGGCGCCGGGGGCGCCAGGGGTGGCGGGGCGACGGTGGTGGGGCAGCGACAGCGGGGGCGAGGTGGGACAGCGGCGGGACGGTGGTGGTGGCGCGATGGTGGCGGCGGCGGCGACAGGGGCGGCGGTGGGAGCGACAGGGGCGGCGACGGGGGCGGCGACACGACGGTGGTGGCGGCGGCAGGTGGTCGTCGGGGATTGGGAGAGAGAGACAGAGGGGCGGGGTGCCGTTACACAATGTGGGTGTGAGAGAGAGGGGCGGGGTGGGGGGAAAGAGCCGTTAACATAGTTAGCTCTTTGCCGTTTGCCGGCGGACGGCAAAGAGTCTAGACTCTTTGCCGTCTGCCTCCGGACTCTTTGTCGTCCGCTAGCAGACGGCAAAGAAGGGACTCCAGTTTGACCTAACCACCCCGCGGTCAGGTGGACCCATCTACATCTTTGTCGTCCGCTGTGAGACTCTTTGTCGTCTGCTAGCTGACGGCAAAGATGTGACTGAAGGCAAAAACACTCTATGCCATCAGCCAGTGCTTTGCCGTCTGATTTGTTGAAGCTGACGGCAAATACACTCTTTGCCAGCAGCTAGCACACGGCAAAGATTAGGCAGATGGCAAAAAACTGTTTTCCAGTAGTGACGGTCCCAACAGAACACACAAACAATTTTTTGATAATATGTGTCACGTCATCGAGACGCCAAGGTCCTTGGCGTTAGGTATGACCAAATGCCGGTGTCCTTGACGTCTTGTCCATGACCAGGCGCTAGGGTCCCTGACGTCTCGGTCTTTGCCACGTCTGCGAGTTAATGGGTCAGCCAATCGTGCAGGAACGTATCAGACGTCAGGCACCTTGACGTCTCGCATGTAAAACCAGACGAGATGGATGTTGAAGTCTAAAAAAAAAAGTCAGATTCGTTTTTTTGGAAATATCAATCTTGAAATTGTTAGCACAAAAGGTCAAAAAAAAAATATATCGTCCTCCTTCTCCCCCGCTCCAGTACACTCACTCTCACTCTCTCTCCTTGGCCGGCCGGCTCCCTTTTTAACCACCTCTGCGCCCTCCACCACCTTACACAGCACAGCACAACCACACTCATTCACCACCCAGCGAGCTCATCACAACCACACGCGCCTTCTCCCAGTCCCAGCTCACTCGGGCCGGCCATGATGAGCGGCGGCAGGATGAACGAGCCGGCGAGCGACGACTTCCCGTTCGGGGCAATGCAGCCGCCGCCCTACGTCGGCTTCGAGCACGCCGGCGGAGGAGGTGGCCAGCGCCATCAGGGCGCGATGATGTACGACAACTTCGACTTCGCGGTCGCGGCGGCCGCCTTCGGCCAGTTCCAGGACGCGCCGCACCACCAGATGCTGGCGATGCCGCCGAACGGGAGCGGAGCAGGCGGGCTGGTCCCCATGGCGCCGCCGCCCATGCCCATGCCCGGGATGCAGCTGCAGATGCCGCCCATGCCCCACGGTATGCACGGCCACGGCGACGTGTGCCCGTCGATGGGGATGGTGAAGCGCGAGGGCGGCGCCGGGGACGCGGGGAGGATCGGTCTGAACCTCGGCCGGCGGACCTACTTCTCCCCCGGAGACATGATGGCCGTGGACCGGGTGCTGATGCGGTCCCGTCTCGGCGGCGTGTTCGGGCTGGGATTCGGCCGCGCCCACCAGCAGGCGCCCCGGTGCCAGGTGGAGGACTGCAAGGCGGACCTCTCCGGCGCCAAGCACTACCACCGGCGCCACAAGGTCTGCGAGTACCACGCCAAGGCCGCCCTCGTCTCCACCGCCGGCAAGCAGCAGCGCTTCTGCCAGCAATGCAGCAGGTCAGTCAACCCCACATCCCACTCCACAGTATCCCTTCCTCTCCAGAAACGAAACGAGAGTACTGCGGAGCGGACTTGGTCAGTATACTCCACCACGTATAGCCGAGCTAGGCTGCAAATTGTGCAGGCTAGGCCAGTGAAAACTGCTTGCCTTTTCAGTCTTCACTCGGTTTTTGGCTCATGTCGCTTGTCCGTTGCGGCGGCCATGGCAAGAAAGAGGGTCTGTGCCAAAGCAAGTCTCAGTCTGAGAGACGACCGGTCATGTCAAATACAGTAACAAAACACAACTCAAAACCCTAGTCCATGTAGCGCAAACATGAGTTTTCCGGTCCTGGGGATCGACGTAGACAGGATCACGAAAAGAAAAGGAGATTCAAAAGGCAGCGTTTCTTTGGGCTGGCTGCTGCAGACTCCAGACTGCTGCGTGCTGCAACGAGCGGCTGATCCTGTGGCAGGCTTTTGCCATGCCAATGCCACATCTCTGCTTTTCTCTCATTGACCAATGTCGTCTGGTGCTGCCAGTGGCGACTAGGCTTTTGCATCACTGGATTCACATGCATGCATGACTTGTTGAGCTAGCTACAGAACTTTATGTTTTTTATGTCTTGTGATGTACGTGAAATGCGAATTTTATGTTTAGCTTAGCGTAAGTTGATATTGTGCTTTGGATCGGCTTTAGGTTCCACGTGCTCATGGAGTTCGACGAGGCGAAGCGGAGCTGCCGGAGGCGGCTCGCAGAGCACAACCGTCGCCGGAGGAAGCCGGCGGCCGGCAGCACGGCGACGTCGTCGAAAGACTCGGCGCCGCCTTCCAAGAAACCCAACGCCGGCGCCATCTGCAGCTCCTACACCGGCGACAACAGCAGTAAGCCTACACGTTCGCCTTATCTAGCTGCATCCTACCTGGTGCGATTGCTCATCATTTACCGGTGCTAATTTGCACGCACGTACGATCTATGGATCAGCTTTGAGCGCGACGAAATCGACCATCTCCTCCAACACGAGCGCGATCAGCTGCCTCCAGCTGCAGGGCCAGGCCAGGGCGGCAGCTGCGGCGAGGCCGACGGCGCTCACCCTCGGTGCGCCGCCGGAGAAGGACGACCAGCAGCAGCAGTTCAGGAACGCCATGCAGCTCCACCACCATCAGGAGCACCAGCACTTCATCACCTCCCTCCTGCACGGCAACATCAATAACAGCAACATCCTGTCGTGTTCCTCGGTGAGCTCCAACACGATGCCATCGGCGGTGGCGGCCAACGGCGAGGACGACAACAACAACATGCATATGTTTGAGGTGGACTTCATGTAGACGTTGGATCTTGAGCAGTAAGCTTAACATAATTATCTTACCACATTAGATGGTAAGCCGAAGTGTTTTGTTTCCACTGCTTATATGGCGAGGTCCAGTGCTACGGTGTATTGGGGCTTTAGCAACAAAGTTGGTAGGTAATCTTGTCAGAGTCTTATAGTAATTATGATAGGTTGATAGAAGTACACGACTTGGAAATTGTATAAGCACAATCCTAGCACTGGTATTTGGAGTAGTAGTATAGCCCTGGTCTCCTAGATGGAGGCGAGTAGTGTAAGCTTAGGATGGGTGTGTCCAGCTTGGTTACAGGATCAAGCTTTTGTTACGTGGGATTTTGAGAGAAATAAAGAGAACAGGCAGAGGCACATGACATCACGTGCCTTTGGCAAAAGATCTTGTACACGTTTGTTCATCTAATTGGATGTGATCAATCTTGAGCGTAAATTCCAATGCAGAGTGGTGTACTAAGACTACACAAAGTAACATAGGTAGTAACATATATACCACTTAAATAAAAAATATGATGTGATAACTAATTAATGAAAAAAGAGAGAAATTGGGTAACTTAGTTATTAGTTACTCATATGAGTAACATAACGCATACCAAGGCAAAATTAGTCTATAAGCTAATAAATAAAAGGTTCAACGTTAGTACTCTCTCCGTCTGGGTTTATAATTCGTTTTAGGTTGTGCACCGCAACCAAGACGGAAAGGAAAATGAGAGAAATTAATGTTAATTTAGTAATTAATACTATTGCATGCAATGAATCCACCACTCCATATCGTGCTAGTTAGTCTCTAGTTATTAAAAAATATACACACCCCACGTCATTTATTGATTGATTTCTTTATACATATCAAAAAACAAAAAAAGAGGTGAAAGTTTGTGCACCACGCCTAAGTGTTTTGGGACTATTTCGTTTTCGTAATATGACTTTTAAACCGAGACCGAGGGAGTACTTCTATGTTACTATTCATTATGAAGGTAATAACTTTGACTTATAACATATGCATTTACTACTCTACTCCCCATTGTGAGTAGTCTAGTTCACTGACACAGTTAGTATGCATAATATCAACCCCACAATAAATAAATATGTAGTGAACTTTGAGAAAACACGTAAGCAAAGGAATAAAAAACCTATAAGCACAAATGACACAATTGTTGTATGTGGAAGAATCTCCACCAAACGGGAGTAAAAATACTCGCACGGACAAGACGACCCGCAGAAATGCTGAGGCTGGGGGCATTCCTCCTTTAAAACACACACGCACGCGCGCGCGCACACACACACACACACACACACACACGCACGCACACACACGCAACTCCAGAGCTTTACAATACACTCACTATCTTTTCTTAAACTTCAGAGCTTTGCAATACACTCACCACCTTGTCAACCAGCAGCAACAACAACAACCTCAACTAGCAAGACAACAAAAAAACAGTGTCGACGCATGTTATGTCCCCTTCGATGCATGTCTTTTATGGATCAAATTTCATCTCAACTTGGTATTGTTGTCTACTTAATCTAGTGTTTGTTATGATGTTTTTCTTTTCATCAACATGTGCGATTGTCTTTAGAAGAAATAATCTCAGGGTAACCTTTGTTCGACATGTTGAAAATAAATTTTAGGTGGCTACAAAAAGCACTAGACTTGACACAAGCCTAATGGCCAAGGCCAGTGTACGATGGTTATGGCATTGTAGGATTGCCCACATGTGTATGAGAAATCTTAAAGATCTACCGAATGGCGACCACGTCATTTCACTAGTACACGTCTTCCTAATTAGGGGTGTGCTAATGTGCATAATAGGAGTGTTCACATGGCTGCTGGTAGTGTAAGCAAACTAGTTGCATTTGGTTTACATCGAATGTTGCTGGTAATTGTTGTCTGAATAAAAATATATAATATTTAGTATTTTGGCAGGATTTTGTATCGTATTGTGCTTCCATTTTATCTCCTATGGGCTAAACACTTCCTTATTCTCTGATGGTAGCAAAATATGGGCATGGCAGAAAAATAGGATCAAAATGCTAGCACGCAACATTTATAGCCCAAGATGCATGTGTTTAGGAACGGGAAGCGGAAATTCAAAGCCTCAAATAGTGGAAGTCATAGTTTTTTTGATATAATTGAAACTGTTTACTTTGTTTCGCCTTCTCAAAAAATAAACCATATGCTCATTGTCATTGACATAAAATCCTTGTTTTATTACAAACAATAACAACCCCTCCAGTGTGGAGGAAAAGTCGTTTAAGGATAACACACATATTGTCATCGTCGGGCATATCAAGAATAACAAAGTGTGTTAAGATAGTAACATTAGTGACCATAAGTGGAACATCCGCACAAACACCAACAAGAATACCGGTAGACATATAAGGCATTTGCAACGAAATTTCAGTGGGTAGTATTTTATTCATGTCAAGTCTTTTATAGAGAGAAAAGGGCATAACACTAACACCAACTTCCAAATTACACAGAACAATTTTAACATAGTTCATCTTTATAGAGAATGGTATAGTAGGTATCCCATGATCTTCTAGTATTTCACAAATCTTTCTCTTGAAGGAATATTTTGCTAGCATAGTAGAAATTTCAGCCTTAGGAACTTTCCTTTTATTAGTAACAATAGCTTTTGTGTACTTAGCATAGGGAGGCATTTCCATGGAATTAGTCAAAGGAACTTGCAATAATAAAGGTCTAAGCAATTCAATAAATCGATTAAAATAATCCTCATCTTTAGACTTTAAAATCTTACTTGGAAAATGCATGGGTTTTTTATGCCCATGGTTCTCTTTCTCTATCATGCTTCCTGGCAAGAAAGTCTGTTACATAATATCTTTTATTTCTAGGAAGTGGGACATCAAGCTCAGCTTCAGATTCTATTTCCTATCTCTTTATGATGTATCTTCATTTGGTGGATTATAATCAACAATATTATCATCATTAACATCATTACCATTATGATTATCACTAGGTTCATGCTCAGCACCAGATTGAGATTTAGCACACAGATGGAAACGTTATTTGGATTCTCAACATGCTTTTCTATAACAGGTTCACTAGAAGCATGCACAGTTTTACTCCTACGCATCCTTTTTTTAGGTGAACTATAAGTGCACTATCATTACTTTTGTAGGAATATTGTTCAATTCTTGTAGGATGACCCTCACGATGTATCCAGCTGGGTAAATTTACCACCTCTAGTTCCTACTCCATAAGCATGCTTATTATATTTATTTTGCATGTTCCTAAGAAAATCATGTTATGATCTAGAAACTTGTTCAACTTGACTGTGAATCATAGAAAAGTGGTTGCGAAAATCATTAATATCAGTAGAAATTCTAACAAGCGCATTAATTTTAATGTTCAATAACAATAGCATTTTCTTTTAATTGTCACTTATCTGCACATTAAAGTTCTATTATTTAATGACGAAATTATCAACCTCATCTAAGTATTGAGTTGGAGATTAATTGTAAGGGATATCACCATGATAAATTTGTAAAGGGAATGTACCTCTACTACCTATTTTGGAGCGTCGATCTATGTATTTCTTGAATAGGTGGTAGATTTTTTATATCTTCAGATCTAATACTTTTTTGTTCATAGATTTCTTGTCCTCTTGTCTATATCTGGGAATTGGGAATAGAATACCTCTCTTCTTCGGAATTGAATTAGGTGGTGGTTCGTGAAATTCCCAATCATCGACATTTCTGAACCAGTTTGAATAATTCTTATGCGCGTTCAACTATTCTTTCTGTAAAATACAACTGTCACAACTATCTAGATAGTTCCTAAATTCATCGGTTAATCCATTATTCAAGATATCAAGGATTTCGTTACTCTTAAGAGGATGATCAGGTGAAGGATTTTGTAATTGGATAATCCTCCCCAAACTTGAGGGATATAGTCTTACTCAAGTTGCTTAAAATTTTATATTCCATGTAAGGCAACTTGTTGAGCAGATTTACTTTTCGAGAGAAATAGTAAATCAAATCAAGGGGACTACACACACAACCAGAAGGTTACTAAACCATATTTTAGCTCACCCTTTAATGATAAAGGAAATAACCTAAGAATACAATAATAGCAAATGTTTTCCTCTTGAGCAAATAGGATGGCAATATCATTCCATCTAGTAAGGTGTGCAACACATTTTTAAGATTCTTAAACATGAAAAAAATTAGATTCTACCATGGTAATAAGTGCAGGACCAACAGAGAATTCATCATCTTTTTTATCAACAAAATAAGAGAAGTAGCAAACATAGGATCATGTTTAATCATTTGGTTCATAACTTTTTATTTATGCATAGCAATAAAGCCATCCATACCTTTATTAGTATCATAAGTTATAAACTCTCTAGGTATGTCACCATCAAAAGTGTACTAGGTCTGGCAGGTGGTTAATAATAATTAGTAAATCCAGTTTTTAGCTTTAAAAATATGAGCTTCTAGAAATTCATCAAGTGGCACAGTTGAATCAAGCAAAGTAGAAGCACCATCATGACTATCATCAATAGCAGAAGAAGTGCCTATTACTTGTGATATATCGTATTATAGAGCATGTGGTGGTGGTGTTACAAGTTTACTGAAAACAAAAGGTGGATCAAGCGCATAGCTAGTTGACGTAGTGACAATGAATGCTCAAGTCATGTAATGAATACTAACAATGGAAGTTGCAAGGCAATATATCTCAGAATGGCTATGAAAATGCCACAAAATGAAGGTATGGTGGTTGTTTTTATGCAGGATATAATAAGACTTGTGTGTGATAGAGCGTATCATATAACGGGGTTTGGATGCACCGGCGAAGTTTGCACCAAGTCTCGAGGTGAGAATAGACAATGCACGGTACCAAAGAGACCCAGAAAATATGGAAAGGATGAAGTGCTTATAGTCCACAATATCACATTATACATAAAGAACTCAAGTATTTATTGTGAAAGACTATAAGCACTCGAGCAAAGTAGTAGTCGCCTGCTCCACAAAGGGATGTTGGGAGGAGTTAACCATCGTACGTGTGCCCCCGATTCAGACAATACAAATGATATCAATCAAGGATAAATTACTCCCCAACATCTTGGCCAAGACATGACCAACATTTAAATGAGTGGGACATCACGAACCTTAATATCGATATTTTTACTAGACCGAGATTATTAACTAGTAAGACATCATATTATGACCACACCATGTTTTATCAAACGCACCACATTCAGTGATCCATACGTAAGTTTTTATTATACCACCCTTGTACACCTATTGTTCTTGGACCAAACATATAGCTCATATAAATTACCACTTCCTACTGAACTCTCAAAAATGATATAAGTGAATCTAGAGAGTGCTATGGATTTCTACAAAATATATGTATCGTCGTGCTCTTAAGATACAAGTGAAGCACATGAGCACTTTAGCCCCTAGCTAGGCATAATGCATAGTTTCACGTAAGTAATTGTATGGACCCACGGATCCTATGAAAGCTACTCACACATTATCATAGAGGCAGCAAGGTTGACGTAGATATCCTCCGTGATGGATTCCCCCTCTAGCAGCGTACCATAAAAGACCTCCACATCAGATCACGAAAGAACAGAGGCTAGCGGCGGCTATAAAACTGTTTCGGGTCTCGCTCCAATGGTTTTGAGATATTAGAAAATTTATAGCGTTGGAATTATGTCAAACGAAGGCAAAGGGGACCATAAGGCAATAGGACGCGCCCTGGTGCCTTATGGGCCCCCTCTGCCTCTGTTTGACGTACCACCAGGGGCGCGCCTTGGTGCCTTATGGGCCCCCTTTGTCTCCGTTTGCCATACCACCAGGGCGCCCTTATGGGCTCCCTCTGCCTCCGTTTAACGTACCACCAGGACGTGTCCTGGTGCCTTATGGGCCCCCTCTGCCTCCGTTTGACGTACCTCCAGGGCGTCACCTGGTGCCTTATGGGCCCCTTCTGCCTTCGTTTGACGTACCACCAGGGCGCGCCCTCGTGCCTTATGGGCCCCCTCTGCCTTCGTTTGACGTACCACCAGGGCTCGCCCTCGTGCCTTATGGGCCCCCTCTGCCTCCGTTTGACGTACCACCAGGGCGCGCCCTCGTGCCTTATGCGCCCCCTCTGCCTTCGTTCGACGTACCACCAGGGCGCCCCCTGGTGCCTTATGGGCCCCCTCCGCCTCTGTTTGACGTATCACAAGGGTGCGCCCTGGTGCCTTATGGGCTCCCTCTGCCTCCGTTTGACGTACCAACACGGCGCGCCCTGGAGCCTTATGGGCCCCCACTGCCTCCGTTTGACGTACCACCAGGACGCGCCCTGGTGCCTTATGGGCCCCCTCTGCCTCTGTTTGACGTACCACCAGGGCGCGCCCTGGTGCCTTATGGGCCCCTGTGCCTCCGTTTGACGTACCATCAGGGGGCGCCTTGGAGCCTTATGGGTCCCATCTGCCTCCGTTTGACGTACCACCACGACGCGTCCCGGTGCCTTATGGGCCCCCTCTGCCTCCGTTTGACGTACCACCTGGTTGCGCCCTGGTGCCTTATGAGCCCACTCTGCCTCCGTTTGACGTACCAGCAGGGCGCGCCTTGGTGCCTTATGGGCCCCCTCTGCCTCCGTTTGACATACCATCCGGGCACGCCCTGGAGCCTTACGGGCCCCCTCTGCCTCCGTTTGACGTACCACCAGGGCACACCCTGGTGCCTTATGGCCCCCTCTGCCTCCGTTTCACGTACCACCAGGTTAGTCTATAAAATGACCTATAAAGCCGAGTAAAAGAGGGCCTGTTTTTTATTTTATTTCTATATTTTTTTTTTGATTTTCTTTTCATTTTTTGTAAAAAAAGACATTCTTCTGATTTTACATATGGGCAGGGCCATCTCGACTTTTTATTTCCCTTCTGAATTTTTTGTTTCTGTTTCGTTCCCTTTTTCTTTTTTGTCTGTTTTATATTTCCATCCTTTTTTCATTGTTTTTCCATTTGCCTTTTTCTTCTTGATTTATTATTTTGAGTTTCCCCTCTCATAATTTGAACGTTTTCCCTTTGGTATATCAGTATATATTCATATGTTTACAAAAATGCCATTTTAATCAACATTTTTGAATATACATGAACATTTTTCAAATAAGTGATTAATGATTTTTTTTAGATTATAAAACATTCTTTTAAGCTGCAATGAATCATTTTTTTACATACGATGAACACCCGTACGTGAACATCTTTTATTTAATTACTAGACAAGCGTTTTCAATTAGATGACGGAGTTTTTTACAAACGGGTTGACCATTTTTGTTCTTAGTGCGTGACAACCATTTTTTGACCAATTTTAAGTTTCATATTTCTTATGTGTTCCTTTAGATAATTCTTCTGACAAATGTTTCGTTAGATAATTAATTTTGTTCAATGTATGAAGTCTATACCTACTAATAAAAGAAATAGGTATTCTTAGTTCGTCGTGCTATTTTATAGAGAACCCTCTGATATTTTCGACGTTAAACCCGCAGTACATATTAAATATTTTTTGAAATACTCATATATTCTAAACCATAACTCCAAATTTAACATATTACATATAGAATATGATTAGAAAAATATGTAGAAATTTGAATATGATGTTAATTTTACCTGTTAAACATTTAATAAAAATACTATCTAGGGTGTAATCTTAATAAAATAATTCATTATTCGTCATTCTTTCATACCGGTACTAATTCGGATTGGGGATGAACACGTCAAATACGTTTCTTTGTACGTATTAAAGCTACATGCAAGCCGCGTTAAAATAAAAGACTTATGGAATCTTGAACTACATTTTTGTAGGATCAGACCATATTTGTTTGTGCCGTAACTATAAATTCTCATATTAAAGACATTTTTGATAAATTAAGAGCATGTGTTATTATTTTTTTCCTTACAACGCACGGGCCCTTTTACTAGTAGAAAATAAACGACAATTGGGCTGCAACCCACTAGGCCTAAGGACCGTCTATTCTCCAGGCCCACTCGCCAGAGCCCCATGTTGACCGTGGTAGGGCTGCCATGAGCTTCGTCCGTCCCCCGGCAGGCACTGCGACCGATCAGTTCCGGTTCCCACATGACGTGCGCGAGCTGCAACGAGCAGGCAGGACTGCTCAACGCTGCACCCACATCGGCGTTTTCCGGATGAACACGCACTGCACTGGCACACACAGATTTGGCGTGGCGTTCGAAGTCGCCCGGGAGGTCGGTTCGTGGCAAGCACAAACGAAACGAGCGCTAATTCTTGCCTGAAGAACAGGACTGGGTTAAGCGCTCGCTGATTCTTGCCTGAAGAAGAGGACTGGGTTTTGTGAAAAACAAAATATTCAATTAGAATAGTGGTCGTTGTATGCATGGTGACCTACCTGTCCTGCCTACCGGCCTAAACATTCAATTAGCGCTAATTTTGTTGTATACTATGTCGGATGAATATGCCGTCTCTTCTTCTTCTTCTTCCTCCTCCTCTTCCAAACACCTGCGTTTCATTCCCTCGTGAACAATCTTCTGCCACTGCAAAGTGGGGTATTCCCCTCGGCATCCCTTCCCTTGAGCACATGTACGTACTATAAGCATCTACTATCATCTACTCCCTTCGTTCCTAAATAAAAGTCTTTTTTAGAGATTTTTACTAAGAAACTATATACGGAACAAAATGAGTGAATCTATACTTTAAAATATGTCTATATACATCCGTATATAGTCTCCTAGTGAAACATATTAAAAGATTTATACTTAAAAAACGGAGGGAGTATGTAGACGCTTGAAATTAGTGCTTCAATGCGCGCTCCTGGCCCTCGGAGGCAACCGAATCGGTAAGCAAATACGTCATGAATGGCGTGCTCACGCAGGCATGCATCCATTACCGTGTCTCACAACCGATAAGGCGGGCGAGCGAGCGAGCAGACACGATTTGCCTCGCGCCTGCACCGCATGCATGCACGCATTGCAATCGATCGACGGGCCCAACCAATAAATCGCCCCTGCAGTGCACGGCCGGAGAGCCAGCATTCAATCTTCTGGCGCATGCATGCATGCACGCACGTACGGCCCGGCAAATACACATGTACTCCCTTCCTATGACCTTTTAAAGATTCGACTATAGACTATATACGGATGTATTCAGACATATTTTAGAGTGTAGATTCACTCATTTTACTTCGTATGTAGTCTATAGTGAAATTTGTAAAAGGTCTTATATTTAAGAACGGATGGAATACGTACGATGAACGATGGGATGCGATGCAATGCGATGAGATGAACGCCCCAGATCCCAGGACGATCCCGCTACAGCCCCACGTCGATGTATCCGGGGGCAGCAAGACGCCCATCCAGACCGTCGACGCCCCACCACCCCCACGCAAAATTAGCGGCCATGCACATCCATCCATGGCTTTAGTTAATGAACTCGAGGCGCATGAATGAATGGGTGTAGTACGCGCGTACGTACTCCGCCACTGTAGATGGGCACGCACTCTAGCTACGTAGGCTTGTCGTGAATTAAGTCCCTCCTGTACGTACGTACGCGCCCCCAGGCAGGATCTGTGCCGTGGAGGGCTCCATTTTGACATGCCCTATAGTATATGAGTGATTACTTGCAATCTTGCATGCATGCATGGTCCAACGCTTCGAATTACTGATCCTGCTACTCCATGCATGCATGCATTGCCGGTAAAAACGGCCGATCGAGGTTAATAGCTTAGGCAATGGCGGATTCGAAAAGATTCTGGAGTAATGCGAGCTGGGACCTCTTGGATTGGGCACGCAGTGAATCCTAACCAGTTGCCAGTTTGAACTATCCTCTTGGAGCTAGCTAGCTACACACCCCCTTCAATTTGTAATTTGTTGATTAGCAGTACAAGATATGAAATGCACCACAGAATACTTGGATGCAAGGATACAGTAAAATGATTAAGAACATGGCAAAGAAGAAAATACTAACACAAACATTATTTCCACACTGAAACAGAAATGGCATGCTTGCTTGCAGCACTACACAGGAGCACTACAGGAAAGGAAGTTGAAAGAAAGGCATGTGCATGCATGCGTTAGCCAAGCATGCTAGCTTGCACAGCCTTTGCTAGCTGATCTCAGCGCTTTGACACTTTGGACTATACCCTGAAGTTTTTTGCTCTCCTTCTTTTTTTTTTTACCTACACACAAATTAATTAAAGGACACCACTCCATGGCGCCATGCATGCATGGACCTCCAACTCCAACCTCACCTGCATCGTTCGGTCTACATGAAGTCCACCTCAAACAGATGCATGTTATTGTTGTTGCTGCCGCCGCCGTGGTTGCTGTTGTTGTTCTGGTCGGAGACCTCGCCGTTGGCCGCCCCGGCGGACGGCAACCCGCTGGAGCACACAGAGGAGCACGACAGGATGTTGCTGTTGCCGTTGCCGTTGTTGTTCTGCTGCAGCAGGGAGGTGATGAAGTGCTGCTGCTCCTGCTGCTGGTGGTGGTGGAGCTGCATGGCGCTGTTGAGCTGCTGCTGGTGGTGGTCGTCCTTCTCCCGTGGCTCTCCCAGTGTGAGTGTCATCGGCCTCGCCGCCGCCGCCGCCGCCTTGCTCTGGTTGTGCTGCTGCAGGCAACTGATGGCGCTCGTGTTCGACGAGATGGTCGACTTTGTGGCGCTCAAAGCTGCTCGATTCGTACGTAAAAAAAAGGGAACCACTTAGAGGCGGTTAATGGTGATCAATTGCACTAGGTAGGATGCAATTGAAGAGCAAAGGGAAATGCACGTTAGCTAGCTGCCTTACTGTTGTTGTCGGCGGCGGAGGAGCCGGAGATGGCACCGGGGTTGGGTTTCTTGGAAGGCGGCGCCGAGTCCTTTGACGTCGCCGTGGTGCTGCTGCTCGCCGGCTTCCTCCGGCGGCGGTTGTGCTCGGCCAGCCTCTTCCTGCAGCTCCTCTTGGCCTCGTCGAACTCGGTGAGCACGTGGAACCTACACGACCAGCAAACTTAACTTAATCTTTTGCTCTGCTAAAAACCAAACTAATTAGCAAGCTAGTGAAATCCCTTTGCTACCAAAAGAAATAGAATTCGCCTACCGTCACTATCAAAATAACGATCATGCAACAGATGGCAACCGATCTAACTAGCTAGGCAAATCTTTTTGCTGCCAAAAAGACTTAGAATTCCCCTACCTTCTCTAACAAAATACTTTAGCGGCCAGCCAAACAAATAATGTTCATAGACAAGATGACGAGCATGGATAGTCAAGAAAACTAGAATTGGCATGCAAAAGTCTAGTCGCCACTGGCAGCACTGCGGCCACAACATTGGTCAATGGGAGGATAAAGAGAAAAGGCCGACGCAGAGATATGGTCAGGGCAAAAGCCTGGCACCGGATCAGCCATCGTCTCCCTCCTCTCACCATAGTCTTCTGCACTCTGCAGCGGCATCCCGAAGCACGCAGCCTTTTCCCCTCCCCATTTTGATTCTCTCCGTTTCCACGATCCCTTCTCCGGTCGACCCCCGGAAAACCACCAAGGAAAGAGAAGGCCATGTGCAGATGCGCGCAGGTGCATGACCTAGTAGAGCACTCCACCGTGCCAGGGCAAAAGCCATGGCATGGAGCAGTGTTTTCTCTTGTCTTTTTTGGTTGACATGACTGGTCGTCTCAGTGCGCGCCGGCCGGAGAGCTTTTTCCATGGCAGCCCACAACGGACAATGGACATGAGCCAAGTCAGAGCGCGAACTGAAAAAGGCAGCCCGCTTCCGGTGGCCCTACCCTAGCCCTGGCCGCAACCTAGCTCTGGCTATACTAGGCGTCTGCAAGAAGGTCGCCTCACGATCGAGAACTACTGTTCCATTTCTACGGAGGGAGAGAGAGAGAGAGAGGGAGGGTCTGGCTCTGACCTGCTGCATTGCTGGCAGAAGCGCTGCTGCTTGCCGTTGGCGGCGACGAGGGACGCCTTGGCGTGGTACTCGCACACCTTGTGGCGCCGGTGGTAGTGCTTGGCGCCGGAGAGGTCGGCCTTGCAGCCCTCGGCCTGGCAGCGCGGCGGCTGGTGGTGGGCGCCGCCGAACCCGAGCCCGAACACGCCGCCCAGGCGGGACCGCATCAGGAGCCGGTCCACGGCCATCATGTCGCCCGGGGAGAAGTAGGTCCGGCGGCCGAGGTTGAGCCCGATCCTCCCCGCGTCCCCGGCGCCGCCGCCCTCGCGCTTCACCATCCCCAGCGTCGGGTACACGTCGCCGTGGCCGTGCATGGCCATGGGCGGCATCTGCAGCTGCATCCCGGGCATGGGCATGGGCGGCGGCGCCATGGGGACCAGCCCGCCTGCTCCGCTCCCGTTCGGCGGCATCCCCAGCATCTGGTGGTGCGGCGCGTCCTGGAACTGGCCGAAGGCGGCCGCGAAGTCCAGGTTGTCGTACATCATCGCGCCCTGCAGGTGGCGCTGCCCTCCACCTCCTCCGCCGCCGGCCTGCACCATGCCGGCGTGCTCGAAGCCGACGTAGGGCGGCGGCTGCATTGCCCCGAACGGGAAGTCGTCGCTCGCCGGGCCGTTCATCCTGCCGCCGCTCATCATGGCCGGCCCGAGTGAGCTGGGACTGGGAGAAGGCGCGTGTGGTTGTGATGAGCTCGCTGGGTGGTGAGTGAGTGTGGTTGTGCTGTGCTGTGTAAGGTGGTGGAGGGCGCAGAGGTGGTTAAAAAGGGAGCCGGCCGGCCAAGGAGAGAGAGTGAGAGTGAGCGTACTGGAGTGGGGGAGGAGGAAGAGAGTGATGAGAGCGAGCGTGTCCGTTGGCAATAACTCTTGGCGCGTAGCTTGGCCGGGAGTGGCATGGAGGTGTCAGCTGCCTCACTGGACGAAGATGGCCGGGCCTTCTCCATTGCTGTTCCGGTGCAACAAGCCGCCGTGGTTGTTGTGGAGAGAGAAACATATACCCCTCGCAGGGAAAACACATGCATGCATGGACGCTTGTGCTTGCAAAATCAAAATATGATGAGGCTCATTCCAACATGTACTACTCACGTGATCTATCTTTGGGCCGGATGTGTGTGCTCAGCCTTTCTGTGTCCTTTGCTCAACATTTTTGTCCTCAAAATGCATCGGGAACGCTATTACATTGTGCAGCCCACAGATTGTACATTGTAATGGGTACTGCTGGTTTTTGGATTTCCATTTTAATTATCAGCGTGTTTGCTAATTCACAGGCACCTGATTTTTCTTTGTGTCATTCATTTCCCGATTCGTGTGCGAGGCTGAAGGCATGTACGAGCCGAGGAGCGACACCGACGGGCGTTGGCCATGGCAATTCCGAGCCCTGAGCGAGCGGAAGTTGGCGGGAGGGAGTACAAAACTTGTTTGTGCTGGTCGGGAGTGTAGGGGTTGCCGGAGTTGCTGCAGTTTGGAGGAATTTAGAGGGATGGTTGCGACGGTGAACAACACGGCGATGGGTGGAGGTGGGTGGGGTGGGGGTGTTGGGGGGGGGGGGAGGGTCAGGGTGTCAAGGTGGTGTGTGGCAGTGCCACCCTACCGCGGGGAAGGCAGAGGTAGGTGGTTAGGGTCGGATTGGTCGCGGGGGCAGAGGTGGAATCGTCGTGAGCGGGAGGAAGATGATGAATAGATTGTAGCGTGATCTTGGCCGTCGGATGATGATCCAACGGCCCTGAAAATCGACGGTTGGCAAGAAAATTTAGGAACTTGACGAACTAGGTTATACCCCACACGTTGTTGTGAAAATATTTGCAATATATTGCAAAGATATTAATATTATGGAAATAAGAATATCTGGAGAAATAATATATGAGTTAAAACTAAAAATACATATGGTTTATTGTGTTTGATTATTGTTTTTTTGTTAAATATTTATTATCATGCATGTTTGCATGTTGAGATGAACCCTTTTCTATGACGACTCATTGAACGTGAGGTGGGTCTTTTCTAATGAATGTTGCTTGATGAGGTGTCATCATTTGTATGTTGAGAAAAATAGGTTAGTGGGGCTAAGTATTTAGATATGTATATCTGTAGACGCTTTGTATTTCATTTTTATCCAGCATAAATATTTCGTATTGTTGGGTCTCTGCATGAGGCGAACCACAGATGCACACCCAGTTGATCATGTGTGCATGCCTGCGTACTATAGAAAAACGAAGCAGACCGCCAGAAAGACCAAAGGAAGAGAAACGGGGAGGGCTAAACAAAGACTAGCACTGCTACTTGTCATATGATCTTTTTTCTGTCTGTTTCCTGTGCACAGACGACACCTACCAAGCAGCCATGGAGCAGTTGGTGCTTCCTTGAGGGTCGCTTGCTGTTTAGTGTAGGGCAAAGCTATAGGGTTGGTTTCTTACTTTCCCACAACATGTCCCGGCTTTCCTCTGTTAACACAAAAGCAGCCAGGCAACACTGAATGCAAAATAATTATGTGGGCTAATCCTTGCGGAAAAATGAGCTGTTTTCTTTTGGCAAGAATAATAAAATGTTTAAGTTACTCCCTAGATGATGAAATTTGTACGTAGTTCACATTGTACGAGTTTGGAGCGTGTGGAATAACTGGGTTATGGATGGGAACTCATTGATCGCATGCTTGTCAATAACATAGCAAAATCATGGGATGGCTTGAACAAAAAAATGTTTACAGAACTATAACAAGTGCGGATTCGTAATAGCATAAGGTTGTTTAACAAGTGCAAATCAAACAATTAAATGGCTGATTATTCTGCGACATATAGTTTTCTATATTGTAAGCTATATTTGGGGAAGAGGATGCATTGTACCATAGGTGAATTCATGGATACATAATGTTTTGTACATATGATGCAATGATGTTTCACAAAAGCACGGTGGTGCTCATAGCAATAGTCCTTTGCATTATTCATGTAGTTGGCAACAATGTTGAATTTCTCGTTAACAGTACAAAATTTAGCACATATCCATAACAACAAACATGCACATCACCTCATATAATTGCAATTGATGCTCATAATTTAATTGTAGTCAATGAATGGCAATTGATGAGTCCATGAAAAACACCTACTACATAGACTTTCACCCCTTGTCACAGCTCAACATGACATTTTAGAAGAGTGAAATCTGAACAAAATTTTGATATTATTGATACATGTATGCATATGGCAGCGGGATGTGATGTGGTGTATAAATTACTTGTGAAAATGTTGTGATTTGAGTTCAATTGTGTGAAAAAGGTGATATGAGTTATGAGTTTATATCCATGCTTCAACATGTATCGCTATATAGGCTTGTTGCCAACGACATATATGACTTACCATTACCATTGAAAGAATCCATCGTAGTGAGTCACACAAGGGCGTCAAACTTGAGAAATCTTTTAGTGAAAACTGGTAGAGAACAACAAAAGAGGCACATGTTTCATTGGTACCATGACGATAAAGAAGATATGTTTGCATCAACCAAAAGTTCTAACCCTTGCAACTAATACTACAGATATAGACAGTGACGGAGCTTGAACCAAAAGTTGGGTGGGCCGGGCTGGCTAATCTATAAAGATTAGTCTCTGCTTACTGTTCCACAGCCCAAAACTAACTATATAATGGAGAAAATCCTGCTGTGATGGGTGAGGGGGAGCACGTGTTGGCCCTCACGTAGTCCGCCCCTGGATATAGATGAATCTGTTGGGCGACTCCCCATGGCCCCTCCACTTTTCCCCGTGGACAATCCCTACAGAAAAACAACGGCCCAACTGTACCGCCCTAATTTGTCAGGATAGTTTGGGCCGCCTCCATTTGATAGGAGAGTCCAAGGTACGCCAAACCCAGCCAAAATATGGGATGGATATAGGGTTGTCCGGACATGTCCGACAGGTTGGCCCCACTCAGACACCACAAAATTTCGCTCCGCCCGATCCACCACAAAGCCTAACCTAGCTCTCATTCCCACTTCTCGCTCCTCTCTGTCCTTGAGGTCTCCTGCCCCTGTTATGATTAGACTCAGGCAAGGTGGATTGGGGGCTCCTCGAGGCCCATGACGATTGGCAGCTATCCCTCCACCTCGTGCTCCGCCAGACCCGGTTGAAGACCCGCGGCCAGGCGTCGTCCCTGCTATCCCAGTGCAGATGCATTGGTCAAGCAACCCCCCCCCCCCCAACACACACACGCCAGGGCTCGAGGAAAAGCGATCCATCAACGCAGGGCCGATGCCCATACTCACCAGTCGTTTGTCCTCCTCACCGCAGCATGGGTGGAACAATGGTGGATCTAGTTCATCGTCATTGGATCCGTCCCAGCCTATCCGGGGTGGCTGCATCGACGTCTGTGTGGTGAACTATGTTCGACGCAATTTGTCATGCCCTTAGATTAAATATCGTAGTATATCATGTCCTTAGATTGAAATCGTAGTATGTCATGTCCTATGTTAAATTTGTGTTGTTATGTCTATGTTTTAATATGTTACACCATATGTTGAACTATTAAATGTCAAATATGTCCAATCAAATGATTTAGATTGCAGTGGTTGCATGGATTCAGCGAGACGAAATGAAGGACGCTGTTGTTGGGACGGATACATGAGACACACCCCCTGTCTACAGACATATGGGGCTCACATTTGCCCGTTGCCCATTGATCTGGTGCACATAGAGATTTGCTCAGCTAATTTGCATCCTAGCCCCACACATCCATCGTAATCCATGTACACACGTGGTGCACTGGTGCCGTAAACAGTAACATTAAGCGAATTGCTGAGCATGCAACAGTAATAGACTAAGAGTATCTATAACCGGATGTCTCAAACGACCTTCATACGCCGACGCGTCCGGTCAATTATCGGATAGAAGAGAGAAAGAAAAAACTGACCCAATCAGACTCTTCATATCATTCTTATGCGTCCGGTCTGTCTGCGTAATCTTATATCCATCTTTAATATAGGAAAGATATGAGGGCTTGCATCCGCGTCCGGCCGCACCCAGTAAGTTCGTCACGTAGGACGCGATCCCCATCCTGAACCACTTTTTTTGTTTTTCTTTCATTCTTTTCTTTCTTTTTTTTTTCTCTCCACCAATCAGATCAAAGTGACTGGACATCAAAGAAAAAAAAATAAAGAATAAAGCTGCGAACGGATAAATAGAAAACGCGCCCAAGTCTTCGCCGATGTTTAGAAGATTATACATGCTCCGGTTATAGATGGTATGCTAGTAGTACTACCTTGACCCTGCCATGCATTGCATTGTGTACATGAAGAACACAACCTGTCGTAGTTTACAGAACGCACAGACCACAGACGATGTCGTCTTAACGGTTCTTTCCCTTTTCCAGAGAACTGACAAGTTCCGGACCGGAACGATATACAGGAGTAGTACATACACCACCCCCCTCCCCCTAATTTTTTTTACCGTATCGTGTACAGTGCCTTCTGCCTTCTCTCACTCTTGGACGGACGACTTAAATTACCAGACGGTAAGAAAAACATTCATGCATGGTGCTCCGGTCCTACGTGCACCCTGACGCATGCATTTCCCGTTTACGTACGTAGCACACAGTAAAATTGTAGCACATTCGCACGTGCTGAGCGTACGTACGTAGTTACCACATGGCCTGGTGAATGACTAGCTGCACACCTGAAGCTGATGTTTTTTTTAACCATGCATGCCTTCGTACGCACTTATTTGGGTTGTATATGTATTACTTCAACTCTTTTTTATATGGGGCTGCTACGTATCTACCGTCCGTCATCTGGAGGTCCGTCCGATGTACGCGCAGTTGTCCCGATCTACGCGCGCGCAGCCGTTCGATCCGTTCCAGCCGGGCATCCTATAATTCCTGAAACAACGGCCGAGTTGCAGAAACTTTCATTCCTGAAACGACAGCCGAGTTGCAGAAACTTTCGCTTTGTTACGAGAAATAAATTTTGCATTCGTTAATTCCTGAAACAACGGTCGAGTTTCAGAAACAATTTGCTTGTTGCAGAATTTTTTCCCTTCGTCTTTATATAACATAGGGAGAATGTGGGACAAAGAGATAGCCCAGGCAGCCATTCGATCGACTCGATCGAACGAAAGCGCGTCCGACCGATGTCTAACACGGATCAGCCGGCTGAGGAAAACGTTTTCCCTTTTTATATGGAACAAGACCAAGCGGGTACACATCACTAAACTGCACGTACACCCCACGCATGCACAAATACATTATGCATATATTCCTTTTGTCTGAAAATAACCGTCCTTAATTTTATACTAATTTAATACGAAGTTATACTAGAGTTGAAACATTTATTTGGAGACAGAGTAAAAACATGTGTCCGTTAATCATGTTTAGATGACAGAAATATCGAATAATTATGCGAGTCTCACAAAATTTTATGGTTTTGCTAAGTCTCAACTATTGACTGTTTTAGATCGAAGAGTCGCGACGAGCCTGATTTTAAGTTAACAACGCCATCAACCAGCCACAACTATTGACTTTTCCTTACCCTAACCGAAAGAAAGATACTTTTCCTTAGCCTTAGTTGATTGAGGTCTCCCTCTATTCAGAAAAAAATGCAGCTTCGGTTTCGTCAAAACCGTGAATTACATCAAAACAACCGCACGTCAAAAGAGAATCACAATCGATTGAGACTTAGCAATACCAAATTCACACACTTGTGTGTGTTTATGTAAAGCCTCTCACTAGTAGAAAATAGGGCTTTGGTCCACGCGAGATAAAAGCTTTAACCCCGGTTCTGTTACGAACCGGGATTAATGGGAGCATTATTCCCGGTTCGTGAGGCCAGGGCATCAGTCCCGGTTCAGATGGGATCTTTAGTCCCGGTTTGAACCATGAACTGGGACTAATGGGGTGGTGGCAACCGTTCGCCTGGCGCAAGCCCTTTTATTCCCAGCTCGTGGCTCAAACCGGGACTAAAGGTCCAAACCGTTCAACCCCGCGCCTTCGAAGTTGTTCAGCGCGAGATCAAACGCTACAGTAACCGCGACACTATAGTAAACGAGACCATCGCCTCCCTCTCATGTTCGTCTCCCTCTATTTCCTCTGTTCGTCTCCCTCTCCTCTCTTCTTCCCCATCCCCCACCATGAATCTAATCACTCGCTACGGGAAGATGCTCGCACATGGCACGACAAATCTCGATGTCGTCTACACGAACGACAACGCCAAAGTGGAGGTTTTCTTTCCATGTTCAAGGCATGGCTTCGAGAGGAGAAACTCAAGTTCATGGGCCTCGATCTCGAGTACACGGCCGATGGTCACGATGTTGCGGTCGTCCAACTTTGTTTCAAGCAACGTGTCATGGTCTTTCAGTGGGCAAGGTAATACGAAACTTTATCATAGTTTTAATTGGGGCTTTTCTTTGATTCATAGGATAGGAAAATTACATAGGAATAGGAGGATTGAGAATGTGGAGAACATGTCATAGTTTCCTTGGTTCATAGGAAAAATGCATAGGAAAATTAAGGATTTTTCTTTGATTCATAGGAATGGGGCTTTTCTTTGATTCATAGGAAAATTGCATAGGAAGAGAAAATTGCATAGGAATAGGAGGATTAGAAAAATTGCATAGGAATTTTTCTTGTAGTTGCATATTGGCCATCGTGAGAACATGTCATAGTTTAGGGGCTTCTTTTGATTCATAGGATAGGAAATGCATATATGAACTAGGAAACTTGCTATATATGATTCTTATTATAGTTGTTATGATTCTTATTATACTTGTGCCGAATTATACTTGTCATGATTCTATTATACTTGTTCTAAAATATATTGTTGCAGTAGTATATATGTAACACATTTGTTCCATTTTGCTGTTGCAGCAGTGACAAGCATTGTCCAAAACTCATGGAGTTCCTTCGCAGCGGCATATATTTTGCTAGCATTGATATAACGAATGACAAGATCAAGATGAGGCGCACTTGGGGTATTGAGATACCATCTGAACGCCACATTGATCTTTAGGGCAGGTTCAGGATTGAGCATGACAAGACTTCAATGGCTCATATGGTAGCCGCCCTGATCGACGAGGAGTACGCTGATATGAAGACAAAATCCCCCAAGTCAGGGCAGAAACTTTGGGGTAAGACCCCACTTGACCCTATTAACATTGAGTATGCAGCAATAGATGGGTACGTTTCATACGAGTTGTACCGCAGGATTAGAATCTACAATTATGGGTAGCGTCACCTTGTACCGCTAGCATCTCCTGCTTGGGGTATTCTGATCCGAACGACGAGTATTCAGATCCGGACGACGAGTAGTGTTTGGTGGTCGCTTCAATCATGCAATACTTTCTATAATGGATATCTGAACTATTATTTTTATTATGTCCCTGTTTGAGTATGATTTGTGTGTAAGAATATTTAGTATGACGTGAGCAAGCTTTTTGAAGCATTGTGATATATGTAATGAAGATTGTCCATGGATATGGCGCAATATATAAGCAAGGGACGCAAGCGAAGAAAAAGTAAAGACTTTCTCTTCACCACTAAAATATTAACTAAAATTATCAAAGTATTTATTTGTTAGAAAGAATGACCTAAAAAGAATCAACAAAAATATTAACTAAAAAGAATGAACTAAAAGAATCAACTAAAATATTATCAAAGTCTTGAGTTGAAATAAGTAAAAAAAATGAAATCCCTTTGTAACAGATGAGTTTTCATCCGAAACCCTCATACTTCGAAAGAGATTGTCTATTATGTACATGAAGTGCATCCAGTTTTTGTCATAACCCTCTCAACTTATTAACACATACTATGTGGACAAAATCATGAAACCATGCCAACTTTCAACCTTTTCAGAGTTCATTTATATTGTTTTTCAATCTCACGGTCATTTAGCTCAAAAAATGAGTTAATGCACGAAAAATAACAAATGAAGTCAAAAAGGGTTGAAAATTGATGATGTGGCTTTGAATGGTGCATGTTGAACGCACAAAAATTCTGGAGTTGAAATAAGTTAAAAAAATGAAATCCCTTTATAACAGATGAGTTTTCGTCCGAAATTGTGATACTTCAAAATAGATTGTCCATTTTGTACACGACGTGTATCCAGTTTATTCCTTAACCCTCTCAACTTTTTAACACATGCTATGTATGTGAAATGATGAAACTATGCCAACTTTAAACATTTTTAGAGTTCATTTATAGTGCTTGTCAATTTCTAGGTCATTTAGCTCAAAACATGAGTAAATGCACGAAAAATACCAAAAGAAGTAAAAAAAGGTTGAAAATTGATGACGTGGCTTTGAATGGTGCATGTTGAACGCATAAAAAGTCTCGAGTTGAAATAAGTTAAAATAATAAAATCCCTCTATAAGAGATGAGTTTTCGTTCGAAACTTTGATACTTCGAAAGAGAATATCCATTTTGTACACGAAGTGCATCCAGTTTTTTCCATAACCCTCTCAACTTTTTAACACATGCTATGTGGGTGAAATGATGAAACCATGCCAACTTTCAACCTTTTCAGAGTTCATATTTAGTGCTTTTCAATTTCAGGGTCATTTAGCTCAAAAAAATGAGTAAATGCACAAAAAAATACCAAATGAAGTCAAAAAGGGTTAAAATTGATGATGTGGCTTTGAATGGTGCCTGTTGAATGCACGAAAACTCTCGAGTTGAAATAAGTTCAAAAATAAAATCCCTTTGTAGCAAATTAGTTTTCGTACGAAACCATGATGATTCGAAAGAGATTGTCCATTTTGTACACGAAGTGCATCACGTTTTTGCCGTAACCCTCTCAACTTTTTAACACATGCTATGTGGGTGAAATGATGAAACTATGCCAACTTTCAACCTTTTCAGAATTCATTTATAGTGCTTTTCAGTTTCACGGTCATTTAGCTAAAAAAGTGAGTAAATGCAAGAAACATACCAAATGAAGTAAAAAAGCGTTGAAAATTGATGATGTGGCTTTGAGTGGTGCATGTTGAATGCACAAATAGTGTGGAGATAAAATAAGTTAAAAAAATGAAATCCCTTCGTAACAGATGAGTATTCGTCCGTAACACTCATACTTCGAAAAAGATTGTCCATTTTGTACACGAAGTGCATCCAGTTTTTGCCGTAACCCTCTGAAATTTTTAACACATGCTATGTGGGTGAAACAATGAAACCATGCCAACTTTCAACCATTTCAGAGTTCATTTATAGTGCTTTTCAATTTCAGGGTCATTTAGCTCAGAACAAATGAGTAAATACATGAAAATTAGCAAATGAGGTCAAAAAGGGTTGACAATTGATAATGTGGCTTTGAATGGTGCATGTTGAACGCACAAAAAGTTTGGAGTTGAAATAAGTTCAAAAAAATGAAATCGCTTTGTAACACATGAGTTTTTGTGCGAAACCATCATACTTCGAAAGAGATTGTCCATTTTATACACGACGTGCATCCAGTTTTTGCCGTAACCCTCTCAACTTTTTAACACATGCTATGTGGGTGAAATGATAAAACCATGCCAACTTTGAACATTTTCAGAGTTCCTTTATAGCGCTTTTCAATTTCACGCTCATTTAGCTCAAAAAAATGAGTAACCGGGACTAGAGGGGGGCTTTAGTCCGGGTTGCGGCCACCAACCGGGACAAAAGGTGGGCCTATATAAGCAGGACTTTGCAGTATGCCCCAATTCAGTTTCTTCTCCTCCCTCTCCCGTGACGGCGCTGACGACCACCTCGACGCCGCGAGGCTGCCTGACCGCGCCGTCACCCCTCGCCGACCCCCTCGCCCCTCGCCGACGCCCTGCCGTCCTTGAGCCCGCTGACCATCGCCGGTGCCGGACCTCCTCGCGTGCCCTCCTTCCCGTTGCCGCGTGTCCCCAAGCCGGCTCCTCGTCGTCGCCGGCCTCCACAGCTCCATCCCCGCGCCCCCAGTGAGCTCCCCCCTTTCCTAAGCTTCCCCCCGGCGCCATTCCCCTCCTCCTCCCCCCTCCACCGTCAGCGACGCAGATGCCACCTGCGCTCATGCCGCTCCGACACCACCCGGGCTTAGGCCGCTTCCCGATGTCGCCGCTTGTTTTTTTTCCTTTTTGTTAACTTTTGTCTCAGTCAATTATCCAGATTCATAGATTTTCAGTGAGCATTATTAATGTTGAAGGACACAATTTTTTTTATAAAGTTTGATCCAAATTTGTTTGTATTGTGGATGTTAATATTTTGTACTGATAATTTTAAAGTTGTATATAAGGCATGAAAACATATTGGATGATAATTCTAAACTTCTATTGTGATTTGTGGATCTTAATGGATGTCATTTTTGGTGCGCGTCATTTTTGCATAGAAAAAAGTTGACCATAGAAAAAAGGAGCATATGTCCACTGTCGTGGTTTTGTCACGGCAGATGTCCTCGTGAAAGGACTTAGTGTTGGAGCCATCGCACCTTGGTGGCGACTCAAAGGGGTTGATCGGGAGCGAGACAGAGATTTACCCAGGTTCGGCCCCTCATGAGGAGGTAAAAGCATACGTCCTGCTTGGTGTTGTATTGATAGTATTTCGATTACAAGGAGGGCGTAACTCGCCTGACCTAGCACTCGATGATTTCTAACCCGCCCTCTCCTTCCCTGGGACTCGCCTTTATATACAGATCGAGCCCTTAGGGTTTACAAGAGTCCTTGCCTTTACACAAATTGTGATTCTTTCTATCTCTAAGTCGCCATCTTTCCAAGACTTGGAGATCTTCCCAACGATGGATTCTTCCCAAAGATTATGAACCGCCATCCGGCTCCCGGCCTCACCGGGCCAAAGCCTGAATCACTTGAGGATGAGTCGCCAGCTTGGAGACCCGGCCCAACTAGGGCGGGTTACCCAACAGATAATATCCCCAACACCCACTACTTGTGTTATCGATTATTCTTCTTCCTAACCTCCTGATCGTGGTCGTGGTTTCATAGGAGAAAGTTGCATAGGAAACAGTTGACCATATGTATATTATAGAAAATATGCCGGTGAGGAGTCCCTCATGATCGTCGAAGGTGTCCCCGACGGTCGTCAGAGGAGTCCCCGACGATCGCAGGTGAGGAGTCCCCAACGGTCGTCGAAGGAGTACTCGAAGGTCGTCGTAGGAGTCCCCAGCGATCGCCGGTGCTAGAATTTTTGGAGGATTGGATTTTTCAGAATTCTTTAATAAGGGATTTATCATAATTGCAGACGTGATCCCTTATCACACCTCACCGACACCGATGGTCAAGAAGGAGAGGATGTAGGCTCCGGTGATCCAACAATGTAGGAGGAAGGAGGTCATGACGACTCCGGTGACCGAATGGGGGAGGAATGAGATCATGATGACACCTCTGGTCACCGAACGGAGGAGGGAGCCTTAACTGTTGCAAAGTCCAACGAGATATATATATATATATATACATTTATATATTAATTATATGTTTTGGTGACTCTTATTTCTTCTTTTATCCCTCTGAATCGAGCCAAACTTCCATAAGTAGACGAGGCCCGAAGAAAAGGTTGCGCCAGGTTGAAAGGTTCACGATCACAGAAGTCGCGGGAAATGGCTGATACGTCCCAAGCGTATCTATAATTTATGCTTGTTCCATGATCTTTTGGGTGACATTGTTATATGTTTTGCTACACTTTTATATCATTTTACACATATTTGGACTAACCTACTAACTCAGTGCATCCAGTGCCAGTTTCTGTGTGCTGATGTCTATTTTGCTGGGGCTTTTACCCAATTTTCCGAAGCCTAAAAACTCCAGGAAAAATATATAAAAAATCAGCGTAACGGAAACTTCCATATCACCGAAAATGGGCCACACGGGGGCCAGGGCCGTCCTGGGGACCACCTGGCGCGGCCTACGCCCTGGCCGCGCTAGGAGGCCGCCTGGGTGGGTCCGACCTCCTCCGGTGCCCTCCTTTGGCCTATATTTACTTCTCCGTGAGAAAACCCTTCCACCACATCCAGAATCGTGAATGTCTCCATCGTTCTGCCGCCACAGCGCTTCTGAGATTGGGAGCGTGAGGATACCCCTTCCGGCACCCTGCCGGAGGGAGGATTGACTTCCGGGAGCTTCTCCACTGCCATGGACGCTTTCCAGACGTGTCGTGAGTAGTCCTCCTTGTACCATGAGTCCATGACCAGTAGCTATGTGATGTCTTCTCTCCAATCTTGTGCTCCAATGGTTAGTCCTTGTGCGATGCCCTACATGATCAAGGCATCTATGTAATTCTCTTGCTATTGCTATGCTCGGTTTGTTGGGATCCGGTGGATTATGAGATTATGTTCAGATTGTTATGAGTTATATATTTGATTATCCTTTTATATTATGTTCCTTAGTGATTCATGCATGTTCTCCGTTGCTATTTATTGCTTTGGCCGAGTAGATTGTAACTCCAAGAGGGAGTGATATGTCCCAAACGTATCTATAATTTCTGCTTGTTCCATAATCCTTTGGGAGACATTGTTATATGTTTTGTTACACTTTTATATCATTTACACATATTTGTACTAACCTACTAAGTTAGTGCACCTAGTGCCAGTTTATGTCTGTTGATCTCTATTTTGCAGGGGCTTTTACCCAATTTTTCGAATCTCGAAATTTTTTAGAAGAAATATATAAAAAATTAGTGAAACAGAAGCTTCCAGATCACGGAAGATGGGCCAGAGGGGGGCCAGGGGCTGCCCAGGCGACCTGTTGGCACGGCGAGGCCTTAGGCCGCGCCAGGAGGCCACCTGGGTGGGCCCCGCCTCCTCCATGCCCTCCTTTGGCCTATATTTAGTCCCGAGAGTAAACCCTTCCAGAACTTCTGGAATCGCAATTTCTCCATCGTTCCGCCGCTGCAACGCTTCCGAGATCGGGAGCATTTGGAGACCTCTTCCCGGCACCCTGTCGAAGGGAGGATTGACCTCCGGGAGCTTCTCCACCGCCATGGACGCTTCCCGGACGTGCCGTGAGTAGTCTCCTTGGACCATGAGTCCATGACCACCAGCTATGTGATGTCTTCTCTCCAATCTTGTGCTTCAATGGTTAGTCCTTGTGAGCTGCCCTACATGATCAAGGCATCTATGTAATTCTCTTGCTATTGCTATGCTCGATTTGTTGGGATTCGATGGATTATGAGATTATGTTCAGATTGTTATGAGTTATATATTTGATTATCCTTTTTATATTATGTTCGTTAGTGATTCTTGCATGTTCTCCGTTGCTATTTATTGCTTTGGCCGAGTACTAGATTGTAACTCCAAGAGGGAGCGTTATGCATGATTGTGGGTTCATGCCCCTCGATATCTAGCTTGAGTGACAGAAACATGAGACTAGGGGATGTGCTTGTTGCCACAAGGGAGAAAACAACGGTGCTTGTGACCACGGTTGCAAGGATTATTTACCTTACGCATAGTTCGTTAATGCAGTTGTCCGTTGCTTTGAGTTTACACTTTCGGTGGGGCTCGCAACTTAATACCGGAGAGATGTTCTGGATAGATATCTCAAGGTGTATGATTAGTAAGTAGATGCCGATGAATAAACAGTCTACTTATCTTGGCGTACTGCCCATTACTATTGAACCTCTAACTATCAAGTAGCATAATTAGCATTGCCGTGCGATCATAATTCTGTCAATTGCCCAACTGTGATTTGTTACCCAAGCATAGTTGTTTATCGTCTTTTGGGAGAGAGACATCACTAGTGAACATCATGTGACTCCGGTCCATATCACCATCATTGTTTACACCTCCATCATTTACAGCTTTTATTTACTTTTCAGTTACAACCACTATTACATTCCCGCTTGTGTTTTTATCCTTTGCAAACTGCAAGGTCGGAGAGATTGACAACCTCTTTGTACTTATTGGGAGCAAAGTTATTTGTTGTGTGTGTAGGTCCACATCTTCTGCTAGTGCCAGGGTGGAAGACACCTACTTGTTGAGCCTAGGAGTCCTCCTGGTTCGATAAACCTTACAGTCCCCGTGTAAGGTAAATCTGATGCTGACTACATCTCCACCTTCCACTTGTCGTAACAAACAAGGGGCGAGAAGTATATCCATCAAATCATCATCAACCAAATTTCTGATGCCGTTGCCGGGTTGCACGCTATACTTTACCTTTGCTTTTTTAGTCTTGTTAGTTTGCCTTCTAGTCTTTGCTTTAGAGTCCTATACCAAAAAACACAAAAAAATTAGTTGATTTGTTCTTGCTTGTTGCTGCTAGTATGGGTTCCACTAAGAACACCAAGTTGTGTGACTTCACTAGTCACAACAACAATAACTTTATCAGCACTCTTATTTCTGCTCCCGCCACTAGATCCACGTCCTATGAGATTAAACCCGCTTTACTGAACCTTGTTATGAAAGATCAATTCTCCGGTGCTGGAGATGATGCTGCTTTGCACTTGAACAATTTTGTTAAGCTCTTTGATATGCAAAAATATAAAGAAGTAGATGGTGATCTTGTTAAATTTAAGCTTTTTTCCTTTCTCCTTGAGAGGAGGAGCTAAAGTGTGGCTTCAATCTTTGCGTAGGAATAGCATAGATTCTTAGCATACGTGCAAAGATGCTTTTATTGGTAAGTATTACCCGCCTGCTAAGATTATCCAGTTGAGGAGTAAAATTATGAACTTTAGACAATTGGATAATGAATATGTTGCCCAAGCTGGGGATCGTATGAAATCTCTTGTTAAGAATTGCCCTACACATGGTTTGACTACTTGGATGGTCATCCAAACTTTCTATGCAAGATTGAACTTTACCTCGCGGAATCTGTTAGACTCGGCCGCGGGAGGAACCTTTATGTCAACTACACTTGGTGCTGCCACAAAGCTATTGGATGAGATGATGACATATTATTCTCAATGGCACATCGAGAGAGCTCCAATAGGTAGGAAGGTAAACTCTGTTGAGGAGATCTCCTCCCTTAATGACAAGGTTGATATGATCATGACTCTACTTACTAAGCAAGCTCCTATTGATCCTCATGATGTTCCTTTAAATTCTTTGGTTGCTCAAGAAAGAGAGCATGTGGATGTTAATTTTATTTCTAGGAACAACTTCAAATAACAATGCTTATAGGAGTAATTTTGGTAGCAATCCAAGACCGTTCCCATCCAACAACTAACAATTATCCTAGCACCAAAAACTCCACTTCTGAATTAGAGAGCATGCTTAAGGATTTTATCACTTCTCAAAAAGCCTTCAAGGAGAGCGTAGAAGATAAACTAGAAAAAAATAGATAGTCTCCCTTTGAAGGTGGACAACATAGCTCATGATGTAGAGATGCTTAAAATTAGAACTTCCCCCCTTGAGTAAAGGAACACCACACCCATGAATGCTATCCAAGTTCAAATTAATGAGAACATAAGAATGCTAGCCAAACTTAAAAATAGATGGGCTAGAGAAAAGGAAGAGAAAGAGAGAATTAAGAGCCTTCCTACACACACTACCATTGCTACTATACAAGTTGTTGAGGATTTCAAAACTTTTAGCACCCATCGCACTCCTAGTCCAAATGGACATATTAATGGTGATGCTAATACCTCAACTATAGGACAAGAAGGTCCTATGAATTTAGAGACTACCAAAAGAATAAGCTTAGATGACATTACTACCACTTTAATTAATGGTAGTAACCTTGATTTTGACAATTGTAGTCTCGCCGAAGTTATCACCTTTTTGCAAAGAATGGCTAAAGACCCCCCACACTAGTACACTCAATATTGCCTTCACCGAGCATATTAACAATGCTCTTATCAAAGCTAGGGAGGAGAAGCTCAATCTAGAGACATCTATTCCTAGTAAACTAGAATATGGTTGGGATCCTATGGTCAAAATAAAATTGAATAATATCTCTTGCTTTGCTTTGTGTGATGTTGGAGCTAGTGCCTCCATTATGCCCAAAAGAATGTATGATATGCTTGATTGGAAACCTTATGATCCATGTTATTTTGGTGTTCGACTTGTTGATTTTTCCATAAACAAACCTTTATGGAGAATTGATGATGTGCTTATTATTGTCAATGACAATTATGCGCCCGTTGATATTCTTATTATGAACATTGAATGTGATCCTTCATGTCCAATTATTTTGGGACGTCCTTTTCTCCGCACCGTTGGTGCTATCATTGACATGAAAGAGGGAATTATTAAATTCCAATTTCCTCTTAAAAAGAGAATGGAACACTTCCCTAGAAATAAGATTAAGTTACCTTATGAGTCCATTACCTGGGCAAGTTACTCTTTTGGAGTTGATAACACTTGATCTACTTGCATTATGCCTAGTTCAAAGGCATAAAAGAAAAAGCGCTTGTTGGGAGGCAACCCAATTGGTTTTTTACTTTCTGTTTTAGTGGTATTGATGCTTGTTACTACTCTAGCAACATCATTGTATCTTTATTTTAAAAGCTTTGTGCCAAGTTATAGCCTCCGACTGCAAGATAGTTAAAAAATTGTGACATGTTGTGCAAAAACAGATGTTGTGTGCTTGACGGAAAAATTCGCTAAAAATCATCAGATCATCCTTTTGATCAGAATGTTTTTGACAGAATGTTGTATATAATTGACTTTCTGGCATCTGTTCTATGTTTTTTGATTTGAATTGCAGAAGTGCCCTGAATAAATTATTTACTACCTGTTGTTCTGTTTTTCACAGATTTTGCCATTTTTTGCGTTTTCATTGTTTTGCAAATTCTAAGCTCACTTTTTATTTGCAAAAAACCTTTTGGCATTCATAAGAAGCAGTAGCTTTTCATGAAAATCTTTATTTCCAGCAGGTAATGAATTATTTTATTAAGGGAGCTAACGACTCGAATCAGCTTATGATGAGTTTTGTATGAAGGGAGTTTTCAAGTATGCGATGAGAGATGATGAAAGAAGATACATGAGTGTCAAGCGCTCAAGCTTGGGGATGCCCCCATGCACCACAAGAAATATTCAAAGGAGACTCAAGCATCTAAGCTTGGGGATGCCCCCGTGCATCCCCTTCTCTATCAAAAATCATCAGTTCGTCTATTTCCATGCTATATTTTTATAACTTCATATATTATGTGCTTTGCTTGGAGCGTCCCGCTATTTGCTTATTAGTTTGTTTTAGTTTTGCTTGTCCTTTCATAACAAGTCGGAACCTATCCTACCTTGTTTGGGAGAGACACACGCTCCATTCCACTCTAGAACACAACATAGGTTTTCATGCTTATCTTTTCGTGTGTTCTTCATCTTTTCATAGCTACACTAGTAGAAAAGAGGGCTTTGGTCCACGTCCTAAAATCCTATTAGTCCCGATTCACATACGAACTGGGACCTATGATGACATTGGTCCCGGTTCGTGAAGCCAGGGCGCCGGCCGGGCATCGTCGGCCATTGGTCCCGGTTCGTCTCACCCCATTTGTCTCGGTTCCAGTCAAGAACCAGGACTAATAGGCCGACAACCATTCGTATCCCCTTTAGTACCGGTTAGTGGATCAAACCGGGACTAAGGTGTGGTGATGGGCGTTTGTACAACCGTTCGTATCCTCCTTTAGTCCCGGTTGGTGGACCAAACCGGGGTAGCGGCCCTTCGAATCACCCCTTTGGTGCCGGTTTGTCGTCCAACCCGGGACTAAAGGTCCAAACGGTTCGCCCTCCCGCGTCGTTTCCAGCGATGAAAACTGCAACCGAAGCAGAGTATATCGCCATTCTCTGTTCTTCTCCTCTAGCGCTCTCCTCTGTTCTTCGTCTTCCTCTCTTCTTCCCGTCTCATCTTCCATTCTTCTTCCACCATGACGTATGAAATCAGAGTGGTGTACGCACATGGCACGACCAATCTCAGGGTCGGCACACGAACGAGAGGTGGGCGGTGCCAAATTTGCTTAGACGGTTCCAGGAGTGGGTCGACGCCGCGCCGGAGCATGAGGCATTCACGGGGCTTGATCTGGAGTTCACGGCCAAGCATCAAGGTGTTGTCGTCATCCAACCGTGTTTCAAACAGAATGTCTTGATCTTCCAATTGACGAGGTAAGTTTTGAGTCTTTCTTTGATCCAAGGTTATGAAAATTGCATGTATATTGATCTTCTCTAGGTTACATTTGATAGCAATATGGAGTTTCTATATATGTTCCATTGGATAGTTAGTTGAGGGTTTCTTAATCAATTCATAGGATATGAAATTGCATAGGATAGCAAATATGTGTTACAACATGGATATATTGATCTCCCTAGGTTCCATTGGATAACATATATTGATCTCCCTAGGTTCCATTGGATATATTACAACATAGGCTTTCTTTGATCCAAGGTTATGAAAATTGCATATATTGATCACCCTAGGTTCCATTGGATAACAATATGCAGTTTCTATATATGTTCCATTGGATATATAGTTAATTGAAGGTTTCTTGATCAATTCATAGGATATGAAAATTGCATAAGATAGCAATATGTTACAATATTGGAATCCTATAAAGATTAATTTCTCTTTAGTTGTAGTGAAACAATTTTTCATTGGTAAGTTTTGAGGCTTTCTTTGATCCAAAGGTTATGAAAATTGCATATACTGATCTCTCTAGGTTCCATTGGATAGCAATATGCAATTTCTTTATATGTTCCATTGGATAGTTAATTGAGGGTTTCTTGATCAATTCATAGGATATGAAAATTGCATCGGATAGCAATATGTTACAATATTGGAATCCTATAAAGATCAATTCATAGGATATTAAAATTGTATAGAATAGTAATATGTTCCATTTGAATCGTTATGATAAATTTCTCTTTAGTTGTATTGAAACGTTTTTTCTTATTTTAGCACTATGTAACATTTGTTCTATTTTAATTTGTTGATGTTGCAGTAGTGACAAGCATTGTCCAGAACTCATGGACTTCCTTCACAGCGACATACGTTTCGCCAGGGTTGACATAACAAACGACAAGACGAATATGAGGTGCAACTTTGGTATTGAGATACCAGCTGAGTGCCACATTGTTTTCCAAGGCCTATTCCAACTTCAATATCTGAGGACTTTGATGGCTGATATGGCACTCGCCTTGATCGACGAGGAGTACTATTATATGAAGACTTCATTCCCAAAGTCTCAGCACTAGAAGCGGGGGAAGACCCCACTTGACCCTATCAACGTTGAGTATGCAGCAAAAGATGCATACGTTGCATACGAGTTGTACCGCAAGATTAGTATCGTGAACTATGGCGAGCGTCACCTCGCAGAACCAGCTTTGGGACGTTCTGATTCAGATCTAGATTCAAACGAGTAGTGTTGAGAACTGCGAGCACTTGTATATATATGTATGCCAGCAATTATTATGTACTACTTGCATGTATTATTATGTACCACTTGGACCAATTTATATATATATAGTTTCTGTTTGTGCCATTATATAGTTTCCAAATTTGAATGGTTATTTAGCCCTTTCTTTATTCATCACCACTTTAGGTATTGTTCTGAACTAATTCTTTATTCATATTGGTGTAATATTTACTGTATTAAAACTTCCGATACAACCCATAGATACATCGATATAATCAAGCAACACAAAGAAAACATAATCTGTAAAAAACAGAATAGTCGGAAGTAATGTGTATAATTCGAATACTTGTGTAACTCCAATAATTATGAAAAATTAAGACAATTTGGGTAAATTGTATATGAATCTTGTGTAAAATTGAGATCAAAAGCACGTTCTAATGAATTGAAAAAATTCCTAGACTGAGGTCGAAAGTTTCTATTTTTTAGCAAAATTAAATTGCAAACACCGTAGACCAACCCAAAGGTCTTACTTGGCGCAAACACAAAATGCTATGTGGGTGAAATGACGATACCATTCCAACTTTCAACCTATTCAGAGTTCATTTGTAGTGCTTTTCAATTTCTGGGTCATTTAGCTCAAACAAAATCAGTAAATGCATGAAAAATACCAAATGAAGTCAGAAATAGTTGAACATTGATCATCTGGCCTTGAATGGTGCATTTTGAACACACAAAAGATCTGGAGTTCAAATAAATTCAAAAAAATGAAATCCCTTTCGTAACAGATGAGTTTTCATATGAAACCATGATACCTCAAAAGAGATTGTCCGATTTGTACACCAAGTGCGTCCAATTTTTGCCGCAACCCTGTCAACTTTTTAGCACATTCTATGTGGGTGAAATGATGATACCATGCCAACTTTCAACCTATTCAGAGTTCATTTGTAATGCTTTTCAATTTCTGGGTCATTTAGCTCAAAAAAAATCAATAAATGCATGAAAAATACCAAATGAAGTCAGAAATAGTTGAAAAAATGATGATGTGGCTTTGAATGGTGCATTTTGAACACACAAAAGGTCTGGAGTTCAAATAATTCCAAAAAATGAAATCCATTTTGTAACACATGAGTTTTCGTATGAAACCCTCATACTTCGAAAGAGATTGTCCGATTTGTACACGAAGTGCGTCCAGTTTTTGCCGCAACCCTCTCAACTTTTTATCACATGCTATGTGGGTGAAATGATGGTACCATGCCAACATTCAACCTATTCAGATTTCATTTGTAGTGCTTTTCAATTTAAGGGTCACTTAGCTCAAAAAATCAGTAAATGCATGAAAAATACCAAATAAAGTCAGAAATAGTTGAAAATTGATGATGTCTCCTTAAATGGTGCATTTTGAACACACAAAAGGTCTTGAGTTCCAATAAGTTGAAAAAATGAAATCCCTTTGTAACAAACGAGTTTTTGTATGAAACCCTGATACTAAGAAAGAGATTGTCCGATTTGTACACAAAGTGCATCCAGTTTTTGCCGCAAACCTCTCAACGTTTTAGCACAAGTTATGTGGGTAAAATCATCATACCATGCCAACTTTCAACCTATTCAGAGTTCATTTATAGTGCTTTTCAATTTCTAGCTCAAAAAATCAATAAATGCATGAAAAATACCAAATGAAGTCAGAAATAGTTGAAAATTGATGATGTGGATTTGAATGGTGCATTTTGAACACACAAAAAGTTTGGAGTTCAAATAATTCCAAAAAAATGGAATCCCTTTGTAACTCATGAGTTTTCGTATGAATCCATGATACTTCGAAAGAGATTGTCCGATTTGTATACGAAATGCATCCAGTTTTTGCCGCAACCCTCTGAACTTTTTAGGACATGCTATGTGGGTGAAATGATGATACCATGCCAACTTTCAACCTATTCAGAGTTCATTTGTAGTGTTTTTCAATTTCTGGGTCATTAAGCTAAAAAAATCAATAAATGCATGAAAAATACCAAATGAAGTCATAAATAGTTGAAAACTGTTGATGGGCCTTAGAATGGTGCATTTTGAACACACAAATTGTGTGGAGTTCCAATAATTCCAAATAATGAAATCCCATTTGTAACAGATGAGTTTTCGTACGAAACCCTGATACTTCGAAAGAGATTGTCCGATTTGTACAAAAAGTGCGTCGAGTTTTTGCCGTAACCCTCTCAACTTTTTAGCACATGCTTTGTGGGTTAAATGACGATACCATGCCAACTGTCAACCTATTCAGAGTTCATTTGTATTGCTTTTTCAATTTAAGGGTCATTTAGCTCAAAAAAATGAGTATATGCATGAAAACTACCAAATGAAGTGAGAAATAGTTGAAACTTGATGATGTGGCCTTGAATGGTGCATTTTGAACTAACAAAAGGTCTTGAGTTCAAATAAGTTCAAAAAAATAAAATCCCTTTGTAAGAGACGAGTTATCGTATGAAACCGTGATACTTCCAAAGAGATTGTCCGATTTGTACACGAAGTGCATCCAGTTTTTTCCGCGAACCTCTCAACTTTTTAGCACATGCTATGTCGTCGAAATGATGGTACCATGCCAACTTTCAACCTATTCAGAGTTCATTTCTAGTGCTTTTCAATTTCTAGGTCATTTGACTCAAAAAAAATCAATAAATGCATGAAAAATACCAAATGAAGTGATAAATAGTTGAAAATTGATGATGTGGCTTTGAATGGTGCATTTTGAACACACAAAAAGTTTGGAGTTCAAATAATTCCAAAAAAATGAAATCCCTTTGTAACAGATGAGTTTTCATATGAAACTATGATACTTCGAGAGAGATTGTCCAATTTGTACGTGGAGCACATCCAGTTTTTGCTGCAACGCTCTCAACTTTTTAACACATGCTATGTGGATGAAATGATGATACCATGCCAACTTTCAACCTATTGAGAGTTCATTTTTAGTGTTTTTCAATTTTTGGGTCATTTAGCTCAAAACATCAATAAATGCATGAAAAATACCAAATGAAGTCACAAATAGTTGAAAATTGATTATGCGGCTTTGAATGGTGCATTTTGAACACACAAAAGGTCTGGAGTTCACATAATTCCAAAAAAATGAAATCCCTTTGTAACAGATGAGTTTTCGTATGAAACTCTGATAATAATTTTTGTGACCTAAAAGCAAAAAGAATCACTCGAAAAACAGTAAGTCGGAACAAAATAAAATAAATAAAGTAACAAAATAAACAAAAAAATATAAAGAATCTCTGAAAACAATAAGTAGGAACAAAAAACTATAATTTTTAAAAACAAATGTCAACTAATGGGACACCACGGCTTGAATACGACTAGAAACCCAACTAGATAGTTGGGCCAGGATTCAAGCACGCAGAAGGCCCAACACGTAGTGACATTTTAGGCCCGAAAGCCTGCATATGAGAGGAGCTCGAGATTGTGTGTGCACAAGCGCTTATAAACCACTACACTTCTCCCTTGGCTAGCGAGGTGGGACCAAATATCTAACCGCATCGTGGTTGTGCGAGGCACAAGCCTTTCATGTCGGTTTGTGGTACAAACCGGGACCAGAGACACACTTTAGTGTTGGTTGGTGGCACAAACCGAGACAAATGGCCCACTTTCGTCCTGGTTGGTTCCGCAAACCGGGAGTACACGTATCTTCTTCCCTGCCATTTGGGCTGCTGAAAATTAACCTTGAGTCCCGGTTTGCTGAGTCAACCGGGACTAAAGGGTGGTATTGGTGTCGGTTCGGGCCACCAATCGGGATAGAAGGTTTTCGCATATAGGCGGGAGTTGTCTAAATTTACCCCAAAACTCTTCCATTGCTCGCCGCCGCCCCCCGAGCCAGTCCTCGTCGTCGCCGCCCCCGATCCAGTCCTCCTCTTCGTCGCAGCCGTCCCCGAGCCCGTCGCCGTCGCCCCGAGCACGTCGCTGCCACCGCCCCCGATCCAGTCCTCCTCGTCGCCGTCGACACCCCGAGCACATCGCCGCCCCCGAGCCCGTCGTCGCCGCCCCGAGCCCGTCGTCGTCGCCACCCCAAGCCCGTCGGCCCCGATGAGCTCCCTCCTCTGCGTGCTCTGCTTGTCGCCGCCGCCGCCCCTGCATATTGTTGTTCATACAAATTTTGTTCATATATAGATTATACTAGAGATGTATTCGAGATTAAATTCGAGATGTATTAAGTTCATTATTGGTACTAACTGAAAGAAACCTTTTTACCTCTTGAGATCTATTGCATTATATATCATAACGTACATCTATGAACTATTCAATATTTGGAAATGAAATATAAAAAAGTTTGTGCGTGTATAAAACATAGAAGTTCGTGTAATTTGGTTATTCATACAAGGAGCTGAAATATTTGCAGAAACTATATAGATCAAAGAGAATAGTTGTTGGGGGAGATAATGGTCAGTGATTATTGGTCGTATCTCAACGACACTGATGGTTTGGAAGGAGAGGATGACGGCTCGGATGATCGAACAATGGAGGAGGAAGGCCATGATAATGATGGCTCCGGTGACCGAAGGCCGGAGGAAGGAGAATATGATGACGGCTCCGGTGACTGAACGGAGGAGGGAGATGTTGCAAAGTATGGCGAGGTATATATATTAATTAAGCCCAAAGGTATGTAAATATATTAACACTTCTTTCTTCTTTTATATATAGCCCTCCGGATCGATCCAAACTTCGGTAAAGAGACGAGGGGCGAAGAGAAGGTTGCGCATGGATGAAAAGTTGACAACCACACCAATGGCGGCCGATGACCTGCCGATTGAACCCAAGCTCACCAAGGACGCATTTTCTGCTCAGTGTGGAGCTACTGTTAGGGACAACATCCTGATAACCCACAAGTATAGGGGATCGCAACAGTTTTCGAGGGTAGAGTATTCAACCCAAATTTGTTGGTTTGCCAAAGGGGAAGCAAAAGAATATTCTCAAGTATTAGCAGCTGAGTTTGTCAGATTCAACCACACCTAAAAGATTAGTGTCTCCAAGCAAAGTATCAGTAGCAAAGTGGCCCAATCCCTTTTGTAGCAAGGGACAAGCGAGGACAAAGTAACATAGCAAGGAGCAATAGTAAAAGACTCGTAGGCAGTGGATCGGTGATGGCTGAGTGTGACGGATGTGATTCATCATGTAACAGCTATAACACGGAGAGATAAGTAACTAGCTCCCGTTCGTCAATCTAATGTAGGCATGTATTCCGTATGTAGTCATACGTGCTTAGGGAAAAGAACTTGCATGACATCTATTGTCCATCCCTCCCGTGGCAGCGGGGTCCTAATGGAAACTACAGGATATTAAGGTTTTCCTTTTAATAAAGAACCGGACCAACGCATTAACACTTGGTGAATACATGAACTCCTCATACTCTGGTCATCTCCGGGAGTGATTCCGGCTATTGTCACTCCGGGGTTGCCGGGTCATAACACATAGTAGGTGACTACAACTTGCAAGATAGGATCAAAAACACACATATATTGGCGACAACATAATAGGTTCAGATCTGAAATCATGGCACTCGAGCCCTAGTGACAAGCATTAAGCATAGCCAAGTAGTAGCAACATCAATCTAGAACATAGTGGATACTAGGGATCAATCCCCGTCAAGAACTAACTCGATTACATGATAGATCTCATCCAACTCATCACCGTGTAGCAAGCCTACGATGAGATTACTCACGACGATGGGGAGCATCATGGAATTGTCGATGGAGAAAGGTTGATGATGACGATGGCGACGATTACCCCTCTCCGGAGCCTGAAACGGACTCCAGATCTGCCCTCCAGATGAAGAACATGATGTGGCGGCGCCTCCGTATCACAAAAAGCGATGAAACCTTCTCTCTGGTTTTTTTCGGGCGAGACGGAAGATATAGAGCTGAGTTTGGGGGCGGTGGTGCCACGTGGGCCCCACAAGCCCTCACGGCGCGACCTAGGGGGGTGGCCACGGCCCAGGGGCTTGTGTTCCACTGGCACGCCCCCTCCGGTGGATCTTTGCGCATGTATTTTTCTTTTATTCCAGAAAAATTCTCCATAAATTTTCAGGACATTCCGAGAACTTTTATTTCTGCACAAAAACAACACCATGGCAATTCTGCTGAAAACACCGTCAGTCCGGGTTAGTTCCATCCAAATCATGCAAATTAGAGTCCAAAACAAGGGCAAAAGAGTTCGGAAAAGTAGATACGACGGAGACGTATCAACTCCCCCAAGCTTAAAGCCTTGCTTGTCCTCAAGGAATTCAGTTGACAAACTGAAAGAGACAAAATAAAAACTTTGACGAACTCTGTTTGATCTTGTTGTTGCAACTATGTCTAACTCATATCCAGAGTTTCAGCAAGATCACAAGCAAACCACATAAGCAAATGACATCTAGGTCTCACGGTAAACTCATATCAATGGCATAATCAACTAGCGAGCAAATAATAATAAGTCTCAAATGTCAACACTTCAATTAAAACAACATGAAGAAGTACGAATAGATGGTATCTCGCTAGCTCTTTCTGAGACCGCAAAACATAAATGGAGAGCACCTTCAAAGACCAAGGGCTGACTAAACATTGTAATTCATGGCAGTGAAGATCCAGTCACAGTCATACTCAACACAGTTAAAAGCAAAGCATAAAAATGACAGAGGTGCTCTCTAATTGGTGCTTTTGTAAGAGGAGGATGACTCAACAGGAACATAAATAGACAGGCCCTTCGTAGAGGGAAGCATTGATTTGTAGAGGTGCCAGAGCTCAAGCTTTGAAAACAGAGATAACAATTTTGGGTGGCATGCTTCCATTGTCAACGCAATGACCAAGAGTTCTCAACATCTTCCACGCTACACATGCTATAGGCGGTTCCCAAACAGAAAAGTAAAGTTTTGACTCCCCCACCACAAATCAATCACACTCCACGGCTAGCCGAATCCTCGGGTACCGTCCATACCAACATCAATCCTGGGGGAGTTTTCTTTGTAATTATCTTTTCGGCTTGAGCATGGAACTGGGAATTCCAATTACCGCCCCTTTCTCGTGAATGATAGTGAATAAACACATATCGAGGATAACACGCCTAGCATGGAAGATACCAATAGCCCCCTGTCACCACATGAGTGGTTCGGGCATGCAAAACAGATTATTTCTTGAAGATTTAGAGAGTGGCACATGCAAATTTACTTGGAACAGGCAGGTAAATACCACACATAGGTAGGTATGGTGGACTCATATGGCACAACTTTGGGTTTATGGAGGTGCATGCACAAGTAGTATTCCTGCTTAGTACAAGTGAAGGCTAGCAAAAGACTGGGAAGCGACCAACTAGAGAGTGACAACAGTAATCAAAATGCATTGAGATTAACCAACATTGAGTGCAGGCATGAGTAGGACATAAATCACCATGAACATGAACATCATAGAGGCTATGTTGATTTGTTTGAACTACATGCGTGAACATGAGCCAAGTCAAGCCACTTGAATCATTCAAAGGAGGATACCATCCTATCATACTACATCATAGTCATCTCAAAATTCATGTGGGCAACCAAGACAAACCATTATAAGCTCCTAGCTAAGTAAGCATGGCATAAGCAACTATGATCTCTAAGTTTTCATTGCAAACATGTTTCTCTCACAACAAAGCTCAATCACGCATGATGAGCTAGTCATATTTACAAAAACAAAATAGATCGAGTTCATACCAGCTTTTCCAGGCTCAGTCACTTCATTGTATATTGTCATTATTGCCTTTCACTTGCATGACCGAATGATGTGAACAATAATAAGAGTGCTCGTGCATTGGACTAAAGCTGGAATCTGCAGGCAAACACAAAGGAGAAGACAAAGTAATATGGCTCTTTGAAAGCTAAACATGTATGCCTGCAAGAGCCACTAAACATTGTAACATATATCTTCTACCTTGACCCAAAGAAAAGAAAATTATCTACACGGTAAAGCTCCCAACAAGCAAAAGAAGAAAAAGGAAATATTTTTTGGTTTTATCAAACTAGACACACACACAAAAAAGAAAATGAGAAAAATAAAATAAACTAGCATGGATGATACAGTGGAAAAGTGTGAACACCGGCTAACAAAGTGAAAGCATAAGAAAGAATGTAAAGTCGGTGAGAACACGTACTCCCCCAAGCTTAGGCTTTTGGCCTAAGTTAGTCTACTCCCATGGATGGTCGTGGCGAAACCCAAAATCATAATGAGGATTATACGGGAGCGCTGCCGCAACTGCCTGAATAGCTTGCCTCACGGAGACGAGCAGCCTTTGCCTCCCTCTCATACTCCTCTGCCTCTCCTCTCGTTATGTAATATCTCAGTTTTACCTGAAAGTCAAAGAAGGCAGGAGCAGGAAGGGTAATATGGAAAACACGCTGCCGGTTAAATATCAGACGGTATAGGAGGGATTCATCATCCGTCTCAAGGAACTGGTAGCGTGTCAAAGCGATGCGGTCAAGGAAGGCTGTATGGAGTGGGGGATCTCCTTCGCGTATGGGTTCTCCAAGAAAATTTGCTATGCGAGTGGCATAGATCCCACCAAAGAAATCCCCTTCAATAGCATTCGTATTCAGCCTCCTTGCTATAATAGCTCCCATGTTGAAGCTTTTGTCACCTGTCACTGCGCTCTTAAGGATACTAAGGTTGGGTGCGCAGAGGTGACAATGCTCAATCTTGCTATTAATGTATCTGCCTATGAAGAGGGCAAAGTAATGCATGGCAGGAAAATGAATACTCCCCATGGTAGCTTGCGTAATGTCTCTAGTTTCTCCAACCGTAATACCAGAGCAAAAATCTCTAACCGAAGATTTAGGAGGATCATTGAGGCTACCCCAAGTAGGTATTTTGCAAATTCTATTGAAATCCTCTAAATCCATGGTATACGATTTATCATAGAGATCAAACAGTACCGATGGCTCACGGCTAGCTGAAAATTTGAATCTACGAACAAAAGAGGCAGTGAGAGCAACATACTGTTCACATTTATCGGAGATGAATTCTTCGAGTCCGACGTTGCGAACAAGTGCATCAAACTCGTCTTTGAAACCTGCCTCAATCATAAATTCATCAGAAGGCCATTCACATGGTTGTACCTGCGCGTCCCTAGGTTGGTATGGATGAGGCTCCCAAATCGCAAGACGGGGACCTCTCTTGCTTGAGGAACCACCATGAAAGTTTCTCCTGAACATCTTCCTTTTCTGAAATTTTCAGTGACCCAAAGGAAAGGTGAACAAGGCTCAACTAAACTCATAGCAACTACTCCCACAAGTGCCTAGATGCCATATTACGCATCAAAACTACTTGGGACTAACTAAAATCGGCATGCAAAGCTCAAGAACATGGTCACCAAGGCAGCAAAAATACGCGGAGTATAAGGCACTAGAGAAAAAACTAATTGGACCAATGGAGGAGTCATTTACCAAGGAGTAATTTCCCCAAAACAATTCGGAGAACGGTGGTTTGATCAAAGAGATCGAAAATCCCAGCAAGAGGAGCAAGAACACGGGTTTGAGCTACGAAACAATTTTTTCTGGAGTTAGGAGAACCAGATGAGAGCAAGAATGAGTGGAGGGGGTGCCTGTGGGCCCCACAAGCCTGGGTGGCGCGGCCAGGGGGTGCCCGTGCCCCTAGGGCTTGTGGCCCACTGGTGTGGCCCCCAGACAAGCTCTTCGTCTCAGTATTTTTCAAAAAATCCAAAAAAAAACATATTTGATTTTCACAGTGTTCGGAGAACTTTTATTTTCGGGGTACTTTTCTACCGTACGCTAAAACAGAAAACAGTGAAAGCTAGACTAAATCTATCCGTTTTCTTCTAAGCAACCGAAAGTGAAAGCTTGGAACATAGGTTGTTGACTCCTCGATTCATCCATCTCATGGTCATCGAAAGAAATCTGTCAATGGGGTTGATCAAATCCTCTCGACAAAACTTCTCGAATCGCAAAAGAAGACGGAGAATTTTCAAATAGTCACTAGGTCACCTCAATGGGGATGTGTATCTCCCGAACAAGCAAATCATACTTCATCTTGACACGAGGAATAGGGCATTCAAAGCTCCCAATAAGAATCGATGAAGATTTTTCGATAGCGTTGATGCAATGTACTCGATATTGTTTCTTCGGAAAGTGCACCGTATGCTCATTACCGTTGACATGGAAAGTGACATTGCCTTTGTTGCAATCTATAACAGCCCCTGCATTGTTTAAAAAGGGTCTTCCGAGGATGACAACCATGGCATCGTCCTCGGTAATATCCAAGATAACAAAGTCTGTTAAGATAGTGGTGTTAGCAACCACAACAAGCACATCCTCGCAAATGTCGATAGGGAAAGCAGTTGATTTGTCGGCCATTTGCAGAGAGATTTCAGTGGGTGTCAACTTATCCAGTTCAAGTCTATGATAAAGAGAGAGAGAGGCATAACACTAACACCGGCTCCAAGATCTCATAAAGCAGTTCTAACATAGTTGCCTTTAATGGAGCAAGGTATAGTGGGCACACCGGGATCACCTAGTTTCTTAGGAGTTCCACCCTTGAAGGTATAATTAGCGAGCATGGTGGAAATCTCAACCTCAGGTATCCTCCTCTTATTAGTCACAATATCTTTCATGTACTTAGCATACGGAGACATTTTGAGCATATCTGTCAAACGCATTTGCAGAAAGACGGGTCTGATCATTTCAATGAAGCGCTCAAAATCCTCATCATCCTTTTTCTTGGATGGTTTGGTAGGAAAGGGCTTAGGTTTCTGAACCCATGGTTCCCTTTCTTTACCGTGCTTCCTAGGAGTGAAGTCATTCTTATCGTGTCTTCTATTCTTAGGCTGTGGGTTATCAAGATGAGGATCAATCTCCACATCCTTTTTGTTGCTAGGTTGTGCATCATCATGAACATCACTATTGATATTATCATTAGGCTCATGTTCATCACCAGATTGTGTTTCAGCATCAGAGACAGAGGCATCGTTTGGACTCTCAGGTGTAGCAGCAACGGGGTTGCTAGCGTCTAGGTCCCTATCATCTTTCTTCTTCTTTCTAGGATGACTAGGTGCATCAGTGCTAACTCCTTGAGAATCTTGTTCAACTCTCTTCGGATGACCCTCGGGATACGAAGGTTCGTGGGTCATTCTACCGCCTCTAGTGACGACTCTGACAGAATTTCCATTCAACTCATTATGCAAGTCATTTTGAGCTTTAAGTACTTGTTCTACCTGAGTAGTAGCCATAGAGGCATGTTTACTTAGAAGCTTAAGATCATTGACGTTTCTGTCCACACAAGCACTTAAATGACTAAGCATACGAGCATTCTTTTCCATTTGTCTGCTAACATAATCATTGAAACTCTATTGTTTGGCAACGAAGTTATCAAATTCAACCATGCATAAGCTAGCAGGTTTATCAAAAGGAATATCACTCTCATCAAACCTACGCAGAAAATTTACTTCTACTACGTGTATCGGGTTATCGGGACCATGGATCTCTTCTATAGGTGGTAGATTTTTGACATCTTCAGATTTAATGCCTTTCTCTCGCATAGATTTCTTGGCTTCTTGCATATCTTCACGACTGAGGAATAGAATACCTCTTTTCTTTGGAGTTGGCTTAGGAGGTGGTTTGGGAATAGTCCAAGCATTCTCATTGCACAAGATGTTATTCAGTAGATTCTCAGCTTGTTCTACGGTTCGTTCCCAAAAAACACTACCGGCACAACTATCTAGGTGGTCTTTAGAAGCATCGGTAAGTCCATTATAGAAGATATCAAGTATTTCGTTCTTGTCAAGAGGGTGATCAGGCAAAGCATTCAGTAGCTGGATAAGCCTCCCCCAAGCTTGTGGGAGACTCTCTTCTTCGGCTTGAGCAAAGTTGTATATTTCCTGCAAGGCAGCTTGCTTCTTATGGGTAGGGAAATATTTTTTACAAAAGTAGTAGACCATATCCTGGGGGCTACGCACACAACTAGGAGCAAGAGAAGTGAACCGGGTCTTAGCATCATCCTTTAGCGAGAAAGGAAATAGCTTGAGCATGTAGTAGTGGCGGATCTTTTCCTCACTAGTGAATAGGGTGGCTATATCGTGCAGTTTGGTAAGGTGAGCCACAACCGTTTCAGACTCGTAACCATGAAAAGGATCAGATTCGACTAGAGTGATTAACTCAGGATCGACACAGAATTCATAATCCTTATCGCTCACGAAGATTGGCGAAGTGGCAAACTTCGGGTCGTAATTCATCCTAGCGTTCACAGATTTTTCTTTCCACTTGCGTAGTAATTTCTCAACATCATAGCTATCCTTACATGCAAGAAAATCCTCAGCTATCTCTCCCTCCATAACATAGCGCGTATCAGGCATAACAGGCAATTCAGGAATAGTAGCAGGTTCTACTTCAATAGTACCAGCAGTTTCAGAAGTATCATCACATCTAGCAGCAACTCTAGCAATTTGTGCATCAAGGGCACCAAGTGGCAAAGCAGTATCAAGCATAGCATCATCAGGCATAGTATCAAGCACAACATCATAAGAATCATAGGCAGCAGAAGTAGCATCATCAAGCACATGCGACATATCAAGATTTCTAGCAAGAGGTGATGTCACAAACTTACTCAGAACTGAAGGTGAATCAAATGCAGAGCTAGATGGCAGTTCCTTACCTCTCCTCGTAGTGGAAGGCAAGATTTTAGTTCTTGGATCTTTTGGATTCTTCATAGTGATCAGCAGACATAAATCCCAAGTGACTCAGAGAATATAGCTGTGCCTCCCCGGCAACGGCGCCAGAAAAAGGTCTTGACAACCCACAAGTATAGGGGATCGCAACAGTTTTCGAGGGTAGAGTATTCAACCCAAATTTGTTGGTTCGCCAAAGGGGAAATGAAAGAATATTCTCAAGTATTAGGAGCTGAGTTTGTCAGATTCAACCACACCTGAAAGATTAGTGTCTGAAAGCAAAGTATCAGTAGCAAAGTGGCCCAATCCCTTTTGTAGCAAGGGACAAGCCAGGACAAAGTAACGTAGCAAGGACCAGTAGTAAAATACTCGTAGGCAGTGGATCAGTGATGGATGAGTGCGACGGATGTGATTCATCATGTAACAACTATAACACGGAGAGATAAGTAACTAGCATGTATTCCGTATGTAGTCATAGGTGCATAGGGAAAAGAACTTGCATGACATCTATTCACCATCCCTCCCGTGGCAGCGGGGTCCTAATGGAAACTACGGGATATTAAGGTTCTCCTTTTAATAAAGAACCGGACCAACGCATTAACACTTGGTGAATACATGAACTCCTCATACTCTGGTCATCTCCGGGAGTGATTCCGGCTATTGTCACTCCGGGGTTGCCGGGTCATAACACATAGTAGGTGACTACAACTTGCAAGATAGGATCTAAAACACACATATATTGGCGACAACATAATAGGTTCAGATCTGAAATCATGGCACTCGGGCCCTAGTGACAAGCATTAAGCATAGCCAAGTAGTAGCAACATCAATCTAGAACATAGTGGATACTAGGGATCAATCCCCGTCAAGAACTAACTCGATTACATGATAGATCTCATCCAACTCATCACCGTCCAGCAAGCCTACGATGAGATTACTCACGAACGATGAAGATCATCATTGAATTGTCGATGGAGGAAGGTTGATGATGACGATGGCGACGATTTCCCCTCTCCGGAGCCCGAAACGGACTCCAGATCTGCCCTCTAGATGAAGATCAGGATGTGGCGGCGCCTCCGTATCGCAAAACGCGATGAAACGTTCTCTCTGATTTTTTTCCTGGCGGGACGGAAGATATAGAGCTGAGTTTGGGGGCGGTGGTGCCACATGGGCCCCACAAGTCCTCACGGCGCGACCTAGGGGGGTGGGCGCGGCCCAGGGGCTTGTGGCCCACTCGCACGCCCCTCGGGTGGATCTTTGCACACGTATTTTTCTTTTTTTTCAAAAAAATTCTCCGTAAATTTTCAGGACATTTCGAGAACTGTTATTTCTGCACAAAAACAACACCATGGCAATTCTGCTGAAAACAACATCAGTCCGGGTTAGTTCTATCCAAATCATGCAAATTAGAGTCCAAAACAAGGGCAAAAGAGTTTGGAAAAGTAGATACGACGGAGACGTATCACATCCCGATCAGCGTTAAGAAATGGAAAAAAGCCTAAGGGCGACGACATCCCTGAAGGTGATTATGTCACCGATAGGCACAAAGATGACCCTTGGACCGTGCTGAAGGCAAATTTCACCCCACTGCCACAAGAAGATCCGAATAAGCCAGTTATAGAGCCACTTGTCAAGGCGTGTGCTCTTAAGAAGATGGCACATCTATTCGGGAAGTGGAAGAATGATTTGAAATCAATGTTTGTCGACAAAGGGAAGACTCCCGAATTCGTCGGTCGATTTGAGAAGATAAGAGATCATTGGCCCGCATTTGTGGCCTACAAGTCATCGGAGAAGAGTAAGAAAATGTGAGAGACAAACTAGAACAATGCCGCAAAGAAGCGGTATCACCATCACAAGGGGTCAGGTGGCTACCTCAAAGCCTGGCCGTTCTGGGACAAAGCTGAGAATGACCTGATTGCTAAAGGGGTCGAACCACTGACATTGAACTAGACAGACCGTTCAAGGACTTGGTTTTTTGGGGTTGGGGGAACTTTGGACCCTGAAACAGGGAAGTGTCGTTGGATGGATGAGCAACTTGCAATACCCATCAACAAGCTTCAGAAGTATATCACCGCAGCGCGGGAAGGGACGTTCATTCCCGACAAAGAGAAGGACGAGATGACTGGGGCCCTAGGGAATGTTGAGCACTTTGGACGAACACGACGCACACCAGGCTCCGTTCCGCGGAAGTTTGGGTTTCCTAACGCAAGCGGTTAGAGAAGCCGAGAGAGAAAGAGGAAAGCGGAGCTGAGCGACATGCAGCAGATCAAGGAAAGACTGCAAAACCTAGAGGAACTTGAGAGCGAGCGAGCTATCGACCAACCATCTCAGCAGCGCGAAGCTACCCTAGAAAGTACCCCACCATCTCAGCGGAGAAGCAGCATGGCTTCCATGGAGCCCGTTCAGCACGACTTCACAGTTCCGAGCTACCCCGTGGATACTATCACGGAGGCTCAATGTTGCGAGCTTATGATGAAATGTCTGAACCTCACTTTCAATGCGAGTGTCGGCTCTGTTGAACGTCCTCAACCCAACGGAACTTTTCACTGCCTTCCCATTCCACATGGCTATGCTATTGTGATGGTGGATCATGTAATGGAGGAATTTGAGCAGCTCGAGCTTGACCACCCTACAGGTGAAGGGGAGATTCAGCTGGCTCGTGCTGTGGGGAGTACATGTGTATGGTAGAAGAGGTTCATCAAGCTTCCAAACTGAATGCCTCCGCCTACTCCTCCTCCTCCGATGAGTCAGGGCACTCTGCCTCCTCCCCCTCCTCCTCCTCCTTTTCCTGCGGCGAGTGATCAGGGCACTCCGCCTCCTTCTCCAACTCCTCCGACGCGTGAGGGCACTTCGCCTCCTCCTTCGCCTACTCCGGCGTGTCAAAGTAGTCCGCCTCCTCCTTCGCCTCGTCGGAACGTCAGAAGACAAACGCCGCCGCTCTGGCTCGTCCGGCGTGTTAGAGCAGTCCGCCTCCTTCTCTCAATCAGAAGAGATACACCTCCTTCTCTCCGGCGGCTAGCAGTACAAGCATAGGCGGGAAATTCGGTCCATCTCTCAAGCCTGTGGAAAAGTTACCATATGAGAGGACCAAGGAGGAAAACGAGGAGATATGTCGTGCCGAATTGAGGGCCCATTTTGCAAAGAAACCTCCACCTTCGAAGGAGAAGCTAGATCCGGTGAGAGTGGAGCGCACTATTAATCAACTGCAGCGTCCACCAGCGCCTCCGCCAAATCCCAACTATGACCGCATTCTTATAAAGACATATGCACAAGCGGTGCGGTGGGGAACTACTTCTAGTGATGCAAGGTTAGCAGAACGAACAAGTGGGAAAACAATTCCCGAGCTTGATATCGTCGTCGCTAATCATCCGGAGATAGTGCCCGGTACCAATCCTGATGATTATTTGGGGGATGATGTAACAAAATAACAATATAAATACGTGCAAGGGAAGCCTCTCGTCAAACCTGGTCATCCTGCTCTAACAACGATGATGCACATATTGCATGAGTGGTACATGAAAACCAGCAGGGAGTCTGGGAAAAACGCTATGTATGTGGCAGTGAAACCAGAGCACGAATTCATTGGACTTCCCATGATTACTATTCAATTTGAGGAGTTGAAGTACGTAAATGGATAGTGCCCTGCCAATTACTTCTTATAAAGTAAGTTCGTCAATAAATATGGACTTCCCATTGATCATTGAGAGTTGAAGTACGTGAGTGTTGAAGAACAATATAAGTACATGAAAAACTATCATCATGAAACCTCATCATTCACTTTAACCTTCACAATAAATAAATACTCCGGTGAGAGTTGAAGTACGTGAGTGTTGAAGCACGTTGGCAGGACTTCCCATTGAACATTTATATAAGCCGAAGAGGATTATGAGGACATTACTGCAATGCTCAAGAAGTAAGTTCAGTCAATATACCGAGACCATATCAGCATGCAACTTTCGTTAATTTCCTAATATCAAGCAATCATTTTCTTTGCTTGGCAGGGTTTGGACGAATTTCGCCAATATGGTTCCCGGTCTAAACAAAGAGTTGTGATTTACACACCCCAAAGTAAGTAGTACTAGCTAGTTCCGTGCATCTCTAATTGATTGAAATTTTCATGAATATATCATTACCATGCTTTCTTATCAGTTTTATTGAACTCTATTCTCGTAAAGTGTATGTACCAAAAAGAAGGCACTCTTTTATGTGCATACTACATATGCGAGTTCATTCACCACTCGACCTCTAAGCGGGTCTTTTGTGAGAAACAATTTCAAGTAGGTAAATAATATTCACAATTGTTTTGAGTTTTTATTCATATATATGCATGTATTGACCCCCTTCTTTAAATTAGACCTACGAGATGCGGGATCAACTCCTACCATATGATCGCATACGAGCAATTCAAGAGGAATTGGCGGGATTCTTTGTTGACCACGTCATACCTAAAGATGGAGAATGCCATGTGGATTTTTCACTGGATCTTAATTAGATGATGTTTTTGAGTAAGTGTAATAGATGTTATATTGTATATATGTAATAGCGTCAGATAGATATACGAAAACTTGTTGTTCGACCAAGCATGGAGAAAGAGAGGACACTTCTCTCTATTAGCTAGCTATCACAATGTGAAACCACTAAATTAACGCTCCAACCCCCCCCCCCCAAACCCACCCCCCCCCATTCAAAAAAAACAAAAACCCCAGCTCCGGCCAGATGCTGACGCGTGGATGCCATGTTGCCTCGGTTGGTGTGACTAACCTGGACTAAAGAACCTCCTGCCCGGGCTACCCGCAGAGGCCACGTGGAGACCCTTCGGTCCCGGTTTGTAAGGGAACCGGGACTAAAGGTTATGAGCTTTAGTCCCGACCCTTTAGTTTCGGTTCCAGAACCGGGGCTAATAGGCCTCTGAAACCGGGACAAATGGGCCTTTTCTACTAGTGCTACTGTCATGCTTAGCTCTTAGTTTTCATGCTTATCGTTTTAAGAGATTTTATTTAGGTTTCTTTTGGAACTCTCTTGAGTTATCTTGCTTATCTCGTTTAGAGAGTTGGCTCGTTGCATTGAGTTGTGTGTCTTGCATGAGTAGGTAACTGAGATTGCTATTGAAGTATAGTAGTAACTTGCAATAGTTTTGAGGTATTGATTTGAGTAACGTTTGGACTATTGGTGCCAAGAGCTTGGGCCTATTAGTCATAGGTGTCACATTTTGGGAAATCCGTGTGTTTTTCAAAGAATAAAAATTAGTTGAGAACTCTAGCTACTAAATTGATCGCTAACCTCTGGAGGGGTTGGAATACATAGAGTACCCTCACGTTACCATGAGTCGAGGATGCGCAAGGATAACCAAACCCCCAAACACTCCTCCTCGGGGTACTTGTCTCTTTGTGAATTTCCTAACTAGATAGAGAGTTACTGATAATAAGTGTATGAGATCTTCGGACTAATGTGAGTATTCGATTGTTGGCACTTACACCATCCATATTTTACTAGCCTCTTCGGTACCGTGCATTGCCCTTTCTCACATTGGGAGTTGGTGCAAACTCCGCCGGTGCATCCAAACCCATGACATGATACGCTATGTCATACATAAGCCTCATTATATCTTTCCTCAGAACAGCCACCATACCTACTTATTAAGGCATTTCCATAGCCTTTCCGAGATACATTGCCATGCAACATCCACCATCTCATGACTTGATCTTCATGTAATGCATGATTTTGCTTGATCCTAGAGCCGCATAATAGTTGGGCCTTGCCCCAATTATTGCTACATGATGCGCTAGTATCATTGGATATCCTACTACACTCGCAGAGGCATACATTTGCATACATCATGATAGTTTCACTTGTATTTATGTTGAGTACTTCTTATAAAGTGTGATGATTTTTATTTTTATTCATGTAAAACATAGAGTGTTGCCCTTAGGTGAGGAAAAGATCCCAAAGAGGACAAACAAAAGATCCCAAAGAGGACAAATGAGAGATAAAAAGAAAGAGACAAAGTGGCCACAAAAAATATAAAGAAAGAAAAAGAAAAAGAAAAAGAAATAAAAAGAGAGAAGGGGGCAACACTACTATTCCTTTTGAAAGATCCACACTCGTACTCCATTGTTATATTGGGACTACATAGAGATTATCATTCATGCTTAACTATGTGGGGACCCTTACACTATACAACTTGGTTTTCATATTCCAATGATGAGCCTCCTCAAATGAGCTCTAGGTCTTCATGAGCAAACAAGTTGGATGCACCCCCACTAGTTCCATTGGAGAGCTTACCTTAGCTCATATGTGCATCCGTTACATGGCAATCCCTACTCCTCACATTATATCTATCATTTGGCTTTCTCTCGCCTATGGTTGTCTTCATCCATGTGAGCCTTTAAAACTTTTTTGTCTTCCTTCCCGGTCATTATTCTATTTGCCATCCTAAGTGCCAACATATCTTGCTCACGCTCATCCATTGCATGAGTGCTCAAAATCAAAAGGGAGAGAATCATTTTGACTTGTGCCTGACTAGTGGTCTCGGGATGAGTCAAAATAAGATTCCGAAGGAGACTAAGTGTAAATTTTTAGTAGATTGAGTTCTCAATTAAAACAATATTTTATAATCTCAACCCATCTCCCACTTCTTGCACGCAAACACCATTTGGAGACATTCGAGTCACGGACAACGAGAGCTCTTGCACCTTTATGTTCTTACTTTGCTAAATTCAGTACTAGATATAGACTCTTGCTTGTTATTGTCTTGACTTGAATTGCATATCTCACTTGATTTACTTTAAAGTTCTTATATGTGTGTTAGCATTTCACCACATAAATTATTGTGTTATCATGTATCTACTCGAGGACGAGCAGAAATTAAGCTTGCAGATGTTCATACGTCCCAAACGTACCTATCATTTCTGCTTGTTCCATGATCTTTTGTGTGACATTGTTATATGTTTTGCTACACTTTTATATCATTTTACACATATTTGGACTAACATACTAACTCAGTGGACCCAGTGCCAGTTTCTGTCTGCTGATGTCTATTTTGCAGGGGATTTTACCCAATTTTCCGAAGCTCGAAAAATTCCAGAAAAAATATATAAAAAAGCAGCGAAACAGAAGGTTCCGGATCACGGAAGATGGGCCAGATGGGGGCCAGGGGCTGCCCAGGCGACCTGCTGGCGCGGCCAGACCCTACGCCTCGCGAGGAAGCCGCCTGGGTGGGCTCCACCTCCTCTGGTGCCCTCCTTTGGCCTATATTTAGAGTCCTGAGAGGAAACCCTTAAGAACTTCTAGAATGGCGAATTTCTCCATCGTTCCGCCGTTGTAGCGCTTCCAAGATCGGGAGCGTTAGGAGACCTCTTCCCGGCACCCTGCCGGAGGGAGGATTGACCTCTGGGAGCTTCTCCACCGTCATGGATGCTTCCTGGACGTGCCGTGAGTAGTCCTCCTTGCACCATGAGTCCATGACCAGTAGCTATATGATGTCTTGTCTCCAAGGTATGCAAAGTTATTTGTTGTGTGTGCAGGTCTACGTCTTCAGCTAGCACCAGGGTGGAAGACACCTACTTGCTGAACCTAAGAGTCCTCCTGGTTCGATAAACCTTACAGTCCCCGTGTAAGGGAAAACCTGCTGCTGACTACATCTCGACCTTCCACTTGGGGTAACCAACGAGGTGCGAGAAGTATATTTATCATCTCGTCATCAATGGCCAACCGATTGCTCCCAATCGGACCAAGGACGCATTTGTACATCAGTGCGGAGTTGTTGTTAGGGACAGCGTCCCGATCACAATCCACGAATGGAATAAGAAGAAGGACCCCGAAGATTCTTATGTCCATGATAGACTGAAAGATGATCTTTGGACCTCACTGATGTCAAATTTCGGCCTACAACTAGAGGAGGATCTGAATAAAAAAGTTATAGAACGAAAGGTCAAGGCGTTTGCTCTAAAGAAGATGGAAGAACTATTAAATAATTGGAGGAAACATTTGAACAAAAAGTGTGTCCAGAAAGACGAGACTCCAGAGTTCATCGGTCTATATGAGAATATCAAAGATCACTGGCCCGCATTTTTGGCTTACAAGAAATCAAACAAGGGTAAGCAAAGGTCAGAGACAAACAAGAGAAATGTTGTGGGACCAAGCTGAGAAAGACGTGCTTGATAAAGGGGTCTGATGACCCACAAGTATAGGGGATCAATCGTAGTCCTTTCGATAAGTAAGAGTGTGTACCCAACGAGGAGCAGAAGGCTCTGATAAGCGGGTTTCAGCAAGGTAATAACTGCAAGCACTGAAAGTAGCGGCAACAAGTGATTGTGTAGCGAGGTGAAACGTAGCGAGCAAAAAGTAACAAGTAACAAGTAGTAGCAACGGTGCAGCAAGTGGCCCAATCCCTTTTGTAGCAAGGGACAAGCCTGAACAAAGTATTATAGGAGGAAAAACGTTACAGAGGACACACGGGAATTTCTGTCATGCTAGTTTCATCATGCTCATATGATTCGCGTTCGTTACTTTGATGGTTTGATATGTGGGTGGACCGACGCTTGGGTACTTCCCTTACCTGGACAAGCATCCCACTTATGATTAACCTCTCTCGCAAGCATCCGCAACTACAAAATAAGAATTAAGACAAAGTCTAACCATAGCATTAAACTAGTGGATCCAAATCAGCCCCTCACGAAGCAACGCATAGACTGGGGTTTAAGCTTTTGTCACTCCAGCAACCCATCATCTACTTACTACTCCCCAATGCCTTCCTCTAGGACCAAATATGGTGAAGTGTTATGTAGTCGGCGTTCACATAAGACCACTAGAGGAAAAACAACATACAACATATCAAAATACCGAACGAATATCAAATTCACATGACTATTATTAACATGACTTATCCCATGTCCTCAGGAACAAAAGTAACTACCCACAAGACATAATCATAATCATGACCAGAGGTGTAATGAATAGCATCAAGGATCTGAACATAAACTCTTCCACCAAGTAATCCAACTAGCATCAATTACAAAGAGTAATCAACACTACTAGCAACCTTACAAGTACCAATCGGAGTTGCGAGACGAAGATTGGCTACAAGAGATGAACTAGGGATTGCAGAGGAGATGGTTCTGATGAAGATGTTGATGAAGATGCCTCCCCTCCTACGAGAGGAGTGTTGGTGATGACGATGGGGACGATTCCCCCCTCCAGGAGGGAAGTTTCCCCGGCAGGATCGTCCTGCCGGAGCTCTAGATTGGATTTGCTCAAGTTCCGCCTCGTGGCGGCGGCGAAACCACGAAAAGGCTCTCGATTGATTTTTTTTCCAGACCAGGACGCTTCATATAGAAAAAGAGGGGGGCAAGTGGCCCGTCAGGCAGCCCACAAGCCTGCCTTGCGCCACCAGGGGGGTGGTGGCGGTGGGCAAGCTTGTGGAGCCCTGGTGGCCCCCCTCCAGTAGTTCTTTCGCCCAGTATTTTTTATATATTCCCAAAAAATTCCACGTAAATTTTCACGACATTTTGAGATGTGAGAATAGTGGACTAGGATTTGCTCCTTTTCCAGTCCAGAATTCCAGTTGCCTGAATTCTCCCTCTTCAAATAAACCTTGCAAAATAAGAGAGAAAAGGCATAAATATGGTACCACAAGTAATATAACAGCCCAAAAAGCAATAAATATCAACATGAAAGCATGATGCAAAATGTACGTATCAACTCCCCCAAGCTTAGACCTCGCTTGTCCTCAAGCAAAAACCAAGTTCCATAAACATGTCCACATGTTTGGGGACGAAGGTGTCGATAAAACATAATACAGACATGAGGGCATCATGATTACACATAGGACAACAATATATCATAAAGATTCTTATGGGAAA